>NC_140581.1:868646706-870007343 GCF_964204655.1 Triturus cristatus
AACGGCTGGAGGAATATACGCACAAAGAATTAAAGCAGTTCTGCAAGGACAAAGGCATTTCAACCACCGGCCTAGGTACCAAAGAGGAGATGCAGAAGGCTCTAAGGGCATGGTGGGAGGCCGGGGCAGGCCCCTCCCAGGAAGAAGGTCCCCTGCCCCTGACTGAGACCACAGCAACCGCACTGACTTCGGCAACTGGAGGAAGAAAGAGCCTGGAAACCGGCCTCTCCGAAGACGAAATACGAGAGCGGGAGAAGGTCCGGAGCCACGAGCTAGAGCTCGCACGACTGCGGCTGGACGGCGAACTCCAGCTGGCAGAAAAGAAACTGGCCCTAGAACAGCTAAGGCTTCAAGAGGAGATCGAGGAGAAGAGACGACACCGGGAGTTGGAGGAGAAGAAACTGACTCTTGAGCACGAGCGCAGTCTCAAGGAGCTCGAGATCAAGGCCAAGAACGGAGGGACCAACACCCCCAGTACTAGAGACACTCTACCGCCTTCCGAGACCAAGGTACATATCCCGAAAGAGGTCGTCAAGGAGTATTACAAGAATGACGACATCCAGCAATGGTTCAAGGCCTACGAGGTGGCCATGACCTCTCATCGGGTGCCCCGAAAAGACTGGGGCGCGGGCCTGTGGGGGCGGTTCCTGAGTGAGGGTCGAGACACGCTGCTCCAGCTGCCGGAGGAGGTGATGACCTCCTACGATCACATGAAGGAGGCCCTGCTCACCCGCTACGGGCTCACCGCGGAAATGTACCGCCAGCGGTTCAGAGACTGCAAGAAAATCCCGGGCACCACCTGGGTGGAATATGTGGACTTTTTTAGTCGGGCCCTAGAAGGGTGGATCAAAGGGAGCAAAGTCACGACCTACGGGCAGTTGGTCGACCTCATCGTGTGGGAGCACCTCTCCAACAATTGCTTTGTGGAACTGAGACAGCACCTCCTCGACAGCAAAATGACCGACCCCCGAAAACTCGCCGTCGAGGCCGATCGATGGGTCAATTCCCGGGTCCTCCGGAACTCAATGGGGGAGTACCAGAGGAACCCCACCGGACCCCCCCGCCAGCGCGGTGGAGGGGGAGGGCCAAACAGGAACCGAGACCCTCCCGCCGGGGCCCCCAGGAGCCCCCCTCGAGGGCCACCGCAGCAACAACTCTCCCCGAGCCTAGCCCGAAGGGGGGCGCCCCCGGCCAGACCCGGACCACGGCCACCAGTGACCTGCTACGGCTGCCAACAGACCGGACACTATGCCAGCGATCCGGTCTGCCCCCTGAACCGAAGAAACGGGGCCGGCGGGCCCCCGCCCCGACAGCTGGCGGCCGCCGCCCTGGGAGAAGGAGAAGAGGAAGAGGAGGCCCTCGACCGAGGAAACACTGAGTGGGAACCTGCAGCCATGTCCCTGGTCTGCCTGGGTAGCCGAGAAATGGTACCCTGCACCCCCATCCCAAGCAACACCCAGAAGTACCGGCAGCAGGTCACGGTCAATGGACAACGGGCCGAAGCCCTTCGTGACACAGGCGCCAGTGTCACCGCTGTCCGCTGCCACCTAGTGACCCCTGAACAGATTCTACCGAATGTCCTGTGCCCCGTACGGACGGCCGACAACAGTGAAAGCCTGTGCCAGATGGCCCTGGTCCCCTTCGAGTGGGGAGGGGTGACGGGCCTGCTGAAAGTAACGGTGCGCGACGACGCCCCTGTCACCTGTCTCCTGGGGAACGACTTGGAAAGTTCCCCCTGGGCTCAAGTGGAGCGACGGGAGCACCTCCGGATGTTGGGACTGGCTGACTGGGCCTGCGCCATCACCCGGTCCATGACCGCCCGGGCCTCCAGCTCATCCTCGACCTCCGGGGCCGCCCCAGCCGAGGGGCTCACACCCCCTACCACCAGCAGCGAGGAGGAGGCGGACACCGACCCTGGACCCAGCGAATCCTCCCCCGAAGAGATGGCGTCCACGAGCGCCCTACCAGAACTGACACAATGGCGACATGAAGGGGGCCCCACCCGAGAGCAGTTCCAGCAAGAACAGCAGTCCTGTCCCTCTCTCGAAGGGATCCGACAACAGGCGACCGCGCAAGCCAACGGCGACCGGACAGGCACCCACTGGGTCTACTGGGCCGAGGGCCTGTTGTACAGCGAACAGAAAGTGGCAGAACTCGGGGCCGGCCGCGTGTTGGTGGTCCCCCTCCGCTTCCGGGAGTTCCTTCTCAACCTGGCACATGATGTGCCCCTCGCCGGACACTTGGGGCAAGACAAAACGTACAGCTGTCTGGTGACCCACTTCTACTGGCCCCGGATGGGGAAAGACGTGGACAACCACTGCCGGTCCTGCCCGACCTGCCAAGCCAGCGGGAAGACGGGGGGTCGGGTCAAGGCCCCCCTCCAGCCCTTTCCAGCCGTCAGCACCCCGTTCGAACGGGTCGGAATCGATATTGTGGGGCCCCTGGATCCCCAAACCGCCCTGGGCCACCGCTTCATCCTGGTCCTCGTGGACCACGCCACCAGGTACCCGGAGGCGGTCCCGCTCAGAACTATAACGGCCCCTGTGGTAGGCCGGGCCTTGATGGGGATCTTCTCCCGAGTGGGATTTCCCCGCGAAGTGGTGAGCGACCGCGGCACGAACTTTATCTCCAGGTACATGCGGTCCCTGTGGCAGCAGTGCGGGGTCACATACAAGTTCACGACCCCCTATCACCCTCAGGGGAACGGACTGGTTGAGCGGTTCAACCGAACATTAAAAGGGATGATCCAGGGCCTGGAAGAGCCCCTCAGGCGGAGATGGGATGTTCTGCTGCCGTGCCTCCTGTTTGCCTATCGGGAGGTCCCGCAGAAATCCCTGGGGTTCAGCCCGTTCGAGCTATTGTACGGACACCCGGTCCGCGGACCGCTCAGCCTGGTCAAGGAGGGTTGGGAAATGAAGTCCCAAGGCGCCCCTCCTGACGTCTACCGATACCTCCTGACTCTCCGGAACCAGACCCGCAAGTTCCGAGCCATGGCCGAAGCCAACCTCGAGGCCAGCCAGGAGGACATGAAGCGGTGGTACGATCGGAACTCCTCTACCGTAGAATTCGAGCCCGGACAGAAAGTATGGGTCATGGCCCCGGTCGAACCCGGCGTCCTCCAGGACAAGTGGACCGGGCCCTTCAAGGTAGTGGAGAAGAAAAGTCCCGTCACCTACCTGGTCGACCTAGAGTCCCCCCGGAACCCCCTCCGGGTCTTACATGCGAACCGGCTAAAACCCCACTTTGCCCGGACCGAACTGAGCCTGCTGCTGGCGACCGACGAGGGGGGCGAGGACGACTCCGAACCCCTGCCCGACCTCTTGCAGTCCAACATTCAGGACGGATCGATCGAAGGGGTCCAACTCGCCTCTTCCCTGACTCCAGAACAGCGCCATGACTGCCAGCGACTGCTGCGGGACTACGCAGCCCTCTTCTCCCTCACCCCGGGGGTGACCCACTGGTGCGTCCACGACGTCGACACCGGGGAGAACCCCCCCGTGCGACACAGAGCCTACCGGGTGCCTGACCGAGTGCGGGCCTGCATCCAGGCTGAAGTAACGAAGATGCTGACCCTGGGGGTCATCGAACCCTCCGACAGCCCGTGGGCCAGCCCTGTCGTCCTGGTGCCCAAGGCCGCAGCTCCCGGCCACCCCCCAGAGTTGCGATTCTGCGTGGACTACCGAGCCCTGAATGCTGTAACCAAGACCGACGCCCACCCGATACCCCGGGCCGATGAACTCATCGACCGCCTGGGGGCCGCTCGCTACTTGAGCACGCTGGACCTCACCGCCGGGTACTGGCAAATCCAGCTCACCCCCGGCGCCCAAGAAAGATCCGCCTTTTCGACCCCGGATGGCCATTACCACTTTCGGGTAATGCCCTTCGGAATGAAGAACGCCCCGGCCACCTTCCAGAGACTGGTGAACAAGGTTTTGGCCGGGCTTGAGGCCTTCAGCGCGGCCTACCTAGATGATATTGCCATATACAGCAACCACTGGGCAGAGCACCTCCTTCACCTGAAAGCCGTCCTGGCCGCCCTCCAGCGGGCCGGGCTCACAATCAAGGCCAGCAAATGCCAAGTCGGCCACGGATCCGTGACCTACCTGGGCCATCAAGTGGGGAGCGGGCAGGTGGCCCCCCTCCAAGCAAAGATAGATGCCATCCAGTCCTGGGAACCCCCCACTACCCAGACCGCTGTCCGGGCGTTCCTGGGCCTCACCGGATACTACCGGCGGTTTATCCGGGACTATGGGAGCATTGTTGGCCCCCTCACAGAGTTAACGTCCAAAAAGCAGCCCAAGAAGGTGCACTGGACACTCCGCTGCCAAACAGCCTTTGACACCTTAAAGTCAGCCATGTGCACTGCTCCGGTGCTGCAAGCCCCGGACTACCAGAAAGAGTTTGTGGTACAGACGGACGCCTCCGAGTATGGGATCGGGGCTGTCCTATCCCAAGCCGATGAAAAGGGGCTCGACCGACCAGTGGCCTTCATCAGCCGACGACTACTGCCCCGAGAGCAACGCTGGAGCACTATTGAGCGTGAGGCCTTCGCTGTGGTGTGGGCCCTCAAGAAGCTCCGGCCCTACCTCTTTGGCACCCACTTCCGGGTCCAGACCGACCACCGGCCCTTGCGGTGGTTAATGCAAATGCGGGGCGAGAACCCCAAGCTACTGCGGTGGTCCATCTCTCTACAAGGGATGGACTTTGACGTCGAACACCGGCCCGGCAATGACCACGCCAACGCCGACGGCCTGTCCCGCTTCTTCCGCCTTGACGAGGAGAATCCCCAAGGAGATGGGTGACTCTCCATGCCTTCGGCTGGGGGGGACGCCTGTTGGACCCGGCCTCGTGGCGTGGTCCCTAACCCTATGGATTGTGCCCGTTCCCCGCCCCGGCCTTCACGGGCCACCCGTCTGAACTGCACCAAGGCCCTTCACCCGGAGCTGCACGCGGTCGCATCCTCCTCGTGGCTCCGCCATCTTGTTGGCATCCACGTCACACTATGCACCAGCCAGCGCGTCCCTGCTCAACCCGGCCTCGACCCCAGCGAAGCCCCGACATCCAGGCACCACGAACTGGCCAGGGGGCGCCGCAGGGACCATTCATCGCCCCCGGCGGAGGACAGTATCGATGGGACCCCCAACTGTCCTCCCATCCCTAGGTGTGATCGGCCTGCAACTCTCTTGGGCCTGGCGCCACTCCTGCTGGGCGTCTGGCCACCTCCACCCGGCCTCTCCGCCCCCCTCGGGCGCCTGGGTCCGGACATCAAAGGGCCCCAGTCCTATATCTGGGGTGACCCCGCCACAGATCGGCAGTTGTATCCCGGAATCGAGAGCCCTGCTGATTGAATCGCGGCTGACCCTACGGAGAAGAACTTTTGTTGGAACCATCACGAGCCCTGCGGACTGCGTCGCGGCTCCTTCTTGTGAACATTTTGAAGCCACTCGGAACATCGGAGCCCTGCTGACGCTGTCGCGGCCCACCCTCGCTGAAACCTTCCTCGGAGCCCTGCTGACGACGTCGCGGCTCGAGCTGAGCAGAAAACACCTTGAGAGCCCTGCTGATCGAATCGCGGCTCTCCCTGAACTGTACGCCGGAGCCCTGCTGACACCGTCGCGGCTCGACCCCTCCGAGGTCGGAGGTCCTCCAGCTTGAGAAGAAGAACTGGGCCCCAGGTACCCTCGTACCGCATCCCTGCCAAAGACTGTCCCGCTACCCCTACCCTTCCAAAGAGACATTGAGACTTTTGGTGGATCCCTCGATCCCTTCGTGTAAATATTGACCTCGTAACCTTCTTATTGATGATAAAGCATTTCTTGTCTTGAGACAACCTCCTTGAGTCCTGTGTGGTGGTGTTACTGTGCTAGTACGTGATAGGAGAAGGATCTCTCAGGAGACTTCTCGGCAGCGCTCGGCTACTTCATACAGTGGGAGGGCCCCCCCTTGGTGGTCTCGCCGACTCCTCGGGGTCCGCCTTCCAACATTCACATTTTTATTGTTCCCTGAAAATTGCTGGAGACCAGGAATGCAGCAGCAGGTACTTTTCAAACCATAATGCACTTGCAAACACGATGCCCCCACCCGAAGTCAGCGACCTTTGTTTGCTTTGTGCATGAAGATGTAGGATTCATTTACATGTTCTTTTAACATTTGGTCTAATTACTATATGAATGTAAATAGCAATAAAGCATACTTGAAAACTGTGACTAATGCCTGCCTTTCTCAATATTTCACTTCAAAACTATGCTATTGTATTTGTTTAACGGGCGCATGGTCTCATACAACAGGCGATTTGTATGGGGTCCCTGGAAAGTCCACAAGGTTGTCCCTGCCCCCTCCCCCCCCCCCCCCCCCGAATTTTAGTGTTTCCTACGTCCCTGCAGTAGGCAATAGGTAAACTTGCTGCCGTTTCAAATTAGTATATTTATGCAGAGCTGACAAAATGACTATAAATTCCCTACACCTCACTCCCAGGTCATAGAGGTAGGGCTTCTTGGGAAGCGTGGCTTACACTGACACCGAAGGGCTTCGGCAGTAGGCAGCCCACGCATGCACGACTCCTCAGATTTCGGCTTCTCTTTGTGAAGTCATTGTATGGGCTCATTGGACTTCTGGAGGTCGTGGGGGTTTTCAGATGGGAGTTGAAATGTTGCTGTGTGAGGTTACCCCCACGTATCTGCAGAGTGTCATAGAAGCAGGAGGCACCCCCACTCACCCCATCCCTCCTGCTCTCTCCATCGGCCTCCCCCTTTTCCTCCCTCCTCCCCTGCTGGGAGATAGGGCTTCTCCGCCTCAGCCTATCCCAGGCGGCCCCGGCTCTCCATCCCTGGCAGAGTGGAGAAAGGAGGCCAGGCACGCGGCCAGGCCGTGCAGCGCACAGAGCCAGCGCGGATCTGTCAGCAGCAGAAGCAGCCGCTTCGCCAGTCCTGGCAGGGTCTGCTCAGCGGAGACTCGCAGCCTCGGTTTGCTGCGCTCTCCTCTCTCTGGCTCAAGGCGGGACCCTCCGCCGGTAACTCTCGGCAGAGCTCCTCACAGCCAGGCGTGACTATGCTGCTGCCATGTCTTCTCCTACTGTGTCAAGGTAGGAGCCGCGGGCGCCGGGCTGCATGGGTGCTGTTAAGAATTTGCATGTTACAGGTTTGGGGCTCGGTCCATGCCCGGCGCTGAGGGAAAGGCTTTGTCCCACACCATAACTTCACTGCCCGTGCACGGTATCACTGGTGCGGCACCCATTTGCCACAGCCTCCTCGCTTTGTTAAACTTTTGCAACCACTTCGCCTCACGTGTGTGTTACGCAGGAAATGTGTGTGCGCACCTTTACATATCGGTGAAAATGTCATTAACAAGAGTGCGTGCACAATCCGCAGTATACCCAAAAATGTGTACAGTGCCGAAGTAATGGTTTGGAAGGACGCACAGTTTACTGTGGCTGTGTGTGTGTGGGGGGGGGGGGCGCCTACTATGGACAAAAGGTGAAAGCAGACATCCCTATGCACAAACCGTCTAACATTTGCAGCGCGCGCGTACAAAGTACAGTCGATGCACTGTGCTGTGCGCCTGGGGGCTCGCGCGCATACACCTTTTATTCTGCAGCCTGCAGCCCATGTATTAACGCACCACCTGCCGATGCGTCTGCAGGATACGATGCACTGGAAAAGTTACTCTGGCCAGCATGTAAAAGGGGACACTATTACTATAGCTATGAGGGTTAGACGTCTTGTTGGTTTGGGATTTAACTTCTTTATTCGCCCCCTCTTGAGTTGGTATTACCCATACACTCCCGGCACTAAACGAACTCCTTGTGTCCCCACAGCTCTGCAGTCCGCTCGCGCAGCTGACCTCGCGCGCGGCTCGTGCGCCTTTGAAGATGACACGTGCGCCTACACCCCGGACTTCTCCTCTTTGCCGTGGATGCTAAATGAAGAAGGTCAGTCTGGGTCGAGCGTCGCACAGTTGCTGCCAGTCAATTACTGCATGTCTTGAGAGCTCCTCTTCTTCCAATTGGTTGTAGCTAATAGGAAGTGAAGTCTTTGGATTCTATATTTCACAGCTGATGAGGGCGGAGTTCACTGAGTCAAGTGTACAGAGCAGTCATCTTTTTTTTATTTTTTTAAATCAGTTAACTGTTAAAATGTAGTGTTCTACGGGCTTAGTAAACTACTACTGTGACTAGGAGTCACAGGGAAAGGCTACTACACTTCTTTCAGGTTTGTTCACATTCAAACTGGAGTAAACTACCACTACAGGCCTCATTGTGAAGTGCAGGTAAAGTACAAATTCGGAGCATGCGTCATTAAAAAGACAGGCGCTAGTATCACTCAGTCTTGTGGTTTATGCAGACAGTTCCCCCTGGGGCCCATATGATGAACACTTCTCCCAAAGTGATGAAAGGCATGCTTGAATTCATCTCAGCCACTGTTGATCGCTCAGGGCTACATACCAGGTATCCTATTTGCCCACTATTGCACTGTAGACAGAGACTTGTCATATGCAAATCAGGACTGGTCGTGCTTCAGTCGAAAACGTTCAGGTGAACTGCTGGGCCAGGCCCACTAAAGAGTGGAACACAAGCAATCTAAGGCTGGTTTTGGCCTACTTCGGCCATAATAGTGAGGTGTAGATTGAGTTCTGTGGCCCAGGTGTAGAATTGTACTTTGGACTTGTTTTCAACAAGCTTTGTACAAGTTAGTACATCAAGTGCAGTAGAACAGCCCACCCCGAACTGCCAGGCCAGGCGAGCTGAAGTTGATGAACGCTGCCTCAATGTGTTCTGATAACAGCGCATGCACACACGACATGCACGTAAACGCACGCACTTTAGATGTAAATAATTTATTTCAGTTAACAATTACCTTAGAAGAAAGTACCACCTTCTCTACCGTTGACACCATCATTAGCAGGGGATTTCCCGCTTAACTTGAGTGAAGTCAGAATTTCACTTTGAAGCTGCCTTCAGGTCTTTTTCTTCAAAGACAGAACGGGCAAAGCGCGGTTTGTTACTTTGTTGGCACGACCAAGGCACCATTGGACGTTCTAATGCAGAGTGCCCTCCCACGTGTGCCTTTGTATTTATGTTATATGTATGTACGGGCTCTTGCTTTCCCATTTTACTTGTTTTAAACGACTGAGTCCTTCTTTTTCAACCCTGGACAAGGACAAAGCATAGCTTCGCTCGTGCAGACCCACAGCTCGCAGTCATCTCTTAACTCGGACGACGAATGTTCCGCGGAGACAGGGGGTTATCAACACATGATTCATGGGCTCTCGGGGACTGACTCAGAACTCTGAGCGTTTGCGGGTAACCGCCGCCCATATGTTTTCTGCAATATAGGGCTTGTCATGTTTCCCGCACTGCATTTTCTAGAACCAGCTAACCTAACTCAGCACAGGCTCACGTCACTGCTAATGCAACCGATGTCTGTCTCAAGACATCCAGAGGGCGGCCAGTACACGCCCATGTAAATGTACTGTAGCCAAGGTAACAAGAGTCGAGTCGAGATGTGCACGTGCATTTGTGTGTGTGTGTGTGTGTGTGTGTGCGCGCGGGTGTGCGCGCGTGTGTGTGAGGAATGTTGTAACATTCAGAACAAGCAAGTTCTTCATATGTTGGTTGAGTTTTAAGACCAGTCATTGACCAACACGCATCACTCTATTGCCAAAAGGCAAACACTCCAAGAAAAATATGAGTTACACTGAAATGTATTGCATTTATTAGGCAATTGAACCTTACAGTGACCTGCTATAGCCTAATTTAAAGGGGTAAAACAACCGTCATAAAAATATACCCGCCACATCATGGTGGCATGCTCGCCCATTTCACTGATCTGCCACCGCCCTCACCTGAATCAGTCATGCCACGTGCGGTCCCAAATTCTTGGTATATGTTTGGAAATGCTCTAAAATCTCCAGGTCCTCCTAAAAGAAACCTCTGACGTCATGCTTCATCCAACCCCAAATCTTTAGTCCCTCATCTAACTTCACATATTTGGGGTCAAACACTCTCAAATAAAATAATTGAAGTTTTTTTAATTGATGGCAATGAAAATAAATGCGATAATACTTCTGCCTCGGTTGCCGCGTCCTTATGCAAACATCACTTGGTCTGTTAGCACGTTGAAGAGTCGTGGGCTGAAATACCTGCCACCAATCATCGAAGGTAAGATAAATGGCTCCAAACTCTCTATCCGGACATCTCACATATGTTCCCAAGCCCACACACAACCGCCATGTCTCAGAAACCAAATCCTAACCAAACAACCATATTCCTATCTACACAAAATGCACTTGTAACTACAATATGCCACATCTTCGTCCTTGCTGCATGGGCTCATGCTTTTCCCACTACCTCCTTTTCAGCACTCATCCACTGCAAGAGGGTGCACAGCTGATCCTCCAATTCTGCACCTCACCAACCTGGCACTGGACTTCAGTGTTGGCCAATGCTCCACCAAGCACTTCCATGCACATTCACCCTTCTTTCTGATTGAGACCTCAAAGCACAGGGACATAAGAGGGTGGCTGGCAGTGGAGCCGGTGTCTCACTTCTGATGTTTAATTCTGCCTTCAAACATCGAACCATAATCTTACAATGCAGCATTTCACGCAAGTAATCATTAGAGTGAGCCGGGTCCTGCCGGTCCTGAGCACCGGCAGTTCTAAAAATGCAGGTGCTGAGAAGGGCCCCTATCGGGCTTTCCATTTTCGCCCTCACCCTCGGTGGAAAAACATACATTTTAACCCTGCAGCAGTGCCACTCTTCACTGCCTGTGATGTAACTTCAACGAGACTCGTTATAGTTCTTTCAGTCTCATCATTTCAGAACTGAAGCATTTTCAACATGATATACAACAAAGCAATAGTTGTTGCTTATTTATCTTATGCAACTAACAAAGATTGACAAAGCCAATAGCCCTGGCTAGTTGTAGGTGTAAAGTTACTTGTTGTAGTATATATCTGGACGCATTGACAGAAGCAGCACAATACCAGTTGGGCGGCACACTATGCTAAACACAGATTTTCAGTTTATGTGTTTTTAAGCCACGCCCTTATTTACATCGGCCACGCCCCTTTGAGAGACCCTCCAGTTATTTCATCCCACTTAAAGCCCTGGGAGTGAGGAAATACAAATCAGAGAGGGAGTAACACCCAAAAAGGGACAGGAGCCCGAATAGTTCACTCGAACGTTTTTCACATTGTCAAGCAGTTTGATAACTGTTCTAGCACCTTCAGCATTTCTGCTCTGACAGCTGCACCCACTTGTGCACAACCACTTCATGCCACTGCATGACACAGCCAATATATACAGGGACAGGAATGCACATCCCTTGCGGCAGGGAGACTCAGCTACTACACGAGAAATAACCACTGGGACGGAGAGTCACAGACATGTAAACTAGGGCAGTGAGCGACAACACTACCCGGAGGACACAAAAGACATGGAGACATGGACACAGAATTTGAGGTTTGGGAACAAAGACAAGGACACAATAACAGTATGTCGCAGACACTGTAGCAGTAGCAGAAATAATTCTGGGACAAACAAATACAAAAGCAAACTAGGGTAGGGTAACTGCCATGGGCATTCTGTCCAGGAAGCCAGAGGCACGCACAATTTAGAGACAAGGACAGTGGAGGACGGCCGACATAGATACTGTGAGAGAGAATTAATGAACGAATGAATAAATGAATGAAATGTTGTTAGGTGCACAGATACATTGAAAAGAAGTGTCCTGAGAGTGATGGAAGTGAGAGTAGCATTTCAAATACTACTCTGTACCAATTGAGAGAACTGAGCGAGACATGGACATGTTCACTTTGAGAATGGAAAATGAATATGTACGTCTGCGATACGTAGACATGGACACTGTGAGAACAAGACCAGAACCTGGACCCTGTGGCAGAGATGAACAGACTCTGGGGCAGAGACACACACATACAAATGTGAGCAGAGTAACACAAACAAGGGCATTATGTCCAGGAGTCAAGGTCAACGAAGCAGGGGCGCTAGGACACTGGAGGATAAAGTGCAGAAAGGAAAAAAACAAGGCAACAGAGCTATTTACCCTTGATTTGGCACACCACCTCTGTATCCATCAGGATTCCCTCAATCCATCTCTACTTTAGGAAAGAGCTTAAGACACACCTATTTAAAGAAAAAGTTACCATAATGTAGTAACAGTCCACAATTGCTCTCAGAAACCTACCACCTTTACAGTCACACTTTGCATTTGACTGTGCACGGTGCTCCCCTGCCTTTCGGCTATGTACATGCTATACAAATACCACATACACACATACATACATGTATACATCAAAACAGTACCCTTTCAGGCTTAGAGTGCAACATACATTATGCAAAATACATTCATACAGAGAAACATATGCTGATAAATACATACATTTAAAGCAGGACAGGAAGGCATGAATACAGTCAGTGAAAACGATAGAAGATAGACATGGACCAGAGGGTACGGAGACATGGACGGTGGACCAGAGATATATAGAAACTGGAAATCTGATATTAACACTGGCCCTGGGGCAAAGAGACTTATCTAGGAACATTGATAACGGTGGGCAGACACACATAAGCACTCTGAAGACAGTCATGGGAACAATAAAGCACATCCTTCGGAAAGGGATGATCAGCATTGTTTGGGAGATTCACATACACAGGGACAGGGATTCACATCCAGTAGCACCAAGGCATGAAGGCACAGACATGGGAGTATGGTGACCCAGACATGGCTTTTGCGGAATGTAGAAACAGACACTAGTGCAGAAACATGGACACAGACAAGGTGAGTAGGGGACACATGGGTACTGGGCAGAAAACACAATCCCCAGCAAAAAGGCAGGAAGACACTGACAGAAGCTTCAGGTCTTAAACAGGCATACAATCGGGACATGGGAACACAGATTCATAATCTGGAAATGGGAAACACAGGAACTGACGTTATAGTAGGGAGACAGACAAAGGGCAGTAAGAGATGGACACAGAGCATACACTAGGACACACACACTCTGTAGTATACCAGATGAAGACACAGACAGAGATTGGGGAAACACTGGGAGACATGGACACGGCCACTAGACTGCTCTGTAGCAAAACACATAACCACTGAGAAGAATACCACTCAATAAAGACAAATGCTGGAGTGATCGCAAGAACAGGAGGAAGGAAAGCTACACACAGAATTCAGAACACAGGCATTGCCAGGGTTGGTACTACAATGTATTCATCTGTAGAAAAATATTAAGGATACAGATATAATGATCGACATAGTATAGATAAACTGATGCAAAAGCCTGCTGATTGTCCACATTACATTGACTATCCCTCCCACGGTGACTTACATTTACACATTCTTGTCAGATAGCCAAAGGGCAAGGCAGCATGTGTGGACATTGCTGAGGGCATTCCGCGTGGTCTTTCTTCACTCCGAAGTAGACCAGAAACAGTTGCGCAGGATACAGATGGGGTCAGAACAGAACACTTAAAACTGAACCCAAAAACGAATACTGAAGGACAGTGCTAGGCAACTAAACGCGAGTCTAGCTTTAGGAGTGGTCCTGCTCACAAAGCCATTGGCATTTTTAAATCTCCTTTTTATCATAAGTGATAAGTCCATTGGATTATGAATGCATTACAAGACTCTGACTTCAGCAGCAAGTTAGGTGCCCAAATGATGTCGCAAATCGACAGTTTTTTAAAAACAGTACCTTATTTTTTTTCAAACAGGTTTTAATCACCACTCTATTCACATAGGAATGCATGAGTGTGGTCTTAGCAGGAAATTCAAAGAAGAAACCAGAAATCTTCACTCCTGTAAGGTTGCATCCCCTCATAGTGATGTCCTTGACATGATGAGAACTTCTTCAACAAAACTGAGTTTGGGGACCCGGCCGCCCAGGGACTGAATAATGGAATTAATTGACACTTGGTTGAGTTTGCGGTTTGATGCTGTGGTCCATTAGCAATGGAGTTATGATTCTGTATCATGCTCAAGATCTGAGCCAATCAAGGGACGTTCAGCAACCCCACCAACACTTTTAGTATTTCCTAGAGATAGAAGGAGATTTTCACATATTTGTTTTCAACTACCGTTCTATTTCCCCTGTCCCGACTTCTTAGAAACGCAGGAGCCAGAAAGCTGCCGTGGATCCACTGCGCTGTCAGATGTCTTTGTGAAGCCTGCGGGGCCATCTGGACACTTCTTCCAATGATGCCAGGTTCAAGCGGCACATGTTTCTCGGTATTAAAACAAACGCACTCCAAGAAAAGAGAAAACATGGCCTCTGGCATCATCTAGTGGAATGGGCGTTTAAGCTTTGCCTATAATAATGAAGACTCAGGCTTGCTTTCATTAAAAAATCTACAGCTTTTGTTGAAGCAGCATAGGCGCTGCAATGCATAGGGCATGGGGCATAACGCGCCTCCCTCACCTCCCTTGTGACGGCCCTAATTCCCCCCTCCCTGTGACAGTCCCGGTGTACAATTGCTCTGTGCTCTGCTTCATTGTTTGCTGGCACCAGATAACACAGTGTGTGCTTGACAGCTCACTGAATGGCACATGTCTTGTATCACTGTGGAGGTCTCCCTTATGGCAGTGTTTCTATCTTTATTGTAGACCATCTTATTAGTCCGGGTGACCTTCCTACATTCTGGGCACTATTTCATTGAAAATAATATACTTAGACTTTCCCACAGTTGGTCCACCTTTTTTTTTAATATCACATTTTATTGGTATTTTTTGCTGGTACATCATGGCCCAGGGGCCCATTGAATGCATCCACTTAGATAATATTACACAAGTGTACTGAGATTATGATGCAGCAACCAAGGCCTGAAGAAATAATGAAACAATGAAACCCAACTCTGGCACTGGTGGTGCACCCCACCCCGACCTGTAGAAAGTCTCTGTCGAATTCTTCCGAGTGATCATGTCCGCTAATCTAGGGAGAGTCCGTGACTATGTGAGTGGGTGGCCTGTGTAATGGAAGATTCTAGGGATTGTGCGGGGGCAGGTCTATGCCTCTGTATGCAGCCCAGCGAGACCAAATCTTGTTATGTTTCTGTGGGCAGCCCCGTGCCTTGTACACCGCTATCTCCACCCCCATGCATTTATCCATGGCACGTTTCCACCCGCCCGCAGATGGCGGGGAAGTCCCCTTCCAGTGCTGGGATATGTCCCGCTTGGCTAGTGTAAGTGGTTCACCATTTTTAATAGGTATGCTCTTAATTATGAGTCCTAGATTTAAGATGTTGTTTAAATGGGTTAATGTGATTGGGCAGTGGAAAAGGAGAGGCTGACTTACTCTTTGGCTGAATGGACAGAGTGCGGACATGCACAAACATGGCTGTGTTGGTCCGTGAAGAAGAGGGGTAGGTCAGAGGAAGAGTTAACATTTCTCCCAGAAGAGACTTAAACCCAGAAGAGATGGCCCTCCCTAATAATCAATTACTAGAGCAAATCAAAATTTAACTCCTCTCAATTTTCAGTTGAAGATTAGGACTCCCTATGGATGCCTAGCAGTCTAGACTGCTTCTCACACACTCCACCACACAGCTGGGACAAGAAACTGCTAACAGGGCAGAACATCTGTGATCCTTGCAAAATATTCTCAAGTACAGTGCTGTTTCTACACTCTATCCGACACTGACACAGTTGATGTATTCCATCTCCTACAAAATATTCTCTTGACCCCAGCTAGAAACGTATCACTTGGGTAGTTAGCTGTCCACAAACTACACTAGAAGTAACACCATTACACTTATTTTCAACAACAGGCTTACCACTTACCAGTTCCCCGTCCTGATGGAACATCAAACTGTTTAAGGGTCAAAACACATTTACAGCACGAGCCAAGGGAGTTAAGTTTAACATTATCTGGTGGATGAAAATGAAAGAGAAGCACATCCTCTACCTACGATTATCACCCGGATCCTTTGGTTTATTTTCAAGGCAGTGTACAAACAATATCTTGAAAGGACCCCGACCATACAGCCTATTGGGAAACACTGGAACTGGAATTGTAGTCTATGGTGATGTCTTCCACTATTACTGACGAATTGGGACTGAACACAGCACTGTGGCAATTTTTGATTGTTATTTCTCAGTGTATGGCAGCTTTTAATTATTGTGTATGATCGCCGTATTGGAGCATACTTGCACCTTATGTTCTAAAAAATGTTTATATATTATAATAAGAAATATCTGATTGATCAATTGACTGATAACTTTTATTCTTTTTCATTGAAGTACCAGATATTAATTTCATGGGAGGTATTTTTGTTCATAATTTATTAGTCATCCAACCCACCGTGTTCAAAAGTCCCACCCCCTTCCCACTCGGGATTAGTGATTGCCCTATGGGCAAGTCGATCCTGGGACAGAGGACACTTTGGAGAATTTCATGCTCTGACTTGCTGTACAACTAGTGCTATGTTTGTGTTAAACATTGTGGTAACTGAACAATTTTGGAGAAAATTTGGAATTGTGTAGTATGTAAAACTCAAGTTAAAGTTTCAGGTTTATTTAAATACTTTCAAGCCATAGACCGGAAGTGCATCCACAAATTATGGTGTATGAATTTTAAAACAAGGCATTCAGTTTGCACACCATTCTCAGTTTATAGTTGAAGCAGTTGGGGAGAAGCTGAAAATCTTAGAACATGATTATAAGAAGGATGGGTATGGAAAAATTAACCAGTAGAGTTGAGGAGGAAACTGGGGGGCTGAGAAAGTTGTTTTTACTTCATTTTATACAAGTAACTAACAAAGCAGTTGATTCTAGGTTGGGGGAACTATGGCTAGCATATCAAGTTCCACAGAAACATGCAACTATCAAAGAGATAGAGCGAATGTGAGGGACAGTGTTCCTCGCTTGAGGACTGAGAGATTCAGAAAAAATATGAAGTACAGATTAAACAACAAATATAGCTACTTCAAATAGTCAACAAAGAATGTTCCTAAAAGAAGCTTATGGTAGGACTTCCACGGCACACTAGGATGTGCAGGAGAAAATGTGTTAGTTGTAATTAATACTGTGCTACTCACTTCCATTAGTATGGTGCATGGTTCTAATCAGTGGTCTAAATAGAGGAGGTGATCCTAATGCATTACATGGCAGAGAGTACATTACATAAAGTAGAAGGCCATGGAGTTTGATTTGCACAAAGTGTTTACGTATTACGTTGTAGGTGCAACTATGTAAATGCATTTTATTTTTATGCCCCAGGGCCCTATCTAGACGAAGTACACATTGTTGTTACTTTGAGCTCAGAGTTAAATACAGAACTAGAACTTACGTAGGTTTGTGTAGCTTTCAGAGAAGTCTTGGGAAAGCTTCAGTTCAGTGTGTTGCTGTTTGCTACAAGATGTTTAGAGGGGGGCAGCATTCTGTTTGTCACAGTTGATTCAATGCCTCTCTGCCCATCTTCGTGGTTACCGGATGACGCAGAGTGTTAGTGGTGTGGATGCCCTCGAGATTACCTATTGTACACGGAATATCAAACTTGGGCTTCTTCTTTGTGAGTTCACGGATGCCATGAGTTCTCAATGGAAGGTGAGGGGAGCTTCACCATATAACGGTTCTGATCCAAGATAATCGTCTCTCCATTGGAAATCATGTGAACTTCCCAATCCAAGATATAGCAGTCTTTTCTTCTGAGGTCAGTTCCTGTTTGTGGCATATAAAGGTAGTACTTGGAAAAGGTGTATGCATTGCAATACATTTCATCTCCTACCGCTCAACACCCCATTGCTCTGCATTTTTGTCCTTTCTCAGCAGATTTAGATCATTCCTTGCGAACATTCTGTTTTCTGTTGCCTCATGTAGCTTTTGCTAGTTTTGCTGTTGTTTTCTTCTAAACAGTTTTAGGTAAACATCTTTGTGGATCAGCTGACTGAGGACCCATTGTCCTACCTGGCTCTTTTGTCACTTCTGATGTTAGGGGAGTTTGGTGCCTTGCTGATTATCGCCAAGGCCATCTACATCATCACGCAAGCTCTACACAGATTGTAAAAATTAGGTCTTTTTTCCCATGTGTGTTTTTCTTTCTAGCTGTGGCCCTCTAAACAAGACACATGCCACCTTTCACATATAATATTCTGTATATAGGGGTTCATGGTCTCTCTTTCCAAGCAATATGGAGGAGGTTGAACATAATTTCCTGTAATTTTCGTTAATCTGTTTATTGCCCAGAAAGAAGGACAATTGCTATATGTTTTGGACTGTTCAATTAGAAATTTAGCACACGTGTTTGAGTTACTCTTTATTTGCCTACAGAGAAGGTACTGGACTGAAAATCGGGAGTTGTTTCACTTTGTTTTGTGCTAAATGGGTCTGAGGATGACTCAATTGTGATGCACTTTTAGCGGCGGCCGGCACAGGTAAATGCAGTGAGGCAGGGGGTGGGAGGGAAGGTATAATTAAATAAATAAATAATACCTATTCCGTTGTCTGTCAGGATCCACCCCCTGCCTTTTGAGATTGTGTTTTAGAGGCAGGAAATTTATTTGCGCTTGCATTAAGAGATGCCTACTGTCCCTGTTGGTAGGCATTTGTAAAATACATCCTCAAACAACCCAGGCTAGGGGTTTGATCTTAGAGTATGGATATTTTCCGTACGTTTTTTTTGCTTTTTAGTACTGTATTGATTTTCTATCCAGTTGGCCCCTTGCTTTTCCGCATGTAGTAAGTTATAGAACAGAAAACACTCGAAACTTATTGAGTGTTTGGTCAATATACTTTAGATGAAAGAAATGTGCGTCTTTTTGGGAGATAAACTTCATCGCATTTTCACAGCAGATGTCTATTGTTTTTTTTACATTTCCTATACATACAAGATTGCTGATTGACATGCCTTCTTTTCTAGTTCCTTGCCTTTTGGCTTTGACAGCCTGTAAGAGCGAGGATGCTGTGCAGTTGGGAATGCAGACAGTTTGTTTTCAGAATGACTTCTGCATAACACCCATCGTCTTGATTTGATCTGAAATTGTCTGGATTCCCCCCAGTAAAAGGCAACACCGCCCATTTGGCCTGGACGATTTCTCCAGAATGGGTGGAGAGTCTTAAAATTCTGATTTCGTAAACTTGCCTCATGATGGGCTTCATATTTCAGATTCTGTAGGACGCGGTTGCCAAGACACTTTCCAATTTCTTCTGTCTTTTGACCCTTGAGAATGAATATTTTTCTTGTGGGTTTGGCTTTTTAACCACCACAAATCGCGTTATTTTTTTCTTGTTTATCTTAAGATTGTTTCCTTTGAGGTATTGGGAGAATCAAGATCATATTCTGTAGCTCGTTTCCTGTTCCTGCCAGCAGAACAGAATCAGCCCCTAATCTGGATAGGGGAACCAAAAACGACCTAAATGGCATAATGGCATCAGAGAAGTCATTTTTATATATGTTGAATAATCCTGGCTGGAGTGGGGGATCATCCTTGCTGGACACCCTGAGTCGAGCGAATAGGTACCGAGAGCTCACTTGTACTTGTAGTGTGGGGTTGCCATAAAGAACCATGATGTTCATAGAATATTTGTGTCAATAGAGGTCCTCCTAGAGTTTTCCTCAATCGACCAGGTCAAAGCTGTTAAAAAAGTTCTCAAACTCCCACATAGATGGCTTCACCTACCAAGACCTGGTCGGTGAAGAAAAGACTTGCTGTATTCATTCTCAACAGAAGAAAATCTGTTTTAGGGTTCATCCCACTCCTGCAATCTCTCAGCGAGCAGGTTCATGAAAATCTTACCACAGCTATTGAGTCCGTCAATGAAGTGCAGGAACCGAGCTGGATTTTTTTTTGTACAGTGGCACAATTGTACTAGCTTTCCATGATTCAATCAGGTAGGACTTTTTAAAAGCAAGACAGCATTATATTTGCTCATCGGTCAAGTTTGGAGAGCTCTGGTGGCAGCGTATTGCGTGGAGGTTTACCATTTGTTGGTCTCAACATAGCTGTCTTTACTTTTAGGTCATTTGGGAATCAGTGCTTAATTTGAGCCGGTGTTTGCTGGTGGCGGCCGCAATCAGTCTTGGGTAGCGGCACTTATTTTTCCTCATCAGACATTCACAGTGAGCAACAGAAGGAAATCACACACAGTGGAAAGACGGAGGAAGAGAAAGACAGAAAAACCGTCACAAAGGGAGAAAGCAGGAAGGTGCAAGAGCTGGATAAAGGCGCAGGAAGCGTCTGGTGGTTAATTAAGAAGGCATGAGGTGGATTGTACACCATGCAGCCATGGTATTTTGTGCGTCTAGCCTCGGACTTCAGAGAAGAGTTTTGGGCACCAGCACTCATTCTTCTAACAGATTAAACTCTGAGTATCGTATCCTTGGTTTGTGATTGTGAGCACTCTGAAGATACACTGTTAGTTGAAGATTCAAAGCCTGAATCGGATGGATCTAAAAACAGCCGCGGTCCGTGCAGGTAACATCGGTGGGGCGGTGGGACGATGCAGAGGGAAAATTAAATAAATAGTTAATATTCCCAGGCACGGCCCCTCCCCCCACTGCTGTTACCTGCATGGACCGCGGCTGTCTAAAAATTTGTTTTTATTGTGGCTAATACATGTATCTTCTGGAATTTGTGCGTCATTGTTTGATTGGTCGATGTCTTTTCCCTTGCTATATGCCAAACTCTTTGTACCTCTTCAACAGACTCAGTGCATCTCTCCTATTGTTACTTCTACAATTTCAAAAACATTTAATTGCAGCCTGGGTGCTCATGATATTTAATTTGCAAGCTCCAAAATTGGGTAGTATTTACCATGTACTAATTGCACATGTGCTATTTGCCTATCAGCAAATTGTATAACCCGTGCTGAATGCCTACTGGATTTCTGAAGAATCTTATTGACAATTCACGTGAATTTTCAGTTTGTGCGCTGTGTAGCACACATGGGTGTTCGGATTTGTGCACAATGGAAGGCCGGGACTCATCCACAGGTGGTAAATTGCAATTTTGCACTATTTTCCAAAAAGATTGTTGGCCGGCTTTATCTGCCGAAAGCTTTTCGCCAAACAGCTTGAGAGAGGTAATTTGCACAGTGGCTAAAAGCCCATGGACAAATACTGCACTGGGAAAGGAATTAGCACCAATGTTTTAATCAGGGCCTAAGTTGTGCAAGTAGGCACACATATTCTATGCCCACAAGGTACAGTGCTAAATAGAGATATTTACATTTTATCAGCCTAACTTCCTGGCATACGGGCTACATTTCGGAAGCTACATCAAGATGAGTATTAGTTCAACTGATTGGGCTAAAGTTCTCACAATAAACAGGAAACGACTGTTGGCTCCAAACCAAGTGAATGGGGTCCTCCCAAAGAAAGGAGGGACATAATGGAGAGAGAGGTCCTGACAAGAAGAGGAAACTTGTGTCATGTTGTTATTGGTATGAAGTTTGAGCTTTACTGTCCCAAAACAATTCTCTTTGGAGTTATACATGCTATGCTATTGTATACTGTGAGAAATTGGGTTACTGGTTGAATAGGGTGTCAGTCCTGGTCAAATACCAACCACAATTCATGTCAAGGTAAGTTACAAGCAAACCCCAAATTAACCTGTCCTCAACCCTCTGGTAGCATGGCACAGAGCAGTCAGGCTTAACTTAGAGGCAATGTGTAAGGTATGTGTGCAACACTTCATAAAGGAAAACAGTGAAAATACCACACAAAATGATCCCACACCAAACGAGAAGCATAGATTTGAATTTAATAAATAAAACAAGACCAACATGACAAAAATCCAATCAGTAGAATAGGAGTTATGAATTTTCAAAGACTAAAGTGTAAAATAGCGCCAAAAAGCACAAAGCACCAATCGTGGCTATCTGGTCATGCTGGACTGGGTCAAAGTCAAATGTTCAGGCTGACCGTGATGGAGGGCGGGTCTGAAACAGTCCCAGATTAGTCCCACTTGAAGGTTTGCCTTCTCAAGTTTTGTACCAAGAGTCCCGTTCATGTTGTAGAGGACCACAAGGAGAGCGTCATGGGAGGCTGTAGGCATGGCACGAAGAGCAGTCAGAGCATCGTGAACAGGCATGCGGTAGCTTTGCATTTGCGGTCCACCGTGGGTGGTCAATGCTGCTGTGCAACGAAACGGGCTGGCAGGAGCTCACACTGGCTCTCAGTGTGAGTGTTGAGTTCTCGATGCGAACGGGAGCATTTGCAGTCACGAAGAGCCCAAAAACCTGATTTAATCTTTCTGAGACACACCAAGGGTCCAGGACCTGAGGGGCACCACCTGGGGGTCAGGAACTGGCTGCAGCTGGATCCAACAGCTGGTTGTGGAGTCTTTTATGTCCCTGAGGCTCAGGTTAGGAGGCCAGCAGACTAGCCCATGGAATCACTCTGGGGTCCTGAGTTTTAGATGAAGTTGCAAACCCAATTATTCTTCCCCAGGAAATAGGACAGCAGTAGGCAGCATGTCAGCACAGGAGGGCAGCAGTTTCTTAGAGCTGCTGTTCAGCAGAGTGGCAGTCCTTGTAACAGCACATCAATGTTTCTTCCTGGCAGGGTATCCATAGGTCAAGACGTGTACTGAAGAGTTGGTGTCTGAGGTCCTTCTTTTATACTCTGGTGCCCTGGTTTTGTAAGGTGGGAGAAGCTTCTAGACAGTGGCTTTGGAGTGCATGGAATTTCCTTCCTCTCCTGCCCTGGTTCCAAGCTGGCTGAAGTGACAATGCAGGGTCGCTAGGCCCTTTGTGTGAAGGCAGAGCACAGGCTATTCAGGTATAAGTAGGGCTGTGCTCAGCTCCTCCCCTATTCTGCCAGCAAATGGTCCTCCCAGGCACACCGAATCTCTCCATTGTGTGGCTGTCTGGGAGGAATTTACAAGGTCCAATTGCCAATTACAACCAGTCATGTGTCCCAGGCCAGGCTATAAGCACAAAACATCCAAAGGCAGAAAAATGCCAACTTTCTGAAAGTGGTATTTTTATAATTGTAATCAAAAAACGGACTTTACCATTAAATAGGGCTTTTCACCACAATTCCAAAGACACCAAACATGAGGTAGATACCAGCTCCCAATTGTAAATGACAGCTTATTAAACATAATAAGGAATCCCCAAATGTACCATATGGGAGGTGTAGGCCTCACAGTAGCGAAAAACTAATTTAGGAGTTTTGCACTACCAGGACATGTAAAATTTAAAAGTACATGTCCAACCTTTTAATCACACAGCACCCTGCCCTGTGGGCTACTTAGGGCCTACCTTAGGGGTGACTTAAATGTAATAAAAGGGAAGTTTAAGGCTTGACAAGAAGGTTTAAATGCCAAGACAGTATAGCAGTTTAAAACTGCATTAAGGCTGAACTGGCAGGCCTGGGACATGTTTTACAGACGATTTAAGTGGGCGTCACAATAGGTACTGCAGGCTCACTGGTGGCATTTAATTTACAGGTCCTGGGTATATTGTATACCACTCTACAAGGGACTTGTAACTAAATTAAATATGGCAATTGGGTATAAGTTAATTTAACCATGTTTTAGGCAAGGGAGTACAAGCATTTAGTACTGGTTAGCAGTGATAGGGAAATGGCCGGAACAACGCAGGCAGAGCCACGTGTGCCATTCCTACGCAAGCGCAACCACACTTGCCTGAACCATACATCTGCCTTAACCATGCATATGCGTGATTAAAGCAGATAGCACGGTCTAGTGTTTGGATGGGTGGGGAGAGGAAGAGAAAGTGTTGAAAGAGGAAGCTCCGGACGCAGACTGGTAAGTGGGGCTGGGGCCTGGTTGGGAGGTGGTAGTTTTTAAGGGTTGGGCGTCGGATTTAACATTCAGAACGAGTGGGGATCAGGACAGTTTTTTTATAAAGGGGCAGAGTTTTAGAGCTCAGGGCTGGGGGAATGGGTTGGGGTAATTTTAAGTGCAGCGCGGATGTAAATTTGAAGCCCTGAGGTCGGGTGTATTTTTTACAGGTTGGATGTCAGATTTAGTGTTCAAGGCGGGGGGGATGGGCAGTTTTTTTTAAAAAGGGGCAAGGTTTTAGGGCTCAGGACGGGGGAGGGAGTTGCGGTAATTTTAAGGGCAGTGTGGGGGTACGTTTCAGGGCGGGGTCAGGTAGTTTTTTTTAATGGGGGCAGGGATTTTGGCTTCAGGGCTGGGGGAGGGGAAGAGGTAGTTTTAAGGGCAGAATGGAGGTAGTTTTAAGGGCAGGATGAGGTAGGTTTTAGGCCTCAGGGCGGTTGGGGTGAAGTAGGGAGATAGAATTTTAGGACTTGGGCGGGGAGGGGGGTCAGGGTAGTGGTGATCTTAAACACACATATCCCCTTACCAAACATGCCTTTACAATGAAATTGCATGGTAAAGGCATGCATGATAAAGGAATGCGTGGTTATTACGCATTTGCGGTTAGGGCTGCGTGGTAGAAGCATGCAGGGTTTAGCCATGCGTGCCTCTGTCATATAACCGCAGTGGTAATGTTCACTGAGTTCTAAGGCCACAACAATAGATTCAGAAAAATGGGAGGAGGAGAGGTAAAAAGTTTAGGGGAAGACCATCCTAAGGCTGACAGGTTTCACATATGCACATAGAAAGAGCACAGTAAAGCTAGATTTTGGCCAGCTAAAGAAAGTCAGGTTTTCTGTCATGATGGTTTGAAAATTATACCAATAGTATGAGACGTTTTCCTTTATAAAGCACTTAGAAGGGCCACCTGATCCTTCTAGCAGTTTTCTATCAAGATACATTTCCGAAATGCATTAGCCAAGACATTTGGAAGGTTTGTTCTCTTTTGCTTCAGGTTTATAATAGACTGAACTTGCCCACGAGAGCTGGTGTTATCAGTTTTCTCATCTACTCACAGGTGAACTACAGGGCTCCGTCCACTGCATGCACTGCATACAGTAGAAGGTGTTGCATCAAATACTAAGACACCTTATGACCTATTATCTATGCAGCTATGCTGTATAGGAAGAACAGATCACCCCGACAGCTGCATAGGACAGTTTGCGAAACTAAGAATGCTGAAGCTTAGCCAAGTGCATGGTTGTACACAGGAGTGAGGGAGACGTCGGCACCTGCAAGATCTGTAGTGGGCTGTGGTTGGGCGTGCCACGACAAGCCATAGGAGTCGTGTATGATCTGTTTTTGCCCGATTCACAAAGACAATTTGGGTCATGAAAGTACTTTTTCCGTTTGAAAACAGATGGATTTGCGACTGTTGGGTAGTCGCTGTAAGTGTCTTTGCAGTCAAAAACCCATATACTCACGGGTATTACTCTACATTACTGCAATATCACGCATGAGTAAATCCCACACAGTGAGTGGGGAGTGGGTCTCAGGGTGTGGTTTGGTTTGGAATATCCACAAACGCATCAGGGTCCAGTCAGCAATGTTAAAAATCTACCTTTTGGTCTTTTCAACACCCAGAAATGTATGCCAATGAAGGCCTAGGGCCTCTTTCTAAGTTGGAAAAGGCAACAAAACAGCCCCAAACGTTGTGATGGTTTAGGGCATTGTTTTCTTTATGAGCAAAAATGCTTTTTCTCATGGAGAAAAAGGAAACCATTCGCAGTTACACAGAAGAGCTGAATTTCTACAACGGGGAATTGTACTATGTCCACAATTCTACACCAGAGAAATGCAAATGCTTTCCGAGTGTAACCTTGGAAGTTTTGTCAAGTTTAAAAGAAAGTGCAAATGTGCATTCAAGTGGAGGGAGGAAATGTCATAAAAGTCTTTAACGCTTTTGTTGTGAAATCATATACTGGGGCACTGCCCGAACTCCCTAATGGGGGAGCTGCCACTGCACTGACAGAGGGAATTTAGCGCAGTAGGGGCAATGCCCGAACAACCCAATTAGAAAGCTGTCACGCTTCATTCCTCAGTATTCATCCCTCATTCCTCACTCCTTACCCATCATCTCTCACATCTTGTTCCTCATTCCACATTTCTCGCTCCTATTTCTTCCCTTATCATTCCTCACCCCTCAGCCCTCACTTCCCATCTGTCACTCCTTATTCCTTACTCCTCCCGCAGCCCTCACTCATCATTCTTCACTTTTTGCCCCTTGGTTCTCATACCTCAGATCTCAGTTATCATCCCTCATTACTCATTCATCATTTCTCATCCTTCACCACTCATTCTTCAATCAATATAAGGAATGAGGGATAACGAGTGACAAATAAAGAGCGACTGACGAGGAGTAGTAGATAAGAAATAAGAGATCATGAATTACAGCGGCGGCTCCTCTGCTAAGGCGGAGGATCATCGACCCACTGTTCAATAGGAAAAATAAAAGGATAATAATGCAAGGTGATCATCTTTTTATTTTCCCTACTGATTCAGTTTCATGCAGGGCGGGGCTGGGCTGGCCAAAGCTGGGGGAGGACGGGTGGCACTCTCTAAGTGTGCATGACAGTTTGGCCGGCCAAACAGTGATGCACACTTTGCATGTTCCCCACCAGGCTGTAATGCACAGCCTCTATCTGAGCGCCGAACCATGGCACTCAGACAAATCACTATGTTGCTGTCATGGTGACAGCAGCGTCTTGATTGGTTTAGGGGACCTTCCTGCAGGACAGGACAAGAAGAAGATGAAGAGGAGGGAGGAGAAGTGGCGGACCGCCATAGCCACGGAAGTGCTTTTTTTGTTTTATTTTTTGGTGTCCTCCCTACCCAAGTCCAGTAGCAGCCGCTACTGATGAATTAGGAATGAGGGGCGAGTAATGGTGATGTCTTTGAATGGATGTTTTTATCAACAACACATTTGCAGTATGCCCTTATAGGACACCAGATTTACCCAAAGGAGCTAACATATTTGCACCTGAACCATCCGTTAGTTTCCTTGGACAAACCTCCAGTGGTCTTATTGTGTAGGCAGGGGCAGCTGGGGGTCTCTGCTGCTAGCCACATTCTCTTCCAGTAGCTGCAATACATTTCAGTTTGACCACCATGACCTGGCTGTAATTCAATTAATGACAAAGATAGTCACAGCACTCATGGTATAAGGGCACCGCCAAGCCTGGAGACTAGGCAGGCCGCACTACAGAGTGAAACGGGTACCACATAAAATCCATTTCTACAGAGAGCGCGTGGACCTCCAGGGAGCTTCTTGGCGCTGATTGCAGATATGCCTATTATTACTCAACTCACCAGCATTCATTTTATTGACCTCGGAAGAAGGAGAGGCTAAACAGATCCACCGAGACTCGAACTTGTGCTCTAACGGTTCCGGGTGCAGCTTTGCAGCTGGTGTTATCTGACAGGGATGCCAGTGCTGATTACTGTCTCTGAGATCGCCTGCTCGCAAAGGAATGCGCTCTCGTGCGGCCTCAGCTCATGCAACGCGTCATCGAGTGGCGCATTCTACAGAGTGAACGTTCTGTTGGCTGAGACAACAATAGTCGGAGTCCTCGAGCTTTCTTTTAGTATTAACAAAAAGTCCCGGGAATCAGAGAGCTAAAACGTTCATTAAGTGGCCTCACAATGGGAAGCTTTGTGCGCGTGCCGGGGTGCGTTTGCTTTATGGGACCACTGAAAAGCGCAGCATCATTCCGGCTCTAGGATGTCAGTCATGGAACCGGCTGCAGAGCTGAAAGAAGCGATTGACTGCGACCGCCCAGCAATGCAGGAGACATTCATTCTCTGAGATAATCTTACGTGTTTCCAATTCACTCACTGTACTTAAAGGCTCAGTATAGTATGGGAATAAAGGACCTTTTAATGGCAACTTTTACTATTATTTAAATACGAAGACTATGTTATTCGTATTAGGTCTACATTGTCTTTTAACGTCCTTCCTCAGTGCGTTAATTAAACATAAGATGTACTCCACTAAGAAATCTCATCGGCTCTTGTATCTTCCCACACACTGCCATAACCTTGAATTAATGGAAGGGTCAAGACCCTCTACTCTATTCATCATTCCTTACAGTCTAGTTTTTATATTTAATTTAAACTGAATTATGAAACTGACGTACACAAAAATCAGCTAACAAAAAAGAAGTGATGAGATGCCAACAACAGAATGGTTATAAAAATGTTTTAGGCACAATGGCACATCCTAAAATAAAGAAGTGTCTTTTCAATGCACAATTTAGGTAAAAGGCTGTTTCAGAGGTCGAGCTAACCTTTAAAGTAGCTAGTTATAATAAGGACCACTGGAATGATGCAACATTGCAAAAGTGGCGCTTCCCCGTATAATTATAGATTTACTTCATTTGCCACATAGTCCATAATCTGCCGCATAATCTGCAGATTTTAACAAAAAAATGTTCCTAGCTCAAACAAATCAAAGGTTACTAAAACACAGCATCACCGGTTCCACACAGTGGAGGCCCTCTATAAAGATTGGCTGTTCCCCTTTCTGTTGCTTATTGCTGTATTTGAGTGTTAAACTGATACCAATGAGGTCAAACTTTGCCCATACCGTGTTAACTTGTGTAAAAATTACAAAGTAAGGAACTATTACCGTCACAAAATGTGCTGCATTACACCTCGTAATTTTCCTTTTCATGCCGCATAATCTAGTCCTGGTTATAACCCAGTGCAAATCCTTTGGTAGACGGCAAGGTCAGCAGATATCCTGTTTAAGAATGAAATAAGCATAAAGGGCAGTAGTTAGATTTTTGTCTTGATGAGGTAGTATCCTATTCGTTGATGCCCAAAACTGTGAATGAAAATGTGTGTTTTGGATTTAATTTTGGTTCTAAGAAATACGGAGGAAGCTCAAGTAGATGGGTCGTGTGAAAAAGCATGCTGCCCATTTTGATAGGAGTCAATCAATCCATCAAATATTTATATAGCGCTGCAAGTTACCCGTGAGGGTTTCGATGCACTAGAGTGGGCTCTTCAAATGCATGAGAAAAATCAGAACTTGATAACTGAAAGTCTTTAAACATATTTTCATGATAAGAAATCATGTTGGAGATGGTGTTTTTATTTCATGAATTTAAATTAAAACTTCAGCCAGCACGTGTTTTGCTCATCATATAGGGCTATGAGCTTTTTCGGAGCTTGAATGTCCAACCTGACTGGAGAGGACTTTGACGTTTTTAGGTCGAGCCCGGGCAGCGCATGCACTGCTCTGCGAGGCATGCTGTATTAGAGTATGCACTTGAAGCTCTGTCCACTCTCTGCCCATATTTTTCATTGGCTTGTGTCTTTGTCTTTTGTAAATGCTGGCTTCTGATTCGGTAATTGGCTTGTTAGTCCCTCCTTAGTACCACCTTGTCTTTGTTTGCAACCTCCCATGAGGACTGGCCCTTTTACTTCGGTTGTTAAACCGTCTGTGTTATTTACTCTGTAAGCACTATTTTCCTTAATGGGTTTTGCCGTACTGCAGGCATGAGGTCCTTTCCTTATATTCAGCGCACCTTGCGCTTTCACTTTCCAAGCTGCCGGGACAATGGTGGCTGCTTGTTTGCAATGCCATAGGTCTCACATTTAGGAGAGTTTGAGCTATTGGCATTTATTTATTTATTTATTTATTTTGAGATTTGTAAAGCGCCTGGTGACCCGAAGGCATCCCCGCGCTATAAAAAACTGTAAAATCCAGGACGGGCGAAAACCAGGAACTATTTGGGGAAGAGGAGGGTTTTGAGTTTTTTGCGGAAGAGTGTGTGGCTGGGTTCCAGACGAAGCAGACGAGGAAGTGCGTTCCATGTGGAGGAGGCTTTAACCGAGAAGCGGCGTCCACCGGTGCGCGACTTCTTGAATCTTGGGACTGTGGCCAGATGTTCGTTGTCCGAACGGAGGTTTCTGTGGGCTTTATAAGGTGTAATCATATCTTTGAGGGTGGCAGGTCCAACCCCCTTGATGAGTTTGTGCGTGATGCACATGGCCTTAAACTCCACTCGCTGGCGGACCGGAAGCCAGTGCAAAGATTTGAGGGCCGGTAAGGTGTGGGCTCTGGGGGGAAGGTTGAGAATGAGTCTTGCTGCGGCATTTTGTACGCGCTGAAGTTTGGTCAGGGTGGTTTCAGGGGCCCCGAGGTATGCGGCGTTGCCGTAGTCCAGGCGTGCTAATATGAGCCCTTGCACCAGAAGTTTCCTGGACAGGGGGGGCAGGAGGGGGAGGATCTTCCGAATTGAGCGCAGAAGACCAAAGCATGACCCCGCGGTCTTGACTGCCTGGGTCTTCATGGAAAGGTCCTGCTCCAACCAGAAGCCCAGTGTTTTAATTTCTGTCTTGGGCGTGGGGATGTCACCGAAGGAGTCTGGCCAGGCTGAGGGAGGGACAGAAGACCATTTGTTGCCCAGCAGCATGATTTCTGTTTTTGCCCCGTTCAGCTTCAGCGAGGATTCGCACATCCAGGTATGTATGTCTTGCAGGCAGTTGAGTAGGATTTCGGGGTTTTTGTCCAACTGGGACAGGGAGACGACGAGTTGTGTGTCGTCGGCATAGTTGACTATTTTTATCCCATAGCGGGTAACCACATCCTCCAGCGGGGCCATATAGACATTAAACAGGGTGGGACTGAGCGAGGACCCCTGGGGCACACCCCGCGTGAGCGGGAGGGGGTCTGATCGGAAGTTACCGTCCCACACCTGAAATGAACGTCCCGTGAGGAAGGATTTGATCCAGGCATGTGCGGCTCCCACAATTCCTGCCTTGGCCAGGCGGTGGAGGAGGACACGGTGGTCCACCGTGTCAAATGCGGCACTGAGGTCCAGGAGGATCACTGCCACTGATCCTCCTGAATCCAGGAATTCAATTGTAAATGACAAAAGGTTGTACTCTTGCAAATGCAACACCTATTGCTTTACAAATATTTTTTTTGTGGGTTGTTTCCAAGCGCCCCATGCCGCGCTTGCTCTTAATAGAGGCAACGCCCCTTTCCTTAGATGCGGCTCCTCTAAAGAAAGGGGCGTGGTCTCTATTAAGTGCAAGCCCGGCATGGGGTGCTTGGAAACAAACAATATGTGCAATTCAATGGATGTACGTCGTTACAACGCACACTTTTACAACGCATGCACTTACAACGCATTTTTTACAATGCAAAATCCGCTACAACGCATTCCATTACATCGCAGGACACTACAACGCATTTTTAAAAACTACCTTTACAACGCACTCCATTACATCACATACTACCTTTACAACGCATACCATTACAACGCATAATATTACATTGCATTTAAGGTAAGTATTGGATAGTATAGGGGTAAAAATTACTATTCTTACTCCAGGGGGTGCAACAGTAGGGTAAGTGTTGGATAGTATAGGGGTAAAAATTACTATTCTAACTCCAGGGGGTGCAACAGTAGGGTAAGTGTTGGATAGTATAGGGGTAAAAATTACTATTCTAACTAACTCCAGGGGGTGCAACAGTAGGGTAAGTGTTGGATAGTATAGGGGTAAAAATTACTATTCTAACTCCAGGGGGTGCAACAGTAGGGTAAGTGTTGGATAGTATAGGGGTAAAAATTACTATTCTAACTCCAGGAGGTGCAACAGTAGGGTAAGTGTTGGATAGTATAGGGGTAAAAATTACTATTCTAACTCCAGGGGGTGCAACAGTAGGGTAAGTGTTGGATAGTATAGGGGTAAAAATTACTATTCTAACTCCAGGGGGTGCAACAGTAGGGTAAGTGTTGGATAGTATAGGGGTAAAAATTACTATTCAAACTCCAGGGGGTGCAACAGTAGGGTAAGTGTTGGATAGTATAGGGGTAAAAATTACTATTCTAACTCCAGGGGGTGCAACAGTAGGGTAAGTGTTGGATAGTATAGGGGTAAAAATTACTATTCTAACTCCAGGGGGTGCAACAGTAGGGTAAGTGTTGGATAGTATAGGGGTAAAAATTACTATTCTAACTCCAGGGGGTGCAACAGTAGGGTAAGTGTTGGATAGTGTAGGTGTTTTAATGTAATATTATGCGTTGTAATGGTATGCGTTGTAAAGGTAGTATGCGATGTAATGGAATGCGTTGTAAAGGTAGTTTTTAAAAATGCGTTGTAGTGTCCTGCGATGTAATGGAATGCGTTGTAGTGGATTTTGCGTTGTAAAAAATGCATTGTAAGTGTAGTGCGTTGTAAAAACTGCGTTGTAAAGGTTGTATACCCAATTCAATAGGTCTCACATTTGCGAGAGTTAAAGCTATTGACTTTAACAGTGCCAACAGCTCAAAGTCTCGTAAATGCGAGACCTATTGTATTGCAAATGCTTGTTCTAACTTGTGCTGACTTATCACTACCTTTTCTAAGTGAAACTACATTCATATCAGGAAGTGTTAAAGATTCTATTGCGCAAAGTTGTCATTAATTACTGGGTGGGTGGTCACCATGGCTAGACTGGCTGTACTGGGCATCAGGCGTTTCCCTGGGAGGCTAGAAGGGTGGAAACTGGTGGCCAGTTTTGTAGCAGTGAAGCAGTTTTGAAAGCACCCACTGTAGAGTTCCATGTAAAGTAGTTTTCAGGCAACAGTAAAAGTGTCCAGATAACTCAGATGATTAATGTACTGTACTGGGGCTGGTCTGAAAAAAATTGCCAGCGCTGCTCTGGGTTCCCAGTCCGGCCCTGGTAGTCACCCCCAGACAGGAACTCAGAACTCATGACCATTACTTGATATTGCAAAGGCTAGCAATTCCAGCTTCAAAGCTGATTAAAAACCCATTTCTAGGTGTAACAATAACCAGGCCTCGTTCTGCTTTAAACCCAGTCGATGTAAGAGACAATCGCGAATCAACTCAAAGTGCGATGATGCCATAAGAATGGCAATTACACGTCACTACAAGGACTGGTTGACATAACAAACTAAATATCAGCTTTGAGTTTCATGCATTTCTAGGTGGGACAGGGAAGAAACATTCTTCAAAGATTGTTCTAAGCACTCTGCATACTGCTAATGGACATTTTCTAGTATTCCGTTAGTGCCTTTGTTGCTCTGTAGATGCTTACAGTGACCCAAAGTGCACTGAAACAGCTAGAAGCCAGTATGTTAGCACTATACCAAATGCTCAAACATATAATTTGAACAAATAAATGGAAAGCCTTAATGCCCAGTGGGTTCAATTAATTTACTTTGTGGGGTGGAATCTGTCTTTAAAGTGGCGGACTCAGGATGGGGTGGAGTCACAGTTAAAGTCCACCCCGAATGGCAGGTCTCTATAGAACTCCTTTTTGTCCCTTCTTTATGAAACGTGACCTGGGAGAGTCACCAGACGTAAAGCGGGACCATGCCCTAATACTTTAAGAGCAATTTAGGGCTTGTAAATTCTTGTCAATTGAAGTCAGGTAATAATTCAAACTGTGAAGGAAGCAAGATGATGCTGTCAGAGGTACTACATGTCTGTCTGCTATAGTCCAACCGGTTACTGCGGTGCCTGTTTGCTAGTATATTTGATATGTAGCTCTCAGGTTACCTGTCGTGGAAGGTTTGACTGCAGTGGTGTACATGTGGCTACAGTGGTGGACAACACTACATCATTGGATATACAGATCTCAAGGTGCAGGTGCAAGTAGGCATGAAGACTTTGGTATTACAGAAGGTCATTTCTCATATACCGATCTGTGCTCACTTGGGGCTTGGCTTTTATTATATAAAACATTGCTTAATTAGAATTGCAGATACAGAGGTGCACGTGCAGGTAGGCTTGAATTCTGTGTCATCGCCTCTTGTACGATTGTGCCACTATCTATACTGTATCTCTGCCTTCCTTTCACAGTTATCAGCCTGTCTCAAAGATTACCAATCCATATGGTCTCACTTTTCTTGTTTACCATCCTTTGTCAGACTTTACCTTCCTAGCCCAAGCCCTCAGAAGCTGTCAGTCAATAGTATATTAGTGCAGTGTAAGTGGAAGATGTACACATAACAGCACTACACATTGCTAGCAGCGTTACCTACCGTACGAAGGGAGCCCTCTCTGCCTTGCTTACTTAGCATGGGTGGTGCATGGGTGTTTCCAAAGTGGAAATTGCCTTGAAGCAAATGTTTTTGTGCAGGAAGGCACTCCTTCCTGCACAAAAACTATGCTGACCAGAAGGCAGACTCCCTTGCACTTTTGTACAAGGTTGCTTGTGTTGGCACATGGCAGTTGAAAATGCACCACTGCAGGGAGAGAGCGGAACTGCGCCACTTCCTTGTGGATATGGCACAGTTCTGCTCCCTCCAGTTCACGCAAAACAGCTCAGCAACTTCACTTCCTGCGCTGCGTTTCATGACCTGTTTGTTACCCTGGGACCACGGGTTTCTGACCTCTGAATTAGTGTTTGAGTTTTCAGGTGCATGAAGCTGCATAATAACAATAACGGGCACAGATATCTGCCATGCAAAATGTGCTGATATCTTTGCTGATCGGGGATGTGAGGTGTTATCTTTTGAGGTGACGTTAACCACTAAATAGCAGTCTGATCTCATTGAGAGTATCGACACCACCTGAAACAAGACGTACCATGAAAACGTAAATAAAGGTCTGACAGATTTATATGAGATGCATATAGGTTTCAGCCTTTGTATTCGCATGACATATATAGAACTAACACACATTAGAACATTGGAATATTGGGAGCTCCATTGAAAACAATGTAGTGCTCAGGGCTTCCAATGGCCAGTAGAAGCCCAGAGCTCCAACATTCCAATGTTTGTTCACAACTGTGGCTGTGAACAAAAGGCCTCACAAGCCCAAGGGGATTTCAACACCCGGGGGCTCCATGAGGCCTTTGTTTAAAAAATTGGAACATTCTGCCCTTTAGGGGAGGAATGTTCTAATAGCCTTAGAGCCTTAGAGCCTTGGAGCTCGCCTTCGGCTTGGGCCTTGAACACTGGAGCGGGCCTTTAATGGCCAGTAGAGCCTACTAAAGCGGGCTCTAAGGCTATATTATAGTATATTTTTTACCATGGTAGGACTACAAGTTGACAGTCTTTTTATAGCACCTATTTATCACAGTTTTCATCCTCTCTGAATTCTTTCTGTTCTCTGGTCTGCGATACTGGTGGAGTCAAAAGATCATGAATCAGCAAGATTCAAGAGAAGAAAGGTGGGCCCACAACTCTCATCCCCCCCAATTGAAGAGAGAACATAATTCAGTGTCAGTATGCATTACTGATGAGGGAATTTGCTGTGATAAAGAGAGTTTGCACAGAGCATATAAACCAACACCAGTATGATATACTTGGAATTTGTTCGTGTCTCTTGTGAGATTCACCTTTAAAAACCGAATCCAGGATAAATAAGTTAGAATATTTCAATGCCTCTCAGAAGACACATATCGCAAGAACGATGACATGGTTCTACATAGGCTTGGGCACAGATATAGGTGATGGCATCGTTGGTCCTTCTAAAGAAAGTGAAGATAATGGCAACAAGTGCGTAGAATTCCTAAAGGCATGGATACCATATGTTGAAAACCCGAATTCAGTGGAGAATGTGACACAGTAAGAGCACACAGAACTCTGACTCAGAAACAGAGGAGCAAGAAATACCACAAAGCAATGACTTCCAGACCATGGGGCTTCCAACATACTGCTCAGATGCTACATGTGGTAAGGAAGATGCCAAGCTTGGTGGAAGGAAGTACTAAGATTAACATATTTCAGAACTTTGGAAAAGAGAACGGCAGTTTTAAGAAAGCCCTTCTGGTGCAGAGAAGAAGGATTCCTTGAAAATCAGGTTTGGTTTTGCAAGCACATTCAAGATGAGTCACATTTAGAGAAAACGTGCCTATCTTTAGCAACCCTAAGACCTGAACAATTGTTGTCAAATCAAGCAGAGTAAGAGATGGTACAATAAGTGCAGGAGTAATCAGTGCTTCAGTGGACTAATACATCCACACCAATAATCTGGGTTTAACCCCATAGTTACAGGTAATGAAAAATATAAAGATATTTTCATTTTTTTAAAACAAACGTACTCAATAGTTTATGTATTAATAAATTAGACAAACATACATCCTGGAACGCTCGCAAAGAAAGTGTTACTCTAAATGTTTGGAGTCCAGAAATACCAAATGTCTGTGAGTTTTACCAAGGAATGTGGTCAGCTTAGTCATTTATGTAATATTAGTGTAGATTGCTAAATTGGGGCAAATTCAAAGCATTTCTCTCAGTACTTATCATTAATGTGCATGAAAAGTGACACACCAAAATGAAAAAGGCAACCCGAGAGTGAGCGTCAGGTTTCTCATTTGAGAGGTTTGCTGGTGCCCAGAAGAGATCACTTCTCAAATGAGACATCATCTAGTCATTGTGGAAGTGTCCTATAGGTTTTGTGGACTTTGAAGTAATTCACCAAGCCAAACCTGTGTCCAATTTTATATCACTCGTCATGTGATAAAGGACAAAACCTTTGGCCAAATGCTGGACATATAACATATCTGTCAAGTTACCCATGTTTGGTGGATGTAACCCTGTTTTTACTGGTATTCAACCATCTAACAAAAAAAATGCCTCCATAGCCCAAACTCGCCTTGGGTGGCAAACTACTGCTGCGCAAAGTGCAGTGGGGAGATGGTGTACCCAATACCCCTGCGGATGGCCTATCCTACATTCACCCATGGTGGCCAGGAAAAAGGGAAGAGGAATTTAAATTGGCAAGAAGTTTTACTCAGAAAGTGCTTTTTTGTGATTTTGTGCAAATCTGTTCAGCTATTTTTGAGAAATTAGTGTTTAAAGAGGGGCTCAGAATGGACTTGATGGAGTCATAAAGTTACAGGGGTGTGGCCAGCACTGTGTCCAACGAAACGCAAGTCCTTGCGGCTTCCTGCCTTGTTCCTGTAACCCTGAGCCATCAGACCCTCTTGGAGAAGTCTGTCTGCCTGAAAGCGATGAAATAAGGGCAGTAAACTCAAGGGACATTATGTTTGGAGCCAGCCGCAATAGGAAAAGCACTAGCGAAGCCATGAGTAAGTATAAAAGAAAGACATCCAAGCAACAAGATGGTGGCCACCACCATGGACTGATGGAAAGAAATCAGAGACTCTTCTTGTAGAGGCGTGCACCTGACACCGGCCCAGACGAGAAAACTTAACAGTGAGCCTGGAGTTTGCTGAGAGGCCTGTTGGAGCTGGTTCATGTGGATGGGGTGCTCCTGGCTGGTGGCTATCGAGGATTTACAGCCAAAACGTAACCCCAATGGCGGGATCGTCTCTCTCCCCTTGTAATAAAATACACAGCAAAGAGACTTACCTGGACAGCATGTAATAATTCCTTACACGGGTCGACCTGAAAAGGGAAAGTGCAGTGAGATTAAAAAAAGAACATCTCACAGGAAGGGGAAGAGAAGATGAAGATCAAAAGAGGTCTTATTTTCCTCCTCCATGATATAATCTAGGAAGAGGAAACAGACGAGAACGTGGAAGAGGCAGAGTCGTCCGAGGTAGTGCTGTGCCTGGTAGCCAAGAGAGAGGATGAGTGGACCCAACCGCTAGATGCAAGGGATCCAGAGAACCAGAAAAGGGAGCAGGAAGATCCTGGGAGTGAGTGGAGGCCCTGTTCCAGTGGATAATTTGCAAACAAAGAAGTGCTGCGGCTCCCATAAGGAGGTAGCTTGCACCAGTCCATTTCTCCTGTTTGCCCAACTAAAACAGAGCCAACTAGTAACCATGCAAGGGGGGAGAGGATGTGGCATAATGGCAAGAGCTGCCAACTTGGGAGCTGAGGAACCAGGTTCGAGTCTCGGTTTCTGCTCAGCATCTTGTGATTCTGGACAAATCACTTAATCTCCCCATAAATGAATGTGTCTTTAACTGGTGCTCATGAAAAGTGCTGGTGTTGGTGATTAAGTGCTGGTGCTGAGCACTGGAAGCCACTGGCTCAAATTAAGCACTTGCCTTCCTAGAGCTGCTTTGCCTCCCTCGTCTGGCTCGGACAAGAGAGGTGCCCAGCTCCTGCCATGCTCCCGGGGCATGGCTGAGCCAGGTGGCTGCCTGCTTGTGTGGCTGGATGTGCCAGGGAGGCAACTGGAGGAGAAATGACTTTGACGAGACCTTGGGTGTTTTTAAAAGTAAATCCTGTGAGGAAACAAGAAAAAGACAAATCACACAAGTTAGCGAATAATTCCTTTATTTCGATAATTATATTTGTAGGACTTGGCCCTTTTTCCCTCATTTGTTTTCATTATTCATATTGATGCAGATTCAGGGAGCCATTTTAATTACCCCTGAAAACTTCTGCCTGAGGGCCTGGAGCACAAGATGGTGGCCACCTGTGACATCACCAGCATCCACTGGAACCTACCAGCACCTTCCAGAACATTCCAGGAGATTCCAGAACTCTGTGACCGTTGGAGGCGGTTTAGAATGTTGGGAGGATAAGAGAGGCAGTTGGCAGTTGGAGCTGGCAGTTGGCACCTGACTGGTGAAGAGAGAGGAGCACAACAGTGAAGGAGGAAGGAGTGAAGCAGCAGGGGTGGAAACTTGTGCCTGGAGTGGGGTCCATAAACCCACCCTTGATACTTGTCCCTACTGATGGATCCCAGCCTATAGCCCTGTGTGGGAAGAAGACAGAAGAAAACCATCCTAAGGACCTGGACAGCAGGAACAGGCCTTAGAACCAAGCAAACAGCAAGATTCTGACCTGAGAACTGGTTTCCCTGGAGTCCGGCGTCGAGTAGCCTGAGACCTGGAGCCCGAGGTGGAGAAGCGGCGCTGACTGAGGTAGCAGACGTCGTACCCGGAGCCGCCTGAGGTCGTGAGAGGGCGCCGACGGGGGTCGAGAGGAATACCAGAGGTCGAAGAGGACGTGAACCGAGGTCGAGCGAGCGGCGTCATCGGAGGAGTGAAGTCCGCCCTCCGGAGTCGTCGGAGACCGAGGTAGAGGTGAACCGGAGGTCGGGAGTGAGGATCGCACTCCGGAGTCGCCCGGAACCTGAGAGGAGGAGCACCGGAGGTCGGGGGTGAGGATCGCACCCCGGAGTCGCCGGAAGTCGACATCGAGGCCAGGCCGGCCGACGTCATCGGAGTCGAGAGCGCCATCGGACCGGAGCCGCCCGAAGTCGACATCGTGAAGAGACTGCCCGACGTCGTCGAATCGGAGGTAGAGATCGAACCGAGGCCGCCGATATCGGACCGGAACCGCCTACCGGCGTCGTCAAAGAACTGACACTGTGCCGAGGCCGCCGAGACCGAACCGGAACCGCCTCACGGCGTCGACACGACTCCAGCGGCGTCGGAACATCAGGAAAAGGGCAGTAAGTGGAGTAGAGGGCGCCTAAGGCCCTGTGGAGACCTGAGAGACTACTCTAAGGGGCTAGGGAGGTGCTGAAACCCACCTGACTGTGCCTGGGGTGAACTGGGACTAACCTAGAGAGGTTGTGTGGAGAGAGAAAGCCAGGGCACTGGTATACCCCCCTTGGAACTACCTCAGATTAGGCCTCAGCCTTGTCCCAGCCAGGGAGTAGCCCCCCCTCAAGCCTTCCACAACCCTACAAGCTGTGCCTGGGCCATATCAGCCCTTAAGAATTGAAGTGTCATCTGATTATATGAGGGTTGCTGTATACTTTTAATTATTTATTGGGGATACTGTATTTATTGAGTTTTTTACCTATTTATTGCTGCACTATATTTATAGGTCCACAGGACTTGTTGGTGTACAATATTTATTGGTACAGTATTTATTGCCTCAAAGTATTTAATTGTCTGTATATATTGCACTTGTATTTATGCCCTGTTATTTATGATCACCCCTGTTTATTTCATCAAACAGCCAATATTTATTTGACCTGCACTAATTGAAACTTGTATATGGTGATTGACCTATTTATTTTTCCAATCAGCAACTAAGAGAAAAAGATAAAGAAAGAATATTTTCATAATTTTTACGGTGTAGAGTCGTTTTTGGAACGGATGCACGCATGGTTATTGTATGGGTATATTGTATGCTTAGCACTGCGCCTGTTTCCTGACCACTCGAGCCAAGCTACCACAGTGTGTTCGGGGAGTCCACCACCACCCTGCGGAGTGGGAGTGGGCTGTTTCCAACATAAATTGGTGTTCAGTGGTGGGATAGAGCTGTGCCTACATATACTCAACAATAACTGTGGGTAGTCCATAGGCCTACACCGGGAGTTTTCTCAAAGCGGCCTTCCTAATTGTGGGATTTTGTTTTTTTCCAAATTTACTCTGGTGGTGGGAGGAGGTATTATTAAAGGTACCCCCCTGCATTGTTACTGCACAAAACCTGTCTTCTAACCTGAGTGGGCGAGATGGAGTTTGTACTGGAAAATCTAGAAACGTACACTGTGGCCCAAGTCAGGAAGTTAACAGACCGGAGGGAGGAAAGGCAGCTCGCATGGGACTTAGCAAGGCTGGAGAAAGAGATGGAGGAGAAAAGGAGGGCGCACGAGCTTTGGATGAAGGAGATGAAGCTGCGTGCCCTCCAGATGAGTGTGTCCAGCGAGGACACTGGTGGCAGCATACCAGAAGCTTCACAGGAGCTAGAAGTTTATTTACCCCAGGATGACATCACCAGGGTGTCTGAGGAGGCATTGGGGTGTGAACCTGAAGGGGGTAGTGCAGGGATCTCCCAACCCAGCGAGGTGAGAGAAGTGGCAGATAGCCCAGCTAGGTCCCAGGGAGAGAGGGTTGTAGGGCCTCACGACCTATCTGTAGGAAGGCGTGAGACGGGGAGGTGTCCCGAGGTGCCCCAACCGAAGTCTCAGGGCCTGGAGAGTTCCGCAAGGGAGCCCCAGGTTGGGAGCCTAGGCTGTCCCGATGTGCCCTCCAGTGCAGGGGAGCCCCTAGTGTCAGGAGGACCCAGGGCGACTGTAACCAGCGCGCCTGAGGTTCTGGGGTTGGCCCAGTTTCAGGGTTTAGGTTCTGGGCTGGGATGCCAGGCTCAGGGGTTGCCTGACCTGGCGGGTGGGGCCTCGGTTAACCGGGTCCCCCCGAAATTGACTTCCAGGGGTACTTTTCCCGTTAGGAGGGTGCTGAAATCTGGAAGGGGGTGCAGAGGGAGGAAGGTCTCGCCTCGGGCACCGACTCAGCCTAAGGGTTTAGACCCTAGGTTGAAGGATCAGTTGAGGGGTCAAGGCCCTAGACTGAGGAGGAAGTGTTGGTCTGAGGGTGCCTCGCCCCGGAAGGCTGGTCAGCCTAAGGGTGTGAACCCCAGGAAGAAGGACCAGAGGCAGTTTAGGACTGCAAGGAGGAGGACCGGAGTGGTCAACGGGCACTACAGGCCTGGGGCTACTGCCCCCCACTCCGCGAGATCACCCGGGCCAGAGACATCTGGATGGCCCAGGGGCCGGTCCTGGCCACAACTAGCTAGGGAGCCCCCGTGGGGTGGTTTTGTTGGTCCAGGGAGGTTTGTTAGGGAACCATTGGGTTCCAGAGCGGAGGAGAACTTGCGGGTGCTCCTGCCGTTGCGGGCCTGCGTCCACCTTTTCTCGCCCCAAGCAGGGAAGACCATCAAGGCATTGATCGGTCTACCCTGGCTTTTGGCTGGAAGGGGGTTGTGTAGGACTTGGCCCTTTTTCCCTCATTTGTTTTCATTATTCATATTGATGCAGATTCAGGGAGCCATTTTAATTACCCCTGAAAACTTCTGCCTGAGGGCCTGGAGCACAAGATGGTGGCCACCTGTGACATCACCAGCATCCACTGGAACCTACCAGCACCTTCCAGAACATTCCAGGAGATTCCAGAACTCTGTGACCGTTGGAGGCGGTTTAGAATGTTGGGAGGATAAGAGAGGCAGTTGGCAGTTGGAGCTGGCAGTTGGCACCTGACTGGTGAAGAGAGAGGAGCACAACAGTGAAGGAGGAAGGAGTGAAGCAGCAGGGGTGGAAACTTGTGCCTGGAGTGGGGTCCATAAACCCACCCTTGATACTTGTCCCTACTGATGGATCCCAGCCTATAGCCCTGTGTGGGAAGAAGACAGAAGAAAACCATCCTAAGGACCTGGACAGCAGGAACAGGCCTTAGAACCAAGCAAACAGCAAGATTCTGACCTGAGAACTGGTTTCCCTGGAGTCCGGCGTCGAGTAGCCTGAGACCTGGAGCCCGAGGTGGAGAAGCGGCGCTGACTGAGGTAGCAGACGTCGTACCCGGAGCCGCCTGAGGTCGTGAGAGGGCGCCGACGGGGGTCGAGAGGAATACCAGAGGTCGAAGAGGACGTGAACCGAGGTCGAGCGAGCGGCGTCATCGGAGGAGTGAAGTCCGCCCTCCGGAGTCGTCGGAGACCGAGGTAGAGGTGAACCGGAGGTCGGGAGTGAGGATCGCACTCCGGAGTCGCCCGGAACCTGAGAGGAGGAGCACCGGAGGTCGGGGGTGAGGATCGCACCCCGGAGTCGCCGGAAGTCGACATCGAGGCCAGGCCGGCCGACGTCATCGGAGTCGAGAGCGCCATCGGACCGGAGCCGCCCGAAGTCGACATCGTGAAGAGACTGCCCGACGTCGTCGAATCGGAGGTAGAGATCGAACCGAGGCCGCCGATATCGGACCGGAACCGCCTACCGGCGTCGTCAAAGAACTGACACTGTGCCGAGGCCGCCGAGACCGAACCGGAACCGCCTCACGGCGTCGACACGACTCCAGCGGCGTCGGAACATCAGGAAAAGGGCAGTAAGTGGAGTAGAGGGCGCCTAAGGCCCTGTGGAGACCTGAGAGACTACTCTAAGGGGCTAGGGAGGTGCTGAAACCCACCTGACTGTGCCTGGGGTGAACTGGGACTAACCTAGAGAGGTTGTGTGGAGAGAGAAAGCCAGGGCACTGGTATACCCCCCTTGGAACTACCTCAGATTAGGCCTCAGCCTTGTCCCAGCCAGGGAGTAGCCCCCCCTCAAGCCTTCCACAACCCTACAAGCTGTGCCTGGGCCATATCAGCCCTTAAGAATTGAAGTGTCATCTGATTATATGAGGGTTGCTGTATACTTTTAATTATTTATTGGGGATACTGTATTTATTGAGTTTTTTACCTATTTATTGCTGCACTATATTTATAGGTCCACAGGACTTGTTGGTGTACAATATTTATTGGTACAGTATTTATTGCCTCAAAGTATTTAATTGTCTGTATATATTGCACTTGTATTTATGCCCTGTTATTTATGATCACCCCTGTTTATTTCATCAAACAGCCAATATTTATTTGACCTGCACTAATTGAAACTTGTATATGGTGATTGACCTATTTATTTTTCCAATCAGCAACTAAGAGAAAAAGATAAAGAAAGAATATTTTCATAATTTTTACGGTGTAGAGTCGTTTTTGGAACGGATGCACGCATGGTTATTGTATGGGTATATTGTATGCTTAGCACTGCGCCTGTTTCCTGACCACTCGAGCCAAGCTACCACAGTGTGTTCGGGGAGTCCACCACCACCCTGCGGAGTGGGAGTGGGCTGTTTCCAACAATATTACTTTAAGTATTTTCCTTTTTTTGTTACTAATAACCTTGATGTATTAAGTAAAACACTGGGAAGGAATCCCCCAGAAGTGATTGAGGGAGTTATAGTACTTAAATAAGGGAAAGAGAAAAACAAACAGTTGCAAAGGCGAAAAATGAAGTAAAAAAAAAAAAGCACTAACAGAAAAACAGTAACGTCGTTTTAGAAAAGGAAAACAAAGAGCGAATAAAGAGAAAGTAAGCAGCGAACGAATGTAAATGAAGGTGTCCACTTGCATAGGAAGAAACATATATAGTGAGGAACTGAGAGGAGTTAAAAGAGTTCACTTACCTCTGATTTGGTTGCATTTTTTTAGAGACTCTGTTTTAGACTCAGCTTACCTCAGGAAAGAGAGAGAAAGAGTGGACGACTTTTCAAGACAAACATGTAGAAGAATCTTAGAAGGAGAGTGTCAATAACAAATAGGTCAATAGCCATATTAATAAGAGGACGAACCTTGATTAATAAAATGGAAAAACTCCTAAAGCCATCCAAAGACCAAGTTGTGATTCTTTCAGCCCCGCAACTCATGCACATCTAGCATCCCTCCACCATTAGACAATTGACAGAGGGGCAGATACTTGAAAGTCCATGGCACGCAATGAACATGCCCATGGATGCCAGGAGCTAATAACAGGGCTGACTGAAATAGAATCATAATGGACAACTGGGAGGACAGCAACTAGTGGAAAATGTATAATCCAGCAGAGGGGCAAGTGCCGCCCTAAAAAGCACCCCTTCATCAAAGGGCACCAGCCACATGAACCACCAGCATCTCCACACTAAGCGTTGCACAGCCAGCCCCACTGCTGAAAGGAGGTCGGGCGTCATTGATAGGCTAAGGAACACGAGGCTGCCATAAATGTGCCACCACATACACTATGTTACTGGGGGTGGGTACCACAAAAGCAAAACAAGTTGCCTGCTGCCATTCCTCCAAGCCTAGTCAAGCATGCAAACTGAGGAAAACACCGAATCTTCTCAGCTTCATATGTCAATAAGAACACAGCTGCTTCAACCATAACGTTCATGCGGTTAGACCTCGTCACTCCCTGCGCATTTTCCAACAAGAACTGGGAGAGGAACTTGATAATGTCATGGAAAACAGCCTTTAGACAGTAAAGCAAAACCTGAAAGAGAAGATTGGAAAATTAAAACGAGATGTTGATGCCTTTGGTAGCCAAGTGTTGGAGAAGGAATTGAAGTTAGAGGTGGTGGAAGCACTACAGGGGTCACAAACTGACAACATGGACAGATGGAGATTAGACTGGACATGGTCCTGATGAGAGCAGAAGAATTGAAGAATCGAAGTAGACGAGACAATGTTCACTTTAAGGGCCTAAATGCGGGAGGGGAAGGCTCAGAACATAATGGTGTAGTCATATTCATTACCAAAAATATCTGATTTGAAATTGAGAACAAGTAGGTGGTTAGGGACGGGAGGCTCCTCATGCTTAGGGGGATACTATGCAGTAGAAAAGTTACTATCGCCACGCTCTATGAACCCAATATGCAACAAGGTTAATTCCTAAAGGAGTTGATAGGTAAACTGGCTCAGTTTGCATGGGGAAATCTCAGTTTGACTGCGGATTTCAATGCAGTAGGGGATCCAGAAAAGGATACATTGACTAAAGGGTCAAGACACATGGGCGCCTTTTCCAAAGGCTTTAATGAATGCATCTTGTATCTGGGACTGAAAGATGTGGGAAGAGTTTGGCACATAGAAGAGGGAGAATACACATACAACTCACTTGTGCATCTCACTAGCTCAGGCTTTGACTGCGTACTGTTGAGTAACTCCCTAGCATCGATGGTATCGCTAGTGCTCATAGGAACAATCTTGGTCTCAGATCATACTCCCATCTAGGTTGATATTTCTATTGGACACATGTGGAGGAGGGGACTGTGGAGAATGCGCCCCTCCAATCTTTGGGATCACTTATTTCAAGAGGAACTGGGATAGCACATTGAGAATTACTCTGAAGACAATTCTAATGGAGTGGTGGGGACATGGGGAGTAAGAGATGCTTTTAAACCAGTGACACACGTGAAGTGCATTGCTTATTCCAAACACCAGAAAAAAACTTAAAGCAATGGAAATTCAAAACCTAGAGGGGGAACTGAAAGAGGAAGAAACTCAAACCGTATCCACATACATGAAAATGCTCACAATTAGGGCAGTGGAGGGTGGAATATATTAATAAAGCAGGTACTACCCTTCTACGGCTGCAGCAAAGAGCCTATGTTTCAGGTGAAAAGACTAGAGCGCTCCTGGTGAGACTCCTAAGGTATAAACAGGCGAAAGAATAGGTGGTCACAATAAAAATACTGGAGGGAGTGGAAGTGAGGTCTGAGGCCAAGAAATTCGAAAATATGGGTTCATTTTTATAGCACACTCTATGAAAAGAAAGTGGGACACTCCGAAATGTGAATCGAGTCACCCGCCCTCCTGCATCAAACAAGACAAGAGGAGCTGGGAAGAAAGAAGTGCGAAAGGCCATCAAACTGCTTAAGCATAACAAAGCACTGTCACAGGATGGCTTCAGTGGCACATTCTATAAATGTTCCATTAACAAACCCATTCCAAAACAAACGAACGTATTCAATTTCAGCAGAGAGGTGGGCAAAATATCTCCCTCAATGGAAGAAGCAATTATAACAGTTGTACCTAATCCCAGCAAGGATGGGAGGCAATATTCGTCCTACAGGCTAATAACTCTCCTTAAAATAGATGCAAAACTCTATACTAAAGTATTGGGGATGAGGCTGGAACAGGTCCTGCCAGGCCTAATGCATCTGGACCAAAGTGGATTTGTGGGCATTTCTCAAACACATACAATTTGTGAAACGCTATCCACCTGGTCAAATAGATACATTTGGAGAAAGAGGCAGCTTCAATACTAGTGTTAGTAATGGAGAAAGCTCTTGAACTAGCGAATTGGTCCTACCATATAGAGGTGATGTGATGACCATAGAATTGGGACACTCATTTGGAGGCCTATCACAACAGATAAAGTTGGGAAGGGGGACTAGATAGGGGTGCTCCCCATCTCTGTTATGGTTTGCATTAAGTACAGAGCCGTTTGGATGCAAGATCTGCGAGGCACAACAAATAATATGCATTGGGTTTGGAAAAGATGAGCATAAGATAATGCTATGTACCAATGATGTCCTTCTGACAATGGGGACCCCAAGGAATTCCTTACCAGCAGTGATGGAAGAGGTAAAAAGCAATGAACCACTGTCAGGCTAAAGAATCAACCAAGAAAAATCAGAAGTATTGAATGTGTCATTGCAACATGATAAAGTGATAGAAATAAACAGCATTTCTCATTTAAAGATTAGTGTGCAGAAAAACCTAAAATATTTGGGGGTTATATGTACACCAGATTTTAAAGATATATTCAAAGTGAACCATCTCCCATTGGGACACTCACTTAAAGAAGACTAAATAAATGGTCCCATCTTCAGGTTTATGGATAAGTCAAATAAATGTTATCAAAATGAAAGTCCTGCCAAGATTATTGGTTCTGTTTCAAGTTCCACCTTTGGAGGGTCCCTTTCTCGAGTGGATACAATCCCAACTTGTTATATTTATATGTTGGAGGCTTGGCCAATATTAGTTAAACAGTTAGTACAATAGGGCAGATTGGAGGGGGACTAGTGCTGTCAAACGTACGTTCGTATTATTTTTTTATTTTACGGAGTTTTATATAGAGCAAACTTGACCCGAAGGTATCGGGTTTCAGAGCGCTTTACATAGCACCAGTTGCGTTACATGAGGACATATTTGTTTTTGTTAGGCACGGGGAGATTAAGTGATTTGCCCAGAATCAAAGGATGTTCAGCGTCATTGCCGAGACTAGAACCCAGTTCCCCCGATTCGATGTCCACCGCCCTAGCCGTTAGGCCAACTCCTCTCCCCCAGGGAGCTTTCTGCTCAGAATTATTAGAGAATGGTCCAAGGAGCTTTGGCTCCATATGGACCATGCAATCACTGCAAGGCACCTATGGAATATTGTGTGGCTGGGGAATTCATACAGACTGCCCAATGTCTATATGTGCACTCCAGTGGCCATGACATTGAAGACAGGGGAGAGGATGGCGAAAAAATACCAACTAATGACATTCCCTTCACCAAAGACTTCAATACATATCCATCCAGCTTTTACCCATGCTGTACTAGAGGGAAGATTTGAGAAATGGAGGGTGTGCGGCTGTATTAAGATATCAGATATGTTCACAGGTGAGATCTTAAGACAGATTTTGGGATAGGAGAAAAGGATCACATGCTATATGGTCAGATCCAACACTGGTTTCTAAGCCAGGACAACAAGGCACTGGTGACCAGGGAAAGAACAATGTTTTTTGAGGGTGTTACACAAAATGGTGGGGCCGAGGGGAACCATCTCCAACATATACAAAATATTCAAAATACCACCAGAGGAGCCATGGTGGTCTCACTCACAGAAATGGGAAGGCGCCTTCGGTACAACAGTGACACAAAAGCAATGGGTTCTGTTCAGTGCTCAACAAGCTTTAAACAGAAATAGGTGCATTATAAACTGGTGTATGGATGGTATGACACACCAGCAAGATTGATTAGGATATCTCTGTGGGAGAAGGGGTGGAGCCTCGGTGTTGGCAGGGGTGCAATACACCCAGCACAACCCTGCACATATGGTGGGAATGCCCAAAGGTGATGCCATTGTGAACTAAGGTGCTGGAAGTGTTGCAGCACCCTTTAGGTTATCCATTGCCTTAGGACCCTGGAATGATGATATGAGGGCCATGCCCAGAGGGATGCAGATGCTTGGGACTGCCTTTATGGCGTGTAGTTCTACAGTGCATAGGGGTGGCTCAAATGACTATCACCTCATATTGTAAGAAAAAAAGAAATACCTCCATCATCATTGTGGTTTCACAGAGTATGGTCTCTGTTAACTGTGGAATTCTTGGGCAGTAATGTGAGACGGGCACTTTTGAATTTTGAGGCAAAGTGAGGACCCTTGATGGAGGTGTTGGGGAGTGGGATGCCGAGCTTGACATACCCACCTCGATGGAAGGGGGTGGGACCCTTCAAGTTGAAGAAATATATATGTTATGTGTTGTGCACTTTCTATCTGAAGACTATGGTGGTGAGATATTTATTTAACCCAGTGGCGGTTACCACTACATTGTTATAGTTAGGATTGCTTTTCAATAGACGAGGTGTTTTTTGGTTTGGCAATAACTCTTGCGCTGTTTGACAAATCTTCACTAAACTTTCCAAATAAAAAGCAAACTGGCGATCCATCAAGCAGGGTCCGAGAACAAAGGGGATCCCAAAAGCAAATTTCCACATGCATTTTCCTTAGACCTCTTCAAGCAGCCAGCGCTACCGCCAAAACTGCTAAATGGAATTACACCAAATTTAGCAGGAAGCTAGAACTTTGTACGCAAATTTAGCTTTCGGTGGTTTGGTGTAAATCTGTTCAGTAGTTTTTGAAAAATAAAGGTACAAAATATTTGTATATCTGGATGGTTGGGTGGGTGGGTGAGAGTCTCGCCGGAGTGCCCATTAACAAATACAGTTTTCTGATTTGCCCAGGGAGCTTTATTTCCCTTGGGTTATCTCGCTCCCACAGGAGTGAGACTACCCCGAGAGCGAGCTCTCTGACTGGCTGCGAGCAACAACGAGAAAAATGATTCTGGCAGCCATTACAGGACTTGGGGACCCTGTGCTGAAGTTTTAGAAAAAAATATGTAAGGGGCAGGGTAGGAATACCCAGTGGCCCTAAGCTCCTTGGAAGGACACCCAGAGAGAGCCCCCTGAGGCAATATTTTTTTTTTTGAATTGGCAAATATTGCTGCAATCTCACAGAAGTCCTACGGAATCGTGGGGGAAAAAAGCCAAAATGACAGCTGCCATTTTTATTATATAGACGGGGAGGGGGTATCAGTAGGGCCCCACCACACAGCCCATTTAGGGCCCTGGCAACCCCTTCCCCAGGACTGGGTTTATTTAAGGAGGGTGCGGGCCCCCCTACCAGAGTTGCTTATGGCCCTAAGGACCTCCTTGGGGCCCAGTGTATTAAATAAGGGGAGGGAGCATGCAGCCCCATCCCTGAGCCTTAAGGGGCCCCGGGCCCAATTCAAAATGAAAGGCCCTGAAGGCCCCATCCCCCAGGGCCATCACTTTAAACAAAAGGGAGTGGTGCTAAACAATCCCCCCCCTTCTTTAATGGCCCCACGGACCCCATCCACAGGGTCCAGCTCACTTACTGTGTCCTGGGGAGCCCGCCCCCGGGACACAGTAGTTTCCCTGTCCACACTACAGCAGCCAAAGAAACACGTGTCTGCTCCCTTCTGGTGGGAGCTTTTTTAAATTTCTCACCAAACATGAACAAACACTAAGCGCCTAGTTATGAGTTTGGACCACCGAGGACCGCCAAACACACAACAGTGCAGTGGTGGCGGTCTGGCAACTGCAGGACCGGCAGTCAGACCGCCAGATTACAAATTGGACTGTCGGACCACTATAGAACCACAGCAACCACCAGGGATCAGAGACCTGGCGGTAGCGCAGAGGTCTGAGGGTTGCAATTTGCTTGGCGGTGCCGTGCTACACCACCAAACATATTACAACTTTCCTGACTGCCAGCGATCTCATGGAGTTTCTAACTTCATGAATCCGTTGACCCTACAGGGTCCCCTGTTGTCTCTGTGAACGTGGTGCATGCAGGGGGGCACATGTTGTGCCCCCCTGTGTGCATGCACCCCATTCCTGCATGGGATGGAGTGCACAGTCCATGTCATGCTGGAACGTGTACTGGCAGTCCCGTGGCAGTGCAGTTTACGGCTCACATATGAGCCTTTAAACTGCACCACAGCGGGACTGCCATGCCGTCCACCCACAAAGCTACTATTTTACTAGCAATCTGGTGGGCGGGCGGCGGTGAGGTTTGGCCGTGCAGATGCGGGCAGTGGCGTGCCGCCCGGTCCCGCACCTTAAAACTAGTAATTAGAAACTAAGTCTGCTGCCAACCAGCGGGATATTCAAAAATCCTCCCGACGATTAGGAGCAGACTTGTGTTTTGCTTCACTGCCTGCACTAATGCAGACAGGGAAACAGAACACATATTGCTCCCACCCAGAGGGAGCATGCAAAAGCAGCTCCTCCCTCTGGGCAGAAGCAATGCTGACTCCCGCAACATGCGGGGAGCAGTAGGGTGACGCTGACTCTCTGGGGCTCCTCCTGCAGCCTCCAATGTGTTGGTAGGGTTTATAAAAACAGGACTCAAGGGGTAGAATCCCTGGAGCCCAAATGGTTGCGTCTCTCCTCTTCTTTTTTCAATACAATACAACACCTGGGGATGGGGTACTCGGGCCTCAGAAGGCTTGAGGAAGGTGGCTGGGCGTTCCCACTCCCCCTTTCTTTAAAAAAAACGCATGGCCCCAGGGGATGTGATCTCTGGAGCCTGAGGGGGCCAAGTGGTCAAACCCATTCATCAGTTAAGTCATCAATGATGTCATTTGAGATGTCATCAGGGATGTCATAAATGATGTTATGAGTGATGCAATGTGGAAGGTCATAAGCAGTGCAGGGCGCTGTGCTACTTATAGTTAGCTCTGTCTACTATAACTGGTGAATGTCTGTGGTTTTTTAAGTTCAAAATGTTAATGTCGTCACTGGCATATTCACCTAATATAACATTACTTAAACCTTTGTTTTTTTAAGTGAATTTCGAATTGTTTTTCAAACAAAAACAGATATTTTTGACTATAAATTGCACCCCCACCATACAAGTTTTCTTATCAATAATTCAATTGTAAATGTTGCAGTGATACTATCAATAGTGCACGGCGAAGGCTTAAGTGATAATTACCTTAGAGCATGAGTTATAGTTATTTGAGATAACTATAACTGGTGAATGTCTGTGTTTTTTCTTTAGTTTAAAACATTAAGCTGTCGATATATCAATAAGGGCAGCCAAAAGTGATATAAAATTATGTTCTCTAACCTTAAAGGTGTGAATCACTCCATAAAGAAAAAGTATTGGCAAAGCCAATAGGTCTTGCCTTTGAGACCTGTAGCCCCTGCGAGGGCCTTTTGGCATCAACTAGAGTAAAATAAAAAAAGGCACGATGACGCTTGTCATTTTGTTGGCGAGCACCCATGCATCAAGAGGTATGCGAATGACATGGGTTCCATTTTTTTCTTTACTGATCCCACGGGGATCGTAAATTAAAAAAATATCGAATTGAAGGAGAGCTAAAGCACCATTATTTAGAAGATGGAAGGCCTAGGAGCAATTTGGTGCCTTACCCTTTCAAAAACAAGTTAAAATTAATAAAATATTGAGCAGCCGGGATGAAGGGGGCAACAGAGGAGCCAGTGGGGGTGAGGGGTACTATGAGCCACTGATGTCGTTTTCCAGGTTTACTATGAAAAATCTTCACATTCCTAAAAAAAATGCAATTTAAAAATAGAAAAATGATGCAAAGCGGCATCTACGGAAGATGCAGTGGCCTGCCTCACCGCTGTGTACTCTCCTGGTGCCTGCAGCATACATTCACAAAATGCAAGCTGTCCATCTTGAACTTCTACTTTGAAATAGATGCCTCTTCCTATGTGGTAGCTCTATCCAATCTATGGGTTGTGCCCATAATTGTGTTTCTAAACCATTGATTCATTTCATTGCGATTTGCAACCAGTGTGGATGTTGCTTAAATGTGATTTAAAACTCGAAATGTACATTTTTGTGGGTGCAGAGACTACATTTTTGCACACCACAGCCTTGCAACCACGGAACACTTGTGCAAATCTGTCCTAGGTTTCTAAAACAGCAGAAATGCACTGTGCAATTGTTCATAAAATACCAAAACATGTTGAAGTTAAGAAATTATCTCCTCCTGGAGCCGTTGCCAATAAATCACAATAACTCAGGTCGACAGTGATGTTGACAAAAGCAATTTTATCACTTAATTGCTTGTGCAGAGGAGGTTGAGTTTGTGCAGTAGACACATTTTTATGGGTTTGCTGATCTGGATTGATTATGGACCCAGGAGTCTTTCTTTATTTTTAAGGGAAGATAAGAAGTCTACTATTGTTCTAGGCAATTTCAGTGTTGAATATCTGGGGCTATTTCATTACCATTGAATCTCATTTTATGTTTTTTGGATACATACTTAGAAGCTAAAAGGTTAATATCAAATTGTATTGACAATTTAAGACCTGGGTTTCACATATGTGGGAATAAAACCAATGCTAAGACTACTATTGTCTCATGAAAGTGCTTGATATAGATGCGGAATACACATAACAAATATGGCTATACCACACTTCTCAAGGAAAAAATTACTTGGGGCTTCAATGTTCCCAATGGTGCCTGCACCAAGTGATTAGCCACAAACAAGAGAAAATAATATCGGTCCACCCAGCCGCGGCCGGACCAGGTATGCGCTGTAGGGCGGGGCAAGGGGAAGTCAACAGACAACGGAACAGGTATTATTAATGTATTTAATTATACCTATTCCGTCGTCTGTCGACTTCCCTCTTCCCATCCTGCCCCGCCCTGCCCTGAGACCCACCGCGTTTACCTGTGCCGGCTGCCGCTGGATCCACCATGAACAAGCTTCTCACCTCTAATATCAGTTCCCTCGCCTTGTAAGAGTAATGCACTATTATCCTCTCACAGACAAATAAAAGCAAGCGGCGCTCCTGTCTCCTCTGAGATGTGTCAATCATCTCTCTTTTGCACCGGAAGTGGTGTCCAGGTTTAACGAGTGGCCATTGTGGTCCGTAGGCCCTAAAAATGTGGCTAAATAGCAGGAAGCCATTCATAGCACATTCTGTCCAAAAGGAGGCGCAATTCTAGATCCCATGTGTGCCAGAACAGTGCGCAGATACAGGGTCACTGCATGAACTTTTTCTCCTACTCCCCCACCCATCCCTTCTCTCCCCGCTTTCCATCCACCCACCACCGAATAGCACTGAAGACATGTGGCAGTGTATGTGTACAAGTCTGTTGTGTTAAACTCTGTGGGCTAAAAAAAGTACAAAAGCACTACAACAGTTTTGTTAAGAGTCTTTCGGCGAATTAAGAAAACATTAACCATGATCTGTGCTCAAGCATCGATACAAGGCTGCATAAAGTAAAACTAAATATCGAATGATGAAAACATCGTGTGCGTTTGAGGTCAGCAAATTAGAATGCCCTTGGCACGAGGCGCTCAATGACATGCAGCATATAAGAACTGCCTCTCATCTCCATATAAAGACCTCCTGTTCCAGAAAGGAATGCGGTGCTCATTATTGTTCATGCAATTAGAGCCCAGTTCTGCTATCCCAGCCATAAAAGAATTCTAGGAACAGAGATGATGCCTGAACAGACTTTCAGGAGACTGGCAGGTCCTTTCCCTTTAAAGAGTGGGTGGCGAAGTAATATTCAGATTATGGGTAATTTAAATTAACGTGATTATCGAAAGAATGATTGAATGGAACTGAACAGCAATAGATCTAACTGTAGATAAGATATGCTTATTTGTAAGATGTGTTAAAGTCATTAATATTAAAAGTAGGAACATGTTGTTTCAACACACAGGGCAAAATGAATTTGTTTCCCTTCCAAACGTTGGGCAAGAAACTAGACTACACATGATGACTCGTGCGAGCTGCGAAAGAGTCACTTGAGTTTGGTTTGTTTGCGCTGTTCCAGTGCTCCTGTGATAGGAATAAATGAAATTTCAGTTGCGAGACGTGGCGTAATGGCATAATCTTGGGTATTTCGCATAATCTTTGCAGCACAAATTCTGGAATTTACGCGAGTTCAGCCAGTGTCAACTAAATATCACCCGGATTTGGCGAGTGTCTGTGCTTTTCACATTTTCCTACCTCCATTCAATATAATGTCACCCAAATATATTTCGAGTACATTTAGAAGACCGTCAACATAAGCAACAATTAGTAATTGTTGGAGGGCCTCCGCCCTCTCGCATGAATTTTAGGCCATTTTCTACCAGTCACACTACTCATCCTTCAATTAACGATTGTCATAAGCTGGTATTTGTGATGCAAGACATGAAGACAACTGCCCGTTTTCTGTCAAATAATCTCTTAAGGGTTTCGTGAAATGTCGTTCTCTCCTTCTTGTCTTATGGTGTCTCACTCTTAGAGCACAAAAATGGGGGACTTGAACAATAAAGAAGCAGGTGGGGCAATCTGCCTTTCCCCAGAGACGTTTTAAGGCATGGGCAAAGTGGGCTCTGGCCCCGGGCCCCAGACTTTCAGGGGGCCCCCTGATACAGCCAGCTCTGTTCTGCAGAGAATCTTGCCCTGATGACTTTGAATAATTCTAAAACAGATTGTTGTCAAGTGCGTTTTTCTTTCATTTATGTTTAATGTGGGTAATGTGTAAGAGTCTATTACAGACATTTTTCAGACAAATATTTTGTTTATGTTTCATGCAACATCCATAAATAAAGTTTATTTTAGATCAACACAGTAACTCACAGATGAAAAATGGGAGGGGGGGTCTCAGAGATTAATTGCAGTAACATTAGTTAGCTGCTGCTGTGTTACAATATTGTAAACACACATCACTCTCCCTGAATATTAGATGAAAACACACATAGAATTTGGTCGAGTGTCCATGCGCACTGTTAGTGACCTGGCCAAAGAGGGCATGAAAGAGCTGAAACTGGGTCATAAACGTAAAGCTGCTCCGGAAAGGGGCCCCCAAAGTACGTTTTGCCCAGGGCCCCCAAAATCCTTAAGACATCCCTGCCTTTCCCATTTCTGTTCCTGCACAGGCAGTCATCTAGAATTAATTAAATGAGTAACCGTTAATCGATTGATTTGTGTTTCTTGATTTGGGGATGTTGCGGATTGGGTCTTTTTTTTTTCTTACATAGAAAGAAAGACACTATTGCTTGTATGTTGTGTCCAAGATCGGGCTTAAACTATTCGTGGAACCTTGCACATGGATTACGGTGGTATTGGTTATGCTTAAATTGTAAAACAGTGAGAGCTGCTCAGAAGCGAGCAGGCAGCACAAATATAAGTGGGTGCATCGAATACCAAGGCTACGTAGTCCTAAATCCACCTCCTACCTTTTTGATCCACTACCAGTCACTCCCTGCCCATTTACCTCGCCCCTACAGGTTCCTGATTTCTCCTTTTCTGACTGTTTTTCCATCTCCCTTTTTCTTCATCTTTCCACTGTTTGTATTTTTCTCTCTCTTGAAGAAAAAATAATCTCCAGTCCACAACAATCAGTGCCGGTGGCTGCAATTAAGCACTGGGTATTACATGTCCAAAGGTGATCAATGAGTTTGGCTGCACATTGTTTCTGTGGACTGAAACATACTAGTTAGAGAGAGAGGCTAGTTTACTGAAGGGCTTTAACCAATAGGTTTCTAAAATCCCAACTATGTTATTAAACTGGTTGAGAATAGCACAGTGTTGTAATTCACTTGGTTTCTCCCAACTCCTATTCTCCCCTTCCCATGTCCCTTCCTTGGAACGCTCTGACAGTTAGCGAGCCAACATTCCACAGCTGTCTCCAGCTGACTGGAACCCGTTAGTGTTGGAAGACGCAATAAAGATTCTTCTGCACTTACCTGCTGTTACGTCTTTTTTTTTTTTGTAAACACATTTTATTTGTCAAGATGCACATATATTGCAGGGCTCTGCACTCCAAAGACAACTGCACAATCAGACCATACAAGAATCATGACTTTGACATTTTTCACGTGAATATAATAAGGCATGAATAACAATATAAAGATTTGCCCCAACTCCCTCCCCCCCCCATCACACTGAGTCCTCATACTCCTGATCAAAACCTATGAATGTAGCAGGGGGATCTACCCCCTTGGGCCCCCCCACACAGCACCTCCGCACTCCAAATGTGCACATAAGTCAACCCAACCGGTGAGCCTCTGTTGCTGATGGTGGATCCAACAGCAGGCCCCGATAATCCGCCCATCGTTTCCAGATCTTGTAATGTTTGTGCGGGCACCCCCTAGCAACAAAAATGGGTTGTTCCACCCCCACACAAAAGTCCAGGCCATTCTTCCATGCGGCCACAGAAGGGGCCCTCGGCGCCTTCCATGCCCTGGCAATGTCCCTTTTCGCTAGAATAAAGCCCAATTGCATCAGATGCCGCTTGTAGATATTGCCTCCTATTCCTTCCATAACATGAAGCAGGGCCAATCGCGGTGTGTGGGGGAGTTCCCACCCCAGGACCTCCGAGAGGCAGGTAAATACCCCTCTCCACAAACGGTCTAGGGAAGGACAATGCCAGACTGTGTGGATAAATGTGCCCTCCTCTCGACTGCATCGAAGACACATGGGAGAGGCTATCAGCCCCACCTTACACAGGCACGCGTGTGTAAAATAAACCCTATGTAAGTATTTGAACTGGATGTGGTGAAGTCGTATGGCTATGGCCGCCACCCGTGGAACAGCCAGGGCCTCGGTCCAGTCTTCCTCCTCCAGTGGACCCAGATCTCCCTCCCAGTCCCCCCGGAGTTTCTGAAGCTTGGAAGAGCAATGAGTAACCAGGGACTGATAAATCTTGGAGATTTGATCATCTTTTAGGTCCCCCTTACAAACTTTTGCCTCCAATGGGCTGAATTCCGTCAGGGACTCCACGCCTTCCAAGCTGGGAGACAGGGCGTGCCTAACTTGAAGATAGCGATAGAACTGGGACTGCGGCATGAGGAATTCGGCCCCTCATTACATCACCCAGGACTTAGATGCCAATATTATCCCACCTCCGGAAGCCCTTTAGGGCCGACAGCTGTGGTAGGCACCCATTATTCCAGGGGGTAGTCTCCCGGGTCATTGTGTTCCACCACCTCATCCGTCGCAGCGCCTGTCTCCAGATCTGGAATACCACCTGTGTAGCCGATGGAAGTGAGCCCTGCAAAGGTGCTGAATACAGAAGGGTATGCAGCGAGTGGTGTCCCATGAGTTGCCGCTCCACTGCGTATGCCGAGTCATCCATGTTGCCGTACCACCACTCATTAAGGACCAGCAGATGCGAGGCTTGGTAATACAAATAAATATCAGAGGACGCTAGCCCCCCGCAGTAAGTGGACAAGAAACAGGTTCGCAAAGCTACCCGCACCCTTCCCCCCTCCCATAGAAACTGCCCAAGTGCTGCATTCACTTGTCAGAACCATCGGGACGGGATCTGATAGGGGTGGTTCTGTAACTGATAGAGGAGCCGGAGGAGCGCCACCATCTTAAATATGGCCGATCTGCCATATATTGACAGGGGCATTCGGGACCAGGACTTTTGCTGTCCTCACGTATTCGTTCCCACACTGGAACCAGGTTACGCTCCCAGGAGACCGCCGGCACATCTGACAAGAACACGCCTAGGTATTTCAGACCCCCCACCGCCAGATGGACAGAGGAGATCCATGCGCCCGTGCCCGTCCGATCTCTGAGAATCCATAACATGGACTTACGGGGAGTCATATATAATCCAGATGTCTCCCCAAAAATCTACATGATATACAGTAGCCGCGGCCCCGTTTTGTCCACAGCTGTGAGAAAGAAAAGGACGTCGTCCACATATAATGCGATCCTATATGATAGTCCCGCCGCCCATTCAAATCCACGCACCTGTGCATCAATGAGAACCCATGCAGCCAATGGCTCCATAGTCAGAGCGAATAAATAAGGGGACAGGGGACATCCCTGCCGCGTGCCCCACCTGATAGAGAAAGTGGATGAGGTCGCACCCGCCACCCGCACCGACGCTGTCAAATCAGTGTATAGGAGCATTAGAGAGGAAAGGAAGCGCGGTCCAAGGTTGAGACTTCGCAGAAATGCGAACAAATACATCCAGCTCAGGGAGTCAAACGCCCTGTCCATATCAGCCAATAAAAGTGCCGCCGGTTCCCCCAACTACTGGATAGCTGCCATCGCCATATGTGCCCGCCTGATGTTATGCCTGGTCGCCCTCTGGGGCGTAAACCCAGCCTGGTCCGTGTGGACCAGGATTCTGATGTGAGGCAGAAGACGATTGGCCAGGGCTTTGGCCTGAATTTCACCTCCGCATTCAAGTGGGAAATGGGGCAAAATGAAGCATGCTGCTCCGGGGGCCTGCCCGGCTTATGGAACACCACCACCTCCGCATGTCTCGAGTCGGGGGGAAGTGAGCCCCGCTCACGAGCCTCCTCCACCATGGATCAATAATGAGGGACCAGTTGCATGAAATAGCTTTTAAAGAATTCACTAGGGAACCCATTGGGCCCGGCGCCTTCCCGGGATTCATTTCCCCCAAAGCCGCGCCCAACTCCTCATCCGTCAGAGGCAGCTCCAACTGGTCCCTTATCTCATCCGAGACGGCTTTGGGCAGAAGATCAGTTATAAATTTATCAACAGTGGCGGCATGTAAGCATTCCTTGGGAGCATACAAATCCGCATAATATGTGGCAAAGCTTTCCGCAAGGGCCAGTGGATCTGTAAGTGGTTCACCCGCTGGGCCCAAGACGCAGGCAGGGCTTGAGAATGAAATGTCCCCTGACAGAGTCGATGTAGCATCTTGCTAGATTTGTCACCCCACTGATATACCCTGCTACGCGTCGCCAGCCAGACTCGGCGGGCCTCATCCATCAGAAGGGCTGCATAGTTCTGATGAGCCAACAATAACTGTCTCCGAGCCTGGCTGCCTTCTGCCTCCCGACTCTTGCGTTCTAGTGCCTCTATGCCTGCCTCTACCTGCAGCAGCTCTTCCCTGCCCTCCCTACGTGCTGCCATGCACCATGAAATGTCTGCCCCACTCAGTGTGGGTTTCAGTGCCTCCCATACTGTCCCGGCTCCAGGAACAGACCCCACGTTGATCGTTAGATATTGATCTATAACTTTGCTCATGTGTTCCCTATAGCCCTCATTTTGCAGATGCCACACTGAAAGGCGCCATCTGATTGGTTTTTTCTTTCACCCTATTTGGAGCGTTAGAGCTACCGGGGAGTGATCCGACAGGTACCTGTGGAAGAATTTCCGAGGACACCACCCTGCCAACCGCCACCCGGGGAACAAAGAGATAATCAATTCTGGAGTAGGAATCATGGACCGCCGAGAGGTAGGTGAATTCCCGACTATCTCTGTGGAGGCACCCCCATACATCCACCCAATCGAGCGCTGTCACTAGGGAAAACAATCTCGTGGGACGACCACCCTCCGGTCCACCGCCAGCCCTCCATCGATCTCTAGCCAGGTCCATAACATCATTCCAGTCCCCACCAACCACGGATAATGCCTCAGGTATGTATGCCCAAAGGGTCATGAGCCAACAGGTGTTACGTCTTTTTAACACTGGTGAGGACAAGCTGCGAGGGGGCAGTCACACCACCATCCCCAGCTGTAATCTACCTTCATTACAGCAGTACTCCAGGACAGCGGTAATTCTACGAGGATCTTCACATTACCTTCCTCACTGCATTTAAGGTACTGTTATTCCATTTTTAGAGGAACTGTTTCCATACTTCATATTGGAGGGTACAGCCTTACCGTTACTCATCGTCTCCTTGCCACAGGGAGTCACTGCCTTACTGCTCGTCCTGTTGGGGCACCTGCTTTTGCGCGACTGGTCGCGTTTCCTGTGCGGTGTCTTGTCCGTGGACAATCGATTACATTAGGTTGTCTTTATGGGGACTCCCACGGGACCTTGACGGCTGTAGAGCCCCATACCATATTACTCAGAGGCCGTCACGTAGAGTGTTCCCAGTATGGGAAATGCATGGAAGAAGACTCCTTGGCTTCTCTCCAAGCATCTCTCCAGCGGTGCCTACCGCAAAGACAACCTGCCCAGCATTGCATTTCCTCACGGAAATTAGGGCGGGTACACGGCAGTGACGGCCTGCGGCTCCGCCTTCATCACGCTGACCTCTGCCTTGCTCCTTCGCGGATCGACTCAGCTGGCTCTTCGTCATCAGTCACTCCCTTCCTCACAGAGATTGGGGTGGAAACATGGCAGTGACGGCCCACGGTTACACCATGATCACGCTGACACTTTGAACCTCAGTTTACCTCTGTTTCTTCATGGATCCACTCAGCGGCTCGTTGTCATCAGTCACTCTTCTTTCATTGCGCTGACGGGCACAGCTGCTCGTCAGTTACGTGTTCTTTTTCGCTGATGGGCACAGCAGGCTTGTCAGTCTCTTCTTCGCTGGCAGGCACAGCAATATGGGGGTTTCTTTTCTCTGCTGTATCTCGCTGACTGGCACAGCAAGCTAGTCAGTCTCTGTTCTCTCACTTGCTGACCGACACAGTCTACTCATAATTTCTCCATCCTACTTCCTCTTTACACAGTCCCTGGCAGTTCCTGGTCCATCTGCTCCTATTTCTGCAGTATGGCTGCTTTAAATCTGTCCTTACTACCTCCTTTCTTAAACGAAGTCGGGGAACCTAACATTCCTTGAAAGGAATGGAAGGAGCTATTTGAGTCTTATCAAAAAGCTATTGGGGGGGACAAATTTTCCCATTTCAGGAAACAACACATTCTGCTGCACAATTTGGGAATCGAAGGCCGCAAAATCTTCAATAATCTAAAGGATTCTGAAGAAGAGGTTGATGAGGGTGATGGGGATTTCAATGTTTACTTAGTGACTGTAAACACGTTAGAGAAACATTTTGGTCAAGCCATAAACGTCGTGTTAGAAAGGCTCACATTTTTCTCAAGAGTCAAGGCAAAAATGAGAAGATTAGATCCTATATTGTGGTGCTCAAGGGTTTGTTTAACACTTGTGAATTTGAGGTTTTAACGGACTCCCTCATCAGGGACTAATTAGTAAGATGTACTAATAACCATAAAATACAAGAGAAACTATTGGCAGGATACCCTGATCTCAAACAAGCTATTGAAATTGCATTGGGAATAGAGCATACCCCTGAATGCATAAAAGAGATGAGAGTAAGCACAGAGTCCTACAATAAGGTCAATGCTATTTCCAAACATGAAAGTAAGGAGAATCACAAGCCAGATAAGGATTACAAACGTAAAAACCAAGGGGGTGCAAGTTTCAAATCTAAATGTTACAGGTGTGGTAGCCCAGGACATCTGGCCAATAACCCATCCTGTCCTGCCAGGAATGTAACGTGTCACAAGTGCAGACGGGAAGGACACTTGGCCAGAGTCTGCTGAGACGTTCGTGAAAAAACTGTATCCATGACTGAACAAATTACACCTGTAGAGACCAAACTAGTGTTCCAACTAGAGAACAGAGATGATAGTGTCAGATTTCCGGAGTGTTGTATCACTCTATATAACAAACAAGTCAAAGTCTTTGCGGACTCATGTTCCCGGTACACTCTATTGGAGGGCAAACTTTTGATTAAATGTTCCCCATCAAACTAAATACTCTCCAAGCCGCTGACATTAAACCGGGAGGGTACAATGGTGATCCCATTCCCTTGGTTGGGATGACCACTATGCTTTTTGGTTACAAGGGAAGAAGCATTGTTGGTAAAGTTTATGTTATAGAGAAGGGTTCCAATCTTTTAGGCTGGAAACATCAAAAGGAACTGGGCATAAAACTTGATCCGAACAGTCCAGACCAAGTACTCTTAGTTGATCGCTCCATGTGTGGGCAAGACATTTGCGAAGAATTCCCCAAAGTTTTCTCTAACAAACTAGGACTTCTAAAAGATTTCCAACTCCACATAAAACTTAAGACAAGGCTAAAGCTGTAACTCATAAAGTCAGGCCCATTCCTCATCTAATGCAGGTTCCCCTTCAAAAAGAGTTAGACCGGTTATTGGAATTGGGTGTCATCGAACCCCTAGAGAGCTCCCAATGGTTAGCTCCCATTGTCATCACATCTAAATCAGCTAGTAAGAATGTCAGGCTTTGCATTGACGTCAGGGATTTAAACAGGAATATCTGGGTAGACAGACACCCACTGCTGAGGATTCATGAGATTTTAACTCTCATCAAGGACGCCAGTTTTTATAGCATCCTTGACTTATCCTCTGTGTACCACCAGGTGGAGCTGCACCCTGAGTGTCGTCACCTTACCTCGTTCATCACTCCCCTTGAGGCGTTTCAATATGTATGTATGCCTTTCAGATTGGCCTCAGCGGCGGCTGCTTTCCAAAGAATCATGCAGCATATTCTCAAAGATGTTCCTGGCACCTTGTGCTTCCAAGATTACATTCTTATACATGGGAAAGACATTAAAGAGCATGATGACATGCTGAGGAAAGTCCTATATAAGTTGAGTAAAGCTGGCCTAACACTAAAAAAGGAGAAACTTCAAATTGGAGTAGGCTCTGTGGAATATCTAGGGCATACAATTTCCCGAGATGGCATCAAGCCAGAGATACATTTCCTCAATGCCATTCTCAGTGCTCTTGCTCATACCAATGTTGAAGAACTTAAGTCCTTTTTAGGCCTATCAGAATACTATTCAAAATGTATACAAAACTATGACAGCCGAGTGGAACCCCTACTTAATTTGCTTAGAGGAAAAAAACCTTTGTATGGGATGAACAGTGCCAAACTGCATTCATGTCCATCAAGTCAAGCATTACCAAGGCACCTTTTTTAGGCATATAGCGATCCTACGAAAACCACCTATTTGTCAACGGATGCCAGCAATAAAGGGTTGGGAGCCAGCCTCATACAAATGGCAGGAGATAAGGAGCAAGTCGTTGCATTTGCTTCAAGGACATTGAAGGAAGCTGAACAACTCTGTGGTAGAGAAAGAATCTCTTGCATGTTTCTGGGCCATCAGACACTTTAAGTTCTTTTTGTGGAGTATACCCTTCACTGTCAAGACTAATCACAAACCCCTCACCTATGTATTCATGACCAAAGGTTCTAACAGAACCATGCAAAACCAAAGGGGATGATGGACGGAGTGTTGAACATTGCAAGCACACACCCCCAGTCAACTGATCTGAGTTTAATCCATCATCATTCTTTAGCTCACTCTGCCACCCCAGTTCAGAAATAACCATATGCAAATCAGTCTGACCCTGTGCCTCATGGGAACAGTCCAGCCCGAACTGCCAAGCCATGTCTTCCCTGGACTGGAAACAAGCATCCTGGGACCGATTTCTGGCTAATCAGCCATCATCAGCCAGGCTAGCTTGAATCCAGTGGCAAAGTGAGCAAGGGACCCACGTCGGGGCATACCCTGCCAACTTAGGGCGAACAAAGCAAAATCAAAGGGGATGATGGACGGAGTGTTGAACATTGGAAGCACTCACCCCAGTCAACTGATCTGAGTTTAATTCATCTTCATTCTTTAGCTCACTCCACCACCCCAGTTCAGACATGGCCATATGCAAATCAGTCTGACCCTGTGCCTCATGGGAACAGTCCAGCCCGAACTGCCAAGCCATGTCTTCCCTGGACCGGAAACAAGCATCCTGGGATCGGTTTCTGGCTAATCAGCCATCATCAGCCAGGCTAGCTTGAATCTAGTGGCAAAGTGAACCACACCTAGGATCTCTAAATGGATTCTGGGGTTAGAAGGCTACAATTGTAAGGTAGAATACGTACCTGGCAAACAAAATGTGGTAGCTGATTTCCTTTCTCCTGCTCCTCTTAATGTAAGTACTGACACACAAGAGGAGGAAGAGCGAGACATGGTCTTGGAAGTAGCAGTCTTGGACAGGGAAGATTTGGGTGGACTGTAATGTACATGATAAAACTTTAGCACACTTAAAGAAATGCATTATGGGTGGTTGGCCTGACAACAAGTGTGCCTTACATGATGTTCACAAGAAATATTGGGAAGTGAGACTGGAATTATGCATATTTGGGGATACTATTTATCGAGGAGAAAAGATAGTACCTCCTATGGGCGTGAGAAGCAAAATTGTAGACTTAGTACATATTGGACACTTGGGTCGCAGCCTGACTAAAGGCAAGGTACGTGCAGAGTACTGGTGGCCAGGAATGGATGCCATAGTAGAAGAATCTATTAAAAATTGTAACAAATGTGCTAAAAGTGAAAAAACGCTCACGGTCAGGAAACCCCCTTTGTCCCCTGTCTAAGTACCTACACGACCATGGTCTAAGCTTGCTCTGGACATTATTGGCCCATTAGACCTCAAATATCTGAATGAACGCTTCATTTTGTTTGATTCTCATAGACTACAATACTCAGTGGGTAACCACAAAACATGTAAATCAAGTTGACACCAAGTCTCTCATTCAATTCCTAAAAGACACTTTTCATGATGAAGGCATACCAGATACCCTTGCCACAGACAATGGGGTCCAATTAACATCCGATCTCATGAAGGATTACCTCTCCAATTTCCTAATTTCTCACCAGAAGACCACATTGTATTGTCCCCTGGCTAATGGGCTGGTAGAACGCATGAACAGAGTTATCAAGGAATGTATTCAAAAAGCAGAAATTACAAATGTCTCAGTTAAGCCAGCCTTGCAAGAAATGATATGGGCATACAGAACCGTGCCAAATAGTGTCACAGGAGTGTCACTGTTTATCTCTTTGAAGGTCAGGAAACCCAAAACTAACCTCACTGCTGGATGGTTACATACAGACAGTACATGTGTAGTTGACAGGTCAGAAATTGCCAGAAGAATTGACCTGCAACAAATCAAATACAAAAATGATATGACTACACAGAGTGTGTCACAACACAGGCGTTCAACCCAGGTAAATGGATCCCAAAGCTAGGATAAACAACTACTCCTGATTTTCTGAACCTCTCACGATAACGAGTGTAGGAAGGAATGTGGTCCAATTAGAAAATGGACAAACATGGGGGATGGACAAACTGGTAAAATTCAAGTGCAGGAAAGTAGGATCTGCTTCTTATGGTTGCCCCCACTTTTTGCTTTTTGCACCCACTGTTTTGACTAGTCTGGCTGGGATCCTGCTATTCAGTACCCCATCCTATCTGCTTTCTCCCTAAATTGCTATGTATGTACTTTGGTACAACTCCAGATTGGATACTTTGGTACCCTTATCAGTCCCTAGTATATGGTACACATGTACCCAGCGCATAGGTACCCCAGAGGCCTCCCATGGGCTGAAGCATGTATTATGCCACCTATGAGAGGCCATGCAAAATGGAACCTCAGGTCTGCTACTGCAGTCTGTGTAAGATGGTGCTTGCACCACTTACCTTAGATATAGGTTAACTATATCTATATGTCACTACACCTAAAACTTTATGTCACCCCTAAAGCAGGCCTTAACAATCCTGAAGGCAGGGTGTTGGGTTTTACGTGAGAGGGTACTCCTGCAGCCTTTGGAGACCATTCTCCAGGGTTGTCTGTGACACAGCCAGACATATAGGTAGAGGTGCATTATAATCCCGCAGTAAATGTTATCTCGAAAACCAGTACAACAAAGTATGTCGTGTTTGGTGTCAAACACCTTGGAGTCATACCTCCACACCAGTAACTGGTGTGGGAGGTATGAATCCTCCCCTCAGAACCGAGGTTCTGGGGGTACCTAAGTCTACCGGTACCAACTTTCTCGAGCCTTAAAGCACAAAATGTATGCTGCCAGCCACAGACTCAAGTCTGCCCTCCTGTTGCTGAGCCAAGCTCGAGCAGGGGAAGGCAGCACAATAGGCATCCTGTCACAGGGAGGAGTTACCACCTGCCAGACAGGATTTAGTGTATTGGGGCTGGATGGGTGAACTGTCTCAGTGTCAGAAAGTCTGCACGAGGGGCACACTTGGTGTCCCTGTGCATAGTCCAGCTCAACCCAGTTCTGGGAGCCATTTGCTCCTGCTCTGGCACGAAACTGGACAAAGTACATGTGTGTAGCCACCTCTCTGTCCTGCCCCTCCCCTAGGAGAGTCCCCTGAATCTGTTCAACCCTCTCCTGTGGGTATAAAATAGGTTACCTGGCTACAGGACAAGATTCTGTGATAAGAAACCACTTTACTTCGACCGTCTGAAAACGCTGGACTTCACTGAACCTCCCTTGGGCTCGATTTCGTCTTCCCTTGCTGTCCAAACCCTCGTCAGTGTCCGTGATCCATACAAGCTCTATGCAGAAACCTGTGGACCTGCAATACATCAGAATTATCTCCCTTGGAGCGAAGGTGTCACTTCCCTGCATTCACAGGCACCGTAATGCATCTGACTAGTCTGCTGATCCTGCGGACTCCGAAGGCTCCAGCAACACATGAGGTGGGTTTCTGAAGGTCTCCAAGGTTGAGCTGCCCTCTCACTGAGTTTGAGGCCAGTATCCCTCGTTGGGACTGCATAACCCGTACCCCTGTGCACGTGTTCACTTGCAGCTGCATATGCTTGTTGTCATGCAACGATTCTGTGTATTAGGCCATTTGTAGCCCTGACCCCAGTGCATCTTTTCTACAAAGGACTCTGGCATCCTTGCACTCTGTGCCCTGTTAGCTGGTATCCTGTGAAACCGCCTGAGGTCTCCTTGCGACTCCTGTGCCTCCGGCCTGTGGGTCCACTTCAGGGTCAATACTGATTTTCTTGTGCTCCCCTGGTTGCTCCAGGCCTGCCCTGACTCCCCTTGCTGTGGTGAGTCTCCTGGTCCTTGCTGTGCCAAATCGACACTGAACTTGACCATCTTCGTTGGTTGCCACTGCCAAGGCTTGTTGGTGCTCCCGTCGGACACCGACCCCTCAGCACTCGACATCCTTTGTAGGACCGCTTGAATTCGGCTCCTGGTTGTCCTAGACATCTCCTGGTCCCTGCAGCTGAAGAGTCAAGATCCCCATCAACGCACCTGAAGCACTCAACATCGGTGGGCATTTGTCTACCGAGCGCCTGGTCACTCCAAAGTGACCCAGACTCTGTCCCCTCTGCTTTCAGCTTTCTTTTGACAAGAATCCACATTTGGATTCCATTGGACATTCTTTTTACTTCCCGCAACAGCATTTCTTTGCATACTTCCATAGAGAACGACAAGGGTTTCCGACGCCACTTCGTACCTATGCACTCGGCTCCTCTGGGATAGGTAACTCTGGTACAAAGGTATCCACGGGTGGGGTTGCTTGCCAACCTCTTAAGTTCAAAGGGTTGTCTTCGTAATCTGCTGGAAAGTGTCCTTAATCTTTAATTTTGCAAGCGCGACTTCCCCATTGAATTGCACAGAGCACACAGTTGTGTTCTCACTCTGCACCCGTCCTCCGGGGGGTCCCTACTTACTCACCTTGGATGGTTCCTCAGGGTCCCAGCAATTCTACACCTCCCAGACTAGATCTAGTCCCGAGTCGTGGTTCTTATACCACTATTATAGTATATGGTTTGGTCTCCCCCTGGAGCCCACTGTGTATTGTGCTACGCACGATTGATTCTCTGCAACTGTATTATTTGAATTGTGTTCTATCCTCATGTAGAGGATACTAGAGAGGGTTATATATAATAAATACATATTTGTGTTACTACTGTGTGGTTTCCCTTTCATTTAACCAATACTATAAGGTTGCATTCTGGTAAAACAAGCTGCTTAACATTCCTTCAAGACTTAGCCTGAAGGCTGCTCTCCATAGCTACCACTAGGATAACTTTATATAAAGGTTATCTTTAACCTTAACACCATAAGGGTTGTTTGGACTGGTGCAAGGTGCCCACTTTAATTAGTGGACAGCATATACCAGGACAACTTCTCACAGCAAGTCTCCCCAAATTGATCTGGATGACGCCAGTGCTGGTGGTGTGCATATGGAAAAATGTACTAGTTCACCTCATAGGTCACCAAGGAACAGTGGCTGTCCTGTATGGCACAAAGACTATATGGTTGGTTAATACTATCCATGTATTCAGTTCGCTGTTGTTCAGAATTACCATATGCAAATTTTCTTCTGTGCTTGTTCTGGTTCTTCTTCTACTCTTCCTTGCTTCTTTCTCTCACTCTTCTTGTTTCTTTTCGTTTGCCTCCTGCCCTGGGAGGTGTGTTGTAATTCACTTGGTTTCTCCCTAATCCTATTCTCCCCTTCCCTTGTTTGTTCCTTGGAAAGCTCTGACAGTTAGAGAGCTAAAATTCCACAGCTGCCTCCAGCTGACTGGAACCCGTTGGTGGTGGAAGACGCAACAAAGATTCTTCTGCACTTAACTGGTGTTATGTCTTTTTAACACACAGACTTGGTTTTAGTAGTGTTTTTAAGTGGACCTAAATGGCAAACTTTGCTTTTTGTGCACCAAGGTAACACTTGACAATGTATGAGCATAAAATCCACAACACAATATACAGAATCAAGATTTGTGTAATTGGTCAATATAGTTCATCTACAGTGATAGACGATATGCCAGGATGGCATATTTCCTACATTTAAAATTTAGGGTTAGGGTGACTGTAGACATTTTAGTGTGAGCCAAACAAACAATTGTGAATGCTTTACCCCAAGTATATTTTGCAAATTAAAATCCTCCTTGAAATATTTGACTGTCAAATATTCCCAGGGTTTTGCTGGCATTCTTTATGAATACCATACAAGTAAGCATTGGAGTGTCGGTGAAACAACAAATGGTAACTGAAATGATATGGTGCATGTTGGAATAGACAAGGTTTTCCATTTAGCCTGCAGACAAATGTGCCTGTTGCAAGTACATCCACTGTGGAGCATACCTGCAAAGAGCAGGGGGACCATCATAATCTGAGAGTGCAGCCAAGCAGGGGTGGTGAAGGTTTACACTCCAAGGATGTCTTATTTATTACTTACTTCCTGATAGCAGATGATCTTCCTGATATTGTCTCTTGAATATTCATTAGTTGATTGTCAAAAAGAAAATCATTGTTTTTGTAGGTTTGAAAAGAAAGGTAGATATTTGGTGCATGCACAAGAGTAGGCTAGCAATCGCAGTGATTTCAAGATGTGTAAGGGTCATCTTAGCAGATTCAGTTGCCTTTCCGGGGGTCTTTTCCTTAATGACTTGCAGGCCTGTGCTTGGTCAATAGATAATTAAATATTGTTAGAATAGATTGCTGTAAGTTATAATTACTATGCTTGATAATGAGGAGGAGGCCCTGCTTTTGGATACAGACTCCTTCTGGAAGTTCTACAGTAATGCCAGGTTGGTAGATAAAGGACTACCAGCAGCCAGAGGAGAATCCAGTGCACTGGCAACATTAAGAGCCATTGAAAATGAGAATTGTGTGACTCTACGTGCACACTCACCTCATTTTTATAGAGCTTATGATGAAAGCTGAAACTGAACTACAAGCTGCCATATTGTGATACTTTTACCCCACCTCTACTGCCAGGGTCAGAATAATGGTACAAAGAAAAACGTGGTATTTACTAATGCCACAGCTGTAGAGGTAACACACCCATTGATCAAGTGGGAAATACTAAATGTGAATGGCCAATCCTAACATGAGAGATTTAAGGGGAGGAATAAATGAAATAACTATAAGTACTGGTGATCCATTGATAGAAAGGACCATGCCACACTCAAAAAAGTAATCTGTAGATTGTGAGATGTATAATTCTGTGACAAAGGGTGCTGAAAATCACTTTGAACTTACCAGGCAAGACGAAAGCAAGGCAGCTCGAGCTATGCAACTGAATGAACACTATCCTTTGTAGGAAAGGGTTAGATCATAGGTCCTGTCGGGACAGGACCAGGTCTTTTAGACATTTCTCTATTCATTATTTATGGATTTAATGTAAACTTTAGGAGGCAGTGGAAGTGAACTGTCAAAGGGGGATATTTCCTGAACGAAATTGTCCAAATCAACCTGATTCCTTCATCAAATCTAGAGGGAATAAAGCAGCGTTCATTATAAGTCTAAAAGCAGCTCATGAGAAATTTACTGTACTTTGCTGGCACCACAATAGATTAGAACATCTGAATCATATTAGTTCATTTCATTTTGAAGTGTAAGAAACAACTTGCATACAATGTTTTTGGCTTAATCCCCAGAGAAGTGTTCCATCTCATTTAAACAATAATTTAGGCAGAGACATTTCAGTTTAAACCAATTTCAAATACTCTGAAGTGCACTGCAATTCAATCCATATAATTAATCAGGTGTGACTTTTCTAACGGGTTGCAGGTCTCTTACGCTGTAACTCCATAGACACCAGTTTCCTAGTAGTGAACACTTAACAGTGGCAGATTAATGTTTATTACCTTTGCATTGTGATGTAGTGCTGTTGCAATGAAATTAACTGTGTATCATACTGGTGATATAATGTAGGTATCTGTAATTGCTGGATTAGCCCTACTGTTAACCCAATGTGTTCAATTTAATTAGAGGTAATTAAGTACACATCTTCTGTTTTGATTTGCCCTCAGTGATTGTGTAATATGTTATTGTGTTTAGAAGTATATTTGTTACACTTAAAGTAACAGCAATATTGTAGGTGCATTCAATTGAGTGTGTTTTGCAGAGTGATCTATGTATGTATGTGAGTGTAATAATTCTTAACAATATTAAGTGTTTTTTTGAATTGCTGTATTCATTCAAATGTGTGCATTGTTACAATAAATTGCGGTTTGATTTTGTAACAGCAGCTGTTTCTAACAAAGGTCACCCTCAGCACACTGTAAAGTAAAGCTGCAGCAAGTAGTTACCTTTATGCTTGGAAATGGTCCTTAACTAAAAATCCACCACTGACAATAGTCAACCGACAGGAGTAGATTTTTAACTTCTACTCGGTCCATTGTGTTTCCATTATGTGCAGCCTTCGCACAAAAATGTTAAGATTACACACCAATAAAATACAAAAGCCTAAGATACTGATGATAGTTGGAGTGAATAGTCTACATTTTGAAAACCAATAGTGTTCTGCACCTGTTACCGTAGGCTCCAGAGTGGCGACTACGAAGCATCTATTTGAAGTAGGAACATGGGAGTCATCTGCGGCAATGGAGAGGAGAGATAGAAAGAGTCCATGTGAGGGCAGGCCAGTTAGAGAAATGGGGAACACTCACTGGTAGAGGTGGGTGAACTAGAGCACATCCCCCTTTTGAACTGGCAGAATGGACCTGCTCTACTCTTTTGGCATTCCACTCATGGGTGGATCTCTGCCTCCTGGAAGGCAGGGCTTTATACCGCAAGTGCGAGACGTTTTACTCCTTCCATAATTCACACTGCGGGTTACCCAGTGAATGCGATTAGTTGCTGTTTCGGCTAATTGTATTGGCCAAACCTTTCCTGCACTGCACTGCAGCTGACTGGCTCGTAGCAGAATTCAGAAGTCAGAATGCAGGGTATTTAGTCTACTAACAATCAAAAGCATTAACCTAAAAATGTATCAAAAAGTGGTAAATAAAACAAAGACAGGTGTTTAATTTGGATTCTTATTCCCTAAAGCAAGAATGTGTGATACATCCCACACTGATTCTGACAGGTCAGTTTGAGTTAATTCACCAAAGGCAAATATATAAAAAACATAGATGACATTGACAAACAGAGGAAACAACTCACAAAAGAGCCCACGGGTCCAATTTGTGTGAAAATATTCGAATGTGGTACACAAAACTCACACCAGAGAAGCAGCGAACTGAACAGGGGAAGGTATCCCTTTTAAGGACGACTCCCCTCACACACCATAGGTGTCATGCTTCATCATAGGGGTGCCTCCTCGCGTTAGGAACCTAGTCGTATCGCGGGCTACAACCTCCTCTCTACGAGGGAGGAGCTCAGGGATGTTTTTCAATATGAGCACATGGGTTGTACTAAAAATGCTATGTGAGCTTGGTGTGTGAATGAGTGTAAAGTGCAGTACTAACGTGAGTGTGAACTGAAACTGCCTATAGAGCTAGCCAGCAAAGCTTTATTTAGCTACCCTATGACAGGATTAATAACAACAATGAGCTGAATGATGAGACTGTCGAGATTCAAGACAGCTGCATCAAAGGGATCTACATTTTTCGGCCATTCGTGACCTCTAAAAGTATCTAGGCCTTGGTCAGGATCCAAACAAATAACAGCTACTGCAACAAGTGAAAATAAAAAATAAGAAGTAAAGGGTGGTATATACTGAACCAGAATATAGTGTGTTCAGTAGGATCCACCGCTACAACCACATTGGGTCAGAATAGTTACTGCATCTGTCCGGGGCTATGTTGCCAAAGGTACGGACGCTACCCCCATCTATAATCAGGTGCAGGGAAACCAGGGCATCCGGAGTGTGAGGGGAGTCGTCCTTAAAAGGGATACCTTCCCCTGTTCAGTTGGTTGTTTCTCTGGTGTGAGTTTTGAGTATCACATTCAAATATTTTCACACAAATTGGACCCGTGGGATCTTTTGTGAGTTGATTCTTGGAGTAGGGAGCACGCCCACGTTGGTCCTTAAACCTCCTCTTGGCCATCTTTGTGTGTGTTGAAACAGAGGAAACAGCCAAAATAATAATAACAATTCAGAATACAAAAGAAATGAAGAAGGAGAGTGATAAGGAAATAAATAAGTATGATCACATGAAGTATCATAAAACCAGCCACTTCTTGTATGAGTCACATTTATTTACAAAAGCAAGAGATAACAATTTTGAAAATCCTAGCATAGGGTGTTCTCTGGAGAGTAGAAGCAGAACCAAACTCAATCTTAAATCTAATTTAAATACTCTTGGTTAATAAACTGTTACAAACTCAAAAACAGCCATCAATGTACTCCTCTGATAGGTCTCAGTGTGAAGCTGGAAGTCATGTTAGTTGCCTTGAAGACATAAATCATAATCAGTCAATACAGCATTCATCAACAATACCAAGGGGAAGCCACTTCTTCGAGAAACATTCATAGCAATAGTTGTAGCGATAAACCATGCTTAAGTGGGCAAACTAAGCCAACAGTGGCGTTGGAACAATTTTTAGAGTGGGGATGTTGGCCATCGCCATCCGTTTACTTAGGTGCCTTTATTTTTTTCTTTCCGTGCTCTTAATACATACATATTGAGATATTTGTATACAATAATTTGTGAAGTAACCACTCGTTATGAATGTGTAGGAAAACCCCTGGAACACTGTGGTGTTCTCCTTTTGCCTGTACACCAGCAAGAGTGCCAGTAGCATAGCACCCTGCCTCCCATATCCTCAAAGTTATTTATCACAGTCTATTAAGCTCTGTAATGGGGCTTTTCTGATATTTGATACATGCACTACTTGAATTGAATGGAGTTCTTAATGTGCCAGTGGTGGATGCCAACTTCGCTAGAGAGAAGGGTTTTAATAGGATGAGGTGGCCTTTTGTTTACAAGACTCCAGAGGAATTTCCCTTTCAGCAACTATTTATGACACTGATTGCTTCAATGTATTCACATACTAAGGCCAGAGTTCTGACACCTGGTCTGGTTTCAGAACACCTGGCTCTTGAAATGGTGAATATTCATGTATGTCCTCTCTCTCCTCTTCTTCTTGACCTATGTCTTGATGCCCATCCTTTGAGGAGGAATGAGGTGCTGAAAGTGGTTACTCGTGGAGGTACTTCTTGTAAAGTACTTGGATCTGCAGGTTTTAAAAACAGAGACACAAAATGCATACTTGTTTGACATGGTAAGGACATTGTTGAAACCATCTGCAACACAGGACATAAACATGTTTGCACATAGGTGGCGTTTAGAAACAAGAATAACAAATTCTATACTATATATTGTTCACTCCAATGACAACTTTCTTCTTGCTATGGCTGAGTGTACAATATAGTTGTGTATGATTCTTCTTTTTCTTGCTGCTATGAAATTATGGCACAAGAGATGTCACACATCATTATAAACTGGCTGGCACGTTCATTGTCATTTTAAACCACTGTCCACAGACCTTCCATGTCCCTTTCTGTTTGACTCTTGTGATATCCCTAGACATAGATTCATCCACTGTTTCTAATAATAGTTTTAAGACACGTTTAACACGCTTTGTTCGTATAGAACCGATATCAAAGGAATGATATATTGATAAGAGTGTAAAATACAAAAATCAAGTCAACACAGACAAATTTCAACAAATGTTTCACTCCTCATCTACAGAATAATTAACACTGATAACCACAGTCCCACTGAGGGCAAAGTCCCCATTGTGCACAAAGAGATGTCCACATGAGCGTGACTGCAATTGTTTTTTTGCTTAAATGGGACTCATCTTTTTACGGAAGTCCTTCTAACTAATTGCTTGTGCCGCGGTGTCAGGAGCTTTGGTCCAGGTTTCTTGCCAGTTGAAGGTGTGTGACAGTACAAATATCGCAGGTTCAATACTAAACTGAGACTGATTTAAAGAGTCGATTAGTAGCATTGCAACAATCAGGGTGTCATAATACTTCCCACGTAAGGCATAAAAACGGAGTCCCTCTACCCCAGCAGACCCCTAATTCTATGGATCGCTGTGTGCACCACATGCGTGTATCTGCAAGTAAAACCCACCAATGCATATTCAATAAATGGGCTAGCTGTGCCCTCATTGTAGGGCAGTGACGTTAGATTCTGAAGGCCTAAGCTGTACGCTGCTAAAATACGTCAGAAATGTGTGCAATGTCAAACTTAGCATCTCAGATGTGTTGAAATAATGATAATACACCGAAAGTGCTGCTTGTCGCAGTCTATCCTCACCCTCTGCCTGGTCTGTTCTTGGGGTCTTCTCTTCTGTGTGAACTCCGCGTAGCTGATGTCATGGTATCAGGTATCAACAGATTCCAATTGTCGATGCCTGACTTCAGTGATGAATGAGCCATGTGGATGCCAGAGAACCATCTGCTTTCTACTTAATTTAGGCGAAAGGCATTGCTGCTTTGTTTCAGAAGCATCTGGATCAGTTCACAAACACTTCTCGCCAGCACTGCCAGTAGGCTACCAGGCACAGAACCTCGGCTTTCCCCAGCACAAGACTGTCTGCCAGCTGTGTATCCCACAACTTCAGACTTTTAGTGGGATTGCTTAACTTTAAAGCAAGTAGGCAAGAATAACAATAGTGTTTCACACATTGCTTGACCAAAAAATAAAGCATCCATGTATTCCTCATGAATTCCAATCAGTCTACATAAAAATAAGAGTCAATAATCTAGACAGTTAATGAATCACTGTTATCCGTAAACAACTGATGGAAAAACCTGAATTATTAAAAATAAGGGTGTCTAGAACTACAAGCACTTGTGTGCAAGTGCGAGTGAAAAATAAGTGCTCATAACGTAACTCAAAATAACATCATGCTGTAATGCACAGGGGCCTGCAATCCCTGTATAAAAACCTGACTCTAATTTCCTAATTACTAATGACTTGTGACATCACCAAGTGCCTGTAATAAGGAAGTGGTGTAGCTGCTCAACTGTAATAACTTATTACAGTTGAGTTCTGGCATCACAATTTTTGCTGTCAGAGACAGCAGCCAAGTGAAAGGCAATCCAAGGAGAACATGGAAACCCACTTTTCCGTCTTTTGATGTTTTTCTCTAAAAATAAAAGGCGACCATCAGAAAGAAGATGTATGGCAACTTTTTTTTCCCATGCAAAAGGTCATTTCAGGGAAGATACAATCAATGTAAGTTTCTACATAATCTGACCCAAGGCGTATTTTAACCTTCCTTACGTTAAACACATATTCTGATATCTTTTTGCAAAAATTAGTAACTACATTTTTGGTGTGTTTTTTCCTCAGTTCAGATCCTGCTGGTCTGGAATGAATATGAAAGAGTAAGACATTAAGGATTAGGCAGTTTATGTAAATGGTGATGGTGATGGTGCGACCATGTATTCGAAGGTATAAAATGCCTTCTGGGAGCCTTGAAAGGATATTGCAAGGTAGCTCTTTATTTCATAGCCATATAAAGGAGCTCGGCCTTTAGCCTTTTACCTCCATATGCCCACAGAACTTCTTGGTGACTTGCAATATCCTTAGAATGTACAGCGGAGGTACTGTGGATCACATATGTTACCTACACATATCATAATATGAAATATCATAACATATTATTAAGGCCTAATCACTATACATTTTTTCATATTTATGGATACTCATGTTTAAGGATTTGTGTTACTACCGGAAGTTTATCTGATAGTGTCTCTGCAAAATACGGAGTCAATGTTAACACTGCTTTTCTCGGTTTCAACAGTCTTCATTTACCTGGTGCAGGTGGCCCACAAGCCATTTGCTGTTATTTAATGCCAGAAAATCCTTGGAAGGCTGAGGCACAATGAAATTCATTGAGCGGCGCGCCTTTCCAACATTGAGAAGTGGCTTAACTATTGGCTAGACCGATTATTTTTTTTAGTTGGCTGGGCTCACGTATACATTCTACAGTTGTCTACTCGGGGAGGGGGGAGGGGGGGGGGCGTGGGTCAAGGGAGGAGATATTTCCTACCGGCTAGGGCTGCCGACTTTGGCACTTGGCAACAGGCTCGAACCCTGGCCCTGGCTCACCACCCTCTGATTCTGGGCAAATAACCTTCCTTTGCCAAGAACAAAAAATATGTGTCGTCTGGCTCGCTTGTAAAATGTTTGATTTTCATGCAAAGTCCTCTAATGCCCCTGGGCCGGTTTCGCGTTATATAATATTGCAAAAATAATATTCAACACAATTTAAAAATAGAATTATCGATGGGTGCTATTGTCGTTTAAAGTTATGTGTTTACCACATCACAATATCGTGCATCTAGCTTACAGTATAAAAATGTTGTCTGATTGATGTTAAGGAGACTGTATTTTCGATATGGCTGTCAATTGTTATCAGCTTTGCTTGAGCTGAATACGTATATTAACCAGTACTTGAAATGAAAAAATAAAAATGCAGGTACTCTGTACTAGTGTACCTGCTTGTTTCTGAGAAGTGCCAGTACTCTCTAATTGAGAGTGTTACGTTTTTATTGAGAAGTGCAGGTACTCTCCCTCTGAAAATAAAAAAGTGCAGGTACTCAGTACCAGACAGTACCGGTCCATTTAAAGCACCAGTGGCCCAAACTGAGCAAACTGTCGGTTCTCCGCCATTCAGTGCAATAGCCTAGTACACATACCTCCACAGACAAAGATTTTGTGAGATTATGTGAGCTACCACGCTAGCATGCCTACAAGATCACGTGAGCTAGCCCACGAGCATGCCTACAAGATCACGTGAGCTAGCCCACGAGCATGCCTACAAGATCACGTGAGCTAGCACACGAGCATGCCTACAAGATCACGTGAGCTAGCACGCGGGCATCCCTTTAAGCGGGAGCAGTGCTTCGACGTCTGAGCTCTGCTCATTGAAGCCTGCCCATGTGAAAGACAGACGGCAGCGCGCAGTCATTAACAAACCTGGTTGAAAGGGTGCCACCGAGGCAGATGGAATATCTGTTACACAAGGAAACATCTGGCAATTGTGAGGGAAGAGTCATGGTTTCCTAGGGTTCCCAGGGAATGTTTGCAATATGCGTGCAATTATGAAGCCTCAAGTATTGTTTTCGTCAGAGAGATATAAGCCAGAAATGATAGCGGGCCTCTTCTTCTTAAATTCGATTTACATAAGCTATAAATTAGGAGAAGGCTTCGATATTATGTTTCTTTTGTTGGCACAGGAGCAGTGCTTGCTTTCATTCATGCATGACTGAATCCCGCACATCCACCACGAGCCAGTGGTGATTATGTGTCATGTTGCAGTGGTCAACAAAATAATAATTTTATCTATACGATTGTTTCAGAAAGGATTTCTCACAATGACTTTTGGACTTGTGCTTTATTTATAAAATGAATTACACAAGCATTGGCAAAGCCAATAGGTCACTCCTTGCCCCCACCAGGCAGGTTTTCGTCCCTCTCACTCAACAGAATCAGTCATCCTCTCAGTGGTGGACAACATGAGAAATAGGGCAGATGAAGGCGTAGCACTGATGCACTGGTCTTACTGGATCTATCTGTGGCATTTGACACCAAGGATCATAGCATTCTGATTAATCGAATCGCAGAAGCAGGCTTAAAAGGGCCGGCCCTACAATGGATGAAATCTTTTCTGAAGGACCGTACCCAGTCAGTTCGACTCTTCCCTGCTCATCCAAAGTTTGCATGAACTGCGGAGTACCTCAAGGTTCCTCCATATCCCCTCACCTCTTCAACCGCTAAATTCATCCCTTGATAAACTCTTTTCAGCAGAAGCAGGTGAAAATATATAATTATGCTGATGACATGCAACTGATCTTCACTATTGATGAGACATTAGACTCGAGGGAGTTCTTTCAAAATACTATGCTATACATCAGAGACTGGATGAACTGCAACCAGCTAAAACTCAACTCTGATAAAACAGAGATCGTTGTAACCAACAACAAAGTAAACCACTGGAACCCCGCCTACTGGCCAACAGAGATGGGCACCTCCCCAGCCCCTAGGACTGCTGTAAAAAGTCTAGGCATTCAAATTGATAATAATTTGTTCATAAAACCTCAGATAGGCGTCTTCCTGTTTCCTCCAACTTAGGAAAATCAGGAAAATTAGGATAGGCTTTTCAATGGAGGCAAGCATTCAAATCATCATTGCGTTAACTTTATTTAGAATTCATTACGCAAATGCTCTATATTTGGGACTCCCAAAAAACCTAAATCGTAGCATCCAAATGGCGCAAAACCAAGCAGCAAGAATTGTCTTTCAACAACCGAGACACTGCCACATTAAACCATTGATGAGGAAGATATATTGGCTCCCAGTGACCCAACGAACCATATTTAAAACAGGATGTATCAGCTTCAAATCTCTCCACAACAAATGTCCCAAGTACATATCTGCTAAAATGAAAAGATATTCACCAAAACACAACCATAGGTCAGCCCAAATGAACCTTCTAATGACCCCGAGATTCTAATGAAAGAGATTGGAAGGGCTACGCTTCTCGTTTCAATGTCCTCAGGTCTGGAACTCATTTCCTACTGCAGTCAGACTAGCAGATAACTTCACATGCTTCAGAGGAATGGTGAAAACGTAGCTATTTTCTCAGGCATATAGCAGCTAAATACCTGATCTGATGACGGCTCCTAACCCAGCTCCAGCTCCAACAGACCTTTTGGTGAACGTGCGCTATACAAATGGCCTATAACATAACATAATAGCAAGAGCTACTGGCTTTGCGAATATGTTTTATCCACGTTGTACACCAGCGTGGCTGCTGTTTAGCATGGCTAAACGTTAGTGGTGTAAAGGAGAGTGGTGTGGAGTGGAGTTCAGTAAAGTGGAGTAGAGTGTAGAGTTATGGAGTGGCACAGAGTTGTGGATTTGCGTTGAGTGGCGTCAAGTGGCGTAGAGGAGAGTTGAGTGGTGTGGAGTGAAGTGAAGGGGAGTGGCATGGAGTGGCATAGAGTGGAATGATGTAGTGTGTTGTAGAGTGTTGTGGAGGGAGTAGAATGTCAGGGTGGAAGGGTGTAGAGTGAAGTAGAGTTGAGTGGAGTAGAGTATCAGAGTGGATTGGCATAGAGGTTCATAGAGTGGTGTAGAACAGAGTGGAGTGGCATAGACAGTCTTGCGTAGAGTTATTAGAATGTTGTAGAGTAGGAAGGCATACAGCGGAGTAGATTGTTGTAGAGTGGAGTGGAATAGAGTTGAGTAATGTAGGAGAGTGGCATGGCATAGAGTGGAGTAGAGTGCTGTAGAGTAGAGTGGCGTAGAGGATCATAGAGTGGAGTGACAAAGAGTGGATTAGTAGAGTGGAGCAGAGTGGAGTAGTGCGACGTAGATTGGAGTAAAGTGGCATGGGCTGGCATAGAGGGAGTTGAGTAGAGCGTCGTACAGTGGAATAGTGTCGTAGAGTGGCATAGAGTGTAGTAGAGTGTTATAGAGGAGAGTGGCATGGAGTAGAGTAGAGTTTAATGGTGTAGAGCATTATAGATTGTAATGTCATAGAGTGGAGTGTTGTAGAGTGGCATAGAGTGCATTAGTTTTGAGTATTTAATGTAGACTGCATTGCATCGAGTGCAGTGATGTATAGTAGAGTGGTGAAGAGTGCAGTGGCGTAGAGTAGATTGGTGCAGAGTAGATTGCAGTGGCATAGAGTTCAATGGCATAGATTGGAGTGGTGCAGAGTGGAGTAGAGTGACATAGAGTGCAGTGGTGAAGAGTGAAGTGGAGTAGAGTGGATTGGTGCAGAGTTGTAGAGTAGAGAAGTGTATAGTGCAGTGGAGTAGAGTAGAGTGGCACGGAGTGCAGTAGCGTGGAGTGCAGTGGTGTAGAATTGAGTGGCGCAGGTTGTAGTGCAGTGGTATAGAGTGCATTTGTGAGGATCAGGGTGTATTATATAATATGGCTGTGTGACTTATCGTGAAATACACTCGCAAAACCTGTCTTAGGTCCACTCAAGCTTGTTTGTATCAAGTTTGCTCAACACTGGGTAGCTGTGGCTTCGAGCAGCAAGGATCGACAAAGGGACTTAGTGTAAAGCGTTTAACAGTACAAACAATGAAACAAGAGTGTCACTCAACATGAAAGAAATCAGAAACCAATTTATGAAAATTGAGTATATGTTTATGAATTTCCAGAGACGTCGATGATTAAAATCCAACAGAGGGTTTTGAAGATATAGATTTTTAACAGAATAAATGCAACCGAAAACAAGCAAACAAACAAACCAAAACGTTGCAAACTTTTGAAAAATTTGAAAGAGTTAGTTCAGCAACTTCAGCCCGGCTTGAGTGACCAAATCCAACAGAATACAGGTCTAGAGGGCCAGAGAGGATACTTTGAACAGTTACCTGGCCACCAGAGCTTTTTTTCGACAAGTTCAAAACTTTACAGGATAACCGCCATAGACTATACTGGAGTGGTCCTATTGCTGGGAATGCAGGCAAAAATATGCTCAAGGTTCTTCGGTTGAGATGTGGGCGATGGGAGTGCCATTGTGGTAAGTCCTCAATCCACGAGTGTTGTGGGGCGACATTGACCACAGAGCTTGGAGTCCCTATAAGTTCTCTTGGATGCAGCAGCTGGCCAGCTCATGCTGGGCTACTGGTCTCCTTGCACCGCTGTTGGAGCAAAATCCCTTGATGGGGGCTCGTGTTCCTTGTGGTTGACGAATCCGGACTCTGACGGCACTCCTGGGTCCAACAGATTCGGGTGCAACTTCTGGCCATCAAGGATCAGTCACTTTGTGCACCCGGCACCAGTTAGCGAGCAGCAAAGCTTCTGCAATGGCTACCAGCTTGCCGGATTGGGCTTCTTCAATTCTTGTGTCCCTGGAGCTGGTTCCAGCTAGCTGATCCTTGGAGTCACTGCTGTGATTTGAGGCCAGGAAACAACTTTTCCCCGAGCGAGGAGTGATGGGTAGAGTCCATACTGTATTAGACTAAAGTGCAGCAGGTGCAGTCCTTCTGGCAGTGCAGCCTCTCTTTGTGCTGCTTCAAGGGCAGCAGGGCAATCATTCTTCAGTCCTTTCTGCAAAGCTAACATGATCTGAGGGACAGGGTGCCAGGGGTGCCCTATTTATCCTAGGAACTTGCCCTGAGGGGACCACGCGGTCACTAGCCAATGGGCTACTGAGTACCCTCCTCTCTGGTGACGTGCTTACTTCAATGTGTGTCATCTGGCTAACCCAGAGTGCATTATTCTAGCTACTCTCAAGATGTTGGGACCCCTCTTCGGTTGTCAGGAGTTTGGTAGCCCACCCTAGAGGTGTGGCTACCTGAGGGATACAACTCCAAGGGAAAACAGGTTTGGGGACAGGTTTTTTTTTATCTCTGTCCTTGTCTCCAGCTTGTCTGCATGAACCAATGACAGCCTGCTCAGGAGTGTTGACACAAGCAGCCCTTCAAAGCCGGCTTCCCCTTTGAAGCTCGCCTTTTGGGCTAACACCCCTGTGCCTTTCCTGGGAGAGGAGGTCACACCTCACTCTGCAGCAACTGCCTGTGTTCCTAAGCCCAGAAGTCATTCACACGTCTCACCAGGCAGGAAGGAAGCTGTCTGTGTGCCAGGGTCTTTGTAACTGGCTGGGCACAGAGTGGCAACTTTCTAAAATTTGCAGAACTTTAATTGTGACATTAAATTTGACCTGGGCATCAGGTCAGTTTTAATGCTATGATTAATTTGATACCTTGCAGTATCTAGTTAGGTAGTCCCATTCAGAAGTTAGCCAGGCTGGGGTGCCAACCGGTAACCATTTGCTAGTCAATGGGGCTACTAATTTTCCCCCGCAAAAGAACTATTTCGAAGTGTTGCTGTTAAGACGTATGGAAAATGTATGTGTTACTTAACAATATATAGCTCCTTGCCATAGGGCTCAATAGGCCTTCCTCAGGGGAAACATGGATATATTATTAAGAGAGTGGTGGCTTTGCATATTGGTTTAAATGGCAAAGTTGAATTAGCAGTGCAAACACTGTCCTTCTAGTCTGCAGTGGCAAACCTGGAGCCAATTTGTCATGTGGCACAAACTGTACTGCAGCCCTGAGTGGAAGCTCTGCCTTACATGCCCTGGGTATCCTGAGTACCATACACTAAGGAATTATAAGTAAGTCAGCACTTGCCAATTGGGTATAGCCTGTTCAAAATATAGTTTGTTTAGTGTCAGAACATGGGGTCTGGTTCGCAGGCCTCAGTGCACTCTCAGAGTAAAAAAAACAGCAGTATCACCCAAACATGTGGGGGTGAACATGCAAAAAGAGGCTTTTTCTTACGGCAGTGGCATAGAGTGTAGTAGTGCAGAGTAGAGTGGCATTGAGTTCAGTGGTGGAGTGTGCAGTCTTGCAGAGTAGAGTGTTGTAGAGTGCAGTGTCGTCGAGTGCAGTGTCGTCGCGTGCAGTGTCATAGAGTGCATTGGCGTAGAGTATAGTGGCACAGAGTAGAGTAGTGCAGTGTAGAGTGGTGCAGAGTACAGTGCCACAGTGGCGTAGCGTGCAGTGGCATAGCGTGCATTGACATAGAGTGTCACAGAGAAGACTTTAATGGCGTAGAGTGCAGTGGTCAGAGTAGTTGGAGAGTGCAGTGCAATAGAGTGCATTGGTTTTAAGTTAAGTGGTGTAGAGTTCATTGGTGTGAAGTGGTATAGAGTAGAGTGATTTAGAGTAGAGTGGTTTAGAGTGGTCCAGCATATAGAGCAGTGGCATAGAGTACAGTGGCATAGAGTGGAATGGCACAGAGTGGTGTAGAGTGCAGTGGCGTAGAGCAGATTGTTTCATAGTAGACTAAAGTGGCGTAGAGTGGAGTGGTGCAGGTTAGAGTGCAGTGGCATAGAGTAGTGGTATAGAGTGCACTGGCGTAGAGTGCAATGGCATAGAGTGCAACTTTGCAGAGTAGAGTGGCATAGAGCGGAGTTGTGCAGGGTAGAGTGGAGTTGCCTAGACACAAGTGGTCTAGAGTGCAGTGGAGAAGAGTGCAAAGGTTAATGTTACAGTGGGGTAGAGTGCACTGGCGTAGAGTAGAGTGGTGCAGAATAGAGTAGAGAGGCGTAGAGTGCAGTGGTACACAGTAGATTAGAGTGACGCAGAGTGGATTGGCATAGAGTGTAGTGGGGCAGAGTGTAGTTACATTGGCATTGAGTGCAGTAGAGTGACTTAAAGTAGAATGGTGCAGAGTAGAGTGAGGTGGAATAGAGTGCCGTGGCGCAGATTAGAGTGGTATAGAGTTCAGTGGCAGTGAGTGCAATGTTGCAGAGTTGAGTGTCGTAGAGTGCAGTACTGTAGAATAGAGTGCAATTTAGTGCATTGGTGTAGAGTGCAGTGGCATAGAGTGTTAAAGAGTAGAGTATAGTGGTGTACAGTGAAGTGGTGCACGCAGATTGACGTAGAGTGCAGTGGCATAGAGTGCATTGGTTTTAAGTAAAGTGGTGTAGATTGCTTTGGCGTAGAGTGCTATGACATATAATGGAGTGGGTTGCAGTGGAGGGGAGTGGAGTGGTGCAGGATAAATAGCAGAGGCCTAGGGTGGAGTGGCAAAGAGTGGAATGGCGCAGAGTGGAAAGGAGTGGCGTAGAGTGCAGTGGTGCAGAGTAGATTATACTGGATTGGCGTAGAGTGCAGTGGCGTAGAGTGGAACTATGTAAAGTGTAGTGGTGTACAGTGCATTGGCATAGAGTACAGTAGAGTGGCATAGATCACAGTGGTGCAGAGTAGAGTGAAGTGCCATAGAGTGCAGTAGTTTTTTAAGAACAATGGTCCTTAGCATAATCTAAATTAAGGTAACTTGTTACAGCATAGACTTCAATGAGACCTATGTGTATTCCTCCTGTGTCCAGCCGGATAAAGGAACATTTATTCTTGAATTTTAAAAAAAGTTTAAAACAAAGATAATGAAGAGTGATGAAACAAGGGCACAATCCTGTACCAAGTTTTCAAAAAGAGAAAAGAAAGTCAGATTAAAGTAGAAAGAAATGGCAGGCAAAGGGCTTTGGGAGCAAACATGGGGGCTTACAATACAATAATCAACTTAAGTAAGCTCAGCCCAACAGAAACCACAATACATTTTCACAGTGGATACAATGTGGTACTGTTCTAGAAAGTCGACGACGTTTCGATCCCTAGCTCCTAGTACAGTGGGATCATCATCAGGACTAAAAATTAAGAAGAAGTTGCCTGGTATAAATTACAATGCCTAAGAGTAGGCGGGAGAAGCTACTCGTAGTCGCGGCAAGGCTGAAGTGAGCAGAGCGGTCAGTGGCTCTAGGCGAACACGTTGGAACACCATGAAGTGTGTTCCGATTGAGGGGTCAGACGCGATCGTCCGCGTGGAAAAAGGAAAGTGGGCGGCAGCAGCGATGGCTACTTCTTTTGTTTTGAAACTGAGCTTGGATATTTGGCTCAATTGGGAAGAGGTTAATCCGCGTCTGGAGCGGACGGCGGGCGGCAGCGGCAATGGCTGTCCGTTTGAAGGTACGAGCTCAATGGAGTCTCGGCAGGACGATGAATGGCATCCGTGGTAGCCTGCGATGGGAACGGTTAGAGTGCAGTAGGTCACAGTCGATTGGTGTAGAGTTCAGTGGGGAGAGTGCAGTGTTGCAGAATAGAGTGCAGAATAGAGTGCAGAGTAGAGTGGAATAGAGTGAAATTGCGTAGAGTGGAGTGGTGCTGTGCAGAGTGGAGGGGTGCAGTGGCATTGAGTGAATTGAAGCAAAGTAGAGTGACATAGTGTGCATTGGTGTAGAGTGGTGTAGAGTAGCATGGGCAGAGTACAGGGCAGTGGAGCAGAGTTCAGTATCGGAGAGTGAAGTGTTGCAGAGTAGAGTGGCGTAGAGTAAAGTGACATAGAGTTGAGTGGTGCAGGGTAGAAAGAATGTGGTGGCATAGAGTGGAGTGATGCAGAGGAGAGTAGCATAGAGTGCATTGGTGTAGAGTGGGGTAGAGTAGCATGGGCAGAGTACAGTGCAGTGGTATAGAGTGTAGTGTTGCAGAGCAGACTGTCGCTGAGTGCAATGGTGTATAGTAGAGTGGAGTGGCATAGAGTAAAGTGGTGCAGAGTAGAGCATAGTGGCCTACAGTGCAGTGGAGCAGAGTAGATTGGCATAGAGTGCAATGGCATAGAGTGCATTGGTTTTGAGTAAAGTTGTGTAGAGTACATTGGCATAGAGTGGAGTGGTGCAGAGTAGAATGGTGCACAGCTGAGTGCTGTGGCGCAGATTGCCATGGTGCAGAGTGTCATGGTGCAAAGTGCAGTGGCTTAGAGCAGATTGTTTCAGAGTAGAATGCAGTGGCGTATAGTAGACTACAATGGCGTAGGGTAGAGTGGCATAGAGTGCAGTGGTGCAGGGTAGATTAGAGTGGCATAGAGTGGATTGGCATACAGTGCACGGGTAGAGTGGAGTGGTACAGAGTAGAGTGCATTGGTATAGAGTGCAGTGGCACAGAGTGCAGTGTTGCAGAATATAGTGGCGTGGAGAGGTGCATAGTAGAGTAGTGTGGGGTAGAGTGCATTGGCATAGAGTAGGATGGTGTAGAGTACAAAGGCATAAAGTGGAGTAGTGCAGAGTAGGGTGCAGTAAAGCAGTGTGGAGTGGTGCAGAGAAGAGTATAGTGGCGTGGAGTGGTGTAGAGTAACGTAAAGTGGAATATGCATGGTGAGGTAGTGTACTGCTATTACAGACAATACATTTTCAATTGAAATGACCACTACATTGGCATAGACATACATTTTTACTGATGAAAGTACACTACGCACAAACAAAAACTGCGTGGAAATGTCTTCACCTAGTGTATTGATTTGTTTTGATCATATTAAAATATTTGTTACCACCACACTTCAGATTTACCAAAAAATTTGCTTCATTTCTCCTTTCCTAATTCTGATCTACTCTGAAATATCTGCATAGATAAGAGATTTAAAATGTGTTGTGTGCTAGAAAAAAAATAACATCCTACAGCCTTATGTCCAGCACACTCCCAGTAGCCAGCATGATTGTCACATTAATCCTCTTACTTTGAAGTCACAGAAGGAAATGTAAACACCAAGCTCCCTGGAAGACAGTGCCTGACATTTGACCTCTGTCTTTGACTGCACAGCAGACGTGACAAGATTTAAAAACCTGTTTACCGAATCCAGTACTGGTGAAAGAATACAGTAAATAAGGTTTGGGCAAGGGAAGGGAAGACCTCAAGCTGGACAGCCTAAAACAAATACAGCCAGCAAGAAGAAAGTAAGCAAATGTGAATTGCAAACCATAAAACCAATGGTAAGCAATGGGTGGAATGCATCTCCAAGGTAGCTTTCCAAATGTCCCCAAAATGTCATTAGTAGACCAGACAGCTGTGCTGTCTGGTAGGCTTTGACCTAAATAGTGCAATACGCCCCCAAGGTTTTCGTTGGAGTCCGTCACCAGCGCTGCTAAATAACAAGCCTTTCTAATCTTGAGTCTAACTCATGACACTTTCAATAGCCTTCCGTCCTGTCTCTATTTCATTCTAGTTGGTTGTTTTTCATTCTTGTTTTCTCCCTTTGTCACTGTTTCCTAGTTTTCTTCTCCTTCCTTCTTCCTTCTCTGCCCTTCTCTCTTCCTCTGGATCAAATCTCATAATGAAAAATAAGTCTCAGTCTGCAAAACTGATTGCGGGTGCCTACCACCTGCAGCCACCACCACAAAGTAAGCATGAGCTATGAGATCATGATATGCTCCGACTTAGAGTCCTGCAACAACACAACAATCTACTTTCTATTTCCTGAAACAGCCACTGAGATTTTAAATGGTGAACTGATTGCTTCAGCGTATAACCAGTTTTCATTACGAAGGGTAGCGCTAATGCATAGATATGTGGATACCAACATCGGATGAGAGCATCTAATCACACCTGGTTCTATTTTTACTCATTTGCTAACTAAAGCATATCAGTGAGAAATGCTTTGCATAACACCAACTTGCAGTTGCAAGCAGGTAAGATCTAGTCAGCATGTAAACATGCTACTTGTGTGGGAGTGTGAATGGCAATGTGTCAAAATATGATAACAGTGTAGAGTCTAAAATGTAGGAGTCAGATTCAGTGTGTGATGGTGCTCCTGTTGGGCGAGGTGCAGTTAGTTGTAAGATCTTTGGAGGAAATTGAGGGTGGTGATGGATCTGTCCTCCAGGGCCGAGGAAACGTGTTCTAATGGAAAGTAACCAGGACAGGCAAGAACAGCATTCAGGATGTGGTGCAGTGGAGTTTAGGGTCAGTGAGGCAGAGACTGTAAGGGTTTGGGATGTGAGCTGGAGTGTGGGATTTTAAAAGAGGACAATTTGGGATAGGTATCGGGGAGTGCATTGATGAATTTGAACATCAATGGCAGCAACTTGTACATTCACTTTTGGTTGACAATGAGCTAGCTGGGTTTGGGCAATTTGGAAAATTGGCAGTGAAGCCTGCAAAATTGATTGTGCCGCAGAATGCCAGCTCTATGGCTTTATCAAAGGGCCAGAAAAAGCAGAGCTGAAGACCTCAGAGGAAACTGTTGAAGGACCAAGTTTACAAAGTGTGTAGTAGTCTTGATGGCTTACATTTTGAGGAAGGTCATAGAGGTCCAGTCTACATGGTGTTAAGTAGCTAGTTTCACAAGTTGATGGCTGATGTGACATTATGAAAGCAGAGTCTCAGCTTACCATCAATGTGAACCCATATATTGTTGTGGGTTGATAAAGTAGGAGGGATGGGGTGGTTTGGGGGCTTTGAGGAAGGAGCATAGATAAACTTTGCCTTTTGTGTAGTTAACACTAAGCTGTGAGAAAAAGTCTAGAGGGCTTGCCGTCTCTTCGAATTCTAGTAAGTAAGTAAAAGATCGATAGCGAGACCAAAAGTCGGGTGTTATTGCCGAAGAGGTAGTACTTAAATCAGTAACAGGGATGATGCTTTCTAATGAGGCTGTATACTTTGGAAAAAGGATGCATTGAGAATAGATACTTTGTTGACCCACTCTATTTATCAATTTTTTAAGCTATTTTCATAAAGTGCAGCTACCCACTAACCAGTGATCTCAGAGTGCTTCAGGGTGCGAGGACATATGAAGTTTAGGAGGTTGCAAGATGGTACTTTATACAGACTTGGCGTTAGGTAAATATCATCTGTCTGCTCAGAGAGGAGTGTGCCAAAGAGGTCAGCCAAGTAATATGTCCCAAGGACAAGGAAGCCGATCTTATTGTGTTCTAGGGAAGGATGCTAATGTATGAGAAGAGTAAAGAATGGGCCGTTTCTTTAATTTTTACGTTCTTTTTCATTTCTAGATTACCTAAAATATAGTTGATGGGCAACTATAGAATGCATACCCTCAAATGAGCATTTGAGATCTTCTTATACAATCTGGACGATTTTGTCAGGATGTGCAAAGTCTATGTTGCCAATCACTGTGCTGCTTAACGAATTGTAGTAAAGGTCCTGGCCATCGGTAAGCATTACATAGCATAGTGTTAGGAAGCATGTATTCTCATTGTATGCTGAAGATGTGATTTCTTTATCTATGGCATACAAATCCCATTGCTTCCAGAAGTTGTCCACATGGAACTACAGTATGACTGACGTCATGTGTTTCAGGTTTCGGACCTCATCCCATACACCCTATGCATTTATCATTGTTATGAAAGCGCGTGGCAATGCCCCTACTTTTCCCATGTGTCACCTTTATTATGCAGGTTTGAGAGAGGGTCTTAACCACATGGTACATCTTACTTTCTGGAAAGCAGCTAACACTTTCTTCTGCACAGTACTGATTTGGATTCAAGACGTAACATAAGCTGTTTTATATTAGGGATGGAAGCACTGCCAATACCGGACAGCATAATTCAATCAAAATGTTTCCTATTCATGATTTGAAAGAGCAGCAAGGATTCTTAGACAACCACAGGGATCGAGAATGTAGTCTCTTTTAGACGATGAACAATATGGTTAGTGTAACCATATTAAAAAACACGTATATAACAATAATGTTCTTATTAAAGACATGGGATATTGATAGGCAAGGTTTAAAAAACACAGCAGTGATGGTCTGCCTCATAGAAGGAATAGCAGGCGTGGACAATTCCACTTCTTATTCAGGCATCGCATGGGCTGGTCTTTTGCATTCTGGTCTTATGTCACATTATCACTTGTTTACAGATTTTGAATGCAGGAGTATTAATAGTTTGGAGAGTTAGACTTATGAATTTGTAGTTTTTACCTAAGCATGTTCCAATCAAAACATGTCTGTAAGTCAAAAGCAGGGATAGATCTGCGGATCTGCTCGTCTTGTGAATCTCCAGGCCCCTGGGGTGTTCGCGTGTACCGTACAAGTCTACCACACATGTTGGGTTCTCAGCCAATTGGGAATTACAGAAATACACCTTTGGCTTCAAGCCATTCCTTCATTTACTTCAGAAAAACCTGCTCTTGCATTTTACTTGAAAGCAGTTCTCTCAGCCCACTACACGACTGACCAACGTAAATATTCAATATTCAAAGCACAAGGTCACAGAGGAAAAAGTTTTAACCAAAAGCAAAGACCTTGTGCCTCATTCGGTTCCATTGTAATTTCTCCACTATGCCACTCCATATAGGGACCAGCGGTACGTAAATCAAACATGGTGCTGCTCTAATAAGAAGGATCCAGCCTGAATTGTCAGGCAACGTCCCATCTGAACGTGAACACAAGCAAGCCCAGACAGTTCTAGCTTTCTTTGGGTTAATCAGCGAGGTGAAGGTGAAGACTGAGCCCTTTGGGCATCACACTGGAAAACAAAGGTGATGGATATAATGCTTGCAAAAGTCTTAGCCACTCGAAATTGTTCAGGGCCACATTTCAGCCCAGAAGGAACAATCTAATCTGAACTTCCAAGTCATGACCCCCCTGAGCAGGAACATGAACAACCCGAGATGGGTTTTGGCCTTGTTGAGCCTCATCAGCGAAGTTCTGCTTAAGGCCTGTCACACAGTGAGGGCAGAACACACATTTCGACATACTATAGCGCTTACGGCCTCAGACTGAACACAAAGATGATGAGTAGGCAAATTACTATTTACCAAAGGTTTTGCAATGAAATATCGTTGACTGTAAAAGGATTTCCGAGTTTATTTAACATTTATGTATAAGCAACAGCTAATGCTTTAGGGTGGCATCACCTCATTATTGTACAGCCACAACCGGTGAATGACACGTCATTCTAGTAATATCAAGCATGTCTTTCAGCAGAAATGAGACTGCGATGAATAGATTTCATGGGGCTTATCGTTGAATAGACCTGGATGACTTTTCACACGAAGACACTGGTCAAGAGTTTCTTGGATGTTGTATACTAACTAGTGTGATTAGCAGTTTAAGGGAGCACTCTTCTAACTTTGATTAGTAAGCAGTAAGGCTTTAAAGATAGTGCATATGTATCTGTGAACTGTGATTTGGATGTTGGCTAACTCTGATAAAATGTCTTCCACCTGGGCATATAACCTGTATCTGTGTCACACCTTGCATGACCTTTCACCCAGGGCTTTGGTTTTACTTTAGAACACTTCACAATAAGGCGCTAGTGGTATGAGCTGCAAAACGCATTACAGATTCTGAATCAACACTGTGGTGTGGTATCAAGAGAGTGAACACTCAACTGCATAGTTAATTTACAATGTGTATCATTCTAGTCAACAGAGCCACGGATATCTTAAGGATTTTGGAGACTCTGGGACAAACTTATTTTGGGGCCCCCTGTTCCAGAATAGCTTTCTTTTATGATCCAATTTGGCCAACTGTAATGGAGCGCGGTTCGGATACATGAAGTACATTGGACACGGTTTCCACTTACCTTCAGGCTTGGAAGCATTTTGCGATGCAGCGCGCGCTACGATATTCGTTTTATTTATTCAATTGTTTACTTACCTGCAATTATCCATATTCCGGTTTTTAGAACCCCCCACCCTGCCCCTCCCCCGCCCCGCCTTACTGCCCCACGGAACTCCCTCCACGGGCCGCGGCTGGCTCTAGGAGGCCGGGCATGGTTCCAACAAAGAGCTGCTGAGCAGGATTTACTGCTGTGGAGAAGAACATTGTGGGAGCTACTGCAAAGTCAGGCTGACCAGCGATGCACCTCCGGTGGATCGGCAAGCAGGTAGACCCTGGTCTCCCCCCAGTTCTCAGAGCACTTTTTGGCAGAAATGTTTGTAAGGTTCAAGTTTTGAATTTGGACTATCTGAGCATCTTTAACACCACTTCCAAGGGTCTGGGACATGATGGTTACCACTAGGAGGGTCAGAACTCACTGAACTGGGGTGTAGGTGTGGATTCCTGTTCCTGAGGCTCTGATCAGGAATCCAGCCAACTAGCCCTTGTAGTCCTGGGTTCAAGCTGGAAAACAGGTTTCAAGCAGCAGGGCAGTCCTCAGAAGGTACAGGGCAGGCTTCCAAAACAACAGAACAAGGCAGTCCTCTTGGAGCAATAGGGCAGTCCTCAGATTTACACAGCAGGCCACAGGCCAGGCAGTCCTCTGAGAGCCCTCTGTAGGCCCAGAAGTGAACTGAATAGTGGTTCTGAGTGTCCTAATTGTATATGTGGTGCCAGCTTTGAAGTGAAGAAACTTCAAGACTCTTTACCCCACAGATGGTGTTGGAAATCCCTTCCTCCCTACCCTGAATGTCTGGGGTCACAACAGGCTAGTGTGGGGTTATTTGTGTGTGGACTGAGGCGGCCTCCTTGAAATGTAAGTGGGGCTGTGCCTAGCTTCACCCCCAATCCTGTGAGGCTGGTCCATCCTGCCAGCACCTAGCTCCCCTTTTGTGTGACTGTCTGAGGGGAATACAAAAGGCCGGATGCCAACTACACCTAGTCATGTGATCCAGGAAACTGGCAGCAGGCACCAAATAGTTAGGATAAGAAAATGCCAACTTTCTAAATGTACAAAAGAGGAGTTTAGTTACACTCGAATGGGACTCAAAGTCTAAAACTAAATGTGAACAAGTACCCTGCTTTTTAAATCTTTTTGTGAATTCTGTGTGGGGGTTCCACCCTCTCTCCAAATAAAAATAAAGCGAGTAGCTAGAACGAATACTCTAGACACAGTGTGTACTACTAATTCCAGGCAATTGGGATAAGAATAGATTATGTCTCTAATGTATACTACTTTGACAGCAAAAATAGGGTATGTAAATACATTAACACAAATGTTCAACAAACAAGTGTTACACAATATCACTCATAAACAAAATCTTAATCAAGTTAATTTAATTGTAAAGACATGATTGTTTTCAATAGTTTTTTCCACTGAACACTAGTCTTGACATTCCTTGGAGACTAGCGATGTGATTCATCACAATGCATTCTGGGCTGTAACAATAGCCCTTCGTCAGGGGTATCTACAATCAGAAAACATATAAGAAAGATCCTAAGAAAATTATTACCATCTGACAATGTTGCTAATTAAACCTCATACTTTGAGGAACAATTCTCAATGTGTTGGAGGAATACAACTGGCCACCAATCATCACGAGAGACTAGTTAGGTGGATTAAAACACCTGAGTAGTAAACACTGAGCCTTCATTTGTCTCCTATAATCCAACAAAGTGATCTGTAAATCAACTAGGTAAAGGAGTGCAAAAGAAGCAAAGTGAGAATTTGGTGTACAGTGTCAATGAGATGGGAAGATTACTGAAGTAGTTTACCTACTGGTGGCCTGTAGAGAGGCCAAACATTAGTATGTAAAAAAGAACCATGAAACGTACCACAACCACGTGAGATCCCATGCAAGAGAATATGAGTGAAAACCGCTGTTACCAGCAGGCATGCATTACTCGTGCCGTGAGTTACGCACCAAAGGCAGAGAGCCCAAACAATATATAGCGCTACCTTACAGATGAACTGTCACTAATACAATAGCGGTAAATGCAACCAACGGAGAATGACCACTGTTTGTTGAGATCTACAACCCGACTTCTGAAAACAAAGAGACCAAGAGCAGCTATGTAAGAAACCTGTCGGGAATAAAATGAGGAATCATGACCAAATTAAAACCAATACTTGCCCCGCGTAAAGCCTTCTGTAGAATGCTCAAGCAGTTGAAGCACGCGAAACAAAGTCTGGCAGGAATTGTGACTTAAACTCTGACTTTACTATTAAAGAGGGTTTAAATGACAATTCCTTAGACAACAAACATGACATTTGTACCTGCCAGCAAGCAAAGGTTTTCACTTATTAAATGTAATAAGGTAATCCTTTTTTATTCTATGGAAGAGTTAGAACCCATACTAATGAAAAACTAATTTGTCTGTTTTTTCACTACCAGGACATGCTAAACTTAAAAGTACATGTCCAACTTTTTAAATACAATGCACTCTGCCCTCTAGGTTGTTTAGGACCTACCTTATGGGTGACTTATATGTATTCAAAATAGAGATTTAGTCCTGGCAAAGGATTTATTTTGCCAGGTTGAGTCGGAAGTTTAGAACTACACACAAGCTGCCATGGCAGGCCTGAGACATGTTTGAAGGGGCTACTTAAGTGGGTAGCACAATACGTGCTGCTGGCCCCCTAGTAGCAATTAATTTAGTGCCCCTGTTTGTATTGTATACCACTTTACTAGGGACTTATAGGTAAATGAAATACACCAATCAGATGTTAAACAATTTTACCATGTTTTCGGGAGTGAGCAAAACCTCTTTAGCATTGGTTAGCAGTGGTAAAGTGCACAGAGACCTAGGGCCAACAAAACCAAATCCAGCAAAACAGGAGGGGAGAAGGCAAAAAAGTTTGGGGCTGACCCTGCAGAGAAGACTAAGTCCAACAATGGCATATAGCTGTTATGAGACAATGTTGGAGTACTGAGTGGGTTCTTGATCTCTACAGGCTTTTCTGGCCTCTCATACAGTCATTTTACTGAGTTCCTCATACTTCCTAAGGTGACATGATGTGCCTAAGCACAATCCATATGGGTGGCTATCTTCTGGTAAATCCTGATGGTGAGAAACAACAAAACACAAATAGTGACCACCACACCCAGTGAGAAAAACTCCCCTAGTGTGGGGGTCTTTGTTTTTTGTTTTTCAATAGCAAACTCTCACAACAAACAACCACTTTTGGAGTATGTTTTTGTAAAACTAAAACTTTGTAAACATTTGGTAGATATCCATCAAAACCAAGGGTGGCCTTTCACCAAACCTTTTGTACCATGACAAGAACAGCCATGATGGTGGTTCCTGTTAAGGTACAGGATCACCACTGGGCAGGAGTGATCTCTGAATTTGGTGCACTGCAGTCCATCAGTATGGCAGACATAATGTCCTTCGTCACCCTGACAGACTGAGTACTGTCCGCCAAACTCTAGATCTGGCTCTAAATTGTTTCAGAGTATTCCTCTGATGAAACACTTCATGAGTGTGAATTGTACAGAAATGTTTTAAAAAGACGGTAGAATATGAAGAAAGCAAATCATAAAAGTTTGCAAAGGAATTATGTAGTGAATGAACACAATGAGAAGATATCTACAGCTTGGTATGGTTATTTGTAGCGCAATTTGACAGGACACTCTGCCCATGCACCCATAATAGGCCAAAAAGAAGCAGAACTACTTCCAATAAAGATTCTGACAATTTGAAAGAATGTGAGGATATCAACTTAATAGTTCATAAATCTCAAGATGAGTAGTTTAGAGTAAGTTGGAATTGGACACAACTAGAAGCGTGTACAATTGATGGAGAGGTCCTTTGCCAGCTTTGTGAATCATGTTTTAGAAATTCCCCAACTTTGTCAACCTCATAAAATAGACAAAACGGTAGGTTTTGGAGAGAAAGTCTTACAAAACGTACTTTTTATGGAACTATTATGCCACAAAAAATTATTCTTATTGAAAAAATCTCTCAATATTGTTTTTACTGGAAATTTTACTAGCAGTCAAAGTTATTTGGAAGTGACAAACTTTACTACGCCACAAAGCTGTGAAGTTTGTCAAAAGTGTAGAATTTTACCTGCAGAATTTTAATTTCACACACCACTTGGGCTGATTCAAAAAAGTTTTTTTCTACAGGCATCAACTACGGGTGGAACCAGTGCTGCATGTGCATGTAACCCTAAAATCTTGAGCAGCAGAATGAGGATTTGCACAAGATGTTTCATTTTTCCAATTACTCTTACAACGGTAGAAAAAGTACAATTCAAGAAAATCATATTATTTTCTTTCAAATGTTTGTCATTTTGAACTGATACGACAGGCCATCTCAGACTGTGGCCTAATTTACTACTGATATTCTTGGGATGTTTTATCGCTATTAAAGTGCTTATTCTCCCATAATTTATGGTATTGATATGCTACTTTATCTACTATTTACTGAGATCTTTTTCAGAAGATTGAATTCAGTTGTGCTTTCTTTAATTTGATGTAAACAGAGAATCTGCAGAGAGAAAAATGGTTACGATTTGATTATCAGAGGGAGAGATGGTTTAAGGTTATATTTTTGCCCCGCCCTCTGCATTATATGTATGAATTAGGGGGCAATAGCTGTCTTCAATTTCCTTTTCTTAGTTTGGCTTTTAATGGTCTACACTTAGTGAAGGACATACTAGGTAAATTGAATCCTTTTCCCATTTTTTAAGAGCTCAAACTTCAAGCCAGACACCTGCTTGGCACCCCCTCGCCCTAGTGTAAAATAATGACATAGTTTTGTAATGTTTCGCTGCTGCAGGCACTGAGGTCCCTGGCCATGTGTTACATTTGATGTCGTTATCAGCCTTTTCAAAATAAATCACTGTTTTTAATTCCAGCTCATGATTTTCCTATTTCTTCAGGTGCACTCATATTTTGCATCGCTATTCTGTAGTGCAGTGTACAGATAATTGATGACTGTGGAGGTATGTTCTTATTTGAAACATATTAAACATTATAGAGAACTGCTGGGCATATTTGGGGTCAACATAGATAGTATTTGGAGGAACTTGTCTAGTGATCTTGGTCTTGCACTAACAACACAGATCTTGATCGAATCACTGAAATGCATGATACACACCTGATCAATGCTACCTACAACTACAGCACTTTCACACGGTTCCCAGTGGATCTAAGTGTAGAGAAATTGAGTAAGTGGAGCATTACAGATATGACTCACCATTGAAAATACTTGGAGAAGGAGGTTATTAGTGTGCATATGCAAACCACATACCGACTTTTACAGATATACTGCAATTACGTCTCTAAATATTGGGGTACCTCTGCTGTCTATCATAGTATTGGAAATTGATCTTGACCAGAACACTATCTGTTATATTTTTGTGTTCCTCAGCATTGCTATTGCTAGGCTTACGATTATTGGAGTTTGAGCACAGGTTGTTTCCTCAGAGGCTGGGTGGTTGCAAGACTCTCTCATGTGTTTCTGGCCTGAACATGTTCTAAGCCTTTTAAGGAATTGTCAACAGAGGTATAAAGCAAGTGTGAGGAAGAATGCCTTTGGTCCAAGATGCCATAGGTAAGTGAGGATAAGACAGAGCTTCTATATCACAAAAATATTGGCTTTCTATACATATAATGGTAAGTACTAAATGATATTTTTGCATATATTTTTTGATATTAGTGTAAAACCAGTCACGGCCTGTGCAGGTAAGAGTGGTGGGGATTGGTTGGGCGGGGGGGCTGACAGATGACCAAGAGGAAAAATTAAATAAATAGTGAATTTTCCCTCGCTGTCTGTCGAAATCCCCCCCACCCCTCTTACCTGCATGGGCCGTGGCTAGTTTTACACTAATATCGAAAAATATATACAAAAAGATCATTTTATGCTATATCTGTGGTTTGAATAAGGAAAACTTAAATCTTTTAACATATAACATTAATATAACGTAAACTAAATATATTTAAATAATATTAAAAAATATATATATATAACATGTATAGTCTTTATTTCGATCTCACAGATCATAAAAGACAATTACAAAATTATTTTTTCAAAAAACACAGTACAACATATTAAAAAGTATAGATAAAAACATTCAATTTTTGGCTCAACGCTTAACATTATACGCTTGACATAAAAGCGGAGTTAATATGAAGACATACATTTTTAACCACTTCAGTGCCCCGCCCTTTCCCCGCCCTGTGCCGGCCCTTTCATTAGCGGGCGGGGTTCATGACGAGATAGTCTCGTCATGGGCACAGCGCAACCGCGCTCCATGACGAGACCATCTCGTCATGGGCACTGAAGGAGTTAAAAAAAAGGGTTGTTTATAATATTACCCCCATGAAACTGCAAAAAAATTACAAAGTGTAAAAGCTGGTACCCAACCATTAAAGCTAGAAAGAGTACAAATGCAATTCTATGAGGTTACAATTCTGTATATTCATAGGCATATGTTGGACATTGTTTGCAGAGCAGTACAGCGGCTAACCAATTTGTTTTATTGTTCCATTTTGACCAGATTGTTATTATGCCTGACACGGCCATTCCATCTTCTTTTCAATGTAAGCTACTGCTTTGGTTTGCCTCTAGCGTCTTAAGCGATTTAGCGCGTATTCTCCACGACCAACCTAAGAATTTGGCAATGAAGATCACACAGAGCTTGTTAGGGTTTGACCTCATAATTCTTAGCGCTGTGGAGCTAGACCTAGTGCCCAAGATAGTGCGTAGGGGTTTTAGCCATTTGTCCCGGGGGGCCTTGTAGGCAGGACAAACAAAAAGGATGTGAGGGATTGACTCTTCCTACTCTATGCATAAATAGCACTTATTGTCGTTAGTATTGTGCCATTTGTGGGTAAAGGATTTTAATGGTAACGAGCCAACCCGGGATTGAAAAAATAATCTCCTGTCTATAGGTTTAGTAATCACATCCCAGTAGGGCTCATACCTTGGACAAGGCTTATGCTCTATGAAGGAGCCGGTCAAGGAAGTATACTCACTAGTACGTGAGCTGCTTGTGGTAACCATGGACCAATAAAGCTCCTTAAGTTGTCGTTTAGTTGGGAACTGGTGGCCTTCTGGGTCCTCCCACAAGTGGCTCAAGCCCATCTTAACTAAGGTGCTCTTCACCTTTTGTAGCCAGCTTATTTTACAGGGGGTATCAGCATGTCTAACTTCCTTTAGCGCTTTTGCATAGTATGATAGTTCGGGAGTGGACCATAATCTGCGCCAGTAGGCTATCAGTCTGAACCTTGCTGTCTCCTCCAGACGATTACATCCTAGGTCATAGAAAAGGGGCTTTAATGAAGTACTTTGCGGAAGGCTTGGAAGGCCTCTCACAAATTTATTCTGGGCTAAGACTAGAGGTGATAGTTTGTCGAAGCCCCAGAGTTCTGCCCCATATAAAGTCGCTGCTACGACTTTAGCATTGTAAATCTGCATCACTGGACCGATGGGCTTAGTTTGCGAGGTATTGTTTTCTCTCAATAGTGCGCCAGCAATTTGGCAGTGTTTAAGGGCCATGGTCTCGATCTGAGGATTCCTATTTAGTTTTCTCCCAAGGGTTATCCCTAGATAATTGAAAACATCAGTCTGTTCAAGGTTTTCCTTGTTTAGGTTTACTCTGCCCTTTATTGCTCTATGTTTGTGAAGGACCATGAATTTAGTTTTACTTGTATTTATTAGAAGACCACGATCCTTACAGAAAGCCTCAAAGCGCCCTCTGCAGCCCACTTTGTATTTTTGAGATGACCAATGTATCATCCACGAACATAAGTATCGGGACCTTGCTACCTGCAAGTGAAGGAGCGTCTGTCTAGAACGAGGAAAATTAGTTGACGACCCCATTTAAAAATAAGGAGAATAATTTTGGGGCCCTTACACACCCTTGACGAACCCCTTTAGATACAGGGAACCGATCTGTGATGTTACCCCGTGAGCCCCAGCGCACTTGAGCATAATTGGCCTTGTGTAGTCTGACAATAATGGATAATAGGTCAAGTGGCATCCCCAGATCATATAGGACCTCCCACAGCTTTTTTTTGGGATAGGCGGACTTGAGGTCCACGAAGGCGGCATAAATTGTACCTCCTGCTAGCACCACCACCCGCCAGTAAATAAGAATAAAATGAAACTCCTGGTCAATGGTGCTCACATGAGCACAAAAACCAGCTCAGAACGGGGTTAATATGTCATTCTCTGAGATCCAGTTTTGGATTCTACCCAGCACTAACTTGCCAAAATCTTCTGAATTGAGTCTATAAGGCTGATTGGCCTGTAGTTCCTGGGACTGGATCGGTCGACCTTTTTGTAGATTGGCAGGATTTCTGCTCTACGCCAAGATTCTAGCATTGGAGCTCCACTAGCAATTGCATTTGCTAGTTGTTGTATGTACCTTTGCCAGAAGTCACTATCATGCAGGAACAAGTCTGCCGGTACACAGTCAGGGCCTGGGGCTCTACCACGAAGTACTGTTCTTAACGCCGATTCAACCTCACCCAGATCAAAAGTTAACACCATATCAGGGTGGGGAACTTGAAATTCTTATATTCCCCTCACATCATCTGCAGAAAATTGTGCCTCAAAGAAAGTAACCCACTGGTCTGGTGCCACATAATTGTGTGTTGTGAGAGCCTGACCACCACTGCCCCCATTTGACTAGATGCCAAAACTTTTGAAGATTTTTCTCTGTACTGGCCTGTTGGAGGTCATGCCATCTGAGTTCGACCCACTCTTTCTTCGCTTTTAGCTAAGTTGCTCTATAGCTCTTCCGTGCTGATCTGATTCTACCCAATTCCTTTGATTTTATAGCTGAGGCCAAGATCCTGTAGGCTACTCTGCACAACTTATTTTATCAAGTAGCATACATTGTGTCGACTTTACTTTTCTGACTACTGGGCTTTGTAAAATGGATTTTAATTTTGCCAAATAAATCTTCATGGGCTCGACTTATGGTCTCATTTAAATTGGCCTGAGAGGTAGCAGATTGGAAGACTGCTAGGGACTTCACGACTTCAGCCCTAATCAAACCGAGCAATTGATCATTTTCCAAAATGCATGCCCATTTGACCTGCCTCATGTCATTAGAAATCAGGGTATTAGCTGTGGAACACTAAGCTACCCCTGACTGGGGCATTACTAAACCTTGGGCTGACATCTTGAGTATAAGAGGGTTGTGATCACTTTCTACTCTTTCTATAACCTCCATGTCAATGAGGAGCGGCCAGTGTTCTAGATTGATAAGAAAGTAATCAATGCGGCTCCTTCTCTGGCCATCACAGAATGTGTGGGAACCATTTCTGTCCAAGGGAACTCTGCTGTTAATTGCCCTAATATCCCACTCCATACACAATGCTTTCAGTTGTAAAGCGGCCTCCGTCCATTTCTTAATCGGGGGCAGCTCTAACAAGGGGATATTCCACTGTGTGTCTTCCTCCTCATTAAGATTACTATCGTCCTGATCAAGGGGATCGAAGGTGGTGTTAAAATCGCCTGCTATTACAAGGTTACCTAATCCGCGACAATTTTCTAAAAGGTCATCTAATAAAACGACGGTGTTAGGCTGTCTACCTCCTATTTGACCTCTAGCATACACATTGAATATCATTAATTGGGTATGCGAATTTGATTGAAGCCGAATTGACATTATATATATTTACTAATTTACTAATTTAAACAAACACACACACATATATATGAAAGTGTGTATGTCTATAAACACATTTATAACATAAAACTATTTAGAAAAATATTAATTTTAACTCATATTATATTTTTATTATGGTTTTTACATTTACCAATATAACAGATATATATATATGTGTGTGTGTGCGTATGTGTGTGTTTATATGTATATATATTTTTTCAACATACACATAAAAAAATAAAAAGTACAACAAATAAACTGCAATTTTACAAAATAACTTCCAATTTAATTGTATATAAAAATTAAACAATTGATAAAAATACATCTTACTAAAAATATCTTAAAAATCCATAAATGTATATATATAAAAAATATAAAACTAAATACACAAAACACATAATAATAATATATTCTTAAGCAATATTAAAAAAAAATCAACTCTATAATCAATACGTATACTATTCCCGCTTCAATGTATAGAACAGTAAATAAGGCATTAAATTCAGGAGAGTTAAAATTTACTATTCCCACTCCAGTCTGTGCAACCGTAGGGGAATCGTTGAATAAGGGGTAAAATTTACTATTCCCACTCCAGTTTCTGTGCAACAGTAGGGAAAGTGTTGGCTCAGGAGGGGTACAATTTAGTATTCCCACTCAGGTCAGTGCAACGGTAGGGAAAGCGTTAGACTCTGGAGGGATATAATTTACTATTCCCACTCCAGTTTATGCAACAGTAGGGAAACTGTTAGACACAAGAGGGTTACAACTTACAATTCCCACTCCAATCAGTGCAGTAGTAGAGAGAGAGTAGTTCACTTTAAACAAATAACATATTTTAACAGTTCTATTAAATAACAAAAAATGTAAATATTTAAATTTAAAAATAGTGTCTACGTTTTAACAAAAGTAAACAAGTTACATAATTATTACAATGCTTAATAAGTATTATCAATTAAAACAAATAATATTAATGCAATTAAATACCGCAATATATTGTCACAATCATAGCACCCAACAAATACAATGCAATTGAAATTAAAAAGCATAACATAATTAACATATAGTGAAGTATAAACAAATGAATAAATAATTTTGCATTTAATTTTACTTAAATAACTTACCACCCTATATCTCTACAATCTAAACAACACACACCTAAAATATAACTTAACAAATATGATAGTTTGAGAATTTACATCATTATCAACTAAATAATGAATAACAAATTGATAATTATCAATAACCATTTCTTAATTAACTTCCCAACCTGTACCCCTAAAAACCCAATATCCCACACCTAAAATATGCCTGAAAGTTTTTAATAATACACAATTTACATACTTAAACAATTAATAATAATGAACTAATAATTAATCATATTAAATTCACTTCCCACCCTTTACTCCTACAAACCAAATAACCTGCACCTAATACATAATTAAAAAAATATCTTAAGTACTCAGTTTAAGTAATTAATTATCAATTAAACAATTAATAATAATGAACTAATAATGAACTCATTATATATAATTAACTTCCCACCCTTTACCCCTACAAACTCAACAACCCACACCTGATATATAACTTAAAAAACTACTTAATTATCCAATTTACATAATTAATTATCAATTAAATAATTTGTATTAAGTAACATTCATTATTAATTATTATAATGAATTATCTTCCCAACCTTTACCCCTATAAACCTCACAACCCCCACCAAAATGTAAATTAATAATGTTAATAATTCTACTTTTTGCATGATTCATGATCAATTAAATATTTAATATTAATTTTAAATTAATTATTCATTAATTATTATTAATTTAGTTCCCACCCTTTTACCCTATAAACCTCACAACCGACTACAACACAAACAAATTCATTAAACAATTATATTTAATTTAAAAACATCAAAAACATTGGAAACTATAATAAAATAGCTTAACAATAATTATACAAACAATGTATAACTTATACAATGAAACATACTAAAATACATAAAAAGAATAAAAAAGATATTAACAACGATATTTTTATAGACAATATTAACAACATTGATATTTTTAACATCGATATTAACAACATAGATAGTTTTGTAAATGATATTAACAATGTGGATATATTGGACATTGATATTACTTACCTTAGAAAATTGATATTCTTGTCAACAATATTCCTAAATCATGGTATTTGTGGATCACGATATTAAAAACTCGATAATTCTGCATCTTGATATTTATTACTCAATATTTTGTCTGAATACCCTTAAAAGGATTTTATTTAGTTTCATTGAATGTATAATTTAATATGCATTATTCCCTTTACTTTTCTTTCTACATGCAAGCAACCACATAGGTTGTTTCTTACTTTTTTGATTTTGAACTGAATGTTTATTGTCTTTACCACTGCTTTATGTTCTCTTTTCCATATCTAATTAAAAAATACCAAAAACGTTGTGACTTTGTAGATACTTTCAAACATATACATTGCTTCTCACACCCTGACTGCACTTTTAAACTCTTAACAAAAACTCAGGAAGTAAAACAAAATTTGATTTCTGTACTCAAGGATTGCTTACTATTGACACTGTTCACTTAATAAGGCTTGACCTTGTATAACCTCCTCCTCTATCCAGACAGCCAACCTTTGGAACTATAAGGCCCTCATTCTGATATCAGAGGTCAGACCGCTGACCCCTATTGCGACAGTCAGGAGACAGCCCGACAAGAAGTCGGCGGACTGACTGCCGAATTAGGATGGGACCGCAGTGCTGGCTGTCGGAAAGTGCTATTTTACATAGCAGCTTGTACTGCATACCAGGAAAAGTGCCGCCACACAAGCCAACGTGTAAAATGGCCCTTTGTGCAAATCCATGCATTGTGTGCCATGCACCATCTGGTGTATGGCACATGGTGCATGGATGTGAGTGGGGACACTACATGTGCCGTCAAGGCCAATGTGCAGTGGCCTACGAGGGACTGGGACCCTGTTTGGGACCCCAAAGTCCCTTTCCAACAGCCTTTTCATGGCGGTCAGACCACCATGAAAAGGCTGTGGGAAAAGGACATCGTAACCCTGACGGCAGTGCCTGCCTCTGCACCGTGTCCATTCAGGGATTGCGATTCCGCTGGCCACCCGTTTGGGATCTATGATCCCAAAGGGGGCGGTGGTTTTGCCTCTGGCCGCTTGTGCTCCAACCTCCAGTATTGAAATCCGGCAGTTGGACTGCAGGGCTGTCTGTCAGTCTGACCACCACCGACGGCCTGTCAGTGGCAGTCCAACCAACTTCGTAATGAGGGCCTAAATGCCTTCTTGATTAAGAAGCATTGACAATCACCCCCAATTCTGGAAAGGATTGTAGACTGGCTCTTCACATCATTATAAGCTCAGATGCAGGGTATGATCTTCACAAGCTGATAAGTCGGTCTGCCCGGTTGTGCCTATTCTCTCACTTAATGCAGCTATGCCTATCCTCTGCAGCAATTCATGTTTATTGTTTATTTGCTGTGCCACATGCTGTACCATATTTGGAGCATGGCATCAAACCTCATGTACCTCAATCTACATTTTCCATGTAGGGTATACTATTTCCAATACTGTTACATCCGCACACTTCCAAAAGGGCACCCAGAAACCAATGAAAATCGGAAATGTCCTTGGGACTCTCTAGTGTTGTTAAGCACTGAACAAATGATCCAAAGATGCATTACAGTAAAAAAGAGGGTGTAAGAGGCTCAGTTAGTGTGAAACAGTGGCCCAAATACCTGTATTTCTTTCTGAATTGGGAAAGAGATTTCTTGGCAGGGAATGTTTATGGAGTAAAAATGTGGGAAAGGTAAATTGTGCACCTGCACAGTTCTACAAACCCATTGAATGTATATATATGGTAGTTGTATAGTATGAACCTAGCCAAAAGGCAGTCGAGTGCTGTACAGATTCAAAGGTAAGGATACAGTCAATAAGTGTTGAAAGGCATAGCTAGATTCAGGGAGCAGAAGTGTACGGTTACTGCTCTGTGACGTAGTGATCTTATGTGGTATGTGGTCCACTCTCTGTCTGTTTCAGGGGCTTGTGGGTTGACAAACCACACATATTCTTAGAAATCTATGAAAAACATAGTTTTCCATAAAGTAAACTTAAAGGCTTGTTAAATTCCATAACAATAGGAAATCCCTACAATTCATAAATGCATGCCTTGCCTGTTGAGATTTATAATTACTCAGCAAATTATCTAGGTTGTTGTTTGCGGTGACTGCGCATGTGGCTTTATGTTAGACTCAGTATAGTTTTTCAAAGATATGCACATGTATATATTATAATGATTTGACTGATTGATTTAACAAATTTTAATACGAACATAATTGGCCGAATTTTTAAAGTGACTCTCATTTTTGTACTAATTCTAGACTCTCAACAAAGAATGAAAAAATGCATTAATTCGTTCCTTGCACTAATTTAAATTTGTCTCAAAGAGAGAGTCAATGTGTATTGTGGATATAAGCTGCCAGGATGGCTCAGTGGGTTGCACGATTGCTACTGAAAGCAGGTTAAAACCTTGTAAGGGTAATTCAGCTTTCAGACTTTCTGAGGCGTATAAATTGAGCACTAATTAATTGGATAATAGTAACACCTTTTATTTACTGTGCTTAGAAATAGCAGAGTGTGGCTTAAAGCTCTATAGAAAAAAAGTTATTATGTAAGAATACCACAGCACTAGTGTTTTCAAGTCAGGCTCATAGTATGGATAACAACTCGCTCGAAGTATCTATTTTCAATAAATTAAGCATATTGACCATAGAGGCCCTTACACTGTGACATTTTAATAATTATGTATGTCTTTTTCAGTTAAAGATAAATGATACAGAAAAAACTGTTTTCATTTCTTATTCCCTGAAGCAAACAGATAAATTAAATTTAGCACAATTTGGCACAGATATACCAAACTGTCACACAATGAAGCGCAAAAACCAAAGTTGTTGCGCTCCGTTGCGTGACAGGGAAAGAACAAGAAAGGGTTTTATGAATTGAAAGTTATGGAGATAACTTGGAATTTCGAATTCGGTTAAGTTCGGTGCATGAACAAACATAAGGGCCAGGCGGCTGTTAATTTCCTTTTGTAGTGAAAGTCACGTAGAACATTCCCTACTATAATGAGCACATGGCCCAGCTCAGTTTGCTGCACGCTCACACATTTGTAGGTCATTCCTTTATTTGTGACAAGAATTGTCAGAAGTTTAATATATTTATAACCCCCAAAACAGTATTTGATTCCAACCTGCACCTTAAAACGCAGGAAAGAGGAAGCATTTTGCAGCTTAAAGTTGCATTGGTGCATTGGTATAGCTACACATGTACTCACCTTCACTGAAAATATTACGAGTTGTGAAAGAGCGAAAATCAGGTTAACATCAAGCTGCAGTTCAGTCTTGTTTTTTTTTTTGTTTTTTTGCAGATGCACACCTATCACGTATTGATATGTAGCATTAGCGGCCAGCTAATTTGAGCACGCGTGTACAGGGCACTGAGTGGAAACACGTGTCTTCGATTCAGGCCATCAGAAGGATTTTTCATTTTGCTTCTTCATTGTTATTTATTCCAGCTGTTATATTTGTCCCTTATCGTGGTGCAGATCAACCGATTTTAAGAGTACTTTTTACCATGCGATCCTACAGCAAGGAGTAGAACTTTGGTGACTGGGCGTGGCCGTGGACAGTGTGGCTTTGAACTCCCTGAAAAGCCTAAATAGGCACAACTTCCCCTGACAGCCCCCCAAACAACCTAATCTGGAGCCACCTCCCATGTCCTGGGGAAGTTTTAAATGGAGCCCAGCTGTACAGAGCATCTATGCCCGAGCTGGAAACATATTCTGTGCAAGGGTTTCTAGCTTACCATTTGATTGTGGCTCTTTGCATGGGTGACCATGTTATGTGAATAAACTATGAGGGATATTTATTTAAAAATGTCAGAGCGCGGGGCGTGGCCAAGATGGCGGGGTGAGCGGACGCTTCCTCCCGTAGCTCCTCCGGCCCGGCCAAGCTAGAGCCTTTTTCTTATGCTTTTCTCCCCCCGCTGAGGCTCAGCGCGGGAGAGGAGCGTGGCGGAACATCAGGGGCACACATCGGTGCTGTTTTGGTCCGGATCGCCCCGGGGGAACCCCCCCAAAAGTTCGACCGAGATCAAGGCACGACGACGGCGAGCCCGAGGGGCGGAGCGCATTGGAGAGCTGTCCGGGCGCCTCGGCTGGGCCTGGTGCTGAAAGTTGCGATCTGGAGGGGATCTGGCCCGCCGGTCGACGGTGACTGAAGGAGCCTTGCGGATAGGGGCCCGACGGTGTGGAAGGCTTGGGACGGGTGCCCCGGCACTCGGATTGGTGACGGCGACACCTCGCACTGCGGAGGCCCTGACCCCTAGCCGAGGTACAGCGGACTCTCTGATGGGGTTGGACCATCTGGGCCCCTGTGCGTGACAAACGGTGGCCGGTGGTGGAACTTATTTTACTGCGGGGTGCCTCGGGGGCCCCGGTGGTGTCGCCGGGCCTGATCGTTTTGGCCTGCTCCGCCCGGCCGCCATTTTGTCCCCGAAGGAGCAGTGGTGGCAGCCTTCGCTGGAGTCCTGGCTGCGGGATGCAGGCGACCCCCGCTACTGCTGGGCTGACTACCGGAGGGATGTGCTGTTGGGACCCCTCCGCTGCGGCCCCCTTGGTTGTCTCACACTAGCTCTTGCGGCTGACGGTGACCGGACTGGGCCGCCATTTTGTCACCTGTGACGCAGCGACTTCACTCGTGGGGGATACCCAGGTCGAGTGCTGGCCGGCGGCTGAGCATCCCTGGGGCGCCTGGATCGGTGCCCGACTGCGGAGCTAGCGATGTCTGGAAAAGGAGGCCCGAAGAAAGGGGACCGTACCCTGCCGGACATGCTTGGCAGGGCCCAGCACTTGCGGGACAGGACGCAGCCCTCACCGGGGCCCTCCCGGGCTCCGGCGGATGTGACTGGAGGGGAGCCACCCGTCACGAGGGCCTTTATGGAGGAACTGTTTAGCTCCCTCAGGGAGGACTTCCAGACACTGAAGCGGGAGGTGGCCAGCGAGGTCCGAGAAGTGCGCAGGGAGGTGGAGGGCCTTGGTGAGCGTGTGGAAGCGGTGGAGACGGAGGGCCAACAGCGATCGGAGGAGATAGTCCACCTCCAGCAGGACGTTCTTCGCCTCCGGGAACAGTGTGTGGAGCTCCAGGCCCACTCTGAGGATCTTGAGAACAGATCTCGGAGGAACAACATTCGAGTGCGTGGTGTGCCGACTGCAGACGAGGGGACCGATCTGGGGGGCTACCTGCGGGCCCTGTTTCGAGAGATCCTGGGGGAAGCTGCGGACTTTCCCATCAGCATTGACAGGGCGCATAGGGTTGGCCGGCAGCGCCAGTCATCGGCACCTCCACCGGACATTCTGGCCTTCCTGCCCGACTTTCCACTAAAGGAGCGCATCATGGCGGAGGCCCGCAGGAAACAGCCCCTGACTTTCCGGGATCGGCCGGTGGCGCTTTACCAGGACCTCTCTGCCATCACTCTGCAAAAGCGCAGGTCCTTTAGGATTGCCACTGACTTTCTGCGCGAGCACGAGACGCCGTACTCTTGGGGTCACCCCTTCCGCCTGATTTTTCGGTGGAACGGAGTGTTACACCAGCTACGCTCCTTGCAAGACATTTGTGGGGTTCTGGGGCTCACGGCGGCGGAGGAAGAAGGAGCTACGCCGTCGTGGAGGTCCTCGGAGAGACGGAACCGGCGGAGGTCATCGAGGCGGCGCTTAGCGACCAGTGTGGGGCGCCCGGACTCCCCTACCATCAGAGCGGACATGGCAGACGCCCTGAGGGCGGCGGCCGGGGACTCGACTGGCTCCTCTAGCGTGGCCTTGACGGCCTAATACACACTCCGGGGGGAGATGTCTTTAGCTTCTTTACTTGCTTGGCCCGGGGCGGGGGGGTTGGGGGGGAGCGGTTGGAGGTGAGTGGCTGGACGTCCACTTTGCTCTTTCCTACGGACTTGCCCGTTTTGGGGCTTGACTGAGACTATGGGGTGTTTGAGTTTGGGGGTGGCTAGTTGCCAGGGTTGTGTTTTGGGTGGGGGGGGGGTTGTTTTGGGGTTGAGAAGGTCCCGTCCGATGTTGTCTATGCCCGCTTTGTTCTGGCTTGTCCTGCGCTGCGGCCTTGCGCGCCCCACCCGTTGATTCCCTGCCCATTGCATGGCGCTCCCGACCCCCGCGAGGAATGCCGGGCCTAAAGGTTGTGACCCTTAATGTTCAGGGTCTGAACAACCCGGTGAAGCGCAGAGCGATCCTGTCGTTGCTGGAGGGGACGCAGGCGGACATTTGCCTTTTGCAGGAGACACACTTATTGCCCCGAGATTGCCACAGGATGCGCTCTGCTAGGTTCCCTACCCAGTTCTTTTCCTCGGCAGCGAACAAGACGGCGGGGGTAGCTATTCTCCTAGCGAGCTCCTTTCGGGGGGAGGTGTTGCATAAGTGTGCTGAACAGAAGGGGAGGCTCCTTGCGTATCGCATGCGCCTGGGAGGCATAGCATTTACGGTCGGCTCCGTGTATAGCCCAAACGATCACCAAGAGCGCTTCCTAGATTCCGCGCTGGTGGATGTCACTGCTTCCCCCGACCGCCACGTTATCTTGGGGGGAGACCTCAACATTGTCTTTGACTCTATGATGGACAGATCGGCGCAGCGCTTCCCGCAGACGGGGGAACTGTCCCAGGCTGGGAGGGCCCGGATTGCGGAAATGGGTTTGCACGACCTCTGGCGCTCCATGCACCCCACGGATAGGGACTACTCTTACTTCTCGCACGCACACCGCACCTACTCACGGCTGGACTACCTCCTGGTGAGTGGACCGATGCGTGCCGCTGCCACGGCGGCGGACATCGGGGTCCTGACCCTGTCTGACCACTCCCCAGTCACCGGCGTTTTCCAGTGGCCGGCGGCCTCCCCCTCTCGGGGGGTGTGGCGCCTCCGGGACACACTTCTACACAAAAAGTCGGTGGTGCAACGCATCGGGGAGGTCATACAGGACTATCTCACCCACAATAGCAATACTGACACCTCGCAGGCGACACAGTGGGCAGCATTGAAGGCCGTCCTTCGGGGGGAATTCATCTCTATCTCTGCAGCTGAGAATAAGGAGCGGCAACTGAAGAGGGAAGAGCTGACGGCTCAAGTCCGGGAGCTTGGGCAGGTCCACCGCCGTACGGGGGCGCCGAGGGTGTGGAGGCAGCTGAGGGCAGCGAGGAAGCTCTTGTCGGCTCTGGATCTTGACAGGGCGGAGTACGCCGCCCTACGTTTGAAGCATGCCTACTACACCGGGGGGGACAGATGTGGCAAGCTCCTAGCACACCGGCTCCGGGTCGCGCAACAACGCAGCGTTGTGAAAGAATTGGTGGGCGCGGACGGGGGGGTTGTCTCCGGGGACGCGGAGGTAGCGGAGTCTTTCCGCGGCTTCTACGAGGCGCTGTATGCTGAGGAGCTCTCCTTGCCACGGGATGCCGACGGCTATTTGGAGTCGGTGACCCTCCCGGTACTGGATCCGGCTCAGGCTGACCACCTGGAGCGGGACATCCATGTTGAGGAAGTGATTTCCGCTATCGCGCGGCTGAAACATGGAAAGGCCCCGGGCCCGGACGGGTACACGTCGCTCTTTTACAAGACTTTTTGCACGGCCGTGGCCCCTGTCCTTACTCGGCTATTTAACTCTTTCGCCGAACCGGGAGCCATCCCTCCGGATCTCCTGAGAGCGACGGTCGCAGTAATCCCGAAACCTGGGAAGGACCGGGCCCTCTGCGGCTCGTACCGACCCATTTCGCTTTTAAATGTCGACCTCAAGTTGTACACGGGGATTCTCGCGTCCAGGCTGAGTCCACACCTCCCCGATCTGGTGGAGGCGGACCAGGCTGGTTTTGTGCCCGGCAGACAGACGGTTGACAACACCAAGAGGGTGACGCATGTTCTGGAGAAGGCCTCAAGGATCTCGGGGGAGCGGATGTTGCTGTCTGTTGATGCGGAGAAGGCCTTCGACAGAGTTCACTGGCCGTATCTTGAGCTGGTCCTCAAGAAACTGGGAATCGGTGATAAGTTCCGCACCATGGTATTTAACTGCTATAAGCATCCTTCAGCGTCGGTGCGGGTCAATGGGTGTAGCTCTGGGGGCTTTGCCATCGAGCGCGGCACGCGGCAGGGCTGCCCTCTTTCGCCGCTCTTATTTGCCCTCTACATGGAGCCGTTTGCTCAGAGGATTCGTAATAATCCGGATGCAGTCGGGGTCCGGATGGGCCAGTACGTTCACACTGTCAGTCTCTACGCGGATGATGTCCTGCTGACTTTGGACGACCCTAGGAGGTCGCTGCCTGCTTGCCTCCGAGAGCTGGACGCTTTTGCGGGGGTGGCCGGCTTCAAAATGAATATGAGCAAGTCGATGGCATTAGACGTGTCCCTGGCTGCGGACACCAGGAGGGATCTTCAGCGGCTCTTTCCCATGCAGTGGTCCTCGTCCACGGTGCCGTATCTGGGGATTCTGCTGGCGCCCACATTACCGGAGATGGTTACGGCCAATTATGCCTCCCTCAGCAGGAAGATCAAGGACGAGCTTGGCCGTTGGAACAAAGGCCTGCTGTCCTGGCTGGGGCGAATCGCGGCGGTCAAGATGACGGTGTTGCCCCAGATACTATATCTTTTTCGGGCCCCCGGTGGGCTGGATACGACAAATGCAGGCTGACATCTCCCGCTTTGTCTGGCAGGGCCGTAGGCCACGCATGAAGAGGGTCCTCTCCACGCTTGCTCCGGAAGCGGGGGGTCTCGGCATTCCGGACCTCCGTAAGTACTTTCAGGCGGCGCAGCTTCGCTATCTGGTGGAGTGGAGCAGGTGGGAGTCCGATAAACATTGGCTCTTCCAAGACCAAGCAGTGGCGGGCCGCACCTTACAAGAGGTTCCATTCCTGCGCCGCGCGCACCGCCCCCCCAATCTTTACGCTTCCTTTGTTACGCGGGTCCCCCTGCGTGTGTGGGACACGGTCTGTGAGGCCCGGGGCCTTACCACCTTCCCTTCGCCGCTCACGCCCATTGCGGGCAACCCGGACTTCTCCCCAGGGATGGGGCCGGGGGTTTTCTCCCACTGGGTGCAAGCGGGCTGCAGGGCACTCTTCCAGATCTATGGCCCGGAAGGAGTGGTTCCTTTTCAGCAGCTCCGCCAGGAGTTCGGCCTGACGGAGCTGGACAGATTGCGCTACATGCAAGTCCGGCATTGGGCCCTCCAGCCCCAGGTGCGTGCCACCGCCGCCCGTCCAATTACACCGTATGAGAGGTGGTTGGCTACGCGGACCTCCGACGCTAAATTGATCACCGATCTGTACAAATACCTACAACCTCCGCCGTTTCACTATTACAACCCGGGGAGGGAGCGTTGGCACAGGGAATTGGGTAGGACACTTAGCCACAAGGAATGGGACAAGATTGCGTATCGGGCGCGGCACTCGGCATATCACACGGGCCTTACGGAGACCTTTACTAAGGTGTCCACATACTGGTACTACACCCCGGAGAGGCTGTATGAAATGCATAAACACACTGACAAGGGGTGCTGGCGGAGCTGCGGGCAGGAAGGTACCCTTACACACATTCTGTGGGATTGCCCAGTGCTGACCGCCTACTGGAGGGAAGTCTTGGACGAGGTGGATAAGCACTTTGAGATAGAGCTGCCGCGACTCCCGGCGTATGTCCTGTTGGGCCTCCCCAATGACCTAATGTATCCACTGAAGTCCCGCAGGGGTAGGCAGATCGCAATCGCGCTGGGGTCTGCGGTTCAGAACATTCTAATCCACTGGCGCACAACCACCGCCCCCTCCATCACCGGTTGGTTGCATAGGCTCTGGCATGTGCTGGGGATGGAGAAGCTGTCGCTGACGGTCGCGGGGGAGATAGACCAATTTGAAGAGCTGTGGCAACCCTTTCTAGCGCTGCTGTCCACTGAATTCCGGGAGCTCACCTGCCCGAGGTATCTTAGGCTTCTTAGGCTGACGCCGCCGGTGACCCCGGCGGACTAGCTTACATTTGAGACGGGGACCCCCCGGGGAGGGGGGGGGGCGCGGGGCTTCCTGGTTAGGATCACTCTGATGCGGGACCATAGGACGGGGGGGGGGGGGGGAGTGTTGTTGTTTCGTCACTGGGAGGATGGGGGATGGGAAGGGGGGGGGATTGTGTTCTGCTGGGGTGTTGATGGGGGGGGGGTTTTACTGCTTAGATTTGGGGTGTCGGATACGCGTGCGGGGATTCCACAGCTTGTATTTCTAGCTCTCATTTACTGTGTTTTTTCCCCTGACCCACCGCGCTACCTATTGCCAACCCTCTGGAGTTGCACCCTTTTTCTTTGACGGTATTCCATGTATCCTGCCCTCCTATCCCCCTCCCCCATGGTTTGTTTTTGTCTCAATAAAAACGTTTTAAACTTAAAAATGTCAGAGCGCAGTGTTACTCCAAAATTGCTGATGCCACGCTCCGACCTATTTTGTAGACACAGGAATTAGCTGCATTAACAAAAATACGGCCACACCTGCGTTTTCCCTAGCGCCAGGCACTAAAAAAGCTGTCTAACGCCAGCGCAGGCACTGCAGGAATGATTGTGTATATGTAGAAAGGGAAACCTTCCTGCACATAAATAATCTTTACAGGCCATTGCTGTAGCAACATACGAGGAGAAATAAAACATTTCTCTTTGTATCGCCTGCTTAAGACCAGGAATTTGGCGCTGCCCCATACCTTGAAAATATGGTGCAGCCTCAAAAAGCAATGCGTGGTGCAGCGGAGCGTCCACAGCAATAACCATTGCCTGCCCCTTTGCTGCAGGAGACTGCTGCGGTAAAGGGCATATTTATAAGATGGTGTTAATATTGGGTTGAGAGCAACGCCTCCCGAGCATCAGAGAAAGTGATAATCCGGTAGCATTAGGTGCTTGTAAATATGCCCCTGTGTGTCACTCAGCGGCATGGTATGAGTTGGCCAGCCTGATGGTGGCCCAGGCCTTGAACTTCTGCATGTGGTCTTTCCCTTATAACATTTCGACACCGAGGTGTTCCAAGCAGTGCTTTAAAAAAAAAGAAAATACGTGTTCCCAAAAATCTTTCTTAGGAGCACAACTCTGGTGATGTTGTCTGCTGGGGTAGCTGAGTACCAAGGCTGCATAGTTTTGATTCCACATTATGCCTCTTTCTTCCAATGATTTGCACAAAGCCCTTGATAAACTTACTTTTGTTAGAACAGTGCCTGAAGTTTGGTGATGTTGGAATATGGTGCACTTTAAACCTGAAAAAATGCCTACCCAATGCACTAAAGTCTGCGAGTATACTGAACACCTTCCAATTTAACAGTCTTTTGGCTTCAAGAGATTTTCATTAAGCATTAGCGACCCAGCCTTTTTTCATAAACATTAGCACTCCCTCAAATGAGATGCTTTGTCAGTACATTATGCTGAAATTGTATAGTGAGTGATGTGAACCCCACTGGGCATGTAAAACATAGTTCCCGTGGGACACAATGGGCATTTGTGCCTGTTCTTTGCACGCAAAGGGACACTTTTGTATTAAGAGAAGGACAGCTTGGATGGCTCCTTCTGTAATTTGGAATAAGCTAGCACTAAATCTGTGCCAGAGTAATCCCAAGGAGGCGTGTTCTCGTTTGCATTGGGATGTGGTGTTTGGCAGATGCTCTCCATTTCATTTAGAGTTGTGGTGATGGTTACACTTCTGCAGTTCAAGGTTTTGCGCTTTTATTGACTTCTTTAGCCCATGTATATAGTCGCATTTACGCATTTCTTTGGCTTATCGGCCTGAGTAAAACACGTCAGTTGTTTCATCTTAAACTTAAATATTAGGAATAAATAAAAAGAAAAATTACAAATTTGAAAGGGATTCATTCTGCACACATCTAATTTGGAGTGTGGATTAAATATATTGGTGTTCTCATTGTGTCTAGGAAAAAGTGTAACTCCCAGGGAATTCTCACTCTAGCACCCAACCAACACTGATGTTTAAGCATGCAACTTAGGGATTGTGACTAACCTGTTCTTTTTCACAGCAAATGAGCCCTCTGTTTACTTGCCCTTGTTGTTCCAGTACACATTTGGTTGAAATTCTTGTTGACCCTTTACCAAATGACTTTGTTTGTACCAAGTAGTGGAATGTAAATAGCCCCTCAATCTGCAACACTAAGGGTGTGATTCACATACTGCACTTAGCAGCATGTAACACTACAGTATCGATGCTAGCATAATACATAACGTGATTCACAAGCCTAAGGCCTGAGAACTCTGCCTCTCCTATCTTTTCTGTGTGGAATCTCTGCTGAAGATCTCGCCAAGGAAGCAGAGATCCCCACACATGCAGGCCTAGATTTTTTTTTGTAAATGTGTCAGGGGCAAAGGGTGTGGCTACAAAATGAAGAATGCTTGCTACTGAAGAGAGTGGTGTATGGAAATTTAAGGAGTTTCGCGAGGTACATGCTAATGCAAACACACACCCATAAAAGAGTAAGACAGTTGTTATTCACAAACTGCACTTCTAAAGCTACTTCAGCACTGTTGTAATCCAGCACAGCCTTGAAGTGAGTCAAGCACCACACATGGCCATTCACAGGTACTGTAAACCACTCACTTAGAAAACAATACAACCAGGAAAATAAAATAGCATCCCATTGAAACCAAAGCTCAATTAAGTAAGGGTGGGCGACAATTTCCGTTCCGCTCGTGGAAATTGCGAAAATTCGACATTTTCGCGTTCCGCGCGGAACGCGAAAATGTCGAAACTTCCGCGTTCTGAGAGGGAACGGAAATTGTCACCCACCCTTAAAAGTTACAGACACACATAGTCGCTGGAGACAACTCTTCTGGCCCTTTACGCAGCTGTAGTGTAGGAAAAGCATTATACATTTACCCAACGAGGTAGCACTTACTGATTAGCCAGTAGAAAATACTCCAGTTGAGTAGAGGTATTGCACAAAACGGTGGCATCTTCTTGGATAAATATGCAGGGCAGGATTCATTCTGGCACAATGCTCCTGTCACAAAAATTAAACCTCAACAGGAAGCACTTAGTCTTATACTGAATTTGACCTTCAACTCGGGCACCTGCTTTATTTATATCTGTAAGTCTTACAGATATAAAGCAGGTGCCCGAGTTGAAGGTCAAATTCAGTAACGCATTAATCAGCACAAAATCTCCGCGATCACGCAAAATTTCGCGTGATCGCGAACATTTTTTGCCGTTTCGCGATATTTTGCGAAAGACACTTTAGCAAATTCCGCCCACCCTTACAATTAAGTAGATTAGATTATATATTATAAACATATTTGTGTTAAATATTACATATAATTATTGAATTATTATTTCATTTATTTTATTTATTAGTAAACTTAATATTTTTAGAAAATAAATTAAACATTTACACTTTTATTAGAAATTAGAAACATTTAAATGATTTCACCACAACTTTTAATTAAAATGTACTACATATTTAATAATATGAAATATGTTAGCCAGGGTGGGATTTTTTTCATTATTGTTTGGAAATTATTTATACATTAAATTAATATATTTAAATCAGTTTAATTTGATGAGTAAATGTGCTGAAACACTTTATTTTATTAGTTTTAAGTTACAGAAAGTATTTTAAAATCATTTGGAAATATGTACCAATTGGCTATTCCCTAACCGGCTACTTTAGCTTTCATATATGTGGTGTTTGTGGTGCAGAAAATACACCTGTGGCATAGAAAATTAAATGTCACCTGTAGACTGCAACACTTATTGTGCCATTCACTAGTGTACCATAGAAATATGGCTTCAGATCTACCAGTGTAGCTTGCCTGCTGCAGTTTAAATCTGCAGACCAACCTGTCAAATAATTTTTTTTTTTTCCACAATATAATTTTTTTGTTGACAGCCAAGACAAAGAGAATGCCCCACAGGGCATCAACAATAAGCATTGAGGGCGATAGATACTGATGTCAACATTTTCAACAATAGCATGATATTGATCGTACAAAGAATAATTTGCAAGGAGAAACTTTAACGAAAAAACGAACATCTGTGCCACATTGCATCTGGTTGGAGAATAAGAGCGTCACACATATAGGGAGAGGTTTAGCCACTCATAGCCACAGCCAGCATAGGTAGTATATATAGTCCAGTCCAATACATTCATAGCAATTATTTGTCAGTGGTAGGTGGGGGTGAAGGAGGCTCCAGATATATCCCCCTATAATCTGCCCACCTTTTCCAAATTTTGAAATGTTTCTGAGGGCACCCCCTCGCCTCAAAGACCGGAATTTCTAGGCCCATACAAAAGTCCAAGCCCTTCTTCTATATCGGTGGTGGGGATTCATCCTTCCAGGCCCGGGCAATGTCTCTTTTCCCCAACATGAGGCTTAGAAACAAGAGGTGATGCTTGTACCTGTTTCCACCCAGATCCACCGTAATATGCAGCATGGCTAGTTCCAGGGAGGATGGAATGTCCCATCCCAGAACCTCAGCTAGGCATGTAAACACCCCCCTCCAAAACCTCGACCAAATTAACCTTCTGACATGGGAAGACCTTACTTTTAAATATTAATAAGTTACCTCTATGTAGGCCTTGTAGCCCACAAGATGGGGTGCATAGTTTTTAGAATGGAACATGTAGAAATGTAATGTTACCATGCCCCTACAGTGACAATGACCCAAAAGCTATTTTCATTGTGGAAGGCTCAGGCTGACCCATACGTTTGGGATAGGCAAGAAAAATAATTCAACCACTCTTTTTATTACTTATTGAATTCCCAATTATTTTCAATAAGTATTTAGGAAAAGTAACTTTTAGAAAGGTACCATTTCCCAGCCTGAAGCTCCTGGAGGCTAATCTACATTAGTTTTCCAGCAGTAGTCAATCACATGCTTGACCTTAATGAGGTATGAAATTCATCACAGGAGCTACCCAACAGATCACTTTGATAGACAGAGCCACTGGAATGAGCAGGGCTGACTCCTCTGGCCTTCAGGGTAGGGGCTACTGCCCTGCCTGTTTGCTCACAAGTATCAAATCCACATGTAAAACCTTGGTGCTCTTGAAAGGAATCACAAGTTCATAACAAAGTTCTTGTGCATCCCTTGACTGGTTACTGAAGGACTCCGCATTGTCCTACTATATGTCTGTCTCCTGTTTTGTTGTAGATCCAGAGCCTACTTCTGAAACACTTCCCCAGCTCTCAGAGCCCAAGATTAGTGTAGCCAAAGACTTCGGTCATCTTGGCATTACCCTGGTACATGGTATTTTGGGCCTATATACAGTAAGACAAACAGTAACTACTGAAAACGTGGGTATGGTTGCCCCTTGAAACTTTTACCTATTTGTTAGGGAGTCTCCTGGATGCACCCCCATCCACTAGCTGGTGCTCGGCACAAATGTGACACCGTAAGGCACTTCCTCAGAACAATTTGTGGGAGAACACCTGTTGTTTGAGACCTGTGAAGAGGTGTGAAGGTCTGGACATGCTCCCACATGTATCCAAGACAAAGAAGTAGATGCCAAGTATCAGTTGCATTACTTTCTTTTAGGCTGCAGGGACACAACAAGCTGCAAGAGGCCCTTTCTCTGGAGTGCCCAGCTTACCAGTTGCAAATGGACCTGTACTAGATGCTGCTGTTGGCCTCTGCCTAACACTCTGAGAATCTCTAAGTGTCTCCCCTGAGGTCTTGGGAACCTTAGAAGTTTACTCTTGTTGTGGTTTGTCACCAGACCAAAGTTAGAAACATTTGAAAACTTTTCTTTCAGCGCTTCATCAGGGCCCACCAGGAAAATTAAACAATTGGGAGTTGTACAGCAATAGATTGAGTTACATCTTTCTCCCACACAGAGATTTCCTGTCTCCAAAAAAAGACATCTGCATTGGGACTTAGAAAATGTTCACAGAAAAATCTTCAGACCTACAGTGGGACAAACCTGCTTCAGGTATCTGGCCTTCGATTCCACAACAGTGACTACAATTTCACCGCGGCCTGTCAACAAATGACAAAGTCCCCTTCTGCATTGGCACTTATTCGTACTCCTTAAAAAAAAGTGACAACGTCCTTTTCTGAAATGGGTCTTGAAAACCTTTTCAACCTTTTTATTTCCAGACTTTCATCCGAGCCAATCCACTTGATAACAGTACCACAGATACAACAGACTATACCTTTGTCGATTAGTGGCTGGATTTGTTTCACTTGAAATCCTTCTAATTTGGGGTGCCAGATAAATGCTCTTTTCATTCTCTTGCATGATGCCTGACTGTGTCAACATGTGTAAATCATAGCACCAGTTTAATGTATGATTCTGTGCCATTTATCAGTTTGGGAATATGTTTTTGTATCTATCCAAAATGGCTGTATCCATGAATTCAATGTTACATTTATATAGGAGATACTTTTCTCAATTTAGATTGAAGATTAGAATTCCTTGCATAGTTGTGGGGTTCAGCCTCCCCAGGCAGCGTAAATGAGGACGTGAGACTAGTCTCGGGTTAAGATGGTTTAATGTTAGAACTTGACAAGACTTAGTTTTAACGGTTTGGGCAGTCCTTCAGGGAGTCCTGGGTCGCTGGGCTCCTGGCCTTTTCTCCCTGCTCGTCGGTCTGTTAACTCCTCCCCCGCGTTGCGTGGTTACATCACCGGTGTGGGAAGGAGGCTCAGCACATGAAATCAAAAGAAAAGAGAAACCTCTCAGGTTCGTGGAACTATGTCTCAGTCTTGGGGCAGGGCGAGTGAGGGACACCGTAGTTAGGAAAAAGTGGACTTGTTAAAGACAATTCCTTCCACCAAACAGTAGTGCACAATGCTGATAAGCGTGGATGTACCGTCCACTGTTTATCACGAGGTGTCCCCTGCTATACTCCACACCCGCTTCCCTGGTCCCAGGATACGGCTCCGTACCTGTTGGAGCCAGGAACCCCCGGGTCCCTGTGTAACGCCCTGAACGTCTCAGGATCGTTTAACAGACACGACAATGAGGACGCAACCACTTGTGAAGGGTTAGTTCTTTTAATGAAGGCAAATAAAATACAAAGAACAAACAAAAGTTATAGTCACTGGAATCCTCCAGGCTAAGTACGTTACCAGCCCACAGCACGGATGGTCCTAACCGTCCTCTGCATATACGCCGATCCCGGCGTATGCCAACAGAGGGCAGAAATGAAATGGCCGACAATGCCAATCGGTAGGCTGTGAGGGGCACGAAGAGTGTTGGGGAGAATCGAGGAGTCAGGGAAACACCCAGCCGGGGTCTCTACCTGAAGGGAGCAGCCGCTCAACCTCTTCCTCAGACTGCACCGGGACGCGGAGTCACCTCCTGGTGATGCGTCACCGATACCCCAATCACAAGCAAGAAGACTGAACCGAGAGCAGCCGCTCGATCGATCCTGTGGACTTCCGAGTCTGTAACGCGGCAAACACCTCCTGGTGTGCGTTACAGCTGGCAGTCCCTGTGTCTCTGGTCGGGCTGGGAGTTACGACTCCAACCAGCAAAAGCGCCACTGCGCTTGGACTCAGCCGAGTCAAAAAGCGAAGCTCAATGGTTGACCGGTAGAGCTTCCGGGTCCTTCACAGGTGACGATGGGGCAAGACACGGCCCAGGGAGTAACGACTCGACCTACCTCCGTTCTTGCCTTACTGGAGCACCACTCCGGAACACTGCTCTTCACGAAGCAGGTACGTCGGTGTAAACACAATATCCGACAGCCTTGTACCTCCCGGTTCCTCCCTTTATAGGGCGTGTTTTCCTTGAGTTATGTAACAGCTCTCCTGTTTACATAAGGGCGTGTTTCCCTTGAGTTATGTAACAGCTCTCCTGTTTACATAAGGGCGTGTTTCCCTTGAGTTATGTAACAGCTCTCCTGTTTACATAAGGGCGTGTTTCCCTTGAGTTATGTAACAGCTCTCCTGTTTACATAAGGGCGTGTTTCCCTTGTATGACAGGAATTCTTGACAGTACATCCTCCCTCTCAGCGGCTCCCCACGGGTCCAGCGCTGGCAGGAAAACGCCGATGGAACAAGGAGACCAAGCGCTGAGCATGAACCCCTTCAGCCGGTTCCCATGAATGCTCCTCCGGGCCATAGCCTTTCCACGCAACCAGGTACCACAGCTTCCCCCTGCGCCATTTGGACGCCCGTATGCCCGACACTTCATACTCCACCTCCGACTCCACGCATACCGGCCTAGGTGTCCCAGGCGGGTTGGAGGGTGCTGGTTTGAGCAATGATACATGAAAGACAGGGTGTATCCGCAATGACTGGGGCAAGCACACCTTCACGTTCACGGGACCCATACACTTGGTAATTCGATAGGGGCCCATGTACTTGGGATGGAACACACTGTTCTTTCGAAACCTCATGTTTCTTGTGGATATCCAGACGTAGTCTCCAGTGCGGTACAGTGGCCCGGGCCTTCTCTTCCTATCTGCCGCAGCCTTGTATCTTCTCTTGGCCTCTATTAGGACAGCCCTTGAGCGCATCAACGTGTCTTTTATGTGTGCCACCCTGTCCGCTGTGGCGGGAATCCTGTCCTCTCTGAACGGATGTAGAAATGGCAAGAACCTGGGATGTTGGCCATAGTTGCTATAGAACGGAGATGACTGTGTGGAGCTGTGAGTGGCGTTGTTATAGGCTATCTCTGCAACCCATAGCAAGTCGACCCATTCTTCCCTGCCCTGGTCCACAAAACATCGCAGATACTGTTTGAGCGTTTGGTTCAGGCGCTCGGTTTGGCCGTCCGTTTGAGGGTGGTAGCTGGTGGACAGGGCGGTCTTAACATGCAGCGCAGTGCACCAAGTCTTCCAGAATTGCGCAGTAAACTGCGACCCCCGGTCCGACACGATCACCCCAGGTAATCCATGCAGTCGTACCACATTCTTTAGGAGTAGTGACGCCAATTCCCCGGCCGTAGGGACTCTCTTGCAGGGGATGAAGTGCCCCATTTTCGTCAAGTAATCCACCACCACCAGTATTGCCGTCATCCCCTGGTCTACCGGTAGGCCCACCACGAAGTCCAGTGATATGCTATCCCATGGTCTATCCGGGGTCGGAAGTGGATGTAAGAGCCCTTGGGTTCGGCCATGGTCGGCCTTCATGGTAGCACACGTAGGACACTCCTGTCCCCACCTCCTGACATCCACTCTCATGGTTGGCCACCAGAAATGCCGTCCCATGCTAGCCACCGTTTTTTCAAAGCCCAAATGACCTGCGCATGGAGAGTCATGGCACCAGATGAATGCTTGTTTCCTTAGCCTAGGCGTGGGTATCAATAGGCACCTGCCCTTCAGGGGTATCCCGTCCTTCAGCTGCCATTCTCTGTGACTGAGGAGCCACCTCCGCCATGCAAATGACCTGATCCCTCTCTTTATTCCCCTCAGGAAAGTATCCGGTTGGATAACCCCCAATACCATCCTCGGGGAAATGATGGAACGCTCGGTTGCAGGCAATGGTTCCTTAACTGCAGATTGACGGGACAGGGCGTCCGCCTTCCGGTTTTCCGTCCCCGGCCGATATGTGATGCGGAAGTTGAACCCCGCAAAGAAGATCATCCACCGCAGCTGCCTGGGAGAAAGGTGTCTAGTGGCCGTCATGAACTGTAGGTTCCGATGGTCCGTGTACACCGATACCACATGTCTTGCCCCCATCAACCAATGCCTCCATTCGGTGAAGGCGTCCTTGATTGCGAGAAGCTCCTTCTCCGCAATATGGTAGTTGCGTTCGGCGTCGTTGAGTTTGCGGGACATGTACGCAACGGGATGAAGCACCCCTGTGTCGTGGTTGCGTTGGGACAAGATAGCCCCCAGCGCCACATCCGACGCGTCCGCTTCCACCACGTAGGGGAGATCCGGATCGGGGTGAGCCAACACCGGCGCCTTACCAAAGGCGCTTTTCAGGGCCTCAAAGGCTTTGTTCGCTTCAGGGGACCAGACAAACTCCTTGGACTTCCTCAGTAGCTGTGTGATTGGGGCCACCACTCCTGAAAATCCATCTATAAACCGCCTGTAAAAGTTGGCGAAGCCAATGAAACTTTGGACGTCCTTCACGCTTTGGGGCACCGGCCATTCTTTCACCGCCTTGATCTTTCGTTCTGCCATCTCCTGTCCCTCTGGACTCAGCATCACTCCGAGGAATTCCACGGATGTGACGTGGAAGTCACACTTGCTGAGTTTACAAAACAGCATGTTTTCCCTCAGCTTTTGGAGCACAGCTTTGACGTGGTGTACGTGCTCCTCCACACTGGACGAATAGATGAGGATGTCGTCGATATATACGACCACGTAGATATCCAACTCCTCTCTGAATACCTCATTCAAAAAGTACTGAAAGGCTGCCGGGGCGTTGCACAGACCGAACGGCATGACGAGGTACTCAAAAAGGCCGAACCTGGTCTTAAAGGCGGTCTTCCACTCGTCTCCGTCCCTCATGCGCACCAGATGGTATGCCCCTTTCAAATCCAACTTGGTGTAGATACGAGCTTTCTTGACCTGTTCCAGAAGTACACTGATGAGAGGCAAGGGGTACCGATTTTTTATGGTTATCGCATTCAATGCCCTAAAGTCCACACAGGCTCTCAGCTCCCCATTAGCCTTCGGGATGAAGAAGAGTGGCGAGGCGGCCGGAGACTTGGACGGGCGGATGAATCCTAGCTTGAGGAGTTTATCCAGGTACCCCCGGAGATGCACGTTTTCAGGCTCCGTCAGGGCATACAGCCTGCCGCTGGGAACGCTGGCCCCTGGCACCAGGTCGATCTGGCAGTCAAACTGTCTATGTGGTGGTAGCACTTCCGCCTTCACCTCATCAAATACATCCTCAAAACTGTGATAAGCCTGGGGGAGAGCCACATCTTTTTCTGCCGCTGTAGCCACCGTCTGACTCCCGCTCTCCTCTGCGTCAAGGGATTCCGTTCTTATTCCACAATGCAGGATGCAATACGGTGACGTCATTTCGATGCGATGTGTTGGCCAATCCACAAAGGGGTTGTGTTTCTGTAGCCACGGCAATCCCAATATGACGCCATATTGGGGCGCTCGGATGATGTTAAAATCGATTTGTTCCAAATGGTTCCTCCCATATCTCATCGGAAGGACCCCCGTGTGCTGTCCGATGGGCCCCGTCACCAATCGCCTTCCGTCTACCGCATAGACGTCTTCGGGTACTGCTTTGGGAAGAAGCACTAGCCCTAGCCTGCATGCCTCGTTGTGGTCCATAAACATGCCAGTGGCCCCTGAATCCACCATGGCCACAACGGGTATCCACTGGTCATGCACTCCCACGTGCACCGTGATAAACAGGTGTCGTTGTCCCTTAGTGACCGAGTTGGAAAGTGAAGGGATGGATGAGTGACTCCGAGATGCCCCTTCTCTGGTCTTGGAGTCCTCTAGTTTTCCGCCGGTATGTCCACCACGGCTGTTACCGACCGGTTGGCCCGATAACGTGACGTCTTCGGTTTGGCAGGGCATTCACGTACGTAGTGGCCTTTTTTGCCACAATATAGGCACAATCCTTGTTTACGGCGTGACTCTTTCTCCGTGGCTGTGAGGCTCGCTCGTATTGCGCTGATGTCCATGGGTTCTCCCTTGGATGCGGTGGAAGTTTCAGGACTTCCCACCGTCACATAGGATGGAAGGGATTTTCCTTTTCTCCCATGATCCCCCTTTCTTTCACTTAGCCTATGTTCCAGCCGTAATACCAGGTTGATAAGGCCCTCACATGTCTTGGGTTGAGGGTCAATATGAGCCACGGCGTCCTTGAGCTCATCGCACAGCCCTTGATGGAAGAGCGCCGTCTGTTTAGCAACAGGCCACTTGGTTTCCGCAACCAGCCTTCGGAACGCGTTGAGATACTGCACCAGGTCGTTGGATCCCTGTCTCAACTCAAGCATTTCACGGTCCGCCGTGTACGAGTCAGCCCTTCTGTCGAATACCTTCAGGAATTCCTCGCGAAAAGCACCCCAATCACATAAGAGGGGGTCGTCCCTGCTCACCAGAGGTACGGCCCATTGTGCCGCGTTTCCAGCCAAATAGGATATAAGGAAAGCCACACGAGCCTGACTCGTGGGGAACGCCTTTGGTTTGCACGATAAATGTAGCGCCACTTGTGTGAGGAATACCTGCACTGTGTTAGGATCCCCACTGTACCTCTCTGGTGTTGCCAAGGGGATGGCTACCGGCATTTCCACTACTACCGCAGGGGTCTGGTTCGTGAGGGAGGTGCTGGGCGTGAGCGGGTCCAATTGGATAGCATCCAGTCTGGCTTTTACATCGGCTGTTTCTTGCCTAGAGGCAGCCACTTCAACTTGCATGGCCGCTAAAGCAGCCAGCACATCATCAAGTGTTGCCATGTCTGTTATCGACCGGGAGACAGTTAGTGTTATTAAGGTCGGATATTTTGTAACGCCCTGAACGTCTCAGGATCGTTTAACAGACACGACAATGAGGACGCAACCACTTGTGAAGGGTTAGTTCTTTTAATGAAGGCAAATAAAATACAAAGAACAAACAAAAGTTATAGTCACTGGAATCCTCCAGGCTAAGTACGTTACCAGCCCACAGCACGGATGGTCCTAACCGTCCTCTGCATATACGCCGATCCCGGCGTATGCCAACAGAGGGCAGAAATGAAATGGCCGACAATGCCAATCGGTAGGCTGTGAGGGGCACGAAGAGTGTTGGGGAGAATCGAGGAGTCAGGGAAACACCCAGCCGGGGTCTCTACCTGAAGGGAGCAGCCGCTCAACCTCTTCCTCAGACTGCACCGGGACGCGGAGTCACCTCCTGGTGATGCGTCACCGATACCCCAATCACAAGCAAGAAGACTGAACCGAGAGCAGCCGCTCGATCGATCCTGTGGACTTCCGAGTCTGTAACGCGGCAAACACCTCCTGGTGTGCGTTACAGCTGGCAGTCCCTGTGTCTCTGGTCGGGCTGGGAGTTACGACTCCAACCAGCAAAAGCGCCACTGCGCTTGGACTCAGCCGAGTCAAAAAGCGAAGCTCAATGGTTGACCGGTAGAGCTTCCGGGTCCTTCACAGGTGACGATGGGGCAAGACACGGCCCAGGGAGTAACGACTCGACCTACCTCCGTTCTTGCCTTACTGGAGCACCACTCCGGAACACTGCTCTTCACGAAGCAGGTACGTCGGTGTAAACACAATATCCGACAGCCTTGTACCTCCCGGTTCCTCCCTTTATAGGGCGTGTTTTCCTTGAGTTATGTAACAGCTCTCCTGTTTACATAAGGGCGTGTTTCCCTTGAGTTATGTAACAGCTCTCCTGTTTACATAAGGGCGTGTTTCCCTTGATTTATGTAACAGCTCTCCTGTTTACATAAGGGCGTGTTTCCCTTGAGTTATGTAACAGCTCTCCTGTTTACATAAGGGCGTGTTTCCCTTGTATGACAGGAATTCTTGACACCCTGGCAGGGCGCAGCGCGGTCCTCGCCTCCTGGTGTAGTCACGGCGTCTTCTTCGGCTCTCCGGTCTCGTCTCTCGCTCTCCTTGCCTCGATCTCCGACTTCCTCGTCCGTCCCTTCTCCTTGCTTCTCCGGAACTCCCAGTGCTTCCGCATCCGCGTCCTTTCTCCGGACGTCCAGCCTATCCAGCGCATCGACGTCACAGGGGGCGTGTCCCTCCGTCTCCGGGGAAGCCCATTCCTGAAAGGGCCATCGCTCTACGTTGTCTTCCGGTGATGACAGTGTGGAACCAACGCGGCTCTCCGGGTACTGTGGGGCACAAGAGGGAGGCGAGACAGGTAAGTCCGGGGTCGGGCGGACCAAGAAGGGAGGCACCTCCCGACACACCCCCCCCCCATGCATAGTCCCGATCGGGGACAATTGGAACCCTGGAGAGGAAGTACGCATTGGCGTTGGAAGATCCTTTCCGATGGAGAACGTCGAACACAAATGGCTGGAGAGAGAGAAACCACCGCATGACTCACGGATTGTTTGACTTGTTACGACTCATCCAGACTAGAGGGGCATGGTCGGTGTACAAAGTAAACCGACGTCCTTCCAAATAATACCGTAACTTCTCCACAGCCCATTTTACAGCGAGGCATTCCTTCTCAATAACGGGATAATGACGTTCCCTCGGAAACAGCTTCCTACTGAGAAACAGAATGAGTTTTTCCACGTCACCCTCCGTAATCTGTGAAAGAACGGCCCCTATACCTGAGTCAGAGGCGTCCGTCTGAAGGATGAAGGGATGCTCAAAGTCCGGAGAGATAAGCACTGGGTGGTTTGTAATGGCCCGTTTCAGCCGGGAGACAGCCTCCAGGACCTGGGGTGTTGGGTGACGCAGATTCCGTTCAGACACTGAGTTCCTTAACAGTTCGGTTAGAGGGGCGGCGATCTCTGAATATTGGGGTATGAAGCGTCTGTAGTACCCCAAGAGACCCAAAAAAGCTCTGACACTTTTTTTTGTGGTTGGAACTGGGGTCTCCCTGATGGCCTTAACTTTTTCGGTTTGGGGTTCGATGCAGCCCTTTCCGAGCAGATAACCCAAATATCGTACCTGGTGAAAAGCCGCAAAGGACTTTCCCACGTTAATTTGTAGTCCAGCTGTCCTTAGTTCCTGAAGTACTTGTCGGCAATGATCTAGATGGGATGGCCATGATGAACTGAAGATCACAATATCATCTAGATATGCCGAGGAGTAGTCTGTATGTGATCGGAGAACGATGTTCATTAACCTTTGAAAGGTGGCTGGGGCACCGTGTAAGCCAAAGGGTAAGACCGTGAATTCGAATAAACCGTCAGGGGTGGAAAAAGCGTTTTTTTTCTGATCGGACTCCCTGAGGGGCACTTGCCAATACCCTTTCGTTAAATCCAGGGTGGTTATGTATTTAGCCTTCCCCAATCTTTCTATTAACTCGTCCACCCGAGGTAGAGGATAGGCCTCTAGAGAGGAGATGGCGTTGATTTTTCTGAAGTCAATACAGAACCTGATGGTTCCATCGGGTTTAGGGACTAGGACTATGGGAGAGGACCATTCGCTTTGGGAGGGTCGTATCACCCCCATTTGTAACATCTTCTGAATCTCTGAAGACACCGCCGGTCGACGGGCCGCAGGGATACGGTATGGTCTTTGTCTTATGGGTTCTCACGGTCGAGTGTCTATACGATGTTCCACCAGGCTGGTTTTGCCAGGACTATCTGAAAAGAGATCATGAAAGGAAGAAAGGAGATCCAGAAGGTCCTGCGTTTCTTGAACAGATAATTCGGGATTCACTGTCAGGGCCTCTACGGTACAGGGGGAGCGTGGTTCGATTTGTGATAAATGGATGCTTTTGGGAGGGGGACCTAACCATTTTTTAAGCAGGTTGATGTGATAGGTCTGAGTTGTGCGGTCACTCATTTGTAATCTATAGGTGGTGTTTCCGATGGTTTTGATGATCCTATAAGGACCTTTCCAACCCCTTTTCCCTTTGTTCAGGGTTTAGGGGAGCGAAACCAAAACCCAGTCGTTTACTTGAAGGGTACGTAGCTTAGTGCCTTTGTCGTACTGTTTCTTTTGTTGTACCTGAGCTTTCTCGAGATTCCGGTGTGCTAATTCTCTTAGTTTACCCAAGGTGGATCGCAGATGCCGTGCGTACTCCAGGAGACTCTGGGTATTATCCTCTTCTGCTTCCCATGTTTCTTTTGTCATTTCTAGCAGCGTACGCGGTTGCCTGCCGTAGAGGAGTTCGAACGATGAACAGCCTAGGCTACTTTGTACCTGCCCTCTAATGACAAAGAGCGCCAGAGGCAGTAGTCGTGCCCAGGACTTCCCTTCGCTCTCCAGCATCTTTTTGAGGGTCAACTTGAGATTGCCGTTGTACCTCTCAACCAACCCGTCCGTTTGTGGATGGTAAACAGAGGTTTTCAAGTGTTTTATGTTCATGAGTTTGCATACCTGCCCCATGAGTGAGGAGACAAAGGGAGTACCCTGATCGGTAAGGATTTGTAAAGGAAAGCCGACCCGGGAGAAATATTCCATGAGTTTGTCTGCTATGGCTGTAGAGGTAGTGCTTCGGAGGGGAAAGGCTTCGGGGAACCTCGTGCAATAGTCCACCAGGACCAATACGTGTCGAAATCCCTGTGATGTGCGGGGTAAGGGGCCTATGATATCCATGCCTACCCTTTCAAAGGGTTGTCCCACGATGGGTAGAGGCTGAAGGGGGGCTCGTGGGGGTTGGTAAGGATTCTTGAGCTGACAGACTGGACAGCTCTGGCAATAGGTTTTAATTTCCGCATATATACCGGGCCAATAAAAGTGTTGTAGTATGTTTTCTGTGGTTTTCTGGGCTCCCACGTGGCCTGCCAAGAGATGACTATGCGCAAAGAACAGGACCTGTTCTCTGAAAGGCTTTGGGACCAAGAGTTGTGAGGGACCATGGGCTTGAGAGATGCGGTATAAGAGACCCTTCTTGATGGAAAATCAGGGATACTCTCCCTGCCGCTGTGCAGGGGTTTTTCTTGCCTCCTGCCAGGCGTGTAGGAGCGTAGGATCATTAACTTGGGCCAAATGGAAATTCCGGTCAATAGCCCATGGCTCCTGGGCCAATAGACCGGGAATCGCATTGACCGGAGTTTCTGTGATCTTCCTGAAGAGGGACAGAAAGTCCGGGTTATCCGTACCCAAGATGAGATCCTCAGGAAGAGTGTCTAACAATCCTACGGTGACATAGTTGGAACCTGTTGTCCCGGGACATGAAAGAGGTACTCGTGCTGTGGGATAAAACCGTACGTCCCCGTGAATGCACCTAATAGCCACCTGGCCATCCGGGACCCTTTGGTTGGGGGAAACAAAACAGCTTTTAATCATGGATTGTCTACACCCCGAATCTAACAAGGCGACCACGTTGAATGTATTTACCCGGAGACTTACATAGTAGGCCGCTCCCATTTAGGTGGAGTATAACATGTTGCGGGGTCCATAGCTAACGTCCATCGGTTCTTCTGCTTTCCTTCGTGGACAAACCCGAGCGATATGCCCCCACTCGCCACATTCGAAACACTGCGGTTGTTGAGGGACCAGGGGTTCTGGTCGAACAGCCCTGACTTTTTCCGGTTCCTTGATGGGGCGTAGAGGTCTGCGAGGTAAAGTTGAGGTACATAACCCTTTTTCGGGTTCCCATGTTATAGGACGAGGCTGGGCTCTGACATATGATGTGGCCATTTCCACGGCCCTGTCTATGGTGAGTCCGGCATGTTGACGTAGCCAACGCTGGGTGGCAAAAGGCAAAGCTTCCACGAATTGCTCCAATACGACAGCGTTCATAATTTCTGTTTTGGTATAATCGTTTGGCCGTAGCCATTTCTCGGCAGCCATCTTCAGCTTTAGATATAGAGTTTTCGGGGTGTCGCCGGAAGCGCCTTTTTCGCGACGGAATCGTAGTCTATACGCTTCGGCGTCCATTCCTAAGTGTTCAAGTATTGTCGCCTTGATATCGTCATACGGGACATCGCCCCCTTCGTTGGCCAACTGGTAAGCCGCTTGGGCTTCCCCGGACAGCAGGGGCGCCAGGAAGAAAGGCCACTTCTCTTTGGGCCATCCCGCCGCTTTAGCAGCACGTTCAAAGTTAACAAGAAAAGCAACAGGATCCTCACCGGGGACATACTTTTGTAAGGATACTGTAGGAAAGGCACTGGAGGGCCGGATAGTGGCCTGTCCTACTGGTCCAGAGGGCAACTCGTCAACAACACGGGACAGCGCATCCAGTTGCGCTTTCATCTGGTCCTTAAACGTATCTCTGTCAGCCTGAGCACTGGTCAGCTGCCGTTCTACAGCCCATTCCAATTTACGCTGCCCCTGTACCAAATGCTGAATGAGCGCCTCCATCAGGCGTCGTAGTCCTGCGCTCTTATGCCCGCATTCTCCACCAAGTTGTGGGGTTCAGCCTCCCCAGGCAGCGTAAATGAGGACATGAGACTAGTCTCGGGTTAAGATGGTTTAATTTTAGAACTTGACAAGACTTAGTTTTAACGGTTTGGGCAGTCCTTCAGGGAGTCCTGGGTCGCTGGGCTCCTGGCCTTTTCTCCCTGCTCGTCGGTCTGTTAACTCCTCCCCCGCGTTGCCTGGTTACGTCACCGGTGTGGGAAGGAGGCTCAGCACATGAAATCAAAAGAAAAGAGAAACCTCTCAGGTTCGTGGAACTATGTCTCAGTCTTGGGGCAGGGCGAGTGAGGGACACCATAGTTAGGAAAAAGTGTGCTTGTTAAAGACAATTCCTTCCACCAAACAGTAGTGCACAATGCTGATAAGCGTGGATGTACCGTCCACTGTTTATCACGAGGTGTCCCCCGCTATACTCCACACCCGCTTCCCTGGTCCCAGGATACGGCTCCGTACCTGTTGGAGCCAGGAACCCCCGGGTCCCTGGCAGGGCGCAGCGCGGTCCTCGCCTCCTGGTGTAGTCACGGCGTCTTCTTCGGCTCTCCGGTCTCGTCTCTCGCTCTCCTTGCCTCGATCTCCGACTTCCTCGTCCGTCCCTTCTCCTTGCTTCTCCGGAACTCCCAGTGCTTCCGCATCCGCGTCCTTTCTCCGGACGTCCAGCCTATCCAGCGCATCGACGTCACAGGGGGCGTGTCCCTCCGGGGAAGCCCATTCCTGAAAGGGCCATCGCTCTACGTTGTCTTCCGGTGATGACAGTGTGGAACCAACGCGGCTCTCCGGGTACTGTGGGGCACAAGAGGGAGGCGAGACAGGTAAGTCCGGGGTCGGGCGGACCAAGAAGGGAGGCACCTCCTGACAATAATGTAATTGGGTTCTGCACTGACGAAGGTGCTATTAACTTTGGGGAAAATGGCAAGGTAGAAGATGCTGGATGTTGGGGAATGGGAGATGCTGTTTGGAAGAGTGAAGATTTTGGAAATGGGTTCTGAGGTTTTGGGGGTAAAGCAAGAGACAGTAAATATGACATATGGGCAAAAGATATCAGCACTGCATGTGTAAATGGCACTATGGTGGGTGTTCATATATGGAGTGTGCAGACACTCCGGTTACTTCTGCTCCATCCTCAGTCATATGGGGTTATGTGGCAACCTGAAAAGAGAAAAAACAGACTATCCCCACCAACAGTGAGACTCAGAGAACTGTCTTGCAGCACTGCTAAGGCAGTCTATAGTGGTGAACAGCCACGGCCCGTATAGGGTGTGCCACCAGGCGGTGACATGATGCGGGGGAGGGGCAGGGAAGGGAGGGGTTGTAAAAAGTGGCAAACGGACAATTTCAGGTAAGTAACGGGGGGGAAAAAAAGAATTTTGTTGCGCGCGCTGCATCACATTTGGCGATGCAGCGCGCGCAACGAAATTCGTCCGTTTGCTGCTTTTTACAACCCCCACCCTGCCCCTCCCCCGCGCTACATCACCGCCCGGTCGCACGCCCTATACCGGCCGTGGCTGGTGGTGAACCTTCGAAAATATGGTTTGTAATGATCTCTCAACCCCATTCTCTCAGGTTTCTGCGAAGCTAACTATAGATCTCCGAAATTTACTGGAAGAAAAATGCCTGTTAATTACAAGGCATACCGAATTTGATGCTGCTGTGTCCCATTCAATTTAAAAATTGGAATATAAAGAAATTACCAGACTCGGTAAATGCCACACCCAGTGATGTTGGTTTTGACCAGACAGCTGCATTCAGCCACGCAGCTTCTTGCCCACGTTCCAAGATTTTGCCTTAGGAGAGTCAGAGGGAACTCTCTTGCTTTCAGGGCAGCTTCGGCCTGGAACCTTCTTCCTTTTGACCTTTCTCTTTATCTAGCTGTTTCTTTCTGCCTTTACTTCCACTAGGCTTGTGCCGGGACACTCTTCTGAGTAGCTGTGCGCGCTATAAATCCCCCCTAAACATAAACAAAGTAAACTTCTCAACCCCCAACAGGGCACACATAATCGAGGTCCTAAAAAGCCAACCTTACTTCCCTCTTCTACTAAACTGGAATTTAGCCACAAGATGATACTTGGTCCTCCACTTCCTTTCCCTGCTCAGAACCACTTCTGGAATTCACAGTTTAAAGATGGGGCTACTTAGACTTTTTACAATATTTTCCAAGGCGTCTTTCCAAGGCTGCCCTGTGACATAGGATACTGTGTGGCCATCACAGTGAGACGGTTTTGCGATGACAAATTGCAAAAACAAGAATCTGATAACCCACTGCTGCTGAGTTAATTTACAGTTTTTTAGGCAAACATTCGTGTGCAGTTAAAAACTAGTAAGAGGTATTAGGAATTCTACCCTGGCGACTGACGGCGGCTCCGTCCTTGATTTATGATGCTTTGGAAATCCCATAATCGGAAGCTCTGGTTCTGTTGAGCTGCTGAAAGAGCTCTTAAAGGAGTAGATCTTATTGTAGATCTTATTGTGAGGACGTAAAGAATGTAATGCAGGCAAAGCGATGCGGGGCTCTGGTGCGTACATTTGCCAAAACTAGTCTGTGAGACAGTAACATCCTCCTCAGCTCTGCAGCCCAAGCTATTCCTGCCTTGCCGTGTTCTCTTCTAGCTATCAATTTAATTTAAAACAGCTGCTGCCTGGATTACTCGCATTTTACTAAATGTAATAAAACTATTTTTATCTAGAGGCGCTTAATAATTTAGATCTACGCTTCTTTGGTAGCCTCTGTGTTCAATTACCTTCGCATCATTCAAAGAAGCCCTTTGAAATGGAAACCTATCAGTTCTGCACATTGTGCTGTATCTGTCAGGTCAGCTCTCCTGCAGCCATGTTGGAACCAGAGACGCTCAAAGCGAAATATCTGAAACCTACAAACTCTGCAAAAAGAGAGGCGAGTACAGTAAATCTCTATTGCTCTTGTACTTCCCAGGTATTGTATTGTACGGTATTGTGGTTACATATATACTGCTCTTTGCACCCATGAAGAGGCCCAGAAGTGCATTAGTGGTCAGGCAGCTTGTTGATGTTAAATTATATTTCTCGCTCATTTGTCTTCTGAAAAACCTTTAGTTCTGATTAAAAATATGACATTTACTCTTGTAGGTTTCCTTCTACACTTAAATAACATTTCTGCTTTTTAGGAATTTACAAAGGTTTCCAGGAGCATTCCTGGGAACACGCATGGATTCTATTTACCTACATGCAAAGAAATTACACATTGTATATTTTTCCCTATGGATACACTATTTCCCTCCTATACCCCACCAATATTAGGGCTGTTTCCAGTGTTTAATTTGATTAAAAAAAAAAAAAGTCCAGGGGTTTTCCTTAGGAGCCCACCGTTGAATCTTCCAAATGCCTGGGTTACCAAATACCAAGCCCTACTTTGGATACCACCTCATACCATTTTTTCCCTTGTCCTTACGCTTTCTGTCTCTCTAACTCACTCTGGCAGTATATTTACATCCATGTTTTCTCCTTTTGTCACTGTTTGCCCATTTTTCTTTTCGTCCTTTCTTCATTTGATGTCTTCGTCTTCCTAGCTCTGGATCAGTTTGATGATAAAAAATAAGTCCGAGTATCCAAAAACGAATGATGGTGCCCACATGAAACTACTGGTGCAAATTAAGCATTGAGTGTTTCATTCACCTTTCCACTCTGGAAATGTTATTTTTCTTCCTCTTGCCAGTAGTAAATCTCTGACCACTTCTCTTGGGAGGAAAGTGGATAAAACATTTTTGAATTCCCACAAACAAGTAAATTTTCCGAGTGTTACCCAAACTTTCCAGGATATTACGGTCCTGGACTATTAACTCACCACTTCAGGAGAAGACTTAATAACATGAATAAGTATTTTTAACTAAACCTTTCATGTGTAAAACCATGTTTTCTGAATTACAATCAGTGATTTACACTCATAACAATGCTATTTGCGCTTGTAACATGAGGTAACGTACGGACATAGATTTGTGGTTGGAAAGTTTTTTTCTCTAATCTTTGTATATTTATAAGCCTTCCCCTAAATATTTTTAGTAGTCAAATGTAAATTTGTATGCCTTCATTTCTCCCACCTTATTCTTTGGTTCGTTTATCAGGTCTAGTTTGGCAGTGGAGTTGTATGTTGTATTGTTATCAATCTATCTATCTATCTATCTATCTATCTATCTATCTATCTATCTATCTATCTATCTATCTATCTATCTATCTATCTATCTATCTATCTATCTATCTATCTATCTATCTATCTATCTATCTATCTATCTATCTATCTATCTATCTATCTATCTATCTATCTATCTATCTCTTTCTCTCTCTCTCTCTCTTTCTCTCTCTCTCTCTCTCTCTCTATATATATATATATACATATATATATACATATATATATATATATATATATATATATATTATCTACTGGCGGTCGCCAGTAGATAGTTATAGTTAGGACCGTGTTTCCATAGGAAATCCGCAACATTCTATTTGGAATAACTTTGGCGCCGGTTGACGAATCCTCGCGAAATTTTCAAAATAGGTGGGGTGCTCTGCTCCGCTCCTACCCTGAAAGTCTCGGGGGGATTCGTCAAGCGGGGGCTGATGACATATGTGTCTTTATGAAAAAAAAATATTTGTAATATATGTATAGCTAAAATTTAATGGAAGAAGACATGGGCAAATAAGTGTCTAAATACAGTATTAGCATCAGCAGAGGATTGCGGTCGCGTGAGTTATAGTTGCCTGCACTAACTATAACAGGGGAATTTCATTGGTTTCATGTGCCTTTTGTATATATGGTGTCAATCTGTTCAGTAGTTCCTGAGAAAGTTGCAGTTAAAAGCACATAAATATCTATAGCCGCGCTCCGTGCGCGGACCGTGTATTTATGTCAGTCAACATTCGAATCGGTCGAAATCAGGAAGTGTTGACCACCATTTTGTGTGTGACAGTGAAAAAGAAAGGTGGAGAACGTGAAAAGGGGGCAGGGTACAGAGTTCCTGACCCCCTAGCTTTTGTCAGGGGGTCCCTGAAGGACCATGAAGGGTGAATTATTATTTTTTTTTTTTTGAAATCGCGTAGATGTTAGGTAGCTCTAAAAAGGAACCGCTGAGCTGCCGATGATGTGCTCGGCTGAGCTGCTGCGGATGTGCTCGGCTGAGCTGCTGGAGGGTTTTCTTTAGCAGCTCGTGCATAAGCCACAGGATCTACATCTCTAACGTGCCTGATCATAGTGAAGATACTAAATGAGTATTTCTTTTTAGGATTTCCTCTTGATAAGACACGATCACAAAGAGTGCAGGTGACTTTTGGAGCATTCACCTTCTTCTGCCCCACTGGAAATGTAAAAAATTGCCAAATAAAAGAGTCTTTCTGTTTCCTCTGTCTCTGTCTCACAAGGGTCTCCTGCTCACTCCCAGAAGATCAATGCTGCTCTGCCATTCTAAAGTACTGGAGTACTGGAAAAGCTGCTCAGCTCCTTCTCCCAGGGAATCAGAAGTAATAATGAAGGGAGTGGGTGTGGTGTTGGAAGTTTCTGGAACTGAAATTACTATAAACGAATGAAAAGTGTTGTTTCTAAATCACATGACTTGCCGTGCGCACACGGTGTGCGCACGGTGCGTGCACGGAGCACGCACGCATGCGCGTACGGAAAACGCACACATGCGTGTACGCGCACGGAGCACGCGCGCATGCGCGTAGGGTACACGCGCGCATGTGCGTACGCGCACGAAGCACGCACCCATGTCATGAATCATGTAATATGTGACGTCATCAGCAGTGCATTGCAGGGGTCCGAGTTATAGTTAGCTGAACTAGCTATAACTGCAGAATTTCTATGGTTTTGTGCAAGTGAAATGTCCAACTAACTATAATGTCCCTGAAACCTATGGGTTTTTCAGTGAATTTCTAAGGTTTTTTTAAATGCTAATTTCTAACTATAACGTGCCTGAAACCTATGTTTTTTTTCAGTGAATTGCAATGGTCTTTTAAATGCTAATTTCTAATTATAATGTGCTTCAATCCTATGGTTTTGTCAGTGAATTTCTAACAATTTATAAATGCTAATTTCTAACTATAGCATCCCTATTAAATCTCCTTGAATCCTGAAGGTCCCTGATGGCCAAGTAGCCCACCAATAACCTCCAGTAAGTGCCACAGAGCTGCGTTGCAGAGAGGTGTAAAAAGGGGCGTTGCCTCAGATCACCTCTCTGCAACGTAGCTCCCTGGCACATATTGGAGGTACCTGGTCGGCTAGTTGGCCCCCAGGGACCCTCAGTTTTCAAGGGGAATTAATTCCCCAACTTACAGTGCACCAGGGTGTGTGTTTGCAGAGTGCTGCAGAGAGGGGGCAGGGCCTCTTGCACAATGCCGCTTTTTTTTCAGATGGGGGCTGTGTGGCCCCCCCTTCTTTTCTCATTTTTTGAGGCCCTGGGACCCCATCCCCCAGGGCCTGACCCCTATATTTTTAATAAATAAATAAATAAATGGGAAGGGGGCCTTGTGGCCCCCCTCCCGAGGCCACTTTTGGCCCTGGGGACCCCATCCCCCGGGGCATGCCCATAAATGTATTTATTTTATTTTAAATACTTTTAAGGAGGGGGGCTGCGTGGCCCCCCTCCTGAGGCCTCTATTAGCCCTGGGGACCCCATCCTCCGGGGCTGTGCCTCCTTTTAAAAAAAATGTTTTTATTTTAGTGAGGGAGGGAGGCCGCTTGGCCCCCCCCTCCCGGGCCACTTCTGGCCCCAGGGACCCCATCCCCTGGGGCCGACCCTTTGTGTTGGGGACCGTGGGGGAGCCCCAATGCCCCTTGGTCTTGCTGGCTCCCCGCCTCCTGTGGGAGCCGGCATTGCTTTTCCACAAGGGGAGCTACTGACATGCAGCTTCCCTTGTGGAAAAGCAATCCTGCTTTGCTTTGCTTCATTGAAGCGAGAGCAGGTTTCCCTGCTCTCGCTTCAATGAAGCAAAGCAGATTTTGCTATGGCAGGGCTGGAGCCGCACGGCTCCCGCCCTGCCACAGCAATCAGCCGTGTCCCCGGGGTGGGCACCCCGGGACACTGCAGGAGCTGGCCCTTTGAGGTGGCGGTCCCCAGGGCAATCAAGGGCTCCAGGAGGGGGCCACGTGGCCCCCTCCCTTCAATTTAAAAGCCCTGGGGAGGTGGTGGTCCCCGGGGCCTGGGGGTCCGTAACAGACTCCCAAATTTAAATATAGAGTGCCCCGGGGCGGTGGTGGTCCCCGGGGCATGTGGGGGGCTCGAGCCCTTAAATAAAGAAAAAGAGCCCCGGGGCGATGGCGGTCCTCTAGGCTGTGGGGGGACCATGTGCCCCCCACAGTTTATTATCAAAGCCCCTTGGAGCTGGTGGTCCCCGGGGCAGCATGGGGGGATCATGACCCCCTATGCATTTCTTTTACAGTCCCGGGGAGGTGGCGGTTCTTGGGGCTGCAGGGGCCCCCGCGGGCCCCCACTAATTAATAGGCGAGTGCCCCCGGGACCTGGTCCACCCAGGGGCTTTATGAAAACAAAGCGCGGGAGCCCATTTTTAAAAAATATTTTTGGGCAGGATTTACGACCCCAATGTGATTTCCGCCGAAATTATTTTTAAAAAATGTGTTTTTTGGCTCTGGGAGTCCTTGTGGGACCCCCTGAGCAGGCCTAGGGGGTCAGGGTGTTTCTACCCTGCCCCCTTTTCTTGTTTTTTAACCTTTTTTTTTTTACTGGGTTCTACCGAGTCACAATATGGCTGCAAACACTTCCTGGTTTGGAGTGCTCGCAGCCAATCAGAGTGAAGCTCGTGCCCGGGAGAGTTTGCGTACCCACCGCGACCATAGATATCGAAACCTTTTCTTTTCCTAAAATCTCAGAAACTACAGAATGGATTTACACCATTTAACAAAAAGGTCTCTTTTTGAACCAAGGGCTACCTTTTTGCCAAATTTGGTGTAATTACGTTTAGCAGTTCGGACTGTAGCTTTGTCTTAAGTTTCCTATGGAAATTAACATGGGGAAAACGCATTTTGGGACCCCCCAAAGGTCAGTGTCAGAGACAACATTAATGGAATTCACCAGTTATAGTTAGCAGAGCTAAGTATAACTTGCACCCCGCTATCCACATCTTATTACATCACTCATGACATGTTCTATCACATCATTTATGACATCACTGATGACATCTTTGCTTACATCACTGATAACATCATCCAAAGAGTGTCTTGGTTTGTTTTATAATTTGCACAGTGGCAGGTAACTACCATATTACTACTCTCCTTTGTACAGCGTATATCCAGCTAATAGATGTAAGTGTTTACAAAAACACATGTGCTCCTAATGCATCATAGGCGTGTAGAGGTATTGAACATGTTATAAATCTTTGTATTGAAAAGTACGTCTGTGCAGGTGAAAGTTGACAATTTGAGTTCATTATGTTTCACACACCTTTTTTTTGGTACTGCAGACAAAGTTTCCAGCAGGGCAAATTTTCTACGTGCTACATACTAAGTATTGTAAGCAGTCTAGAGTTATTAAACAGAATCGTCTCATCATGACAATTTCTATTTAACATAGAAGACTGTGCCCACCAGTAATTATACTATGTACATGTGCTTCTTTTGCTTCAGAAGATAGGCTATCTGTAAAGTTTTTACCACAGTATGAAGACTGCAGATAGTATAATCTTTAGCACCTTCAGAAGTTGCTTATGTTAAGCTAATTGTGAATTTTTTGCCAAGTGTAGCAAAGAGTGCAACCTGTTCTTTGTAGATGCTTTTTATTACTCTGTAGTATATTTTACATGAGAGTTTCACTGTCTGCAAACAATTTGATACATGGTAAACTCTCTCCATGCAGTGAATACTGTTTATGGTACCCACTTCTCTACTCATATCAACTTCATTTCTAAGTGTAGGTTCGCTGACTGTCCGGGGTTCGATACAGAGTAAAAGCTGTCCATAGTAGGGCATTACATTTCGGAACAGATATTCAGCATTTTTAGAAATGTGGCTTTCTCTCAACAGTTGTATACAGATTGAACACTGTATGCAATTAGGGATTTACCATATATCTGTGGTTGATTGTTAATGTGAACAACGCTACCCGTGAAGTGTGTGGTATAGGGTCAATGTGGCATAAGCCCCTGCTTTCTACACCTAAGGGAGTTGTTTCTTTGATGGCATTAATGATGCCTCATAATCTTCTGAGCTATTTTGTACGTACTTTCACAGCTCTAATGCTATACCCTTTTAAAGAGCAATGTGTACAAAAGAAGCTTGGAAATTGTCATCAGTGATGTCATAAAAGATGTAATTTGAGATATCATGAGTGATATCATAAGTAATGTCATAGAACTTGTCATGAGTGATGTAATATGTAAGGTCATCATAAGCAGTGCATGGCAGGGGGCAAGTTATAGTTAGCTCAGGTAACTATAACTGCTGAATTTCACTGGTTTTGTGCGAGTGAAATCTGAGCCTAACTATAATTTCCCTTTGATTTTTTGTGAATTTCTAAGGATTTTTAAAATTCCATTTCCTAACTATATCGTTCCTGAAACCGTTGATTTTATAAGAGAATTTCTAAGGCTTTTCAAAATCTAGTTCCTAACTATAACACCCCTGTAACCTTTGGTTGTTTAAGTGAATTTCTATGTTTCTTTTACTAATAGTCACGTTTGCAGTGTGGTGGAGAAAAGGGGGGGTCTCCGGCCAGCTCTCAGGAATCCTTCTGTGTCAAACTTACTGGAGGTAACAGGAGGTCTTCTGGGCCCCCAAGAACCCTCAGCATCAAAATGAACTTCATCACCCTACCAGCAGTGTGCCAGGAGGCACATTTGCAGACTGGTGGAGGAGGGGAGTGTGGCCTACATACACCTCTCAGCAATTCCACCCTAGGGGACTCACGGCAGGTAACAGGAGGGCTTGTTGGCCCTCAAGGACAGTCTAGAGCCATGGGGACTTCATCCCCTAGCCAGCAGTGTACCAGGAGGTGAATTTGTGCAGTGGTGTAGAAAGGGGGCACGGCCCCCGAAGTCCTCTCAGCAAACACACTCTGTGGGAAGTACACAAGGTAACAGGAGGGTTTGTTGGCCCCAAGGACTTTCTGTAGCCAAGGGGATGTTTTATCCCCAACCAAAAGTGTGCCAGGGGGCATATTTGCAGAGTGTTGGAGAAAGAGGGCGTGGCCTCCAAAGTCCTCTCAGCAATGTGCACCATGGGAGTTAATGGAGGTAACAGGAGGGCTTGTTGCCCCCCCAAAGGACCCTCAGCATCCAAGGGAATTTCATCCCACAACCATTAGTGAATCAGGAGGCATGTTTGCAGAGTGGTGGAGAAGGGGGGCAGGGCATCCATTGACTTGTTGGTCTTTTTTTTTCTTCATTTGGGGAGGAGGCTGTGTGGCCCCCCTTCTCTGGGCCAATTGTGGCCCCGGGAACCCCCTCGCGCGGAGCCAGGCCTATTTTGAATAGGAGAGGGAGTCCGCACGGCCCCCACCCCTGGGCCGGTTTTGGCCCAGGGACCCCATTCCCAGGACCTGCCCTTTTCAGTTTTCTTTTTTTTAAAGTAAAAGGGATGGGGGTTGAGCCGATTCCGGGCCCAGCCTTTAAAAAAAATGTTTGGGGAAGAATGGGAGGGGGCATGCAGCCTCTGTTCTGTGTGCCCTGGTCCCACCCAGGGCACCCAAACACTTTGTTGGGAACAACGAGGGAGCTTGAAGGCTCCTGTGGTCCCTGCTAGTTCCCCGCATCCTGCGGGAGCCAGCATTACTTTTGGAAAGAGGGAGCTGCTGAGCATGCAGCTCCCTCTGTCCAAAAGCAATTCTGTTCGAATATCAGCAAGCAAGAGCATTTTTAATGCTCTTGCATGCTGAAAGTGGAGCAGCGTTTGCTGTGGATTGACAGAAGCAGCAAAGCTCCCACCAAGCTATTGCAAACAGCCATGTCCTGGGCTAGGCATCCCAGGACATAGCAGGAGCTGGCTCTGGGGGTAGTAGTCCCCAGGGCCATCTATGGCTCCAGGAGGGTCCCCCTTTTTTCTTAATTTTGCCCCGGGGAAGTGGCGGTCCCTGGGGCTGCGGGGGGTATGCACGCACCTGCATTTCTTTAAATAAAAAATCCCCAGGGAGGTGGCGGCCCTGGAGCTGCTGGGGGGTTTATGCATCCCTGCTATTGATTTAGCACAAAGCCCTAGGACTGCGGTGGCCTCCATTTAAAAAGAAATAAGCCCTTGGGAGGTGGTGGACCCCAGGGCATAATAAGCCCGAAAGAGGGGGCCTGTGTGCTCCCCCTCCTTTTCTGCTTAATTCCCCTGGGACCTGGCCCACCCAAGGGCCAATAAATAACAAAATGCAGGAGTCCGCGCTTCTGGTTTTTAAAAATATCTGGCAGGATTCACTGATGCAGCGTGACTCCTGACAAATTTATTTTATAAAATATGTTTTTTGCCCTGCAGGGTCCCTCTGGGGCCCCCCTAAAAGGCCTAGAAGGTCTGGGTGTTTCTACCCTAACCCCTTTTCTTTAAAAAAAATATTTTTTCTGTGATCCTGTTCAATTGAGTCACATGATGGCTGGCAATACTTCCTGGTTTGAAGTGTTGGCAGCCAATTAGATTTCAGCACGAGATAGGGAGAGGTCACAGATCCTTCGCATCCCTAGATATACAACTGGAAATGTATTTAAATTTCTCCACAACTATGGAACGGATTTACACCATTTAACAAATAGCGCGCTTTCTGGACCAACAGCCACCTTCCTGCCGAATTTGATGTAATTCTGTTCAGCAGTTGCTGTAGCTGTGTCTAAAGTTTCCTATGGAAATTAACATGGAGAAAAAGTGTTTCGGGACCCCCCTTTTTCTCATCCCCCACTTGATGGATAACCCCAAAATTTTCAAGACTGCAATTGAAGTGAGTGGCAAACTAGTTTTAAAAGTTCGCTAGGATTCGTCAAATGGCATCAAAGTTATTGGGAAAAAAAAAAAACTGTCTTCCTATGGAAACTAGGTCCTAACTATAACCACCTACTGCTGATTGCCAGTAGGAAATATATATATATATATATATATATATATATATATATATATTTATATCTCCACATAACGACCCAGATTACTGGAGTCCCATTGGCACGTAGACAGGTGGCGGGTTGAGTCGGGCAGGTCTCCCGGCATATAATGTAGCACACTAGCGTCTTCTTCAAAGAACACCCGCACTCGGAGTTGAACCACAAAAGTTTAATCCTGTAGGATTAAACTTTTGTGGTTCAACTCCGAGTGCGGGTGTTCTTTGAAGAAGATGCTAGTGTGCTATATATATATAATGACGGCAACCTAAACGAAATAAATATAGCACTTTAACGAAGGTCTGTGTCCGCTTGTGATTTTGGATATCGATGTTCATCGTCATCCTGGTGCACCAGTGGTATTTGGATATATATATATATATATATATATATATATATATATATATATATATATATATATATATATATATATATATATATATTACCTACTGGCGGTCGCCAGTAGGTAGTTATAGTTAGGACCCCTTTTCCATAGGAAAACCTCAACATTCTATTTTGAATAACTTTGGCGCCGGTCGACGAATCCTCGCGAATTTCTCAAAATAGGTGGGGCGCTACGCTCCGCTCCTACCCTGAAAGTCTCGGGGGGATTCGTCAAGCGGGGGCTGAGATAAAAGGGTGGTCCCAAAACGCGTTTTTCCCATGCATTTTTCCATAGGACCTTTAGAACGAGCTACAGCCCGAACGGCTGAACAGAATTACTAGAAATTTGGCAGAGAGGTAGTCCTCAGGTCAAGGAAGTGCCTTTTGTAGGTTTGGTGTAAATCTGTTCAGTAGATCCTGAGAAAATAGCCTTTAAATCAATATATATATCTGTGGAAGCTTACCGTGCGCTTACGGTAAGCTTACGGTAAGCTTACGGTACGCGTACGGTGGCGTGCGCGAGCGCGATTCTGATTGGCTGTTAGATCTTAGTAAACATTCGAATCGGTCGAAACCAGGAAGCGGCGGCCGCCATTTTCTCTCTCGAACTGTCAGGGGGGTGAATAAAAAAGGTGGATAATGTGAAAAGGGGGCAGGCTCGACAGTTCCTGTCCCCCTAGCCTTGGTCAGGGGGTCCCAGAAGGACCCTCAAGGGCAAAAATTAAAAAAAATTATTTTTCGAAAAATCGCCGTATGCGCGTACCGTACGCGCACGGCGACCTGCGGAATTACGCGTACCGTGCGCGCACGGAAAAAAAAATTTGGCGAAAAGGGAAGCTTAAAAAAAAATAAAAAAAATTGTGAGGTAAGGTTGGCTCTTATAAGAGCCGTTGGGTTCATACAGGGATGGAGGAAAGAAAGAATGGGAGTATTATGAGCGTCTACAAACATGCTGGTCTATCTTATTGTTAATAAGGGGAAGACTGACCTCCCCAAAAACAATAAGACCACCACATTTTGTACACCTCATTTCAACACTCGCAAATCGAGGGTTGATGTCCAAAGGAAAAGAAGAAGGTGATGCTCCAACAACAGAGGAAGGGCTCAGCTGAGCTGCCGATGATGTACTCGGCTGAGCATCTGAGGCTGGGCTCTGGTGACTTACTGAAGAGTTTTCTCCAGTATGTCGAGCAAAGGTCCTTGGGTGTTTGTCCTGAAGGTGTCTCATCATAGAGTGATTTCCAAAGGAATATTTCCTATTTGGATTTCCTCTTGATAAAACACGATCACAAAGTATGCAAGTGACCTTTGGAGCATTGACCTTTTTCTCCCCCTCTGGAAAAGTGAAATACTCCCATACAAAAGAAGTCTTTTGTTTCCTCCTTCTCTGGATCATGGTGGTGCTGCTGGCCTCACTCTCAGAAGAGCCCTGCTGTTCTGCCATTGTATCCCAATGTCAATCCAGCTCCTGCTCCTAGAGAATCACAAGCAGAAATGAGGGGAATGGGTGTGGTGTGGGAAGAATCTGGAACTGAAAGTAGTATCAACCAATGAAAAGTGTTCTTTCAAGCAGTAAAGAGGGGAATGGGTGTGGTGTGGGAAGTTTCTGGAAGTGAAAGTAATTTCAACCAATAAAAAGTGTTCTTTGTAAGTCACATGGCCTACCGTGCGCGCACGTGACGCTTACGGTGCGCTTACGCAGCGCTTACGTCACTTTCGCGCATGCGCATTACACGCCCCTGCGTAACCGCGACGTTGCTTCCGGGTGTACGCGTACGGCACGCACGTATCACGTATCGCGCATGCGCATTACACGCCCCTGCGTAACCGCGACGTTGCTTCCGGGTATACGCGTACGGCACGCACGTATCACATAGGCGCGCTGCACTAATTACGTCCAGAGCGCGTAGCGTCAGCTTACCGTACGCGTATTTTACAAGCGCGTAGCGTCAGCTTACCGTACGCGCACGGAAAAAAATGCATAAAAAAAAACCTTTCGATAATGCAGGATATAGTACATAAATTATTAAAAAAAGGCTTACAAAAAATGAAATAAAAAAAAATTGCATTAAATTATAATAAAAATATAAAATCGAAATAAAAAAACACTATCCACATTGACCCCACCCCCTGTGCTTTTGGTGGCGTTAAGTGGGCGCGCACGCCACGAATGGCGTAAAGTAACTTAGCATTTAAAAAACCGTACAAATTCACTGAAAAAACCATAGGTTTCACACACGTTATAGTTAGGAATTAGCATTTAAAAAACCTTGCAAATTCACTGAAAAAACCATAGGTTTCACACATGTTATAGTTAGCGGAAATTTTACTGATAAAAAACCAGTGAAATTCCCCCGTTATAGTTAGTGCAGGCAACTATAACTCACGCGACCGCAATCTTCTGCTGATGACATATGTGTCTTTATGAAAAAAAAATATTTGTAATATATGTATAGCTAAAAATGTATGGAAGAAGACATGGGCAAATAAGTGTCTAAATACAGTATTAGCATCAGCAGAGGATTGCGGTCGCGTGAGTTATAGTTGCCTGCACTAACTATAACGGGGGAATTTCACTGGTTTTTTATCAGTAAAATTTCCGCTAACTATAACATGTGTGAAACCTATGGTTTTTTCAGTGAATATATATATATATATATATATATACAGCGGGGTTCATGAGACCTGGTGAGAGGCCCCGCAGCCTTTCTCCACCACCACCAAGGGCGGGACTTATTTGAAATAAAGCAGAGGTGGAAAACATTGGGCGATTTGTGCAGTGTCTTTGGCTAGTGAACAAGGGTGCAAACCCGAAATGCGTAGAGTCGCGTATTGCATTGAAGGGACTGTGAGGAGCTGATCAGACCGGAGCCCTTGTTGCAGAAGGTTCTCCATGGTGGCCGCCTCAAAAAGGACAACCTTTTTTGTTTGATATATATATATATTTTAATCGTCTCGTTCTGCTGGAGCGCAAAAAAAGTCGCACTCAGGATTTATAATTCGTGGAATTCAGTATTTATTGACTTGACGCGTTTCGACAGCAAGGTCTTTGTCAAAAAGTCATACAATGACCCGGAAGTGGGAGTGAGCTTTTGAACACTTCCTGTGTGATAGTAAACATAGAAACACTGTGCATGTTAATGGTACGTCTTGACAATTAGAAAACAGACTTCAAAACTTCTCATTTCATTGTGACATAATAATCAGACAATTGGTGAAAATGAATTTGAAATGCAATGAAATTATTAAATGCACAATTCATGTGTAAATTAAGGTGAAAAAAGAGAGAGAGAGAGATAGAGCACAATGCAAAATGCCAAGTGTCAGATTTGGATAGTGCTGCAACTTGCTAGGACTGCTCTTGGGTGCCTCTTATCTCGCGCTATGGGCTTTGGTTCCATCCCGGGCTGATGTTGGACATGAGGTTGTCTTTCATCATAATTGGTGGCCAGTGCCAGAGTTTTATGTTAAAACCCAGGGAATGACTGGAACAGAGGAGAAGACAACGGTGTTAGGCCCACTACGGGTCAGACCAAAGAAAACAAAAAATACATATGCAATGGTACAGAGAGAAGGAGGGTGGGGAAGGCAAGCTGATATATATATATATATATATATATATATATATATATATATATATATATATATATATATATATATATATATATATATATATATATATATATATATATATATAAATATATATATATACACATATATACACACACACACATATATATATATATAGATATAGATATATAGATATAGATATATACATACATATAGATACACATATTTATATATTCACAGGAAAAAAAACAAAAGTTACAGGGACGTTAGGTAGGTAGGCTCCCATTTTATGCATGCAAAACCATAGAAGTTCAGCAGTTATGGTTACCTGAGCTAACTATAACTTCTGCTTCCACAATGCACTGCTCATGACTTCACATATTACATCACCTCATGATGTAGTCAGGGACATCACTGATGACATCACTGATGACATCTCAAATGACATCACTGTTGGCATCATCTAAAGAATGTGAGTGTTTCTTAAATCTTTATGAGTTTGAAAGATATATAATACGGTACTGCATAAGTTAAATTAGTGTTTATTTTATACTACTAATAAGAGTTACTTTGTCTAACATGTCATCTGTATATCTGTGTGACTGTCTATATCAGTGTGTCAGTGGGTGTCTGAGTGGCTGTATGGTTGTGTCACTGGGTATGTTAGTGGCTTTATGTATGTAGAAATGGGTTTGAAAGTTGCTTTATAGGTCAGTGAATGGATGTGTGAGTGTTTTCTGTGTGTGAGTATGTCAGTGGTTCTATGAGTGTGTTACTCAATTTCATACTGTTTATTTAGGTGTGTAGGTTGTTGTATAGATGTGTGAATGGGTGTGTGAGTTGTTTGTTAGTGTGTGAGTGGGTATGTAAGTAGATCTATTGGTGTGTGAGTGGGTGTTTGGGTAGCTGTGTGGGGTGTGTGAGTGGATATGTAAGTGGTTGTGTGAGTGTGCGAGTGGGTGTGTGAGTGCATGTATGGGTGTGTGAGTGGTTGTATGGATGTATGAGTGACTGTGTGAGTGGTTGAATGGGTCGGTAAGTGGGCTTGTGAGTGGTTGTGTGAGTATGTGACCATGTCTTGAGTAATGCAATATGTAAGGTCATAAGCAGTGCATTGGGGGGGCATACATTATAGTTAGCTCACGTAACTATAACTGCTGAATTTCTATGGTTTTGTGTGCCTAAAGTGTGAACCTAAGTATAAAGTCCCCATATGCTTTGGTTTTTCAGTGAATTTCTAAGGTGTTTTAAATTTGATTTCCTAATTATAACATCCCTGTAACCTTTGTTTTTTCAGTGATTTGGATCCTTTTTAAATTCTATGTTTTAATTTTTTTTTTTTTACTATCATCCTTTGTCCAGTATGAGCATAACCTAAGTTGCGGATATATTTAGAGACACTGTAAAGTCTCTAGGCCCTGTTCAATTAACTATAATTATTTAAACATAGTTGTGAAGTGCTCTGTGTTTTTATACATAATATTCCCATCTGTGCTGTGTGCTTAAGTATAACTATGCAAGGCCTTATGAGTGATAGTTAGAGAGATATCGTACTAAATATGAAATATGATAAGTAAATCCATGTGAGAACGTGCACCACTTTTCTTGTCTGTAATAGTTTAAAAGAGGCTTAAAAGATGAAAGTCTGAAAATATGTTCTGCAGAGAATTTTTTACCAAAAATAATATTAAAAGCTGAAATTGTATGCATATCTGATTGCATTGTAATGTATAAAGACTTAAGGGTAGGAAAAGAGGCAAGTGACAAGACATAACATGTTTTTATTGTTGTTAGACCTGGCACCATTGGCGTGGGTCTCCCTTCCATTTTGTTCTGCTGTTGCCTCCTGTGTTTTTGCTCGTCAAAATGCTTTGGGAACTTTGCCACTGCTGTCCAGTGCCAAAGTGCAAGTGCTCCCTTTGTAAATTGATGTGATTGATTAGTGATTCCATGATTGGCTGATTTGATTTACTTGTCAGACTCTAGTACAGTGCACCATGTGTGCCCAGGGCCTGTAAATCAAATGCTGCTGGTGGGCTTGCAGCACTGATTGTGCCGCCCACAGAAGCAGCTTGCAAAATGTGACTCAGGCCTGCCATTGCAGAGCATATGTGCAGTCTGGGACTGGCACACACTTGCCAGTCCCCAAACCTTTCCTTTTCTGCATTTTAGTCACCCCTAAGGAAGGACCAAGGTACCCCTGTGGGCAGGGTGCATTGCATGTGAAAGGTCGGACATGGCCTGATGTGTGTGGCATGTCCTGATAGAGAAATACTGCCAATTTCATTTTTCACTATTGCAAGGCTATGTGTTCCCATAGGCCAGAATGGGGAGTTTGTTTATAACATCTTGTAAACAAAATTGACCCTGGGAACAAGATAGGAAAATTATATTTAGTATGCCTGAACTCTGAATATTAAAGTACATCTTTTAGTGAGGGTGAATTTTACCTTTTGTGTTTGAAAATAACACTTTTGGAAAGTGGGTATTTTCTTTCCTAACCATCCAGTGAGCCTCTGCTAGGTTTGTGTATTGCATGTCTGGCTTTTGGATGACAGGGGCTGGAGGCCGTGGCTCTAGAAGTCTGATGAGTCAGGGCTGGGCTGAATAGACCTGTGCTGCATTTAGAGTAGGGGGAGGAGATTTCCTTTTCACCTGAATGGGCCTGGTCTACCTTTAACAATGCTGTCTCCACCTCCTGCCAGGAAGCTGCACCAATGAACACAGAACTGGTTTAGGCTGGGTACAGACACTCTCTGCCTTCAGAGAAAAAATGATTTGTGTGTATAAAAAGTGGGGCCCAGACCCCAGACTTTTAGATCACTTCTGGGAAATCAAGAGGAAACCTTTGCCAAAGAGATGAGCCGGAGAAGCTGAGGAGGAATACTGCCTCTGTGCTGTTTGCTGTCTGGGGTTGGCCTGCAGTGGCTGCTTGCTGCCAAGGAAAGGAGAAAAAGGACTTTGCTGGTTGCTTTGTTACCTGCTTGAAGAAAAGATCTCCAAGGGCTTGAAACTGAGCTTGCCTCCTGTTCTGAAGTCTCAGGAACACAAAGACTTCACCCCTTCGGTCTGCCTGCATCTAGAACTGCTGTTTTAGCGGCTGCAGAAGGAAATTGCAACACCGATGCCAGCGAGCGACGCCTTAATCTGCACCGGAGCCGTGAGCGCTGCTCCGACTTGCGAAGTAGGCCCGACGCCGGCCGCCGTACCACATCAATGCCAGCGAGCGACGCCATAACCTGCCCGAAGCCGTGAGTGGTGCTCCGACTTGTGATGTGGGCCCGACGCCTGCTGCTGTGCCGCATCGACTCCGAAGCTGACTTCATCACCGCAGAGCCGATCCTCGACGTGGGTGACTTCCCAAATCCATCGACATCGCGACATCGTAAGGAACAGTGGTTTTGGTTCCATTGTGACGACATCTCCCCAACGCAGTAAGGATTCGCCGTCTCACATCCCCTGCGCTGCAGTTAGGAACAGAGGCTGCACCTCCTCTGGGGTCGTAAGGACTCGATGCCGCACAGCGCCTACGTAGCTGCACCTCCCCTATGCGGTGAGCTGTCTTTGCTTTCATCAATTTCAGGGTACTGTTCTTTGGGGTCTGCTTGACTCCAGGCCCGACGCCACGCAATTTGCGGTCGGCGCCATACTTTGGGATTTCCACTGGCCACTCCGTCATTATAACTCCAAGTGGAGTTATTTGTTGCTACAAGCTTTATTTGAGTGAATAACCTATTTTTGAAGGTAACTTGTTAACTGTACTGTGGATTTTTGTCATTTGGTCTTGTTTTGGTTTAGATAAAGATTATTTATTTTTCTATACTGGTGTGGCGTCCATTTGTAGTGCTTCCACTGTATTACTGTATGTGTTCCAAAATGCTTTACACACTGCCTCTGAGACAAGCCTGTCTGCTCGTGCCAAGCTACCAAGGGGGAAGAGGGGTTGGCCTAACGGCTAGGGCGGTCGGCCTCGAATCTGGGGAACTGGCAATGACTCTGAACATCCTGTGATTCTGGGCAAATCACTTAATCTCCCCGTGCCTAACAAAAAAAAATGAATATGCCCTCATGTAATGCAACTAGTGCTATTTAAAGCGCTCTGATATCCGATTCGGGTCAAGTTCGCCCAATATAAAACTCTGTAAAAAAAAAAAGTGGGTGTGCAGGGTTTATTTTATGAGTGTATCCCCCTTATCCTGACTAGAAGCAAGGGTTCCTACTTGGATAAAGGTACCTACCTCTGCCAACTAGAGACCCTTATTTCTAACAATTATCTACTTCCTACCTGCTTTCATTACTCTCTCCTAGTACTCAATGATAATAATGTTAATAATACTTTATGTAGGACTACATCCATACTACCTCCAGTATGGTCCTCAAAAATATTATGTCTTATTTTATATTTTGAATTTCTTTGAGATTCGCAGATCTGTTGAGGACCATTCCATTAGGAATTTTTGGTTTTGCAAAGCCACAGTGGAGTCAGTGTGATTTTTAACAATATCTAAAACCATATATAGACATTATAAAATCCGTCTTCGAGGTCAGTGATTTCATGAATTGACTTTGAAATTTTAGTTTATAGTAAGTTATTGTAGATTAAAAGGTTGCTTTTTCACAAATTATGGGACTTGCAGTGTTGCAGCGACATCACTGTGACGTCAGCGAGCATTCCATGTGACACCGAAAAAAAGAATTTAATTAGTTGAAAAACCTCTTAACCTTATTTAGAGGAAGTCCCTACCATTTTGTTTCAGTGATCTGGATAGTTGCTTTTTTTGCTTTTGGTGTTTTTTTGTTACTTTAATGATGGCATCTTCTAGTAATCACCAGCCAGACCTGCAGCAGTTGGACACTTCATGGGAGGAAGAGCATCCTACACCAAAAACGGAGTCCATTTCCTGGAAGTTATTTACTATTCTGTCAGGGGAGAAAAAAGTGGAAGCCAAGAAGGTGCTACCAAACTTTATCAAGGGGGACTTCCAAGAAGTACTCCCATGGTACGAGTTCGATGTTAAAACATCTCAAAACAACCATCTGCATCACCTGGCAAGGGCAAGATCGAGATAGATGTACAGAAGCATTGTATCTCAGGTGTGGCTCGTGTATCACCAGGAAATATATTACCATCTGCTGCTCCAGCTCCACCTCTGATCCCAGCAGGAGCTCCTGAACTTGGTAACTGGTACTTTTGCAAAGTGTGCAATAAAGTGCTCACTGTTAGTGAACAGTCAGTTCCAGCAATTCTCAATGCTGCAAGAATGCACAAATGTAATTTCTTTATTTGTTCAATACATTTTGCACAAGTTTTGTCCATTGTGTGTTTGCAGTTTATTGATTTACAGTTGCCAGTTTTAGAAACATAGGATAAATATATATATATATATTTTAAAACTGAAAATAAAATCAAAAAAATCAAAAAACTACAAAACTGACAAAACAAAAAAAGGTTCTTGTTACAACCACCTTTTCCGGTTTAAAGAAAGACACACTATATGTTACATGTTTGTCTCTGAATACTTGAATGTCTGCATGTCTATATATATAGTTCAGCTTGAGTGGCTGTGTTAGTGCTTGTGTGGGTGTGAAAGTATGTTTGTAAGTAGCTGTATGGGTTTGTCAGTGACTATGTCAGTGTGTGCCTGGGTGTGTCAGTGTTAGTATCAGTGTGTGCTTAGGTGTGTCATTGTCTGCATCAGTGTGTGCCTGTGTGTGTCCATTTCAGTATCAGTGTGTGCTTGGGTGTGTCTTTTTTTCTGTATCAGTGTGTGCATGGGTATGTGAGAGGCTGTGTCAGTGTGTGCCTGGGTGTGTTAGTGGCTGTATTGATGTGTGCTTGAGGGTGTCATTGGCTATATCAGTGTGTGCCTGGGTGTGTGAGAGGCTGCATAGGTCTGTTCCTGGGTGTGTCAGCAGCTGTTTTAGTGTGTGTTAGTAGCTGCATTAGTGTTTGGATGGGTGTGTCAGTGTCTGTATCGATGTATGCCTGGGTGTGTAAGTGGCTATATTGGTGTATGCCTGGGTGCATTAGTGTCTGTTTTTGTATGTGCCTGGATGTGTCAGTGGCTGCATCGTATGTGCCATGGTGTGTCAGTGTCTGCATCAGTGTTTACCTGGGTGTGTCAGTGGCTGTATGAGTCTGTGTCTCAGTGTGTCAGTGTGTGCATTAGTGTGTGCTTTGGTGTGTTAGTAGCAGTATTAGTTTGTACCTGGGTGTGCCAGAGTCTGTACTGGTGTGTGTCAGGGTGTGTTAGTGGATGCATCATGTATGCCAGAGTGTGTCACTGTTTGCATCAGAGTGTGCCTAGGCATGTCAGTGTCTGTATCAGTGTGTGCCTGTGTGAGCCAGTGGCTATACAAGGTTGTGCCTTGATGTGTGAGGGGCTGTATCAGTGTGTGCCTGGGTGTGTTAGTAGCTGCATTAGTTATTGGCTGGGTGTATCAGTGTCTGTATCTGTGTGTGCCTTGGTATGTCAGTGCCTGTATCAGTGTGTGCCTGGATGTGTCACTGGCGGGTGTGGGTGTCTGAGTGGGTAAAAGTTTGTCTGAATTGGTGTGTGAATAGGTGTCTAAGTGGCGGTGTGAGTGGTTTTGTGGGTATGTGACTGGGTGTGTAATTGGCTCAGTGGGTGTGTGAGTTGGTGTGTGGATAAGTGAGTGAGTGTGTGAGTTCGTGCGTGGGTGAGCGTGTAGCTGTGTGAGTGGCAGTATGGCAAGTAAGCGGCTGTGTGATTGACGGTTTGGGGTTGTAAGTAGCTGTGGGAGCAGCTGTATGGGTGAGTGGCTATGTGAGTGGTGGCTGTGTGGGTGAGTTAGTGGCTTTGTAAGTTGTTGTATGGATGAGTGAGTAGCTGTGTGAATCGCTACATGAGTAAGTGAGTAGCTGTGTGAGTCACTGTATGGGTGAGTGAGTGGCTGTGTGAGTGGCTATATGAGTAAGTGAGTGGTTGTGTGAGTAGCTGCATAGGTGAGTGAATGGGTGTGTAAGTGGCTGTATGGGTGAGCAAGTGGCTGTGTGAGTGGTTGTAAAGGTGAGAGAGTGGCTGTGTCTGTGGCTGTATGGGTGAGTGAGGGGCTACAAGAGTGGCTGTATGGGAGAGTGAGTGTTTGATTGGGTAAATGAGTGGCTGTATGGATGAGTGAGTGGCTGTGTGAGTGGCTGTATAGGTGAGTGAGTAGCTGAGTATGGCTGTATAGGTGAGTAGGGGTCTGTGTGAGTGGCTATATGGATAAGTGGTTGTGTGAGTTGCTGTGAGTGTAGATATATGGGTGATTGAGTGAGTGAGTGTGTGAGTAGCTATATGGGTGAGGGAATGGCTGTGAGAGGCTGTATGGGTGAGTGAATGGCTGTGGGAGCAGCTGTTTGTATAAGTGAGTGACCGTGTGAGTAGCTATATTGGTGAGTGAGTGGCTGTGGGAGTGGCTGCATGAGTAAGTGAGTCGTTGTGTGAGTAGCTATATGGGCAAGTGAGTGGCTGTGTGTGTGACTGTATCAGTGAGTGAGTGGCTGTGTATAGCTGTATAGATCAGTGAGTGGCTTTGTGAGTGGTTGTATGGGTAAGCGGTTGTGTGAGTTGCTGTATGAGTGTGTAAGTAGTGTAAGTAGTACAAAAGGGGGTGGTGATGGACGGAGCATAAAAACCAATCAAACACTCACACCCAGTCAACAGATCTGGGTTTGATCCATCACCGTTCTTTAGCCCACTCTGCCACCCCAGTTCAGACATGGGGATATGCAAATCAGTCTGACCCTGTGCCTCATGGGAACAGTCCAGCCCGAACTGCCAAGCCATGCCTTCCCTGGACCGGAAACAAGCTTCCTAGGACCGGTTTCTGGCATTTCAGCCGTCTTCAGCCAGGCTTGCTTGAATCCAGTGGCAAAGTGAGCAAGGGACTCACGTCTGAGCATACCCTGCCAACTTATGGCGAACAAAGCGGTACAAAAGGGGGTGGTGATGGACGGAGCATAAGAACCAATCAAACACTCACACCCAGTCAACAGATCTGGGTTTGATCCATCACCGTTCTTTAGCCCACTCTGCCACCCCAGTTCAGACATGGCCAGTATGTAAGTAGCTATATGTTGCTGTATGGGTGAATGAGTGGCTATGGGAGTGGCTGCGTGGGTGAATGAGTCGCTGTGTGAGTGGCTGTACATGTGAGTGAGTGGCTGTGTGAGTGGCTGTATAGGTTAGAGAGTGGCTGTGGGAGCAACTCTATAGGTGAGTGAGTGGCTGTGTGAGAAGCTGTATTGGTGAGTGAGTGGATTTGTGGGTGGCTGCATGAGTAAGCGAGTGGCTGTGTGAGTAGTTGTATGGGCAAGTGAGTGGCTGTGTGGGTGGCTGTATTGGTGAGTGAGTGGCTATATGTGTGAGTGAATGTGTGTGAGTGTCTGTATGGGTGAGTGAGTGGCTGTGTGAGAGTCTGTATGGGCGAGTGAGTGGCTGTATGGGTGAGTGAGTGGCTGTAAGAGTGGCAGTATGGGAGAGTGAGTGGCTGTATGGTTAGATGAGTGGCTGTATGGGTAAGTGTCTGTGTGTGGCAATATAGGTGAGTGAGTGGCTTTATTAGTGGCTGTATGGGTAAGTGGGTATATGAGTTGTATTGGTGAGTGAGTAACTGTGTGAGAGGCTGTTTGGCTGTATGGGTAAGCAAGTGACTATGTGTGGGTGTATGGGTGAGTGACTGTGTGAGTGGCTGTATGGGTAAGTGGGTGTTTGCGTTGCTGTATGGGTGAGTAAGTAGATATGCATGGCTGTATGGGTGAGTGAGAGGCTGTGTGAGCTGCTGAATATGTGAGTAAGTGGCTGTGTGACTGGCTGTATGGGTAAGTGAGTAGCTGTGTGAGTAGTGGTATGGTTGAATGAGTGGCTATGTGAGTGGCTGTATTTGGTGAGTGAGTAGCTGTGTGAAAGGCTGTATGGATGAGTGAGTGGCTGTATTGGTAAGTCAGTCAGTGTGTGAGTTGGTACATGGGTGAGGAAGTGGGTGTTTGAGTGTCTATGTGGGTTGTTGAGTGGATGTCTGAGTGTCCATGTGTCAGTGAGTCATTGGGTCTATGAGTGAGTGACTGCGTGGGTTTGTGAGTGGGTGTCTGAGAGTCTGTATGCATGTATGAATAGGTGTGTTACTGACTGTGTGGGTCTGTGAGAGCCTGTGTGAATCTGTGAGTGAGTCTGTGAGTGCATGTGTGGGTATTTGACTGGGTCTGTGACTAAGTTTAAAAAACAATTGTATTAGGATTCATGAATCCATCGAGGCTTCTCATGGCTAATCCATGAATCCCCGCACATGGGAAAAAAACAGTTTTAAGGCAATTTCTTGACCTTCAGGAGTCCCTCCATGACCCCTCTAATACATCCATGGGGTAAGGGTACCTCTACCCTGACCCATTCAATCACTGTGCACTTTTATTTTAGGCCCGGGCCATGCCCTGATATATAAAATGGCTGCTGTATCTTTCCAATAAGGTTGCAGCCAGTCAATCTGTGGGCGCGTGGATTCGGGAAACACTGCAATGGGTCCGCATCCCTAGTTATCTATATTTTTTTTTTCTTTTTCTTTTAATAACTCTAAAACTACTGAATAGATTAACTCCAAATCACAAAAAAAGGCATTTCTGGACCAAGAATTTGCTTTCTGCCAAATTTGATATGATTCTGTCCAGTGGTTCAGGCTGTAGTTGTGTCTAAAATCCCTATGGAAAATTGCATTGCGAAAATGTGTTTTGGGACCCCCTTTTTTCTCGACCCCCGCTTGATGCATCACCTAGGATCGTTCAACACAGCAGCTGAAGACAGGGGTTTATTAGCTTTGAAAATTTAGTGAAGACTTGTCATACAGCGCCAAAGTTATTGGCAGAACAAAAAATGCTTTTCCTATGGATACTAGGTCCTAACGGCGCGTTTCCTATGAAAACTATGTCCTAGCTATAACTATAAATTTATATACACACATATATATATATATATATATATATTACCTACTGGCGGTCGCCAGTAGGTAGTTATAGTTAGGACCACGTTTCCATAGGAAAACCTCAACATTCTATTTTGAATAACTTTGGCGCCGGTCGACGAATCCTCGCGAATTTCTCAAAATAGGTGGGGCGCTACGCTCCGCTCCTACCCTGAAAGTCTCGGGGGGATTCGTCAAGCGGGGGCTGAGATAAAAGGGGGGTCCCAAAACGCGTTTTTCCCATGCATTTTTCCATAGGACCTTTAGAACGAGCTACAGCCCGAACGGCTGAACAGAATTACTAGAAATTTGGCAGAGAGGTAGTCCCTAGGTCAAGGAAGTGCCTTTTGTAGGTTTGGTGTAAATCTGTTCAGTAGATACTGAGAAAATAGCCTTTAAATCAATATATATATCTGAGCCCGCTTACGGTACGCTTACCGTACGCTTACCGTACGCTTACCGTAAGCTTACGGTGGCGTGCGCGAGCGCGATTCTGATTGGCTCTTAGATCTTAGTAAACATTCGAATCGGCCGAAACCAGGAAGCGGCGTCCGCCATTTTGTCTCTCGCACTGAGTGTTGTTTATCAAACATGATGGCCAAAAACATGTTACGGGGCTGTTTTGACAACTCCCTCCCACATAGTCATGTTGAGGGAGTCCCCAAACATCCCCCAAGAGCAAAAACGGTTTTATTTTTTTTTCGGCAATTTCGCGGGGTACGCTTACCGTACGCTTACCGTACGCTTACCGTAAGCTTACCGTACGCTTACGGTAAAAAAATAAAAATAAAAAAAACACTATCCACACTTACCCCACCCCCTGTGCTTTTGGTGGCCGCAGGCCACCAAATGTGCAGGGCTTATTAATAGAGAAAAAAAACGTAATTTTGGCAACATGAAATTATAAAATCGAAATAAAAAAAACACTATCCACATTGACCTCACCCCCTGTGCTTTTGGTGGCCGAAGGCCACCAAATGTACAGGGCTTATTAAAGTTGATAAAAACCGTGCACGGAACGAACTGCGTTAAGTGGGCGCGCACGCCACAAATGGCGTAAAGTAACTTAGCATTTAAAAAACCGTACAAATTCACTGAAAAAACCATAGGTTTCACACACGTTATAGTTAGGAAATAGCATTTAAAAAACCTTGCTAATTCACTGAAAAAACCATAGGTTTCACACATGTTATAGTTAGCTGGACATTTTACTGATAAAAAACCAATGAAATTCCCCCGTTATAGTTACTGTAGGCAACTATAACTCACGCGACCGTAATCCTCTGCTGATGACATATGTGTCTTTATGAAAAAAAAATATTTGTAATATATGTATAGCTAAAATTTAATGGAAGAAGATATGGGCAAATAAGTGTCTAAATACAGTATTAGCATCAGCAGAGGATTGCGGTCGCGTGAGTTATAGTTGCCTACAGTAACTATAACGGGGGAATTTCATTGGTTTTTTATCAGTAAAATGTCCAGCTAACTATAACATGTGTGAAACCTATGGTTTTTTCAGTGAATTAGCAAGCAGTGAATTATATATATATATATATATATATATATATATATATATATATATATATATATATATATATATATATATATATATTTGGAATGATTCTATATGTGCTTCCATTTGTATTCTATCTGGTAACCCTGGTTTTAGTGAGGTTTTAACTCTGGATGTTACCAATTCTACTCAGTTATAAACCCCTCTTTAGTTTCCTTATTATTCTTGCTGCTAGAATGTTATGCTATTTGCACAGTTATGCTATATTTGCACAGATGCACTTGCACTTATTATTCTTGCTGCTAGAATGCTATGCTATTTGCACTTGCTAAGTGATATTTGCACAGATGCACTTGCACCTTATCATCTGTATAGTTGCTCTATCAGTTATTATTCGCTGTATGGCTAATAGAATATTTTTTGAATTAGGTCAGATCCTGATATTTTTTGCATTTGCAATATTTTGACCACTGCCATACATGCTTTGCGATATTTGCACATATGCACTTGCACTTTATCTCTTATATTGATGAGCAACTGTACTGATTTTACTGTCATAATTGCAAATGTGTATATATGTGTTTATTTATATCTATGTGTAACTATGAGCTACTGTGAAAAGGAAACGTATTGAGGGTGTTTTAGCTGATTATTAACATTGAATCTATTTTCATTTATGCCTTAGGATTTGAAGGGTATATTTCAAGACTGTGATCCGCCATGACCTCTCTGTAATTTTAATATTCTTGCATGTATATTTACTTTATCCATTGGGGTATCCCTCCCGTTTTTAAAGAAGTTATTCCCAATTTGATTGGTTATACTTTGTGCTACAAATTAAGTTGTTTTTGGAACTGTGTGCATAATATAAAATTGGGGTTTATTGTAAAAAGATTCCTTTACCACTTTGGTAGTATTGGCTTTAAACATTTGTATTGAGTCTGAAGTATTGTAGAGATATAGTATCTCTTCTATTTTTACCCTGTTTTATTTTGAAGTTTGTTTTTTTGTATGCCGCAATTCCATTGGTTTACTTGAGAGGGATTCCACCATTTTGCACTATATCTTCAATGATTGGTTCCTTATGTGTCATGTGATCAAGGCCGTGGCAACGCGGTCGAAACGTGCCATGCCGATCGACTCAGAAGAATAAATCTGCACTAATTGAACTTTAGAGCGTGCTGTGGTCTGTACCCGTTTCCTTTCAATTGTTGGAGTTTGGGAACTCTTCATTTCATGTATATATATATTATATATATATATATATATATATATATATATATATATATATATATATATATATATATATATATATATATATATATAATATATATATATATTTATATATATGTGATCAAGCCCACTTGTTGGGCGAAACGCGTCATGCTGCCATGCCGAAGCGTCTATTTGCATAGAAAATAAAAGAAGAAAACCACGCACCTACCTTGGAGTCCGTGTCCCGATTTTTTGCCTTTTTGAATTGGAGGTGACAATAGTGGGAACTCTGGTGTTTGTTCATATATATATATATATATATATATATATATATATATATATATATATATATATATAGTCCAACAAACAAAGTTGCCCATAAATGGAAACGCCACTCACGGTGAGTATTAAACATCTTTAATCCAAGACCTCAATGGTGCAGTCTCCTTATCAGCATCTCAGTTCAAATCTCCACAGCCCTACGCGTTTCAAACACAAAGTGTCCTTGTTCACGGGCAGAGAAAATGCAGGGGCAGCGGTTAGCATGCAAAGAGAACACCTGATATTAAACCAAGTCCCGCCCCCAGTGGGCGTATGCACAATTGCATGATGGTACTTGTTGTTCTCTTTAGTTACACCAAGTGGTTGCTGCCACTGTCCCAAACTTACTGCAGTCTTACCCAAGTGGGTTGATGAAGATTCAGGAGAAACCGCCACATTGTTCATTCCTTGTCTTGAGACACGAACCTCACCGTTCCTTTTGGCATATTGGGGTTCCAATCGCCGGATCTGACAGAGTACAGCGGGGCGTTTCCGCGGTTAAGGCGAACCGCTAAAATTCCAACAAACAAAGTTGCCCATAAATGGAAACGCCACTCACGGTGAGTATTAAACATCTTTAATCCAAGACCTCAATGGTGCAGTCTCCTTATCAGCATCTCAGTTCAAATCTCCACAACCCTACGCGTTTCAAACACAAAGTGTCCTTGTTCACGGGCAGAAAATGCAGGGGCAGCGGTTAGCATGCAAAGAGAACACCTGATATTAAACCAAGTCCCGCCCCCAGTGGGCGTATGCACAATTGCATGATGGTACTTGTTGTTCTCTTTAGTTACACCAAGTGGTTGCTGCCACTGTCCCAAACTTACTGCAGTCTTACCCAAGTGGGTTGATGAAGATTCAGGAGAAACCTTCCATTGTTCCCTGACATGCAATAAAAGCAACTTGAAAAGTAGTGGATTTCGAGTGAGTGCGTTTTCAATTGATCCCTGGCTCAGGGGTCACCTTGTTTGTAAATTACTGGCTGTCCTGCCGGAGAAAGTTTGCACCGCGCCACACGAGGAGCGCCCACGTTCAGACTGAGGACGCCACACGATTGATATATGTATATATATATATGTATATATATATATATATGTATGTATATATATATATATATATTTTTTTTTTTGTTTTTGTTTTTATAACAATGGGGTTAAATGCCGGATCGCACAGCAGCGGGTGCGAGCGTTGGGCCAAACCCAGGCCAAATTCAATTTTGTAGCAAAAGACGCCGCACTCTGGAACCAGTTATTTCCAAAACTTTATTCAGACACAGCCCAGTCTGTCGTACCGACGCGTTTCGGCCATGACGGCCTTTCTCACGGTAGGTGACAATGCTATCAGCTGGTTTATATGTCATTTCCTGTTAAACCAATATTCCCATTGAATTCTGGGAGTTGAAGTTCAGTTAATTAACAGATCACCAAATGACAGAATTAAACGATATGTACCTTGTTGTTGCAGTTCTCATGTACACCAATACATTTGTGATTATGTGCTATTAATACGAGTTGGTCATACAATTAAAAAAGTGATATACAGCATATAATTTATAAAGGATAGTGCCATAAATTGTATAGTACCAATTGTTGGCTATGAGCTAGTGTGTGAGCATCAAAGTATAAGTACGTATTAACCTATAAGTAGGTAAGCAAAATCATCGTACAGTACGTACGTATTTATGGTTATAAGGTAATTTAAACCAATTAACATATGCTGTTATACGTGTTATAAGTGTATGTATGACTACATGTATATCGTAAATTAGTAAAGAAGCACAGGTGATGGTCTAGTACATGTAGCTTTGTATCGTGGAAGTGCAAAGTAAATTAGGCACTATGGTTGCAGATAGCAGTGATGGTCCATATTTACAAATGTACATAAAATTCCTCATCTATGTTCATTCCTTTAGGACTTTTTGTGCGTAGTCTAATAATGTATTTAGACTCTAGCTGTCGAAGCGTCTTTTTTCGATCTGCCAGGCGTTCACTTTCTTCTACTGAGTCTATGGCAAAGAAATTCATGTTTTGCCACTCTCCATTCTGACATGAAAGAAGGTGTTTGGCAGTTGCATATGTTAAGTGTCGATTTCTTACAGCTCTTATATGTTCGAGAATCCTCTTTTTCAACATGCAAATCGTACTACCGATGTATCTCATCCCGCAATTGCATTCAATACAGTATACTACAAACTTAGTGGTACATGTAATTCTCTGTGTAATCTCGATCTTAATACCATCTGGGTCTCTAATGATTTTCTTGTTAGTTCCAATTTTGCATGCTTTGCAATTATTACATTTCCTAAACCCAACTTGCTGTTGTGTAAGCCATGTCGTGGTTATATTTTTAGATTGGAAATGACTTTGGACTATTGTATCCTTGATTGAAGGTGCCTTACGGAAGGTGATCATGGGTCTAGGTCCAATGATTTGGGCCAGATCTCGATCCTGTTGGAGTAGTGGCCAATATTTTTGAACGCTTTGTCTGATTTTGTGCGCTTCTTTGCTGTAGGTCAGAATTAGTCGCGGATTGGATTGTGTCTCCATAGGATTTATTTGCGGTTTGTTTATCAAAATTTCAGTGCGTGTTAATTTGTTGATCTTGCTTTTGCATTTGTTTAGATCACGTTCTTTATATCCTCTGTTACTGTGTCTACGTGCACTTTTTTCAATTTCATTGGATGCATCTTCATTCTTTGAACAGTTCCTTTTCATCCTGACAAATTCCCCAAAGGGAATGCTTCTTATGAGTGCCTTTGGGTGGAAACTCTCGGCGTGAAGGATGCTATTGGTGGCAGTTTTCTTTCTGTGAAGAGTAGTATGCAATTGGCCTTTGTCTATGTATACTGTAATGTCCAAAAAATCTATTCTGTGTCGATTGCTGTTGCAGGTGAAGGATAAACCAATGTCATTATTGTTCGAGATTGCAAAGTATTCCATGAATTCCTCTTTGCTCCCATTCCAAATTAAAAAGAGGTCGTCAATGTAACGTGACCAGAGGATAATTTTTTCCAGAGCTTTTTGATTACTCGGACCCCAGGCTATCTCCTTCTCCCACCACCCCATGGTAAGGTTAGCATAGTTGGGGGAGAAGGAAACGCACATGGCACAGCCACAGAGTTGGTGATATATTTGATGATTGAAGAGAAAGATATTGTTGTTGAAGCACATCTGTATCATGGTGAGTAGCATTGCAGAGTGTTCTAGTTCGCCTATGTTTCTTTGCTTGAGAAAGTATGCGCATGCATTGAGTCCCACCGTATGCTGGATAGAGGTGTACAGGGAAACCACATCAATTGTAACCATTAAATATGCTGGGTCCCAAGTGGTATTGGACAGAATGCGGAGAAAGTCTCCTGTGTCTTGAATGTAGGAGTTCAAGTCTCGGACCATTGGGGCCAGGTAGTGATCCACATACGATGAGATATTTTCGTACAGGGAGTTGCAGGATGAAACAATGGGTCTTACTTTGCACTTCCACCATACAAAGCTACATGTACTAGACCATCACCTGTGCTTCTTTACTAATTTACGATATACATGTAGTCATACATACACTTATAACACGTATAACAGTATATGTTAATTGGTTTAAATTACCTTATAACCATAAATACGTACGTACTGTACGATGATTTTGCTTACCTACTTATAGGTTAATACATACTTATACTTTGATGCTCACACACTAGCTCATAGCCAACAATTGGTACTATACAATTTATGGCACTATCCTTTATAAATTATATGCTGTATATCACTTTTTTAATTGTATGACCAACTCGTATTAATAGCACATAATCACGAATGTATTGGTGTACATGAGAACTGCAGCAACAAGGTACATATCGTTTAATTCTGTCATTTGGTGATCTGTTAATTAACTGAATTTCAACTCCCAGAATTCAATGGGAATATTGGTTTAACAGGAAATGACATATAAACCAGCTGATAGCATTGTCACCTACCGTGAGAAAGGCCGTCATGGCCGAAACGCGTCGGTACGACAGACTGGGCTGTGTCTGAATAAAATTTTGGAAATAACTGGTTCCAGAGTGCGGTGTCTTTTGCTACAAAAAAAAAAAATATATATATCTATATATATATATATATATATTACCTACTGGCGGTCGCCAGTAGGTAGTTATAGTTAGGACCACGTTTCCATAGGAAAGCCGCAACATTCTATTTTGAATAACTTTGGCGCCGGTCGACGAATCCTCGCAAAGTTTTCAAAATAGGTGGGGCGCTACGCTCCGCTCCTACCCTGAAAGTCTCGGGGGGATTCGTCAAGCGGGGGCTGAGATAAAAGGGGGGTCCAAAAACGCGTTTTTCCCATGCATTTTTCCATAGGACCTTTAGACAGGGCTACAGCCCGAACGGCTGAACAGAATTACTTGAAATTTGGCAGAGAGGTAGTCCTCAGGTCAAGGAAGTGCCTTTTGTAGGTTTGGTGTAAATCTGTTCAGCAGATTCTGAGAAAATAGCCTTTAAATCAATATATATATCTGAGCCAGCTTACGGTGGGCTTACGGTACGCTTACCGTACGCGTACGGTGGCGTGCGCGAGCGCGATTCTGATTGGCTCTTAGATCTTAGTAAACATTCGAATCGGCCGAAACCAGGAAGCAGCGGCCGCCATTTTCTCTCTCGCACTGAGAGTGATGATGAAAATACAAAGCACAAAAAACATGTAAAGGGGCTGTTTAGACAGCTCCCACACACATAGCCATGTTGAGGGAGTCCCCAAAGATCCCCCAAGGCCAAAAACGGAAAAAAAAAATTTTCGCTAATTTTGCCGATTACGCTTACCGTACGCGTACGGTAAAAAATTATATAAAAAAAAAAATTATCCACACTCTCCCCACCCCGTGTGCAATTGGTTGCCGAAGGCCACCAATTGTGCATGGCTTATAAGAGATGAGATAAACTATAATATTTAAAAAAAATAAAATAAAAATAAAAATTATCCACACTCTGTCCACCCCGTGTGCAAATGGTGCCCGAAGGGCACCATTTGTGCATGGCTTATAAAAATTACGAAAAATTAAAATATTACCTTTCAAAACGAAGTGCATCATATGTCCTCCATGTGCGCACGGTGCGCGAAGCGCATCGTGCGTACATGGCCCATCTAGCGTAACGTGGGCACGCGGTGCGCGTAGCGCACCGCGTGCCCACCGTGCGTGCACGGCACTAACTGCGTAAAGTGGGCGCGCGGTGCGCGAAGCGCACCGCGTGCTTACTGTGCGCGCACGGTGCGCGAAGCGCACCGTGCACGCACGGAACGAACTGCGTTAAGTGGGCGCGCACGCCACGAATGGCGTAAAGTAACTTAGCATTTAAAAAACCGTACAAATTCACTGAAAAAACCATAGGTTTCACACACGTTATAGTTAGGAATTAGCATTTAAAAAACCTTGCAAATTCACTGAAAAAACCATAGGTTTCACACATGTTATAGTTAGCGGAAATTTTACTGATAAAAAACCAATGAAATTCCCCCGTTATAGTTAGTGCAGGCAACTATAACTCACGCGACCGCAATCTTCTGCTGATGACATATGTGTCTTTATGAAAAAAAAATATTTGTAATATATGTATAGCTAAAAATGTATGGAAGAAGACATGGGCAAATAAGTGTCTAAATACAGTATTAGCATCAGCAGAGGATTGCGGTCGCGTGAGTTATAGTTGCCTGCACTAACTATAACGGGGGAATTTCATTGGTTTTTTATCAGTAAAATTTCCGCTAACTATAACATGTGTGAAACCTATGGTTTTTTCAGTGAATATATATATATATATATACATATAGATATGTATATATTCACGCTCCAAAACACCAACTCGATGCACTCGCAGGCGGGTGCTGTTCAATGTGGTGGTGCACCCACATAACATATAAAGCTCCAACTTTCCTCCAACACACGGGAAATCTCCAATGAAGACAGCACTTCATGAAGGCCGTTGCCGAAACGCGTCTGTTTTAGTGCCAGCGTTCCAGTGAATAAACTTTTGGAACCTGCCCCCACGAGTGCTGTCTTCCTTGGGGACCTCCCGTGTGTTGGAGGAAAGTTGGAGCTTTATAGATATATATCTTCCTTAATCATGGCTTGGCGTTTTGTGACAGGTTTGGAAAGCAGCTTCAATGTTCACAGGTGTTTTAAGGTGATTGTTAGTTCCGCCCCATTGGGCGTGTCGGCTGCAAAGCATGTTGGTTGATGTAGTTCCAGATAGTGTTAGTTCCATAGTGGGTGCCACTTTCAAATCCCCTCATGTCGTATTCCCCATCGGGTTGCTCTCTGGGTGAGCCCAGGCCTGCTGCTTATCTTGCGCTGGTCCTGCAAGGCACGTTGTTCCTTTGGATGTGTCTCGGTTGAAACACACGGACCCGCCTCGCAGCAGTGGGGTAATCTTCGTGACCCGAGCCGGCCACCTAATACTATATAATTGAAGCTGCTTTCCAAACCTGTCACAAAACACCAAGCCATGATTAAGGAAATCTCTTTCTGAAACGCGTAGGCAACTGGTGGACACAGCTCGAAGGAGATACCATGTCCGTTGCTGCTGCCCTGCAATAAAAGGAGAAAACTATCGTTGTGTGGGTATCTTCATTAGCGGAGCACATTCGATTGGAGTATTAGGTGGCCGGCTCGGGTCACGAAGATTACCCCACCGCTGCGAGGCGGGTCAGTGTGTTTCAACCGAGACACATCCAAAGGAACAACGTGCCTTGCAGGACCAGCGCAAGATAAGCAGCAGGCCTGGGCTCACCAAGAGAGCAACCCGATGGGGAATACGACATGAGGGGATTTGAAAGTGGCACCCACTATGGAACTAACACTATCTGGAACTACATCAACCAACATGCTTTGCAGACGACACGCCCAATGGGACGGAACTAACAATCACCTTAAAACACCTGTGAACATTGAAGCTGCTTTCCAAACCTGTCACAAAACGCCAAGCCATGATTAAGGAAATCTCTTTCTGAAACGCGTAGGCAACTGGTGGACACAGCTCGAAGGAGATACCATGTCCGTTGCTGCTGCCCTGCAATAAAAGGAGAAAACTATCGTTGTGTGGGTATCTTCATTTGTGGAGCACATTCGATTGGAATATATATATAAATATATATATATATAAATATATATATATATATATATAGATATATACCCGTGAGAGAGAGAGTGAGAGAGAGAGCTGAGAGTGAGCTTTGTCTCCACCCAGAACAGTATTACTCCCATGTGAGCTATTGGATATTTAGTGCATCATTTCTCCCTTTTCGGAAAGTGCTTCCATTGGAATGCATGAATCATCACACTGTTTGTCCCATTCAAATATTTATCTCCTATATGCATTCTGTGAAGAAAGCTGTACCTTTTTGCTACTTCTTTCCAGCATTGCAAAGCCAACAGGGCAGGTTTTAATGTGAGTAACACCATTCGTGCATGCAATGCATGTAAACAGCATTTATGGATTTCTATGTTTGCATGTGTTTGCCAATGTTGTTCATTCTGGGGAGCTATCTATCGACTGGTTGACTGCTTGCAAATCTTTTTCCATGTTTCCTCTAATGCATACTTTGGTTGTTGCCAGAATTTCGATGCACTGTACACACATTATTTTAAATACATAGAATGTCAACATATTAGAGAGAAATTAATATATGGATTCAGTAGCGCCATATACATGTAGTTGATCTTTAACAAGTGTAACCTACATTAAATTTAGCATTCGATCTGTTTTTTTCCTGATAGTTGCTTCTTAAATCCAGCTTAATTTTAGTTCCATGAAGTTTCCATTTTAGCATGCAGTACATGACTCATAGCCAGTTTTGCATCCAGGAATTGATGCTTGCCAGTGAAACCAATTAACAGGACTTTACCAATCTTTGCCGCTGGAATTTGTAAAGCTCTGGGCTGGCTACAAGTTTGCTGTAAATGGGGTAACTCATGCGAAAGGACAAGCATGTGGGCAAGCGTTGTAACTACTTCGCCTCCAGGTTTATGAGCTTCTAATGTTTGATATTCCAATGTATACTGGAAAAAGTATACATTTGATACGATATCAACCCTTCAAGCAGCTAAGTTAAAGGAACAGCCTTGCGTCTCACCACAGAACAGTTTCCCAAACAAATCAGCAAGGTCGACAGTGTATAAGTTGACATATGATCCTGAGGACACAACTTTTCCATATCTCTCCTTCTACAAATCATTGTTTCCAGGTACGAAAGTTTTAGAGTTCAACTGAAGTAAACCATGAGTACAAGTCTGAGAAGGGACTGATGTAAAAAAAAACATAAAAGCCCAGAGGTGGAAACAAGGTGTCCTCTTGACATATGCTAACTCTGATGAATTGTCGGGCTCACCGGTTAAATTAGCAGCTCTGCTGTGACTCAGGCTCAGATACACCAAGATTTTTTTAGTGTGGCCCTGACGTAAAATCTATTTTGAAATTACAAATACGTGCAAAAGCCCGCTTTGCATGGCTTTCTGGGAAACAAAAGTAACTCAAGGCAGCGCATATGCTTCAGGTATGCTTTACATGGGTGGAGCATGGGCGTTTCTGTGAATCCACCCATGTATTTTGGCACAACTCCATATTTACAAAGACTTGTAAACATGAGTGTTTTGGCGCACATACCTGAGGGCGGTGTAACGTGGAGAAATATTTTTATTTAAATAAATGTGTAAGTTTATTGTCAGCCTCTGCCATACATCGACCCTCAATTTATGGGTTCCTGGAGCAAAACGTTTCAATTTCCAGCACTGTTAATCAGTCTTTCTGTGTGCTGTTTTTAGTGGTCAACAACAAATGTAAATGTTTCCTAGAGCCTCTGCATCATGGGTAGTTTCACCTGCATTGATATGGTTAAATCATTATAAAACATGCTTGGCATCGGTCCTGATTACAATTTTCTCAGTCAGGTGTCAAATCTACAGAAATTTAACAGGTGAATACAAACGGTATTTACAGTATCAATGCATATTTTGGTGCATTAAACAGCAAAACTGTATGTTATTCCCTATGAACTTGTAAGAGGCGTTATTTTTCGTACTCGATAAACTACTTAGCGGCAGATTTAGAAGAACTGATGCATCTCTACATTTTGGCAGAGTTGCGTCACTTCAATTGCCTCACGCAAAAAAAAGCTTGCGCCACCATGAATGCGTTGCATTTAAAATGCGGCGCACCGTGGCGAAAGGATTGACAGATGCATCACCCATATGTTGGCGTAAAGGTAATGCATTGCTGGAATCATGTCGCAAGCACGACGCAACTCCAGCAATGTTCAGGAAGGCCTATTCCTTTTACGAGGCTTTCTTGCGATGGAACGTCCCCCTGCATACATTATAACTGATGCAGGTATAATGTGAGCAGGTATAATGTAAATGTGTCGCAACGCGGCATATAGTTTATGACGCCGCTGCATCACAAAAGTGACGCAACAGTGGTGTAAAAGTGTCACAAGGGGCTTGTAATTCTGCCCCTTAGTTTTTCCCGTGGTATCATTGTTTATCAGGGGTGAAAAATAATGCGTTAGCTTATAATCAGGCCCTCTGTCTTTTAGATTGCAGCACTCTCTAACTTTTTCTTATGTCTAGGTGTCTTATGTGAGCTGTTTTCCACCACCCAATTCACAGCTACAAATGGAAACACGAAATCCTTCACATGCAGCCTGTGTTTAGATTGTTACCTAAAAATAGAACTTTTTTAAACTAGTTGTCAGCCCTAAAAGATACCATCGCAACTCCAGTTTATTAAATATCCTGAACAAGAAGTTCAATCAGATTAGGTTGTTTATGAGATGTGGCTGATTCTGTAAAACTCTCAGCAATCCTTAATAATGAAGAATTATTGTGGCAAAGTGCTTCTCTGGTGCTATTTATGCTGTAACTCATAACCTTGAGAGTGCAAACGGGATGAATGAATCAACCCTTAATGCAAAAGGTAGCACGATCTGAAATGAGCTAAGAACAAAACTAATATTAATATTAATAATATTGTTGTTATTGTTACTAATACTATTATTACTACAGACAATAATATTAATAATGTCAATTATACTAACTTCTTTATTTACATTTAAGGTTTTCACCATAACACATTTTTCCACTAATCATTTCAAGAAATGAAGCAACTGCAGAGGCATGTACACATTCACTAGTTACCTGTTGAAAGAGATTAACTGTAAAATCAACCAAACTTTTCAGTACAAAAGGTAAAACTCCAGCAGTCAAATAAATTTAATTTGTGCTGCCACTCAGATAATACCTCCCTCGAACCAGAATATTTCAACAGTGGTTTTAAATATATTTTATGTTGCAAACAACATTAAAGCCCAACATTTTGGCTTTTCTGTGAGATGTTTTCTTATTCCTTGATAAAAGCGAGGTGTCTCAGCGTATATACAACACCGTATACAGGTATGTCTGATAGGGTAAGGCCTCCTGATAGTTTTCCACTACCAAGAATGTCACACAAAAACGTTGTCCCTTTTACACTAAGAACCCCACATATATAATAATTCACAATTTTATTAACTTCTTCCCACTTATATACAATGTAAAACTTTGGAATATGTGTGAGCATTTTGCACAACTCATAATCTTAAACTGATTTTAACCTGTAGCATTTGCCCTAGGTGACAGTGTGTTTCACATTTTGTTCGGATTTCACTGGTTTTCTTCTAAATTTGAGAGTGGTCTCCTCCTTCTTAATCCTACTAGCATAATACTCAATTATTATATGTTGCTACGTGACCACTGGAAAGCCCAATCCATTATGATCTACCAGAAGCAAAAATGGGAAGGCCATAGAATTTGATTAGCTTTTAACATTATGGGCCCTCTTACGATGTCGGGTGGGGTTTCTTCTGCCCGACATCCTGTCGGTCATGAGACCGACCGACACCCAGTCAGCGGTCCCGACCGACTGATTAGGATTTGACCGAACAATGTTCGGTCGCATTCCTATACTTTACAATGGGAGCTTGTATTCCGCCGGAATGCATGATCCCATTGTAAAATAGGAGGTGCAGTTCCTCACTGCAGCCCGCCACAGGGTGCAGGGATCAACAGTGCCCCGTCAGCCTCCAACCGGAGGCCATGCACCCAAGGGGCCAAAGTAATTCCGATAGCCTTTCTGTGTTGGAAAGGCCGGCACCGAAAGGCTGCAGAAACTTGACATCGTAATCCCAAGGGCGGAAAGATCCGCCCTTGGGATTACTGGCTGCATTCCTACTGGCGGATGGGTTCTCAGAGCCAGTCAGAATGACCGTTCGGATTCCTTTCCTACCACCTCCATCATAATGAGGCAGTCAGAAAGGAATCTGACCGGCATATTACGATGTGGTTGAAAAGGTTCCTACCGATGGTCGGAGTCGTTTCAGACCGCATCGTAATAGGGCTCTATATGCCACCATATACAGTTATTGCCTTAACCGATTCTTCGCAATCATTGATGACACACTGGTAGCCCAATTTTTTATGCCTTTGTAATCTATAAGTGAGTATTTTGGGAACACTTTGTAGACAGTGCTATGGTCATCAAGGCTGCAGTATCAAAGGGCCTTTCATCATTTCCACGGGATGGTCTTTTTGAAGGAGTAGGACGATTTTCCTCGGCATAAACACTCACAGATGGACACCCAGGACTATGCATTTTCTTGGGTGTAAATAATTGATCAGTGTCAAATTAATCCCCAGATATCATGCCTTTCTTCGCATTGGTTTGGTGTATCTCCAAACCTACGGACTCGACAAAAAGAAGTTTCTCAGCACCAGGATGTTTGTTTTCACTTCATTGAGAGGAAGGAAAATTCCATTAATTCATTTTTATGTGTGCTTTAGTCACTCAGTGAGATAGGACAGGTTCCTGCTTCATTGTCCAGTTAAATGCAAATGAGGTTTTCAAAATTAATTTGTAAAGGAAACTTATTAGTCCTCTAGTGTGTGTGACAGGTCATAAAAAGTACTGGACGGTTGAGGTCAGTGGAGATACCCTTCTATATACCAAACACTTACCTTGTGGTATCTCGTGGTTCATTTTACACATACGTATTTTTCATTTTTTGGAAACTATTTGGCAAGCATTCCGTTTTTTCTTGCAGTGTACCTTAGTTATACCTTTATGCTTTTTTGTAAATAACTACTAACCATTTTCTGTGGTAATGCTTGCCTTCAACTTTGTCACAAAGTTGACAAAGTCTTCAAGAAGAGTGTTCTGAGAGTCAAGGGTAAAATAGGCATGCCAGACTTAAACATACTAACCAATCCAGGCAAGTAGGAAGATTTGAAACAATTGCCCAGGCTTCAGCAGCTCTATTCATCTTCTATATAGGACACATTCAGTCACATTAATTGTTATTGGAGCGACTGTCCATATCAAGTTTAATGGTTTAGTCAGACCTCATAGGATATTGCGCCATAGATTTGCATATTTTGCGACACAAAAATTTAAATTTTGCGGCATTATTGCAGCACTTTATTTCATACGTAATCATTCATTTTCAGCCTTAAATCAATGGAATTAGCAGAGTATTCCACTTTGAAGTAGGCATGTTTAAAGTGTCTGAGAGTGTTTGTTTGCTGTAGTCTGCTTTGTGGTGACATTCTGGAGCATAGTTTAAGCCAAGCACTATGGCACGGGGTTGCTAGTCATCATGTTTTCTGTGGCATTGTCTTGACTTGGGGCTAACAATTCCAAGCCCCAGAGCTGTCTGCTGTAGGACACCAAACCTCTTTCTCAGGCGCACAAGTGCGCAGGATCGTAGTGGGTGGAGGTACATTGCCATGACACATATAAGCGTGTTAAATATTGCTCTCGGCAGATCAGTGGCATGGGGATTGGTGTAAGCTCTTTCACAATGCAGCCCCCACCTCCATGTGACTATCAGGTACTGTGTGTGTAGTCTACACCCCAAAAATGAGACTATCCCCACCACAGCCCCTCTGCTAGCACCCCCCTCCCCAGGCTATCATAACTGTAAATGCCTTTCACTACACTCCTCCTCCCTCCCTCTATCCCTTCTGACGTGATCACGCCCCCACAGTACAATGCTTGTATTCCCTTGGGTGGGTTGGGGAAGCAGCATAACATCAAGCAACCTGGCTAGTGGGTAGAGTGGAAATGCGTTGTGACAAAGAAGACACAAACACAGATTGCTGTGGTTAACCGCAAATGGTGCACAAGCGTTTCAGTGCTTCTTTTTAGTTGTCCTCTGATGCTGCACCTGCATCAGGATTCATAGAAACATAACTAGTGCTACGCGTGACCTGGGCTGCATACAACAATGCAGAGCCGTTAACACCTATGAGGAGGTATGCAGCTGGTTTCTTGTATGATACAGCTTCTTGAGTTAAATCTGACTAGACTGTCTATCTCGTCTGGCCACCACAAAGGAGGAGCCTGAGAAGACTGCTGAGCTGAATGGGGGTGATGTTGAGTAGTTAAAGGGATTTCACAAGCCCTCTGGTGAATGAGTTTAAATCCAAGGAATACATTTGCATAGTACTGGGGTTGTTCTTTGCGCATGACTGGATTTTGAGAGGGATATTGCCTTAAAGTTGTCTGGTACAGGAGAGCTCTTGATTGAACAACCTTCTTAACAGCCATCTTTGTTTCAATCCTGTCATTCCCATGTAGAGCCTCATTAAGCCATATGGCGTTTTCTCACTCAATCAGCAGATTCATACGGTCAAGTTCATCCCAAAAGGCCCGAATACAACCATGTGTGCCTTGGTGTTAGTAACACATGCATAGGTTCAACTATTATACACCAAAGCAGAATCCATGTACCATTAACCTTTGCTGGGCATAGCTTAATATAACTAAGTTCAGCCTGACATACGCATGTACCACCTCATATACTTATGTTCTACTTCATATGGCATTAACAGCCATCAGATGATAGCGGCACATTCGGCCTCACGATCCCAAGAATTGGCTTTTATGCTCATGCCCACTATCATATGCCAGAATCGTTTTCAGATGCTTAGGTTTAATCACATATGCTCATGTGCCCATGTGTTGACCTTATATTCCCGGATCAGCTTGATATGCCCAGGCACAAGCTCACACGTCCAAGAGTAGCCATATATAAGTATGCACTGCCTCTTATGCTTAGTTAGCTACCCCCCACCCTGCCCCTCCTCCTCCCCACGTCACCGTAGTAGGAGTAACTGCAGGGTGGTGATGTGGGGAGGGGAAAAACGAATTTCGTTGCGTGCACTGCATCGCATTTGGGGATGCAGTGCACGCAACGAAATTCGTTTTATTAATTTATATGTTAACTTACCTGTAAACCTCCGTAATCCATAGTTTACTACCCCCCACCCTGCCCCTCCTCCTCCCCACGTCACCGCCCTGCAGTTACTCCTACTACCGATCGCGGCTGGCTCTGAGAGCTTTGCTGCTCTGCTTCTGGGGCTTACAGCTCCGCTCCTCTCATTTGTAGTAGGGTTATGTAGCTTTGATGACTTTAAGGCTCTCGGAGTGTTGCTCGTCCAGGGATATTAGCTCCACAGCTCTGTGGTTTGAAAGCAGATCTGTGTAGGTGGTGTTTGATTCACTCCGTGTCCCAAGCAGCAGTCAAAGCGCATTAAAAAAGATATGGGAGTGTGGAAGGCCCAGATTTCACAGGTACTTTTGTACAAAACTGTTGATTTCAGTAGCGGTCCGTGGAGGGAGTTCCGTGGGGCGGTGAGGCAGGGCAGGGGAGGGGCAGGGTGGGGAAATGTAAACACCGGAATTTCGTTGCGCACGCTGCATCGTATTTTGCGATGCGGCGCGCGCAAAGGAATTTGTTTTATTTATTTAAATGTGTACCTACCTCCGTTCAACCTTATTCCGGTGTTTACATTCCCCCACCCTGCCCCTCCCCCGCCCCGCCTCACCGCCCCACGGAACTCCCTCCACGGACCGCTACTGGTTGATTTCATGATTTTTTTTGCAAATCACGAAATCCTGGAGGTCTGCTTAATGGGTTGGGACAAGAGTCCTGTTACACTTCCGTTTTTCATTGGATACCAGGCTGGGGATTTGTGTCATTGCGCATTTGGAAACACAAACTCTGCGACAATAAAAACAAGAAAAGGAACAAGGGCAAACACAAACAAATGCAAACACTATAGCACAATTCAGCGATACACAGTGCTTTAAACGGAACTTCTCCTAGGACAAGGAGAGTACCGGTACCCAGGTGGTGCTCCTCATTTTCTCGTGCCTCGGCAGCACTTTTCACACGACCCGCTCTGATTCTGCAATCCTCAGCTGAGTTCGCACTGGAGCGCCAGAACAGCAGCTCTTGTCACCAGGATACAGGAATCTTGTGTTTCTCTGCAACTCTTCCAGCAGCAGTGGGGCGGCAGGGTGTTTTACTTGCCCTTTGATCCTGCACAGCAGAAGTTGAGAGTCCACCATAACACTAATGGACGAGGGCATGGGCGCATTCTTCAGGGCAGTGCAACTTTTTAGCATGCCATTGTTTTAAATGACTGTAAATGTTAGTTCATCAGCAATTTAAATTAAGCATTTTTACTTGAATGTAAACCCCTGCCCTTGCCACCAATTTTATGATTACCCTCAAACAAAAAAACTGTTTAAAGGCAACACAATTTTTTTTTGTTTGGTGCATTTAAACCGCTTGTTTCATATGGGAAACCATGTTTAACGCAAATGCGACAGGCAGCTCCATGGAATGCTTTAGACTTTCAGACAGTTCCAGATTTTAGCTGGTAATGCTTTTGCCTGCTTGGACTCGTAGTTCTCCTTTCTCATTATAAGTAGGGGTTTCTAAAACTTCCAGCATGCAAAGCTTTGTTGACAAAATTCAGAGACGGTTTTTCACATATACTTATTAGTAAATGCTTTGTAAATGATTATTAGGGCCGTATCCATAGGACAGATACATCCGTTTTTTTAACTTTGCACTTGGATTTCTTGCATATAAAGTTTGGAAAGGTTGAAAACGTAGCCCCGCCCCTGGCTCCGCCCCTAGTCTGCCCTACACCCCAGTCAACCGCTCCTTTTGGGGAGTACCTGCACTTATTTTTTCCAATTGAAGCACTGGTGATACATATGATAGTGTCAAAGTGTCAAAGAGACTATTTGATTCTATCATATGGTATGAGGTGGAGCCTTATAAAGAGTAGGAGGTTTTTGATTGCGTTCTTTTGGAGTGAGAATTTCTATCCATGTAATTCCAAATTGTCTTTTTGACTGTCCTCTACTTCTTGTCCTTTAATATCGAACAAGAAGGAGCGCCCGAGGGTGTGAGATTGCGGTCTTGTCACAGAATGATTGTATCGCCTTTGTCCTTAGTGTGCAGATACGTTTGTATATTGAAAGTGGAGTTCTTTCTGCAACTGACTCTTTCCTCATGATTTTTGCTTGTAAGTGTCCACAGGGGTAAACTAGTGAGTGAACTTTTCTGCAGTGATTGAGAAGCTCTGGGTGTCTGAGTATTGAAGGCATGCATCCTATTGATTTGTACCCACACTTGTTTACAGTCTTTATGAATTTTGGATTTACACCTCTTTGTTTTTTGTGTTTGCTTTTGTCTGATTAGAAGCTACATTTTGCACATTGTGCTGACGGGGCATGGTGAGTGTCTGTGTTTATGTATGTGTTCGGCTTTTTATAAACTATACTGTAGGTGACTTTTTGGTGAGTGGCTGTGTCCAATTTGATTTTAGAGCAAGTTTGATTGTACCCCTGTATGTACCAATGTAGTTGTGTTCATCAGCTGTCAGTGCATTTTGACCCATTCATTTGTTGTCAATAGTTGGCATCATTTCTTTATGGGTTCACTATGACTATGCAAATATGTTGGCAATGGCGGAATTGGATCTCCATTAGTATTTGCGCAGACGCTGTAAATTCCCAACTCAAACCATGCTTGTCAAACATGTAGATTGCTTTTGAAAGCTGAATACAGGGATTATTAGGACTTTGTCCAAACTGGCAACTACATCGTATGTATTTTGGCGAATTAGCCTTTACTGGATGGCCCAAGTTCATCAGAAACCCAATCTGAAATGAATGGTTCTAGCTACGCCTATCATGAGTGGAGAATAATTGCTGAAATAATTTGATCTTGAATCACTGTGAAATGTATAGTTCACCACTAATAAAATTGATTCCAGGGGATCTGTAGTATGACATTCATTTAGTATCGAAAGATTTTACTACCAAACAGGATGAGGGTATACCAAAAAGGTAAGTTAATACTAGTGTGTTGCATGCTACAAAATTAACAAGTAAAATTCACTACTTCCATTTTCTACGTTACTGACGGGAAACTTGATAACACAGATTTAATTTAAATATTTTATGCTTTTTACATGTTGTCATTTTTATAGAGCTCAATTAAAATTGGGTAGTAAAACAAGCAATACTGTGAAAAGCTCTATGTGTTTATTTCATTCAATGAATTAAATGCAAGAAATAACCACACTACACTGTGCTCATTATATCGCACAATAATAATATTCACTTCATTGACCTAACCATAAAAGCATACGTATAAACAGGGAATTAAATAGTTAACAGGATTAGGTAGAAGATGCAGACATATAAATTATAATAATAGACTTGACTTGACTATATAGCGGTAGGTGATGTACTAGTGTAATATTATCCTAGGTCGATATTATTGACCTGAAGATAGTGTCACTCAACCAAATACAATTGTAGAGGAGTAAAAAGTAACATGTTATTTTTTTAAAAAGGTAAAGAACAATGTACAGTCAGGCCTGGGAACATGCCCATGCTGTGGGCTCTCGTACCACCTCCTGCACACCGAGACAAATGCTCTCAGTGTACAGCGTGCTGCCGCTAGAGCTCTCTTTCATTCCTAGTTTCTGTCTCCAACAGCAGACCTCCAGCCCGCCTGTCAATCTGCCTGGTTTTCTCCACTAGGGTGCCATTGAGACCCTGACAGCCTAAACAGTCTTTCCTCGCGGTCCTGGATTTCTGGTGGGGAGGGAAGGCTCCTGGGCCAGGAGGGTCCTCTGTCCGAAAGACCGGTCCAGGCCTCCTCCATCTCCTGGGTAGGAGGTAGGTGGGTGAGAGCAACTGAGGCGAGTTGTTTGGTTGGCCAACTGGTTTTGACAGGGCAGTACGAGGTGGCCTGGAATTGTCACTGGTGCCAGTGAGCAAGGAGGTTGGGGGCAGTATAGCTTGTTTAATTCTGTCTTTATTTTCTATCTGTCAGCAAGGAGGCACTAGGTGGCAGAAGGTCAACTTTACATTTAATTTACCTGGACTTAGAAAATTTAGCAACTTAACAAGTATTCAGTGATTACTTGTGGATCACATTTTTATCATTATTAATATTATCACCATCAACTGTCAGTTAATAGTAAAAGTCTGTGCGGCTGGTTAAGTTTGTGGCAAACTGGGGTATTAAGAGGTCACTATCATATCAGCATTAATTGCCCTGACAGCTGTACCAGCCTCCAGCAGCCCATTTTAAAATTTTAAATCCCCAAATTAATTGAATTAACTACCACCTGCTTATTTGAACGAGTAAATACATGGGAACAATTAAGACCCACTCACAAAGGGTACAAACAAAGTTACCTCTGACAATGGGCACTGGAATAAATATCGTAAAAGATTACTTTTCCCCCAATCCTGTGATTGGCATTACTACAGGGGATGAGATTGATCTCAGCCACCGCAATGCACAACAAGGCATAAAAAGACGGTGGTGATCCTGGTTGAATATAATTGCGCAACAACCAGATAAATTATGTCAAGAAGAGGATCTGCCAATTCGTTTTATCAACAACCATTAAATGTGGATCAAACAGCAAACAATCTTAAAATAAAGAACAAAGAACCAATAAAATCCCTAGGTAACCAACCTTTAACTCGGTACTACTTCATATCAGGAGCTCAACGGTGGAAGGGTGATTTTCACAACATTGTTAACATCGTCAGCTGTGATAATACATGTGATAAACTGCTAACTCTTCTGACCAATACTCCGTGTCAAGATAAACCTCATACCAAATGATCACACTTCACCAGTCAACGGCTCTGTCGTAGAATCCATCTAAGGGAGATAGGAAGCAGGGTCTGAAAAAACTGAAGGAACCAACAAAATATTGAGCACAACATCAATTTACAAAGATATTAGACAAATCAGTGTTATGGAAAGAGCTTGATGATCTTTCTGGAATTAACCTTCACCACAATCAAGAATAAAATTGTCCCCATTATTACAATTGTCTCATTTCTTTCCACAACCACATGCAGCTGTTTGTTGCCAAACTCCATTAATTCATCAGAGGATATTACTCAGTATATCCAGTATTATCAGCTCTGGGGTCTATCAGTACCACAATAAAGCAGATGTTGATTACACTAATTAACCAATCTCTGGTATTTTTGGACAGGTTTCTTTATTAAAAAGCATAAATGAAGATCTCAAATTGATTTGGAGAATTCCAAGATTACAGCACACATCAAGCTAAAATCAAACAATTATGAGTAAAGCTTTTCAAATCTATCTAGCATAGCGGATATAATCGACCTACTTGTTTAATACCCTGGAAAATCAACAGTCAGTCAATAGATTATAATAATAAACCCAGGGGTTACCACAACTTTAAACAATGGGAATGGAGTTATACGTGCCGCATAACAAATGCCATCCAAACCTATACTGTAGGAGTTCTCGTGCCTAACTCTTCTTAACATGGTGGAGAGGAGTTGGCCTAACGGCTAGGGCACTCGACCTCGGACCTGCGGAACTGGGCTTGAGTCTCGGTAATGACGCTGAACATCCTGTGATTCTGGGCAAATCACTTAATCTCACCGTGCCTAACAAAAAATGAATGTGTGTCCTCATGTAACGTAACTGGTGCTATGTAAAGCGCTCTGATACCTGATTGGATTCGGGTCAAGTTTGCGCTATATAAAACTCTGCAAATAAATAAATAAAGAAATAATGGTACATTAAAATCTTCAACAGAAGCAGCAGATAAGAATGTTCATGATCTTCTTGAGGTCACATAAGAAGAACGTATGCCCTATATTAGCAAAAGACTTCCAAACAAATTGCAAAAGTTACGTAAACTGTGGGGAGAAATAAGGCCAATAAAGTACATTCTCAAGACTCAACAACAAAAGAGAATAATGTTCTGGGAAAACAGAAATGTTACTCTATATTCACTCTGGCTGATTCAAGTAGCCAGTATCAAGGAGTAAACACACAAAGCAAACCTTCTTCAGTTAATGTCGAAAGACTGGATGAGAGCCCGGTAAAAACACAAAACTCCTCCATTCAACAGACAAACTTTAAATTCACTTGCACATGATAAGGCCTCAGAATCAGTAATTACTCATAGTCAAATTGTCGTTAAAATTTTGCAAGCTCCAATAGTTACGGTTTGGATCAAGTGCATCAACAAACAATACTGAAGGATCATCTATAGAAACACCTGACATAGTAAAGACTATTACAGAAAGTCTGACACATTTAGTAAAATCACTTAATAATCCATATTGTAATCATTTGTCACCACCAACGAATAAAAGCGTACAGCCACTAGGGGATTCTAGGGAGCTCAATCCAAATATCATTTTCTACAAGTAAAATTTGCATATGCCCAAGATATCAGATGAGGATCAGGCAGCTTCATATATGCAATCACTGCGAAAAGGAGATAATTGCAAGATCATGTCACTAGCATTACAATGGGATAACTGTGAACCTACCAAGTTAGATTTCTACCCAAGGTATAAATCATAAGGAAAATATGATATCCTAAATCAACAGAATTTACTTAAATTACTTAGTCATTTCCCACATTTTAAAAGATATGAACTCTACTGTCAAAGAGAGAGTGCACTTTATATTGTCAAATCAAACATACTGTAATATTACATGAACAACAGGGGTAGCTGAAAATTTGCCACTGGTTCCAAACAGCATGAGAAGAGTCATCCTTACCCCTTAACCTCATTCCTAGCTATTCCCCCACACTATCGCCCATTGATTTTTTATTATGGTCTTCGAATGTTGCTGGGATTGAGAGGCACATATCGACAGATAATAAAATATTAAATTATTTTTCAAAATACCACATCATTTGATTTAAAGAATCCTGGAAAACGTCTACCCCATTTTTCTAACTTTGAAAACCTGGCAACAAAAAGCAGGTCAGAAAGGCATGGTGGTGATCTAATCACACTAGTAAACATTAGCCTCCAAATGAAGGCTAAGGGCCTCCATTTCAATTCCTGAAGCTTTTAATAGTTTAACTGGAAGATATTGCTAAAAACCAACTCATAATCTTACTTTTATATGTTTTACCTCTGGTAGCTGCAACTAAAGATCGTTATGAGTCATTGCTCAACACTCTTAAAGAAATTATCAAAAAATTCATTTGTTTTTTATAATCTTGACCAGTGACTTTAATCAGTATTTACTACATAAATCGCAAATTAATGAATCGTTTGAGGACTCTCAGATCTAATCCGCAGACCATAAAGCCTGAGGAAGGGACACATTTGCTCTTAGACAATTGCAACAAAAAATATATGTTTGTGAATTTAAGATTAGTGGAAGATTTCATGTTGTATTTTACTTAAAAAGAGTACTTTAATTAAACCTCACATTTTGCTGTGCATGCTCAAGAGGTCTCTGGTGGTGATAAATTTTTACTGACGCATGAGTTTTAAAAGCACCCTCCTGGTTCAGAAATAACAGACTTCCAGACTTGTCTTTTTTCTTCTGATGGTGCTGGTGGGCTGCCTGTTGGTGAATCAGTATTATCAGACTAAGGTATGCTGTTCTCAAATCATAGAACTGCTGATGTCTAGCGCGATGACCAGAAACAGAGCTTATACTTCAATGGAGGTACAGTCAGCCAACCTACACATCCAAATTGTATTCTGTCACTTGTTCCTGGGTCGTCCTTTCTAAATTCGCTGTGTACTGCTCCTTCAGTCCTTCTTTCTTCAAATTAACAAAGATTGGAACTTGTGACTCCATCCTACTTTTAGTGCCTCAGGAATTGTCTTTGCAATAAAAGGGTTTAGATGGCTAAGAGATTTTTGTGCAGCCTGAGGCCGCTGTTTCTGATTCCAGCAGTGAAGACTCAAGTTTTCATTTTTTTTGAGTTTGATAAGGAGTAACTAGTCTGTTGGATATGATTCTATGTAATAAACTCAGGGTGAAAAATGTTCACTCCTACAATATTAGTGCAAATAAACACAAGCCATTCTGTGTTTGACCCCAACACAAAGGACCAAGAAGGGTGGAGAACAACTTCAAGAAGAAAACCTTATTTAAAACTCAGTACAGTAAACATTCTGGCCGCGCTCTGCCTGGCAACCGTGCCCACTGGAAAACACTGCAAAGGTAAAATAACTCATTTACCAAGTTTTCTGAAACTAGAATCCACAACTCCTGCCCCCCAATCTGCTTAGGCGTCAATATGATTTGTATTGAAATGCTTTTTCTGCTAAAAAACGGCTCCAGTCATCATCAAAATGCTTTGTTCGTGTACAATGACCATAAATGTTTACAATAAAATGCATAACATACATAAGATAAAAATCACTAAAACTATTAACAAATGTGCAATAGAGCATAAAAACAATGAGATAAAACTTAGTCAGTCCAAATTCATTTCGTACAGAAAAAATCAAGTTAACACAGAGACTCTGGAAATCTACCAAATCGCAGAAAATGAAGAGAATGCACAAAACATCTCCCAAAAACAGTCCCGGCGTGCTTCCAAACTTAACAGACTTGTAGATGTCATTTGCTAGACCCTAATAAATATACGAGAAGGAAAGCATCCGCAAATAGAACAGCGCTGGCCTCAATTGCCCTTATATAGGCAGAACTCAACTTAGCTTTCAGAAAACGTTTTCTAGGTGCACCTCTAAAACTAGCTGATTAAAATAAGTTTCAGGTTTGGTCTAGATTGATACCCAGAGACAGACCCAGCTCGGCACGGCATATAAATGTCAAGATGCTGGAAGAGACTGCCAAAAGCCTCCTAAGGCATGCATTCTCTGTTCTCTGCATACCTAGTTGAACAGTATACCTCCAGAGACCACCTCCATCTGTAGCTAGTGGAAAATATTTTGGCCATTTCTTTTAGTGGCTTGGCCCTTAATTTAGCTGAATATCTGAAAATAGATTCTATGATAATAGCAAAATCTACTTTCTTTTTTAGCCATTCCCAGAGGGGGCCACATGGGCGATCAGAAGGTTCTTAATTGCCCCACTAAAGGCAGCACAGGCTCTGATGAGTCCCTGCTGTGTGATGCGACAATCTAAACAGTACACAATGGAGTCATTATGATTTGAAACAAGATTAGATAAAATCGCAGTTTTGTCATCATAGTCCCATTTCATTACAGTTCCTTTCCTCTTGCCAGCCACCAGAGAAACTGGAATGGGCGCTACAGCGGTAGGATGGCCACCCCACTTCGAACAAAGCAAAAAGAAATTATGATCACTAAATGTGTTTTCTTGCACTGTATAATCTGAAATATGATCAATTAGAACCTCTGCAGATAAGATAACATCAGTGGTGCTGTTCCAGTCATGTGTTTGCACAAGATGGTGCTAGAACCTTTTCGTTTGTTCTTTGTTTATTTTAACCTCCCAACATCCCCAACATACAAATGAAAAAAAGGTTACAATGTTTGTTTTAAAGATAAAGATCGTACTCGACGTTACATGTATATCTTCAGATTCCTGAGTCAACAGATCTTAGTTCCAAGCATATAACCACCTCCTGGAGTAAGCCTTAATTGCACGACCTAGCTATTCTCACAGAGTGTGCAAAGACAATAACTGGGGTGCAATAGCACAAAACGCCCTGGTGCCCTTTCAAGCCGTGGCGATGTTAGTAGCCACCACAGATAATGTCAACTAACTACTAGCTGCGTCAGAGCATAAAGAAAAGGCCCTCCTACTGACAAACAAAACAGACCTTTTTAAGTATAAGTGTTGGTGGCCAAAGTTTTTCTCAGAAACCTGTGCCCCGTGCTATCAAGGGGTGCCACACACCAAGGCCTCATAAACTTGATTCCACCTCATGCCTCTTTCATCTACCACCAGACACTCCCTGTCCCATTCTCTCACTCGTTCAGATTCTTTTCATACCTCTTTTATCTCGTTGTCACTGACTTTCCATCTTTCTCTTCTTGTCCCATTTGGTGTTTTTCTTTCACTTGCTCTGGGTCAAAGTCTGATAAGGAAAAATCAGTACCCGTCCCCAAACAGGAGTACAGGTACCCCATCTGCAATGACCGGCTGAAATTAAGCAATGGTTCAGGCTCTGTCTAAGACTCCATGACAATAGCTGCAGAATGTCGAGACAATGTATGCAAAGAACCGACCCAGCTGTTGGCAGGTACATTATTAGAAACCGAGCGGTATTTAATTTTACCACAAAGTAGGGCTGTGTGTGTCATGGGAATGTCTTGTATATTCTCAGGTTTCTATTGTGATCAAAATGCCATAGACGCCCCCACACACATGTGCATCGAACTTGTGCATACATAAGTCTTGTAGGAAATGTATAAAATGAGAAAATGGGATACACCATCAGTGTGTGTGGACAGTCAAACTGGTCATTTAAAGCATCTATGCAAATGACCCAGGCATCATCTGTAAATCCTACATTTTCAGAGAAAGCAAACTTGACATGTTGAGGTCATATGAGCACAGAGACAGCAGCACAATCAAGTAGCAAGTGTCATTTTATCACCACAAACCCATGCTATTATTATATCAGCACATTTTTCTTTCATGTGTGACAGCACTCGTGCCCTCTGTCCATGAATCCCCGATATATAATATATGTTCAATTAAATGTTATTATTTGATTTAGTAAAATTCATCAAGGAAAATCTGATCTGGTTGGAATTCAGAAATACACATTCGATGGACAGGGGCAGCAGAGAGGTCTGTCAAGTGAGCTGACCAAACGTCTGGAACAATTCACGTCAGGCCCCATATTTACATGATACTAGCCAGTAGCCACGTATTGCCAGAATTGAGAAGAACTGCCATCAGTAAGGACTGTTTCCATGAGTGGCCGGGCATTACACATGCCGAAACATTTCTAGGAAGCAATGAGATCTTACATTTTTCCAATGCACGTTTTATTTATTTCAACAAAAGGGCACAGATTTCACCACAACAACCTTCGTGCCAACCAACAATGCAATTCAAAGCGTGCATATATTATATTCCCAAGAAGTACTGGGGGAATATGAGATAATACTGACAACACTACATGCATCTGGGCCACACACAAATGGAGCGGTTTCGAGAAAGATAGAAGGTCTTTGCCCTCTTGTTTGGATATAGACTTTTCCTAGTAGGGGTAGTCGCCCATTTATGCTTATTGTTGTTGTTTTTTATTTATACAGCTAAAAACTTGAAGGGATGTTATTGCGTTTTTCATGCTAACTTGTCAACTGAAAAGATGCAGGAATTGGCAGGTGATCACTGCCATTACAAGGAAGTACCTGAAAATTAGCAATGTTCTCAAAAGGTCAAATGACTACAGCTATTTAATTTATAGGTGCATATTTCTGACCTACAGTTTAAATATGTGAAGTTGGAAAATCTCTGTAAATGTGTTGAGTGGCGTGAGGTTCAGGCGATGATGGTGGCAGATGACTCAAACTCTTTTTTGTGTTTAAAGACCTTCATTGAAACAATAAAAAGCAAGGTACAGAATTATGATAAGAGATGATAAGAGAAGTACAAAGGATAACAAAAAATATATATGAAAAACATTAGGCGAAACCATTATGATTCATACGTTATCAAAAACTAAAACCGCTGATAAGAACAGAGTAAAACGAATGTGTTCCGTATTAAATTAGCACTTTTAAAATTTTATTAAGGATGAAAGAAAAAGGAGGGAGAGAAAAAGAGGGATGGAAAGAGAAAAAGAAAGAAAGATGACTCAAACTCTTCACAGGGACATATTCAACAAAGTAATAATGCAACTGCAGAGCCAAAGGTATCAACATTCACATCAAACTTATGTTCGTAAAATAAATACCTAGTAAAAACAAGACAAAAGGCTTTCTTCGTGTGTTCGAATAAGATCTGGAAAACATGACTGTATCCATTAGGGCTCCATCAACCCTGTTACAATTTAGGAAAGTTGAAGACTCACCTCTTTAAAGAACACTACATCACAATCTAGTAACAGTCTACTTCTGCTCCCGGAAAAGAGCTACCTTTCTATTCCCTCACTGTTTGTATCTATGCCTTTAACACTACATAGTGCCCTGCTGCCATTTGGATACGCTCATGCTATACTAATACTGCATACATACATACATACACACAGACATACATATACATGATTGTAAGAAATTGGGTTACTGGTAGAGGGGGAGAAACCCTACTCAGGCCGGAACCACTACCCTTGTCAGGTTGATGCACAAGCAACCCAAAATTAACCTGTGCTCAACACTCTGGTAGCTTGGCATAGCACAGTTAGGCTTAACTTAGAGGCAATGTATGCATTATTTATACAGCACTTCAAACAGTAAAATAATTAAAATTTAGCACAAAAAAAGTCCCACACCAGTTCAGAATAATGGAGTAAAATTTAGTTAAAAAATCAAGACTAAAATGACAAACAGCCAATCAGTAGATCCAGAGACATGCAATTTAAAACATTCTCAGTGACTATAGTGCCAAAAACACAAAACGCCATCTGTGAATATCTGTCGCGCTACACCGGGACAAAGTCATAAGTTCTGGCCGAACGTGATGGAGCGTGGGCCTGCTACAAATACCCAGCGAGGACTGCTGAACAAGAGTACCTTAAATCCTGGTTGCAAAGAGTTGCGAAGTCCCACGTCGAGGATATGCAGCCGATGTGATGCAGTCTGGCTCCAAGATGCACTGCACATTGTCAGTTCTGAGGAGTTCTGAAGTTGTGATGTGAGGTCCTAGGTCGTCATCGAGGATGCCATCAATGAGGAGGCCTTGCAATGCAAAGTCCTGCATTGAGGATGCGCCATTCACCGACTGGTTCCAAAGTAGCTGCAGAGCTTGTGATGCAAAGTTCTGTGTCATCATCAAGGCTGCCGTCGATGAGAGGATTCCGATGCAACGGCCTATGTCAAGGATGCATTGCACAGCAGCGGTACCAATGAGGATGCGGGCTGCGATGCGAAGTCCTTCCTCCCGGAAATTCCACACAGCAGAGGCAATGCGTCAGTTCTGCTCGAGGTTGCGCTGAACAGCAGAGGAGATGCGTCAATTGTGTTGGATCCAAAGATGGGCTGCAAGAGCACCTCCAGCACCACTGTCAAGGTTCCAGGACTGGGGTGGCACCACTGGCATAGGGTAGGACTCATCAATGGCAGACTCCTGGTGCTAGATTCAAAATTGTTGCAGCATTCTGTCCCTGATTCTCTAATCAGGAGGCCAGCAAAAAGCCCTTGGAGTTACTATGGGGTCCTGGGTTCAACAGATGCATTTGCAGTTCTTCTCACCAAGCAAAGAAGGTAGCAGGGCAGCACAGCAGGGCAGCAGTCCTTCGGGGCAGCAGGCCAGCAGAGTGGCAGTCATTTCCGCAGTACAGCAGTCCTTCTTCATGGCAGAGTCCACAGGTAAAAAAGTGTACTGAAGAGTTGTGGTCTAAGGCCCAACATTTATACCAGGTGTCCACTTTGAAGTTATGGAAGCCTCTAGATGTTTCCACCGCCCTGAGCTGACAGGCTTAGGCAGAGCCTTTGTGATGTGCAAGTGTTGTATGTGATATCTCCTCCCCTTGTTAACTCAGAGTGGCCCATCCTGCCATCACCTTTCTTCCCTTTGCCTCGCTGTCTCTGAGCAATACACAAAGACCAACTGACAGCTATGCCTAATCATGTGACCCAGGATCAGGCTGCAGGCACCAAATTGTTAAGACAAGAAAGTGCCAACTTTCTAAAAGTGGCATTTTCAGAATTGTGTTTAAAAATCTGACTTAACCATTAAAGAGGGCTCTTAATTACAATTCTTTAGACATCAAATGTGACTTGTCTACCTGTTCATTAATGGAACTTGCAGCTTATTGACGGTAGTAAGGTAACTCCAATGTTTTAATTTATGGGAGAGGTAGGCCTTGCAGCTATGTAAAACTTAAAAGTACATGTCCTACTTTTTAAATACACTGCCCTTTAGGTTGTTCTTTCCCTTCCCTAGGGGCGACTTACATGGAAGGAAGGTTTAGGCCTGGCAAAAGATTTATTTTGCCAGGTCAAAATGGCAGTTTAAAACTGCACACACAAGATGCACTGGCAGGATTGAGGCATATTTAAAGTGCTTTCAACGTGGATGGCACAATCAGTGTTGCAAACTCACTAGTAGCATTTAATTTACAGGCCCTAGGCACATGTAGTTCCACTTTGCTAAGGCCTTACAAGTACATTTGGTATGCCAATTGGGTGTAAACCAATTCTACCATGTTTAATGGAGAGAGCACAGGCACTTTAGCACTGGTTAGTAGTAGTAAAGTGTGTAGAGCCCTAAAGGACAATAAAAACAAAGTAAAAAAAACAGGAGGATTGAAGGAAAAAAAGTTATGGGACAACAGTGCCAAGGATGCCAGGTCGAACAATGACGTTAACAAAGACATTGTAGAAAGAATGGGAAAATTTGGGATATTCAGCACAGTAACAGAGCAATTGCATGTCTTGGAAGCAAGCAAATGGGGTGACACAGGACTCTTCACACAACTGACCATAAACGGATCTAACATAAAACAAAGGAAATAATAAAGAATATTGAAGCTAACTGTAACCTTAGCGTTTCCCAGATCCATGCATATTAACATCGAGCAGACCACGAACACATCACGTTGCAGGGTAATTGGTTCCAGTTACATATTAATGCCTTAGGAACACAGTACAAGTAATGCATTGCCTAATTCAAAAGCTATCATCCGTTCCAGATGTAGATACCCCACGGTCCTGGACTTGAGTATATTATATCCTCCCTCTGTAGCAAATGCAGGCTTTGTCTTGTGGTACAATGAGCTGTAGGCTTCTACAAGATTCAGACTTTAAGTGGCACAGTGATCAGTAACAGATGAAGTTCCACTAAACTCTTACAAGCTAGCTCTTAAATTGTCGCTAAGCTAGCATGTGCATGCAGCAGAAGAGCCAATGTATTTTATATCTTTGCCTGAAATCCGTGCTCTACGCTTGCATTTAGGGATAGGAATGGGTGGCAGTATTGGGTTTAATCTGGTGCGGTGGTATTTTATGGCTCATAGATTCTTCAGTTGGACTTTGTCTATCTTACAGTCGTGGTTGGTCGTCCTCCAGAGCCGGTTGGAAGAACTGATGTCTCTTCTGCTATGTTTAAAGTTCTCAATCGTGAGAAAGTCTGTCACTTGTGTAATCAAACACACTGTGTATCTCATTTATGAATAAATGCTTATGCTTTGAACGGGCCATTTTTTTGCAGCTTCGTAGAAATTATGAAAAGAGAATAACATGCACAAATATGTTCTCAATTACTGGGATGTAAAGATGTCTGATTACACACAGGATGCTTGAGCTAGAAAGCTAGAAAGTTTGCAATCTGCAGTTTTGTGTGTGCCTTTGAATCATATTACTCCTTTGAAACGTTTCCAAAATAGGAGGGAAAGAACAAAAATGATTTACATCTGCTTTGTATGTAATAGCTACTATGCCGTACAGCACTCTACATGCATTCCGTGGTATACAATTCAAGGGATCCCCAAAAACAGTCAACCCTGTGGGTCAAAAAAGAGCGAAAATGTGACATTATCTAAAATGGCAGCCAGTATTCCAGCACCATGTTTGCCTGCTCCTGTGGGTCAGTGTGACAACAACATGAGGGGAAGCTGGTTGACAAAGGGAGTGTAACATAAAAAGGTTAACGTCTTTCTGCAAAAACACGGCTGGGGTGAGTTCAGGGAGTGGCATACAAATGCAATAGCAAGACTCCATTGCGGGTGAAGCTGGTAGGCAATTGCAAAGCGAGAGGGCAGGTAGAATGAATGAAGAGTGTAGATGTTTATGGGAGAATTATGTGATTTTGTACAGGAGAGAGAGGGTGGGAGTGTAGCAGAACATTAGGGTGGCTCTGCTGACTGGTGCATAGAGTGGAGAGCATCATAAATTACTGCGTGGAGTGTGAGGATAATGTGATGGTGAAACCAGTCCCAGGATGCTGGTTTCCGGTCCAGGGAAGACATGGCTTGGCAGTTCAGGCTGGACTGTTCCCATGAGGCACAGGGTTAAGACTTATTTGCAAATAGCCAAGTCTGAACTGGGGTGGCGAAGTGAGCTAAAGAACGATGATTCAACCCAGATCTGTGACTGGGGGGTGAGTGTCTGAAAAATGTCAGTGCTCCGTCCATCATCTCCTTGTGTTTGCCATGGTAAAAGGGCAGTCAGAGGAGAGGTTTAAAAGAAGAGCTATGCTGTTTAATGGGGTACTTTAAAGGAGAAGCTATCTAGGCAAGGTCAAATGGCGATATTTTTCAGTCAAGGTAGTGATGTGAAGTGAGGTTTATACGTTGGCGGTACAAGAAGACAAGATTGGATGGTACAAATGCTTGGGCACCTTTCACTTTCTTGCTGGGTTTCAGATGCCTACATGGGAGGAGAAATCTCAAGTTGTTCACATTGCAAAAATTCTACGACTGTGATCAAATTGAAAGTGTGTTCAACCAAAGCATTTTATTTGTATTTATGGTTTGCACGATATTATTTTCAGGACTTAATTCAATTTTGTTAGTTTGGTATGCTGTCTCCTTGATTCTTGTCAGTAGATATGTTTCCTCTGCAAACATCTAATCAGGTATTGTTCCCACTTTGGAAACGCCCTTTATGGTTCAGTTTGTTTTTCTTGTGTACAAATGGCTATTGCTAGAAATCGATGATTTCACATCAAAAAGTGGTTGTTATTTAAACAACATCCATAGGGCAGGAAAAAATACTCACAAACAATTCCAAGGCCACTTTAATGATCATTTCCTGTGGTTTGTATTTACTCCGCTCTTGAAAAGCTGTTGCTGCTAGTTGCCACAGTAGCTGTGGGGTCATTGGCTGCTGACAACTGTGAGTTCAGCTGTGAAGGAATCCAGCGCGGGGACCCTTTGCAATGGAGTAACCATGCGCTATACAAGCTGCTGCAATAATAATAATAATTCATCGGTAGTGTTCCTTCCTATGTCTCTGTAAATGACAAAGCCGTAGCACAAATCTAGATGATTGTTTTGATCGAGGAACGTTTATATGTTTGTTAAACTTGGGAAATATTTTTCTGAAACTAAACGCTGTTGTATTTTTGATGAACCCACACTTTGGCAATAACTTCCACTTCACGAGAAATCTGAAGAAATATCTCTTTGTTTTTGTGGTTCTGTCAGAATGACCACATTATCAGAATGATGTCCCTTGGTTGCACACACAAACCTCCCACCAAAATTACCACTTGCCCAAAGACCAGTTCAGAATCTTTTTCAAAATCAAGTTTTGTGTGTTCCTATTTCCTATCTTGAAATCACTTTTCATGAATTTTCATGGACATATAGTACAGTCTTTAAATCTCACACTGTGCTGCCCTTATATTTCCCACAATATTTAAGTATGATACAAGCAGCCAGAGGCGGCAAGCCTCCACGTTCCTTTGCCATTCCCTTGCCTTAAAATGTTACAGATTTATGAATTTGGCTGCTCATATGGTATATCTGTTTCGCGTGGCTGACACCTGTTAGCAATCCAGTCTCTCCCTGGATTATTTGTTATGTGGTTTCTAGTGTTTGGATAAAGCCTGCCTTTATTTGACATATTCCAACCATTTGGTACCATGGAAAAAATTCATGATAATGTTGAGTCAGACACCTCACCCGTTATCGAATCCAATAGGGCTGGCATTTTTAATAGCATTTATGTGTGTGTGCCCATGTCCACATTCACCCAAACGCATAGACACAAACAACAGACATACATGCTGAAATGGAGGCACATGCAGCACACAGATTGGATCTCCATACACACAAAGAAAATGAAAATCTAGACATGGAGGCGGACACAAGAATCACACACATGCAGGGACCCACAAAAACAGGGCCTCCGTCTAAGGCTTGGCTGAATGCTATGACAGTCTAGAAAGAAGCGCAGGAACATATGTTATATATGTTACACAACTTTGGTTGAATAGAGCCAGACCAATTGATATTTGGGTGAGAACAGATAGAACAGTCACAATGGAAGAAAGCAGTTATTAATGGGGCCCTACATTGCAGGAAACGTCCCTATTTCATTTCTCTATTTTTGTTGAATTAGGCAGCATTAGTATGGGTTGTAAAGCATTGCCCTAAGTAATTGATAATGTGTTTATGATTGTCTAGCTTATGTACTCTGAAAGCATTAATAAATGTCATTATAAAATATTTCGCTGCAACCCTAAGCAGCCAACCAGGCTTGGGTCTGACACCATCAATCACTTTGATATATCCTAAATATTCACTGCCCTTCTTCAAGAATGTTAAATAGGGGTCAAACCCAATATACCCTTGAGGGCTTGGGCAAAGAGATATGAGAAGGTCAGTGTGCCAACAAGGGATTTATTTTAAAGTGATCAATTATTTATGAATTTCACCGATTTGAATCAATAGGCATGTTAAGATAAAATAACATCAATGTGAAATCAATTTCATAAACTGGACATCATAGATATATAATGATAACAACGCACACGGGGATTTCTTTTGTGATTCAAACACATTAGTTTATGTAATTTCATCCAGAGTAAAAAGAGTACAAAAAAGACATAAATTAAAGCAATATATCATGAAAACAGGGGACGGAATTAAGTCCTCATTTCATCTATATATACACATCTATTCCTGATTGGTTTGAACAGAGATGCAGCTTTTTCTTAAAAATACAATCTGCTGTACATAACGAATAACTTGGAATTAGATGGTAAAGTCGACGTTTCGGTCTTGGGTGGTGTCAATCCGTCAGACCATCTTCAGGACAATGATTGCTTAAAAAAGGGACTCCATGTGGAGCGTTGGCATCAGCAACTGGGTCTGCAAGGGGTCTGCCTGCATCAGAACAGCCTGTTCTGATGCAGGCAGACCCCCATTGATTCTCTGAAGACTGACGCCAGAAAACTTTCAGCTGTGCCGATTTGTAACCACAGCCTTTCTTTAAAAGCAGTGTATTATCAGTCTATCCTGATCCAGACGGATCATATTCACATTCTGAAGACTAACGACAGAAATAAATTAAATCTCGGTAGGATTGATTCCCGCATTACCACGATCTGGCAGTTGCTGATGCCAAAGCTCCACATGGAGTCCCTTTTTTAAGCAATCATTGTCCTGAAGATGGTCTGACGGATTGACACCACCCAAGACCGAAACGTCGACTTTACCATCTAATTCCAAGTTATTCGTTATGTACAGCAGATTGTATTTTTAAGAAAAAGCTGCATCTCTGTTCAAACCAATCAGGAATAGATGTGTATATATAGATGAAATGAGGACTTAATTCCGTCCCCTGTTTTCATGATATATTGCTTTAATTTATGTCTTTTTTGTACTCTTTTTACTCTGGATGAAATTACATAAACTAATGTGTTTGAATCACAAAAGAAATCCCCGTGTGCGTTGTTATCATTATATATCTATGATGTCCAGTTTATGAAATTGATTTCACATTGATGTTATTTTATCTTAACATGCCTATTGATTCAAATCGGTGAAATTCATAAATAATTGATCACTTTAAAATAAATCCCTTGTTGGCACACTGACCTTCTCATACTTCTTCAAGAATAGCAATTTCCCTGATTTTGCTTTCTAATTTAATTCCTTAAATAGGGGTCATACATCTCTGGGAGACAAAGTTAAAAAAGCTTTGAATGAATGGGATGCATCATGAAGTCTAATCTGATAATAAACAGAAACTATCTGTAACTTGGAGAAATACTTGGATTCACCTAAGATTGCAACCATTTTTTGGATTCTGGGAAGCAGGGCACACATTACACTGATATTCCTATTTAACTAGGTAGATCAATGTAAATTCTTATTTCATTAGGTTTCTATTAAGCTACTAATATTGGAAATAGTCAGTCGGTCAGTCAATAATTCTTTATTCGATCCAGTAAATAAGATCATAACAGCGCAGATAAAAACGACATAAACCAACAAAAAATTCCAATTCATCTTACATAAAATTCATAAATGGCAGTAAATTAAAACTACACAAGTACTTCCAGATGAAAACAAGGAAGACAACAATTTCCATCAATTTAGGGCAAAAAACTGCGAGATTTAAAATAGGTGATGTTCCAGAATTATTGTAGATCCAAGATTTGGAAGTAGTAGGAAGTCAACCAATCACAGTAAAGTCGCCGGCTGCCATTTGATTGGCTGAGCTCATTCCAGAACTGAAACACTATTTTCCCTCTCTTAGTGCCAGAGAGGGATGTATATCTCTGTTGTCTGTGCAGACTGATTTAAGATACTTGGCTAAGCCAATCAACAAGGGGTGTCATCAGTCTATCTAAGGAACTGAGACACTCTTTTCAGTCTCCCAGTGCAATGTGTCTCTTTCCTCTGTGTGTGTAGGCTGGACCTATGACTGTGGTCAGGCCAGACAGCAGGATTGAAGCGGATGAGTGATATCCTAGTTCTGTGTGGTCATTACCAGGCCAAGCAATGCCCTCTGGCTTCATAAGTAGTAAGGTTTATCTGTACTGGGCTGGCTGGGGTGGCTCTGCCTAATGCAGAGGCAGCTGCTTCCAGCCACCGGGTACAAGTTTGTTACACTCTGGCTTCAGGCCCTCCGTCAATATACAGATGAGATACATTTGCCAACCACACATAGGTATAGACATACTCACTTTAGAATTCACAAACGTTTGGTAGGATATCTCTGGAAGGGAAACATCGTTTACAACGCGGGGATTACATCGCGATGCCATTACATCGCGGTTTTTACAACGCAAGTCGTTACAACGACTTGCGCTAGATGGCGCTCTAGGACAAGGAATAGTATAATTTACTATCCAACACCTTCCCTACTGTACGTAGACTGGAGTTGGAATAGTAAATTATACTACTCCTAAGTCCAGCGCCCTCCAACGCAAGTCGTTGTAATGACTTGCGTTGTCAAAACCGCGATGTAATGTACCGCGATGTAAATGTATGTGTTGTAACGTCATACATCCCTCTGGAAACCTGCAATAGACATATCTTTACAGGTGCGCTCCTGGAAAACCTTTGTATATTTTTTTTATTCATGGAAATGTATACAGGAGTATAGTTTTTCATGCACTTTTTTCTTATTTCTCCACAATAAAATATTTTCCCTGTGGTGAATCCACTGCCCATGTTTCCCAGCAAATATTTGGGGCTGTTCCCTCTTATTTGCAACCCTGGAAAAAATTACTTCTGTCCTTGCCATGTGTAAAATGTCACCCTTTTTCAGGGCAGGGAAGGACTAGAAAGGAGTTTGTAAATATCCACAGACATGTTAGTGTGTGGAGGTGTGCAAACTCACTGGGCGTTGCAGCTCTGTAATACGCACTTCCTGCCTTCGTGAGTAAATTAATCCCTTTCTTGTGTGTAGAACTAACTTTTCTGTATTTCAAAATGGTTTTGCTCTTAAAAAATAGTATTTAGCGTGTAGCCCTACTTACACCCGCAAATAATTTTGTAAATCGGGCCGATGAATCCAAATGTAAACCACTTCCATAGCCAGTGGTCACCCTAAAAATCTTGATTTGACATTCCCTTGCATTCAAGACGCCTCTTCAGATTCAGTTGACTACTTTGCTGGATCACTCTCCAAGAAATTGCATGGAAGCATCTCCACTGAGCAGCACAGCCAATGAGGCGGAAACATCATGTGTCAGCCCCCTAATGCTGTATGAATTACATGAAGATGACAGCAGCAGTTATTGGCAAAAAGCGTCAGACATAAACCACGTCTTCGCTAGTTAAAAGTGCCAAAGGAAGTGCTTATTTTGTACTGTTTGGGCTACACTCGTAACCCACTGACACTCTTAAATATAACAATATGTGCACTCCAAGCTGCCAAAATGTAGCAATGGAACGTAAAAGCGTGTCCATACTTTTCCCAAATGTTCCGACATATGTGGAAATACCCCACAAAAAGATATGATAGAAGTGCAAAAGTGACTTACAAAACAAGCATCCATTCTTATGCATATCCGGGTAAATCACTTTTGGGAAGACAAAACCTTACCAGACGTTAATTGTAAGCAAGTTACAGACCGACTAGAGCCATCCAGCCAGCACTGAAGGCAACATGGGAGCCTGTGTTTGCTTTTATACATCTGTTCTGCTGGCAATGCTTATTTTGTGATTGCTTACTAACCTGGTGGGACTAGCGCTACTAACAAGGCAATGCGCATTATCATAAACCTAAGTTATTATTGGACATTTTGAGCAAAAATGTGTCAAAGGAGTAGGGCTAAAGAATAAAAATGTGCTCCAAAAAAGAAACAGGAACCAGGATATCTCCAAGGTGAGATAAGCGATTGGCTGCAGTAGAGTGTTACTGTATCTGACTAAGCAGTGCATGCCATGGACTATCCTTATACTATCTCAGAATTATCCCGAAAAAAACCTTTTATCCATCTATAATGAGGAAGGACCGAGAAATTGCTTTTCTGTCTCTAGGGTAGATCAATGCTCTATTCTTTCAAGCAGTGCTTGATTTGTAAAAAATTAAGTGCCAGGTACCTTCTAGGAAGGCCACTGCAGCTGCACCACGCAATGCCCTTGCCAGTGCTGCCAATGACAGTACTAACATAACACCTAACCATCGCACTCCTACAAGTGTGACTTTTCAATTCAAATATCTTTATTCGATTGTATTCTTTACAATCATAAAAGTTCATTTCACAGACATACAAGCATGAACATATTTCATATGTAAGCAGTTAAAAACAAATCATCCAAGTCCTTTATGAGACAACACGTTTGAGAGACAAAATAAGTTACAGAATCAATATGGAACCAGAGCAACAGACAGCATAAGCAAGTTAAAAATATAAATAAATGTTCAAGATAAAATGATTAAAAAGTACAGTGATAGTAGCAGCATGGTTAACCCTCCATACTTTTCCTGAAGATAATGGCTAATTTCAAAGAGCTGCATATAAATAAAGTGCAGTCACGATTCAGGAGTTGAAGGTAATAAACAGCTGGTTTAATCTGTGTGAGATTTAGATTTTTTAAACAAGGCTTTAAATATAGCTTCCGCGGTACTGTATAATAAGGACAAATAAATAAAAAGTGCGCCAAATCTTGCGGAGACTTCCCGTCGCAGCCGCAAGCAGGTAGCACTTGACCTCGATGGGCCCCTCTTGGTATTGCCAACAGGAGGTGAAATAGGTCGAAACGGAACCGTGTCAGTAAATAACGTTCATAGCCAGACATAGGCCATGATAGATATGGTTCCATACATAGACATGTTTTAAGTAGGGCATGATTCCTAACACTGACTTTCATCAGTTCTCCCTCCTCCCGGGCAAAATACCTGCTGAACATGTATGTTTTTTTCACAAAAATAACGTCAGCTTTAGTTATGGAGTTTGGGGATGAGAACAGATCTGGCCGACCCATTTCAGTGAGACGGTCATTAATATATCTTAGCCACGGGACCTTGAACCTGCCATCCCAGGTTAAAGCTTCTTTTAATATGTTATAAGTAAGAGGTATATTGTTGTTTAGCCAAGAATTCAGCCAACATAATAGGGGATTTGCTGCTAGTCTATCACTAAGAAAAGGTACACCTAACTCCTCATGTACCGAGAAGTTTCCAGCTCCCCTTGGCAGCCTCAAGACCTTCTTTAAAAAATCATTTTCTGCGACCTCCAAGTCACGCGTCTGGCTATATCCCCAGAGCTCGCTGCCATAACAGGCAGTGGCAACGCTCTTAGCTTGATATAATTTAAGCAGAGCAGCCACCGGGCTATTGCCCATTTTTCTAGCAAAGCCAAGTATGGCTGTGTTGACACGTGTTACCTCGCCCTTCTTTTTAGCAACAGCCGGGCCCCAAGAAAATTGGTCATCAAGGAGGACCCCAAGATATGAGAAGGTTTTGGAGTTTGGGATATTTTCCCCGTTTATGATGAAAGAATTAGGTTTTCGCGATCCATGGCCTATTTTCATAACATAAGACTTTGAATTGTTAATGCTTAAGCCTCGAGACTTCATAAAATCATAAAATGAGTTAAGAAGTAACTGAAGACCAATTGCTGTCCTTGAAATAAGGACAGCATCGTCTGCGTAGAGCAGAACTGGGACGCCTTTTCGGCCGACATAGGGGTAATCCGCACCTGTTCTTATCAGGTAATCCTCCCACTCGTTAATATACAGGTTAAACAAAAATGGAGCTAATATACACCCCTGGCGGACTCCCCGGTTAATTCTAATGTCACCTGTCACTTTCAGATCTTGAGTGTAACGGACATTAGCTCTTGTATCTAAATGCAAGTCAGCCAAAAGATGAATTAAATTCTGCTCGACGCCCAGCCTTAGCATGATGTTCCATAGTTTACCTCTATCCACGCAATCAAAAGCAGACGATAGGTCCATAAAAGCCATATGAATGGTTCCCTGGCGGGCCAAGGTATATTTACCTACAATCAGATATAGGTTCAGACATTGGGTTATTGTTGAATGGCCAGGTCTGAAACCATATTGTATTGAGGATATAGTGTTATTCTCATTCGCCCATGTTATTAGCCTGTTCAGAATTACTCCCCTTACCACTTTTGCTACCGAGTTAATTAAAGATATTGGCCTGTAGCATAGCGGGCTGCTCCGGTCGCCCTTTTTAAACACAGGAACTATGGTTGATTGCCCCCAGGACTTTGGGCAGCCGAAAATTGCAGCTGCGTTTATCACCTTTGTGAGAACAGGAGCCCATAATGAGATACGAGATTTAAAAAGATCTGGAGGCAAGCCATCCAGACCTGGTGCCTTATTTCCAGTTAACCCTTGAATAGCCTTTTCTACTTCATTGACTGAAAAACATGGAAAATTCACCATTGATAATAAAAAATCAGGTTGTCAAACAGAGGTTTGTTGACAATTTCCCAAAATTTACTGCTATTACCCAGGACTGAGGGGTCAAACAAAGACTCCCAGGTATAGGCTTTTATTTCCATTTTCCGTTTATCAAGAGTTTTTTTATATATCAGACGGAGATTTTTAATTTGACCTGGGTCTCTAGGTTTAATTTTTAACGCATTTCTTAAATTTCTACTTGCCAAGGAGCATGTGTGATCAAACCATTTGGAACTGTTTTTGACTTGCCCCTTCACTGAGACTGATAACATAGACCCTACTGTTGTCACTACACCTTCAAAGATAGCTAAAATTTGCTCTGGGGACATGAATGTTGATACACAGTCCGCTAAATCCCTGCCACATGTCTTGTTAATTTCATTGTAGAGATTTTCTTGATTTACCAACTGCCATTTCAGACGACGTTTATCATTTACACATTTTAGAATTCCCGCATCTGCACGGTGTTTTCGCTGTTAAAATACGCCCCCGTTCAATTTAATAGTAAGGGGGTTATGATCACTGTAGATGCTTGTTTGGATGGTAAAAGTAGATGCCTGATTAACAAAGTCGGCAGATAATAATATATGATCTATAAAAGATCCAAGACCTGGGCCTTTAAATGTTGGAACTTCATGGACTTTGGTCTCAGGGACCAATGACATAGCTACAACCAGGTTATTTTCATTTAGCAAATCATTTAAATGTGATCCACGCCTAGTATGATGAAAATGGAAACCATCCATGCGGTTACACCCCAGGGATCCCATAGGGGTATCTCGAGGGTTACCGCAGGGATGTACATTAAAATCTCCTACGATTAATACATTACATGGCAATGTGCCTGGTCCATCATTCAGCAATGCATTCAGTGACAATATATTACACTCCCCTTGGCTAGATAAAGCGTTATAAAAGTTAACTAAAGTTAGAGCATGTTTGCCTCTCTTCAGTACAATCATTTGAATATTACAGTTTGCATTTTGTTGGCTAATTATATTACAAGAAAGAGCCAAATTAATAAAGATAGCAAGACCCCCCTTTGCTCTGCCACTAACTGAGGGGGCTGCTGGCCTAAGGAAGCTTTGGTATCCTTCAATGAAGGCATTATTTCCTTCCATCCATGTCTCTTGGAGGCATATAATTGCATATTTTTCAACAAATGCGAGCCAGGCAGAATCACATATTTTGTCAGCCAGGCCTGCTATGTTCCAAGAGACTAAACTCACGTTACAAGCATCACCGTTCTCTGTATCAGTTACTACCTCAGTGGTAGTGGGTTCTTGTGCCTGATTTGATTGATCAGCATTTATAACTCCCACAGATATACTTGGAACAGTGGATACATTCCCATCCAAAGCCTCATCCAAACCACCCATAGTCAGAAAGTGTACAGCCACTGTCTCCTCCCCTCCTAACTGTAAGCTTCAATCACAGGCATCCAGACCGCTGAAGATGTCAAACCTATTTGTCATCTCCAGCGGAGTGAATGGCACTGGATAGTCCGTACTCACATGTACAGCTACACCCGGCCTGGTAGGTACTAAATTCCATCCAGGCGTCTCTGCGACCGGAGCTGCATGGTAGACATGGGCCGAATTCCTATTATTCGGCATGAGGGGGAAGTTTGCAATAGGGAAAGAATAATCATGGGCAGGTTGATGAGGGAATACTACAGATCTTGGGTAGAAGTAGGTCAGAGGGCGAGGAAAAATGCTACTATTAAGATTTGTCTGGGGCCAATTCAGGATGTATCGTACTGCATTCTGATCTCTGAAATTGACTATAACCACGTCCCCCCCAATGTCTTTAGGTCTTCCACCCAACCACTGAAGACGGCGTACATGTATTATTTTGCCATCTATGTTACTGGCAATTGGTCTATGTAATGTCAGCCAGTGAGTTATTTTATTCTTTAGTTGGGAAAAACTCTCTCTCTTGTTCATTGAAAGCTCAGGCACCCCTGTGAGAATCACTACATATGGTACGGCCTCTGGGGGAAGATCCGGTAGTGGTCTCCTAATATGTTCCCCCCGGGTCTGCCTGAGGCCTTCCTCCTCAGTTCTCATTATTTCATTCGGACAACTACCCTGGTCTCTGAGAGATTTATTATCAGAGATTGTCGGATAGCAATTCGTTTTATCTATTGCAGTGCTCACAGGAGCATTTAGCATATTGGTAGTAGAATTATTATGAGCACATTTGGGGGGAAGAGCTATCCCATTCAGAGGGTGTCTACTGGAAGACGGAGCATCTGGAATAGAATTATTTGAAATTGTATTTAATGTTAACACAGGTTCAGTAGACAATGGCCGGGAGTTATTAACGGAGTTATCCGCTAGGGAAGAGACTGAAGCCAATTTAAGGTCTGGATTAGTTTTTTGACTTGTTTGGCTTCTCTTCCTACCCAATTCTGCTTCTATTTTCCCCAGCCTGTTCTCCATATTTTCCAATCTTTCCACTATAGCTAGGGTGTAGGTTCGCATAATAATCTCAATGCTATCCAAGAGGCTACTGGTATGTATTGGTTAAGACCCATTATCCTCCAGGCTAGATTGAGTGCCATGCTCCCCCTCTGGATATGCAGAAGTCAACATTGATATAGAAGCATTTGCCGTTCCAGTCACTTCCGTGAGAACTACAGCAGTTGTAACATTGGTACCAGAGGGGATGGTCTTTTTCCCAAAGTCAGTGGAACTTAGCTTCTGTTTATTTGGTTCCATCCTTTTGCGTCTCCTCTTGGTAGGAGGTGGACCATGCTTTGTAGTTTGTATAAGTTTCTTAGGCCTTTGTCGAACTATCTTAGGAGGAGTGGGTGACACAGAAATCAAAACTCCAGCGGTACTGGGAATGCAGTGAATATTATATGGTGAAGTTGGAATGTCTGTTCCAGTGGAACTAGTGCAAGGCACTTCACAGTCTCTCAACAAAAAAGGTACACCATCTGAAAATAGGGTATCATTTACAGGATCTAAGGCTATCTCATTATTAATAATAGCTGCAGGGTTAGACTCAGGCAATGCCCTGTTCTTAATTTTTTCAATGGAGCGTCGGCGTTCAGCCCGGCGCTCTACAAGCAAACGTTCTGTCAGGCCTCCGGATGATGTTCTGACAATATAATTATCCAGGGTTCCATTCAGTAAAGACCCCACTCTATTTGCCACTGATATTATCGGGCTCAGCTCTGGCGATGACATATTATGCACTTGGCAACCAGATGTCTTAACGATAATATGATAATGAGACTTACTGTGCGCTCAGTTCGTATCAAGCACGATTTGACCAGGGGGACGGGTCCAGTCCGGTCTCCTCCGGCCTCTGAGGGCCACAGAGGGCCCGCCCTTTGCCCGGGCTTAGCCCGGCGCCCGCCCACGCGCGTCCCGCGACGCGGAGAGAGCAAGTGTCTTTTATGCGCCTCCGGGCGCGTACGTGTCGTCAAGGGGCGCCGGGGCACTTGGGATATGTAGTTTTCACCGCTCCGGGCCGCGGGGTGAAATGGCGGCGGCGGCGAGCCTGGACCCAGCGAGGGAGCACCAACAAAGCCTGCGGTAAGGGAGGAGGGCAATGACAGCAGCCCCAGCCAAAACGCAGGTCTCTCTGGCAGGGTTTCCGATTTTACACACTTCCCGCTCCACCGAGAGAGCAAGTGTCTTTTATGCGCCTCCGGGCGCGTACGTGTCGTCAAGGGGCGCCGGGGCACTTGGGATATGTAGTTTTCACCGCTCCGGGCCGTGGGGTGAAATGGCGGCGGCGGCGAGCCTGGACCCAGCGAGGGAGCACCAACAAAGCCTGCGGTAAGGGAGGAGGGCAATGACAGCAGCCCCAGCCAAAACGCAGGTCACTCTGGCAGGGTTTCCGATTTTACACACTTCATACTATATCAGGCCGCACAAAGCAATAATAATGGCGTGAGACGCTGGTGTTATTAGTTTTCAACGCCATTTGACTTAATAAACACGGTTGTTGTGCACATCTCAGACAGCATCATCATGCTGTGGACTGTCACTAGAGCCAGTGCTGACAATTAAGTGCCGGTGCTGAGTACCAGAAACCACTGGCGCAAATTAAGCACTGATTTCAGGACAACTGACAATCAGGAAAAGATCCAGAAACTGAAAAAATCTGCCACATTGAGTGGTTACTTTAAAGTATTAGGAACTCTCTCTGCGTAATAAAGGTGCAGATCAATGGTGACTTTAAGATATCTCATCCATACATGTCCTGCTCCTTTCCTTCACCATTTTCCTTCACCTTTAAAAGACTGTAAGCTCTTTCATTACAATAAGGTACTTACCACAATCCATCTCTGTGGACGCCTCTCCTATTCCCCACCAATTCCTCCAAGAATATGCAAAGTTTTGTCTTGCTTGCTGCATCCAGCATAGTATGTGGGTTGGTGAATTCGGTTGTCATCGACAATTTCTACAAAACCCATAAACTAGCTCACAGAAACTGATCAATGTAAAGTGTGTAAGGTCTGTTGACCACTCTTTATCCCATCATAACATTATTATGAACTGCAAACTTAGAAGCGATGAGAGCATCACTTTGGTCACTCACACACAACACCAAAAAGCTTTCTTTAGACCTCACTGCAATACAGTATCCTTCAAACCAAACATTCCAACACAGTATAGCATGCTACACATCTGGTAATTCACGTTGGCACTTTATCAGATGCATGATGTGCAGTACAAATGTCATGTTATGTTATGTAGATTTGTACAGGACGGCTTGTCACCCATGAAGGCATCCAGATGTGGAGCAGGTATGTCTGGGAAAAGGGTGTCTCAGTGGCTCCCGCAAGGTTAGTTGAAAAGCCAGGCCTTCAGCTTCTTGCAGAATTCAAACAGTGAACAGAAGGCTCTGATGTGTTGGGGAGAAAGTTCCAGGTCTTGGCAGCTATGTAGGAGAATGAACGACCTCCAGTTCTGCTTCTGTGGATGTTGGGGAGTGTGTGTGATGCCGAGTGCAGTTGTCTGGTGGGTTGGTGGAAGTGTAGGAGGTGGTTGAGGTATGTGGATCCTGCGTCATGCAGTGCCTTGCAAGAGTGGGTGAGAAGTTTGAATTGGCATAATCTCTGGATGGGGAGCCTGTGGAGGTGTGGTGTGATGTGGGTGCAGTGTGGGAGGTTCAGGAAAAGTCTAGCGGAGACGGGGGCGTGGCTACGTGGCAAAACAAGAAGGCCGCTAGCTGAGGTTGCTCCATAACACCCTCCCCGAAAGCACCTATCCGCCACACACATCCGTTCCTCCGAGGCAAAAATCGGAAACCGGAATTGCCACTGAGTGTAACGAACCCAGTCTCCAAGACGGCAGTCCTCGGGAGCTGAAGTTAGTGCCACAATCAACTGAGGCCTTCTCCGACGTGGAAACTGGGGCTTTGCGTGAGCCTGGGGTGTGCGAGTGAAGGGCGGCGAGTTTTGACCGTGTGCCCAGGTATCCAGGTCGGCTATCTCAACAACGCAGCAGCTTGGCCAGGAATACGACGACAGGTCACACAGACCCAATTTGAATAAACCCTGCAGCTAATGGGCCCCGAAGAAACAGGGACGGTGCCATTACGGGTGAAGGAGCGGCGAAAATCGAGCGGTGCGGGATCGGGGGGTCACGCCCAATGAAAGTCAGACCGGCTGTGGCAGATCCTGTGACACACGGTGTGAACATCTATGGTGCCAGTGCCCCACGCTTCGAATGGAGAGCTAGGACTGCTCAGTGTCCGGTGGTCTGTGGCAGCCTCCCGGGGACTCGGCTCGAGAATCTGAGATCCTGGATCGCCCTGGGGGTGCTACCAACTTACCCTGCAGGCCCGAGTTGACTCTGAGAATGCTGTGGTCTGTGCCCCGATACTCGCTGTGGGCGCCGGGATGAAACTGTTGAAATAGGGAGTGCTGGGACCTCAACCACACGTTCTGCTGCCTCCCTCCCCTACAGTGTTCAAGCGACAACCTGCCCAAGCCCAGCGGTACAGTTCCCAGCTGTGGAGCCTCGGCCCTGCGACCCCCATGTCTCACCATGTCCAATATAAGGGGCACTAAGACAGTCCAACAAAGTAAGCTAGACCGCTACACCTGCCCAAAACTGGACCTACCTGACCAGAGGTAGATTAAAGACAGGCAACCGGGGGAAGCGGAGAGTGAGACTCCAGACCTGACATTGAAGGACTTCATGGAGGCCATTAACGGGGTGCGCACGTCCATGGAACAATGGATGGACACCCTTTCCTCTGAGATGATGCTTATCAGAGCCGACCTCACCACCAATGGAGAAAAGGTCAATCAACTCAAATTACCACGGCGAGCCTGGTGGAAGACGCCCCACAGCTGCAATCCGACATACAAGAATTACAGGCATTCCAGAAATTCACAGAAAGTAAGCTGGACGATTATGAAGGGTGCACAAGGCGCAATAATGTGCGCATTTTAGGTGTGCCGGAGGGACCAGCTACAGATCTCTTTGTAGAAAACGTAATCACAGCACATCTCCAACCAAAGGGCTTATCTAACCTATTTGTGATTGAAAGAGCTCACAGAATGCCGGGAGACCGTCCAAAGCCTGGGGCCCCACCCCGCACGATACTGGCCAATCTATTGAACTACAGAGATAGAGACACCATCCTGCAAGCCGCCAGAGTAGCTCCACCGTTCAGATATGAAAATTCAGAAATCACCTTATAATCGGACTTTACACAAGCTGTACAGTGGCAGCGACGTTCATTTCTGGAGGTCAAAAAGAGAGTTCGGGACAAAGGCCTGAAATATGCGATGCTGTTCCCGGCCCGAATCCGAGTAGAGACCGAGGGACGGACCAAGTTTTTCGATTTCCTGGAAGCTGCCGCTGAGTGGCTCGACGTGGCAGAAAAGAACTCTGGTGGCCACTGAATCTGCCCAACCCAAACTTTGCAGCGAGAGTTCAAACAGATGCCCGAGAGATCGCTCGTCCATATTGATTATTGCCTGCCAGGAGCAGGGACAGGTAGAACGCCATCGAGATGAGTGTACACTCGGAGGCCCCGGACTAGTAAATGCACTTTAACACTAGCCTGCCTCGCCCTGGCGATCTCAAGAACTAACATAGTTGAGAGGGAGGAATGAGGGATACCTTGATCTCCCCCAGTTTCTTCTCTTAGCTAATTGTTGGGCGACAGGCACTCTGTATTAAGTATACAATGGTCAGTTTTGAGCCCAGAGTGCAGGGAAGCAGGGAGGGGGGTTATCGGGTGGGATTGTTAATTTGTCGTTTGTTAGTATTGAATCGACAAGGTGCCATAAAATGCTCGCTTTACTTGACAGGAAACAATTAGGTCCTGATGAGTACTCAATAGGAGAAGAGTATTAAATTGATGAGCTGGAATGTCATTGGTCTGGGGGACAAAATCAAGCGATGTGTAGTATTGCAACATATACAGAGACACGCCCCAGACATAGTAATGCTTCAAGAAACACACCTGGTGGGTAATACATTTGAAAGGCCCTCAATAGGTGGGGATACCCGCTTGCCACACACTCAGGCTTCAACACGGGCTCGAGGGGCACGGGAATAATGCTTAAAAACTCCTTCCCCATGGTAGTTACTTCAACATGGGTGGACGCCTGGGGTAGATATATAGGTATCACGTGGCAATGGGAAGGGAAAACGCTGACCTTGGTGTCAGTGTATGTACCTCCAGGCCTTCAAGGACTCGCATTCAAAGACTTAGGGTCCATACTCCTATCGATCCCGGACGGCCTTCTGATAGTGGGGGTGGATTTTAATTCTGTGGCCTCAGGTACGTTGCATCGTCACCCGCCCAGAAACTTGGGTCCCTTGAACCGATGGCTACCAGATTTCCTGGACACCTTGAGCCTGATTGATGTCTGGCAATCCTTTCATCCCAATAGTATCCAATACACTTATCATTCAGGAGCACGCCATAGTCTCTCACGTATCGATTACCTATTGGTACTGGTGTCCAAAACTGAACATGTTCAGGATATAAGACATATGGCGAGAGACATCTCGGATCACTCCCCTATATGGGCACAGTTTGTGATTGGACTACAGAGGGTGGGTAGAGTTGCCCCCATTAACCCCTGGCATCTCCGAAACCTGAGGGTCCGAACAGCACTGCAAGAAGCGATGGTACTCTACTTCTCTGAAAATCAGGTAATGGTACGCTCCCACCAGACACTGTGGGAAGCGTTCAAGACTGTAATTAGAGGGCAAGCACTCACCCAGATAGCAGGAGTGTGGAAGGAAAAATTAAAATAAGTGGTCGCAGCAAAAGAGGAAATCCTTCAGCTAGAGAGTGACCTTGACGGGGAGGTGATGCCATAAAAGCTCCATGTCATACAACTCAAAAGAGATAGCTATATGGTGATAGTGACAGACAGGTCCAAGGACATGGGACGAGAGACACAGGGATAAATATGTGACCTGGGAGATAAGGCGGGGAAACTCATTGCATGGATGGACAAGAAAGAACTTGCAAGTAGACTGGTGCCCTAGTTAGTTGATAAGACAGGCCAAAGGATCACCGATCCTCAGGCAATAGCAACTATGTTCGCGGTGCACTACAGCAACATACACTGCTCGCGGACGGCACACACAATATCTGATTCCCAGCAACTGCTCAGAGACATCACACTCCCGACCCTTTCGACTGATGACTCAGCACTGCTAGAAGGTGACCTGACTAACGACAAGATAGCCCAAGCGATTAGAAGTCTCAGATCTGGGAAAGCCCTGGGCCCCAATGGCCTACCGATCAAGCTCTACAAGCATCGTCCAGATAAATTTGCACCATACCTACAAGGGATGTACGAGGAGAGTAGGGATCAGGGACTACTCCTGAGAGACCAACGGATTGCAACACTAGTGACAATACACAAAGAGGGCAAACACAAGACAGAGTGTGCCTCTTACAGACCAATATCGTTGCTTAACGCAGAACCCAAGATTTTAGCCAAACTCTTAGCTAACCGTCTGGTTAAAGTGATTAGCAGACTCGTTGACCCGGACCAATCAGGCTTCATGCCTCAATGAAACACCGCACTCAACTTGTGTCGAGTGCACGGGGTGCTAGGGAGAGTAGCCACTATTCAAGAAGCAGCAATAATCGTATCTGTTGATGCCACAATGGCATTCGACACCATCGAATGGCCATATCTCTTCGCAGTCCTCAGAAAAATGGGGTTTGAGCACGCTTCACCCAGTGGGTTAAGCTACTTTATCCGGAACCCCTTGCCCAAGTAGTCGTCAATAATAAGAAACCGGAAATATTTGAACTGGGAATGGGGAGCCGCCAGGGCTGCCCGCTCTCCCCCTCCTTTACGCACTAGCGTTGGAGCCATTGGCTTCATGGATCCGTAAAGATCCAGTGATATGGGTACTGCGATGGGCAGACCATTGGGAAGACCGCATTTCGTTATATGCGGACGACATTCTCCTCTTCCTGGCTTCACCTAAGGCATCACTTACGAGTGTACTAGATATATTTGCAGTTTTTGGAAGATACTCCGGCTATTCAATCAAATGGAGTAAATCGGCTATATATAGCCTCATGGGACCGTCCCCCCGGCCTCCCGAGAGGGTGCCCGGCCCAGATCACGACGTTTGGTTTTAAATATTTGGGCATTTTTATTATGACAGATCCGACACGCCGCTTTGAGCGTAATCTCCTGCCTCCCCTACAAAGACTGAAGCGTGATACAGTGAGTTGGAGGGCGCTCCCGCTCTCGTTGTTGGACAGGCCATCGCTTTTCAAAATGATGTCCCTGCCCCACTTTTTATACGTGTTACAAAACTCCCTTGACCTAGAGCCTGCCAGCTATTTTAAAGACATTGAGAACCCGCAAAGGAACTTGCTATGGAACAGGAAATCCTGCATAGCAAACGCCAAACTTAATCTCGGCTGGTATGACGGAGGTATTGGCCTCCCTGACCTCAGAAAGTATTACTGGGCAGCGCACCTCGCCGCCATTAACCATGGCATTTACCGCCAAATGGACGACCCAGGCTATGCCATAGATCGATGGATACTAACTGGGGGACATTATAATAGAGCGTTGTACTCGAAGAGTGGACGGACACTCCTGACGGGCCCGACCAAACACTCGGTGCAGATCTGGCACGCAGCCAACAGAAGTTTGGGATGGGACCACAGATTAATTCCTGCAACCCTCTTATGGGACTAGGAACTGCTTGGAAACCTGTGGCAGTCGAAAGGTTTCAACAAATGGGACCTCATAGGTATCTCGAAGGTGGGAGACCTCTGGGTAAAAGGGGACATGAAATCCTTTGCTTCACTGCAGCAAGAAGTATGACTTGGCCAAAACCGAACACTCTAGGTACATGCAAGTCCACCATGCACTGCACACAGCGCTCCCAGCGGGGACTACACCCCCGGAGTCCTCACCTTTTGAGGATAGGCTGTTGGACGGATACCTCCCATCCAAAGCCATCTCCCTGATGTACATGGACGATGAAGACTGGACGTTGGGGACAGCGTCCCCTCGAGAAGTGGCTATATCTGCAAGGCTGCGACTTCTCCAACTAAAGATATTACATAGAGTATATATAACTGGGCCCCCGCTAGTGAAAATGGGAGCAGGTGGTGATGGGACTTGAAGAAGAAACTGCGGTAGTGTAGGGACCTTCATGCATATACTGTGGGAGTGCAAACACATCCAACGATACTGGAATAGAATACACAAGATTATCAGTGAAGTACTCTCACACACTGTCCGTCCAGAGGCTAAGAGATGTCTTCTAAATGTGTGGGAGTCCACAGATTTGAATAGTAAGCGCGTCCTGTGGGTAACGCTGGGCCTTATGGAGGTAAAATGAAGCATAGCGCAACTATGGGGAGCTGTACACACACCAACAACGGCAGCTTGGGAACGGGACATGAACTGGTGCATGTTTAGGGAGAAAACAGTTTATGTAGCTCGTGGATGCCCCGGAAAATGGTTACAAGTATGGAATGATTGGAACAGTTATCGAGGTGAGATCTGTACCCACCCAGCCATACCTACACAAAATGACCCACCGTCGCCGTAATTACCATTGCAGCAACTATTTAAATGCTATTGTACTAAATGGGAAATCTAAGTCAAGTACTATGTGATCTGTATACACTGAAATGAACCTTGTATTGTCGATTATTTGTTCAAGAAAAATAACTATTAGAAAAAAGGCTAGCGGTTATGTTCTGGATAGTTTGGAGTCTGTGGAGTAGGTGGGTTGAAATTCCGGCAGAGAGTGTGTTGCCATACTCCAGTCTGATCATGATGAGGGCTTATGGGATGGTGCGTCTGGCATTCATGGGGAGACATTTGAAGATCTTCTGCAGCATTCATAGGGTGTGGAAGCAGGAGGAGGTGACAGCATTGACGTGTGATGCCCTGGTGAGTTTTCTGTCCAGGATGAGTCCTAGGTTTCTGGTGTGGTCCATAGGTGTTGGTGTGGCTCCTATCTCCTTAGGCCAACAGGAAGAGTCCCAGGGTGAGCTATTGTTACTGAAGATCAGTGCTTCTGCGTTTTCGGTGTTGAGCTTCAGGCGGGTTTCCCTCATCCAGTTCGGCACACTACTCATTCAGTTAGTTATTCCTTGTCATGTTGATGTCATCTGTGAGAGATAGAATGAACTGCTTGTCATTGGCGTATGAAATGATGTTGATTCCATGTTATCTGAAGATGCTTGCAAGCGGTGTCATGTATATGCTGAAGATGGTTGGGCTAAGTGAGGGTGCTTGCGGGACTCAACGGATGAGGTCCTTGGGTTTTGAGGTGTAGGGTGTCAATCCTACTTGGGTTCATCCTGTGAGGAATGAGGTTATCCATTGAATTTCTGTGTCATGTAGTCTTGTGACGAGTGTGTGTTTGGAGACGATGTCGAAGGCCGAGGAGAGGTCGGGGAGGATGAGTGCTGCGGTTTCTCCTTGGTCGAGGATTGACCGGATGTCATCTGTGGCCGTGATGCAGGCTGTTTAGGTGCTCCGGTTGCGGCAGAAAACTGACTGTGAGCTGTCCAGAAGTTGGTGGAGTTCCAGGTGGCTGGAGAGTTGCTTGTTGATTGCATTCTCCATTACATTAGTGGGGCATAGTAGCAGGGAGATGGGTTGATAGTTCCTGAGTTTGCTTGGGTCGGCCGATGGTTTCTTGAGGAAGGCATGGACTTCCCCATGTTTCCAGCTCTATGGGAAGGTTGCGGTATCAATGGAAGTGTTGATGGAAGTGAGTGCGAGACTGATCGTGGATCTTCCTAAGTTGTAGATGTAGTGGGGAAAGGGGCCAGTGAGAGCCTCTGAGTGGACTGCCTTCATGTTTGAAGCTGGGTCTTCATTGGTGAGTGGGATCCAGTTGGTCTGCCATCCATCTTTGGTGGTGGTCAGTTGGTCAGTGATGTCTGCTGGACTGCGCTGGGAGTTGAAATTGCTGTAGATCTTTGATATTTTGCATTTTGTTGTGGAAGAAGTCGGAGAGTTGGCTGCAAAGTTCTTGTGATGGGATGAGGCTGTTGATTGAGGCAGAGCGGATGGAGAATTATTTTACCATGGAGAATAGTTATTTGCAGTTGTTGGGGCTGGTTTCTATTTTCAGAGCCAGAGCTCTTTTCTTGGTTTCCCGCAGGTGGTGGTGGTAGTTCCTGAGTGCAGCCTTGTAGGTGGTTCTTGCGGTTACTTCTTGGCTGGTTCTCCATTTCCTCTTCAGTTGTTTACAGTAGTGTTTGAATTCCCTGAGGTTGTCAGTGTAGTAGCTGGCTTGCTTGTTGGTCCTTCTTTGTTTGATGTTCTTGATAGGTGCAAGGGTGTTGGCGCAGTCATAGATCCAACTGACAAATTTTCTTATGTCGCTGTCTAGGCTGCTGGTGGTGTCTGGTTGGCTGGTTTTGAGGGTGTAGTGCCATTCGGGGGTGGGCTGAGAAGAGTAGCTACTTTCAACAATGGGGTTGGTGAAGTGAACTATGGAGTGGTCCATCGATGTGAGTGGGGTGGCGTGGCTGAATTTGACTTTGTTGCTACAGTTGTAGATGGAAACCAGAGTGTGTCCTGTGGTGTGTGTTGAGCCTTGGATGAGTAGGGGAGTTCAATGTTGTTCAGGCTGTCCAGCAGGTTTGTGGAGTTGGGGTCCGAAGGGTCATCCAAGAAGAAATGTAGGTCTCTGAGAAGTATGAAGTCTTTAGAGTTGTTGGAGAGGGGCAATTAGGTTTGCGATGAGGTTGTTGAAGTTGATCCAGGGTCATGGAGATGTGCACGTGAGGGTTCCTTTCATCGTGGTTCTTTCATCTGTTTGTGGTTTGAAGCGCAGGTGTTCTATGAAAGGGGTGCTGGTGTCTGTGAACGTGGTGTTTTTGATGTCATCCTTGTGGATGATGGCGAGTCCTCCGCCTGGCTTGAGGAGTCAGTCCTGGTGTGCAATCGTGCACCTCATCGGAATGGCTGCAGCAATGATGGGTGCTGATGCTGGGCTGAGCCAGATTTCAGTTAGAAAGAGGAGGCCTGTTGCAAGAGTCTTGGTGAGGTCTCAGACCTCTGAGGTTTGTTTACAGAACAAGCGTGTGTTGAGAAGCATGAATGTTGTGGTGCAGGTGTGGTGCATGGTGTGGTATGTGTAGGGGTGGAGAGTGTGGGTGTGCTGCAGTACATGAAGTGACAGTGAGTGCAAGTGAAAGGTCCTACCATGGTGTGAGGTGCGTCTCAGCAACAGAGTTTGTGGTGGCATCTAGAGAGTTGATAGCATGAAGGGTGGCTGTGGTGTACCTTCAAGGGGTCATCGGTTTATGGTGCAGGATGCAGTCCAGGCGCAGAAGGGCTTGGGTGTGGTGCACCCGCTGTGCACAGACACCATTAAGTAGGTCCGGGGAGGTGCACCACAATTAATGTCATTTACAAAAACAATTCAAGAACCATTTCTAGAATATATTCAATTCTTCTCTTTATTTTCTTAATCTTCAAAAAACCGTCACCAGTTTACAGCAAAACTGGTGATGTTTTTTTTTTAAGATTAAGAAAATAAAGAGAGAAATTGAATATTTTCTGTAAATGGTTCTTGAAAATGTTTTGTAAATGACATTAATTGTGGTGCACCTCCATGTTGTGAAAATTGAAATGTCCTTTCTTTTTGGGCTGCATCTACGCAGCAGGTCCTTATTGTGTGCACACATAGGATTGGATTTACAAAGCAGTAATTGCTTGGGGTCACGATATAGGTGCAGCGACTCTATGGCCGCTGCCTTGTCTTAGTTGTAGTAGCTCCTGGGACTGGGAGGTGGGAGAACCGCAGAGGTGATGGGTGGGGTGGGAGAAGTCAGGAAGAAGAGGCAAGAAGGTTCTGGATCAGGTAATGAGCGAGGGGGGCAGGAGAATGCACAGAGCAAAAAACAGGAACAGCAAAAAGGGGAAAAGGGGAAAAAGAGCGAAAAGCAAAAGGTCACAATAGTAAAGGAGCGAGAAGAGAGCAAAAAGGTGAAGGAGCGGGAGCAGCAAAAAAGGGGGAAAAAGATCAAAGAAAGTGAAGTAGAGGCACGAAAGGTACCCACAGCAGATGGGCGAGAGAAAAACAGAGAGAGATGTGCCAAAAAGGGTGGAATAGAACAAAAGAGTAGAGAGAACAGATAAAACCAGCAAAAGTATGATGCAGAAGAGCAAGAAGAGCAACTAGTCTGATGCAGAGGAGCAAAAGTGTGATGAGATAAATTAGTGCGAGAGAGAGAGAACAGTGAGAGTGACAGAGGAGAGCAGCAGGGAAAGCGTGAAGCAGGGTCTCAAGGGCCTAGACTGGCCGCAGGTAGGTAGGAGTTGGGTCTGAGCACTTGCTCAATGGGGTCACGCTGAGGCTGCCAATAAGGAGGTCCTGTGAGGTAGGAGGAGCGCAGGGCAGTGGGCGGGGTAGGGAAAGCACTGGATCAGGTAAGGGGCAGGAGGAGGAGCAAGAAGGGGAGTGGGGAGAGATGGTGGCAGAAGAGGCAAAAAGAGCAAGACAAGCAAAAGGACACAATAGCCCAAGGGCAAGAAGAGACAAGCATTGGCATAGCCAATCGGTCTCGCTTTTGGGACCTTCTAAGTATTTAGTTATGCAGCACAATATCCTTGGTGCAGCCACATCAACTGTTGCGTGGCTAAACACTGATAAGATCCCAAAGGCGAGACCTATTGGCTATGCCAATGCTTGGTGTGGTTGTGTGTGTAGTTGTTTGTGTGTGTGGTTGTGTGTGTGTGTGGTTGCGTGTGTGTGTGTGGTTGTGTGTGTGGTTGTGTGTGTGTGTGGTTGTGTGTGGTTGTGTGTGTGGTTGTGTGTGTGTGGTTGGGTACTGCCTGGGAAGCTGACTCAGCCTGGGCTGACACACACGACAGGGGGGGCTGATGCCCTTTGAGCCCTATGGGCATTGCGCGCCTGACTACCCTCGTGTCTGCGCTCAGCAACGAGGCCACATGTGTGGTTGTGTGTGTGGTTGTGGTTGTGTGTGTGGTTGTGTGTGTGGTTGTGGTTGTGTGTGGGTGTGGTTGTGGGTGTGTGTGTGGATGTGTGGTTGAGTGTGGTTGTGTGTGGTTGTGTGTGTGTGGTTGTGTGTGTGTAGTTGTGTGTGTGTGGTTGTGTGTGGTTGTGTGTAGTTGTGTGTGTGTGGTGTTGTGTGTGTGGTTGTGTGTGGTTGTGTGTGTGTGGTTGTGTGTGTGTGGTTGTGTGTGTGTGGTTGGGTGTGTGGTTGTGTGTGTGGTTGGGCACTGCCTGAGAAGCTGACTCAGCCTGGGCTGACACACACAACGGGGGGGCTGATGCCCTTTGAGCCCTATGGGCATTGCACGCCTGACTACCCTCATGTCAATGCTCAGCAACGAGCCCACATGTGGGCCGCACCAGTGCTTACTTTGTTAAAATGTAAGTGCCAGGGCCCGAGGTCTTCACACCAGCTGGCACTACCCACAGTTCCTGCTACCACTGCTGAGGAATGCCAGTGCCAACTTTACTTATCATCACACAAAACCAGTGGGAAATTTTGGACAATTTCAGGTCAGCCGGAAGACCTGGAAGTGCTAGTTCTGTATCCCTGTGGTGTAATCTTATAAGTGCTGGTATTGAAAAATAAGTGCAGGCGATTGAGCTTGCTTGAGCCAAGACTCAAAGGGAAGGAAAAACAGTAAACTTGGAAAATAAATTCATAAAGCATGTTTCATATGTAAGAAAAGGGGGGATGCTCAGGGGCACATCAGATTTGGAGTGCACCACCTGTGCCTTTTTAAAAATGCAGCACAAATTTGGAAACTAACCCCTCCTGCGCGGGGACCACAGGCAAAAGAAGTGTTTGACTTAGGCTGAAAGAACCTATTGTGGCCTCACCTGTGGGAAGGTGCCACATCGTATAAAGAAACTCTTATGGAAATATTCAATACAATGCTTACATCCCAGATACGTCTCTCCCGTTCTGCGCCGTATAGTTGACAACTAACTTTAGATGTTCAGGTCTTTCCTTGGAGCTTTGACCTCATGAGTGAGCAGTGAGCTGGCCCTTGGAAGCCCTTCTACTGGCTACTCCTGGCATGGACGGTTTATTAGAGCTCTCAAGCGCTTAGATGCCACTCTTTCTTGAAACACGTTATATCAGGGTAACTTTTGAAAGGGCAATAGGTGTGTTACTGCTCATGCCTAATGGAAAGCTATTTACTGGCCCAAGTAAACAGTCACTTCCAATAGTAGTGAAACGTCACTCCTACCCTGCAATATGGTGCAGTTCTGTCACTGATACATAACTTTCATAGTTAGCTTCATTTTATTAAATGTGTAGGGCGCCTTCTCCAGTGTCACATCGAATTATACAATGCATAAAACTGTGAAGCAACAGCATTGACCTTTAAGATGGAAAGAAAGAAGAGAGATTTGTCCTTTAGGAGGGAACAGAGTGAGTAAAGAGACTGAGGGCTGGCGCCTTAATGAGGAGAAGTAAAGCAGCAGCTTTAGTGCCCCCCCCCCCCCCCAGTGCCGGCACCAAGTCACAGGAAATGGACATGAAAATGATTTTACGTTGGTGAATGGGGAGCGCTCCAGCTGGATAATACTAGTTTGCCTGGAGCTCTGAAATTACTCCTACCATTCCTGCTTGGGGGCAAGCACAGAAAGAGAAGAAAGTGAGACTTGCCAATAGGTGGACAGCGCGAGACAGGAGAGGCAAGGTGGCGCTGGCACATGGAATGGAGACTACAGCCAAGAGTAAAGGCCGCCAAAACTGAAGACAAGTCAAAGCTCAAGAGCACCGGTGCATTTAAATGTGGTGCAGAGGATCCAACAGAGAAGCAAGAGTGGGCGAGGGGGCCAGCGACAAGGAGAAGGAGAAAGGAGTAGCAGGAGGTAAACAGATAAGAATGTCAACAAAACGATAGAACTTGACCTAAGTGTGGCTAGAGAATGAGCAGTGAGTATAAGAATGCCGTGACTGTGATATATATGCATTTAATGTCGATCCACACCCAGACACTGATTGAATCCTCATAACAAGCGGCAACGTAGATGGTCTCATGGAGGAGCCGGGGCTTTAGGTCTGTTGGTGGGGGGGGGGGGGGGGCTGTGGAGAAACATACACAAGGGTGAAAAGGCAAGATTAAGCAACAACGGGGTGGGTGGGGGATTGAGATAATGCCAGTGCCCGGGTTAAAGTGAAAGCAGGCGTCCATGTGCTGCCTGCAGTAAGAACAAGCATTGGCCACGTGAGAGCAAGCATCGCGGCACCGGCGCTTTACTTTGAACATTAAAAGTACAGCGCGGGTGCTGCGATTATAGCAAAAGTAAAGAAATAGATGTTTTTTTCTATTTCTTTAATTTTGCAAAAGTGAAAGTCATCACGGCTCTAATGACCCGTGAAAGACTGCTGGTGGCCGGCTGCGCGCATGCACGTTTGCGTGAACGCAAGCGCTAGGCCAGCCAGCAGCACTTTGAAAACTCATCTACAAAATGTCTCTCTGAGCAGTGCATGCGCGCTGACTCAGCGAGACCTAAAAATAGACACAAATAATAAAAGAGCGAGCATGAGAAAAAAAAGGGAAAAAGAATGTGGGAAAGAGAGAGCATTATGGAGAAGGGTTGAGAAGCTGTGAATTCTACAAACAAGTAAAGGAAAAACATGTTTTAACTTTTTGGGAATATGTACAAGAAAGCCTTTGAGTTAGGTACGCCACCAACTACGATGCCACTGACATTGTTGTGATAATATGTGTAAGTATAGACACGGTCTCATCCCTCGTTCGGCCCTCCTGCATGACATCCAACTTGAATGAGGCGAAATCTCATTAGACGTACTCTATTAAAGGGCCCATTGATAGAAGTGAAACGATTACGGATGATGGGCAAGTTTGTAATTATGTGGTTCATTGTTATGTCTATGCTGAATACATGTCTAAAAACGCTCAATAAATAAAAAAAGGTTTTTAAAAAGTATGGACAGGTGCTGATAAAACGGAAGCCAGCAAGATATATCTATTTTTAATGCCCACCCACATATCTAGTGTAGGATATGCTGGCACACCATCCTAACAATATGGCCCTATTTGTTATTAATGTGAGTGGTAGTGAAACTGATGACACTGAACAGAAGAACAGAGATCTTGAACATCACAAAAATAAAGTAATTTTTAACATTCATCTACTGATTTTGCAACAGTGAACTTGAATCCCATGACCACAGACAGGGCGCATTTCCCTATAGTGATTCCAACACCGACGCCTTCGACCAATGTTAGAGATGGAACATAAATGGCACAATGTATGACATAAAAGCCTAGAAACTCTGGGTCCACTCATTTTAATCAGCCAGTCCTCGTGGGATTCTCAGGTAGTGTTTCAGATCGCTGTTCTCTTTATGTCACCTAGTGATTTCCTTTGGTCAGAGGACTCAAAGTCATTCATAAGGGGCAGACCGGCCACTTTTAGATGCAGTTTGAAGGTACTTTTATGTTACAGTTATATTGGATTGCAACATTAAATCTTTACTTGCATTAGTTCTTACTGATTTGTTCTGAACCTTTATTAGCAAATGCCAGGCTTAGATATTGTCTCTGTAGCCTTGGATCCATGGCCACAGTGGCCAGTTTTAAATTGAGGGACTGTGTTGGGGCTCCCTGACTTACTCTCATCCATAGTCTTTTCAGAAATGTCCCCTCTGCCTTTTCAAACGCTGAAAGGTTGGAGAAGGACACATATTTATTGCCAAATATTAATATAGAAGAGAGTATACTCTCATTCCTTAAGTTCAGAGTAGTATTTTTATTAGTCATATGCAACAGTTAATATATATATACCATTAGCGCTAGGGAGATGTTATTCACTACGCCCCTAACAGTAACTTCTCATGTACTTGGAGAATATGGGACAAAGGTATTTTTGTTCATGTACAACATGCACCAATGCCTCTGTCCCCATAGGTCCACTTGAAGGGAATGTTTTTCGTTTGCAAAAATAAAAATACAAAAATAAAACACCGTTGTTCTTTTTCGATATTACCTTTGAGGAATTGAGCATTCCAATATGACAGGAGGTTTTTAATGCTTGGGCGGGCTGACATTATCTTTGATCCAATATCACACGATTGATCAAGCGTTTGTATGAAGGTATCTGTGATGTTAGAATGGAATGGTAATGTTAACTTATGCATCTACATAGGATTTAGATGAGTGTGGCGCAGTGCTCCGATGGCTTTAAACAACGACTCTCGCCATGAAAATAAGTAAAGAATGTCATGTATCAGACTGGAGGTCATCTACGTCAATAACATGTTTTGAGACTGATTACATGCTCTAGCTGATGTCAACATTAGTATGAAGTATTCTTCTGCAACACGATAAAATGAGCGCTTAATTTGAGTCGGTGTTTTACGGTGCTCGGCACCAGCACGTAATTGTCAACACCAAACTTATGACAATCTTCCACATGTTGGCGCTGCTCTATCTAATAGAGATGAGCAGAACAACGGTTGTTTATTAATACAATATACATTACAAATGACTAATACCTGTTTTCCCAGCCATTCCTTTAGTTTTGGGGACCGGGAATAATCTGAACTGTCGGACTTGCAGGCGACAGAGATGGCTAGTAGTTATTTTGTTAGCAATGCCAGGGGCAATGGGTGGTGCAAACTGCTGAGGCCTCGTAGTCACCCAGGCCCTGGCACGTATTATTTTACAAATCAAGCAATGGATAAAATACATATTTATTTAGTGTGCCGGAAAAGAGTGCGAAGCAGATTAGTTCGCGTTTGCAAAAGTCACTTTGAATCCATGCTAGTGCAAACTGGTGCCAGCCTCTGAGTCTGATGTGCATGTTTGGGTCTGCAGTTTGCATTGCAGTCCGTGACGTTTAAGTGCCAGGAACCGCAATAACAAAACAATGCAGCACAACGCGAAAGGGACTCCAAGGGTAGCGTGCGGCGACCCTTTGAAACTCTTTACAAATGGGTTTCATCACTCAGTAACTTTAGAAGCGGCCACAAGCCACTGCTCCAGTTCGTGTCAAGTCACAAGGAGAGGAGAAAAGGACACCTCTTTACGGCCTCTTTCTCTAGCACTTCACCGTGAACCACAAAGTGTACACTGTGAGTTGCAAAGTAATTTCAATCTCGCATTTTTATTAAATTGCAGATTAGGTTTTAGCACGAGCAAAGTCTACCAGTTAGCACAGTGCATGCTTGGTAAGTGTCAAACCCCTTTTCACATCTGGCCCATCGCTATTACTGCAGAGCACCGTCAGAGCTCCAGTACACGCATGCAGCGTTGGCCATTCATTCGCCTCCATGTCTACATATGAGTAGCACGTTATACCAGTCCAATGCAACACCACATTAAACCAGCAGCATTATAACTTAAACCCCCTGTACCTTGCAAAGAGGTAGTTTGGAGGGGTAGTTTTGTATGTACTTATGAGTGTACGGGTATATTCTTTATGTCTTAATGTGTATGTCATATCCAAGACACCAACAATGAAGATCTGAACTAATCATTTATATCATATCTAAACGTAAGATGCAAGGGAGCATTGCATAGCTACATTAGGGAGAAAGGAAAGGAAGAAAACAGATAGGATGATCATGAGCTAAGGCTGTCTTCTAATGGTTTTGAATTCTGTGTTCTGAATGTAGGTCTCAGAATGTTTCGTTTGGCAGTAAAGAACAAAGATTCATATCTTCCCATAGTGATATATGACTTTTTTATGAAACAAGTATAACTTTTAAACAGTTAGTGAAAAAAGTTAAAAGAAATTGACTGCAAACCTGGCAATTGTCTGAGGAAAGAACATCGAGTTTCTGAATCATCAATCATCAATCTCTAGTGGCGGCTCCTCCGCTAAGGCGGAGGTGCGTCACCCCACTGCCTTCAAACAGGAAAAGAAAGGGAAAAATAGAATGATAATAACGCAATGTTATTATCAGTTCATTTTTTCCTCCTACTGCGGCAGCTTGCGTGAGGGGGCAGGGCAGGGCTGAAGAGCAGGGGAGGAGGTTACAACCCTTCAAAGTGTGAAATGACTGTTTGGTCGGCCCTCTCTGTTCTCCATGTTACATTACAGCCTGCATGGAGAACATGCCAACCTCTACAGCCACTGGTGGAGGGCCGAGTCACAGTGCTCAGACCAATCACAAGATTGGTCAGGGAAGGGAGCATGACAAACCTGCTTCCTGTTCCTGGAAGACGAGAGTTGTGAACCACGCGCTCCCTACCCACCCCCGCGCCCTCCTTCACCCCCCGCCCGCCATGCCACCCACCAGCAATGCCGGCTGCCATTATTTAAAAATACTATAAAAGTGATTGTATAGTGAGAACCAGTCAAAGAAAAAGATTTTAAAAAATGGAAGGGGATCTATAAGAAACATGGTTCATGCGTATGGTTAGCATCAGCTAAGAAAAATGGAAAATAATCTTGCCAGAGATGAAAGACAAGTGATAGAACTGAAAATAATAAAAAGGAAATTTAAAACAAGCCATTTCGATTGCTAAGCATACATTTGAAGAGATGTCTAGAGATGATTAGAATAATTGCAGAAAGGGATTTAAAAACCTCGGATACTTAATAACCAAGGGTTAAAGCACCAATATTATTTAATTTGGCTACAGTAGGATTTTTTTTTTTTTTTTAAATCAAAGTTCCCCCTCTTAATGTATAGGGTAACTCGCATCCTTGCTACAATATGCTGAACACATTGTCATAGCATATTAAATAATCTGTACGTAATCATTAAGAAAACAAAGAATTCAATTATTGAGAATTAAAAAAAAATCCATGATCTCATCTAATGCTTAGTGGATGGAATGGCAAAAACTAAACATATTTTGAGTCCTATAAATATTTGGGGAGTTATCTAATATCTAGGGGCCACTGTAATTCTCGTATGAACAATTTCCCAGTGGGTCTGTACTTATATATGTCATTAGGAACCCTTACCCAGAACGCTCTGCTCCAGTGTAACAATTTTATTGTCTTTTTTGAAAAGTAATTTCAGTTTTTTTAAGCAAAATGGGTGATTGGATAAACACCAGCTTTATTTCCCTTGGTATGTATTTGATTAGAAAGTGACCTAATAATATATCAATTGTTGTGATAGATTAAAAAGTGTATCAGATGGGTCTCTAAAAGCACTTGCCTGGGTGGCAATGTCCCATCTGCATAATGGAGGACTCTCTGTATTGCATCATTAAACATTAGCACATCTATCCCTATCCGCTATGTGGGAGACAAATCGCTCTTTTAAACAGTTTAAAGATGTGCATATGTTGAACTTTTATTTACCCAACTTATATACTGTCAGGAGAATAAAATTATTTCAGACAATGTAACCAAGAGGAATACATGTGTTTTAGATTTCAGTCTGTTTGCACAGCACAATTCAAGATGACATGGCTCAGATGTCAGTTTCTCTGTTGTCCATGTGGGCAAAAATGAAATTGCATATTCCACAAGGAGTGATATTTAACTTACTAAATGTTAATGTTGTAGGGTTTATTGTGACTATTTGATGCGCTGAGATTTTAGGATTTACATCATTAGAGCTCCAGACTAATTGTATTGCAATTGTCAGATATATTGGGAGACCCGTAACACCATCTTTTTATTATTTCTGTGCGTGGGTTGTGTGAGGTTTTTTAATTCAACTCGTTAATTTTTGTGTTACAAGACTTTGATAACTTTTAATAAAGTTGTATTTCATTTCATTTGAATTATTTCAATGTAATTGTCTGGGTTTACTTTTTAAACAAAACAGAAGGTAACCCCTTATAGTTTCAAGAAAGACGTTTGGCTTATAAAAGATGTTTAGAGTTGGGATGTTTTGCCAGAGAGGCTCCGACATTCAATTAACTTTAAAAGTTCAAGACCAAACTTAAAACTTGCTTGTTCTAATTCTGCTTCTCCCAGGCAATGGTATCAGTGGTCGGGGCCCAGAAACAACTTTGTTTAGTGTGCTGTTTTTTTTTTGTTTTTTTAAATCGCTTTGAATATTAGACCCTGCAATAATTCGCATAGTGGTTATCTGTTAGGATTTCAAAGCACTCGTTTTTGACCATGAAACTTGTCTTTTGCATTAAAGCCAGCAGTGCTTGCTGATACTTGTGCTTATCCTTAATGATAATGACTCTATCTCCTAACCCGTAATGATACTATCCTAACAATAGATGATTGCAAAATGATTTTGCTGTTGAATAAACAGCTTTCTTCATTATGATGACATCGAATTGTTTCACAATGTAAAGCTCATCCATGCCATCTCTTTCAACAAATAAACTTATGAAGTTTCAAAATGTACTGTTTCCACAATAGCTAGAACATTTCAACTGACTCATAATTGCTGATTGTACGTTTGTATAAAGCATGATCTTACTTTTTTCAATTCATATTAATATAGTCTTTCAATTTCATTTACAGCTCATTACATATTTGTAGATACATCGGTTGGAGACCAGGGTGAGCGAGCCATCCTATTGAGCCCGGACCTGAAGCCAGAAGAATGGGCCTGTGTCAGACTGGTCTATCAGATTGCTGGTTCTGATATTTCTTTAGATCCCAGCAGGCTAAATCTTTACCTAAGACCCCTTGGAGAGAGCTTTGATCATTTGCTGTGGTCATCCAATGAATATTCAGATAGCTGGCTTATAGCTAGCATAGATTTAAGAAACACCACACATAAATATAAGGTAACAAAAAAATCTCTTTAATGTATACCAATGTGCTAATTTTTTATTTATTCATTTATGTTGTTTATAGTTAATCATGTCAAACTAGACATTCTCTTAGGTTCTGGTTTTTTATTAACATTGCGTTTTAAGTTTGTGAATAATATTGTGTTCTCTAGATGAGTTTCAAAGAACCATAATAATCAGACAGGTGAGTCAATAAAAATGTTAAGGGCCGAAGTACAAAGCTATTTGCATGTGCAAATTTAGTTTATTTGTGAAAATAACTTTCCTTATGAGTGTAAAATCATGTTAACATTCTCATTCCCTTGAGTAAATCTACCTGCAAGGTGGGAAGTGGGCTTTATGGATGGAATGACCTGAATGTATGTGTGCACAAATGCATATGTGCACATACAAACATAATTGTTTCAGGGTGTCCACTGATTTTTCTTGATTCATTCCCTTTATACAGACAGAAATATATTGCTGCCAGTCTCAGGTGTGATTACCTTCCCTTATTAGTAACGGGTAAGGCACACGCCTGCAAATTTTGATGCAGGTTTAGGCAAATGGGTGCCATGGGGGGAGGGGAGGAATTCATGTAGAGAAAACTAAAGCGAAAAGTTAGCAACTGCATTTGAACCTAATTAGAGATTTTTGTATGCATGTTGACTGCTCATGTGAAAATGAAATTCTCAAATGGGGTGAGCTAGCTTTTCTGAAACTGTGGGTCATGACCCACTGGTGAGTCGTGAGCTAATTTTTGGTGGCTAAGAACAGTTCCAGCAAAATAGATAAAGATGTCTTTAAATTCTTTGTTTATCCTGCCTCATTTGCCAGTGTTTCAATGACAGAGGTCAAATGTCAGGCTATGTCTTCTGACAAATTGCTGCATTAGCTTTTACTCATTTCAGGTTGGCTTGGTTGGTATTTTACCAAATCAAAGCTGTAATATTGTGCCTGGAGTGGTAAATGGCTTTTGTCATTTTACAGCTCAGCAAGGACAGCACTGTGCTAGTCCTATGTTTAAAGACTTTGCTGTAGAATTGGCAAAAGACTTTGTACTTTTCTATCTTGGCGTGGATGGCACTGTGCTAATCCTATGCTTAGAAACTTTGCCAGAAAAGCAGACATTTGAGGTGAGTAGATCTAGAGTGTCGCTGGTGTTGAGAGTGCTCTATACAGGAGCTGCTTTCCACCTAAACTTGAGAAATACCCAGAGTTCTCTGCTCCTTTTTGCAAAATGTATTTGTCACTCTATGCCTGAAAGGGTATTTTTTTGACTTATACTGGGTGCTCCCTTGTGTCTGGACAAAGCTATACCTCTAAAAAAAAAAAGGCGTTTCTTTTACTCATTTCAGGTTGGCTTGGTTGGTATTTTACCAAATCAAAGCTGTAATATTGTGCCTGAATTGCTAAATGGCTTTTGTCATTTTACAACACGGCAAGCACAGCACTGTGCTAGTCCTATGCTTAAAGACTTTGCTGTAGAAATGGCAAAGACTTTGTCCTTTTCTATCTTGGCGTGGATGGCACTGTGCTAATCCGATGCTTAAAAACTTTGATTGAAAAGCAGACATTTGAGGTGAGCAGATCTAGAGTGTCGCTGGTGTTGAGAGTGCTCTATACAGGAGCTGCTTTCCACCTAAACTTGAGAACTACCCAGAGTTCTCTGCTTCTTTTTTGCATAATTTATTCATCACTCTATGCCTGAAAGGGTATTTATATATATATATATATATATATATATATATATATATATATATATATATATATATATATATATATATATATATATATATATATATATATATTACCTACTGGCGGTCGCCAGTAGGTAGTTATAGTTAGGACCACGTTTCCATAGGAAATCCGCAACATTCTATTTTGAATAACTTTGGCGCCGGTCGACGAATCCTCGCGAATTTTTCAAAATAGGTGGGGCGCTACGCTCCGCTCCTACCCTGAAAGTCTCGGGGGGATTCGTCAAGCGGGGGCTGAGATAAAAGGGGGGTCCCAAAACGCGTTTTTCCCATGCATTTTTCCATAGGACCTTTAGACAGGGCTACAGCCCGAACGGCTGAACAGAATTACTAGAAATTTGGCAGAGAGGTAGTCCTCAGGTCAAGGAAGTGCCTTTTGTAGGTTTGGTGTAAATCTGTTCAGTAGATTCTGAGAAAATAGCCTTTAAATCAATATATATATCTGAGCCAGCTTACGGTGCGCTTACGGTACGCTTACCGTACGCGTACGGTGGCGTGCGCGAGCGCGATTCTGATTGGCTCTTAGATCTTAGTAAACATTCGAATCGGCCGAAACCAGGAAACGGCGGCCGCCATTTTCTCTCTCGCACTGAGAGTGATTTTTAAAATATAAAGCCCAAAAACATGTAAAGGGGCTGTTTAGACAGCTCCCACACACATAGCCATGTTGAGGGAGTCCCCAAAGATCCCCCAAGGCCAAAAACGGAATTTTTATTTTTTCGGTAATTTCGCCGATTACGCTTACCGTACGCGTACGGTAAAATTTTTTTAAAAAAAATAATTATCCACACTCTCTCCACCCCGTGTGCAATTGGTGCCCGAAGGGCACCAATTGTGCATGGTTTATTACACCTGAGATAAACTAAAATATTTAAAAAAAAAATAATAAAAAAAAAATTATCCACACTCTCTCCACCCCGTGTGCAAATGGTGCCCGAAGGGCACCATTTGTGCATGGCTTATAAAATATACGAAAAAGTAAAATATTACCTTTCAAAACGAAGTGCATCATATGTCCTCCATGTGCGCACGGTGCGCGAAGCGCATCGTGCGTACATGGCCCATCTAGCGTAACGTGGGCATGCGTGCGTGCACGGCACTAACTGCGTAAAGTGGGCACGCGGTGCGCAAAGCGCACCGCGTGCTCACTGTGCGCGCACGGTGCGCGAAGCGCACCGTGCGCGCACGGAACGAACTGCGTTAAGTGGGCGCGCACGCCACGAATGGCGTAAAGTAACTTAGCATTTAAAAAACCGTACAAATTCACTGAAAAAACCATAGGTTTCACACACGTTATAGTTAGGAATTAGCATTTAAAAAACCTTGCAAATTCACTGAAAAAACCATAGGTTTCACACATGTTATAGTTAGCGGAAATTTTACTGATAAAAAACCAATGAAATTCCCCCGTTATAGTTAGTGCAGGCAACTATAACTCACGCGACCGCAATCTTCTGCTGATGACATATGTGTCTTTATGAAAAAAAAATATTTGTAATATATGTATAGCTAAAAATGTATGGAAGAAGACATGGGCAAATAAGTGTCTAAATACAGTATTAGCATCAGCAGAGGATTGCGGTCGCGTGAGTTATAGTTGCCTGCACTAACTATAACGGGGGAATTTCATTGGTTTTTTATCAGTAAAATTTCCGCTAACTATAACATGTGTGAAACCTATGGTTTTTTCAGTGAATATATATATATATATATATATATATATATATATATATATATATATATATATATATATGAGAAGAAAAGGTTGCCCTTGCAGTGAGAACGCTTCAAAGAGGTGAGTAATCCTCTCTTTATTGAGGTCAGAGAAACAGAACAGCACTTGCCTTTGTTTCAAAAAATCATCACAGCCTGACCGGTTTCGGACTCCCCGTCCTTGTTCACAGGCAGAATCAAGAAACAGGAACCTTGCAGCACACCTGCTTTAAATCTCCAACAGGCACTTCCTTGACCTGAGGACTACCTCTCTGCCAAATTTCAAGTAACTCTGTTCAGCCGTTCGGGCTGTAGCTGTGTCTAAAGGTCCTATGGAAAAATGCATGGGAAAAACGCGTTTTGGGACCCCCTTTTTTCTCAGCCCCCGCTTGACGAATCCCCCCGAGACTTTCAGGGTAGGAGCGGAGCGTAGCGCCCCACCTATTTTGAACATTTTGCGAGGATTCGTCGACCGGCGCCAAAGTTATTCCAAATAGAACGTTGCGGATTTCCTATGGAAACAGGGTCCTAACTATAACTATCTACTGGCGACCGCCAGTAGATAATATATATATATATATATATATATATATATATATATATATATATATATATATATATATATATATATATATATATATATATATATATATATATATACTGGCGGTCGCCAGTAGATAGTTATAGTTAGGACCGAGTTCCCATAGGAAATCTGAAAATTCTATTTTGAATAACTTTGGCGCCGGTTGACTTATCTTCGTGAAATTTTCAAGACTAATGGGGCGCTCCGCTCAGCTCCTACCCTGAAAGTCTCGGGGTGATTCATCAAGCGGGGGCCGAGAAAAAAGGGGGGGACCAAAACGCGTTTTCCCCATGCATTTTCCCATAGGACCTTTAGTCGAAGGTACAGCCCGAACGGCTGAACAGAATTACTTGAAATTTGGCAAAGAGGTAGTCCTCAGGTCAGGCATGTGCCTTTTGCATATATGGTGTAAATCCGTTCAGTAGGTCCTGAGAAAATCAAAAGTAAAATCACATATATATCTGGGCGGAGCCTAACCACACATCTCATCGTGAGATCTGATTGGCTGTCAGCACTTCATCCAAGAAGTGTTGGCAGCCATCTTGGGACCAATATACATGATAGCACCTCATTAAAAAGCATTGCAGTAATAGAAGGTTTTAAGACTTTAGTTACATTATAAATCACTTGTTGATGGTACCATACTCATTTTAGGAATTGTGGTGTGTTCTAAGGTGATTTTACCATGTGAAAAAGCCTTCTGCTGTGATATCATGAATCATGTTTGAGAGAAAACGTTTTTCTCACGCTTTTCCCACAGAGGTTTGGAATGTGATCTATAAGCTAAACTGAGAGCATTATCTTTCTCAGTCATGTGAGAATGAAGTCTGACATTCTCAGTAAAACATGTACATCCAACAAGGGCAGAGACTGTCAGTTGATTCCTTTGTGTTCTACTGCAGCTTCCCAGAGTGTTCTAAAGAACAACTAGAGCGCTAACAGTCCTACTTATGACAGACGTATAGCACACCTGAAGCCATCTTGGTTGGCATAAAGTGGTAACTCTTAAAACATTTAATTTAAAAAGGAACAAAATGAGGGGGTTCATTTTGCCATAGAAAGTATGATTAGTGCTGCAGAAAGAAAAATTAGGGCACATTTTGAGTGACTTCTCAAATCCTCTTCTATTTCATTAAAAAATTCTGACATGCAGACTGAAACATGCACTTTCAATACCAGCAGCAGACTTCCCTGGTGAGCAGTAGCTTTACTACAGTGATCTAATAAGCAACTAGAGTGCTAACATTCTGAATTTATGGCAAATGTGTGACACAACTGAATGCCTTCTTGATGGAATCAAAGTAAAAAACTGAAAGTATTTCCTACTGAGGAGACTGCAGTAAATAAGGAAATTAGGAAACTTCATAACAAATAAATCTCCAAGATGGCCACCAGAGACAAAAGAGCCCAAATGTAGCCCAAATATCACCCAGATGTAGCCCAAGTATATCCCAATGACAGAATGTCCCAGAGTGTTCTAACGAACAACTACAGCGCTAACAGTCTTACTTATGACAATAGTATGGCACACCTGAAGCCATCTTGATTGGAATAAAGTGGTAACACTTAAAACATTTAATTTACAAAGGAACAAAATGAGGGGGTTCATTTTGCCATATAAATTATGATTAGTGCTGTCGAATGAAAAATTAGGGCACATTTTGACTTCTCAAATTTTCTTCTATTTCATAAAAAAATTCTGACATGCAGACTGAAACATGCACTTTGAATACCAGCAGCAGACTTCCCTGGTGAGCAGTAGCTTTACTACAGTGATCTAATGAGCAACTAGAGTGCTAACATTCAGAATTTATAGCAAATGTGTGACACTTCTGAATGCCTTCTTGATGGAATCAAAGTAAAAAACTGAAAGCATTTCCTACTGAGGAGACTGCAGGAAATTAGGAAACTTCATAACAAATAAATCTCCCAAGATGGCCACCAGAGACAAAAGAGCCCAAATGTAGCCCAAATATCACCCAGATGTAGCCCAAGTATAGCCCAATGACAGAATGTCCCAGAGTGTTCTAACGAACAACTAGAGCGCTAACAGTCTTACTTATGACAAAAGTATGGCACACCTGAAGCCATCATGATTGGAATAAAGTGGTAACACTTAAAACATTTAATTTACAAAGGAACAAAATGAGGGGGTTCATTTTGCCATAGAAATTATGATTAGTTCTGCAGAAAGAAAAATTAGGGCACATTTTGACTTCTCAAATCCTCTTCTATTTCATAAAAACATTCTGACATGCAGACTGAAACATGCACTTTGAATACAAGCAGCAGACTTCCCTGGTGAGCAGTAGTTTTACTACAGTGATCTAATGAGCAACTAGAGTGCTAACATTCAGAATGTATGGCAAATGTGTGACACATCTGAATGCCTTCTTGATTGAACCAAAATAAAAAACTGAAAGTATTCCCACTGAGGAGACTGCAGTAAATGAGGAAATTAGGAAACTTCATAACAAAGAAATCCTCCAAGATGACCACCAGAGACAAAAGAGCCCAAATGTAGCCCAAATATCACCCAGATGTAGCCCAAGTATAGCCCAATGACAGAATGTCCCAGAGTGTTCTTAAGAACAACTAGAGCGCTTACTGTCTTACTTATGACAAAAGTATGACACACCTGAAGCCATCTTGATTGGAAAAAACTGGTAACACTTAAAACATTTAATTTAAAAAGGAACACAATGAGGGGGTTCATTTTGCCATAGAAGTTATGATTAGTGCTGAAGAAAGAAAAATTAGGGCACATTTTGAGTGACTTCTCAAATCCTCTTCTATTTCATTAAAAACATCTGATATGCAGACTGAAACATGCACTTTTAATACCAGCAGCAGACTTCCGTGGTGAGCAGTAGCTTTACTACAGTGATCTAATGAGCAACTAGAGTGCTAACATTCAGAATTTATGGCAAATGTGTGACATATCTGAATACCTTCTTGTTGGAATCAAAGTAAAAAACTGAAAGCATTTCCTACTGAGGAGACTGCAGTAAATGAAGAAATTAGGAAACTTCATAACAAATAAATCTCCCAAGATGGCCACCAGAGACAAAAGAGCCCAAATGCAGCACAAATATCACCCAGATGTAGCCCACATGTAGCCCAATGACAGAAGTGTGCAAAACACTTATTGTTTTAGTATGTGCAGTTTTATATAGTGCAGACTTGTCAGGTATTGGAGTGCTTTACATGAGCATTGGTTACATCACACAAGACCAAATTCATTTTGGTTGTAGACATGGGGAGATTAAGTGATTTGACCAGAATCACAGAATGTTGAGCTGAAGCAGAAACTCCAACCTGGTTCCCCAGTTGCAAAGTCTGCAGCTCTGGAAGTAACGCCACATCCTCTCCCTTAGGTGCAACATTTAATCAAATGGTCAACTGGATAAAAAAACATAAAGAATACAACTAATGTAAAAGTTCTTTGTCGCTATTCGAAAACTCAGAAAATATGTCCTTATTTTAGTTTTTTAGAGCACTAACCATAATTTTGATGCAAATAAGACCCTCTCATATATGTAATTTCTAAAGGAAATACTCTAGGTATTACAGTTTTGATTACATCAAGATGACGTCAGGCGTTCCACACTTTTGTAATAAATATAGAATGTTAGCAATCTAGTTGTTCATTGGGATACTGTTGAGAGGCAGAGTCCAGGGGCACAGACTCTGAAAATTGAAGGCAGGTAGGAGAGTGCAGATGCAACAATTTGACCACACTGGGCAGGCAGGAAGGGCAGTGGCAGCACAACAGACTATGGAGGGCAGTGGAAAGGGGGGCAGGGGCAACAAACCAACAATACAGGACTGGCAAGAGAGGCTGTGGCAATATAATACACCATTGTGGGCAGAAGGAAGAGGCAGTGGTAGTACAACCAAACATGCCAACAGACCCGTTTCAGCCAGGAAACGTCCAATGTTTTTAAGCTCAAATGGGCTTTATTTGATCTCTCTCCTGTCTACAATCTCCTCTTTTTCAATGTAACTCAAAGGGGAAATTCAATACCCCAGTTTTTTTTCAAAATCTCCCTCTTACCAAGTTCAAAATGTTCGCAAGTATGGTACATTGGATCATGGTAGGCAGGAGGAATTGGGGTAGGGACATGGACTTGGATAACAGAGGACAGGAGGGACATGGAGAGGTGCACCAAACTGACCCTACAGGGCAGGCATCAGGGTTTGCAGCAGCACAATACACCACACAGCGCATGCGAGACAGGAGTGCAGCACAACATTCCATAGAAAGCAATAGGGAGGGGACAAGACCATGCACATGGACAACAGAGAACAGAGGGGAAAGAGGCAATGGTAGCTAGCTGACCATAATGGGCAGACAGGAGAGAAAGCTGCAGCATAACAGACCATAAAGGGCAGGAGGGACGGATCAGGGGCATTACAATGGAACAGACAAGCCAGGAGGGAGGGAATAGGGGTCTGCACATGGAAACAGAGGGCTGGGGGCAAGGGGGCAAGGCAGGAGCAGCAAGATGACCATGGAGGTCAGGCAGGTTGGGCACTAGAAACAAAACACACCATGGAGAGCAACAATGAGACTATGATGGCATACACACAGACCATGGAGGGAAGGTGGGAGGGGGTCAGGGGCAGCTAGCTGACCACACAGGGAAGGTGGGAGGGGCCATGGCAGCACAGAAGACCATGCATGGCAAGCGGGAGGGTTAGTGGCAGCACAATGGCTATGATGGGCAAGAAGGAGGGTGCAGGGGCATGCACAAAGGACCATGGAGGATAGAAGGGAGCTGGGCACAAACAAGAGAGTTCAGGGGAAGGGGCCTCACAACAGACCGCGCGGGCAGGCAGGAGGAGCAGTTGCAGCAAAACAGACCAGGGAGGGCAGAAGGGTGTGGCAGTAAAATGGACCATGGAGGACAGGAGGAAGGGGATAGGGGCATGGCATGTGGACAGGCAGGGTGGAGGTGGCAGGGACAGGTTACAGTCATCTGACAATGCTAGGCAGGTGGGAGGGGAGTGGCAGCTCAACAGAACACTCAGAGTAGATAGGAGTGGCAGGTCCATGGAACATGGTGGGCAAAAAGGATGGAGCAGGGGCATGCACAAAGACATCGGAGGGCAGGGGGAAGGAGAATAGGGACAGCAAGCTAAGCACAGAGGCTAATCAGGAGGTCAATGATGGGCCATAGAATTGGGCAATGGAGGGCAGGAGGAGTGGACTGATACATCATGCTAAATGGAGGGCAGTGGCAGTGCTCCAGCGCGGAGTGCAAAATCCCTCCCTACCGTTGCGGACCAAAAGATCTCACACACACACACTATCCATACATTCGCTGGTGGGGCCCATAACACCAACACACACTCACCATCAGTCCGTAGGAGAGGCGATTATCCTTCCAAGTGCTGGATAATGAGGGAGGAGGATACCACTTTACCCTAATGAGCAACAAACCTACAAACCCTTCTTATACTCATTAGGCCCTAGATTCTACATTTGGTATTCCCCTCATGACCGGAATGGATCTGTTAGTTGTAGATTTAAGTGAATTTCTAATACTCTAATTAACCTTTTCATTAACACATTTCAATGAATAAACAACCCAACTCATTTCTGTAGATGTTCAAATCCAAATTTATATTAATATTGCAGATTAAATAATTCATTTGATCAAGTTTCCATTCATATTTACCTATTCTGGCTAAAGTCGTCCTCTATGTCAAATCTGGCAATCTCGCAAATCTATGCCCATCAATTTAGCAGGCTAAGTTCATAAGGATTTTGGGCATTAATTCAGTCCGTCAAAGATTCAGGCTAACAGCTGTCCTGCAGTGTCACCGTCCTCTTCGTCAGCATATCATCAGGAAATCGAAGGAGCGACCCTCCAACCTCTCTATTCTATGGGTTTTATAATAATTTATATAGCAAAATGTAACAATATTGAGTTTTAAACTGTTCTGATTGGCTGATCAGGGGTCAACCTCTCAGTTCCCATAAGGTTTAGTCCATGTTGTCAGCATACTTGGTGGTTCTGGTTCTTTAATAAAGCCTTTTGTCTGTAGCGCTGGCACCTTTCCCAGTGGCCTTGATAAGTAGAGCTTGCCTGGGGTCAAGACAGGGCCATTGTTGCTCATCTTTTAGCGCAGGTGCACTTCACCCAAGCCTGGTTCAGCGTCGGCAGTTGGGTTAGGCACCAAAAGCAGCCATCATTTGATAGGCCAGAATAGTCAACTTAAGCAAAGAAACACAAAAACTTAATTAATACATAGAAATGACTAATTAAATGTTATTCCCTCGCTAATACCCATATGTGTGTGTATTTATCTAGCCAAAAGCAACACTCAATGCGGTTTATACTTACTAAATAAAGCACGAATCACAATTTCATCACCAAAGCGACATATATCATGCAATGTTCTAATTATCTATCATTAATATGAGTACGAAATTTAGTTCACGTCATTAATTAGGCCATGCAGATGCAAATCCCACGTGTATTTCGGTCATTAATAAGGTTGATTAGTTATTTCCACATCACTCCAAACCATTAGTACGATTATGATTAGTTAATTAATCTAATTAATAAAACGACATGCAAAATGGGATGGGTATACAAAAATTTTGCATAACCCGCTCCAGCAGCAGCACATCAGACCATGCATGGCAGGAGGGAGGAGGCTAGTCCATGGATTCAGACAACAGAGGATAGGGAGGAGGTGGATGGGGCAGCAAGCTAACTGTTCAGAGAAGGTGGGTATTAGGAACTTTATTGTTTTTAAAATGTGTGTCTGTGCAAACTACTTAAAATATGAACAAGAATGCATAATAATCTCACTTTTATTCAGGAAGAAGAGGACGTTTGTGACTGTGACTCCGGGCTCACTTGGCAGAAACACCCCCTGACCCTCCACCCCCCATCACAAAATGTAATGCCCGTGAAAAGGGTAGGTGGACGCAGTGTTATATAGAACATAGTCCTGAGAGCACGATTGAAAATGAAAACTAGATATAGTATATGGTATAAACTATGCACCAAAAAGTGTGATATAAGATGAACCGGGGCGTGAAATATAATATGCAATACATTGTGCGCAATGACAGATTCATTGGAGAGCGTGTGATAGCACAGGCACTAGCACGTGCTATGCGATATGCGCCTTGGAGTGTAATATGCACAGGGCAGTGTTGTGTAACCTAACTAGTCTTTAAAGTTGTAATATAAAATATGTGCTGGGGAGTGTAACGTTGCATATGCACTGTGACAAAGATATGGATCCCACATTGTGATATGTATGGCATAGCGCTGTGCGTTATAACATAGGCATCGAGGAAGGCACGTTAGATGGGGCAATATGACCCGTGCGAAGGCAAGTGTGGCATGACATATTCACGGGGTGGTGTTACAGTGCACATGGGCTAGAGAGTGTCATAGCATACGCACTAGCTGGTGAAATACAACACAGACGTGTGAGGCACTCGGCGGGCACTGGTGGGTGTAACATAGCATTGGGCTCAGCCAGGAGCACGCTGTGACTCTCAAGTGAGGTTCGTCTCCTTTCCAGAGAGTAAAATAAAAAGTATTACACATCCGGCGGTGGATGTGTGTTTTATGAACCGTGAGGGGGATTTCTTGCATAGTTTGGTCGAATTTTTGTCGATTCCCCTTTGAATGGCTTGGTGTGCGTGTATATTAAATGTGCCTGTCAATAGCTACCCATGTTTGTATAAATAAACAACAAGGGTGTCTACTTGGAGAGTACCCACCGGCGGGGCTGCCGAGATTAGGCACGGTAGGGCGTCAGACACGTCAGAGCTTCACTAGCGGTGTAAATACATTCCATGTGGATTCATTCTATGCATAGTCGCCTTTTAATGAATATCACGCAAATCGTCATGGTGATAGGTGCATACAGTTTGTCCAGCATGTCCTAGGTGTTTCTATAAATATATATATTTTAAAAATAATAAAAAACAAAGGCCGGCCCCGGGGGATGGGGTCCCTGGGGCCATAAGTGGCCTGAGGAGGGGGGCAAAGCAGCCCCCTCCTAAAGAATTTTTTTAAAAAAGGTCATGACCCGGGGGTTGGGGTCCCCGGGGCCGATTAAGGCCTTGAGAGGGCCAAATTTATTTTTTTCAACCCAAAAAATTAGGGTGCAGGCCCTGGGGGATGGGGTCCCCAGGGCCAGTAAATTTGAAAAAGAAGGGGGGGCCACACAGCCCTCCTTCTTAAAAAAATAAAATAAATAAAAGACCGGCATCGCGCCGGAGGCCACGCCCCCTCCTTGCAGCACTCTGCAAACGCGCCCCCTGGCCAGTTGTAAGTTGGGGAATTAATTCCCCTTCAATACTGAGGGTCCCTGAGGGCCAACTAGCCCAACAGGTATCTCCAGTATGCGCCAGGGAGCTGCGTTGCAGACAGGTGCTCTGAGGCCACGCCCCTTTTTACACCTCTATGCAAAGCAGCTCTGTGGCGCTTACTGGAAGTACCTATTGGGCTAGTTTGACCCTAGGGACCCTTAGGATTCAAGGGGACTTAATCTCTCAACTTAGAACAGCCACAGGGCACATTTACACAGTGGTAAAGGGAGGGGATGGGGCCTGAGGTGACGTGTGCTGCTCGATATGTCGGCCGCGTTCGACGCGGTCAGCCATGTGATCTTACTCAGGAGGCTGAGGGAAGTGGGGGTGACTGGCTTGGCCCTTGATTGGCTGACGTCCTATCTGGACAATAGACACCAGGTAGTGGCCCTGCCTCCGTTCAAATCAACCATCAGAAGCGTTGGTCAGGGTGTACCTCAAGGGTCAGCCATCAGCCCTATTCTCTTCAATCTCTACCTCCGCCCCCTGATCAAGCTGATAAAATCCTTCGGCATTGCAGTCACCAACTATGCGGATGACACCCAACTTATCTTCTCATTTGAAGGTAAGGAGGCGGTGTCACAAGAGATTTTCCATCGCTGCATAACTTCTACGGCAGACTGGCTGCGTCATAATTCTCTGCAATTTAATAGTTCAAAAACCGAGGTTCTTCACTGTTCAACTGACCGCACCCCTAGGCCTCTTCCATCGAATTTTTGGCCGTCATCCTTCCAGGGCACATGCCCTCCAGCAGATTGTGTGCGGAACTTGGGAGTTTATTTTGGCTCCAACCTTCAACTGGATGTTTCTGTGAATAAAACAGTGGCTACGTGCATGGCTCTGCTTCGCACGCTAAGGAAAATCCTACCTTTACTTCCAGCGCAGGCATGACCAGAGGTAGTGCGGGGTACCATCTTAAGTAGACTTGACTACTGTAACGCACTACTTCTGGGAGCCCCGGTGACTCTGGTGGGTAAACTGCAACGTGTGCAGAATTTGGCGGCTAAACTGGCTCTGTCACGCCGGCGCGCGGATTCTTCCACTACTGCGCTCAGGGACCTTCATTGGTTGCCTGTCCCTCAGCGGATCGAATTCAAAGCCCTCTGCATGGTAATTAGAGCTCTTCATGAACAAGGTCCCATTCCTCTACGGAATATGTTCTCGTGGTATGTCCCGCCTAGGTCTCTCCGCTCGGCTACGGCTCGCTTGGTGGTAGTTCCAAAAATCTTAAGGACTCGATTGGGAGGCCGGTCTTTCTGTTTCACAGCAGCAACCCTGTGGAACTCACTGCCGTGGGCAGTGAGGGGTATGGGAGCTCTCTTTTCCAAGAGTGGCGTAATTTTTTTTTTTTTTTTTTTACGCAGTGGATCGTTTCTCATTGTGCAGGTTCTTTTCTTTTTTTTCCATCAACAGTCTAAGCGCCAGGATGCCCGTTGGGTGACAGTCATTGCGCTATACAAGTATATCTATACATACATACATACATACATACGTGTGCAAACACGCCCTGTGGCCCGTTTTAAGTTGGGGAAATAATTCCCTTTCAATCCTGAGGGACCCTGGGGGCCAACTAGCCCACCAGGTGCTTCCAGTAAGCGCCACTGCTCTGCGTTGCAGAGAGGAGGTGCAGGCCGTGCCCCTTTTTACACCTCTCTGCAATGGCGCTTACTGGACGTACCTAGTGGGCTATTTTGCCCCTAGGGATCCTCAAGATTCAAGGGGACTTAATCTCCCAACTTAAAAAACTGCCACAGGGCGTGTTTACACAGTGGGGAAGGGAGGGGACGGGGCCTGAGGTGACGTGTGCAAACACGCCCTATGGCGCGTTTTAAGTTGGGGAAATAATTCCCCTTCAATCCTGAGGGCCCCTGGGGGCTAACTAGCCCACCAGGTGCTTCCAGTAAGCGCCACTGAGCTGCGTTGCAGAGGGGTGGTCCAGGCCGTGCCACTTTTTACACCTCTCTGCAACGTAGCTCTGTGTCGCCTACTGGAGGTACCTAGTGGGCTAGTTGGACCCTAGGGACCCTCAGGATTCAAATGAACTTAATCTCCCAACTAAAAACGGCCACAGGGCGTGTTTACACAATGGTGAAGGGAGGGGACGGGGCCTGAGTTAACATGCGCAAACAAGCCCTGTGGCACGTTTTAAGTTGGGGAAATAATTCCCCTTCAATCCTGAGGGACCCTGGGGGCCAACTAGCCCACCAGGTGCTTCCAGTAAGCGCCACTGCGCTGCGTTGCAGAGAGGTGGTCTAGGCCGTGCCCCTTTTTACATCTCTCTGCAACGCAGCTCTGTGGCGCTTACTGGAGGTACCTAGTGGTCTAGTTGGACCCTAGGGACCCTCAGGATTCAAGGGGACTTAATCTCCCAACTTGAAACGGCCACAGGGCGTGTTTACACAGTGGGGAAGTGAGGGGACGGGGCCTGAGGTGACGTGTGCAAACACGCCCTGTGGTGCGTTTTAAGAGGTAGTTTTAATCCACTGCCCTATTATATACTAGGGGCTTACAGAGGAGGTCATGCTGATCACAGGGGGACCCCAACGCATAGTGTTCCCTAGTGTATGTAGGTGTTTTCACTGTATTCTGAGTGTCTTTTAACATAGCACTGGCTCTAGGACTGGTTAGTCAGACTCAGTTACCACCAGTATCCGTCTGAAAAAGTTGAGGGTACAGGATGATTTTGCAACAAGGCTTCTTTCTGCTCTTCTGTTTGTTCTTTCTGCACGTTATCCTTCTTCCTGCACTTTTCTTCGTCTTTGAGGACTTCTGTTGCTTCTTTCTGCATTTCTTTTTTTTCTTTCTGTGCGTTTTTACTTCTTTCTTCACATGTCCTATCTCTGTAGGCATAGTTAGAAATTAGCATTGAAAAAACCTTTGAAATTCACTGAAAAAAACATAGGTTTCAGGGGCGTTATAGTTAGCTGGACTTTTCACTCGTACAAAACCATTGAAATTCCCCCGTTATAGTTAGTTCAGCTAACTATAACTCACGCACCCACAATGCACTGCTGATGACATCACATATTACATCACTCATGACATGATCAGTGACATCACTCATGACATCACTGATGACATCTCAAATGACATCACTGATGACATCATCCTTGTGATAGAGTGGCAGACCTCCTCTCCCCCTAATATAACCTTTGATACACACATTCAAAAATAGAAACTAAAATTGGACATACCAATATCAGTTACAACAACCTATTCAGTAATTCTAAGATCCACATACACATCCACTCATTCACCAACAGTCCTATACACCTATACATCCTGTTACACAACGCCACTCATCCATAGAGTTATTCACACACATAGTCACTCATGCTAATAAAGAATCAAACATCCATTTACTTGCATATACAGTTATACACACACCACCACACTTACTTCTATAGAAACTTACACATAATTAGTCTTTTAAACAATCACTTATAGAAACACATACTTATTCATACAGGAACTCTTTCAATCTCTCACTCTCACATATACTCACTTATACACACCAATAGTCACATATACTAGTTTAAAACATATGTAGTTACTCATAAAGACACTATTGAGACAGTCATTCACTCACTAACACACCCATGCACACACTCATCCACCCATACAGTCCTGCACACATGCTGTCTTCAACACATACAAACAGTGAGTCACTCATCCATGCACCTATGCACTACGTAATACCCCCCACCGAACCATACAGACACTCAGACACTCATACTGATACTCAAAAAAACAACTAATAACCTATATAGACACTCATGTAGCTAATCACCAACCCATGCAGCCACTTATACACAAAGTGAGAGACTGATACAGATATTTACATATTTAAACATTACTCACTAAGCCATGTATTCACTAAGATACACTTAATCAGTCAGTTATACAATCAATTTTTAAAAAACAAATCATCCATTTAGACACTTATATACCCATTTATTCTTCCTTCGACCTTGAGATATACATATATAAAACATATGTCATTTTCAGAAAAACACACATTCACTGGATGATGTCATCAGTGATGTCATCAGTGATTTCATTTGAGATGTCATCAGTGATGTCATGAGTGATGTCACTGATCATGTCATGAGTGATGTAATATGTGACGTCATCAGCAGTGCGTTGCGGGCGCGCGAGTTATAGTTAGCTGAACTAACTATAACGGGGGAATTTCAATGGTTTTGTACGAGTGAAAAGTCCAGCTAACTATAACGCCCCTGAAACCTATGGTTTTTTCAGTGAATATATATATATATACATATTAGCTACTGGTAGTCGACAATAGGTAGTTATAGTTAGGACTTAGTTTCCATAGGAAAAGCGTTTTTTGATTTGCTTATAACTTTGGCGTCGTTTGATGAATTTTCGCAAAGTGTTCAAAACTAATTGGGCGGTCAGGTCAGCTGCTTCGCTGAAAGTTTCGGGGTGATTCGTCAAGCGGGGGCCAAGAAAAAAGTGGGTCACAAACCGCATTTTCTCTATGTTAATTTCTATAGGAAACTTTAGAAACGGCACCTACCCGAACTGCTGAACGGAATTACACCAAATTTGGAAAAAAGGTAGCTCTTAGTTCAGAAAACACTCTTTTTGTTAAATGGTGCAAATTCCTGAGAAATGTAAACATTTCTCAGTTATAAAACTGTGGCCCTGGAGGATCAGCGAGTCTTCAATCTGATTGGCAGACAACACTTCAAACCAGAAAAGATTTGTTAGGGCAAGATTTGTTTTCTATAATTTTTTATGGAAGAATTCCAATCACACATTGGTTCATTTTGTAGTTTTTTATAATGGTGTCACTATATCCGTGATAGTGGAAGAACAGCCAACACGTGTTTCACCCATTTACACGGCCATCCGGCCTGGGGCTTCCTCAGGACTGTACAAACATTCAAGGATTACAAGAAAGTGGGGAAGTGGTGTTTATCCCCGTGAAGAAAGAAGGGGGGAAGGGATGATAACCCAATTGGTGTGAAAGGGGAGAGAAAGAAAGAGGGAAAGTAAAATTTTTAGTTTTTTGGACGTTAGAAAGTTGGGACAAGGAGAGAGGGAGAGGAGAGGAAGAGGAGAAGAGCACAACAACAGAGACGTTTAGTTGTATGGACAGTGAGGTAGGGTATTTATTCATGCAATTGGAAGTAGTGATCAGCCGGAGACCAGTCGGAATAGGTGAGCATAAGGTAGAAGGATAGTAGAACCATGGTTGGAAAAAAACCTGGGGTGGAATGGAGACGTGTATGTTCAGTTTGGAATAGCAGAGGAAGTCAAAGAATAGAAGGAAAGGGAGAACAGGTGAAAATGGCAGGAAACATTTGGAGCAAAACGATATTTATATCATATGGTTTCATATACGATCAGGTCAAATGTAGACATAATATTGAGAGATACAAGTGGGTGTAGCAGGTGCATGCACAATCCAAACAAACATTAGCAACAGGATTTGATTTGTATAAAGAGGCAATGAGAATGGGCAGGATTGAAAAAAAAATAGGTAACGAGCAATGGCATTGATCATAACAAAACAAAAGGATCAGATTAATCCGGGTGGCACGTTCATGGTGTTAAAATATTAGGGTAATATGAATCAGGCCCCCGATTTTGGGTTACGAGTGGTTGAAAGATATATTGGAGAAATCCAATAGTGTGGCCGAAACAATGTAATTAGTAGGACACAATAGAGAACGAAAAAGGAAGCAGTTTTTACGAGAGTGATACAGTGCACATTGGTGCGGCAGACAGGTGGAATAGGTGTATCGGGCGTGATCACAAAAATTTGAAAGAGCATATGCGGCAGTAAGACAATCGACATAAATTATCATAGAGTCAGTGTAATACGTTTGGTGACAAGTACAATAGTGTTTTTGACAGATATACGACCATGTCAGCGAAGTACCACATATGACAGTTAAACAAAAATAAGATTATAAATGCTGGTGGGAAGCAATATATTTACAATTTTGATGTTTTCATGAGGTTGGGTCCGATAAGAGGCAGGGTAGGCATCGAGATAAGAAAGGCGAGATTTGTTTAGAACAGGATAGGCAGGGAGCAGTATAGTATACATAGGAGGAGAACCTCCGCTAATACAGCGCGCGCGATTACAAATAAGCGGGCAAGGCTAGTGTGACGAAATCTATACGTAAAAAAAAAAAATAAGATCTAGGCAAGAGTCATGTAAGAACATTGTGACAGGCTATCAATAAGAAGTGGGGTTTAAGGACCGTTTATTTGGGTGGATGTGCTATCGCATGGGCGATAGTGGCACGGTGTCTTAAGTGAGAGGAGTAATTTAGAAGGTACTACGATCTCTTACAATACATTCTAGCTAAGTCAAAGAAAGAGTATTGTGGTGTTGTGCCCTGAAAGGGGGAGCATATGTGCCTAGAGTAATTCTTAAGTTATTCTACTGTCCGTGATCATGCGTATGGTGGGGTAGTTCTCACAGGGAGTTTTGATGATCAGGCGGTGAGGGTGTACCGTGCAAGGTATGAGCATCTCATTGCTTACCGTTTTTTGGGGTTGATTAAGTAGATCAGGTCGTCTTTATCAATGTATTTTTTTGGGATTCTAAATGGGAAAGAAGAGGTGGGTGACGATCTATAACTGGGAGCAGGGGTAATGCATCTGGAGGGAAGTAGGTCTCCAAGGGAGCCGCTTACCTCTAAATTTCGGCGTAATGCCACTCTGGGTCGTTAAAGTCAGTTGATGTGGATCACCTATGTGGAATAAGGTGGCCATTTAAGGGTGGAGAGCCAGATTGCTTCCGGTCTGTGACCCGGAAGGGTAAGGTTATGTAAGGTTATGTTATGCTGCAATGGAGGCCACATTGGGTTGGTCAGGATCAGTTGGAAAGCGACTTGTTTAAAAGGTGGACCCTGGCACTGCACACAGGCTAAAAGCAGGCACAATATTGGAATGGTCAAAAGAAAATGGATAGCGATAATTATTGGGGGGCGGTATGGTGAAGCGGTCCCCAATCTGTCACCTATGGGCTCTAAGCGAGGATATATTTGTTAATGTGTCCAGAATTAGGTGAAAGGAAACACTGTATGATTGCTTTTGTAACCTGAGTGTCAAGAGTGTCTGTCGACTTGCAAGATGTGGCGGATCAGGCTGTGATCCAGTTTTCATGTGTACACAATAAGGATCAACACATTTCAGAGCTATTATATATACATACATTTTAGAGCTATTATATATACATCCATGAGAGTATTCCCAGGGGAGAGAGACATGTATGATATAGGAAGCAAGCACATTTCAAAGCTATTTTACATACATGTGTTCCCAAATTTAAGGATGGACATATTTCAGAGCTATTACATAAAGCCTCTTTGAGAGCATTCCCAGGGGAGAGAGACATGTACGATGTAGGAAGCAAGCACTTTTCAAAGCTATTGTACATACATCCGTGAAGGCAATCACAGGGGAGAGAGACATATAAGATGTAGAAAGCCAGCACTGTACAAACTGAGTCCTGTAATTTCATTAGGTTGTGTGCTAGTCTTCTCCCAGCCACACATGCATTTCTGTGTCTTTGTTTAGCCCCAGGGTTACTCTTTTCAATTTTAAGATGAGTTCACTTTCGCATCTCCTTAGTTTCTGTTCACGGTCTCTCCCTCTTCTTGCCAGATGAACAATTTCCAAGCCAAAGAAGGTGAAGTCTTTTTTGTTTGGGTGTTTGTCGGGGAAATGTTCTGTTAGTGGATGTCCAGTATTGTACTTGTGTATGTTGTGGTAGTGTTCCTGGATACGGGTGCGCAATGGTCGTATTTTGCTCCCAATGAATGGAAGGTTACAGGGACAGATTATCGCGTAGATGGTGTATTTGCTGTTGCCGTCAATCCATTCTTTGATGCTAAATCCTTTACCCTGTGTCAGAGGTACCCGCGTCATTTTACTTCTGCTCAATTTGCTTATACTGCAATTTTTACACGTGTGAAACCCTGGTGGTCTGTCTAGGAATGTAGTAACGGATTTCCTTTTGTCCTCAAATTCAGATTTGCCCAGGAGGTTCTTTAGGTTGGGTGCTCGTCTGAAAGTAATTTCCGGGTACGTTTTGAGATGGTCAGTCAGACTGGGTGTTTGTTGTAACAGATGCCAGTGTCGTTTTAAGGTTTGTCTTATTTGTTGATGGCTATTATGGTAGTCTGTGATAAAGCGGATCATGGTGTTACTCTCTTGTTGTCATTTGGGTAGTAACATTTGCTTACGTTCCTTTTGGGCCACAGTGGTGAAGGTATTCTTAAGGGTGTTGTAGTCGTACCCTCGTTGGTTTAGTCTTGATATAATTTCTTGTCCTTTTGTCTTTGAATACCTCATCTTCGCTACAGTTTCTGCGTGTCCTCAGCAGTTCCCCCTTCGGGATGTTCCTTACATTGTGATGCGGATGACAACTGTCTGCTCTCAGTATGGAGTTGGCAGCTGTTTCTTTCCTGTAAAGTTTGCTGTGTAGGGTATTGTCTTTAACATAGAGTGTGACATCTAAGAAGTTGATTTCTTTGTGTGAATATGTGTATGTAGTTTTTATCCCCCGCGAATTTCTGTCCAGGCGTTCCAAGAATCTTTTGAGTAATGTTACGACTCCTTGCCAGATACAGAGAATATCATTGATGTATCGTCTCCATAAGATTATGTGGGAGGTAAATTCTGCAAAATCCTGATCCCAAAGCCAGAATTTTCTACGTGGCGCATAAAGATGCATGCGTACGGCGGCGCAAATTTGGCTCCCTTGGCAGTTCCGCGTTTCTGTCTGTATATCTTGCCATTGAAGCTAAAAATGTTGTTCTCCAGGCAGAATTCCAACATTTCTAGAGTCATTGATTGGTTTCAAGAAGGTTAGCTGACTGTGTCCAGAGTGATAGTCGGGTTGCTGCGATACCATCGCAATGTTCGATGGAGGTGTAGATACTGACAATGTAGATACATACCAATACAAAGCCGGGTTCCCACACAATATTTTGTAGTTTTAGTTGGATATCCTTTGTGTCCTGGATGAAGGAAGGGATTCCCCTCATCAGTACCTGTAATTTCTTATCTATGTATTCTCCCATCTTTGAGCATGCTAAGTTGATCCGTGCGATGATTGGTCTTCCTGGAGGTGGGTATGTTCCTTTATGTATTTTGGGGAGGAGGTAAAGGGTCGGCATAGTGGGGTGTGTTATATATAGGAATGTTTTCTCAGTTTGTGATATGAGGCCCAGTGAATACCACTTGTCAATCTTGGTTTTGATAGATTTCAGGATATCCTGTGTCAAACCACTTCAAACCAGGAAGTGTTGGCAGCCATCTTGTGACTCGGTTGAACTGAGACACAAGAGAAAAGGTTAAAAAACATGAAAAACAAGAAAAGAGGTCAGGGTAGAAATACCCTGACACCCCTAGGCCTGCACAGGGGGTCCCACAGAGACCGCGAATCCAGCTGAAATGTTTTTCAAAAAATGAAGAATGGACTCCCGTGCTTCATTTACTTTAGGCCCCCAGGTGGGCCACGTCCCTGGGGCAATGAGAAATAGACATGCGGGGGCCCGCATGGGTCCGTGAAGGCCCATGGACCGCCACCACCCTGGGGCTTTATTTTGTTTTAATGCGTCGGGGGGCTCCAGCCCCCCCATGCAGCCCTAGGGACCGCCACCTCCCCTGGGCTAATTTGTTTTAATTCAGAGGCACAAGGCCCCCGCAGCCCCAGGGACCGCCACCTCCCTTGGGCTATAATGAAAAAAAGAAGCCTGTGTCTCTGGCCCCCCTCGCAGCCCTGGGGACTGCCACCTCTCTGGGGCAATTTAGCACGTGGGAGGGGGGGCCACGCGGCCCCCCCTCCTTGAGCCGTAAATGGCCCTGGGGACTGCCACCCTCCGGGGCAGCATCAGCAATGTCCCGGTGTGCCCACCCTGGGACATTGCAGTTTGAAATGAGGTGCTCTCACTATCCACTCGCAAACAGTGTGCTCGCTTGTGTATAGAATTATGAATCAGTAAATGGGTGTGTAAGTATTCGTATGGGTCTGGGAATGGGTTTGTGAATGTTTGTGTGGGAGTGGCAGTGGTCGTATAAAGATTCAAAAGGATAGATGCTGTGGATGATGTCATCAGTGATGTCATTTGAGATGTCATTAGTGATGTCACTTACCATGTCACGAGTGATGTAATATGTGAGGTCATAAGCAGTGCTCTGCGGGGGCACAAGTTATAGTTAGCTCAGCTAACTACAACTATGTTTTATATGAGTGGAATGTCAGCCTAACTATAATGACCTTGTATCCTTTTTTTTTCAGTGAATATCTAAGGTTTTAAAAAAATTCTATTTGCCAACTATAACAGCCCTGTTACCTTTGTTTTTTTCAGTGAATTTCTGAGGTTTTTTTAAATGCTAATTCCTAATATAACATCCCTGTAACCTTTGTTTTTTTTAGTGAATATATTTATATTACCTATAACAGCTGAATTTCTCTGGTTTTGTATGAGTAAAATCTTAGCCTAACAATAAATTTTTTAGCGAAAATAAATAACATATATGTGTATATTACCTACTGGCGGTCGCCAGTAGGTTGTGGTAAATTTAAATTACCTAGACTTAATTTATGCGGTAAAATTCAATAAGAATAACTCAGTAAAAATAAGAGGCAGAATCTGTGGTATTTGAGGTTATAAAAGGGAATTTATTCCTTACAAAGGAATTATGGTTCGAACCAGGCAATCGAGTTCCGTCACCACGAAGGTTCAGGAAGGGATCAGCAATACATTATTGACAGGTTATCATATTTATAGAAAAATGCATTACAGTAAAGACATATACAGAAGGCGTTACAGCTGAGAAGAGAGATAAGAATACACATACGTAATGAAAAAGGCGTTACAATAGGCGTGCATAAAGGCGTATACTAGAAACGTCATTATGATGATGACACAAGTGGGTGGATCCATAAGAGAATCCTGCAAAGTCAGCAGAAATACATGGCAGAGATGCGCGCGTAGTCGCATGACGTGTGATTGACGTGCAACTAGAGGGTGAAGGGAACTTGACATTTAGCCCTACATGAGGAGACAGAAGTCTGGGATGTCAGGACAACCTAATCCCAAATCATATCTAATATCTTGTGTTTAAGGAACTATATTATCTGGAAGGAAAGGTCTTTTCGGACAGAGCCTATTCTATACTGACTGCTAGTGCGTGTACAAGCGTCTAAGTGTCTACATGAGATGCGAGGGGGCATGGGCCTACCATGGTAACGAAAGTCATGAATTACTTGCACGGAGACAGTAAGGCCGGGCCCTTTGCTTTGCAGCTGGAGGGATGTTTACCTAAGCTACTAGACAGGAATGCATTTCTCGAGGAGCGGAGCAGATAACTTGAAGGCTGAATACAGTTTTGGCAGGCAACAGGCCGGGCTAGGCACCGTTAGCCGCGCAGGAAGTAAGACAAAGTTCATGGATACAGATACAGGTCCAGGCTGGAGCATTCAGAGGCAGAAGCAGGAAAAGCTCGATGGCAGAATTCAGGGCCTACCTTGCCAGAGCTGGAAAACGTGAAAAGTATACCATATAAAGACGGTGGCAAGGCATACTTAGGAACGGAATATCTGACCCATTCATGGCAGATCTGAAAGAGGACATATTAACGTTGGACACAATTGTATTTGCGTCTTCATAGCTTGAAGTGGAGGGAACATACATGTACTTGTAGCATGTACATGGAGCCGTTGGGGTCTAGATAGGGGACACAATTGATCATAAAAATTCATATTTCCTCATTCCCTCCTTGTCCCCTACGGACCCTTCATGAAATATCGATCTTCAGGAATCCATCAATCTGTTCATGTAACATCATTTGCTCTTCTTTCTTCTTCCGTGATTTTGAATAAAAACCTGAACGTGGAATACACGATGTGGCACACAGGCCGCAAATCGCTGGTCCACATTGTAGACACAGGCAACAACTGAATACTATGAGAAGGCCAATACCTAGGAAGGATAGGACTTTCCATCCCCAGGCTGACAACACGCTCCAGAACCAACCGGACCATGTCCAGGTGCCTGGATTCTGATGTATCTGGTTTGCGATCTTGTGAAGACGAGTTATGGCTTTATATACGGATGGCGCGTTTTCTGGGATGAAAACACAGCAACTTGATCCGATGACCCTACAGGCTCCGCCCCTATCGGCTAGGATGACGTCAAGGACAAGACGATTTTGGAGAACAACAATCCGCATCGCAGACTGCTCCTCTGTTAAGTTGCCTAGGGCGGAAATAGTTTCATTCACTACTGCTTCAAGGGTTCTGGTTAATCTACGTATCAGTTTACTATTTGAGACCACACCTATGTAAGGAAAGAGACCTTTATTGAAGTCTGTATATTGTTCCCATGCTGTTTCAGTGTAGTCAACAATCGGGATATCTCTCTGGGGTCTATGGTGTACTAGATTGGTATTTCTATGATAATCAGGAGGGGCTAGGAAAACAGGTGGCAGAAGGAATGCAATGTAACAGGTACCATCCCAATCGAGAGGTAGGCGTATATATGCGGTATGACCACATATGAAGTAGGAATGACGGGAAGCTCTAAATGTAGTCTTGCCTTTATCACTGAATTCGATCACAGTAGTACATTTACTATGACCCAGGTGTACTGAACCATTCTTTCTTACACAGAATTCACCTTTGACTGGTAATACTGACATAGCAGGCAAGACTAGTGCAGCTTCAGATTCAACATTCAGAATCATGAGGTTAAGTGTAAAATTACCTAATCCATATACTTCATTTTCTAGATCAGTTCCTGTTCTTTTGGGAAGTCCCTCCTTGTTAGGATAACAGGCTTTAAGCAAAACTAAGTTCAGGTTTCCCCATACCCAGTTGCTCTGGTAAACTACAGTGTTTGAATCTAAAGAGTTAATCAAACTAAACCATGCTCCACAGGAACCATTGTGTGTGAATGGATACGGAAAGAGAGGCAAAACTCCTTTGTACTTCTGATAGGGAGGAAGTCGGCCACATATCCAACAATTTGTAGCATTGCTGGTCTGATGGGAATGATGTAACATACTAATGAATGTGTTGTTGCGCAGCGCAAATCTATAGGACAACTCATGTGGAGGTAATTCACTAAAAGAATGTTCGGCAGTAACATTGTAAGCAGAATGAGCACGCTTGAAAATAGGATAGTACATGTGCAACAGTATACTTGCAGCAATAATAAAAAGACTTAGAAAAAACATAATCAACAATGTCACTATACAGTGACTATGAAGTGATTTACAGTATGCATGTTTCTTGAGCTGTTTCTGTCTATTTCTCTCTCTAATTCGGTCTAGAGGATACATGTCAGAGACTTAATTCAACCGATTCACCTTGGAGAGGACTTAAACAATCGAATTGTCTGACTTGCTAGACCTTAGTTTCAGTTTATAGTCTTGAGATTCGGTCTTTTCAACCAGGGGGAGTTTTGAATCAGTCTGTGGAAGGGGGCAGGGCTGAGAGTTCAAATCAGATGGTAGTCCATGAAATTTCTTGATATGACTCGAGTGTAACCAACCCTTGCGACCCTCGACCTTCACTGCTGTCCTCGTGGTTAGAAGTACCAGCTTAGGCGTTTGCCAGCGAGGCTCCAACGGGCTCCTCCTGTCGAAGTTTCTTATGAAGACCAGGTCTCCAGGAACCACTTCATGGGGCTTCACCTCGGTGTTGTCGGGAAAGGCTGCAGCTACCTGTGAACGGCAAGATTGTAGTGCAGACATCAAGGAAGCAAGGTAATCTGTCAGCATATTACAATCAACATCAGTGATTTTACGAGGTATAGGCGTCCCCCACATATTTGGTGGCCTACCGAAGACCACCTCGTACGGGGATAGCCCTGTGCGAGAATGTGCTACCATTCTCATGTAAAAGAGTGCAACTGGCAAGGCTATTATCCAGTCGACGCCTTTCTCTCTACAGACTTTGGAAAGTCGAATTTTCAGGGTCTGATTATGACGTTCCACGAGACCTGCTGCCTCGGGATGTCGGACACAGTGGAATTTCCATTGATAGCCTAACAAGAGTGAAATGTGTTTCATTAGCTCGGATGAGAACGGCTGGCCATTATCCGAGTACACGATACGGGGCAAACCATACCGTGGGAAGAATTCACGAACTAATTGTTTGGCAGTAGTCGGGGCAGTGTAATCTGAGACGGGATATGCCTCTGTCCAACGGGTAAGAGCGCATACAACTACGAGGACATATTTGAATCCTCGACATCGTTCCATCTGGATATAATCCATCTGGAGGACTTCAAAAGGATGATCGGGAGGTTGAAATCCACCCTGCTCTACAGGTACGCCTTTACCTGGATTGAACTGACAACAAATCATACAAGTTCGGACTTTCTGTTTGGCTGCAGCTCGTAAGTGTTTGTTGAACCAAATGTGTTGAATACTGTCTAACATAGCTTTTTCTCCTAGATGTGCTGGACTATGTATTGTGTTAATGATAACTTGAACCATTGAGTCGGGGAGAAACCATATAGATTTTCCCTTCGTCATCCATCCCTGATCTGTTTGGATCCCTCCTAATTCAGTCCATTTCTTTATTTCCTCTGGTGTAGCATGTGTCTGTATGTCAATTACATCAAGGGCGGGATCCCTAACTGTCATGCAGTGTGTCGGCGTCGGAACTATTGTCTTTGTCAAGTCAGTTGCATGAGTCCTATTCTGTGCTGTTTGCTTAGCTGTTCGGTCTGCTAGGTCGTTACCCTGGGAAATGATATCGGTGACTTTTGTATGGGCCTTACACTTCATGATAGATATTGAAGTAGGTAGATGTATTGCGTCTAACAGAGCTTGAATGAGGGGACCGTGTTGAATGTTGGCACCGTGAGAAGTCAAATAACCTCTCTCTCGCCAAAGGACTCCGAAGTCGTGTACAACTCCGAATGCATAACGTGAATCTGTGTATATGTTAACTTTTCTATTTTTGGCTTGAATACAGGCTTGTGTCAGAGCAATAAGTTCTGCTGCTTGAGCTGATAATGTGTCAATACAATTTGTTTCTATGACTTCGGTGTCTGTCGTGACTGCATAAGCGGCCACTAACTCTCCTGTACTTGTTCTCATACATGAACCATCCACATAAAGTGTCAGGTCTGGGTCTGGTAATGGGACATCTGTCAAGTCTTGTCTGGGTTTCGTCGTCATAGTAATGACTTCGATGCAATCATGTGCCAGTGGGTCTGTTCCACTTAATGGCAAAAGTGTGGCAGGATTTAATGTACTACAACGTCTGATTTCTATGTGTGGCTGAAACAATGTTAGTTCGTAACCGGTCAGTCGTGCTATAGTCAAGTGTTGTGTTTGTGTCCGGTTCAAGAGAACCTCTACTGCGTGTGGTACTTGTACTGTCAATTGATGTCCTAATACTATGGAATCGCTTTGTCTGATCGCTAGAGCTGTTGCTGCGACTGATTTCAGGCACGCAGGAAGAGCTTGAGCTACGGGATCTAATGTGCTAGAAAAGTAAGCACATGGCTTGTGTGATCCTGCTTGTTCCTGAGTGAGTACTGACAAAGCAGTACCTTCACGTTCTGTAACAAAGAGTGTAAAAGGCTTACTGTAACATGGTGTCGCTAAAACAGGTGCTTGGCATAAAGCTTTCTTTAAGTCTTCAAAAACTTGTGTATGTTCTGGAGTCCAAGGGAGGACAGTCGATGTCGCTGCCTCCTGGGTTGTCAACTGAATGAGTGGTTTTGCTAGAAATGCATATTGGGGAATCCACTGCCTACAGTATGAAGTGAGGCCTATGAAGGCCCGTACCTCCTTTTGTGTCTTGGGTGGTGGCATGTTTACAATTAACTGGATGCGGTCAGGTGTAAGCTGTCTCCCCCCCTTGGACAGCAAGTGCCCAAGGTACACAACTTGCTGGGCACAGAATTGCAGCTTCGAAGGGGACACCTTGTGCCCCTTGTCGGCCAGAAAATGTAAAACCGTCAGTGATGCTTTTTCACATTCGGGTTCGCTTCGGGCGGTGATCAGCAGATCATCGACATACTGAAGCAGTGCAGTGTTAACTGGCATGTGGATACTGTCAAGTTGTCTTTTCAGTGCTTGGCTGTAGATGCTAGGACTTTCTGTAAATCCTTGAGGCGCGCGTGCGAATTTAAAACTTCGTCCATTTAAACTAAATCCGAACAAATATTGGCTTTCCGGATCGATTGGGACGCTAAAGAAGGCGTTCTTGAGGTCAATTACAGTAAAGAACGTTGCTTCTGAATCAATAGCTGTCAGTAATGAAGAGATATCTGGGACCACGGGATATTGTGGTATAATGCATTTATTCAATTCGCGCAGATCAATAACTAATCGATATACTGGGGGTGCTTTTGGATCCGTTCGTTTAAGAATCGGAATGATCGGAGAATTACATACATTGGAGTCGGTTTCTACAACCACTCCTTGTGCAATGAGCTCGTCAATGATTTGCAGTAAAGCCACTACAGCATCTGGAGGTAACTTGTATTGTCGCATTCGTGGTAATACCACTCCTGCTTTGAGTGTGACTCGATATGGTGTAATGTGCATACAACCTACATCAGTGGGGCCCTTTGCCCATAAATGTGCAGGTAGATTCTGTAACCGGCGATCCATGTCTCTTGACACGTAGTGACCTTTAAAGTCACGCAAAAATAGTCGTACTCCGTCCGGAGAACAACATATTATAGCTCCTAGAGCTTTCAATGTTTTAATACCTAACAAGTTTTCTGGGCATGATTTTGTAAGCAATAGATCTGTAGTCCGTGTCAATGGACCAACTGTAAATGCAAGCGGTTGCGATACTTCGTTAATAGTAGGCTTTCCTGAAAAACCAAGGGAAATATTTTGTGAGCCTGAGAGGGGTGCCCCTGGGACTTCGTCGTGACTTATAGTTGTTCTGCTTGCCCCTGTATCAAGTAGAAACTTTCTGTCTTTCCCTAATACTTGACTCTGTACATAAGGACCCTCTTGATCTACAGGAACCTCAATAAGGGGTAAGCCAACTTCCCTCTCTAGGCTATTTCATGTGTAGCGCTGATAATCTGGATAGTCATTTTGTGCATACTGGTACATCTGTTGTGTCGTGTTTTGTGTTGCGGCAATAGGCTGTGGCTGCGGTACCACTACGGTCTGTTGTGGAACCGGCATAGGCTGTACATGTTGAGGTGCTTGTTGTTGGATCTGATCCTGTCTAGGCGGACGTGGTCTCTCCTTGGTTTTACCCGTAGAGATATTATGTTTCAGAACTGCACAGTCGTTTATATAATGACCTGGCTGTTTACAATAGTTGCATGTCCCTTTAACGGGAACCGCTGAATTACTGGACTGTGTCGTACCCTTTTTATGACCGTCAGCTGGAACTGACTGAGCGACGAGCATTTTCATTTTCGTGTCTTTCATACGTCTTTGTTCGTGTTCTTGTTCTTCTCTAATTCTATTCTGGTGATACTGTAACATTTGTAACATCTGTGAAGGAGTGTTAGCTTGCCAAGTGCTCTCAACTTTCAATACTCTGTTTTTAACCTGTGGCAGGGAATTCTCGACTAGTTTTGTTACAAAAAGATGTGGATATGACTCGCTACTTGCTTTCAGGCCGCTATTAATACCAAAACATTTTTCAAATCGGGAATAAAAATCACTAGTGTCTTCATCGGGTTTCTGTTTACAAGCTGAGATTGCTCCCCAGTCTTCCTTTTTCGTAGTTAATAGACGTGGCAATACTTGTACTAATAATCCTGGCAATGCTTTTGTTTTGTCCCCAAGCCCTACGCCTGCAGTTCGGGCATTTTCTTCGTTTTCTAATACGGTCCAATCAATCTTTTGGTCTCCCACTTCCCATTCTTTTTCTTTGAGTTTCTCATAAATACCGGCAGGCAATAATACTTTCAATATTTTCATAATGTCAGGATAGGTATAATCACCCATGAGTAACATGTCCTTTAGTTCACGGTGAAAACCTGCTGGATCTTTGTCATGGCTGGGCACTAATTTTTTCATTTCCAATAGTTCTATTTTAGTTATGGGCGTGTACACAAACACGCGTCTAAACGTATTATCATCATTTCTAACTGGGTGTACTTCGCGTAAGGGATTCTGTCTGTCTATGTAATACGTTTTTCTCTCCATGGAAGGAGCTGGATCATGTTCTGGACACAAAAAGGCACTATATCTATGTCGGTATTCTAGAATTACTTTAATTAGATCGGTACCTAGACCTCTCCATTTATTCAGGAGTAGTTCTATCAGTATATCAGGTAGGGGACCAGGATCGGAGTGTTGGCCTTTATATAATATAAGGAGATGTTGTATCATGTATATACTAGCTAAACGCTGCTCATCTGGGGTGAGATTCAGAAACGTGTGTGCTAGCGCATCATCACTGTATTTTTCAGAGCTGTCAGCCCATTGTACTGCTGACCTGGCTAATTCTTGTTCATCCATAGAATCGAGCACATGGTACCCCCTTCGTTCTCGAAGTAATTTATCAGTAGCCTGGAATAAGTGTTCAGGGGTCCTTGGATTTGGGATAGCTGTTTGAAAATTTCTGTTACATTCTGGACGTATCGGACGCATTAGATTATTGAAAGATCTTCCTTTTCCTACATAAGCTATCGTTTGTCTAGCTGGTAATTCTAATTGTCCTGTGTTCATTTCTGACTGTTCCTCCTCCTCTTCCTCTGATTCAGTTTTATCTGCTTCTAATCTTCTTTCATGTATTCGTTCTACTTCTTTTCTGATCTTTCGGCACATGACTTCTATATACTTCTGTTTATCATGTTTTCCGTCTGCTATATTCTGACCCCATCTGGTAAGTACTTGCATTTCCTCCGGATCTACCTCAGGCCTATCTCTGTTTCTGATCAAGCAGTTTATGAAAAAGCGTAACAATAATTTTTGAATGTCTACTTTCTGGTATTCCATGGCCTCGCCAATACTTTCAGGACCTTGTCCTGTTTGGACAAAGCGATATATTTTGTCTAGATGTTCAACCATTCCTGGTAATGTCATTAAATAGTTTGCAACTCGTCGTAAACGTACCGAAGATAGCAACATTCTGTCGTGTTTACCTGGCACTGGATCATATCTACAATCTGTAAGAGGCTCATTTAATATATTGTCATTAGTTCTTTGGGGTGTACGTTGGTGTGCTAAATCCCTATAAGTCAATCTAGTTGCTGGCGGTGGCGTGGAAAAACCTCCTGTCGCACCTCCTGAGGTGCCAAGTCCAAAAGGATTTGTTGGGTGTAGGGTAGAGAGTGTGGGTGCAGGAAGGACTGTAGAAACAGATGGAACGGTCTGAACGTGAGGAGGGGTTTGTTGCTGCGGAGGTGGGTGCAGCTGATCTTGGGGTTGAGCGTCGTTAACAGGTGGTGTGCGTTGCTGCGCACCATCAGCATATTCGGGGGCTGCATCATCTAAATAGGAAGAAAGGAAAATGTCCTTTGCGGTCTTGGGATGTACTTTAATCGGGAGTAATGGAGGTGGCAGATCTTTTGGTACCTCCAGGGTGGCCTTAGGCAAACCCTCGGCCAGAAGAGGATACATACCATTCATAAGAGTGTTTCGTTGTCTGTCTACTTGTTCTGTTTTTACTCGGATACCTTCGTCAATTAATATGTTTTCTCGGGCTCTTTCTGAATCTTCCCTACCTTTCTCTTCTTTTCTGAGCGCTTTCTCTGTGCGTCTATGCGATTCTTTACGCCATAGTTCAATGGCATCTTTCTGTGACTGTCTGGCTTTCTTTTTCCATAATACTTCTTCTACTCTCATGATGCAATCTGCATCCCATGTTCCAGTAGCGGGCCATCTCTGACTCTCTGCTAAATCCTTGGTGTAGTCCACCCATAGATCAAGATATAATACGGCATCTAGGCCATGTTTATGGTACATAAAGTACCCTGGAGTGTCCCTAGGTGGAATGGGAACAGCTTCCTCGAGTATCCCTTTTCTAGTTTTTATCTGTCTTAATTTTGAAAATAACGGCATCTTGAACCTTGCTACTTAATTCTTACTCGGTCTTGAACACAATAATTACAATAAACACAATAATGAAGATCGAACAATCACTCATACCACGACATTTAAAACATATCACAAACTTTTTAGAAACGAACAATAATAATTAGAATAAAACTAGTTAACTGCATAATACTAGATATACTGTATGTACTGCTAAACAGTACAGATACACTGCTAAAACAGTGCAGACCAGGTCTGTGTACCCAAACCCGTCTTGACCGGCACAAACTAATGTGCACGTCTAGATGCGTCCCCAGCAACGGTACTCACCGGGAAGCACGGAACGGAAGGCCTCGGAAGTCTGGACTGGACTAGACCAAACTGGACTGGACTCGACTCGTGACTTAGATACTTCGGAACTTCGGAATCTGGTGGGCCTCTGTATACCTCGGATCTTGCTCTCTCAGCTAGGCTCTGGTCGGGATTCTCCGCACTCCTCACCGCCTCGTCTGGGTGTTGATCGCAGCCTCAGTCGCCCCCGTTGGCCTGAGGGAGATACAGGAAATCCTGCGGGTACGCGTAATTGTCCGTCCGGCTGTGGCAGGAGACCGGGTCTGCAACGCACCTCCGGCGCGTGGGGTGTGAGAGGTGTCCCTGTTCGGGCGCCAATTATGTGGTAAATTTAAATTACCTAGACTTAATTTATGCGGTAAAATTCAATAAGAATAACTCAGTAAAAATAAGAGGCAGAATCCGTGGTATTTGAGGTTATAAAAGGGAATTTATTCCTTACAAAGGAATTATGGTTCGAACCAGGCAATCGAGTTCCGTCACCACGAAGGTTCAGGAAGGGATCAGCAATACATTATTGACAGGTTATCATATTTATAGAAAAATGCATTACAGTAAAGACATATACAGAAGGCGTTACAGCTGAGAAGAGAGATAAGAATACACATATGTAATGAAAAAGGCGTTACAATAGGCGTGCATAAAGGCGTATACTAGAAACGTCATTATGATGATGACACAAGTGGGTGGATCCATAAGAGAATCCTGCAAAGTCAGCAGAAATACATGGCAGAGATGCGCGCGTAGCTGCATGACGTGTGATTGACGTGCAACTAGAGGGTGAAGGGAACTTGACATTTAGCCCTACATGAGGAGACAGAAGTCTGGGATGTCAGGACAACCTAATCCCAAATCATATCTAATATCTTGTGTTTAAGGAACTATATTATCTGGAAGGAAAGGTCTTTTCGGACAGAGCCTATTCTATACTGACTGCTAGTGCGTGTACAAGCGTCTAAGTGTCTACATGAGATGCGAGGGGGCATGGGCCTACCATGGTAACGAAAGTCATGAATTACTTGCACGGAGACAGTAAGGCCGGGCCCTTTGCTTTGCAGCTGGAGGGATGTTTACCTAAGCTACTAGACAGGAATGCATTTCTCGAGGAGCGGAGCAGATAACTTGAAGGCTGAATACAGTTTTGGCAGGCAACAGGCCGGGCTAGGCACCGTTAGCCGCGCAGGAAGTAAGACAAAGTTCATGGATACAGATACAGGTCCAGGCTGGAGCATTCAGAGGCAGAAGCAGGAAAAGCTCGATGGCAGAATTCAGGGCCTACCTTGCCAGAGCTGGAAAACGTGAAAAGTATACCATATAAAGACGGTGGCAAGGCATACTTAGGAACGGAATATCTGACCCATTCATGGCAGATCTGAAAGAGGACATATTAACGTTGGACACAATTGTATTTGCGTCTTCATAGCTTGAAGTGGAGGGAACATACATGTACTTGTAGCATGTACATGGAGCCGTTGGGGTCTAGATAGGGGACACAATTGATCATAAAAATTCATATTTCCTCAAGGTAGTTATAGTTAGGACCCTGTTTCCATAGGAAAACCGCAACATTCTATTTGGAATAACTTTGGCGCCGGTCGACGAATCCTCGCGAAATTTTCAAAACTAATGGGGCGCTACACTCCGCTCCTACCCTGAAAGTCTCGGGGGGATTCGTCAAGCGGGGGGCTGAGAAAAAAGGGGGGTCCCAAAACGCGTTTTTCCCATGCATTTTTCCATAGGACCTTTAGACACAGCTACAGCCCGAACGGCTGAACAGAGTTACTTGAAATTTGGCAGAGAGGTAGTCTACAGGTCAAGGAAGTGCCTTTTGTAGGTCCGGTGTAAATCTGTTCAGTAGTTCCTGAGAAAATAGCATTTAAATCAATATATATATCTGTGGCAGCTTACGGTGCGCTTACGGTGCGCTTACGGTAAGCTTACCGTACGCGTACGGTGCCGTGCGCGAGCGCGATTCTGATTGGCTGTTAGATCTTAGTAAACATTCGAATCGGTCGAAACCAGGAAGCGGCGGCGCCATTTTCTCTCTCGCACTCTGAGAGGGGGAGGAAAAACAAAGGTTGAAAACATGTAAAGGGGCAGGTTAGACAGCTCCTAACCACCTAGCCTTGATTAAGGTGTCCCAAAAGAACCCCCAAGGCCAAAAATTCATTTTTATATTTGTTCGAAAAAACGGCGATTACGCTTACCGTACGCGTACGGTAAAACTTAATTATAAAAAAAAAATATCCACATTTCCCCCCCCCCCCCCCCCCGTGTGCAAAATGTGCCCAGAGTGCACCTTTTGTGCATGGCATATCAATTATACAGAACATTTAATAGTTTACCTTTCACAACGAAGCGCATAATATGTCCTCCGTGTGCGGACGGTGCGCGAAGCGCATCGTGCGTACATGTCCCATCCAGCGTAACCTGGGCACGCAGTGCGCGTAGCGCACCGCGTGCCCTCCGTGCGTGCATGGCACTAACTGCGTAAAGTGGGCGCACGGTGCGTGAAGCGCACCACGTGCTCACTGTGCGCGCACGGTGCGCGAAGCGCACCGTGCGCGCACGGAACGAACTGCGTTATGTGGGTGCGCACGCCACGAACGGCGTAAAGTAACTTAGCATTTAAAAAACCGTACAAATTCACTGAAAAAACCATAGGTTTCACACACGTTATAGTTAGGAATTAGCATTTAAAAAACCTTGCAAATTCACAGAAAAAACCATAGGTTTCACACAAGTTATAGTTAGCTGTACATTTCACTCGTAAAAAACCAATGAAATTCCACGTTATAGTTAGTGCAGGCAACTATAACTCACGCGACCGCAATCCTCTGCTGATGCTAATACTGTATTTAGACACTTATTTGCCCATGTCTTCTTCCATTAAATTTTAGCTATACATATATTACAAATATTTTTTTTTCATAAAGACACATATGTCATCAGCAGAGGATTGCGGTCGCGCAAGTTATAGTTACCTGATCTAACTGTCACGTGGAATTTCATTGGTTTTTTACGAGTGAAATGTACAGCTAACTATAACATGTGTGAAACCTATGGTTTTTTCAGTGAATTTGCAAGGTTTTTTAAATGCTAATTCCTAACTATAACGTGTGTGAAACCTATGGTTTTTTCAGTGAATTTGTACGGTTTTTTAAATGCTAAGTTATGTATTTATTTTTAATTTTTGCGCGCACCGTGCGCGCGCTGTGGGCACGCCTCGCCATTTTTTACAAAATATCAATTGTTTTTTTCTCTCTTGTGGGTCTTTAGATTTATATATTAAATGTGATTGTTAATTCTTTTTTTTTTTTCTTTTTTTTTACCGTACGCGTACGGTAAGCTTACCGTACGCGCACCCCGCGATTTTTTAAAAATATTATTAAATTCATTTTTCATAGTTTTTGGTCCTTCGTGAACCCCCTGGCGAACGCTAGGGGGTCTGCAACTCTCTTCATTGCCCCCTTTTCATGTTATCAACCTTTTTTTTTCAGTGCGAGAGACAGAAAATGGCGGCCGATACTTCCTGGTTTCGACCGATTCGAATGTTTACTTTGATCTAACAACCAATCAGAAACGCGCTCGCGCACGGCACCGTACGCGTACGGTAAGCTTACCGTAAGCGCACGGTAAGCGCACGGTAAGCTGCCACAGATATATATAATGATTTAAATGCTATTTTCTCAGGAACTACTGAACAGATTTACACCAGACCTACAAAAGGCACTTCCTTGACCTTATGGCTACCTCTCTGCCAAATTACAAGTAATTCTGTTCAGCCGTTCGGGCTGTAGCTGTGTCTAAAGGTCCTATGGAAAAATGCATGGGGAAAACGCGTTTTGGGACCCCCCTTTTTTCTCAGCCCCCGCTTGACGAATCACCCCGAGACTTTCAGGGTAGGAGCGGAGCGCAGCGCCCCATTAGTTTTGAAAATTTTGCGAGGATTCGTCAACCGGCGCCAAAGCTATTCAAAATAGAATGTTGCGGATTTCCTATGGAAACAGGGTCATAACTATAACTACCTACTGGCGACCGCCAGTAGGTAATATATATATATATATATATATATATATATATATATATATATATATATATATATATATATATATATATATATATATATATATATATATGTATATGTATATATATATATATATATATATATATATATATACAAAGCATCTAAGAAGGAGTGCTCAAATGTTCTCATTAAATATTACTTGTACATTAGTCCATCTGACTCGTTCAGAAGAGTTTAATTTTTCAAAGGGACATTCCATGGATCACAAACAGTATCATTTCCAGCCTTCGGGCTTGCAAAAAATTAATTTATTGTAAAGCCAAGATTAAAAGGGAAGCTAGCTCAGCCAATATTGTTTCGTCGATGTACATCAGGCTTATATATTGTTGGCCAAAATAGAGAAACAGGCATTCGGTCTGTATTGATCTCTTTTGTACACAGTAGATTGTTACCAAGGTTATGTTGACCAGTAAAATACACATACAGTAGCTTTTGAATAGTGATCATAAAATGTCCTTGTGTGTCACCTAAATAAGTGCATGAAAGTATTTCCATCAAGTTCTCAGCTGTTCAAAAGCTGTGCCATTTTTTAATGGAAGACATGTGCGCTCTATTAATCCATACATGACAAAATACAAGCTTTTCAACAGCTGAGAACTTGATGGAAATCGGATTTGAGTACTCTTGGAATAAATGTTACAGAGCCACTGCACAGCAGTATTCTTGGAAACATTTGTGAATGAAAAAAAAGAATCTACTCCAAACATTGGCCTAAGTCCATGGGGTAGAATTATGGTGTTGTTTTTGTGGAACTCATGCCATTAATGTACACATCCTAATATTTTTTTAAATTACATCTTTTTATTAAATAAGCAAACAAAGAGCTTGGCAGTATAATCATTGACATATTCCTCAAGGGTATTGATGATAACATGTGTGTATCTTTCCATGTTGCAATACAAATGCCTCAGTGAAAATCATCCCTAGAGACATTCCTCTATACTACATAGTCTTGTAACCCCCCTCCCACCACCCCATTTTCCTCATGTAGTTACCTCATAGACCTCTATATCTCACCCACCAGCCCCAGATCATGTCCCACTTCCTCAGGCCCCCCGCCATGGAACACCACTTTTTCTGAAGTGCGGCACCAATCAAAATCCTCTTTCCACTTTACAACACAATGAGGTTGGTGCGCTCCCCACGCCTTTGCTATATTTCTTTTTGACACTATATTCGCTAACAGAAGCCATCTTTTGGAATATTTGAGACATCTTCTCCCTTCACACATAAAATGTGCCATCTGGCCCCCAATGCGACCTCTTGTTCCACTACTTCAGACATTACCCCTGTTATTTCCTTACAGTATTGCTGAATTCGGGGGGGGGGAGGTAAAGATCATATTATATGGAAGAAGGTAACCACCTCCCCACAGCCTCTTATGCACTGGTCTGTCTCACTGCGTCCCATACGGTGTAATAGTGCCTTTGAAATGTATGATCTGTGCAATATACGCACTTATATGAGGTGAAACCTCTCTCTAATTGCCACCTCTCTTGGGCTCTGTATTGCTTCTGCCCAATCATCATCATCGAGTGTACCCATTTTGGTCGACAATGCTTCTCAGAGAGCCCCTGGGGGATCGGGGGGGGGGGGAGTGTTCATTATTTTCTTGTGGCTTTATCACTCATGGGATCTATAAGTATTCAATTTTCAAGTGGTGTGTATTCCGTTAACTGTTCGCCGTCTGGAATTTGTCTCCTCAGGGCATGTTTCAACTGTATCGAAAGTATTCAGAGTCAGCCATCTGGTACTCTGATTTTAAGTCCTCAAAATCTATCGGCTTTTGCCCCTCCATACATCTCCCAAGAATTCGATCCCTAGTACTCCCCACCTCCCGTAGGAGATCACTGTCCCACAGCAGAGTTCTTCCCGTCAGTTTCCCTTTCCAGCCCAGAAATATTGTCGCTTCTCTCCATATGCTTATATTTGTTTGTATGTGCAGAGGCAGCGTTTTCCCCATTTGTCTACGATAAAGTGCCACTGGGTAGCCCATCTTTCCCATCGAGGGGTGATCAACTCTATATGCAGGCTGCTCTCGTCCCATAAATACCCACTTGTTAATGTTTATTAACTGCGTCGCCCAGTAATTCTTCTGGATGTCAGGAATTGCCAGCCCACCCTCAAACACACACATCTGTAATTTATGTAGGTCTATTCTAGAGCTTCCTCCATCCCACAATAGTTGCCGTAGTTCTCTGTCAATTCTCCTAAAAAATCTAGGCAGTATTCTACAGGAAGTGTTTTGTAGGGTATACAGAAATCTTGGCAGTGCTATAATTTTAAACAAAGCAGCCCGCACTATTAGAGACAGAGGCAGATTTCTCGAGTGTACTACATCCCTACACAATCTATCCAGTTGAAGGAATAAATTGTCCTCTGGAAACTCGCTGTCCGTCCATGAAATTACTATGCCCAGGTATTTAAATGTATCTTTTATCGCTAGGGTTCATGCACTTGTTGGTAAACTCGGAACCTCTCCCACCAGCAAATAGAGGCGGGATTTGTTCCAGTTTATCCGGTAACCAGAATAACTCCCAAACAATTTGAATATGTGGAGTATCCGACCAATCGAGGATTTTGGAATAGAGGCCTACAGCAGGATATTATCGGAATACAATGATAACATATCCTAATATCATATACATAACCACAAGGCAGATTACAGGTTTGTGTGGTGCAGCAATGCATTTACTGTATACAATATGGCATCATGCTTGAGGTAACTTCAGATGTGACCTCTGCTTTGGGATCTAAACACTTCATGTTTTGGTCTGGGTAGATCTTTATAACTTTAGTGATTTACCACTGACATAAATGATATGCTAATCTTATATTTACAAGGTTAGCATATCATTTTTATTACCCCCTGAAATGACTAGTTAACACGAGGTTAATGCTTTCCTCTGACCTTTGAATGTAAAATCATTTGGTCTTCAGCTGCCGTAAAATAGAGACCTCTAAATGTTTGACAATGAGCGGCACATTAGACTGTGTTTGTGTTTGGGAAATGAAGGACGGGGATTCGCAAAGGGAAGTTGTTTCCCTTAATTTTTACAAATTGTCGACCTGCTAACAGAAGCTGCTGATAACTTTTTGATTTTTACGAATTGTCGATCTGCTAACAGTGGTTATAAATAAAGGGTAAACCCAAAATCCCTGGGACCTGGGTGCTAGACAGTTTATATTACGGTGGTCGCAGTACTAAAACATCGAAATCATGTCAGAAAAGGGAAAGAATACAATGATATTCAAATTATCAAGAGTCAAAGCTGAAATGAATTGATGTGTCAGTGTTATTAATCACACTGAAACTGGATAGAATTTTGTCAAACAAGCATTAAATGACATACATTTCTGTAAATAACATCATCATTGCAGTGCCCGAAGGGAAACGTGGAGAGGGCAAGGAAAGTTATTCAAATGAGGTGGTGAGGTAAGTACTATAGGTGGTGAAAAAATATCACAGTCAAACATTCAGGCATGTACTATTCGTATGCCAGGAAAACAATTAGATATTCGTCATATTACATACCATCTGTACATATTTAGCCATGTAACACACAAGTCCACAGTAAAGTAAGTACTGTTGAAGAGACTGGCATTAGTGAAGTGTCAACGTTTCGACCCCTGTGTGTGTAGGTTCTTCCAACCCTTACTGGCGGGGTCTTCCTCAGGACAGAAATGAGGGGTGTGGGGGGAAGGGGCACCTAAGAAGGACAAAAGGGTGGTTCGAAAGACCCATTATTGAAGTGAAGGTTAAATAAATCCAGTAACACACGCGGTACTGGCCAATATAATTACCGTGAGTGGCTACGAAGGGACCTCTCACAAATCAATAGTGGAGGGACAAAGGGCTCCGTGGCTCCCAAACATATGGCAGTGGGAGTGAGAAAACACCTGCAAGAATAAGGCGTCTGTCAGCCAACTGGAATATCTAGATGGTGAGGCAAAAGCTACCGGGTCCTGATTTCAGTTGCTTTTACCCTCTGCAGACTCCCCTGATTCATTCGGGATCTCTGACACTTCTATGTTACGGGATTCGTACCACATAGCTTTTGGATCAATGCATTGTCTGGACCAAACCTACAAGACTTTTTCGAGTAAGTGATTTTAATTAGAGGCAATCACTCCATTTCCTTTTGCCTTACCATCTAGATATTCCAGTTGGCTGACAGATGCCTTATTCTTGCAGGTGTTTTCTCACTCCCTCCGCCATATGTTTGGGAGCCACGGAGCCCTTTGACCCTCCACCATTGATTTGTGAGAGGTCCCTTTGTAGCCACTCATGGTAATTATATTGGCCAGTACCGCGTGTGTTACTGGATTTATTTAACCTTTACTTCAATTATGGATCTGACGCACCATCCTTTTGTCCTTCTTAGGTGCCCCGTCCCCCCACACCCCCTATTTCTGTCCTGAGGAAGACCCCGCCAGTAAGGGTTGGATGAACCTACACACACAGGGGTCAAAACGTCGACACTTCGCTAATGCCAGTCTCTTCAACAGTACTTACTTTACTCTGGACTTGTGTGTTACACGGCTAAATATGTACAGATGTTATGTAATATGACGAATATCTAATTGTTTTTCCTGGCATATGAATAGTACATGCCTGAATGTTTGACTGTGATATTTTTTCACCACCTATAGCACTTACCTCACCACCTCACTTGAATCACTTTCCTTCCCCTCTCCACGTTCCCCTTCAGGCACTGCAATGATGATGTTATTTACAGAAATGCATGTCATTTAATACTTGTTTGACAAAATGCTAACCAGTTTCAGTGTGATTAAATAACACTGACACATCAATTCATTTCAGCTTTGACTCTTTAATTTGAATATCATTGTATTCTTTCCCTTTTCCGACACGTTTTGATGTTTTAATACTGGGACCACCATAATATATACTGACCTGCTAACAGTGGCGGCTGATAACTTTTAAAGTGGTGAGGCCGAAGGTTAAAAACTGACATACCTGTCAGCAGAATGTACCTCTGCAACAAGATTTTTCTGGAGCATATTACTAAAGTTATTTGAAAGTTGTAATTCTTACCTTGATTGACGTTCAGATGCAGTTATGCTCCTGGGAGCAAATACCCCGCCTCGCTCTAAATGTTGTGATGTGCTTCCTGAACCTAAAGAACATAAGGCCTAAGCACCCCAGCCAATTCAAGCAGTGCTCTCATGCATCTTCTAATACTAAACAGCATAAGAGAAGTGCTAGGATTGGCTGGGGCATGCAAACACAACGCTCCATGTAACACTGAGGGGGCCATGTCTCTGCTCACGCAGCTCGAAGATAGAAACCTGAAAAGCGCATTTCAGGCTGGCCATAGTAAAAACACCAGCCAATCTGACATGCACAGTTCATTGAATCACCGTTACAGCTGGTCGTCCTACCCACCCACTGCATGCTGGGAGAGAGAGTTCCAGAGCCCGCACTACAGTGAAAGGAGGTACGGAGAAATTATATTTCCTAACTATACCGTCCCTGTAACCTTTGGTTTTTTCAATGAATTTCTAAGGTTTTTTAAATGTTAATTTCTAACTATAATGTCCCTGTAACCTTTGTTTTTTTCAGTGAATTTTTAAAGTAGTAGTCATGTTTGTAGAGTAGTGTAGATAGGGGGCAGGGCCTCTGACCAGCTCTCAGGACTTACAGGAGGTACCAGGAGGGCTTCTTGGCCCCCAAGGTCCCTCAGGAATAAAGTGGACTTTCCATCCCAACCAGAAGTGCGCCAGAAGCTGCTTTGCAGAGTGGTGGAGAAAGGGGACATGGCCTACAAACACCTCTTAGCAATCCCACTGTGTGGGACTTACTGGAGGTAAGAGGAGAGGTAGTTGCCCTCCAAGAATTGCTAAGAAGCTCTCAGCGGCCACTCCCCCTTTCTCCACCACTCTTCAAATGTGCCTCCTGGTGCACTACTAGTTGGGGGATGAAGTAGTTTTTAATAGTTGCGAATAGAAGTAAATCAGCAAATAGTCTCAGACCCTTTTGGCAAGTGTGAAATGAATTAGCAATGAAAGATGAGTTGCTGTTCACAGGTTCTATGTTGGTCACTCTGGTATCTCTGAGTCAGAGATTGATCGATTTAGAATATTAAGGTAATTTTGTAGTGGTGAAGAAAGAAAAAAAGACTGTTAAATGGATTTTTGATGGCCATGTCTGGGTCTTTAGGTGAAGAGAATGATCAGAGAGTGGTGACGGTGTTGTAGAAGCGATAAAGTCTTGAAAAAGTGTGCACCAGCCATGTGCTTGTGCAAGTTACCAGAGCGACTGAGCGAGGAAGGGGCTGCCAATGTAATGGGACCTTTGAGAGTAGAGGTGCATGCACTCTATGTGCTGGTATGGTATTCTACCCTTACTTCGCGGCCGCAACTGCTCAGACCATTTCTACGCATTTTTTTACTTAGCATGCTATTAGTACGCATGCTATGGTTACTTCGCAGGCTACCTCTACTTCGCAGGCTATTTACTTCGTTGTGTTTTTTGAGGTGCTTCCGTATAACCTGAATCTGATGACAGGAAGCACATGAAGAGAGGAGCCACGCTTGAAGGTGAAGAGAGGGACCATGAGGGGAGACAGGTACGTGTTTAGGGTAGTGTCAGGGTTGTGAAGGATAGTGTAATAATGCAGGGACAGGACTAGGGTAAGGGGGAGGGTTGTGCAGGGGGTAGTAATTTTGGGTTTAGGGTAGTGCTGTGGTGTAGTGCTGTGGTGTTTAGGGTAGTGTTGGATCGTGAAGGGTAGTGAAAGAATGTAGGGCCAGGAGTAGGGGAAGGGGGAGGGTCGTGCAGGGGGTAGTAATTTAGGGTTTAGGGTAGTGCTGTGGTGTAGTGCTGTGGTGTTCAGGGTAGTGTCGGGGTTGTGAAGGGTAGTGTAAGAATGTAGGGCCAGGAGTGGGGGAAGGGGGAGGGTCGTGTAGGGGGTAGTAATTTATGGTTTATAGTAGTGCTGTGGTGTAGTGCTGTGGTGTTTAGGGTAGTGTCGGGGTCGTGAAGGGTAGTGTGAGAATGTAGGGCCAGAAGTGGGGGAAGGGGAGGGTCATGCAGGTGGTAGTAATTTAGGATTTAGGGTAGAGTTATGTTAGTGTTTAAGTAGTGTGGGGTAGTGTCAGGGGGGACGAGGAGGGTAAAAAGTGCTGTAAATGTGATGTTTTGTGCCTAAATAGTATTAGCAGTGTGACTCAATTCAGTGCTAACTTGACAAAAAAAAAGAGGTGAAAAGTTCATCACAACAAAATGCTTCTAGTTTTTGTATGAATGTGATGCAAAAGGTTTATTTGATCTCAGCAGTTTATCTCTCACATCGTGTTTGGTTTAAATATCTTGCCATGTTATCGGTTTATTTTAACATTGTACGATGTATACTTGTTTTTATTTTCTCGTTCTCCGTTTGATATTTTTGCCTATCTCGGTGATGTTGGTATTTTGGCTGCAGGATGGCTTTTTTAGTTTTTACGTGACCGAAATGAAAAAATGTGGTATGAAACAGCATAGTTTATATTTGTCAATGTATTTGCATAGTAAAATCATGCGAACGAAAAAATTGCGAAGTAATGGTTTTTGCGATGTACAAACATCGCACTAAAGACATGTGTAGTAATGGTCTGCGAAGTAACGTCATATATTCGCTGGTATTAGTAGACCTTTGCTTGAGATGGTCAGAGATTCAACTTGTTTCGGAAATAGATTCAAGAAGCTCCATTAGATTCTTGGAGACTGTTTTTGTGTGACAATGAGACATTTGCAAGAGAGTGAAAGCTATCTTAGTGAACGTGCGAGCAAACACAAGAAGTGTGCCTTGTCCCATCCAGAAACAACTGGAGTAGTAGAGTGTTTTAATAAAACCTTGAAAGAATGTATGCAGCTAGCGAAAGTGAATCGATTGGACTCAAGGAAGGAAATGATGACTAGAGTGGTGACGTACATGATGTTGCCTCATGAGACTATGAAAAAACTCGGTTTGAGTTATTTAGAGGGAGTAAACCGGACAACAAGTTGGTCCCTGGCTGGATGAGTTGGAATAAGGATTTATGTTGCCATGTGACATTGAAACCATCCAGGTGAGAGTGTGTGATAAACAGCAGAAGTGAAAGAACTACTTTGTCTTGAAGATGGCTACCACAAAGTGGATGTTAAATTGGTTAATTTAGTCAAAGTGACAGTGCTGCAGATATTGCGGCATGCTGTAGGTCTACCAAAGCTTTGAATGTTATCAAACTTTTTCGCAATGAGGTCAGTTTGAAAGTCAGAAGGATTTGGAATCTGAACAGAATTTCTTCAGTAATGCTCTGGATCTACACAATGGATAATGGCATCAGTAGGGAAGGTGAGGTGAAGAAATATGACTTGGGTAGTCGTCACAATGGACAAGAGAAAAATATTGACATGTCACCAAGTATCTGCAAGATTCTGTTCATATTTTGCAAGACTAGATATGATGTAACTCTCAATATTTGTTTGCATCATTCTGATAGTGGTCCAAGTAACTATTGTTATTTCCTTATGTTATGTTCAATAGTAACTCCTACGTTTGTCTTTTTTTATAACGTTGCTTTTTGAAAAACATTAATTTATTAAAAAGGGAAAGTGGGTGATGTTCACTGTAGTGGATTATTACAGTTCCATTCTGGAGTGTCAAATATGAACTGGGGGCAACCTACTTTTATCAGGTTGCCCCCAGTACATATTGCTGGTTCTCTGATCATTCTTGTGAATACTTCATCTCGTTGGGGTAGCATGCCAACACCTTTGTTTTTCAAACCAGGGATTAGTTTGTGCCTAGAATGGACATTGGTCATCTCTGCATGAAATTCCAAGTCCACAGTGTCACCTATGCACCATCACCTAATGCCTTCCGAAAGGACTAACACTGCACTCGAGTAAATGCAGCCAACCTGATTGTATGTGATTGTACTTTTGTATTAGTTTGCTATTTTTTACAAGTTTTGTTTTGAATGTATCTGTTTTGTTGGCTATATTGCTTGATAGTGGTTTACTATGAGACCCAGATATAATGAGATATCTTTGACGAAGACTTTTCTGGCATTGACTGCCACACCACCTATATCTTACACATTGTCCACAGAGAGTCTTCTATCGTAGCGATCCCCTACAACCTCCATTGTGACCTTCCTCTGAAATGTACCCAGCTTTACTACTTAACCTAACCACCCGGATTTTATTCCAAAAAGCAGTAAGCAATAGTGCAGCACCATAGTGCAGCACCACTCACTCTTTCTTCCCAAAAGAGTTTTCAAATATTTCCTTGAGTCGAGTATTGCCTGCTTAATTGAAATCTGGGCTAATCAAAGAATGGGGAGAGGGGGGAGGGGTGTTCAACAGTTTATTATTTTCAGTTGTTGAGGTTAGCTTTGGTGTTATCTATATATATATATATATATATTTTGTCCTCATATAGCAATAGTTTGGAATTGCAGGTGTCGGGGGCCCAGTTTGTTTTGTATTCCGACCTTTCGGGGCTTCTCCTGGGTAAGCACAGCGTATGCGTGGAGAATCTCTACTTCCCCTTTTACACTTGGGTCCCTTTTTGTCCGCTTCCGGTGCAGTTCAGTTCTAGGTTGAGCTAGTCATTTTGACTACTCCTTCAAGTTCCCACTTGAATGGTTTTATTGCATTGCATAATCATTGGACTATACAATGCTTCCACCAATGTTAACTTGTGAAGTTATGGTTTTTCCAGATATTCCAAAATGTATTTGCCTTCCCCCTCTGCTCGCTTCTGTCTAGTTTAATAATTATTTGTACAGACACCACCCACTCTTTATGTGTTGGAGGTGTACATTTCACCCAGTTGATGCAAATCTCCCTTCTAGCTAATAGTATTAAGTATAAACAAAAAATGTTCTTGGTCTTTACACAGTTTGGTTACCTGGGCCACGTTCTGACTTCTCACAAAAATAACCAAATCTATACTCACCTCCACCTGCAGTCCCAGTACTCTAGACAAAGTTTTACCCGTCTCTTCCCAGAATTCCTCAAGATGGGGGCACTGCCGAAACATGTGTAAGTCGTCTGCACCCGGCTCCCCACACTTGGGGCAGCTCCTCTCATCTTGGCCTCTGATCTTTGATAGCCTCTTCGGGGTCTAGTACGCTCTGTGAATAGTGAATAGATGGTTCCTTCTCAATGGTGCAGATTTTACAGTTTTCCAACAAGTAGCCATAGATACTTGCCATTCACTTAGGATGCTCAGCTCCGGCAGTACTTCTCCCCAAATCTTGTTTGGAATTTCATAGTGTTCCCCCCCTTCTTCAATCAATACCCAGTACCAGTAGGCTATTTCTTTTTGGTGATCTTGTTTTTCTGCAGCATTTTCTCTACTATCCCGCTTCCATCTCGCTGTCTTTTAAGTTCTTGACCCAACTGCTTATTTGGGAGTACTTAAATCTGGAGACTACGCCCTTCGTTCTTTCACTCAGTGCCTCCCACTCTATGACGGAGTTCTGTGTCTTTAGCTCGCCCCCCTTTGTGATATTATTTTCCTTCAGGGCGTTTGCTAGCCTGTCTTTTAGGCACTCCGGGGTTCCTGGGGAGTCCCATATGGGCGCGTATCTGCTGTAGTATGGTACTTTAAGTATCTTTCTTATTTGATGCCAGAGTGTTGCCGCCGCCTTTAAGCTTTTTCATTTTATTTTATTAAAGTACTTGGGATGGCCGTATTTGTATAAGAAGTGGCTTCCTTCCTAATTGACTGCCGCTTTCAAATGGTCAGGATACAGATCATAACTTTCTAAAAGTATCCTAATGTTTTTGAATTTGAACGCTCTACAATAGTTTAGGATGTCTGGGCTAGCGATCCCTCCTTGTGCCTTTTTTCTCCTTATCTTTTTCCAGGCTATCCTTGCCCCTTTTGCAGCCCAGATAAAACTGCTTAATTCTCCTTGCAGTTTTTTTATTTGGTCATGGCTAAATTCTAGTGGGATTGTGCTGAACAGGTAGGTGAATTTAGGGAGTATGGCCATTTTGAATATGTTTGACCTTCCCATAAAAGACAGTGGGAGAACCCCCCATACTTTTAGCAACTTTCGTACTTGTTTATAGATTCTTTCAAAGTTTAGGCTTTCCTTAATGTCCACTGTGAGTTCTATGCCCAAGTATTTTTCTTTTTTCTTTTACTCTAGGGTCTTGATAGTTGTTGTTCCACTGTAAGATTTCTGTTTTAGCTTGGTTTGCTAGGTACCCTGATACTGTTCCATATGCTTCTAGGATTTCTTCTTTTTTGGGGAGGGAGGCCTCTAGGTTGCTCGTAAATACCATTAGGTCGTCCGCAAAGAGTGCAACCTTCTTCTCCCATCCCTGATGTTTAAACGGTACTATTCCTTCCTCCTTTCTTATCATTTCTGCCAGTGGTTCAATATACAGGTCGAATAGTAAGGGGGATAGTGGGCACCCTTGTCTTGTTCCTCTTTTTATCATTATATTATCTGTTAACACTCCATTCACTAGCACCTTTGCTGTCGGGTTTTTGTATATCTGTTTAATTGCGTTCTGGAAGGTCTCTCCTAGATTACATTTCGCCAAGGTTGCATTTAAAAAGGGCCAGCTTACCCTGTCAAATGCTTTAGCGGCATCCCGGGTTAAAATCGATAGTGGAGTTGCGTGGTGTGTTGCGATGTCTATTGCAGTAATGAGTTCATGTGTCAGTTCTTGTATATACCTTCCTCCAAGGAAGCTTTTTTGATTTGTGTGGACCACAGAGCCTGCAATCTTTCCAAATCTTTTTGCTAAAATTTGTGTATATACCTTGTAGTCGAAGTTTAGGAGTGGTATTGGCCTGTAGTAGTATATCACTTTATTCGATATAAAAATATCATAAAAGTACGAGCAAAATTGATTCATCATAAAAGTCCATCATTATACAGCATATAACAATATAAAAGTAGTTTATAAAAAGGGAATATATACAGATGAAAGACCATAAAAAACACTTCCTGATGTAACAAAACAAAATACTCATATATCTCTAAAGGCCTAACTCTTGCAAGGCCTTGACAATTTGGTACGTATCAACCAGGCACACCCCAAAAATTTGGCTACCCCACAGACCAGAGCAAGGGAAGAGGCATCAGTTAAGATAAAACGTAGCGCCATCCTGTAGTCCACAAAACCCAAATTTCTGCAGATTGGACTAAGCCTTCATAGTCGACGTTTAGGAGCGTTATTGGCCTGTAGGATTCACTTCTTGTGGGGTCTTTCCCTGATTTGAGTATAAGATTAATAGTTGCATCATTCCAGGAGGCTGGGAGCATCCCCTCTGTTGTAAATATTTCATTGAGAAGTTCTGTCAGGGGGTAGCCAATACCTCTCGCAGATGTAAATACAACTCATTCGGGAGTGCATCCGGCCCTGCCGCCTTACTTTTTAAAACTTTCTTTAAGGTTTCTAGTAGTTCTTCTTTGGATATCCCTTGATTAATCTCTGCTCTTTGTTCTTGAGAACATTTTGGGAGGGTTATTTTTTCCAGCAGTGATTGTATCTGGTCTTCCGTAGATGCCTTTTCCTCTGAGTACAGTTCGCTAAAGAATTTTGCAAACTCCTTCCTAATATCTTCCTCTTCGGTGGTATACTGTTGATCTTTTGTCTGTATCTTTTCTATCCTATTACGCGTTGCCTCTGTGTTCAGTTTCCACGCTAACAGTTTCCCGCATCCATCCCCATACTCGTAACGTGATATTTTGCTTGCTTCCCATTTATCTTTTACAATTGATTCAAGAAGGTCTGCCAGTTCCGTTTTTTTTAAGGTTCTCTCTTCCTCAATGCTGATTTTCGCTTGCTCAGTGATAGAGATCCTGTTTAGTTCGACCTCCAGGGATGTTATCTCTTCTTCTAGTTCTCAGATCGTGTTTTTTCTACGCTTGTGTTTATATGCCCCAAGGCTAGTTATTCTTCCCCTGATAAAAGCTTTATATGCCTCCCAAGCGATATGCTTTTTGGTCCCTTCTTTTTTTGTTTGGAAGAACTCTTTGGTATCTTTTACCAGTGCTTCTATGCAGCTTTCATCTAAAAAGATTCCCCTGTCTACAGTCAATCTGTGGGTCGGTGTGGAACATTTTAGATTAAGGTGTAAAATCACTGCAGAATGGTCTGATAGGTGTGCTGGTACGTGTTCTACTTTTCGTGTAGAGTCTAGTAGGCCACTATCTATTAAGAAGTAGTCTATTCTTGATGCATGCCTCAATCTCTTGTTTTGCAATGTGAATTTGTTGGATTTATTACCTTTCACACTCCATGCATCCATGATCCCAAGATCTTTAACACAAAGGTTCACCCACTCTCTCATTTTTGGTAGGTTTGGACCATGTTTGGGTAGGAACCTGTCCTTCTTCAAGTCTAGAATTATATCAAAATCCCCTCCCATTATTATCGGAGCCTATGCTGTTAGGAGTTGAGAGTAAAGCTTTTGAAGTGGGTTTGGAACATCCAGGTTAGGCCCGTAATATCCAACCACTGTATATAAATTATTACGTATCTTTAATTTCATCACCACCCATCTCCCTTTCTTATCTGCCTCTGTGGCTTCGATCTGTGCTCCTAGTGGTTTCTTTAGTAATTCCGCCACCCCTTTTACACTGCAATCTTGATTTGTGCATACCCACGTATCTATCCACTTTGGGTTTTTGAGGAGTTTCTCTCCTTCTTCTTTTAGTAAGTGTGTTTCTTGCAATATCACTATATCACAGTCTACTATTTTTAAACAGTCCAATATTTTGGCCCTTCTTTTCCTTAACCTGAGTCCGTTAACATTCCATGACATTATTTTAACGAACATTTACTCTATTTCCTTTTTGCAACCGTCCACTTGGTGAACCCTTCATATTTTCTGTAAGGTTTGTCTGGGCTCCTTCTCCCTCATATTGCTTAGTTTGGACATGTTTTTTTTTTAATTTTCCCCAATTTGCTCCCCACCTTGTGCATTTTTTTGTTTTTACGATTTTCTTTCTTTGTGCACCCCCCCCCCCCCCTTTGTAGTGTAGTTCCTATTTCCCTTATAGGCTCTGCAAATTGCAATAACATACACTATAGTTTTCGCATAGGACTAAGGTCAGTATGCTCCTATCGAGTACATTAAACTTAATTACTTTGTGTGCCAGCTAACTCAGAGATCACTAGAAACTTCTCGAATGAACAAGAAGGGATTAGTTTCTGACAACTGCATAAACATGACAACTTTGTTTCCCTTAGAATCGGAACGCGTCTCAGAATCGTGGAAACCATAGATAACAGTTTCACTCAGTCAATCGTGCATGCTTAGTTTCTCCAGAGTTACACAGAAATAGATAGACGGGCATTACAATAAAAGGTTTTATTGAACAGTCTTGTTTCTTGTGTAAGAGATTTGAGCTGTTACGATCATTAGACAGAAAGCAAGATATAATAAGCACAGTGTAAGCAGTAAGAAGAAATAATACTGCAATAGCATTGTCTTTTAGCTATGACATATATTCATAAATACATACATAAATAACACAGGCTAAAATGTGAATACTCGTCTAATGCTTCTAAATAGTCCTATCCCGGTGTACCTAACCTAAGTGTAGTGCGAGGTAAGAAGTAGGTGCTGTTTTCTATAGTATGGTATATACTAAAGTTTAGTATGCCAAGAGTCCCTCTAGGTTCTTAGTCGGCTCCATACCTTCAGAATGAGCGAGGTGGGAATCTCTATCTGGTTGTCAAACTCTAACACCCCGCGAAGGGAGTCAGAACACTGGAAGCTGGATTCTCTGTGAGCAGGGATGACAGCGTCTGGTCAGTGCGTCAGGCCGGGATATGGTCTCTTCCGAACTTGCCGCGGCGAACCGTGCAGTCAAGTCGTGCTGAGTCGTGCCGCGGTTTGCCATGGTAAGGGAAGGCATATTTATACCTGAAGGTGCTTAGGAATGCTAGCATTAACATAAAGTCGGGCAGAGGAAGACGTCATGGATGAACCCCTAAGGAATAGTAGTTCATGCATAATAGATGAGTTCTTGGAGAAATCAATAATCCTAGCTAGGGAAAGTCCCGTTCGGCTTAAGGGTCTGGTTTCTAAGAACTTGTTGTGACGTGGGATGGATGGATGTAGGTGACTATGCCCGTATTTGGTTAGCATGGCTAATGCCTAAATAGGGGCTGGGATTCTAGGCCTAAATAAGGGCAAAGCGGGTTGTACCTATATAAGGACATGATTCAGGGAAACCTATATACGGGTATCTAAATCGAAACACAACACTTTTCACTCCCTGGAGAAGCCTCCCCTAACTCTTCATGGGGCATTCCTTGGCCCCTTTTTGAGCTCCTTGCTCTTTTATCGTTTTTTTCTTGCTCTGTCTTGCTTGATCCTACATTTGTGATTTAATCTGCTCTATGAGGCATTCTACCTCCTTGGAGTCTCTAATGTTATGCATTTTTATTGCCACATTATTCTTAGTGCTGCTGGGAATCGCATTTGGACTGTTGCTCCTAGTGAATTCAATTGTTGTATGTATTGGCTAAGCTGCCATTGCCTGTCCTGCGTTGTCTTTGAAATATCCGATCTAATTCTACTCGACCAATTGCTTTGGGAGATTGAACCTGCTTTCAGGTCCTCGCTTAATATTCTTTCTTTAAGTGTGTAAGTCTTAAAGTTCATGAGGATCTTCCTTGGATTTTTCCTAGTTTTATTTCTCCCAAATGGGTCGCGATGGACTCTCTGAAAGTCCTCTGCGATATCAACGGATTTTGTCCAGGGTATTATTTCACCTAGTAGTTTGATCGTGAAGGCTTTGATGTCCTCACTTTCCAGATTTTTAGGAACATTTAGGATTCTAAGATTGTTTCTCCTTACCTGGTTTTCCATTGATTCCAGCCTGTTGCATATAACTTTGTCTGAAGCTTTGAGTTGGTCTATATCCCTTTTGTTTTCCTCCCCATTTTTGCTTAGCATCCCTACTTCCAATTCCACTGAAGATACCCTCTCCATGAGCGTATTTTTTTTCTGGTCCATTACCTCGCATGCTTCCTGGATTTTTATTTGATTTTTCTCTGATATAGCGAAGTTGGATGTCATTTCTCTCATCATGGTGGTCATCATTTTTTCCATACTTTCCGTGTTTTCTTGTGGAAGTGGGCCTTCATCGGGCTTCTTGGCGCTAACAAAGTCTGTGGTGTCCGTAACTAGCTCTTGTTGGTCAAGTGCTTCTAGGGCACCATACCTGTTGCTGTTATTAACCGTTGACATTATTTCTGCTACCTCCTCTCTGGGAGTTTCTACCTCTCTTTCAGTTTGGGTTTTGTTATGGTATTTTTCGACCTCTGAGACTCCTGAACTTTAAAAAAAGACTTTAAGGAGGGTGTTATCTTTTGTTTTGTCGAGCCAATGTTTTTAGCTTGGCCTGACTTGCTCTAGACACAAGGTGTTGTGATTTCCCTGTTGTAGTTTGTCTCTTCTTCTTCCTTGTACTGTGTCGGAGGTAGATGGGGAGGTTTTGATTTGTGCGTATAGCTTTACTATCTCAGGAGGGTGTTCTGGCTCCCCTTCTCCCAGTGGGGAATTTTTGCTCCTTAAGGAATAGCCTGCGACTTCCCTCTGTTGTTTTATTGTTGTTATTATTTCAGTTAACCCCTGTGGGGCCGTTAATGCCTTGGATTCCATGCTCCCTTTAGCGTTTGCCACTTTTGCCACCTTTAACCCCACTTGCTCCAGCTCTACGACCTGTGGTTAATCCTGTGGTTTAGTCTGTGGCTTGGGTTGATCTATACAGTTTATGTAGGTTAAGCACTTTGCCGTGGAAATACACTTGCTCTGCTCCCTAGATGCAGCACTTGGGTTACACTTAGTTTGGCATTTAACTTGACACTCTGTACCTTGTCCCCCACTCGCTGTGTTACTCAGACCTCCCCCTCTTCACTTACCCGAGAAGTTAGATGGCTCCGGTTGTCGTTTCTTCTATGCGGCGAGGTGGGTGGTTCAGGCGCTCTCCCCTGTATACCACTCTTGCCGCAGCTCTTCTGCAGGTCCGACACGTCGTGGCTGCCTCAGCCCACACAGGGATCACGCAGCAGCAGGGGACTCCTTTCGCCTCCACCTCCACTTTCTTCCTTTCTTTCTTTTGCTGTGTGTAATGCAGCTCGCTGATGCTGATGGAGCGGGTAGGACAACATTTTGTATACCCCCCTATTCTGCATGAATATACTAATTATATAACCTATTAATTATAATAATTATTAAATGAGTTTTGCATGTTTTCTAATCAACATTATTAACTTACAAAGTACACGTGGGATTCGCATTTTGCATGGCTAAATAACCTTTATGACTAAAATCCATACGCATACTAACAGTAGTATATGTAGAAAATAGAATATTGCATGATATATGTGGCTTTTGTAAAGTTTTCGTGATATGGCCCAAGATGACAACAAATGGGTGAATATGAATGCTTTAAATGTCGTTATACGCTAGATAAATGCATACACATAAAGGGATTAGTAAGGGGTTAACATTAGATTGATTATTTCCATGTATTAATTACATTTTTGTGTTTGTTTCGCTTAAGTTATCCTTTGGGCGTAAAATCAAAATGGCCGGTGACGCGACACGAGGTGATGGCCGCTGCTCCACGAGGTTTCGAGTGGAGTGCGCAGTAGCGACAAAACGTCCCTGTGGCCTCGTCATGACCCATGCCTTAGTGTTCCAGAGCAAGGTCACGGTGGGATTGTAGCCAAACGGAAAAACAAAAGGACTCTTGACGAAGAACTAGAATGGACCGACTTTATGATGTCATCTTTGAACTGTACCAAGTTCCCAAAGACTCTACCCGACGATCTCAACCGACCAATCATGACAGCCCAAATTTTACAAATTGTTACATCTTTTCTTCATTTCATTATAAATTACATGGTAGAATAGAGAGGAAGTTGTTGTTCGCATACTTTCCTTTTCCTTTTGCTGACAAAGACGACAGTGACGCTACGTGACGCTACTATCTAGGGTGACTGCTGCGTTCCTGAATCTTTGACGGCCCGAATGCTGCCCATTATCCGATGAACTGCAAACTTTCTTAAACCTATGGGCATTGATTGATGCTTGCACGTCTCTGGTCCTTGCCTATTCTTTGGGACTGTAGCGTGCTGCACGAAGAACTTTGCTGCTAAATGACAGAATGACAGCCAATTTGATCTTGACAAACCAATGACTTAGAGGACGTCCGATAGCCAGATTAGGTAACTATAGTGTTCTGTGATTCACATGAAAATTGATAAATCTTTCTGAATGCAACTTAACTTTTTACGATAAAATAGATAAACAATTATTGATTAACAAGTAAAGTGTTTGTGATTTATTGAGGGCGGAAAGATTAAAATCTTGAAATGTGTTTTAGCTGGTTCTAAATCACCATCAACCAATTTAACTAATTTGATCCATCGATCACGTGGGAGGAGTGCCTTGATGTTTAAGATTGAGATCTGCAGGAGAAAGGGTAAGAATGTAAAGATATGTAATATAACTTTCTTCTTATAGGTTATAAGGTATTCCTTTCATGTCCAGCGCTTGAACCGCTCATCTCTCCCGTATGTGCAGACCAGTGTGAAGTGACGTATGAATGTTGGTGTTATGGGCCCCACCAATGACTGTATGTGTGGAAAGCGATAGTGTGATGTCTGGTCTGTAACGGAGGGAGGATATTGGTATGGGTTGCGTCCTTTTCCCCATTACCTAGGTTTTCCGCATTGCAACAGTTTTTCTGGTAGCAGAGTTATGGTTCTTAATGTTTTGGTTTGGTGATTATTGCTTGTACATTGCTTATTGATTATTGATTAGTATTGGTTTATGTATTAACACTCTATGTTGAGTCACGTCGAGTTCTATGTTGTTTGCACGACTTCTGGGATGAAGGAAGTCGTTTGTAACGGTTCCGCAGTAGAGCAGAGGTAAGCGCAGCTCTCGGGAAAGACGGAATTGTTGTTGCCCTGTAGGTACACGGGGAAAACGTGTGACGATTGGAGTTGCACGACGCATTGTCTGGGTTCGATTCGGTAGCATCGTCAAGTGTTGCCAATAGGGATATTTTCTGTATGAGAGAAGTGTATGGTAGCGAAGGTCACCTGTGAAATTTTGGTCTTAAGTACCAGGAGTCCAAACAGGCACTCTGATTACGCTTATCACTGGAAAGTAGAGGGAAGTGCTACTTTATTAACGAGTGTTATAATTCTGTAGTAGGGCAGACTGTTCGCTGCTCTCGGGAAAGACAGAATTCTGTGTGAATCTACTACATTTTCTGTGTGAAAGTGCGTGAATGAAAAGGCATTCAGGATAATTGCGAAACTCTGGTTTTATTTCTCAGGAGCATTGGGTCTCCAACTAGGGGGCATATCTACAAGGCGGCGATATAAAATTATCGCCGCTTTTGCGGCCGTTTTCGGCCGAAAAGCGGCGATAATTTTATCACTATATTAGCAAGGTCACGCTATAGCGTGAAACCTTGCCTTAGCGCCTGTATTCCTAACGCCCATCTTTGCATCTCTAATGAGATGCAAAGTGGGCGTTCCTCCCCAGGATAACGGGAGAAATTTCACTAAGCGACCTTTCTCCTATTATCAAGCCTCACGCAAAGCAGCATAGCGACAAGAAAAGTAGCGATAACCTCTGTTATCGCTACTTTCCTTACGCCTGCTTTGAAACTGACTTAGCCATGATATCCTATGTAAGGTGGATATCATGGCTAAGTATGTGAGGCCCTATCAGCAAGCTATCACCAAACTTCGTGGGATAATCTCACGTTTGGCAGTTAGCGCTAGGATTTTTATCGCTTTTGAGATAAGCGTTGCTAATAGCACGCTATCTCAGCGATAAAATCCACGGTAGCCGGCAATAATTATCCTAGCGCTAAGTGCGCTTAGCGATAATTATCGCCGGTTGTTGCTGATATGCCCCTAGGTGTCTTAATTCTGGAGAATCGGTTAACTGATGCTTGTTAGAAGGGTAAGGTAGAGGGATGTGCTACTTTATCAACGGAAGTAATGATTCTGTAGTAGGGCAGAGGTAAGCACTGCTCTCGGGAAAGACGGAATTCTTGTGAAAAAGGTAATTGACTATTCTTATGTTAGCGAAACAGATGATGGTGGCGTTTTTATGTCGTTACTAACAGAATTGTGAATTTAAAGAACGTGAAAGAGCTTACCGAGAAATTTTGTAAAGGAGGGGTCAACAGGAGCAGGAGTAGGAGCCGCGACAGCGAGTGAGGCTGACGTCAGAAAAGCAGCGCTGGGATTGGCTAGTAGTAAGAGAACTTAGACGCTCCCGGTTGGTGCGTTAGTGTACGCCGCGCTAGGATTGGAGAATTACAGGGTGACGTCAACACTCCAGATTGGTGCGTTAGAGTGAGTCGTGCTGGGATTGGAGAATTACAGAAGTGACATAGACGCTCCGGATTGGTGCGTTAGTGTGAGTCGCACTACGATTGGTTAAAACAACAGGATATTCGTAGGAGAAAACTAGCGATACACAGAATAGACAAAATGATGTATTACGATTCACCTGAAAAGGAGAAAAAGTCCTGGTTTGGGAAAATCAAGCAATTGTTTAAAAAGGACAAACCGATTGTGACTAGGGAAGGACAGTTGCTTCCCCCACCGAAAATGCCCGCATCCTTTATGGTTGCGAAATACGGATATCATACTTGTATTTGGTTAGACAATTGGGTAAAGTACACGAAGGATGATGGAGTTTTGGCATTTCCAGAGCATGGTTCGTTTAACTTAGCGGTTTTGAGAAATTTGAGAGAGAAAATGATGAATCTAGAACCAAGACCTAGACCAACACAGTTTGAAGCATTGACAGAATGGGAAGATGAGATGCATGACAGAGAGAGACAGAGGAATGGCAGAAGATATAGATACATGTTTGGTAGATATGGAAATGAAAATCATGATGACAGAATGAGGTGGTGGCGAAATGCAAGTATGACTGATGGGTCGTTTCCTGTAAGAAATGCTGAAGAAATTGAAGGTAGAAAATGTACGGAAAAAAGACATAATGTAGAATCAGGAGGGTATGGAGTGCATGAATCGGAGGATGATGTTCTTGATGACATGTTTTATAAAAATCCACCCCCGTATCAACCAGAATCTAACATGTTGACACCAAGTGCCCCAATGAGAGAGACCCTACAAAACATTAAAATTGAACAAATAACTCCTTCAGAGAGATAGAGAGAAAATCAGATGATAAAGTGAGTGGTGCAAATTCGGCAGAATTAGCATAGACAACTTTAGAATTAACTGAAAAGATAAGGGAATTGACAAAAAATTTAGAAGCTGTGACTGTCCCTGTAACTGTAGGACCTGTGATGCCTATTTTTGACAAACAAAAAGATAGTGAACATTGTCTAATGGTCCCTTATAACAGTAATAAACAGATTGAGAGGCAATAGCAAAATTCAGATGAAAACCCATGGAGACAAACAATGAGTATGATCGAGCCAAATGTTCCTAGAAACCTAATATTAAGCCCAAATATAGCAGAAAGACATACAATGGCTATAGAATCAGTATTAGAGACTCCAAAAGAGTTAGAACAGAGCAATGGAGAGAAACAAGTAGGTCCTACTTCGGAAGAATTAAGCGAATGGTTGAGGAGCTTACAGAGAAAAGACAGAGAATCCCAATCAATAGATGCGGCCAAGCTAAGAATGGTTCTGGAAGAATTAATAGTAGGAACTATCCCCACAGAAAAATTTAAAATATATCAAGATGAGGAATTACTATTTCTGTGCAAAAGTATAACTTGGAGAGCAAAAAATCTGCATGAAAGATTAGAAGAAGTAGCAAATGAAATGGGTATAGATATTGAAAAGGTAAAGGCTCTACAAAAACCATATCGAGTAGATTTCACTGAAAAAGATATTGAAAATTTGAACACCACAGGACGAATAAATCAGATTAAGGATATCATTATCTTGTTAAAAAAAATGGGGACATGTGGATAAATGGAGGAGCAGGTGGTACCGAAAACGAGATGATGCCTCAGATGAAACTTTTGCAGCATTCCCTGTAAGAGAAAAGGAAAAGGCAGTAACAGAATGCCATATGAGAGAGATTCCAGGTGGAGGTGATGTACATGTTCCCTGGACTAGGCAAGATATTTTGTCATTTACGAATGATTTCCCTCGAGTGGTAGATAGGTTTGTAAAATTGTCAAAAGTTTTGTGGATTGATTTAAATAGTCTATTTGACATAATAGTACCAGCAGATCTATGGACAGAGTGTAAGCTCATGATCAATTGACCTACACAGGAATACCCTAGGGATCCAAAGGCAGGAGCCCCTGACCCGGAAGTAATGAAGAAATATGAACAAGTTATTGCCTTTCTGAAAAATAAAGTACCTCCCAAAGAAACTGATTGGGTAAAAATTGACCGAACTCATCAGGAAAGTAAGGAGTCAGTACACGCGTATTATGAAAGATTAATACTCGCGTTTAAACGGTTCAGTGGTGACGAAAATTTGAGTGAAAAGGATTTGAGTCATTTTGTATACAGATTTGTATATGGTCTACGTCCAGAAATTAGTGAAATGATCAAGCAACACACTGTAGACTGGCAAAATAAGAAAATAGATGAAGTATTAAGACATGCAAAATATTTTAGTGATGAAATTGAAGCCAAACAGCGTAAATTAAAAGAAAAGGCTATGTGGGCACAAGTAAAGGTAGCAGAAACAAGCAAGCAAGTTAATGGAACAAGCAAATAGTACAGGACCCAGACCAAAATTCCCTCCAGGGAAAGGTAAGGGACATTTCAATATAGAAGAAACTAAAAAGAAATGGCCATGTCATAATTGCGGAAGAATAGGGCATTGGAAAACCGAGTGTAAATTTCCCTCAAGTACTAATAATGAAAATGCATCATTGAATCCACAGGTGCAGAATGAGGTGAGTGGTCAACTGCAGCGACAGCAGCAGGTTGTTACCCAACAGAATCAGGCGCCAAACCCACCTTTTCCACAGAGCGTAAATTCACAGAAATACAGTAATGAGACAGGATTCTACAATGAAGAACAGGTAACTAAGCTGCGGCGCGCTAACGCTGTTTCGCAGTATTGGCTACAACGCGATGAGAGTGAGTCAGAGGAAGGTTATTGACGGTGCCGAGGGGAGGAAGATGAGTGCATACTTGACGCAACTCTAGAAGTAGACCAGACAGGCCCATTTGTGGACGGAAAGGTAAATAATGAGAATATTACTTTCCTAGTAGATACTGGTACCACTCGATCAACTGTTAGGTTAGCTGACTTTAAGAATCTTCCTCGCTCGGATGAAACAATCCAAGTAGTTGGTGTATCCAACAGACAGATTAAAACGTATCTTACAGAACCAGTGGAAGTTAGTATAGGGAAATTCTCTGAAATGCACCGCTTTGTTGTGTGCGATTCATGTCCTGTGAATTTGTTAGGTAGAGATTTGTTGTGTAAAATGAATTGCACTATATTCTGTACCCCTGATGGAATAGCATTTGAGACCCCTGATGAAGACGTATTGTATAAAATGACTGTGGCAAATCGAGAAAATGAGGTTACTGAAGCCTATGCTGTATTTAACCCTGATGAATTACCAAAAGAATTGAAACAGATTGTAAAAGCAGAAGTCTGGGATTTGACGGGAGAAGATGTAGGATTAATGAGAAATGTGGACCCAGTAAAAATAACAGTGAAAGAAGGAATAAGCTATCCAAATATCCCTCAATATAAATTGACACCTGAGATAATTGAAGGAATTACTCCCATAAATGAGAAAATGGTAAAACAAGGCATTTTGAGAGAGATAATGAGTAGTCCATGCAATTCCCCAATTATGGGACTTAAAAAGCCTAATGGGAAATTCAGGATAGTACAAGATTTGAGAAAGATAAACAAAATTGTTGTGTCATGTTGTCCCATTGTACCAAATCCATGTGTGATTTTGTATCAGATTCCTCATGATGCAGAATGGCATACAGTAATTGACTTATGCCATGCTTTCTTTTCCATTCCATTGCACCATGACAGCCAGCAAATGTTTGCGTTTCGTTTTGGCGAACGTATCTTGGCTTGGTGTCGAATCCCACAGGGGTATAAAGAAAGCCCCTCACTATTCATTCAGATATTGAAGAAGTCCTTAGAAAACCTAGAAATGCCCAAAAATTCAGTGTTAGTACAATACATCGATGACCTGCTTGTGGCGTCGAAAAGACGTGAAGCTTGCGTAATGGACACCATAGCCTTGCTGAATCATTTGGCTGATGGAAGACTTAAAGTGTCACCATCAAAGTTATAATTTTGCCAAAAGTAAGTACATTATTTAGGCCATAACATTGAAAAAAGACTGAGAAAGATAACAATAGACAGAATCAGGATCATAAAAGGAATGAGAGCCCCCATGACGCAAAGAGAGGTGAGAATGTTTCTCGGAATGGTGGGGTATTGTCGTCAGTGGATAAGCAACTTCTCCCTGATTGCAAAGCCTTTGGTACGCTTGACGAAAAGTGATGTGAGAGACCTCATTGAGTTGAATAAAGAGGAATTGGCAGCTTTTAAGCGATTGAGAGATGGTTTGTGCGAAGCGCCAGCATTAGGAATGCCTGACTATGATAAAAAGTTTGAGTTGTACTGCAGTGAGAGAAATGGATGTGCACTCTCTGTATTAATACAGAAACATGGAAAATTGAGAAGACCAATTGCATACTTTTCATCCATGCTAGACCTAGTAGCTGTAGCCTTACCTGGATGTCTGAAAGCAGTGGCTGCTACCTGTAGGAGTTTGGAGCAGAGTGAAGTAATTGTGATGGGATATCCTGTGAAAGTGTTTGTACCTCATGATGTGGCAATCCTTTTAACTAGGAGTCACACTCAGTTCATGACACATAGTCGGCTGACTAAATATGAGAAAGTCATATTAGGTGCAACAAACATGAGCCTTGTGAGATGCTTGAATGTGAATCCCTCAACGTTGTTGCCTGATGCTGAGAATGTTAAAGTCAGAGATGAAGTGGATCATGATTGTCTGGATGTACTCGATTTCTGTACCAAACCACGTCCTGATATAAAAGATGTACCTTGCCAGACAGTGATTTCGTGATGTTTGTAGACGGGTCTTGCTTGAGAACAGATGACGGAATGTTGAGTGCAGCGTATGCAGTATGTACAATTGCAGCAGTAATGGAAGATTCCTACCTGAAAGGAGTAAAATCCCCAGGTAGCTGCGCTTGTTGCTTTGACTAGAGCATGCAAGATAGGAAAGAATGTGATAGTGACTGTGATAACTGATAGCCAGTATGGGTTTGGTGTTGTGCACGATTTTGGCCAAATATGGCTACAGAGAGGATTTTTGACTTCGAGTGGAACTCCCATAAAGAATGCTGAAGTGGTTGGAAAGTTGCTTGAGGCGATACAGCTGCCTAAGCAATTGGCCGTTGTGAAGTGTGAGGCTCATTCAAAGAATGAAGACTACATTGCAGTTGGCAATAAATATGCCAACGATATGGCTCAATACTGTGCACAAAATCAGAATTCTATAAATCGGGCGAAGGAGAGAGACATGAATTCTTGTACCCTAATGTTTACTAACATTGTGGGTACCTGGGAGGAAGTGAGACAATTGCAAGAAGAAGCAGGAGATGAGGAAATGAAACAGTGGGTAAAAGCAGGATGTGCACCAAGGGAGAAGGATCATGTGTGGGTCTATCGGGATGGAAGACCAGTTATGCCTGATAGCATGATGTCTGCCATGGCATGGATGTATCATGGACAGGAACACATAGGGAGGGACGCCATGATTAGGGCATTTAAACAGACCTGGTACAATGAAAAGTTCAGACTTGTAGCAGAAAACCTTTTGTCAGAGATGCCTTATATGTCAGCAGTTCAATCCTGGAAGAAAAACAGTGGTAAGTCTAGGAACAATAGGTCGAGAAGGAGGGCCTTTCACCAGAATGCAGGTTGATTTCATTGAAATGCCTCCCTGTAACAGGCTGAGGTATGTTCTAGTAATGGTCTGCTTGTTCTCTAGGTGGGTAGAAGCATTCCCCACAAGAAGGAGTGATGGAATTACAGTAGCAAAACTGCTGTTGAGGGAATTTATCCCAAGATTTGGGTTCCCAATAACAATTGAGTCAGATAGAGGAGGGCATTTCCATAATGAGATCATGAAGTTGATTTGTGAAGCATTGAATGTACAACAGAAATTACATTGTGCATATCACCCAGAGGCTTCTGTTGTGGTGGAACAAATGAATGATACAATCAAAAACAGAATAGTCAAAATGTGTTTAGCCACAGGTTTGAAATGGCCTGATGTCTTGCCTCTGGTACTCATGACTATTCAATCAATTCCAGACAGAACAACATGATTGAGTCCCCATGAGATAATCATGGGAAGAGCAATGTGCCATGCATTCATACCAGTCAACAAGCTGTTGCCTATAACTGATGCCTTGATGTTGGATTACTGTAAGGGCCTGGCTGACACAGTTCATTCTGTGTTTCATCAGGTTGGAGCGGATGCCACCACCCTTGAAAAGAAGAAAGCCCATGATTTGAGCCCAGGGGACTGGGTAAGAATCAAAGTACACAGAAGGAGGAACTGTTTGGTCCCACGGTGGGGAAAACCACGACAGGTGATTTTGACCACAACAACAGCTGTGAAGTGTGCTGGAATAAAGAATTGGATTCATGCTAGCCACACATTAAGAATTCCAAATCCAGTGGATAACACAGAGAAAGAATATTTCGATGAATCAGAACCAAGTTCTGACTCGGATGATGAAGAACCGAGAACAAGAGAAAATCCTGAAAGGGGGGAAACAGAGCCAGATCTGACTTCCGTCCCACAAGTATTTCTTTAAGAAGAAGGTTACAGATTTCTGATACCAGCTCAGACTCAGAGACTGAACAAGTAACTTTACATTCGAAAAAAAGAAAAGACAGTGAAAAGACAATTAAAGAGATTGTTGATAAGGAAGTTCCAGATGAAAAACTGAGAGAAATTCCACCTGAAATAACAAAAGTAGACGGACAGGTGCCAGATACAGAAAGAGAGGGAAAGATTCTTGCGAAAGACCCCCGAGGAGGTGTAGGGAACTCCAACATCCAGTTAGAGGAAGGGACAATTAGTCAGCAGGAAGATAGTGTGCAAGAAACACGAGGAGGGACAGAAGTAGGGAAAATAAAAGAAGTGGTGGAAAGAAAAGCTGTTGAAAGTAAAAAGCAAGTTGAAACAGAATCAGAGGAAAGTGAAGACGAAATACCAGAAGGTCGAGTCTTGAGAAAGAGAGCATGGAGAACTGAAAAGAATGATAAAGGAGGTAAACTGAAAAGGTCAGCAAGAGATGAAATTTGGCCAAACAAAATAAAGAGGCTAAGATATCGACTGACACGAGTGAATTCACCAAGAGCTGAAAAGGTGAACGAAGTGTCTAGTCAAGAAAAATCAAAAGATGAAGAAGTAATTATAATAGAGGAAAGCAAAAGAAGGAGAAAACCTAACCAGAAGTATAAGTCGCCGGAATGGACGTATGTGGCCCTGCCTGAAATAAAAGAAGGAAACCCAGAAGTGACTGTACCGGAAGTGGTTGAGGAAGACGAAGAATCGGAAACCTTGAGAGTTATCTTGTCCGATATTGGAGAAGAAACGGATGTTCAGGAAGTTCTGTATCAAGATAACGAATGAAAAGTGAAAGACAATCAAATACCAAACTGAATAAGACAAAAATGCTGCTAATGGAAAGACAATAAAATACGGGAAAAGACAAAACTGGTAGAACCAGGTAGGTGCTTAGATCCTTGGGTTAGACAAACTAGTTGTGAAGTAGAAGAGGCTAAGTCAAAAGACACTGATAATTTTTACAAAAATGGCAAACACGGATAGTAGAAAAGATAGATGTGTATTTTTGAAGCACTGGTGTAAAATGTGTTGTTGTTGCACAGGATTACTAATGCTTCTTGGAGTGTACTAGCTCTAATGATCTCATTTAAGGTTACCATAGACACAATAGAAGGACGTAGTGAAAACCAAACTAATATAGAAAAGATCCAAAAGGTATTTCCGACTAAAATAGATAAAAATTATTTGCATCAAGACAGGTCTATAACTGATTTTTCTAACAATGTATTTTCGAAACTACTATATGAATATGTAAAGACAATGGACGTAAGGGACTGCTACGTTTGTATGCAGTTACCTGCATCTGTATCGGAGGGAGTGACCACCTTCCAGTAACGTATGGAATAACATGTAGTGTAATAGCTAGTCTGTTTTACAAAACAGGGAAGTTAGAATATTATTTTTCAGATGTAGATAACATATTTTCACAAGTACCTTCAATTAATAAGCTAAATAAAGTAAAGCCTGCAAAGGTATTAGGTGAATTTTTCTTAGAGACTAAAGAACTAACATTAGAATATATATTTAGAAATAATTTGACTTGCAGTTTAAAGAAAGAGGAAAATATATTTTTGGATATGGTTGAAGAAAGGAGATTGAGAATGCAAAAGAAAGTATCTGAGGGAAAAGTGGAAAAGACAGTCTGGGATGTTGAAATGGAAAAACACTTGAAGGGAGAAGCTAGTCCAACTGTGGCTTTAGATTGGCCTCAGAAAGGAAAATTATGTATTAGAAGGAATCAAACTGCATATGATAATTACTTTGTAGGTAACAATGAGTGCCATAATACATACCGAATCATGGGTGGATGGGGATTTAAAGGAGGAAATGATCCAGTTTTTCCTGGATTATATTTTATCTGCGGGGAACAGGGCATATTATCGTTGGCCAGACCATTGGTATGGCACATGTTATGTAAGTTTGGTTTTCCCAAAGATATTCCACATGGGAAGAGGAGAAGATGGTGTACATAAGTTAGGTAGTTATCTAGCACGTAGGAAGAGAGAATCTTGGTCAGAAATTGGAGGTGACATATTTGGAGCATTGATACCAGCAGTGGGAATATCTCTGAATGCAAACAAAATTAGAAGACTATCAACAGTAGTGGATCGCTTGTCAACAAGCACCGCTGGAGGATTTCTATTGGTAAATACTGAAATGGTTGCCATGCGTGCTATGGTAATGCAAAATCGACTTGCCCTTGATATATTATTGGCAAAAGAGGGTGGAGTCTGTGGAATGCTGAAAGTTCAACATTGTTGTACTTACATTCCAGATGAAAGTAAAGATTTGAAAATTTACATTAAAAATATAACTGATCTGCATGAGGAAATCGCACCACTGGAGGTTGAAAGTGTTTGAGAAAAGATTGGAAAGAAACTTTCTTCTATTAAAAATTTCTTAGTAAACTTAGGTAGTACCTTTTTAGGTAAAATCTTATTTCCATTAACGTGTGATTTTCATAGTATTAATATTAAGATTAGGATGTCTATGTCATAAAAGAAATAAAATCCAGAAAAAGTTAAAAAGAGAAAATTTGAAAAGAAGACAGAATAAGAGGCAAGAGAGAGAGTTTGAAGAAGTAGAATTAGAGGAAATGAAAGAAAATATGTATAAGACAGCCAGAAGAGAAGAAGTTGGAGAAACAGATATGTAAAATTAAAAGCAAGAATTCATTTCACTTTCATGAAAAATGAATACAAAATGTTGATGATGTGGTGATAAAATCACCAAAGGGGGGATTGATGGAGCGGGTAGTACAAAATGTTGTATAAAACCCCCTATTCTGCATGAATATACTAATTATATAACCTATTAATTATAATAATTATTAAATGAGTTTTGCATGTTTTCTAATCAACATTATTAACTTACAAAGTACACGTGGGATTCGCATTTTGCATGGCTAAATAACCTTTATGACTAAAATCCGTACGCATACTAACAGTAGTATATATAGAAAATAGAATATTGCATGATATATGTGGCTTTTGTAACGTTTTCATGATATGGCCCAAGATGACAACAAATGGGTGAATATGAATGCTTTAAATGTCGCTATACGCTAGATAAATACATACACATAAAGGGATTAGTAAGGGGTTAACATTAGATTCATTATTTCCATGTATTAATTACATTTTTGTGTTTGTTTCGCTTAAGTTATCCTTTGGGCCTAAAATCAAAATGGCCGCTGACGCGACACGAGGTGATGGCCGCTGCTCCACGAGGTTTCGAGTGGAGTGCGCAGTAGCGACAAAATGTCCCTGTGGCCTCATCATGAACCATGCCTTAGTGTTCCAGAGCAAGGTCACGGTGGGATTGTAGCCAAACGGAAAAACAAAAGGACTCTTGACGAAGAACTAGAATGGACCGACTTTATGATATCATCTTTGAACTGTACCAAGTTCCCAAAGACTCTACCGGACGATCTCAACCGACCAATCATGACAGCCCAAATTTTACAAATTGTTACATCTTTTCTTCATTTCATTATAAATTACATGGTAGAATAGAGAGGAAGTTGTTGTTCGCATACTTTCCTTTTCCTTTTGCTGACGAAGACGACGGTGATGCTACGCGACGCTACTATCTAGGATGACTGCTGCGTTCCTGAATCTTTGACGGCCCGAATGCTGCCCGTTATCCGATGAACTGCGAACTTTCTTAAACCTATGGGCATTGATTGATGCTTGCACGTCTCTGGTCCTTGCCTATTCTTTGGGACTGTAGCGTGCTGCACGAAGAACTTTGCTGCTAAATGACAGAATGACAGCCAATTTGATCTTGACAAACCAATGACTTAGAGGACGTCCGATAGCCAGATTAGGTAACTATAGTGTTCTGTGATTAACATGAAAATTGATAAATCTTTCTGAATGCAACTTAACTTTTTACAATAAAATAGATAAACAATTATTGATTAACAAGTAAAGTGTTTGTGATTTATTGAGGGCGGAAAGATTAAAATCTTGAAATGTGTTTTAGCTGGTTCTAAATCACCATCAACCAATCCAACTAATTTGATCCATCGATCACGTGGGAGGAGTGCCTTGATGTTTAAGATTGAGATCTGCAGGAGAAAGGGTAATAATGTAAAGATATGTAATATAACTTTCTTCTTATAGGTTATAAGGTATTCCTTTCATGTCCAGCGCTTGAACCGCTCATCTCTCCTGTATGTGCAGACCAGTGTGAAGTGATGTATAAATGTTGGTGTTATGGGCCCCACCAATGACTGTATGTGTGGAAAGCGATAGTGTGATGTCTGGTCTGAAACGGAGGGAGGATATTGGTACGGGTCGCGTCCTTTTCCCCGTTACCTAGGTTTTCCGTGCTGCAACAATGCTGCTGTTGCTGCCTGCTGGTGCGCGCCGCCAACATCGACCAGGAACGGCTCCTGCTCACACCACTCCTCCTCCACACTCGGCCCCCGGAACAGTTTCCTGCTATGCTGCGTGCTCCGCCCCCTGTGTACTCCGACCTCTCCGTCCTCGTCGCCTCCTTCTCAGGTAGTTTGCCTCGTTATTTTTGATCGTTTCTTAATTAAATCGTGGATTTATAAATTTGGTTGTCTCTATTTTCGCCTTACTTCATCTCGCCGATGCGTGTGTCTGGTTCCATCTTGTTCTGTTGTTTTGCTGCTTGATTTTTGTTTAATTTTCGCGAGAGAGAGCGGAGCTCACGACCGAGCTCTCTTAGCTGGCCGCCATCTTCTCCCTTAGTGTAGCTTTGGTGATATTGCCATTAAAATTTAGCATGCTAAAAACCGGGGGGCCTATATACAATAGAAGTGACGTTGCACTGCATTAGGCTTCTTGGCCTAGCGCTGCTCTCTGCCACTTCTGAAACTCAAGGCTGCAACATATTTACAACAATATGGTGCAGCCCTGCGCTAAATTTAGCTGCCTAGCACCAACGCAGGCACCCTTGCACCATAATGCAAGGGTGCCTGCGTTGCAGGGGAAGATTGTTTATGTGCAGAAAGGTGTCCCTTCCTGCATATAAACGATCTTTAAATGGTGTTTTGTAACTTCTATGTGTGCTACTTAATGCAGCTCACATAGAATACCAGAACGTCATTTTTTTTTAATGATTGTTTATGTGCAGGAAGGGATATCTTCCTGCACACACACAATCATTCATGGCGTTTTGCTGTTTCTATGTGTGCTGCACAACGCAGCACACATGGAAACAGCAAAAACGGGGATAAATAAAAAATGTCTCCTCGTTGCGCCAGGGTAAGACCAAGTTTTCCCTGGTCTTAATTTTGGCGTGCCCCATATTCACGCCACCCTTGTAAATATGGGGCAACGTCAAAATCAATGGGTGATGCGCAACACTCATTGCCTCACCCCTTTCAATCTATTGCCTTATTCACAAGGCAGCGTTACGCCACGTTAGGTGGCTTAGCGCTGTCTTTTAAATAAGGCGAAGCACCAATTGCCACCACAACGTCGTGAAAAGTTGTGGTGGCGAAAGGGACTTGTAAATATGCCCCAGGGAGTCCAGAGTAGTTCAAGGATCCAATCGTGACCTATTTTCCGGATGCCTGCAAAAGACACATTTATATACAGTGAATTCACTAGAAGCCGTGTTCATGTCCAGTGGATATGCGAAGATACGGCATGGCTCTAACCCTCCTCTACACTGGACTCTGTGCACTAACACTTTACTACTAAACCGAACATATGCACTGGCACATTTGGAACATTTATTTTGCAAGCTAGAGACTTTTCAATGTGTGGCTGTTGCTGGGGCTGGCTGCTTCTCTAAATGCTGGCACGAGCCACGCACACTCAACAAGGTGCCTGTTTTGTGATGTTTAAACTCGAGCAGCCAGACTCGAGAAAAGCAGTCATAGAAATGGAGTCAGCGGTCTGGAGGATGCATTTGATGAATGGATTTTCATCTAACAAAGTGTCAGGTGGCCTCCGTTGTTAATGTACATTGGCACTTTGCCAGCTGTCTTACTTGGGCGATAAAACCCCGACTTTAAGGAATACAAATATTGATGCATTAGTCGAGCCAATGTCCGGCCTCGTGTATACATGGGCCGCAGAGGCGCGCGCCTTCTGCACAGGGCATGCTTTCATGAATGGTAGACAGAGGCCGCCATTCAAAACATTTCTCACGCAACTCCTTCGTACCCCGGAAAGAGTTTCAAAGTGGGCAAGGGCTGTATTGTTGTGCTTCCCAGCAGTTCTCCAGTGTAATTCACCCTCATTGTTTTAATTTATTTTTGCAGATACTTTTAGAAGGTGTTCTTGGAGATGGCCCCGTTGCTAGCATTGCAATTTATGAAATAAAAGTAACCACTGGATATTGCATACGTGAGTATGACCTATTTTCACTTTTTAAATTAGAGCAAATAGTTATTTAATTGGGGACTCCAATGGATACAAAATGTTACCAGACTCAGTTCATGACAAGACTTAATTGAAATGTATTAAGTGGAAAAATAAAAACGTATCTTCTGGGCGTTATAACCACTTTGATTTATATCCAGGAGCCAAATTATATAAATATGCAACGTTGCTTGGGGCACGTTTGCATTGGAATTTGCACTGAGTTCAAGGCACTATAACACATTTTTTTTCATTAGTCGGTCTGTGCTCATTGCAATGAAAAATTTGCAGGCAGTGCAGCAAAGTATGTAATCTTTCCCAAATGTATCTATTTGGAAGATCCCTGCAGTTGTCAGCCCCTTATGCTTGACATCTTTTGAAACAGCTGCCCCTAGCAGTCTTTCTCCCAGGCTTATTTGAGCATCCTTGGAGGGCATAGCTATGAAAAGTGGAGCAGGTGCAGTCGCACCGGGCCCAGTGTTGGATGGGTTGTCGTTGCTACTCTATGCCAGGAAAGAGAGGGTCCATTTTCTTTGTTTGCTTTAGTTCCCATGGCACTCTTGCCGCTTTGCTGACTAAGACATGTTTGCACAACTGTACCTTAATATCAATGTTTCCATCAGCCTAACTTTACCTTGACCAGATGTGTGATATTCATGATTTGATTGCACAAGAGCAATGACAGTCTTCTCCTTCTATATGGGAAAGGTTTATCATACGTTATTAGCCCAATATGTATACCTCTTTGTTTCCCCTGAACAATCATTATATATGGTGGCATATTCACAATGTAAAGTATGACTTAGCCATGGAGCATGCAGTATCTAAATGTGCTTCACAAAAAAAAAAATTGTCTAAGCGCAAGGGTTGTGTGCCATCATTATGCAACTTTTTCAGAAGATCTTCAGCTTTAAATTCCCCTTTGAGAAGTAGTTGTGGCCATTCCATGTAGAGTGTCAAATGAGCTGTCAGGGAAATGAAATGCGAATGCGGAACACTTGTATTGATAACAAGATGGTGATTTGCAAACACCCACAATCCATTTCTCACAAATACCCACAATTTATAGTTGCAAGTGAATAATATCCAAGCTGTAAGTGGTGTAGAACTTTTGTAAGTACAAAAAATGGAAAGGAGGGATCGATATCTATAATCTTTTATAACAGGGGACTATCAATTCTCCTATAATAGGGACAATGTCCTGTAATTCAATATCGTGCTTAAAAGAGGCAACAATCACATACCATTGAAAACATGATTACATATTTTAATTCTAGTAATCCTGGGAGATTCTTCATCCTGTTTTATCACACTATTTTCAAACATACAATATACACATATATAAACACATATATACAACAGTTATATACAAGAAACAAGGAAAAACAGACAATGTTCATACAAATAATACATAATAAGTAATTCCTTTTCACCCAATGAGTCAAAACAAGAAGGGAGTGTCCACCTATTCAGTACAGGAAGTACACTCTGAGGTAGTCATGTAAAGCACAATCAGTTCTACTTAGTCCTGAACCTGAATTTCAAGATTGTGTCAGGCAAAATACATTTCGAAATTCATTCCACTAATTTCATCGGACTCCTCTTTTTATAGTGTGTCGACGCGGTCGCGTTTCGGCCTCCAGAACAATCGTGGCCTCCTCAGGACAGGGTGAGTTAAGGACTTAAGCAACACGAATCTGGGTGCCTAACCTCGCACCAGGACATTATCGTGTAGAACACTTAAGCGTAACTAATACGCCTAGTAGAACGCACTACTATACAGGTCAAAGGCCACTTCATCCGAAGTCAGAAATATTTCTATGTCGCCTTGCGGCGGTTGCTCGAGGCCTGGATGCTGACTTCACCGCGTGTGACGGTTGAAACCCTCGCGTAGCGCCGCTTCCGAGCTCCGCGTGCTGCTGCGACACAGGTAGAGTGCCAGAAGATCTTCAGCTTTAAATTCCCCTTTGAGAAGTAGTTGTGGCCATTCCATGTAGAGTGTCAAATGAGCTGTCAGGGAAATGAAATGCGAATGCGGAACGCTTCCATTGATAACAAGATGGTTATTCACCCACAATCCATTTCTCACAAATACCCACAATTTATAGTTGCAAGTGAATATCCCAGCTGTAAGTGATGTAGAAAGCACCCGACTGTTCTCCCATAATATCAAGTTGGAAGCAAAAACTACTCTTGAAACATAGTTTCCATTATAAGAAAGTGTGCATCCTTTTTTGTCATAGGTTATTGTCCCCAAAGTGGTTAGTACCAGTAGCAGAATACGAGGCCTTCTGTAAATTCTGTAATGACCACCTGTGATAATTTCTACCAGGTGTCTTTACCTGTGGTGATAATGCATACATATTACAGCAGATATTCCCACATGGTTGAGAAATTCTTAGGAATTCATTGACCCTAGCAACCACGTGACAAGAGCAGCAGTTTTGCACTGATAGTGTTCCTCTGTAATGAGGACAAGTGTAAAAGCTCTGAAATATGTTGTCACTAAAAGGGGCAAAGACAGACGCACTAGTAATCATTGTGTTGTTCCCACCGGATGCCCGTTTAGCCGTTTGCCCAGGCAGAATATATGTGTCCCAACTGTACATCCTCTTTGGCAGTAAAGAGATTTGAATTTCTATCTTCAGTTGGCAATGAATGTTGAATAATCTTGACTTGAGCTACAGTATCCCAAATATGTGTCAATGGTAACTTACTTTGCCGATAAAGCCCACTTCTGGCTGTATTTAGGTTCCAAAGGCTACAAAACTGGGCTGTGAGGGTGATTTATGATCTCAAACTCGTGCAACAATTCTGTTGCGCAATGATGCGTCTTCTGTAGCTGGCAATAGAGACCAACACAAAGGGCTAACCACTCTATTTAAAGCATTGGTGGATAAAAGTCATTTTTACTGGTGGAACATCTTCTGTAATAATCAGGCATCTTATCACCTCAACTCAAATTCCTAAACCCTTGTCCATCATGAGCATTTTACAATCAGCTGCTTGAAAGCTGAAATATTAGGTCATGTAATTCTCCTCTGGTACATTGAGGAGAGAACCCAACTGGATCATTTCCAAAGAACTTGAAAGACTCAGTGTTCAGGGGACACTATTCTAGGTTCGATCTGTCCTACACCCTCCACTTTTGTAGTTACTTTCATGGATTTAACTAATGGACATTCAATCAGGTATAAGGGAGGAAATCACATTTTAGAAGGTACTTGGTATAATGTTTCATACTTCATATAGCATATCACGCAGTAAGCTGAGAAGTATGTTGTTGCATTTGGAATCATATCTTATATCTCTAAATGTAAACTTTCTCTTGGTGTCTATGGCTATTGCTAATCTTATTAGTCCATGGGGATTTGTTTTCTAGATCTTCACCACTTTCTAACTTTGTGGATTTGTTTTCTTTCTTGGAGCTTGCAGGGTAGAGCTCCCTTTTATTTCGTGTGAAAGAGTGATGCACTTCATGACATCCTGTGAACGTCTCATTACAGAGTGTGACTTTGAAGAGAACCATCTCTGTGGCTACATGAACCGCTGGAACCCCAATGTTAACTGGTTTGTAGGTGGAGGCAACATCCGAAACTCCCAGTCAGTGCTTCCAAGAGATCACACTCTGAACAGCAAAATGGGTAAGAGTGGCATTAGAATTGTAAGAAAACGTTAACAATTGTTTAACAATTTGTTCAAACTGCTCTTGATATACATTATTAGACTGCATATTAATGTTTTATCATTGTCAGTTGTTGAAGCAGTTCCATCTTTTTATTTTACTGCATGATCATTTGCCAGTGTTTCTTATTTTTATTGTCTAAAGGTCTCTCTTTTGCATTGTCTTTGCTGTTTTTGGATTCACTTTTTTTCTGGAGTATCTCAGAAGTGCAGTTAAACTAATTAGGCCTCAAAGGGAAATCTTTTTGAAAGCCCCAACATTGAAAGGGTAGAATGAAAAAAATTCGAGGGCCACCCTCACTTTCAAAACTATCATCGTATACGTCCCTAGGTTTACACAAGTTTCCAATACTAAGAGCAACTCTTTTTCCCAATAGGTATGTGTACAATAACTTTACCTCTCAAATATGGATGCTTAGAAATGCCTTTTTCCTCATACTCAAGCAAGGACATGCAAAAAGTAAGAAATTCTTATGAGAGAATACTTCACGAATACCTCAAATGGGGGCACGCATAGTAGCTATACAGCCACCCTGTGCTACTGATCATTGGCGTCAGTATGGGGGTGAAGACAGATTATTTCAATACTTTTTCCTCCTATTGCTTTACCTGTCTTTCATAGTTCAGTGGTCCGTTGCCTCAATGCTGTCAATCCTATCCTAATTTTCCCTATCACAGAGATAGCATCAGGTAGCTCATGAGTGCATGGGGTACTAGAACAATCTCATGATTATGCTAAAATAAATGTTAATGACTACATTCATATCGCTTGCACTGTGTGTCCCAGTATAAGTAATAAAACTGAAAAATAAGCATACCACATTAAGTAAAGTCAACATGTTTCAGTGTTTGTGGATTTTCAACTTTTTCATCAAAACTAAAAGTAACTTTTCAACTAGATTACTTCATACTTATGAGACCAGTCAGTGTTCTGAGGTGACTGCTGGAGTAACCGTATTACTTATCTCTGGTGACTTCCAGAACCCTAGAATTTTCTGGGGAGACAACACAAATAAACACGTATACTGATAAAGTATAATTTTCCAATCAAATTTAAATCTGCCCGACCCAGATGATAGCAGTGCCATAACTAAAAAAAATTAATTGGCAAAGCCAGTAATTCTTGGTTTTAAAAGGCCAAGCTATTGCCTTTGCCAATGCTTGTTGACACTGAGCCGTGGCCTGTCAAGGCACATGCACATGCACGGCGCAAAGAGTGTCAGCATAGCTAGGTGAGAAACACGAATATGAAACAGGCGAGGCACTTAAGACATCAACTCCTCTTGTAGTTGGACAGCCCTAATGTAGCTTGAGTGCTTGAATTTGCATGTGGACAAACAACCCTGGCTGGCCTGCTGGCGTTCCTTGCCTCACTGCAAGAAAGATTAGTTTTGAAAATCCCATGTGTTTTTCTATTGGGTGCTAGCAGACTGGTAACTGCCTTGCAGTAACATGCCGTCTGGCAGCATCCCGCAAGAACCATCCACGGAAGACCTACTTGCAAGGAAACAAGGGAAGAAAGAAAGAGAACCTCATAAAACAACACAATCAAAGCCCTAACTCGGAATACAACCTGGAAACAACAAAAGAGTGGACATCACCCCAGACTTTATGCAACAGGACATGAAAATGTAGGTGAGTAGAATTAGGGCAAATATAAATCATGCTTCCAGGAAATCATAAATGACATAGAAACAATTGGATCACGAGTAGACAATCTAGAAAAGAAGGTAGATGAGAGGTCCGAAGAACAACATCAAATATGTGGAATTATACAAAACCTGCAGGAATAGAATTCGGAATTGCAACTGAAGCAAGAGGACTTGGAAAACACATCATGACACCACAACATTTTTTAAAGTAAACATATAATGAAATACAATAGCATTTGAATCAGCAGCCAGCCTAACGAATGGTGGGGGTCAAGATATTCAGGGCTACATCTGGAAGCGCCTTCATTTTAGACCAGACCACTTACCTTTGGGGTTAGGCTGAACAAAAAGAGTTGGCATGGTCACATTTCTTTGAAGAGAAAAAGTAACTGAAGAGGAAAGCTCAAGAGAAACTGAAATTCTGTTCCAGGGACAAAAGGCCCATCAAGCAGTCACCACCATCTTGAAGACCCTGGATGTCTAAATCTCAGGAAAGTTATGCGTCTCTAACATTGTTTGGGGCCTGTGGATCCCAGCTCCACACACTGTTGTTCCCACTGTAAATCCCACCAGTGTTTGAATGCCAGAATATCGACTATACAAAGATTGTGTTGCAAATAAAATATTTAGTACTAAAGTATAGTGAAGGTGGACCTTGTCCATTGTGATATATTTCAGACACCCTTTGGAGGACCTCTCCATCAGGCCCCCACCCTCCCCCTCCTTCTCCCTTCCCCCCCCCTTTTTTTCTACATTACCCACTTGGGTATGTTATATACCTCGTAGACCTACAATTTGTGTTTATACTTAACTTTATTTTGTGGACCTAATTCAGTCCCCCTGGTCAGATATATAATTTTTGTCATAATCTGCCTTTTGGCGGTCCATGCCGTTACGGGTCCCCCGATCTGGATTGCCTGTATGTATTTATAATTCTTTTTTAACTTTCTCCCCGATCCAACATGGCCGCCACGGCCGGAGCAGCACCACCATGCGTTTTTGTTACACACACTTGATTACACGTCATGTATATGCAGCTAATGGGGCTTCCGCCCCGTTCCAACATGGCGACCCTGGACGGAGCTTGACCTCCGCGCATCGTGATACGCGCATTTGGTCACATGGTGCTCCACACGTCATCAAGAGGCAGCATATCAGGTGTACACACCGTCCTACCTCTAACCATCCCAGGTCCGGCGGTAGGGGTAGGTTCAGGATTACACGCGTCCTACGACGCGGGTGACTACCACACGCATCCCTCATTCCTATCCAGAACCTGACTGAGGTGAGAAATCTGTTGCGGAGCGGCTTGGTACCTATTCCATTTTTGTAACTGCATGGGCGTTACCGTCCATGATTGGGCCCGCTGCCATTTTTTGGGGGGACGACGCGGGTCCTTCGCATCAGGAGGAGAGTGTGGGCTTGCCACTACGCTCTCTCCCATGCGCTCGACCTCCGTTCCGTCCTCCCCTGGATGGCCGGGTTACCATGGCTGCACACCACACCGCCCTGGGTAGTGAACAACTAGGTGATGGTCCACCCTGACTCTCCCTGATCTCTCTAACCCTCGAGGGGCTCGCGGTTTAGCCATACACATTCCTTTTATTGCCGCAATCTGCACCGCGCCTTTTAAATATTTTTTTCACTATTTTCTCACCCCTCCGGCACCTGTCTTTAGGACATATATTGGAGTCCTTGTATAACCGCCGGTCACTGCTGCAAGAATTACTTGATAGCAGTATAGGTGAGTGTTTCCTTTTACTGCATTGTTCTTATCCTTCTACTGTGAGAAAGTGTTTACTCTCACCTTAGGTGACTGCTACATTTGCGCACCCTCAAATTATCCCTTTTTCTGTTTCTCCTCATTATCCTTATGGATACCTTCTGCCTCCTTATGATAGGACTCTGTTTCATCATGTGAGTGCACCACGATGTGTTGTTTATTGTCACCTTTTCGTTTTTTCTTTTTCCTTCTTTGTAGGTTACCTCACTGAACCTGTTGGGTATGTAGATTTTATACGTACCTAGTATTGTAGATAGTTCTTATTTTTGATCCTGAGGAAGTGCCCTGACCATTGGCTACCATGGCACGAAACATGTCGATCTTTTTTGAGAGTAGGGCATGCATAACTAGTCACATAAATTACTAGTGCCTATACCCACCTCAATTCCTATTGTTTTTAGTTAGGCTGTTTACCACTTTATTAAAATTTACGTGTGGACTAACAGTACCTATTTTATACATTCACCCACATCTACACATCCTAGGGCCCCTTACCCCCACTGCACCCTTCGGCAGGAACAAAAGATCCCCATCAAAGAGCCCCAATATTGGGAGCCCGTCATGAATTGCAGCGCCGACCTGACGAGGGGCAGGCTCAAATGATGAAGCATGACACCTAGCTTGCTGGGTGTGTGAGAGCCCTAGTTCCAACAAAGGACTTCCCCCTTTGTTCTTTACCTGTGTCACTGTTGACCAGGCCCCATTTTCTTTGACATATGACAATACACTCTCTTCCCCCCCCCCCCCCTTTTTTTTGCCAGAGGAACTCTGTACCTTTTTGCATCAATAGAAACAATTGGATCACGAGTAGACAATCTAGAAAAGAAGGTAGATGAGAGGTCCGAAGAACAACATCAAATATGTGGAATTATACAAAACCTGCAGGAATAGAATTCGGAATTGCAACTGAAGCAAGAGGACTTGGAAAACACATCATGACACCACAACATATTTTAAAGTAAAAATATAATGAAATACAATAGCATTTGAATCAGCAGCCAGCCTAACGAATGGTGGGGGTCAAGATATTCAAGGCTACATCTGGAAGCGCCTTCATTTTAGACCAGACCACTTACCTTTGGCGTTAGGCTGAACAAAAAGAGTTGGCATGGTCATATTTCTTTGAAGAGAAAAAGTAACTGAAGAGAAAAGCTCAAGAGAAACTGAAATTCTGTTCCAGGGACAAAAGGCCCATCAAGCAGTCACCACCATCTTGCAGACCCTGGATGTCTAAATCTCAGGAAAGTTATGCGTCTCTAACATTGTTTGGGGCCTGTGGATCCCAGCTCCACACACTGTTGTTCCCACTGTAAATCCCACCAGTGTTTGAATGCCAGAATATCGACTATACAAATATTGTGTTGCAAATAAAATATTGAGTACTAAAGTATAGTGAAGGTAAGTATGTATTTACTATTCTTGAATTCACATCTATGTACCTTGATAATATATTGCTAATATTGTGAAGGTACATACAGATATATAGATAAGTATAGATGTTTTATTCTTAACACCACATTTGTGTACATTGATTATATATAGTGCATAGAGTAAATGTGTACTTACCTGTTTATACTTACTTTCACAATATTTCTGTGGTCTATACTTTGGCTGCAATTTTTTTATAGCATGATATTTACAAACCCCAATGCTAATATTTAACTGTGGTTATAGCTAAAACATTGCACAATAAGAGAAAATGATAGAAAGCAATATAATCATATAGATTGTTTTCCCTCTCATCATAAAAAGAGGATGCCGGTGGTATCACTAGTTCCGAATTGAAAGTGGACATAAATGCAAATAGCACACAGCAGTCATACATAAGTAACAAATATGGATGGATTCCAAAATCAACAACTTACAATTCATAGGACAGATTTAGCACTTTCCCTATCATAGTGTATATGAAAAAATGAAAACCCCCAAAATGACCATCTTATTGTGAATGGCAAGAGATAAAAGATCTGTAGGCAAGACTTGAAAAAACCCAAATACTTTGTAATATGGTTAAATGTGAGTACATCCAGCGTGTGCTTACAGTCTTAGGATGCATAGACGTTGCTGCCGTTATACATGTGACTTTTCCTTTTCAATCAATTTTATATTTCACCATGGGCGGGTGCTACTTGGATGTTGGGCAGTCATTTTGCTACAAATTCAAAAGGGAGCCCAAGTGCACACCATACTACTTTCCACTTGTTATGCTTTTCCACAGCTGTTAGAAAAACATGGCATGGATTGTTCATTGAATTGTTTGGTTGTTGAAATGATGGCGAGGGGTTTTGGGAATGAGTACTAATGTCAGTGTTTTAAACTTTTTAGTGAACCCCTGAGGAAGGGCAATTAAATGCCCGAAATGCATAGGGTAAAAGTGAACCACTACTAAGGATGTTTCATGTGTAAATCATGCTTCAAAAGAAAGGCCTGGATTGGCATATTTGTGGCAGAAGAAACTTTTCGTATACATGAAAGTGCCACACATGTGACAGAAAAAAGTGTTGAAGAATAAGTAAAAGTAAAGGAGTACATGGAATAAAAATTGGATGAAACAAGGCTATAAAGTGGAGTATTTTTGTGAAATTAATCACAGAACATGCAGTGCGTCCGGTTGAAGTGTTACCTCGCTCCAATTTCTGAAGTGTTTAACTGCACATGGGAAAATGGGCAGACCCCGTAACCGGGCTGCACGCCAAAAGAACAGTAGAGATCAAATGTGGAAAAGCGTAACAAGTGGAAAGTAGTATGGTGTGCACTTGGGCTCCCTTTTGAATTTGTGATATAATAAGGCCATTCGGTGCAGAATTGAACCACAATCCCAGATCAAAAAAGAATTGGGGAGAGTGACGTTTCTTAGTCTAGAATGAAGGCAATCGGCTTATAAAGTCTGGATATCATTTCTAAAAGCCTATCACTTTCCATTTGAATTCATGCCTAATTAGGGAAATACACAAAAACGTAGACCTGGAACACAAATTTACATTAGAAGGTATTAAATTATATTTTGTAGCGAAAGATCTTATGAACAAAAAATCACGTCATGCTGTCAGCATACTTTATCATAACAGAGAATGGGATCCCACTCCTCAATGTGACCTTTTGAAGTTGATGTACTGTTGACACTTTGAACCCTATTACGATGTTGGTCGGACAAGCGTCTGACCAACACAGTAGCGGAAAGGTACCGCCCAGTAAGGAGTCAGAGGTCCACTTCCGTGATTATGATGCGACCGCCTTCACGGTGGTGGGAAAGTGTATATTTTTTCTATTTTGGCTTGTGCTGCGGCCTGCAATAGAAAAAATGCACTTTTAAAACATCCGTGGCCCATGCAGTGCCTGCCACACGGGGCATCGATGATTGAGAGACACCATAGGTGCCACCAGGCCTCATAATGGAAGCCACAGGGGACGGGGGCCAAAGTCACTTTCCAACAACTTTTCCCTATCGGAAAGACCGACATGGAAAGGATGTCAGAAATGGACATCATAATCTTGATGGCAGTGCCTAAGCAGGCACTGCTGCCATTTGTGGATTATGTGTCTGACCCACGTCCCCACGGGATCTCGGATCCTGTCAGAGGCATCGGTCTTTCCCCCAGTAATTGAAGGTCGGACCTTTGCTTATGAGGTCAGATGGACCGCAACTGACACCCTGTCGGTGGCAATCCGCCCAACTTCGTGATGGGCCCCTTTCATTTCATTAAAATGCTTCAATAATGTTTAAGAAATTTGTTAGACATGACATTCTTGGCGTGGTTTCCCCTGACTTTTTTGCCTCTACCGCCTGCATTTTTGACTGTCTGCTGGATTTTGTTTTTGCTAGCTTAGATGCTTTGGGCACTTTGCCACTGCTGATCAGTGTCAAAGTTAAAGTGCTCCCTGTGTAAATTGTAATTATGATTGGTTATTCATGATTGGCATATTTGATTTACTGGTAAATCCCTAGTAAAGTGCACCGAGGGTGCCAAAGCCTGTAACTCAGAAGCTACTAGTGGGCCTGAAGCATTGGTTGTGCCATACATACAAGTAGCCCTTTTCAAATGTAATTCAGACCTGCCACTGCTGTGTGCGTGCATTTCTAACTGCTATGTCAACTTGGCAAGTGCGCACACTTTCCAGGCCTAACTCTTCTCTTTTACTGCATGTTAATCACACCTAATGGAAGCCCAAGGTACCACCCTGGGCAGAATGCAGTGTATATTAAAGGTAGAACATGTACCCGGTGTATGTTACATGTCCTGATAGTGAAATACTGTGCATTTCGTTTTTCACTATTGCAAGGACTAGCTCTCATTGGAGCTGCCTTGTAACATTTTACATGCGTAACTTTCAATTGGGAATAGGTAGAGGTTTGGAGTTTAGGCTCTGTAAACTCAGAATTTAATAACCCACCTTTTAGTAAAGGTGTTTTTTTAAATTGTGCGTTTGAAAATGCCACTTTTAGAAGGTGGGCATTTTCTTGTTTAACCATCCTGTGTACCTCTGCCTCACTGAGTATTTATCGTCTGGTTTTGGAGTGACAGGAGCTGGGAATGTGCATTCACTCTAGACAGTCACAGGGGGGGATTGAGGTGTTTCCTGCCTTTCCTGGGTGACCCATAGCCAGGCTGAATAGCCCTTTCTGCATATAGAGTGGTGGGAGGTGCTTTCACTAGCACCTGAATAGGCTGTGTCTGCTCTGCACGATGCTGTCTCCACCTCCTGTAGTGAAGCTGGACAAGGGAAGACAGAACTGGTTTTTGCTGAGTTCAGAGATTCTGGAAACAGAAAATAGGGTTTAAGTATTGGACCAAAAACCCCAGAACTGCAGATCACTTCTGGAACTAAGAGGACCCTGCCAAGAAGAAGAGCTGAAGAGCTACCAGGAGGAGTACTGCCCCTTTGTTGTGTGTTTCTTTGTTGGGTTGGTCTGTAGTTGCTACTTCTGTCTGTGGGCCCGCTGTGGTTTCCTGCTTAAAGACACTCTCCAAGGGCTTGTGTGAGCTTGCTTCCGGTTGTGGAAGACTCAGGGACATCAAAGTATTCCTTGTGCTTTCATCGCTAACATCTGCGGAGCACTATTGAACTGGTTACTGGGCCTGCCTTCCCCCCCACCCGCTGCGGGCAATCCAAGGCATGGTGCAACCCATTCTGTATTGTAAGGCTGAAAGATTGGGGAAGAGCTTGGCTCATCGGCCTGACCACTCATCTGCTGAGCCCAGAGCACTTTAGATTGACGAGCAAGTCTCCCACGTTGCCAGGCACCCCAGGGCCCAAGTGCATGCAGACCAGCCATGTCTCGTTGCTGCCCGGAAGCCGCAAAGAGTCTGCAGCAGCCCACCAGATAAAAGACGTTGTCAGCTGCCCCGCCCGCCATGAGAGGCGACAGCTGTGTGACCCTTGCCCCAGTATCCCCAAGCCAAGGCCAGGTGCAGGGGCGAGTGAGGTCACTGTCCTTGTTTGGGAGCCTGGAGACACGCCTCTGGTACTATGCCCAAGCCAGGGGCACTGGACCGTGGATTCCATCATATGTGGGAGCAGATGGGAATCCTTGTGACCCCAGCATCTCTGCTATGGGGAGTGCCCCTCAGGAGTTGTAGGTCTTGTCGTAAACAACCAGGAGGCTGCGTATTGGGCACCAGTGAAGGAACCAACAATATCTCCCTACGGACTCTCGTGGTCCTCATGTTATACATAACACTTCCTCTGCAGTGAATACCCATACACCTTCCCACACCCGAACTCCTCCCTACCGTTTTACAGGACCCCTTTGGCAAACTGTATATTCTGATTACTTTGTGTTGGATTTTAGTCGTTTTTTGGTCTTGTCTGAGTTCGATAAATATTGCTTATTTTTCAAAACTGGTGGGGTGTTCTCACTGTGTAACTGTGGGTGTTAGGTGCAAATACTTTACACATTGCCTCTGAGGTAAGCCTGTGTGCTGAAGCCAAGCTACCAATGGGATGGGCAGGCGTTATCTGGGTGTGTAACTCCCTTATCCTGACTAGAAGGAAGGGTCCCTACTTGGACAAGGTGCAAACCTCTGCCGACTAGAGACCCCTATTTCTAACAAACTTGCTTTGAAATCATCGTCTATTTAATATTTTTTAAATATATACTTAATTTTCTAGTATTAACTCTCTGTTTCTAACAAATGTAAATGTGACTTTTAACACCAGCATTTATTTATGCCCAAATCTCTTTTTGTGTAGGACACTACATGTATGTGGACTCTGTTTATGTTAAACACTTTCAAGAAGTAGCTCAGCTGGTCTCGCCCCTGACAAATACCCCCATGTCTGGCTGTTTGTCTTTCTACTACCAAATGGAGCGGATGAGCGGTCATGTATTCACGCTGTATACCAGAGATACTAACGGCTTCTATGAAGAGATCTGGAAAATGGAGCATGGAATGACCAACCACTGGAATTTAGCCGAGGTCGATATCACTGCGCTTTACCCACTGGAGGTAAGAACAACTATAAATCATGCACCTTCCAAAAATACACTTCATCACATGTATCCAAAAAAGCAAGCGTTTCTCATTTGAAACAATAGTAGTTCCATGCCTACAATTGTGGATTTTAACAAAAAACAACTTGTTGCTGGTAGTCAATAATACAAAACTGTACACAGAGTGCAGTGCTTTTCTAGATGCTTAACTAAATGTAACTGAATGCCGTTCAGCAGTTGATGGTTGCTTTCAGGTTCGTTAAGTGGTGACAATTTTAACCAGATGTTAAAATCTCAATTGACGGAATACAATCTCAATTGACAGAATAGAAGAATGGCCTTCGAAGCTGGAAAATAAGCCTTAAATGGTCAATGTAATTAAGACAAGTTAGAAAAATGTCTTCTTCATTGTTCATATTTGTTTCATTTCACTATCCATGCAAATTCATGTTTACACAAAGGCATGGGAGCAAAACCATAATCCAGTATTTTAGCACTGCCAGAATTTAGAAACCCGAATGTTTTCCTCATACAGTTCTCCCCCTGGAAATACATGCATAAAAAGGCATCCCACCCAACAACAATTTAGAAGAGTATCAACATGAGAAACTAGGACTACTCAATAAGTGAGTTCTTGATCAGAGAAAAAGTTAAAGGGTTTTCTTTACGGAATTATCCAAATCAATCAGTACAGAATAAATGCCATGAAGGCTCAAAGTGCAAAGTTAATACAGAGTAGTCAAAAATCAGAAATCATTATAAGCAGTAAATGAGCAGCAAAATCAAGTATAGGCTGGACAGCATCACTAAACCGATAGGGGTTCTTATACACAATTCTTGCATAATAAATTAGCTAAAGCACAGATTCAGCATGGCATGACCCCATGTAACAATTCTTTGGCGAATCAGAAAAATTCACATGAATGGCATTATTCGTTAGCAATTTCCCATTTTTAAGAAAGCAGCCTGCTTTTCCATGTTACTGTCATCCAGAGATATTTTGAACAAAATATGCAACATTTAACAAAGACGATTTATGAACGTGCAAAACTGAACTGAGCTACAGAAACACGGTGGAAGAAACCTTGACTGTAGCAACCTATCTAGTACACTAAAAGTTTAATTAATATGCCTTTGTATTCATAACTGTTAAAAAAACATTATGTCAGCTGTTTTCGCATTCACAGAAAACTTGGGGAGAGCTAATACACAGGGGAACCAGATCAGAGGGGGTGAATGCAGGGGTGAAAAACAGAGACAGAAACAGCATCCATTTTATCCAATACGTTTTTTTCACCAAAATGTGGCATAACTAAATCACGTTAATAAAGACACTTCAAAATGTCATTATAAATTTGCTTTAACCGCATATTCTCAATATTATTTGTTGCACAAAAATATGCTCCACTCTGATTATTGAATAATCACTAAAATCCATTTTTAACTTTCTTAGTCAGGAAATCATTCAACTAGTCATTATTAATTCATTCTGGAACCCTCCTCTGACTTCATTAACTGGTTGTAGACATAATCCCTGAGGTTCTCCATCTCATGCTCATCCAGTCTCCCCTTCTTCAAATTAATCCCTTTCTTTTCACGCTTTTTAAACAAACACTTACAGCATTTTAAGAAAAGAAACAGCACAATTGCACAAGTCATTATAATTATTACAGGGGTTAGGATTAGTTCTAATGTACTTCCTCCTACACTGTGTATTCATTCACAAACTATACTACAGACCTTTCCTAACCCATTAAAATAGGAGCCTACAGTTTCTCATAAGCTATGCTCTTCAAAAATTTGAAATGACAATCACAATCTTCTAGATGACACTCAGTTCGGGTTCAGGAAATATCATGGTACAGAAACGGCCTTGATAAAGGCCTCCGATGAGATTAGGACCATCATGGATCAGGGGGGGCCGCGATCTTGGTGCTCCTTGATCTGTCCGCCGCCTTCGACACGGTCGACCACTCCATCTTGGTCGACCGTGTCACATCCATGGGGGTAACTCATCGCGCAAAAGATCTTATTACTTCGTTTCTGGCCAATCGAACTCAAGCGGTGAAACTGGGTAATTTCTACTCACCCACTTTCACGCTCCCCTGCGGGGTCCCTCAGGGGTCCTCGCTAAGCCCCACACTATTTAATATATATGTGGCGGATCTGGCAAGGGTTATAAAAGCTCACAGGCTGCGGCTAACCACCTACGCTGACGACACCCAACTGGTGCTGTCTGTTCAAAAAGATGGTCCCGCAGTTGCCGCTAAATTCCAAGAAGGGATGATGGCCATTAGCTTATGGATGGTGGACAACAGTTTAAAATTGAACTCGGATAAGACCGAGGTGCTGACCTTTGGCAGGCTCTCTCCTGAGTGGTCTTCGACCTGGTGGCCCAGCGATATGGGTCCCCCCCCCACTCCAGTAACCAAGGTCAGGAATCTCTGCATCATGTTCGATAATAAACTGTCTTTTAAGCATCACGTTAACTCTGTGGCGGCATCCTCCTTCTATATGCTGAGAAAAATCAAGAAGCTATTGCCATATCTTCCCTCAACCGCAGGAAAAACCTTAATTACCACCCTGGTTTTTTCAAAAATGGACTATGGCAATGGCCTTTTTCTCAATGCTCAGGAGCAGGTGCTAACCAAGCTGCAATCAGTACAGAATGCGGCAGCCAGGTTGCTGCTCGACATTCCATTTCGTCACCCAACCTCCATGGCCATACACCATCTGCACTGGCTGAGAGTAAAGAGTCGGATAAAGTTTAAGGCTCTATGCATTGCCTATAAAGCCATTCATGACTCAGGACCTAAGTTCCTGAAGGACGCTTTCCAAATCTATGTTCCCAACAGAACTCTACGATCAGCCTCCACGCATTTGCTTCCGGTGCCACGCACCAGAACTTCTACATGGGGAGACAGACGCTTTTTGGTAGCAACTCCCAGGCTGTGGAATTCCCTCCCATTGGCCATAAAAACCTCCCCCACCCTCATGATGTTCCGTAAGCTCCTGAAGACTTGGCTATTCAACCAGTAATCTCCTCAGTTGTCTTTTGTTATTGGGAAGTCCTGCATGTGCCTAGACACCCCAGGGTATTCGTGCGCAATAAAAATCTCAAAAACATAAAACATAAACATAGATTTGTCTAAAAAATATCAATAACCGTACTGTTAACAGGCAGGTATGTATGTGCAACACATCTTGATTGTTATTACCTTACAAACTCCACTCCACTTTGCAAGGAGGATATCTTATGTTAAACAGTTCTGGTTTACTATGGCTCCAACAGCCATCATCCATACATTTACTTTAATCATCCTATTATAGCTGCTGCCAGTTTATATAGAAGGGTAGAAAGACATCTAATCTACCCACCATTAAATGGCCATCTACAGGAGGAATTGTAACACTTAATATATCTAAAACTACTTCTCCAATTTCGTAATGTATTTCACTCATATGGTAAACTCTAACAGACACTAAAGCTAAATAACTAGACCCAACCTAGTTCTGTGGCAAATTGAAATGAACAGTCTTCCTACAGACATAATAACCTCCTCTCAGAATTAGTTCTCCACCTAGCAAATAGTTTCCATTTACTTCCTAGTCACATTCACTTTCTCCGACAAATTATGACTTTCTTCTGTTGAAACCATTTAAAGGACTATTCCTTACCATGCACAACTCACTCCTTCCTTCCTGCCTCCTACATCCTTAACCCAGAATGCAAATTTGACAATCTTAATTCTTTCTATTCCATTGTCTGCCCACTCACAGTCTTTCCTTCTTCTCTATTCCTCACATTCTTTACTACTCTCCGGGTGTATTTTCTAATAAATTATGCTTTTCACTAATCAAAATGCATACCTGACCTTGTTTAGTAAGTTTAGTTTCATAATTGTTTTGTGCAATCACCCTTAAAAATGTGTTATATTTATTATCCCTGTTATATTTTTGTATAGTTAGAGCCTCTAGGGACGCATTAAAATCAGTCAAGAAGGTAGAAGACAATTCATCTTTGTTAAATATAGCAGAATATACATTACAAGAAAGAGTATATGAAATTGGAAGTTGTACATATGTAGTGCACTACCCACCAGAAGTGGAATGAAAGCACAAACGAACCATCCCCTAATCTTCATTATATCTATATTTTCATGAATCATTTTAGTATAAATATTATCCTGAAACCCACTAACTAAATTTTCCTTATTCACTGGTTCATCATGTTTTAATTTGTTTCTAACAGTAGTAAATTCAACATGATTAGAAACGTATCCCACTGGGGCAAGAAAGCACAACAACAGTTCCACTAAGACTATTAATATAGCCTTATAGCCCGTCGTAGCGGGCTATATCGGCTATTAAAGGCCCGCTGCAGCGTTAAAGGCCCGAACCGAAGGCGAGGGACTTTAACAAAGCAGAGGGACTTTAATAGCCGGTATAGCCCTGCTACGAAGGGCTATAAGGCTATTAGAACATTCTGCCACTAGAGGGCAGAATGTTCTAACAAATAAAACGAAGCCTTCAGGGAGCGCGAGGGGATTCAAATCCCCTCGGGCTCCCTGAAGCCTTTGTTCACAGCCAGAGCTGTGAACAAAGAAGCATTGGAATGTTGGAGCTCCGGGCTTATACCAGCCATTATAAGCCCGGAGCACTCCATTGTTTTCAATGGAGCTTCCAACGTTACAATGTTCTAATATTGTTAATATTATCACTAATCCCACAATGTTAGAGCATTTAGTGTACTCTGTCTTCTAGTTGAGACAAAAATAACATTGTGATACTTCAAAAAGTTAAAGGCAACAAAAACGTTCTCTAAAACAATAATAGCTTTCTTCTCATTTCTTTAAAACAAGAAACAGAAAAAAAATCAAGAAAATATCAAAATAAATCTCAGGTTCTTTTTAAAAGTTCAATTTATTAAAAAGTTCTTTCAATTCTGGATTTCATTCTTTTATTTTTTGTTCAACATTTTCTTTGGATCTTTTCTATCTTAACAGTCTTATTTCATTAATTCAAGGTGGTTCCTTTTCTGTTCAGTTTCACTCTCAGATTCACTCAAACTTGTACTGACATTGGTTCACTGTTAAGTAACTTTCCAACTCTGTTTCATCTTCCTCTTCTTCTTCTGAGACAGTTGTTAGATGTACCGACTACGATGAAGCATATTTTCTGTGTGGGACTATACTCCCAGTTGATCTTTTGACAACAGGCGATTCACCTTCACTAGCTTCTGAATCAATCAGTCTCTCAATCTTTTCTGATTCACAATGCTTCCATTTGCAAATTCTCTTTTTTGGAAAGTCTTCTTCAACTTTAATTTGTTCACCAACAGTCTTTTTTTAGAGTTCCTTTATTCTCTGTAGAACTTGAGCATGAGCCTGAACTTTAACTTTGATCAGTCTTCTCAGGTCGATTTACTGCAAACTTCTTTCTTCTTCTGGGGGTTCGAGTAACCTCGATTTTCAATTGTAATTTCTCATGATTAGGGTCAAAGACTACTTCTTGCTGCCACGCATGCTCATCAGGACACTTCAAAGCAGTTGTTTGAGGTACATACTTTTGCCAATTTGTTCTTGAGAGTACCACTTGCCCTTTTCACCACACCTGAAGATTGAGGCTGATAACTTTAATGGACGTTTTATTTTATCTGAAGTGCTATACAAATGATTTCCCAAACTTAATTGTTTTTAATGAGTAACATTATCTGTCTCAGAAGTTGGCTATGTCTGGGTATTAACTCCCTCAACAAAAGTTTGGCAACTGTAAGGCTACCTGATCACTGAGTGGAAAAAGCTTCCACCCATTTCGAGAACAAGCAGACAATGACTAAGATGTACTTTAAACCATTGGATTGTGACATCTCTGTAATCTCTGCCTGGAGACTCATAAATGGGCCTCTGATTTGCCAATATGCTTCATCACTGTTCGTGCATTTATGCCCTGATTATTTCTCTGGCACACAAAAAACTGAGTGCAGATGTCCTGAGCTACCTTTCTGAATCCAGTATTTTCCCAGCATTTTCTAACTGAATGCAACATACCCCTACCCGCATGTCTCTGATTATACAAATGTTTACCCATTGGATACAGCATTTCATTCTGGGGGGGTGTACTTATTTTCAGCATTAACATACAGATCCTGGTATTTTTTCTTGTAACCCAATGTTCCCATTTCCATTTCTCCTCTTCTGAAACATCCTCCTGCTAGTCCCTCAGCTCAACCAAAGAAGTCTGAATTTAAATCATGAAGGATCAATGGACATTTTCTGCATTTTGTGCGGTATTTATTCTTGATTGATCATCCTCATTTCCTTGTACCATTGTCTCCTCTTGTAATGTACTGTATTTTGCCACCTGGTCCACATACCTATTGTCAATTCCTCGACTGACCCAGGTTAGCTTTGCTAGAAATACTAAAGTGGCTTTTCAATTAACATCCTTTGCTTTAAAATATGGCCTGAGAGCCTGCAATGGGCATACTTGTTCTGATAGAGATCTGAGGAATACCTATAAAAGGGTTAACTGTCAAACAAGTATCGACTTTTTCTTTATGGATATATTATACTGGCATTTTCTTATTGGCATGCGGGTAATAAAACGATCAGATAGTGACCATAATGCCTTGGCATTAGAACTTGAACATATTTTACATCCATTTCAGGCATCAAAAGTGGGAAACAATCCTGGCTAAGCAACAACAGGAGGAGGGTTCAGTGGTCAATGATCGAGTGCAATGCAGCGGTTTTAGCATAAATTCATACTGTTGTACTCCACTCACTATATGATTTCAAAAGTACGCAGATGAAGCTCACCCCAAGATTAGGTTGTTTAATAGTTTATATGGGGAAAATTATAAAATTCTTCTATAAGGAGAAAATGGGTGTGTTTATCAGTAGCATCATAGCCAAATGGTACGATGAACACTGTAAGGCATGTAGGGCTGAGCAAATGACTGATGTAAAAAAATGGCCAAAGGAATTTAGTGGCTGAAAATAGGAAGAAAAACAAAGCAGTGCAAAAAATGGCTAAAAGAAACCAGGAAGAGGCCAGTTGGAGAGATCTTCTCTGTGCAGCAAAAGTAAAGGACAGTTAGCTGTTCTGACACATAATAGCTAAGAGAACTAAAAACATAGTAATGGAAAAAAGGTACCACATCCAACCACATCTATATGTACATTATTTTAGCACACTCCACACGAGCCAGATTGACAACCAGCTAGGGTAAGATGATAGCGGTTGCCCAGGACAACATGGGAGCACAAACATTGATGTTCTGGTTCCTTTTAGTTTAGATGAAACAAGGAGGGCCCTTACTACATTACAGAAGTGCAAGACCTTGGCCTTAATATAATTCTGGGTGATCTTTTACTTTCTGAACCAGAAATCTGGAGTGTTATTCTTAATCAAAGTTTAAGTGCAATCTTAATGGAAGCAGAGGTACCCAACTCGTGGTTGGATATTGAGATGGTACCTGATTTTAAAAAAGGTAATACGGGGGATCCATCAAATTATAGGCCAATAATCCTTATTGATATTTCACAAAAGTTGTTCTCCAGGCAAGTATTAGAGAGACTCGAATTCTGGATCCATAAAGAAAATATATTTTCACCATTGCATGAAAACACGAGTATATTGATCACGTTTTTAGGTTTCTCTTAGTTTTATGGAAGTACATGACTGTACAAAGAGAACATATATATGTGGTATTCGTAGATCTATGCACCACCTTTGACCTTATCCCTAAAGAGAAAAGGAGGAGAGCCTTAAAGTGAATGAGAGTTCCCAAGAGATTATTGCATACTTCTATAAGACTTCACACTGATTATGCCCAAATAAGATGGGGGTGTAAGGGTGAACTGACCAAACACATCAGGGTCGACAGGGGAATGCCCCAAGGGTGTTTATTGTCACTAACCCTGTTCACCCTATACATTAATGGGATGATAGATTTATGGCCGATTGTATTGGCGATCCCTCCATGATTGCTGACCAGAATGTATCATCACTGTTGTTTGCTGATGATACCTTATTAGTCTCTAAATCCTCCATGGAGTTACAGAACTTACTGGATTCATTTTTATTCTCATGTGAGGAATTTGGGTTGGAAGTAAATGTGGCTAAAACTAAATTCATGACTTTTAACCCTGATAGGTCCTTTAAAGGCAAGATTAAACTGTCATCGCATATTTGGAGTAAGTGAACCAAATTAAATACTTATGGGTTAGGGTTACTAACACTCTATCATGGTCCCCACAAACAGCAAGAGCTAGGTAACACTACAGCAGGTAAGGTGTGCTATATCAAAAAAGCAGAAGGCTTCAAGCTTCAGGTCCATATTACCAGTAATTGAAACCTACCGGGCAACAGGTATTGCTGCAACCCTGTCTTGTGGCGAACTATGGGGTAAGGATAATATAGAGGGTATTGAAAAAATAGAGACTAATTTCATGAGATCTGTGCTTGCACTCCCTCACAATGCGCCCCTAAGCCCTATTCGTTTTGACCTCATCTTTAAAAACATGACCCAGGTGGCTGCATTTAGGCCTCATTTTGGATTAGAATTTGGTTCAATGACTCGCCACTCACCCAACGAGAATCAACTGCTGAGGTTATTGCACTAGACTCCAACTGAAAAATATCTTGGGTTAAACATTTTAAGCAGTGTCTATTTAGTCTGGAGATATCCGAGGTAAGGACTAATCTTGGAGTGATACAGAAAAAATCCTTAATTAACCTAAAGAAGAGATACTGGGACCATACAAACACTCAGTGGTTACGCCGCACTAATGCCGGGGAATTAACTGGCAGATTTCTTGACTTTAGGGGAAGAATGAACTATAAGGATTTCCTAGATTGCATAGAACCACCTGAGGCCAGATCTCTGTACTTAAAGTTCAGATATGGCTTTTTACCACTGAATGAGCCCTGTAGCAGATGTGTGGGAAGCTCTAGCTTCCCAAATTGCCCTTTTTGTTTGTACAACCCTGAATCCCTCGACCACTTTTTGTTCTTGTGCTCTAAATATATTGCCATTAGGAAAACTTGGATGAACCTGATTTGTTGCACTCTATCCCTGAAGCACCTAAAAGAGACAGTAAGAATTTTAAAGACAGATATCACACAGTGGTTAGTGTATGCTGTGTCCAGATACTTGTTGTATTTATTTTAAAAGTTTTATATAGCGCGAACATGACCCTAGAGGGTATCAGAGCACTTTACAGATGAGTTGCGTAAAACATAGGGGAGACAATTGTGGGAGAAAAGCAGCGATATATACAAATAACAACAGGTACGTAGTGCCATAATGGAGGCAGGTATTAGGACCATAAAATTGTCCAGTACCAAAAGTAAGCAGCGGTGCATGGCAAGGAAAGCAAAAAAACATGTGAGTAGAATAAAACAAGAAGAGTCATTGTGACACTAGATGAGGAGGAGCATGTCATTGGACTTGGAGGAGCAAAACACACAAGATGATGGACGGATTGTTGCACATTGACAAAACATTCACCCCCAGTCACAGATCTGGGTTGAATCCATCGTTATTTTGCTCACCACGCCACCCCAGTTCAGACAGGACTTGGAGGAGCTGCCAGAACTGGACTGGTAAGACAAAAGGCTGAGGCAAAGTTACTAACTCAATCTAGTTTCCGCAGGTAGAGCGTTCCAGATTCTCGGGGCAATACCTGAGAAGGATCGATTTTACGCTTAAATTTTTTTTTTATTTCTAAGGTTTGAGCAGCAAGGTACTGGAGCTCCTTGAGGCACAGGCACTGCCCGACAGTTCTAGCTTATTTGCAAGGTACAGAGGAGTGTTGAAATGTAGTGCTTTATGTGTCATACATGCAAGTTTTAGTTGAATCCTTGCCACAAAAGGAAACTAGTTTAGAGATTTAAAATCCTGGGAAATGTGGTTGTTTTTCTAGGAGCCAGTGATGAGCCGCAGTATTCAGTGAGACCTCAGAGGAGCTAGTCTGTACCTCGGTAGGTCCAAGAGGGTTGCACTGCCGTATTCCAGTCGTGAGATAACTAACGCTTGCACAGCAGATTTGAAGTCATCGGGGGGTAGGAAGGGTTTCAGTTTCCTTAGGATGCTCAGTTGGAAGTTTGCTCCTTTGGTAGATGGGCTGATGTGATCCTGCATGTTTAAGTTCTTATCCAGCACTACTCCCAAAGATCTCATAGTGTCTATGAGGTGTGGTGTGCAGTTGAGAGCGGAGAGCTTTTTCAGATATTTCTCCACAATGGGGGTTTTCTTGGGTGGTGAGATAAGGAGGAATTCTGGTTTGAGGGCGTTCAGTTTGAGATGGTTGAAAGTTAACCAGTTTGGGGTGATTTGCAGGGTTCCGTTGAGTGCCTTGATATTGTCAGAAGGAGAGATTTTCATGTACAACTGGGTGTCATCCACATACATGTGATATTGGATGGTAGATGCTTTGAGGATTTCAGTAAGAGGTTCAGTGAATAGGTTGAAGAGCATGGGAGAGAGAGAGGACCCTTGGGGAACCCCTACAGTGCAGGGACTGGAATTAGATAGGGTTTAATTGGTTTTGACTCTATTAGATCTGTTATTGAGAAAAGAGGTAAACAATTTTGGTACTGAGCCTGAGAGCCCCATCCTACATTCCAGAAGGCTCAAGAGATTGTCATGTTTGACAGTGTCAAAAGCTGATGAGAGGTCAAGTAGGATTAATAGGCAGGATTTGTTCTGGTCAAGCATTGTAAGAGCGTTGTCGGCTATATGGGTGATGGCTGTTTCAGTGGTGTGGCCATGTTGGAAGCCAGATTGGAATGGATCAAGAAGTTGGAATTCCTCAATGTGGTTACACAGTTGTTCATAAACACATTTCTCAAGGAGTTTTGCCAGAGTAGGGATGTTTGTGATTAGTCGGAAATTATCCAAATCTTCTGGGTCAGCAGTAGGTTTTTTGAGAATAGGCAGAACCAGACCGGTCTTCAAGCAGTCAGGGATCTCACCTTGAAGAAGGGGGTATTAATAATCTTGGTCTAGAGTGGGACTAGTGACCTTATCATTTCTTTAAAGAAATTGGAGGGAAGGGGATCATTGAAGTAATTTGATGGTTTCAGGGTCAAAAGAATGTTGAAGATGGATGTGTCATTAAAGGGTGATAATTGACTCAAAAAGGCATTGTTTTTAGGGGAGAGACATGGAACAAAAAGAGGCTGTAAGGGTAGAGAGGAGTCTGGTGAGAATGATAGATCAATCAGGGCAGACCTTAGTTCAGATTCAATTTTGCTTGACTTTTCAAGGAAGAAGGCGTCAAAGTCCACGGAGTTTGGCTGTGGACTGGAGGTGAGTGGTGATTGATTGGGAGTGTTATTTGATCGTAGTTTAATCAGATTAAACAGCATTTTGGGGAAATGTATGGCTTTGTACAGTTGGCTTCTGAAGAAGGGTGCTTTCTCCGTTCTGATGTGTTTGTTGTACATACTCCTTTTCAATCTTAAGGAGTTCAATAGATGGAGAGGATGTCCAAGAGCGTTCTGCTAGTCTCGGGTTGCGTCTGTCATTAAACCATGGTTTGGAGTCTTTGTTGGACTTTCTTTTTAGTTGTCAATTGCATTCAGGGCTGTCAGGATGGAGTTGTTGTAGTGTTCAGTGAGTTTGTGAACGTCGGACATGCACGCAGGGGGAGGCAGGGACAGATTGCATCGAGATATGAGCTCATTCACGTTTGCATTTTGCAGTGATCTTTTCCAATGTTTTTGTTTCAAGGGTTTGAATCTTTTGGTGTTACATCTTTCTAAGATTAGGAAGGTGATATAGTGATGATCCGACCAGTCATAAGGGTCAATTGATTCCAGTTGAATGGAGTTGGGATTGGAGATGATTAGATCGAGGGTCGAGCCTAAGTTGTGCCTTGGGCTGCCACAGAATTGAGTCAGGTTGAGGTCTGTTTTTGAAACTATTCACAGCCTGATCATTCAGTCATTCCAGTGTAGATTGAAATCATCCAGGAAGATCTGGGGGCAATTGGGACCCAAGTTGGAAGAGATGGTTTCCATAGGTTGTCTCCAGGAGGATGGTAAAAGATGTGCAGGTTGCATAAGGGTCTATGTTTGCTGGTGATGTCTATGCTCAGATATTCACAGGATCAGATAATTGCAGAGGGGCACTGCTTTGCTGAGAGTCTGTTATGGTATATACAGGCTGTACCTCCACCGGTTCTCTTAACTCGATCAAGTCTGATAATGCTGTGGCTAGGAGGGACTAGGATGTCAAAGACAGGATCTGAGGAGTTGTTAAGCCAAGTTTATGTGAGGATTAGGAGGTTGAGTTCCTGATCTAGGATGAGATCAGCGATGTGAGTGGCATGTTTCTCAGCTGATCTACAGTTGAGCAACATGCATTTCAGGTGTGATTTGTAGTCTGTGGGAGTAGGTTGTGTAATGTGAACTTGCATAAGGTTAGCAATGTTTAAGGCATTTGAGTTATGTCTGGGAGCTCTATGCAGGTTCAGTGGAATAGTTTGGATAGGCTCCGATAAGACTTGCTTGTGACTAGTAGCTCTAGGAGGGTTTGGTGGGGTAGTTTGCGTGGGTCTGCATCTTGCTTGTATGCCTGGTGGTTAAGACGCAAACTCAATCCCCTAACCCCAGGAATATGAATTTGATCCCTTGATTGGATAAATTATTATTCTGTTTCCCCTTTCTGTTTGTAAGGGTACCTTTATGTATAAGAGGTGATTATCGGCATATGCTTGTTACGTTTTCTATAAGCACATGCTCTCTATACATCCAGAGTGATATTAATGTTGGTTCTTTTTCAATTGTTAATTAGTTTTACCTAAAATAACTCTAACTTGCTAAACAGATAATCCATCTTGCTGTACACCTTGACTAATTAATCAGTAGGTACCTGTTCAATAAGACTCCATGTGGGCAAAATATGTTGCACAGCAAATTTGTTAAATCTAAGTGTGGTAGTCTACAAGATGCTCCCTTGTATAATTGTTTGCTCATAAGCACTTTTAGGACCATCCGAGTGTTGGTTCAAGTAGCCTATTGTTTGTTTTTAAATATTTTAATGGATTTTAAGTTTTAAAAAAAAGAAGATTGTACATTTTTGATGTATTTTATGGGTTCTCATCAAAACCGAATAAAGAATATTACTACTACCTATTGCCAAGTGTAGCTAAATCTTTGCCAGCCTTATGGGGAATATACTTACCACGACAATTTCACCTGACTGCTGTTTTGCTTTCAACAAATCCAATATGTAAGCACTATTTTTAACAGGAGCTCCATGTCATAAAGCCCCTCTCTGGCCACAGTTTACCAAAGTCATGCACTACTCCAAAACCATATTGACTGACTGTATATATCTCCACTATTAAATCTTATGACAAGTAGCAAGCTCTTGTCTACACCACCAACTATTCCACTGGTGCGGAGGTTACATTAAGCAGATAATATGCTTCCAAGGTCTCAGTATTGGAACATACTGCATTGGCAGCTCTTAGTGCTGTATATTGGTAGCTCTTGAATAAGAAACATCAACTAATAATGTCAGATCCATCATTTCCAAGGGAGTTTCTTTGATGGAAAAGTTTAGAATCCACTGCTGACAGTAGCCAACAATACCAAGAAACAACCGATTCCCCCTCTGGGTCCGTGGTGGGCTCATTCTCAGAACTGCAGAAACACATTCTGCTGAGGCTTTCCTCACACCTTTTATCAATTTGGTGTCCAGAATAGATCACTTCTCTTTTACCGTACTGCATTTTTGTTGGGGAGACCATATTTTCCGTTGTCAGATAGATGATTTAACAAAGCAATTATATCAAGTTTACTGTCCTCCTTTGTTTTAGATTCCACTAACAAATCATCTATGTATTAGGCCAAGACCAAATTAGGGGGAAACTTCTAAAGGATTTGACTAAAAATTGAAGAACTTTCCGTTTACTCTTGCGGAATCCTACCCCACACGAGAACTCAGTCAGTCAATCAATAGTTCTTTATTTCGCTATACTTAAATAGCATGAAAAGTGTTTTAAATACAGTATGTCAAAAGGCACAGAATGTAAAATAAAGACGACATTAAATTTAAAATACATTACAATATTGCATTCATAAAACTTGCACTTAAAAATAGGGCAAGAAAACAGGTAAAATATAGTTGCAAAATCAGTTCGATATTAAGTTAATGGGATTTATCCCCTTTAGCTTCCCTACTTTACAGCCTTACAGTTGGAGTCTCCTTCTTTTTAAAGTGAACCATAAAAAGTAGGCTAAACAGTGACATATAAAATGGTCAGTCAACATTTGTTAAAAATACAAGGCTGGGCTCCATTGTCTGAATTTATGCCAATGTATGATCAGAAGAATATATCTTTTCCTTTCCTCAGTAAAAAATGTACAAACAAATATAAAGTGCAGGTCCGTTTGGTGGTATTGACCATCGCATGGAGGGCTTCTAAAGTGTAGGTGTCAGTGGGGTAACCTAACATCAGCTGGATGTAATTCAATCGGAACCTCACTTGCATGAATCAGAGTTGTAGATTTGTCACAAGGTTTAAAAGGGAGAATACATCTGTTTCTTATACTAGGGGCAATCCAATATAGACACATATGTGTTTATTATGGTTAGTCTCCAATCTTTCTCTTTCCATCTTGGCTAAAATGATCCCCTTTAGTTTTGTCCTGGAAATAATCACACGGCTAGGAGGATTCTCATATAACGTCTGTAAACCAATAGACTTTAGGGTACACTTAATGTATTGCATCCAAGTAATCTTGTGTACTTGGTCAAGTGTTAGGCAATCTCTCAGAATGTTCTGGGTAAGGATGACAGTCTCCCTTTTCCATACTGAGTGCCATAGCAGGATCGGTGCTACGCGATATGGTCAGTAATATATGATATGTCCATCTCTGTATAGCAGTTATAGTTGAAGCAACCTTTGAGGAAGCCGTCCTCTGTGGGTTGGAGGGGAGTTATGTCTACCATTCCCCATACACCTGCCCCATATGTGACAACAGAGATGGATTTAGCCACATACACCTTTTTATTGTGTTCAATGGTTTGGACCCTAGCTTTTTTTTAAATCTAAAAATAGCCTAGATAGGACAAGGTGTCCACTGCCTCCACCCTATTCCTATCAATGAACAGTTTAGGTAGTTTCTTTGGTCTCGCCCCTGCAACGAGTACGAATGATTTAGTTTCGTTAACCCGAAGATCCACATTTTTCATAAATTTTGTATACTCCCCTACGGGTTTCTGCAGTGCAATTCCGGTACGAGCTATCAGCACTGCATCGGCTGCATAGAGCAGTATCAGGAGGAGAGCTGAGTTCACTGTGGGGACAACTGTGGTGGACCCAGCCAGAGCGGTTTCCACACCATTTGTGAAAATAGAAAACAAGTGCGCACCACTGCCTAACACCGCGCTGAATGCCGAATTGTCTCGTACATTCCCCATCCCTTCCATACCATCCACAAGCTGTAGCTTGTGAATAAATTTTACATATAAAAGTTATTATTGTACTCTCTATTCCCATACCGTCTATAACTGACCATGGCTTGGGGTGGGTGACACAAACAAAGGTGGCTGATAAATCTATAAAAGCCATATAAAGTTGGCCTTTCTTGGCCACCGTATATTTGGAGCTAAGCAAGTTTAGGTTAAGGCATTGGTCCAGTTGACCTTTCCCTTTTTTAAACCTGTACTGCGAGGATATTAATATATTTCTCGCCCAAACCCAATCCTCCAGTCTGTTCAATAATAATTGACCCATCAGAATGGCTGTGCCATCCAATAGGGATGTGGCTCTGTAATTTTGGGGCAAGTGCTTGTACCCCTTTTGATAGATTGGGATTATTACTGTCTTTTTTCAAGAAGGTAGTGGACCCTTTTTGGCTATAGCATTCAAAACGTTAGTCAGTAATGGGGCCCAAAGCTCTTGATTATCTAGAAAAAAGTCAATGGGAGCCCCATCTGGGCCTAGGGCCTTGGCCCTACTACACTGCTCTAACCCATATCTCACCTCTGATAGGTCAAAGGAAATATTGCCTTCTTGGACGGTCTGCAGGATGTGGGATAAAGGTATCATGCCTTCATCTGGCTCCACAAATATTTGTTCAATATGCCTCTTCATTCACATGAAGATCTAAATCAATGTCTGTTTCATCTTTAAAAAAAGACGTATTAGTTACACTCCAAAAGTCCCTGCTATTCTTTGAAACTGCTGCCTAATGTAATTTGTCCCCGAACTCCTCCTTCATGTTCCTTAATCTGACTCGCCTAGCTTCTTTTTAATGGTAGCGCAAATTCTACATAGGGCAGTGTCTCTCGGGTTAGTCCTAAGGGCAGCATGCAGGTTTTTTAGTGCCTTTTCACAGAAACCAAAATACTGTTTTGGGGCTATTGGGGTGGTAAGGTTGGAGCAGATTGGTTTTAATTTAACCCAGAATCCATTTCACATTTTATCGTTCATAGCTGAATTTGGGTCTAGACGGATCATTACCTCCGACTTCTTTTTAGCAATGATTATAGGGGTAAATTCCATTGTATTGATCTTGTCCCATTTCAGAGCAATTCCGTTTGTTACTTTGCTACTTTAAAGTCTGGGCGCTTCTTCCTATTTTCCCAATTAATTTGGCATGTAATAGCTGCATGATCACTGAAGGCTGAGAATTTAGACTCAACATGTTTAAATTGTCCTCTAAAGGCTTCTGAAGCAACAGCAAAATTCAATGGTAGAACCATTAAACAGAAAGCCGAACGTGTGCTCGAGAAGACCAGTATTAGGATCGGGAGTGTTAATTATCTCTAGATTTCTGATTATTAACAGTCTATTGAGCGCGTTACCATAATCATTATGAACAAAATGTGGAGTGGCTACCCCTCCCCATCAAACAGTCCACATACAAATGTACTCTTCTTATTACAGCTATGGGCATTCAAATCACCCAACCATAATATATTGAGACAGTTATGATGGGCTTTCGTAAGGGTGACAATATCTTTCTACAATGCATCCACCACCATTGCCATATTACCACCAAAATTGTTATTATAGAAGTTAATCAGAATCCAATCCCACCTTTTATAACCTTTGCATAACAGAATGTGGTAATATGTAGGCCTGGGCGAAAATTTCGTTCCGTTCGCGGAAATTGCGATAATTTGACATTTTCGCGTTCCGCGGAGAGCGCGAAAATGTCAACATTTCCGCTTTCCGCAGCTTGGCGATAATTTGTTTCTTGCTCATGCTGTAAAATAATATATTCTCGCGCGCGCGCGATTGCCTTACCTGAATCCTTGCGTTCGCCGACAAGTTTTCTTGATCCGGTCGCGTTCTCCATGAGATGTTGGATAGTTTTTAGCCATTTGCGCTGTCTCGCGAAAGTTCGCACCCGCAGTGACGTCATGCGTCGCGCGATCACGATTTTCTTCTCGCGATCATGCACCGCGAGACAACTCAAAACAAGATGGCCGCGCCCGCGAGCAACCACATGGGTAAGTTGGCGACCCACAACCATGCAGAAAATCTCGCGAACATGCGGGAAAAAAAATTACACATCTTCGCGATATTTCCGCTTGTTTGCGATAATTTTAAACATTTTCGCGATAATTTGCGAAAGTGGATTTTGCTAATTCCGCCCACCCCTAGTAATATGGGAACTCAGTCAAAAAGTTTACAACCTTGAAACTCACTGTATTGGCCATTAAGGTTAGAATACCCCCACTTGCTTGGCCAGCTCTAGAAGGGACCACTGCTCTTTGAAAAGAACGATAGCTGTCCAAGTGAATCATGCCTGTTTCCCAAGTTTCCTGTAGGCAGATTATATCAAAATTCGCCACTAGCGCGTCCCAATTTGGATTATCTAGTTTCTGCCAAAGACCAGATATGTTCCAGATAATTATTTTTATCGCTTCTGTGACCTCCCCCAGTAGTTCTACCTCCTTCCATAATTTATGGGCCGTGCTCTTGCTCTCAGGTGAGGCCATAGGGTCTTTAACCCGTCAATCACATTCATCGAGGCCTTCCAGTGGGGTGTATCTATTTCTTGTACCTATATTCACTCTCATGGATTCAGGCTTAAAGAGAAGAGGGTGGGGGAGGTAGCAGTTTGATCCCTACCTTGCTTGATAGTTTTGAGCCTTAAGGGTTTGTAGAAAACCCTAAAGGAAGCGCAAATATCTGACTATCTAGCATAGATGTATTTGGGAGTCTGGTCAGTAAATGCCCTACTAATCCGTGGCTGTTGAAGTTAACAGCTATACAGTCTCCCCTTATGGTTTTGGGCACATGACCAACCCATGCCACTCTCCTTGCCATAATGATATGGCGGTAAAGTTCTTGACGCCTGTGTTAAATTTTGTCAGCCAGTGTAGTACCTTGGCCATTAATTGTTCGGTGAACTCTGTCTGGGTGCTTTTCAGCTCAGTGGTATTTGCAAGGATTATGACATATGGACAGGTCACTGGGGAGAGATCTAACCTTGGTGACATTTTGGGCCTCTGTTCCCTCTGTGTGTTTGTGGTTTCCCAGCTTGGCCTCTCGCCCAGTTAATCCCCACCAATTTCATCAATTTCATGGGGAATTATGTGATTTTGTATTCCCTCTGCTACAATGATATCCTGCCTCTGCGAGGGATTGGGGAGTCTGAGTGGGCTTTGGGGGGATGCCTGGTTAATCATAGAGTGTGTGTGTAAATTTGAGTGACCGAACCGCCCCTCAATCCTCCTTGCTATAATTGACCCCCGTTGTAGGTGGGTGGAAGTTTCTGACAGTCCCTGTGACATGATCTGTGGCTGGCCTTGAATGTTCCCTTTCTCTAGCCCCCCCCCCCACATAGCGCAACCCCTCTGTTGGAAGTGATAGCTAGGTTGTCCTCTATTTTGGTTAATCTGCAGAGAGCCGGTTGCACGAGCAGTGAAATCACCTGCCCCATTCTTTGTCATAGTTCGTCACTACAAGTCAATTGAGCAGGTCTTGCTGTGTATTCCAATCCTATAGTTTTGCTGTATTTGGCAGTCTTAGTACTTCTGGTGCTCTATGCTCCTCCCCTTTTTCTCTTAAATGGGAGTTCTGCTAAGGGGCTACCGTCCACTCTTCATAGACTTGATTGGATGCTATGTGATCTTGTAAGTAGACTGCCTCCCATAGTGGCAATAGCGGGGCTTGTCAGATCTACTGCCCTAGGCATTCCACTAGGATCCAGATCAGGTCTTACCTCTTCTAGTGAAAGGCAGTGTTTGGTGAGTTCAATCTCCTTAGATAGAACGTCTGCTGCCCTTGTCAAGATAGAGTCCAAGGTGTTAATAAATTCTCCCACTTGATCTGCTGCTTTGGCCTTGCGTTTCTCCATTATTTGCATGGAGGATTCCCAGATATGAAGGTCGGGAGGTTAGAGGGGTGGCCCGGCATCCTCCGGGCGCGGACGGGCGTGGACGGGCCTGCCCTTGGCTTGGGCTTCGCCCGGTTGCACCCACATGCGTGTCCCGCACCGCAGGTTGGCGTTGCACTTAAATGCGTGTGTGCCATCCCAGAGGATGAATGGAAAAATAGTTTTTCCCCAGCACCTTGCTTCGATCAAGCAGGGCATGGCTTCTTCCCCTCTCAGCCGGCTGTGTCAGGCTGTATCAGGCGGCTACAATTGACGCGGGTCGGCGTCGAGCTTAAATGTGCGTGTGGCTTCCCAGGGGATGATTGGAAGTCCAGCAGGGCACAGCTTCTCCTCTTCTCAGCAGGCTGTGTCAGGCTGTATCACAAGAACTCTATTCTGGAATTGAACTGCAGAGAGATACTGGCTCTCTTAATGCAAATGAATTAAAGCTTGTCATAAGTCAATGATGTATACCATCCTGTATCTGATTAAATCTGGAACGAAATCACTGCTTTATTTGGTTCTGTAGGACAACAGTGATGATTTTGCTTACATTGTGCAAATCCTGAACTATTCTAAGTTTACCACTAGGCTACTTTATTCCCATCACAGGAAAGTTACAAGGACTACCAAGTACCTCTTGAGGATTCACTACTCAATCATTTTCTCAATTACCGGCTTAATTCCTTTTTCTGCTTCTTTTGAAAGTCTATATTGTTTAGTTCTAGGGAAAATTTCATCTGACATCGCATTTATTTCATCTGGCTCAGCTCTTTTTATGAGACCAATCTGTTCTCCAGAGTAATCTCATTCCTCATCCCTGACAGTATGTCTTAAATCATGAGGCAGGTCATATTTTGTTAAAGCTGGGAATAATTGGACTCTAGTCCCTAGTGACTTTTTTTAACACTGAGGGTCTGATTTAAATCTTGGCAGATGGCTCGTGGGTCTGCCAGGGCAATGGAGTAAATTACCATGACAGCAGTTCCCGTCAGTGCATTTTACTCTCTGTTATGGGGCTGCATCAGCAGGACCCAGCCCTGTAACTCAGAGTATTTAATTTTTCTTTTGAAAAAGAAAATCTGAAAGAGGATTTTCTTAAAAAAAAAAAAATATATATATATATATATATATATATATATATATATATATATATATATATATATATATATATATATATATATATATATATATATATATATATATATATATATATATATATTATCTACTGGCGGTCGCCAGTAGATAGTTATAGTTAGGACCCTGTTTCCATAGGAAATCCGCAACATTCTATTTGGAATAACTTTGGCGCCGGTCGACGAATCCTCGCGAAATTTTCAAAATAGGTGGGGCGCTACGCTCCGCTCCTACCCTGAAAGTCTCGGGGGGATTCGTCAAGCGGGGGCTGAGAAAAAAGGGGGGTCCCAAAACGCGTTTTCCCCATACATTTTTCCATAGGACCTTTAGACACAGCTACAGCCCGAACGGCTGAACAGAGTTACTTGAAATTTGGCAGAGAGGTAGTCCTCAGGTCAAGGAAGTGCCTTTTGTAGGTTTGGTGTAAATCTGTTCAGTAGATCCTGAGAAAATAGCATTTAAATCAATATATATATCTGTGGCAGCTTACGGTGCGCTTACGGTGCGCTTACGGTAAGCTTACCGTACGCGTACGGTGCCGTGCGCGAGCGCGATTCTGATTGGCTGTTAGATCTAAGTAAACATTCGAATCGGACGAAACCAGGAAGCGGCGGCCGCCATTTTCTCTCTCGCACTCTGAGTGAGGCAGCAAAAACAAAGGCAAAAAACAACTAAAGGGGCAATGTATTCAGTTCCTAACCACCTAGCATTGATGATGGTGTCCCCAAAGTACCCCCAAGGCCAAAAATTCTAATTTTTTTTTTTTTTGAAAAATCGCCGATTACGCTTACCGTACGCGTACGGTAAAAATTAATAAAAAAAACAAAACTATCCACACTATCCCCACCCCGTGTGCAAATGGTGCCCGAAGTGCACCATTTGTGCAGGGCATATATGTATAACAAATGAAAATATAAAAGATTACCTTTCACAACGAAGCGCATAATATGTCCTCCATGTGCGCACGGTGCGCGAAGCGCATCGTGCGCACATGGCCCATCCCGCGTAACGTGGGCACTGCACTAACTGCGTAAAGTGGGCGCGCGGTGCGCGAAGCGCACCGTGCGCGCACGGAACAAACTGCGTTAACTGGGCGCGCACGCCACGAATGGCGTAAAGTAACTTAGCATTTAAAAAACCGTACAAATTCACTGAAAAAACCATAGGTTTCACACACGTTATAGTTAGGAATTAGCATTTAAAAAACCTTGCAAATTCACTGAAAAAACCATAGGTTTCACACATGTTATAGTTAGCGGAAATTTTAATCATAAAAAACCTATGAAATTCCCCCGTTATAGTTAGTGCAGGCAACTATAACTCACGCGACCGCAATCCTCTGCTGATGACATATGTGTCTTTATGAAAAAAAAATATTTGTAATATATGTATAGCTAAAATTTAATGGAAGAAGACATGGGCAAATAAGTGTTTAAATACAGTATTAGCATCAGCAGAGGATTGCGGTTGCGTGAGTTATAGTTGCCTGCACTAACTATAACGGGGGAATTTCATAGGTTTTTTATGATTAAAATTTCCGCTAACTATAACATGTGTGAAACCTATGGTTTTTTCAGTGAATATATATATATATATAATGCTCCCCCTGCCATGGTGGTAAGAAACAGTAAACAATTACTATATGTCCGCCCATCCAAATTGGGTTGGTGGATATGTAGCCATTTCATCGACAGCCCTTACTCCCCAAGGCCCTTGTAAGGGATTAATCATGGCAGAGATGCAGTAGTCTCCGCTGTGATTAATCATAAGGGCCGCTCACATGTAAATGTGGCGGGAGGACCGTTATATTGGCAGGACAGGAATTCCATTGCAGTTGCGGCAGACTACCCTCTCCGTCAATCTATAAACCAGGCCCTGAGTCTTCGTCTTGTGTTTAAATCGCAACACCATCAGGTGTGCAATACATCATGCAATACATTTTGCATACCAAGTCTCTACCTAGTAAATTTGCAGGACTTGAGTCACACAAAATTAACTAATGTTTATTTTACATTTGACCAATTCTAACTAGGACATCTACTGTAAATAGATTAACAATTTGTTTATTACTAATTCCTACAACTTGGATTTCTTATCCCAAGAACGGTAGGTTTAGGACTCCCACAGAATGAACTGTCAAATGGGTAGCCCCTGCACCAATCAAAAAAGAAACAGGGGCCATTGGCTACTCCTTCAACATAATGGCCACTTTGGTCTACCTCTACAACTGCTCCAAGTAGCAATCCGCCTCCCCATCAGACACCATCATTGTGAGTGGCTTCCTGCGAACCATCATTCAGAATCAATGGATTCTGTTGGTACTTTGCACTGTATTACGTTGAGTTTCACAAGTTTTGCTACATCACTGGAGCTGAAGGCATGTTTTTCTGCATCTTCATCTGAGATGCACTATCACCATGAGTTCTTTTAAGATTCTGGGGACACTCCCGTTTCAGTGCCCAATTTCCTCACAGAAGTGACAAAGAGTGTTGCTTTTCATCATTTGAACACTGACCAATCCTCTCCTACCACCTTGCATTTGTATCATTGCATTGCCCACTGCTTCACCATGCATATGAGTCATCCCATTCAATCCAAACTAAATAAGGTTCATATTGTAACCCATTTGGTTCTGAGATGCCTTTTCAAATGGCTTTTTCTGAGTAATCATCAGCTTCTCCTTGATCATCTTCTGCTCTGCATCAAAATAGCCATTACTATAATTAGCCATCTTCAAAATCATTACTGTTTGTCTGCCACCACAGTTCACTTTGCTGTATATGATCAATAAGCTCTTGTTGCAAACCAATTACAAAATTACAAAATCAGAAACAAAACCACTGAATTCATCATCTTCTTAAGGACACCGACTCCTCTATGTCTCTTAAAGATTTGTATTCGCATTTCATTAATGGCATGTATTTACTCTTTCAGCTCTTGTGAGGTTCTCAAAATCTTTACCGAATTGATAATCATTTCAAGCACTCGCTTCTTCAAGTACTCAATTACCTGTAACTTGATATTAGTCACCTCTTCACAAGAAGCAATCCTAGCTGGTTCTCCAATTGGTCAGGCAACTGCTGCTCTACATTCTGCCCACAGGCCACTAGGAACCATCATTTCAAATAATTAATTCAAATCAGTCTACAGCACTCTGATAGGTGTGTCAAACTATGCGTCTCTTTATGCCATCTCTTAGGTTCCTCTCTCAATTTAGGAAAATTTGTAGTGAAAGCATAAAGATCAGCCCTTGTCCACAAGATTCCCTCCATGCACTTCCCTCAAAAGATACTCCAAAACAATTCTCACCCCAACTTCTAAATCACTTGCAATTCCCCTTGCTCTACCTTTTGCTTCTTTCATTTCTTTTTACCACTGTGCCTTTCCTCCATCTTTCTATGTATTTATTTGTAATTGTATCCTTGTTTTCTCAATCAAATCTTTATTATGAGCTCGCAAAGTAATCAAGCCCGTTCATGCCATTTCATCATGAGTCAAATCTATTTTATAATTTTGTTTCACATTTTTCATTTTGCCGTTGTCCACTTCACATTCATCAGCTAGGTCTTCTTATTTCTCATGTGCTTCATTTGCACATCTGGCAGCTTCTTTAAATATCTCCTTTCATCAGCATTGTATGTCAACAGCTGGGTGAAACCAATGTTTCCCGGTAACATTTCACCAAATTAGATTTTTTTGAATGCCAATGTTGATAACTTTAGGAGGTTCTCATACCACCACTTTTCTCTCCCGTGAATCGACTTGAGCCAAGACAACAAGTTTAGCATCTCTACTAGTACTAGGCATCACTGTCATTACATTCTAAGTTGGTGCACTTGGTACCACAGCCATAGGAGCTTGCATAGTAGTACCATCTCCTTCAGCCCTTTTGTCAGGCCAGAGCCAGAACCAGAACTACCTGTCCCTACTAAAATGGCAGTATACGAAGGAGGTCTAGAATTCAAGAGATCAATAAAGAAATGATCCACCTCATCAGAATCATCATCTTTTATTTTGCTTTGGCCATTTGTTTTTTTACTGTAGCAGGATTAGCTCTCACCCCTTCAATTGTATCCTCCCTCAGGCATTCTTTTGGTCAATCTCACTTCTTCTCCACCAACTGAATCAATGATTCCTTTACCTGCTTCAACATTCTCTTTCCGTGTTTCTCTGTTGCCATTCGATACCATTCATTTAGTACCTCAAATTGTGTAGGTCTGGGCATCGGCTTCATGATACTCATAGTTTGTCTAAGGAAACCTAGCTTTATAATGTAAAAGGTACCCTGTAAAGAAAATGGCAAGTCTTAATTAGAAGCAGTACAATCATGTCATTCAGAAATCCAGATACAAGTATAGACCCCAATGTGCATAATCATTTCATATTCAGGTGTTCCCTCATCCGGTATTGTCTCACTCTCCACTGCAGATACAACAGAAATTTTAGGCTTCCTTAAAATATTTTTCATTATATTTGCCTAAAATAAATTAAAAATCTCACTAAATGAACTCATGAAAACAACCAATCGCAGCATGGCTCTGTCAGCAACCAACCAATGACAGTGCAGCTTTGTGGTGATGTCTCACCAGTCCCAGCGTGACTCTCTGGCTGACAAACCAATCACATCACAGCTTTTCTGTGAACACTGAAAACAATTGCAGAACCTTTTAAACCAACTTGAAACCTATTAAACTCTTGTCTGCTTAACCTAAATAGGAAGGAAGCCAATAAGTTACAGTAAAACAAGTCAAATCTCACAATTAATTCCCAAAGAGCAATAGAAATTTCACTATTCATGGTACGGTACTAACACCACAGTTTGCATTAAGTAGACCCCGTCCTGTGGCAATCCACCCTGGTAAATGCCTTTACTCTAGTGCACTTAAGAGCTACACCAACCTAGATTAGGCACACAACTCTAGAAAAGATTGCTCATTAATTCCCAAAAACGCTAAGGACCCGATTCACAGAATTAAATTAAGACAAAATCCTAAACTTACTACTTTTGGTATTCACAGAATCCACTTACTACTTTTGGTATTCACAGAATGCACTTACTACTTTTGGTATTCACAGAATGGTTTTACGACTACTAACTTTACGTCCGCACTCGGGCCGGAGATTCCGGCCCAGCCGGAGGCGGGGTTTCCGGGCCGGAGGTAGAGCTTCCGGTCTGGAGGTGGAGATTTTGGCCATGGCTAAATTTCCGCCACTGGCCGGAAGCTCCGCCTCCGGGCCGGAAGCTCCGCCTCCGGGCCAGAAGCTCCGCCCCCGGGCCGGAATTTCCGGTCCGAGTGCGGACGTAAAGTTAGTAGTCGTAAATCCATTCTGTGAATACCAAAAGTAGTAAGTGCATTCTGTGAATACCAAAAGTAGTAAGTTTAGGATTTTGTCTTAAGTTAATTCTGTGAATCGGGCCCTAACTGTGTCTATACGGCTCCTTGCACTACACGCTACTTTATGCAGACAAGTGAAAACCACTATATCTCGAGAGCTTGGATTTCGACAAATCCAATAACCAAAGCAACCAAAATTTGAACAAAATAAATTCACAAATATGAATATTACATCAGCAATACAGTGATTAATCCACCAATTGAACCAACAATTAGCATTACATCGCCAAACATCTCACTTCAACATGCCTCACAAATACACACCATACATCAATAAATTCTCCCTATTCATACTTACATTCCAAATCGCTCAGGGATGCACGGGAAACCACCTTCGCTGGGAGACTCCAGCTTCCAGAACCTTTACTGGAGGTTTAGAAAAGTCCACTATTCTCGTGGGTTGGGCACTAAGAACCGCCAAATCTTTTGAGGACCCCTTTTAAAGAGGTGGTGCTGTTACTACTCAACCATCCTCTTCAACCGATTTGTAGGAGCAAAACTATACCCCAATATTTTAGGACATACCAACATTTTGAAAACCCGAAATTCTACCTCTTAAGGTTCTCCCACTGGAAATAAATGTGTAAAAAGGTACCCCCCCCCCCCATGTCAGTTTAGCAGAGTATCACAATGTATAACTCGGACCACTTAATAACTGAGTTCTAGATCACAGAAAAAGTTAATGGGTTTCATTACAGAATCAATCAGTACAGAATAAATACCATGAAGGCCAAAGTGCAAAGTTAATACAGAGTAGAAATCAGATATCATTCAAGTCCTAAATGAACAGCAAAGTTAAGTATAGGTCGGACAGCATCCTTAAAAGAATTGGAAATAAAATCTGGCTCACCCTCAGAATCAAGGGGTTCTTATACACAATTCATACATAGAAAATTAGCAAAAGCACAGATTCAGTATAGCATGCCCCCATGTAACAATTGTGTTTGTAAATCAGAATAATTCATATTAATGGTATAACATGTTAGCACTATCCAATTTCTAGAAAAAGCATCCTGCTTTTTTGTTTCACTATCATCCGGGGATGTTTTAAACACATTATGCAACATTAAGAAAGGCGATTCATGAATGTGCAAAACTGAACTGAGCTACGGAAACACAGCAGTAGAAACTTTGAATGCTGCAACCTATCTAGTATACTGAAGACTTAATTAAAAAGCCTTTGTATTCATATATTTTAGAAAAACATTACTTCAGCTGTCTTCACTTTTGCAGACCCCGTGTGGAGATAAAATCCACAGGGGAACCTGATGGGGGGGGTGAATGCAGGAGTGGGAAACAGAGACATAAAGAGCATCCATTTTATCTAACATGGTGTTTTACCCAAAGTGTGGCATAACAAAATCATTTTAATAAACACATTTCTAAACCTCATATGAACCTAGTTTTAACTCCATGTATACTCATTATTTTATTGTGTATTGGATCAAATATTGAAATGATCAATCCTCAATATTATTTGTTGCACAAAACATACACTTTAATAACACTATAACACAAGCTCTGTTCTCAAAGCAACAGATATGGAAGAGGGTACTCAAAGTTCAAAATCACAAACGTGTTGCATCTTTTTTAAGTTCTGATATCTTGAATCCTAAAGTGACTCCTGGAAAGGCACTTGAAAATTGTGAAACAGAGTAATACATAGTAATAACGTTCTAGCATCCTCTCAAGTCAAGAATTTCCCATTTTCTTTGAACATTTCTAGCTGTTCAAATCATCCAGTATTTTGTGTCTTGATTTCCCTATAGCTGCAATGTTTCATACTTTAGTTCGTGGGATGTGATCTTCCCCCACTAATTGCATGCAACATATAATTTATGCGAGTAAGTCAGACATAAACACGTAAATATCTTTATTTACTAGTGCATTGAATTCAGAAAAGCGACTCTGCAATTATAAATACTTTTACATGTCTATTATATTGCCCCATCAGGCTGTAACATTTAGCAAGTGTAAATCCCTCTTAACGGGTGGGTAGTCAGGATTCCAATACAGGACTTCCCTTGAAAGTTTGGGAGCAGAACACCCCCATCATACCCTTATAGAGATTTCTGAAATATTGAAATTGAAATGTTATAATACTATATTGACAATTTGGATTCTGCCAATGAAGTACTGGGTATTTTAGACCCAGCGGTGCAGGGGCACACACCCTATGACTTCTGGGTTCACCCTGTTCCAGACCTACAGAAACACAGAGTCTTCTGGGTGAAGTCAAAGAATCGTTTATTGGCTGCAGACCAATGACAGGTATCCTAGAAGTACAACAGCGTGTATGTTCTCAGGAGACTGCTGAAAATCATAGGAACGGGCTTCTCCTTAAGTACAAAATATCATGCTCCAGGCACACATTCCTTGGTTTACGATATGGCCATTATAAGTATACATTACAAACGAAAAAGCATAGTCATGATGACCATCCCACATTCCAGTTCGGCCAGCCCACAATGATTTACACAGTAAGGTTCAGATCCCACATCGTATGTCAATAGACCCCCCAATAAACATGAGCATCTCCTGTTTTGGGAAACAAGTCATAAAGCAGGAACAAGCAGGTGTGGAAGAGATTAGCCGGGGGATTGTATAGAATGAAAGGGTTTTATGACGGGTCAAGCCCTGATGCTAATCACAGGTGGACGGAGGAAGGGGAGCTCGTGAGACCGGTTTGTCCTGGGGCAGCAGAGCCAGCTGCCCAGGTCACAGAGAAGTCAGAGGGAAAGCCCATGTACTGTGAGGCCCGTATTTACTCCATTATAGCCTATGTGAGGGCAATGACAAGATGGCCACTGCTTCCAAAATGGAACCCGCGTAGTGAAGCAGAATAACGTGTACACAGTGCATTCATAGCTAGAACGATATATAAAGCACTCGTACATGCCGCATTTACCATTTGCGGTTCGCTAATACCAAGATAGACAGGGGTAGGGCCCTGTCCCCTACGCGGTCCCGAATATTAAAGTACGACAGACCCTCCTTTTGCCCTTACATAGGCAATCACTATACTCATCTTAATCCGAGTCTAGGTCAATGTCCGCAAAGTCATGGAGATGTTGCTGTAGCATCATCCTATTACTTAGTTCGTCCCTCGATACAGGTTTCCTTACACATAAGGTAGCACAGAGGCCACATATCGCGGGAGCACACTTTATACACAGACAGAACAGGAAAAGAATGGCTAAGATCATTCCAATGACCATTAGAACTTTCCAACCCCAGGCAGATATCAATTCCCAGAACCACCCCATCAGTGACCAATCTCCCTTATCCACGTGTATGGATTCAGATATTGTATGGAGCTTGGAGATGGCTTGATACACTGTTGGAGCATTATCTGGTATGAAAATGCAGCAACTGGATTGGATGACCTTGCATACCCCACCGCGGTCTGCAAGAATAACGTCTAGAACCATGCGGTTCTGCAAAGTCATAAGGCGATCCGCTTGGAGCTCAGCTGTCAGATTTCTAAGGGCACCAGCCGTTACATTGACAGTGGATTCAACCACACGAGTCAGCTGTCTCAGGTTCCGACTATTGACCATAGGTCCCCAAAACGGCAGGAAACCCAAGAAGAAGTCTCCTGCTTCCTGACCGGCAGTATCCTCCTTACTAATCACACCTCTCACAACTCTGGTCTTGTGATAGTCAGAGGCAGCAGTAAATGTAGGCGGTAGCAAGTTCGCAATATAACATGTGCCCGAGAAATCAGGGGGCAGCCATGTATATGCTCGGTCATGACAGATGAAATATGTGCCCTTGGCAGCCAAAAACGCAGGGGAAAACTGTGACGGGAAGGTGTACGTTGCAGTACAGTCACTTCTTCCCAGTTGAGCTCTAGGATTCTGACCATTACCCTGTAAGCAGAACCGACCCATGTGGGGTACGACCCAGATTGGAGATGAGATTTTTCGCTGTCTTTCACCCAGACTAATACTATACCCCGTAGCGTTCCATCCTACATAAGGTCTCAACTCTTCTTTGGGAATGGATGAGTATGCATCAATATCCCTACTCATATCGGCAACTCCTTTCATCAAAGCCTTATTATTGGTGATAGGTCTGATGGAACGCGGTTGGCGAGGGGAATATGTATCTAGAGCATAGAGAAACATGGTTTGGAATGCCCACGACGATCCATTGTAACTATACGGCAGCACCAGATAGGGAATACCTTTGTTAATGGTATGGGGCATTAACCCACACACCCAGCAATTGGTCGTATTCATTACCAGTTGGTGCTGGTGCAAGAGCTGGATAAACGAGTTATTTACAAACTCTGATCGTCTGGTCTGTTCGTGCTCAGGCAAAGGGTGGAAAGAGTGAGAGGAGGCAGTAGAAGGAGATATAGGCTGTTCAGTGGGTTCAATGGGCTTTTGAGCGGAGAAAAACACAAATCCTACAATAAACATTATGATACTACACAGTGTAAAAAGGCACAAAAAGACAAAACATTTACTTTTTACAATTCTACACATCCTTGCGTTAGAGTTCATTTCCTCAATCGGTCTCTCCATCTTAAAAAACTCCATCCTCTACTCGGGCCGCTCGCGGTGGATGAGTTTCTTCTGCTGAGGGGCACGCCTGTCAGTCCAGGGAAACGCCCTAGACCAACCAGAACCGTTGACCCAGCGTCTTCGGTCTGTACCCCAAAGTCTTGGCACCGCGACCCTGCGGCAGAACCCGGATGGTGGTTCGAAAAACAAAAATCAAGAAAGTCCTTCAGATGGGAGAGCAAAAAATGTCAAAAGGGAAATTGTAAGAAAATCTTTACTTGTCTATGGGCCTTGGTCTCAAATTATAGCGGAGACGGCCAGGTGCTGTTTGGTCTTGAAACAAAAGTTCAGGCTCAGTGGTGTCCAGTCGATTTGATGGTGGCACAGCTTCCTGCAGAATATTGTCACTCTCTTGGTCTGAAACTGTGCCTTTTAAGCGTGCGTCACTGAATGGTACAAAACGAGGTACAATGTCTGTCTCTGAGTCGGCGATACCCTCCTTGACCCACTGGTCATATGGCAGAGGCAAGGGGACTACTTTACAGTGGGTACCATGAATCCAGTGTTTCTTCCCTTTCACTCGCACTGCTGATCTTGTCGAAAGGAGAACAAGATGAGGGCCGATCCAGCGAGGCTCGTCGTTGCTTTTGCGCTGGAAATTTCGGACTAGCACCCACGTACCAGGGTTGATAGGGTGTCCAGGAGGCTCAGAGGCTTGGGGAAGAGTATCATGTACCTGTTGGTGCAAAACACGCAGTTTAACAGTCAAATCATACAGGTAATCGAGCAGTATTGGATGTTCTACCTCACTAAATTTCGCCGGTCTTGGTACACCCCATACATTAGCCGGGCGGCCAAAGACGACCTCATAGGGACTAAGTCCCACTCGTGAGTGTATGGTCATTCTGGTGGACAGGAGTGCTAGAGGCAGAGCGTCAGGCCATTTAAGACCGGTGCTCGCCTGGATTTTGGCCAGCTTGAGCTTTAAGGCTCCATTGTAGCGTTCTACTAATCCAGCTGATTGGGGGTGATTTGCAGCGTGGAACTTCTGCTTTATCCCTAGCCCTTCACATACATTCTTCATCACTTTACCCACAAACTCACTTCCATTATCACACCACACCATTCTTGGCATCCCAAACCTAGGGAAAAACTCCTTCACAAGGGCTTTGGCTGTGGATAGGGCAGTGTTATCTTTCAGAGGATAAGCCTCTATCCATTTTGAGAAAGCACAAACAACCACCAGTACATATTTCAGGTTGTTGCATCTTTCCATGTGAATAAAGTCCAGCTGCAAAACTTCAAATGGACATGATGGGGGTGCAAAGTGACCAGCTGGAGTTGGGGTTCCCCTACCAGGGTTGTACTTCAAGCATACTATGCAATTCTTGACCACATTCTCTGCAAACTTGGGAATCCCAGCATTCTGCCATACTGGAGCCAACAACTTGCATATACCTTTCGTACTAATATGTGCCATTCCATGTGCCATAGTAACCACTGGAAGCACATATGCATCAGGCAACAACCATCGCCTATGTTCTGTCAGATCAATCCAACAACCATTCTCATCCAACTTACCCATACTTTCTCTCCACTTGCTTAACTCTTCCTCTGTGGCTTCAGCTTGAAGCGACTTCACACTCTCTATTGTGTTCTCACACATTCCCACATCATTAACCCATCTTGCGGGGCCTGCAACATACATTCTAGTCTTCACATTCTGTGCTGTTTCTTTCGCGGTCTCATCAGCAAACGCATTCCCACGTCCAACATCATCTGTGACTTTCCTGTGCGCACTGCATTTCATGATCGCAACTTGCAACGGTACGGTCAGTGACTCAAGGAGATCATTCACCAACTTGCCATTCTGAATTTTAGCTCCATGTGACGTCAGGAACCCACGTTCCTTCCACAAACGCCCAAAATTATGAGCCACGCCAAAGGCGTACTGGCTATCTGTGTATATATTCACTCTCATTCCTTCAGACAACACACATGCTCTCGTGAGGGCGATTAATTCTGCTGCTTGGGCCGAATTATGTGGCACCCGTGCAGTTTCCACGACCGTGTGCAAAGTCGTGATAGCATATGCAGCAGTCGTGTCACCATTAGGGAGCTTGAAACATGACCCATCTACCCATAAAGTGCCATCACATTCAGTCAGGGGAGTATCTTTTAGATCTACTCTCCCTTTCGTCTCTTCTTCTGTTCTGAACAGACAGTCATGTTGCTCAATCTCATCTGAGTCTGCTGGAATTGGCAACAATGTGGCTGGATTCAGCGTATTGCATCTTTTTATGTGTATGTGATTTGCTAACAGTGTAAGTTTATAACCTGATAACCGCGCACTAGTCAAGTGTTGTGTCTTGGTCCTATTTAATAATGTGTCTACAGCGTGTGGAACCATAACAATCAATGTATTGTCCATTACCAAACCAGCAGATTGTCGGATAGACATTGCTGCAGCAGCTGTCGCTCTCAGACAGCTTGGCAATGCCCTCGCTACAGGGTCCAAGGTTGATGAAAAATATGCGCATGGGCGCGGTCTGTCGCCAAAAGGCTGTGTTAACACTGATAATGCACATCCATCTTTCTCGTGAACATACAATGTAAAAGGCTTACTGTAGTCGGGGGTACCCAACACAGGAGCTGAACATAATGCATTACGCAATTCCACAAAACTTTTCTGGCACTCTTCAGACCATGGGAAAGGATTCGGTGTGTCTTTGCATGTTAAGGCTAACAAAGGTTTTGCCAATAAAGAAAAACTAGGGATCCAATGCCTACAGTATGAAGTGATGCCCAAGAAAGCACGTACTTCTCTCTGTGTTTTTGGCACACTCAACTGTGCAATGGCTTGAATTCTTTCTGGGGTCAGTTTCCTTCCCTCCTTCGATAAGAGATGACCTAAGTAGGTCACCTCTTGTCGACAATATTGCAGCTTAGAGAGAGACACTTTGTGATGGAAAGCGGATAAATGGCGCAACAGTGACATTGTGGCTTCTTTACAAATCTTTTCAGTATCCGCAGCGATCAGTAAATCGTCCACGTACTGAATCAGGATAGCGCCACTAGGTAAAACAAGTGCATCGAGCTGCGCTTTCAAAGCCTGACTATATATGGATGGACTCTCACAGTAGCCCTGGGGAGCGCGTTTGAAGCGGAAGCTTCGGCCTCCCAGACTAAAACCAAAAATATCTCTGCTCTCTTCTGCAATTGGGATACTAAAGAAAGCATTCTTTAAATCGATCACTGAAAACCATGCCGCAGAGGCTGGAATCATCGTTAACAAGGCGGTTATATCGGGGACAACCGGAAACTGTGGCACAACAATCTTATTAACCTCTCTGAGATCAATCACAAACCTGTAAACAGGTGGCTGTGAAGGATCCGTTCGTTTTAAGACAGGTAAAATCGGACTATTGCAAACGTTGCCTCTTGTCTCTTCAACCACACCCTTATTAATCAAGTCGCTGACAATGTCTAACAATGCTTTCTGCCCTTCATTAGAGATCTTGTACTGGGGAATACGTGGCAGTCTGACATTAGCCTTTAGAGTCACCACATATGGCGGTATCTCCAAGAGGCCCACATCATTGGGACCAGTAGCCCAAAGGGCATCCGGAAGGGATGACAATTCAGGTGGCATTGTATTTTTAGACAAATACATTGGGGAAATCACTTTCTTGCCTAATGTAAGTTGTACTCCTGAAGGAGAACAATACAGTGTAGCGTGCAATCTTTTCAACAAATCTAATCCCAGCAAATTCTCACCACAACCTGTTGTCAGAATCAGGGGTGCTTTCAGCTCGCAAGGTCCAACAGAAAGTGACATGGGACTAGAAATCGGGTTCCTAACTGGGGCGCCAGAAAAACCTACTGAAACATTTATATCGCCAGACAAAGGTGCGCCAGGGAGTTTTGAATGCATGATTGAACTCTTTGCAGCACCAGTGTCTAGCAGAAAAGGCTCCGTTACATTTGCTGTAGTCACCTCAACATACGGTCCACTCTGATCCACTGGCACTGAAACAACTCCCTCTCTCTGTCTATGGCTGTCCTAGTAATCATTACTTTCTGCATCACCATCCTCTGCATAATAATCATTATTATAATACTGGGCCGTATTACTAATCGCGTTAGCTTGCTGATCAAAGCTATTGATGGTATTTTGAGGCGGCAGAGGACGCGCATTCTGGGGAGCATTTCCACGCCCTCTGCCTCTAGGAGCTTGCTGACCACCCCTACCTCTTGCGCCATACATATCACCATTCCGCTGCATTAATTTAGGGCAACTATATTTAAAATGACCTTCCTCTTTGCAGTATGAACATTGGTTGGGACCTACAGGGACACGTGGTTGGTAATACCCATTCATTTGCTGATTGTTCTGAAACTGTTGGGGTTGGTGATAGACACCTTGGGGTTGCCTATAATTATTCGGACCTCCACGTGGCGGATAGGCCTGCTGTAAGAGGACCTTTGTCTTCAGTTCCTTCGTTTTCTTTTCTGTTCTATCTTTCTCGTCTTTATCTCTGTTTTCATAATACTGTGCAGTAGCCAGTATTTGCGCTGAAGAAGAAACAGCCCAAGAACTTTCTGAATCTTTTAACTTTTTACACAAGTCAGGAAGTAAATTCTGCACAAACTTATCCACAAACAGCCGTTGGCCACCCTCAGTACTCATATCCTGCCCACTGTGGTCAATAAATGTTTCTTCAAACCTAGTAAAGAAGTCCGACACTGTCTCATCTTTCTTCTGTTTGCATGCAGATAACTTGTCCCAATTTACGCGCATCGCAGGCATTATTGTCTTCATATATGTGATGATTCTACCAGGCAATTCAGCTACTAAAGGTTCTGGTTTCGCACCACCCGTTTGTCTAGCATTAGCAGCAACAATGTTAGCCCATGTATCCCCTAGTTCTGCATTGTGATCTACATTACGAATTGACCCCCATAGAGGCTGTGGAACAACATTACCAAACAACATGTCTATGTCGGCCAGATTCATAATACATGACCCTGCCGTCTGCGACAACTCTTTATAATAACCTGCTGGGTTTTTACGGGGATCAGGCAAGGACTGCTTAAGCGCTAACACCTCAGAGCGCTTCCATGGAACATGCACCCAAACACGCTGGAAATGCGCTGCCACAGCGGGGTTACCACCGGCAGCTGCAACCGCTTCCTTCCATACCGGGGGAACTTCTCTCATAGGGTATTGTCGCGCTTTTGCCTTTTTCCCCACAAGGACATCTTGTTCAAACAATGATTGTTGGCAATCATCATTCCTGAAGGACAATACAACCGCAACTGCTTTATCTACTTCGCGGTCCACAATTATACCAGTTCCAAAATCGAACCTCACTCTACACAACTCCTGCGGGTTCGGATTTTTACCACTATCCTCCAATTCTTCACAGAGAATTTCGCACATTTTCTCAAACACATATCTCTGTTTCGGGGCATCCCATTGATGGAAAACGTTAACAACTGATTCCACATTATACAGTGAAGGAAAAACGATCCATCTACGCGCCATGTTATCTATTACCTTTTTCTCATCGGGGTTAGGCAATTGGCTGCGCAACTGCTTACGCTGTAAACCAGGAGTCGCACCAGATGACTCAAAGAGAGGAGACATTAATGTAGTAACCACATTAGCTAAGCGCCGTCGCGCCGAAGGAGAAGCTGAGGCGAGAACAGGGGGAAAAACAGAGGGAAGAAAAGAGGATGTAGAGACAGGTACTGAAGTGGTGGAAGGAAGAGTGTCAGGGGAGGCAGTTGTCGAATTAGGCAAAGTCGCAGGAAGTGCGGGGGCAGTTGGAAGCACAACTGGCGGCGCTTGAGAGGGCTGCGCTACAGGGATAGGAACCGGCTGCAAAGCAACTGGCGGTTGCGGCAAGGCTTGCAGTATATGCACTGGAGGCGGTATATTTACAAGCTGGGGAGGTGCCGTGGCAGTTTGAGCATACGGGGGTGGCGAACTCAACAAATGTGACATCAGGGGATCTTTCTCCTTTTCTTCGGACTCATTCTGCTTAGAATGTGGTAAAGCTGGGTAACATTTGTCAATCCCTAACTTATGCTGCCTGTGCAATTGCTCATTCATTTGCTCCTCCTCATTGTCCTTGAATCGTACAGCTGCTTGCATTACTGTCATACCTTTCTCCCTCTTATTCTTTTTCGCTAACTTAATTTCCTTTTGTTTGGCTTCCTTTCGCCATAAGCGAAAAGAGTCAAACATCGCCGGCCGGGCTTTCTTCTTAAACAATTTAATTTCCAAATTATCTAAAATATCGGTATCGAAACTACCATTTTGGGGCCATTTTAAAACACCATCTTTCCTGGTGTAGTGGATCCACACTTCGTTATATGCAATGGGGCCTACGCCATGTTTTACATAGAGCTCATAAGTTAGAGTTCCAACCGGAGGAACCGGACATGATTCCTCTAGCTGGAAATCTTTTCCACAACCCAAACAGAATAATCTACCAAATAGTCCAGAACCAGCCATCTTTGCTCACTAGTCTAGATCCAACCGTCAAAGGATTATCGATCACGATATTCTCGTGAATACACGAGTCCTCTGGTTTTGGCGTTTGCAAACTCCAAAGTACCAAATTACCAAATCAAACGATCCCGAAGGATACCAAAAACAAATGGGAGACGCTCCACTTATACTTAACTGAATATTGCTGATCGATGGCGTCACCAGAAGACTCTCTCGATTGTTTCGCTCTCTCAAAACTCGTCAAGGGTCCAAAACAGGTCGATTAATCAGGGCAGCGGTCCTTCGTAGCCGTCGGGACGCGGAGAACCTCGCAGAAAAGACTTTCGGACCACGTCGACATGCAGGGGTCGATGAAGTGGCGGCCTTCCTCCGGAATTTCCACACGAAGCTCCTCACGAACCTCTGGCTTGGACTGGTACCGCTGAAATCGTCCCGAGTTGGGCGCCAAACTGAAGTACTGGGTATTTTAGACCCAGCGGTGCAGGGGCACACACCCTATGACTTCTGGGTTCACCCTGTTCCAGACCTACAGAAACACAGAGTCTTCTGGGTGAAGTCAAAGAATCGTTTATTGGTTGCAGACCAATGACAGGTATCCTAGAAGTACAACAGCGTGTATGTTCTCAGGAGACTGCTGAAAATCATAGGAACGGGCTTCTCCTTAAGTACAAAATATCATGCTCCAGGCACACATTCCTTGGTTTACGATATGGCCATTATAAGTATACATTACAAACGAAAAAGCATAGTCATGATGACCATCCCACATTCCAGTTCGGCCAGCCCACAATGATTTACACAGTAAGGTTCAGATCCCACATCGTATGTCAATAGACCCCCCAATAAACATGAGCATCTCCTGTTTTGGGAAACAAGTCATAAAGCAGGAACAAGCAGGTGTGGAAGAGATTAGCCGGGGGATTGTATAGAATGAAAGGGTTTTATGACGGGTCAAGCCCTGATGCTAATCACAGGTGGACGGAGGAAGGGGAGCTCGTGAGACCGGTTTGTCCTGGGGCAGCAGAGCCAGCTGCCCAGGTCACAGAGAAGTCAGAGGGAAAGCCCATGTACTGTGAGGCCCGTATTTACTCCATTATAGCCTATGTGAGGGCAATGACAAGATGGCCACTGCTTCCAAAATGGAACCCGCGTAGTGAAGCAGAATAATGTGTACACAGTGCATTCATAGCTAGAACGATATATAAAGCACTCGTACATGCCGCATTTACCATTTGCGGTTCGCTAATACCAAGATAGACAGGGGTAGGGCCCTGTCCCCTACGCGGTCCCGAATATTAAAGTACGACACCAATTTGGCACCACATTCCATGCATGCTATCCCACTACCGGTAGCTACAAGCCAGGACCTAAGCCCAAAATCCCTTCCCTAGTGGGCAAGATCAGCAACTGTGCACAGCGGACACAAGACTTGACCTTTGGCAATATTGTGGTTCACCACCCGGGGGCTATGACCATCAGGCACATGGTGTTACTTTTCAGCATGTCCTGATTCCGCCAACCCCCACACATAACTTGCAAGGCAAGTCCTTTAGTCATATCCCTTAACCTCTGGGAGTAAGGCATGGACATAAGCCTATACTTCTACCACAAACACATGTGGAAAGAATCAATCATTTGTGTTTTCAGTGATATCATGGATGGTATCAAGGCCAATGGATAGGTAACATTACCACTGATTTCAGTGTTGATTGCATTTAGTGTTATCTGTGAGGTCATGTTTGTGGTCATGAGCAATGCATTGTGGGGTCACAGTTATGTAGCTCTGTATAACTGAGAAATGTCAGTGTATGTCTTTACCTTGTGGACCATATGCTGCTTCAACTGTAATTTTTTTAAGGAATACTAAAATAGGTGATGGCAGCTCCACATAATGATTTCTGTTAAGTCATTGCATTTCTTAAATGCAGTAGCATTGCTATAGTGTTCTTTTAACATGGTAGGAGCCAGAATTTTGCCATTTGCTCCTTCTCAGAAAAAGAAAATAGGATCACATATATGAATGGAGAAGATCCTTCAAATGGTTATCTGGTAAAAAAATAGTGTTCTCTTCAATAATTGCCTGTCCTTTAATTGTATTAACCAATAGGGTCTCATTTACAGGTTGGTGGATGCACAGCATTCACCAAAAAACAGAAGATCCTTCTTTCGTTAGCCTTATAGTTCCCCAGTCTCATTTGGTCATGTAGATCCGGGGACAGAAAATAAATAATGGTTGTGACACATTCGAAGAAAACTGCATGCACATCTGGGCCATTGTTTTGTTTTGTGTGCTTTGCCTTAGCAAATTCCTGCTTTGGGATTTGGTTTCAATAAAATAAAAATGTTTGGTGAGCAGAACCAACTACATGTCAGAGGTACGGCAAACACCCCTACGTTCAGTACGTTTGCTCCACCAGCAGATGCACTGAAGGCAAATAGATCCATACTAGGCAGGGTGAATCTCTAACTATTGCTAACACCTCCACTCACTTGAAGGGTTGACAGGCTGCCCACCAAAGTTTAACTGACATCATAAGTGGCAAAGCTTCTGTCAGGGTCTTTACAGCAATATATCGACACTGAAGCCCTTTAGCAGATCACATCAGATGATATGCACAGACACAAACTAAATTCTATAGAAGATAGCATTTTTTCAGTCCAGGCCACTAAAGCCTATATTGGCACTTACTGGCTTTGAGCATCGTCCCTTCCTTTCTGACTTTCCAAATGAAAACTAAATCTCTGCTCTTGCGGGTTTGCGTTGACCCACAACTGGTAACCTAGCAGTGTATTAGTAATAGTAGTAGACGTCCAATGAATATATGCTTAGCAGAAGTGTTGTATTCCAATGTTCTCCTTTTCTACTGGTTTACACAAGATCTACCCGCTCTAACAACCTTTGAGCCAGAATGGAAGCACTGCATTTTCCTTACAATCTGAAATAGGACTATGTGATAGTGTGTCCTGGATTCTACTTCAGTTTTGCTATATGCATGCTAATGCATCTCTCACTCTCTATCGGTGGGTGGTATTTTAAGATTTTCCATGAAGCAGGAGTATAGGTCCATGATATGCAATATTTCATGTAATCTTACCCTCATCTTTCAGACTTGGAATGTTGTATGTGAGATATGATAAATAAAATTAAAATAGTTAATCTACTTTGCACTCATTTGATTTTTAGGTCGTTTTTGAAGTTGCCTTTAATGGTGCTCAAGCAGGGTATGTTGCAATTGATGACATCTCTTTCTCTCCTGAATATTGTCACATTAAGACAGGTATGTTATGTTATCAGTATTTCATTTCCTTTTTTTTTTTACAGTTTTCCTATGTGCTTTCAGTATGAAAATATTGGTGACAGCCACAGTAAAGTTAGAGAGTAGCTGCCAAAGAAATGTGTCCCTCTGATCGTATTATACAACACGTATTTGTTACCCAGAAAAAGAAAGGACAACATGACAATTCTTAATAAATATAGAAAAACATAAATAAGATCTTGAACACTTATGGTGTTTATTTTTAATTGCAAACATTCCTGTAGTTGAGATAGAGAACCGCAAAGTACTGTGCCTTCTACCATACTATCATCAGGAGATTGACTGGGGTGAAAGGGAGGCTGAAAATAATTTAAAGCACAAATATGTTCAGTGGTGGCTAAAGGAGATATAGGCAAAATAACATTTCAGAAATCAAAGATGAAAAAACTACGATGAGACTACAGAGCTGACCTGAGAATGTCATGCATGATTATAGTCAAATCTAACTCTTAGGTCTTTCACTATTTAAACAAGAGTTGGATGCTTGGTAAATTCTTGTAACCATGCCATCGAATCCAAGGAGCTTCTTACCACCAACCAGCAACAAGCCACTTCTGCACTTAATTTAGAGAACATTGTTAAGCATGCAAGAATTTACAGGTGGCAGAATATATATCACATAAGCAAGCCATTTCCAACTGGAGGCAGAAAGGATTTGAGTATAATCTGCATAGGAATAGAATTTTAATCTGGGGGATTCAATACGGTGAGACAATGGCAGAAGATAATGATGTTGAACCAAATTGCAGAAAGAGGTGATTTAGGTGGGGCTTGAGGCAAAACGGGTATAGTGAGGAAATCTGTAATGGGGTGGAGAAAATAAACCAACATTTTTGAAGAGCAAGCAGTGACTGAGATGGTGTGCAGTAAAAAGTATCGGAGAAAAAAATAGTGTGGACAAAAATATCGAGGACAAACATATTGTGACAGTAAGTTTCTATGGGTAAGAAAGTTTTAATTTATAACTACACGTTTATGTACTTTGATGATTTTTATATCTTTAAAGTACGTAGATATGGAGTTAAGAATTGTGTATCCATACTTCACTAGTTGCTCTTACCTTCTTGATATTTTGGTCCTCAATGTTATTTGACACAATATTCTGTTTACACAATATTTGTGTTTCCGATAGTCTGTCAGTGACCCAAATGAGATGAGTAACAGTATCATAATAACCTGTTCTTAACATCACACTTCCTATATTGGATAGAAATTGTGTACGTATTTAATTTCGATGTCAGAAGAGTCTTAATGAAGGGGGGCATTGCCAAGATGGCAGCCCCACTAAACATGTAATTCTGAGCTCCCGCCCCATGAAATTCCCTTCCATCCTGTAAGATCCTCTGCTGGGCTTGCCTGTGACCGTGAGTCCCACTCCTGCTATGCTACAGCAACCGTGGCAGTGTGACTTGCCACAGTAGTGCCCAGCTGGGTGCTGGGGCATAGGCGAGGCTAGCTGGACTGATTGCTGTGATTGCGCGGACACAGAGCGGCACCCCTGGGGACACCCCATACCACGGTGCTGCAGAATGGTCAATTTGTGAGAACTGGGAGGCCCCTTAAGACCAGCGGTGGCCCACTGGTGAAGACCCTGGGTTTGTTCCCCAAGCCTCCTTGAATGGTGAGAGCCAGACGTGGGACCTGTATGGGCTGCCACATTGTGTGGTTGATAGGTGCGCAGCCCTGATCCCCGCATTGAGCATTGGCCACTAGCAGAGACCTACTTAACCACCTTCAGTTATTTCCATCTGTCTGAGATAAGGCCTGCACGGGCGGGCTTCCAGGTCTCTGCTTCTGCCAACCTGAGGAAACCACGACCGAACACTGAGTCCTGGGCAACAGAGGGGGATGGATAGAGTTGTCTTGGAGTGGAGCCCCCTTTTTTTCCTCTCCTCATAGAGGTTGCACCGTACTGGCCACTGTTGTGCCCAAGATTAAGTTGGGGCACCTGTACACTTTTGGCTTGCTGGAAATTGAGACCTGCTAAAGGTGCAAACTGTGTATGAACCCCGGACCTTATGTAGCCCCATTGTTAACACCATATACATGCAGGTATTCCCCCATATGAACTGTGTAAATGTGTACATATGTGAATCACACAGATTGTCATCAGGGAGCCCTGTTTTTCTATCCTACCCCTTGGGGGGTTGAGTAACTACTAAGTGGAGGACACTGTCAATTACAGATAGCTGGTTGAGCCTGGCTCTTGAGAAAACCATGCGTAGTGAAGGCCACATGCCACACATCACTGAGCAGCAGGATGGTAAAGCCCAAAATTATTAAACCTCCACCCTCCCTCTAAAGACATTATGGACTCCTTATCCTCATCATCACATGGAGGGGGACCCTTGAGCCATGTTGGAGAAGGTTTCAGGGGAATTTGACATCATTTTGCAAACGATTCTTGACATCAATACAACACTGGAAGCTAAAATAGATACAGTATCATTAGAAGTGGATCTACTCTGCGATGATCATAGAAAATTAGCAGAACGGATCGATAACACAGAATCTGCGCTCACTGCCATGCGCCCTACATTGAAGGAGGTCCAAGTACAGTTACAGACGTGCAAGCTGATATTCTCTGCTTGCAATGGAGAGCAGAGGACGATGACGGGCACTCAAGGCACAAAAATGTTATTTCATGAGCTTCCTGTGCAGAAGGCCCGAATGTGGATTTATTTCTTGAGCAATGGTTGCTATCCACAGTCCTGTCTGGCAGGGCTCCAAAATTTGTCTCGATTGAAAGGGCTCGTCATATTCAGGGGTGCCGGCCGTCATCTGTAGCCCCACACTGCCCAGTGATTTCACGGCTACTTAATTACAGAGCTAGACACTTGTGCAGTTGTTTAGCTCAAATGCCCGTGGCAATATGAGGACAGTGTAATCTTGATTTACCCAGATTACACAACGGAGGTACAAAATTGTTGTAATTCCTATACAGCGAACAAACGACAATAGCACCTGTTGGGCTTGAAATATGCTCTCCTTTTGCCTGCCACACTGAAAGTGATATATTAATTAGAATAGGGGCTAATTGCCTGGGACGTCTCAATGGGCCCAGCCAGGTACTAGATAATGCGGTAAAGGCTACAGCAGCCAACATGACATGACATTGTCCCCCACCCCAAGACATGACATTTTATAAGGAGAAACTGCACTTCAAAGTTGTAGGCCAGACCATAAGCAACACTTTTTGATATTGTCTTCAATTTAATTCAAGCAAATCAGTCCTTTGATAGAACTTGGTACATCAACTCCTTGAGGAGTGGGTCAATTTCTAATTAAATAGTATCCTTCACCAGGCTTATAATTTCTTATCTGAAATTTATGTAATCTAAATTTATGTCATTTGATGAAAGCTGTGAAAAAGGATTTGATCAGCAGTCACTTCAGGTGTGTTAATATAAACAATAATAAAAATGTAATTTCTATCACTATTCTCTGGATGATAGCCTCTTACTGATTGCACCCTATCCTTTTTAAGGCACAACGTTTCCCTTACGTATGAATGGGGCTGTATATTATTCTTCTGATTCATATACTCTAGTAGAAGCTTTTACATAAAACAATAAAGCACACAACAGCTGACCAAGGTCAAGCACCTCAGTTCCACTAGTTACATATATCAAAAGACGAGTGCAACAACTCCCAGCATCCACTGTTGAGAGATATCAAATTGATAAGCAAGTCCAAAAAAATGGAAGGTGCACTCTGATAGGAGTCAAACAGGAAACACACTTGTGGTCCACATTAGTTCTTCTTTTTATTCAAAGTTGTTTGATTAAAACCGGCACACAGCAAACGCGTTTCGTTCCCTAGTGCCACAGGAACTTCGTCAGGGCTTACTAGGAATATGAGAGACCACAATATTTTAAATTCAGTCCTTGGGGTGCGTATAAACACTACTACAAATACTTAATATAAATATTCAACTTGATTCAAATAATGGCTCCCAATTGTCCAAGAGAGCAGGTTTGTATAAAACCTGAAGTAATTCCTTAATAAAGAGAGAATGGCATCCAAAGTAGATCACAAAAGTTAGAATAGTGGTTCACACATGTAATGGTACACAGGTACGGATAGAGCCCGCTATTAATATCTCAGCGGCGGCAGAAAGTTGTCGGACAGCATGGTGGCTAACGAAATCGACATTCTTAAACCTTAGCTCACCCCTAGGTAGCTCTGGCTTCAAGCAGTCAAAGGCATAAGTGTAAAGCATTTAGAAGTACCCCAACAACGAAATAATAAAGTCACACAACATGAAAGAAATCTGACACCAATTTATAGAAATAGATCTTATTTTTATTCCTTTTTAAACACCAAAATTAATTGAATCAACTGGAGGGTTCTAGAGATATAGATTGTCACTCAAAATGCAAACAAGCATTGGTAACTACCGTGGTTAGTGGAAACTTTTTAAAACTTTTAAAGATTTGTGTTCAAGTACTCTGGCCCACTTTGGAAGACCGACTCTGTCAGGGAGTGGGTCAAGGGGGCAGTAAGGAGTTGTAGGATAGTTACCAAAGCAGGCTCAGGAGTAACTTTCCATCGAGCCAGGCACTACAGGCACATTCCTCTGTTTTATAACCCAAGGATCAGCAGGTGCGTCCAGTGGTTGGGGCAGCCTCTCTTGCTAGATTTAGGGAACAGCAGTACACTCCTTATTTGGTCCTTTCTGCAGTCCAGATGTGTTCTGAGGTCTGGGTGCCAGGGTTGTCATATCAATATCCAGAACCTGACTTCGGGCATATGGCGGTTACTAGTCAATGGGTTACTAGATCCTTTCACCACCTGATGACGCTATCCTGTGATGTGTACCATTTAGCTATCCCAACTGAAATATTTTGTCCACTTCCAAGTTGGAGGACCCCTCGGTCGGTGTCTGGAGCTTGGTAGTCCACCCTAGAGATGTGGCTACCTCAGGGCTACACATCCACGGGAAAAACAGTTTGGTAACTGGTTTCCCCCCTGTGTCACCAATGACAGCCCGTCTAACCGAACAAAAGAACAGCCCCTCTCATGCACGCCCACCATTTGCCCTTCAAAGATGGCTTACCCTTTGAAGCTCTCCTTTTGAGCTCACACACTGCATGAACTTCTGCCAGGGAGAGATGACACCTCTTTCAACAGCAGGACTCTATTATTTCCTTTCCTGGGAGTCATTCACACTTCTACCAAGGAGGGCAGTAGGCTGTCTTGTGGCCAGCATCTGCGAATTGCCTTATTCTTGAAAGTTACATTAAATTTGACTTGGTCCTCAAATTGAGTTTAATTTTCAAAAATTATTTTGATACCTTGAAGTACCAACTTTCGTAGTCCCATTCAGGAGCTAGAACAGCTGAGTTGTCAGCATGTGAGCCTATACTCGCCAAAGGGGCTATTAGCCTGTCCACAGTTAAAATGACAATTTGGGGATTTAACTGTACAGTCAAATAAAAGTATATGTCTTGGTTTTTAATATACAGCACCTTGCCTTAGGAATCAATTGACCTGCTTTAGGAGTCACTTAAATATGGAAAAAGGGAGGTCTAAGCTTTGCTATTAGTTTAAATATCAGAGTCAACTTAGCAGTTCAAAACTGCTCTACTAGTCTGCAGTGGCAGGCTGGGAGACATGTTACACTCTGTCAGACTCAGGGTAGCACAACAAGTGCTGCACCAATGAGGGACAACTTAACTTACAGGCCCGGGGTACCCCTGGTACCATTGACTAGGATTTAAAGGTAAGTTAGGTTTGGCCAATTGAGTATAAGTCATTCAAACATTTCACTTTTGAGGGTCGGAGCACTGGCACTGAGGTCTGGTTAGCATGCCTCAATGCACTCTCAGATTTGAAAAAAACAGCAGCATCAGTCCAAAACTTTGGAGGTGATCATGTAAAAAGATGGCATTTCCTTATAATGACCCACAATAGTTTTGCATTGATATTTTAGCCCCAAAAACTTCTGCCTGTGATTGCTGTTTTTTTCAGTGCAATGCTGTCACCTTGGTTGTTTTACTTAACAGTCATTGAGTTGTATCCTTTAGCTTTAAAAGCATGACATCTATTTGTGCCTAGCTGTACTTAGTTTTCACCTGTGTGAATGACGCACTATTTAGGGTAATTGTTCAATTGTCTATTCTTGCAGGTTTCGCTTTTGATCCTGAAGAGGAAAGCTGCAATTTTGAAGAGGATATGTGTAAATTTCATCAGGACCGTAAGGCCGGCTCTGGCTGGAGCAGAGTAAAAGTAAAGCCCAATGCATACAGGACAGGAGATCACACCACTGGATTAGGTACATCGATATCTGTTTGGTTTTCGAGTTGCCTTATATTTAATCCTTTGACAATATAACATGAACCGTCTCTCCCATCAGAATGGTGTTTATCTGCTAATTAGAGCGTAATCACATTATGAGTGACTTATTAATACAGATGATAATACAAATTAGTAGTATGCTGGGAGTTGCTGAGATCCATCAAGGCATAACCGACATTGGAGTTTGTGACATATTCTTCACCATCTTCCGTTTCGATGAAATCGTTTCCAGCAGGTGTTTCAATACTCCAGGCTTCGCTGCCGCTGCTAGAGCCCTTAACTGGGGATAATAATTGCGGCAAATCCTTAAGGTTGAGCGTTTCAAGCCAGCGGCAGAGCTCCTCGTCAAACCTGATGACGTTGTGACCATCCTCAGTAAGATCACTCTGATGTGCATTCAACTCCATCGTTTCTGGTGTCAGGCTACGATAATATCTATCAATAGTGTTTAAACCACCATCAGAGGGAGTCTTTTTGATGAGGTGACTGTATCTCTTCATGACAACAGAGTGATCTCCTTCTGGAGGGCAACTCCTGTATTTGGCTTAGGCTGCTTAGGCGTATCCTTATTTGTATTCTACACATCAAAAAAGGGGGTATACTCCTCTATATCACATCATGGTCACATGATCACCATGGGCTCTGGATCGTTGGGAGGTGCCATCTAGCTCTAACCACATGGTAGGACCATGAGCACATGACTAGCACATGACCAGCTTGATGTCGCAACACACATGACCCAACATGGTCATGTGACCCCTCCCAGGGACCGGGAAGTCCTAGTAACGGAAGTGGCGTCACTTCTGGGGGGGCAATTAATTTTAAATGAGAGACTATACATTGGGATTCTGCCTGTGCAGGGCATGGGAATAAGAGTGGTGTGAGAAAACAGCTGATATTTAAAGCAGTCCGGAGTATATCATCACTAGTTGTGATGCTCAAAATGGCAGGAGAATTTTGAGTATGTTGTTTTATTGGAAAGGATGAAACCTGTGGCAAGACTACCAGATGGCTTTATGAGATCTAAACAAAATGTGGGTGAATACCTTTAAAGCAGCCCTGTGGCTCTTAAAGTGTTGGTGCCTCAAGGTTGCTCGTTGTTGTGATACCTTTTTAAAATTTTCATGCACATATCTATATGATCATGTGCTCTGCTATCACCAAGTGGTATTTTTGGTTGTCTAAGATTATAGAAAAGGTTGTAGAACCCAAAACAACATTACACATTCCAACAGGGCAGCCTTTAATAGCGAAAAGAAATTCTCATTACTCTCCCTTAATGTGTCCCCTTGGAAAATGAGATGCTGGATCTCAATGATCCAAAAAGTTAACACTCTGGATATTTTGGTGAATCAGGGTTTGTTATTGGAACACCACATGCACACCGAGTATGAGAGCTACCACTATGTCTGAGAGTTACAACTAGTGTTAAAAGCTGGTCAAGAGGTGTCAACATTTGAGATATGATAACAACTGAGATACTTTTGCTGGAGGTAAGACTGGAGCATGGTTGGGTCATGTTAGTGATCCTGTTTTGGAAGAGTTGCAAATGTTCCTCTCCTTTGTCATCTCTAATTCACACGTAGGAGTGTGAAGTTAGTGTTTGTTTCTACAGATAATTTCCAAGGCAGGTAGACTGGCGCATAAAGTGTTTGAACTCCTATACCTATGTTAGTGAAGAAACTCTTCTTTCAACATGGCCCAAAAATCAAAGCTCCAGCTTCAAAGAGTTACTGATGATCCCTAAATTAAAAATAGTGACCTGGTTGAAGAAAGAGGTATAACAAATCATGCTTCATTGATGAACAATTCTGGACTGAAGTAGTGCTCGAGTCAATGATTAGATCCTGATGTTCTATTAAAACAAAATGAAAACACCTTTCCTTTAGATCGTGGGTGTGTTTTAGGGTTGCACAATGTAGAGTGTCAGATATTTAAATGTGGGATACATAAGAATGTAATGTTTGAGTGTTGTTCCAGTATGGCTAATGTGTCTGTTCTGTATCTTTGGGCTGGAATAAGTAACAGTGATGGCTCAACCACTGTTTTTAATAGTGAGGAGAATCCAATTCAATGGTGAAGCTGGATCTTTGATAAATGTATGGAAAAAGTAACATTTAAAAAAGGTATTTCTTTCCTGCTTGAAGCCCCTGGTCTAATTAGCCTTAGCATGCCTGCAGCTGGCTTGTTGGTGCTTCTTTGGTGAGGTGTGAAATGCTGATCTTAAAGTAGAACCAATAGCTTGAGCCGGGCAGGTTAGCATGAGGAGGAATATGATCCAGCGTAACCCTAGCTGAGCAGTTTAGAAGTGTCCAGGACCTTCACCTACTTAAAAGGGACCGGGTGTGAATTCTGTAACCTGTAGAGAGCTGAAGGGTTGGACAGTGGAGGCTGGTGACATTTCAAAGGGACAGGGCGTAAAGGTTGGAGATGTGTAGCATGTTAAGCAAGTGAGCGAACCGTATCAATGTAAGCTATTCTGGATGATTATCCTCTCTGAGAAAATGTTGGGAAAAGGTGGCAAATGCTGCATCTTAAAGCAAAATTCAATGAAGAATTTATTAAGAAAGCAAGAAGGTATATAAAGCATGTGTGAATGTGTAGCCTTGTTATTCAAAAGGTTTTTCCTAATAATTGAGTTGTGATTTTTTTTTCTTCATGGCATATTGTCAGGTTTACTATGGACACAACTCTCTGCCAGTAGAAACATCTCAGAATAGTGAAGTGCTTTGATTTTACAAAGTTGTTGCTAATTAAGGGAGAAGGCATTTCAATCCTCCTCTCTGGTGCAATGTGTTTTTTTCTTGTAGCCAGTCTCATCTTTGCCAATTTTAAGTCTTTTGTCTGCATTGCCCTCCAACTCTTTTCCTCTCACCACCATTTGATTCAACGTCATATGATGATTATACTAATGATATAAATACATGGAGATGTCTGTTGGAGGACATAACTATGCATCTCAGTAAGGGAGTATTACAATGACTGTCTGGGTTCTCTTGAGACCTGACCTTGACACTCAGGGTTCATCACACTGCCTCCGGTACCTAGGAGCTCTTAGGCTCTGATTCGACACCCCAGGATTCACCCTGCTATCCCCATGAGGTGAAACCGGGACTGGATGAACATGATACATACGAAGAAAACGTAACATTTTAGAACGTTGTGCTGTCACTGGTGTCTACCCTGTATTTTCTTAGTGAGCACAGGCTTCTCTCCTAGTGGTTTGTTCCTCCAATGCCTTCTCTGTAAACATATTTACCTAAGGTGCTGTACAAAAACTCTAAAAATATAAAATTGTGAAATGAGCAGGGCTTTAAGTGGGATGAAAAACTTGGGGGGTCTCTCAAAGGGGCGTGGCCAATGTCATTAAGGGCATGGCTTAAAAACACGTAAGCTGTAAAAACATGTAATCTGTGCCTCGCATAGTGTGCCGCCCAACTTGTATTTTGCTGTTTCTGTCATTGCATCCAGATATATGATACAACAAGTAACATCATACCTACAACAAGTCAGGTATATTGGCTTTGTCAATGGTTGTTAGTTGCTTAAGATAAATAAGCAGCAACTATGGCTTGTATATAATGTCGAAAAAGCTTCCACTTGAAGACCTAGTGACACCACAACAATGTTCCTGCTCCTGAGTTTCAAAAAGTGAAGGGAAATCCAGAGACAAAAGGACTCTCTTTAAAAGATTTCCCTTCCCCTACAACGCTCACCTGGCATGACGTCATGACGTAACTTCTCCACTGGTGAGAAGTAAGCAGTGTGAGCATGCGCACATCAATGTGCCTGCTGTCACTGCAGTCCAGAAAAAAACAGACCGCCTGTGCCAGGGCACAAAACAGAGCCCAATGGAGACCCATTTCGAGGGCCCCTTTAAAAAACTGCTGGTGCTCAGCACCGGTGAGACCCGGCCCACTTAAAGCCCTGGAAATGAGTATTCAGGACTTGAGTGACTCTTAAAGATGTGCATATTGAGAGCCAGGGGGTAAGACAGCTTTCCTGCCGCCCTGCACTGTCCAGAGAATGTTGCCTTTACCTCTCCCCTAAAAAACAGATGGCTTTAAGATCATGCAAAAGAGGTCAGCCCGATCCAGTGGTCTCCCGCTCTTTAATCATGGTCATCCTTTAGGCCAAAATTATCATGTTTTAACACAGCAGTCATAAAAGAAAACGTTTCATTTGATTCCTAAAATGGATCTAGAAACGGTTGTGTACTTTGCTAGCTATGTGCCCACCTTTCTCGCTTTCAATCAATGCGAGGCGAAAGATACATCACATTGAAAACGGCCCCCTGCGCCCATATCCCTTTCTGTTTGGTAACCTATTCCAGGTCCCCTGCTGAGACATGTCCCTAATGGGCTCTCTATTCTTGCCCTTACACACAGGGTAAAAATATTCTTAACTCTGAAGCAGTACCACCCTTCACTGCCTTTCAGGTAACTTCAAAAAGACTCGTTATACTTCTTTCAGGCTCATCATTTCAAAACTGAAGCATTTTCAATGTTCTATACAACAAAGTAATAGCTGTTGCTTATGTATCTTAGAAAATTAGTATCCAACGTGCACTCGAAGCTTATCAAGTTTATATCTTTGTTTTAATGTTCAGGTCGGTGCTCAACCACCAAGCACCTAGGTCCAGGGTGCAAGTATAACTGTGTAAGAGTGCAATCTGAAACTTAGATTGCAGGTGGGGGCTCCTGTTCTCGTAACACTGCTGGAGAGTGTTTTATCATGGGCTTAAACTTAACTTTTTTCAAGTTGTAGTTGAAGAAATGCAAACATCATGATGACTTTTAGAATGATCTTTTGCGTTTATTCTCCATAATATATGGTATCGAGTTCTTAACATCCTAAAACATACATCAATGTTTTAGGATGTTAAGAACTCGATATCATATTTAAAATGTGTTTATGTCAATACAACGCAAATGAACAGTATAATTCATTAGTACTGGTAGAGCTCACTTATAATTATCAGACAGCAACATTCTTTGGCAAAAATAATTTTTTGATGTTCATTTTGAGTTGACACACGATTAGTCTTTCTTTCATGTCTTTTTTCTATGTCTACGTCCCTAGTCTTTTAATACACTGTTTCTACGCACAAATGTGATAGGCGCTAGTCTCCTTTTTATGTTCACGCTTTTGCTTTTGAGATAAATCTTCGCTACACTACTCTCGCGATTACACCGAATTTGAACACGGCTGACCGCGAAGGCACTCACCACACAGAGACCAGGTATTTTGGGCAGTCTTAAACAGGAGCACTTTTGTTCTGAGAAAGACTTTAAGCATAATCAACTAGCGTACTAATAGAGCACCAAGGAAACTTAATTATGTTAAAACGCTGCTAGTTTTACTTTTGTATCATTTTTTCACAACTTTATTAAGCCATTTGCTCGCACGTTTTTTGCACACTTTCAACTAATATCACAAATCGGTAAAGACACAAGGAACGAGTCCCAAACAGCTAACTCGATAACAGCACGTTACATTAACAATCGAGTCTTATTACGAGTTGTTGGACCGAGAGCATGAACATTATTTGTGTTTTCATTATCTTCTAGAATTCTGAAAGTTAATTTCACGCTCCATGTTGTGATTTTTCACCATTTAAAGTTGTCGCCCTATTATTTATAATGTTTAAAACGTCTAGGTTTACCAGCCTTCCTGGCTTGTTTCTGTTTACAGTTTTCCATGACCCCTGACGAAGGGTCTGATGAAAAGACCAGAAATGCATTGGGTAGAATACATGGATGTATAATACTGGATACTGTTATTTTGGAAATGTTTCGGAACTTTTATGGAGAATAAACGCAAAAGATCATTCTAAAAGTCAACATGATGTTTGCATTTCTTCAACTACAACTTGAAAAAAGTTACGTTTAAGCCCATGATAAAACACTCTCCAGCAGTGTTACGAGAACAGGAGCCCCCACCTGCAATCTGAGTTTCAGATTGCACTCTTACACAGTTTATGTATCTTAGGCAACTAACAACCATTGACAAAGTCAATAGTTCTGATTTGTTGTAGGTGTATTGTTACTTATTATAATATATATCTGGATGCAATGACAGAAGCAGCAAAATACCAGTAGGGCGGGACACTATGCTAAGCACAGATTTTTAGCATATGAGTTTTTAAGCTACACCCTTAAATACATTGGCCACGCCCCTTGGCTTGGGCATGGGCCCAATGGTAGAAGCTTTAGTGTCCAAAAAAATCCAGGCTTTGCTCTCATGCTTTTTATTCTTAAAACTACATGAGATAAAAACAAGGATTGGCTGCATCGGGTAGACCCAGCGCTCCAAAGGAGACCAGTGGGATTCTGCTGAGTTACCCCAGACTCCCTGTTAAAGCACTGGCATGAGTCCTGAAGTGCACTTGTCGGGTTGACCACAATCAGAGACCTTTCCAACCTGACATGTGCACTTGATTAATGCTAGTCATTTCAATCACCCAGTTTATCCCTCCCTCTATGCTAGTTACAACGTCCCCACAGCTCACATCATTGACCTTCGGTCGGAGCGAACTCGAGCAGGACTTTAATCTATAAAATGATCATGCACTGGTGCCTCACACTGGCTGGGTGGCGGGTCAACGCGCCATTGCTCTAGAAAAGGAACCGCCCCTGGGTTTGGACCTGCTTCAATTTGTGCCCAGGACTAAATGGACTCCAAGCATCAGTAGGCAGACCTCCATTGTGGCTATAGGGACATCAAAAATTGGAAAAGGCCTTTTTCCTGGAGTGACCAGTAACAACAGGAACCAGACTGGACCTTGCTGGAGGCCTTTGCTGGAGTGTGCCCTGGCCATTAAATGTTGTATATGAGGTCATGGGAGTATAAGAGAAACTGGCCCAAAAGGTCTACAAAGTTGGGACATGTCCAATGTTTGGTCTTCCAAGACCTCTGGAGCATCAGCAGGAATTAGTGGCAAAAGTATCCAATTTCATTTAGCCAGATACAGCTTCAGGATTTCCCTGCTGAAAGATTTTGAGTTCCTAAAAATTAAAACTAAGTTCATAGATAGAAATCTTGAACGGGAAAAAGTGTGATAAGTATTTGCCCAACAATAGGACTTCGGCAGCCGTGCAATTCGATTTTTTCCAACTCATAGCTTTTCTTGCCAAAACCAACAGCTTCAGAAGAGCCTCGTCCAGTGGCTTTCTGGCTTCAAGTGGACTTCATCAGTACAGTCTTCAACATTTGCCCGTTGAACGATTTTGACTTCTATAAAACAGACTAAGTCAGAAGGTAAGAACTTGACTGGGACAACTAGCTTACTGTATCTGACCTCTGCTCCTTAGCGGTCAGTCTGAAATTGCATCTACATTCCAGCCAACCGTAAACAGTGATTTATGGTTGGAGGTTTACTTTCTTTTGGTATTTTTTGCCTCACAACATTCAAAATTCACATCTCCAGTGACCATTTTGGGATTTTAGTTGTTTTGGTGTCATTTTTCTCATTAATCTTTTCTTCATTTTTGGAATTTGTTTGTAGGATTTTGATTGTGTTGTGCTTTGACTGTTTGACTGTTTAACTGATTAGTGTTGCTGATTAGTACATTTTAGTAAGTTAAGCCTGCCTGTTATGTGGCATAATTACCAAGGGTTGAGCCCAGATTAACCCCTTCGGTGCTCATGACGGAATGGTTCCGTCATGACCCACGGTTGAGCTGTGCTCATGACGGAACCATTCCGTCATGACCACACCCGCGCAAGATTCCGTCAGCACAGCGGCGGAATCTGCGCAGCATCGAAGGGGTTAAAATTCTCGAAACTGTGTGTTTGGCCTAATAGGATTTTGGGACTTAGGATGTGGATAGGAGTCCAATCCTTCTCAACTAATAAGCCATTTTCTTACAAATATGTTTACGTTCAGATTTTGGCTGCAATGAGAACGATCTTTCTCACTTTATTCTTAATATTACAAGGCCTTTAGTGGAGCACTGAAAAGAAAAGAAAAGACATATTTTGGCCTCACTATTACTATCATGACTTTCATTACCTAAAAGTCTGTAGTAAGTGTTCCTCATATAAATAATGGTAGCTAGCATATGTCGAATCTGTAATTTCAGTGACTTGTCAGGGTAGCAATGCTCATTACGTAAATGTGGGGGAAAATAGTAAAATGTTGTAATGATGGTATAACCGCTCTCCCTGTACTCTCTGCTGCAGTTGAAGTCGGAGGCACTTTGTGTGCTTGGGACAGATTTACCCCATGTCCATGGGGATGTCCTCTCCCATTGCCAGTGGTCACCGGTGTGTTATCGTTCAGTATTACATTGGCAGTGGTGGAAGGGTAATCATTCTCCAGAATAAGGCTATCCTCCAGGGGGTGAATACTATTAAAAGACATTGAAGGAGGTTCTTCATGAACCCTGACTGCCTGCTCAGCAGGGGCATTTCCGCTCTGTGATAAAATTGTATTCTTAACATTGTGGCTGACTGCCCAGACAGAGACGTGTATATGTCATCCTTCTCTACCCGGGACTGCCCAACAAATACAAACATTTACCACCCTCTGGTCAGTTAGTAAATGCACTGTAATGAGGACCATGATGTTCACAAGATTGTGACTAGGAGATGACCTGGTAGATGCAGCAACTCATAATAAAAGAATGGCTTCCCAAGTCGATGAGCGTGTTGTTACACAAAAGTATAAATATCACCTTCACCCTGATTGATGACCAGAAATGTGTGCTTCTATTGGCTTTTCATGTTTTTCCCTGTGTTGCCCTGTGCCAAAACTAGCACAATGCACAACTAAGCCTACTCCGGGTACAGACCATGCACTCGAGCTAGGAATTGTTTGTATCTGCAGCTCTGCAGACATCGGTTTACTCTATTTTTCCACACTGGAGCTTTTTGCTCTTAACAGGTTTAACCCGAGAGCTCCAAAAATAGCACTCCCATAAATGTGGGTGGGAATTAACTTGTAGGCTGACTGCTAGAAGCATTGGAGTAGGTCTGACTTTCAGAATGCAAATATTTATTTTGGAGGTTTTTAACATTTGTGAATTATCTTTCTGTCTTTTTCAGGCTACTTCATGCTGGCTAACACTAGGTTTTCATCACAGCCAGGCTACTTTGGTCGTCTGTATGGTCCTTCTTTGCCAGGAAACATGCAGTATTGTCTGCGGTTTTATTATGCCTTATATGGATTTTTACAAATGAGCGACGCTCTTGCGGTTTATATCTTTGAAGAGAATCACGTGGTTCAGGAGAAAGTCTGGTCCGTCCTTAACTCCCCTCAGGGAGTCTGGATTCGAGCTGAGGTCACCATACAGAAACCGATGCCCTGCCAGGTAAGAGACACTATTCGGTGCCCAGTGCAGCTTATGTACTAGTGTGATGCATGGAGCAACCATTGATATGACTGGGTGTGCACAGTCAGTGGAGTTTGTTGCTTTGGAAGCTATAAGGCTGGGGAGGATGAAAATATGCCGGTTCTGTTGCACAAGCAGTGTACCAAGCGCTGTGCATGGCACGCATAGACACAAACTTCCAAAATGCATTATAAATTCATTTTATGTCTAAGAAAGCTCTGTGAATATACATCTTCATGTATATTTACTGGAACAAAACACAGTCAAAAAGATAGTCGTGGTTCAACGAATACAAAGTCATGACATCCACTAAGGCGTATACTGAGCATGGCAGGGGGTGTGAAATGTGGTGTGGATTGTGCATTGTATGGCATAATCGGCGAATTTATGTAATTTTTCGGTTTTGTGTTCACTGAACTGTAAATAACCCTTAACTGTGTTTTTCGGTGAATTTCATGGGTTGTTTTTGCCATGTACCATATTCACCTGCCATTCACCCATTCTGTGCAGTGCATGGCCTTTGACCAGGCTCGCACCCAACCCTTTTTGCCCATGGGCAGCAAGAGTTGCTCTAATGGCCTGTCACACCGGACCTAATTTACTATGTGTCTTTCAAAACTCACGCTGATTTATGAAACAGTGTCAATGTTATTCATAAATAAAACAATTATTAACCTTCATTTATCTTTGTGCCCCTCCACTCCCCCAACAGACCTGCCTTAAACTTGACATAACCAATAGAAAGCTAAACCTGGTAAACATCTGACAAATTTAGTGCAGAGACATCAAATTTTGCCAATTTTTTATTAGCACATGAACACTTCTTTTACCCACCACTTACATTTCCACCCCAACTCGATCAGCACAACTAACTGCCTCCCATATTTGATGCAGATTCATCAAACAGCGCTAAAGTGATAAAGAAATGAAAATGTATTGCACTCTTAACTTTGCCCCTCAGAGGGATTGGCACAAAATTTGACATGCCAATAGAAAACCAGTCCTTCCAAGATTCTGACAAATTGTGTGCTGATTCATCTCATAGTCTTATTTTTATTATCTAAAGATCATTTTTTTTGCCTCCTCCCCTTTTAACTAAGCCCCCCCCTCACCCCCCCCCCCCTACTGACCAAACTTGACAATCTGAACAGTAGGCTAAATGTGCTAAGTCTCTATCACATTTTGAGCAGATTCTACAAAATATTAGTGAATCAAAGATGAATTGAACCCCTTTTGAACTGTGACCTCCCCCAATTATTGGATATGCGGAAAACTTTAAATACCTGCACCGGATGTAACTTGTTAACTGCCTGCCACATTTGTAACAGAGTTATCAAACAGTGCCAAAGTTACACGCAAATGAAAATGTTATTGTTCCCCCACTTTAAATTTGCTTCCCCCCTACCCCATGGATTGGTACAAAACTTGACATACCATTAGAAAACTAATTCCTTGAAGCTTCTGTCAAATTTTGTGCATTCATTACCAGTTATTAACAAAAAAGCACTTTTCCTCTCCCTCTTTTTAATTGCCCAAATTACAAATGACCAAAGTTAGTGTCAGCATACCAAGGGTGTGTCAAATTTGATACATATTCATGAAAGGATTCAAATGTTATGACCAATTCAACAAATGTCTTTTCAACTAAGAAAGTATACAAAAGTGTCACGCCTTTCAAGTCCACCTTATTTCAACATTAAAATCTCAAAAACCATTGAAGAGATATACACCAAACCAAGAAAAGCAGCCTTTCTGAATGGAGTTCTTCTTTCATGCTGTTTGGTGTAACTCCATTCAGAGTATTTTACTGTAGCTGCAAGCAAAATTTCATTTGGGAGCTAAAATGGAACAAAAATCGATTTTGACCCCTCCCCCTTTAACTTTTTTTCCACTGCATGACAGTGCACAAAAATTGCCATGCTAGATCTCATCTGAATGTACTAAGTGAACACCAGATTTGGTGCTGATCCTTCCATGGCCGCGACATGCACGGGCAAATAGAAAATAAAAAAATTCAATGGAAAGTGCAGCCGAACAGTAACTACACAGTGGAAACCACAGAAATGTGTTAGTTGGTTGGATGATTTGTTGAGATTTATTATACAATGGTCCTCTGATACACTATCGGAAGACGTACATGTGTCTATACTGTAGACATTGTGTGATGCTTTAACCTGACAGGTTGACCTTATAGACTAAATAGTGAAAATAGAAAAGTTGGGCTCACAAGCACCTGATCACACTATTACTCATACCCACCCAAAGGCTTTACATTGAGGCAGTCACTGGCAGCTTGGAAGAAGCAGCCTTTCTGCAGTCATTGTCCGCTGGGCCTGCCCAATACAGCATCTTCAGTGAATTCCTGGATGGTCTCCGGAGGAAGGGCAGGATACGACTGCTATTTATTTTTATTTATTTTATTTTATATCATTTATAGAGCGCTGCTGTTACCCAAGGGCGTTCTGGCGCTGTGTAAAAATACTAAAAAAGGAACTCCGCATCAGACTGGAAAGATTATTCCGAAAATAGCCACGTTTTTAAGGCTTTACGAAAAGCCAAAAGATTAGTAAGCTCTCTTAAATGTAGTGGGAGCTTATTCAACGTTTTAGCTGCGTTCACTACAAAGCTTCTACCCCCTCAAGAGGCTTTTTTTACACGAGGAACACAGACTTGTTTTGCAGCAGCTGACCTAAGCGTTCGGGCAGGAGTATACCATACTAATCGCTCTTTTAAATATGCTGAACCTGTTCCGTGAATCGCTTTAAACACCTGACACAAAGCCTTAAATTGGGTGTGTTTTCTAATTGGAAGCCAATGAAGCCTCCGTATCTCCTTTGAGACAGAGGCATACTTGGGGATGCCTGATATAAGCCTAGCAGCGGCATTCTGCAATAGTTGCAGTCTATTCATTATTCCTTCCTGCATATTAAAATATAGGCTATTACAGTAATCCAACCTGGACATAGTGAGTGTAGTGACTACTGTTTGATGACACTCTATAGGAAGGAGCGGGAGAACTTTCTTACAAGATCTTAAGGCGAAAGAAGTGGCAGAAGACACTGCGTTCACTTGATCACTAAAACTAAGCTTGTGATCCACCCAAATTCCAAGATTTTTTACCTTTTTGCTGTTGTTGGGAAGTTTGCCCATAGTGTCAGGCCACCACTCCGGGGTCCAAAACGAAGGGGCGTTACTGAAGCAAACCACCTCCGTTTTGTTAGAGTTCAATTTCAGACAGTTTCTCTCCATCCATTTCCCAACAGCGTTCATATAGTCACTAAAACAAGATGCCGTCTTTTGCCATTCATGTGTTTGTAGAGAAACCACAATTTGTGTATCATCGGCATATGAAGTCAGGCTAAACCCGAAAGACTGAATGAGCGGTGCCAGGGAGGGGACATATACATTAAACAGAGTGGGGCTTAAAGAAGACCCCTGTGGGACCCCACAAGGTAAAGAGAAAGGTCCTGAAGAGAATTCCCCAAGTGATACTGACTGACTTCGATTAGTAAGGAAGGACTTCAGTAGATTCCATGCGGATCCCTGAACTCCGATCTGCTGCAGCCGGCCCATCAACAAATTGTGATGGACCGTATCAAAGGCTATGATGATTAATTTGCATCAGAGTAATTTACCGACCCTGACGGAGGAGGATTCCCTTTTTTTAGAACAGGAGGTTACAGTAGAGGAGGTTCTAGAAGCAATAGGGGGGCTTTCACTGGGGAAAGCTGCAGGTGATGATGCTCTCCCGGCATAGTTTTATAAGCATTTTAAAAATCTCCTGGCTCCGGTACTGCGAGATGTTATCTCTCAAATTGGGAGGACAGGACAGGTACCTGATTCATTGAATATTGCTAATATAATTTTCTTTTTAAAGAAAGATAAAGATCCGGAAGAACGTGCTTCGTACCGCCCAATTTCTTTAATCAACGCAGATGCAAAAGTGTTTGCCAAGATTTTGGCCACCCGGTTAGCACCGATGATGGCCAAGTTGGTTTCCCCCCAGCAGCATGGGTTCATTTCTGGGAGAGATACAACTGCCCATGTTAATACGGCAATAGCTGCCTTTGATGCTGCAGGGAAATTAAAAATACAACTGGCCATGGTATTATTGGATGCAGAAAAGGCATTTGACCGGGTGGCCTGGGACTATCTTTGGGCAACACTTACAGCATTTGGAATTTAAGAAAAATTTTGAAAGCTGGTAGCAGCTATGTACAGGGATCCGAAGGCCAAGCTACTATATTCTACTATCCAAACCATTCCTTTTTCTATTAGGCGCGGTACGAGGCAGGGTTGTCCCCTCTCTCCTCTTTTATTTGCTCTCTATATTGAGCCATTTATTCGAACACTTTTGGCTAACAACGCGATTCCACCACTGAATATTGAACATCGCTCTCTTAAGTTAACGGCATATGCCGATGATATAGCTATGTTTACGGAAAAAACAAAGGAGGCTATAGAACATATAGATAAAGAGGCAAAACAGTTTGGGCGCTTTTCCGGATATAAGCTAAATTGGAATAAGACTCAGGTTTCAACCAGAGGATGTAGTTGAAGGGACTTGTGAGAAGGCTACTTACTTGGGGGTACAAATTTCTTCTAAAATTGAGCTAATATATTCTCTAAACTATGTTTTTTTATTGAATAAAGTTGAAAAACAAATGAAGGCGTGGCACAAATTTCCGCTGAGTATTTTGGGTAGATGTAATGTCATTAATGTTATGTTATGTTATGTTATGTTATGTTATGTTAAAATGGCTTTTATAGAGCGCACGGCTACTCAAAAAGAGTGTCCCGGCGCTTTTATTTAGGGTAGGCTGCAGTATACTAACATAACACATTAAAAGAGAAAGTGTCACAGACAGAAAGAAAACAACGAGCAAAAAAGACCTACTGGGTGAACAACCAGGTTTTGAGGTCCTTTCTAAAAGCTAGTAAGCTGGTGGCTCCCCGAAGTGTAAGAGGCAGAGAGTTCCACAGCTGTGGCGCCAGTAGTCCAAAGGAGCGACCTCCCAAGCGCACTCTCTTCACTCGCGGGACGATCGCCAAAAACAGGGATTCTGATCTCAGAGAGCGAGCCGGTCGGTAGAAGGCAAGTCTCCTTTGGAGGTACTTTGCTCCCGTCGCATGGAGGGCCTTGTATGTCAGGGTCAAAGCCTTAAAGGCGATCCGCTTGCGCATTGGGAGCCAGTGCAGGGTCTGGAGCAAGCCCGCAGCACTAACGCGTCTATTCAATCCAAAAATCGCTCTCGCCGCAGCATTCTGCACAATTTGGAGCCGCTGTAGCAGGTACTCTGGCAGGCCCAGGTACAGAACGTTTGAATAATCTAGCCTAGAGCCTATCAGGGCCTGCACAGTCAGCTTCCTGTGCTCCTCCGATAAGAGGGGAAGAAACCTCCGTAACATCCTAAGGAGGCCGAAGCAAGTGCCCGACACCCCCAGGATCTGGGACTTCATAGTCAACCCCTTGTCCATCTTGACCCCCAAGTTCTTAGCCATTTGGGATGAACAAGTTGGGGGGAACATATTGGTAGGCCACCAAGCCTGCCAGTCTGGCTCCGTGTCACACCCAAAGAAAAGTACCTCGGACTTATCGGAATTGCACTTGAGGCTGTTCAGTTGAAACCATTGAAACACAGCCCCAAGGCAATCCCGGATACTCTCCCCATCAAAGTCTCCTCCTCTCTTGCACGAGAAGAGGAGCTGGGTGTCGTCTGCATAAGATACGATCCGGGCCCCAAACGACTCCGCCAACGCCGCCAAAGGGGTCATAAAGATATTAAAGAGGGTCGGGCTCAAAATAGAGCCCTGAGGGACCCCGACTCCTAGAGGCGGCATCACGGCGGAATCTGGCGCGGCCCAGACCGTTTGCCGGCGGCCCGCTAGAAAGGAGGAAAACCAGCTGAACACCGTTCCCCGTAGTCCAATCTCATAGAGTCTTGTGAGAAGACCGTCATGGGGGACGGTGTCGAAAGCCGCCGACAAGTCCAGCATCACCAGCATGGCTTTGCCCCCAGTATCCAGAAGTAATATGAAGGTCCTCCCTAAATTTCTTTATTTTTTTAGGTCTATTCCGCTGCGTATCCCGAATGTTTTTTTTAGGAAGTTAGACGGCATTCTCAGTAGTTTTATTTGGGGGTATCGGAAGGCAAGAAGGGCAATAGGATTAATGAAACTTCTATATAACCAGGGGGGCTTAGACCTTCCTGACTTCAAACTTTATTTTCTCTCGGCTTTTGTCACCCGCTTGCGGAGCCTTCTGAATCCTGAGTAAACGGAGGCTTGGCATTGGCTGGTTTTGGGTGCTGAGAGCAAGATGTTCCTTTATCGTATTAATGATCCCAACTATTTCAAATGTGTACGTTTTAAGACTATACGCGATTCTATATATATTTGGAAAAATATTGAAACTAGACTTTCTCTTTCCGTAATGCATAATAAACTCCCTATGTGGGGCAATCCAATGCTTCCCGGTATTTATCAGGATAGTACAGTCCATCTATAGGCCAAATACGGGGTACATTTTCTGGGACAATTGTTTGATTGCAATGGTATGAAGTCATTTGAAAATATCGGTGTAACATTTAATATTCCACAATGTGTTTTTTAAAACATATTTACAGATTAGGGACCATTTGGTTAGGAGGTTAGAAATACGGACGGTTAGCGGGCCAGTATGTGGGAACTTATTTATGGACAGAGTCAACAAGCAATTATTAGTAAGGCATATCAAATGCTGTGTCAAAATAGGGCAGATGGGTGTGAGAAATTGGCGTTCAAATGGAGTGAGACTCAACAGAATTGCCCTAAATGTGGGCAATATGCGGCAGATATAGTACATATGTTTGTACTTTGCCCTTTGTTGAAAGGGTTTTGGGATAAGATCATGGTGACTATTTCTAATAGATTGGGTCGAGATCTTAGGCTGTCAATAACTGAGAGGATGTTAGGATATAAAGAAGATGATGGGCGAAATGGCCCTATATTGTCAATAATGATTGTAGCTGCACGATTAGCGATTGCCAGAGCCTGGATCTCCTCTAAACCCCCAATGGAGATGGAATGGTGGCTAATTCTTAAGGAAATTGGGGAAAGAGAGAAAGTCATGGCTAAAGTTAGGGGAGCCCAGGCTCTTCTGAAGCATAGATCTGTCTGGGGCATGCTGAAATAGAATAGTATTAAGATATCTTGATATCTTGCTCTTAAGCAAAGAAACTAAACAAAAAAAAGAAATCATTTAAAAAATTTTAATAAAATTATTGTTTGGAAAAGAAACTCAGAAAATAATGCTAGAGTGGAAAGTTGAGGTTATATTTGGATATGCTATATGATTCTAATTGGTTTTTTTTTTTGGTACTCTACCCGAATGTATGATTGCAATGTCTCTTCTTTCTGACAATAATAATAAAAAAAAAGGCTCCACCATAGAGCGATGTTATTGTTTCACTGTTTATTATTGTATTATATGTGGGTTTAGAATGTTACAAAATAAAGAATCTTATTCATTCATTCATTTATTCACTGTATCTATTAGGCTTTGTGTATTCACTGCGCTATGTAGCATTACGTATTTTGCACCAAGCTCTAGAGGCTATTTGTTTCTGCATGACGCAAGATTGGCACATTATCGCCTGCAAAAAATGGAATACCAGAGGGCATTATATAAAAAAAGTAATGTTACTGCCAATGTAAATTTCTTTTTGGAAAAAATATTTTATGAGATTCTGCGCCAGCCAAGTCCTCAAGTTTTACCGAAGAGACTGTGGTGGTTTCCCAAATTAATAGTGCTTCCTGTTTTGGTGGTAGGGTTCTTCATTGGCGCAGGCAGGTCAGAGAGCTAATACAAGCAAACCCCCTGAAGAAGTCCAGACTCTAATTACTCTATAAAATACTTCTGTACATTTTTCTTTATCTAACAGGACAGGTCCTAAAACAGGACGATACTAACAGGATCCAGTCTGTAGAGCGCTTCGAAGTAACTTTACTCATAACAGACTCTGAATGGCGCTAGTATTTGGTGGAATTCTGTGACAACATACTTGAGCTAAAGAAAGCTACTGAAAAAAAGACTTGTGTTGACTGTCTGAATATTAAAAAGTTATAGATCAGCTAGTGAATTTAAAAAAGGGATAAGGGCTCTGCATTTAGTTCTAGCCGCCTCGACTTAACTGTTCAGTGCTTTTGGCTTATGGGGAATGGGGCTGTTCTCATTTCGAAAAAGGTCACTGAAAATGTCTTGAAATATATTAGAGAAGCTTTTTTTCAGCAGAACTTGTAACAGGTAAGTAAGGTGCAAAATCAGCCTTTGGAATTTTCTAGGGCCCTTTCTTTTTGGGGGTAATTCCAAGTATTGATAATAAGCCTGCCTGCTTCCCATATCTAATATTCCATCCATTTAGTAGTATCCTCTTCCCAAAAGCTTTTCATGACCACCACCACCTAAAAACTGGTAAAGATGCTAAAGTTGCAGAAAATGCCAGCAGCTGAAACAATGGAATCACTGACACAATATTGTCGTAAACAATACCGTGGACAAAAATATTGTTTACAACAATATCATGCTCCTATACATATAATAGCAAGTACAAAAATATCGAAAAATAGAGTTGACAGTAATATCGTCCAAAAATAGACAAAAATATCGATTTTTTTTACAATGAATAGAGCTTAAAGTAGTAAATGTTAAACATTTTAATATATACATTTAATGTAAATGAAATGTATTTCCGAAATATTTCATACCATATATAAATATATACCTCCCAAAAGACACAAACCCATATACATATGTATACGTACATTAACATATATAAATATCTATATATATCTATATCTATGTATATCTACCTAGATAGATAGATAGATAGATAGATAGATAGATAGATAGATAGATAGATAGATAGATAGATAGATATTAGATAGAGATTGATAGACACATTCACTCTCGTCACGCTACATGCCATAAATCAGGTGCACATATGTGAAACAAAATCCAATGCACTTGGGTGTAACACACGCCTTGGTCACGGGTGGGCTAGTGGTATTTCCGGCACCTTTTTAAGATAACAAATGTGAGTGTTAACATAAAAGAAGGGTAGGGAGAACCTTAAATAGAAGGAATTGTTTCAGCAATCTTGGAACATATCATTTGGCGAGATAACAATATTACCATATGAACATTTGGAGAGTAGAGAGTTGCTAAGTGGTCTGTGACTGGACTTTAGTATTCAATTAATAACAACTAGTTATCATGTATACATCAACATTGTGTTGTATCTGTCAACAATATACAAATGTGATTGCATTCACTTCTGCCAAAAGAAAAAAATCACAATACACGTCTCGCATAGCAATGCATTCTGTTCAGTTTTTCAATACGTATGTGCTTTTACAGCTCGATATGGATGGCACTGTGCTACTCCTATGCTTAAAGACTTTGCTGTAGAAATAGCAAAATACTTTGTCCCTTTCTAGCACAGTGTAGATGGCACTGTGCTAATCCGATGCTTAAAAACTTTGCTAGAAAAACAGACATTTGAGGTGAGCAAATTTTGAATGTCGCTGATGTTGTAGGGTGCTCTATACAGTAGCTGATCTCCCCCTAAACTTGGGAACTACCCAGAGTTATGAGTAGGAGTCCTGTGGGTCAGAGGTGTCTGGATGATTGCTGAAAGGAGATGTGACTGTTCAGGTAGATGAGGCCTAAGTTGTGTGGTGGCTGGTGTGTGTGAAAATGACAATAATCTTTTTATGGCAAATCATTTTCAGAATGCTAGCACACTGTTAAAATATCAAAATGACTTTTTAATGCCTTCTTACCAAATATTTTTCTTGATAAACTGCAGGTTGTATTTGTGAGCTTGTGTAAAAGCCTGTGGGATTGTGGACTTGTAGCACTAGATGATGTTACCGTCAAACTTGGAGACTGCCATATTATTGGTAAGATTTTTGACTACGCAAAATCTTTTAACTTAACCTAGTTTCACTTCTTTATTGTTAAACCAAATTTTTGCATGACAATGCATGCAATAGATGTCAATCTAACATCCAAATACAATATGCATTTTTGATTAAGACTTATAGCACTGAAAAGGGCATGTGTGATGAACTATATGCAAGGAGAACCAGATTTTACAACGTGGTCTTTACCACACAATACCTTTACTACGCTTCCATTACCATACATATGCCTTTACCACACATGCCTTTACAAAGAAAATGTAAGTATTTTGCAGGTAAGTATATAAATATTTATATAAATCGCCAGTAGGTACTTATAGTTAGGACGTATTTTCCATAGGAAGAACGTTTTTTCATTCGACAATAACTTTGGCGTCGTTGGACGAATCCTCGCGAAAATCTCAAAACTAGTTTGCCACTCACTTCAGCTGCTGTCTTGAAACCTTTGGGATGATCCGTCAAGTGGGGGCTGAGAAAAAGGGGAGTCCCAAAATGCATTTTTCCTGTTTTAATTTCCATTGGAACTTCAGACACAGCTGCAGCTCGAACTGCTGAAAGGAATTACACCAAATTTGGCAGAAAGAAATTTGGCTGTTGGTCGGGAAAGCAACCTTTTTGTAAGTTGATGTAGTTCCATTCAGTAGTTGCAGAGACATCTAGGCATGCAGAGGATCTGCGACCTCTCTAGATCTCATCTTGAGAACAGATTGGCTGCCAGCGCATCAAACCAGGAAATGTTGGCAGCCATCTTGGGACTCGGCTCCCACGCTTCATTAATTATCGGCCCCCGGGTGGGCCAGGTCCCAGGGGCATTTTTTTATAAGGGAGGGAGGCTCACAGTCCCCCGCCTCCTGGGTCTTAATATTGCCCCGGGGACCTCCACCACCCTGGGCGTCTTTGCAGTTGAAAGTGTGGGAGACCAGAATGGCCTCCCTCGCTGCCCCGGGGACTACCACCTCCTGGGGGCTTATTTTCTTTTTAAAATAGGGCCTCTCAGACCCCTACGCAGCCCTCGGTCCACCACCTCCCCAGGGCGTTTGTCAGATTGAATGCAGGTGCCATGTGGCCACCACCTCCCCAGGCCAAAATTCAAGAAAAGAGGGGAGTACCCATCCTGGAGCCATAGAAGTCCCTGGGGATTGCCACCCCCCAAGGCTGGCTCCTGCCATGTCCCGGGGTGCCACCCCCAGGACATAGCTGTATGCTACCATAGCAAACTGTTCTCTGCTTCTATCAAGTGAGAGCATAAAAATGCTCTTGCTTGCGAGAAGCGGAGCACAATTGCTTTGACAGAGAGAGAGTTATATGTTCAGCAACTCCCTCTCTGTCAAAGCAATGTCAGCTCCCCAACAAAAGTAAATAGGTGCCCTGGGTGGGACCAGGGCACCCACAATAGAGGCCGAGCCCCGAGGAATGAGGTCCCTGGGGCCGAAATTGGCCCGGGAGTGGGGGCTGCCTGCCCCCCACCCTTATTTTTTTTTTTTTAAATAAATTAAAAAGGCAGGGCCTGGTGGTATAGGGTCCCTGGAGCCCAAATATGCCCGGGAGTGGGGCTGCTTGGCCCTCCTCCCTTTAGATAAAAAACAGCCCCAGGGGATGGGGTCCTTGGGCCGAAATCGTCCCGGGTAGGGGGCCATGTGCCCCCCTCCACATTCCAAAAGGCCTGGCCCCGGTGGATGGGATCCCCAGGGCCCAAATTGGCCCAGGAAAGGATGGACACGTGGCCCCCCTCCTATAATACCTTAAAAAAAAACAATTTTAAATGCCAGACCTGCAAGTTGCCAGAGGCCCAGACCCTTTTCTCCATGACTCTGCGAACACGCCTCCCGGCGCACTGCTGGTTGGGAGATGAAGTCCCCTTGGCTGAAGATGGTACTTGGGGACCAACAAGCCCTCCTGGTACCTCCAGTAAGTCCCACACAGCATGATTGCCGACAGAACTTCAGGGGCTATGCCCCCTTTCTCCACCACTGTGCAAATGCACCTCCTGCTGCACTGCCAGTTGGGGGATGAAGTCCCCACGGCTCTAGAGTGCCCTTGGGGGTGGACAAGCCCTCCTATAACTTCCAGTAAGTCTCACACAGCAGAATTGCTGAGGTCTCGGTAGGCCATGCCCTCCTTTCTCCACCACTCTGCAAATGCGCCTCCTGGCATACTGCTGGTTGGGGATGAAGTCCCCTTGGCTCTAGAGTGCCCTTGGGAGCCAACAAGCCCTTCTATTACCTCCAGTAAGTCACACACAGCAGAATTGCTGAGGTCTTCGTAGGCCATGCCCCCTTTCTCCACCACTCTGCACACATGCCTCCTGGCACACTGCTGGTAGGGGGATAAAGTCCTCTTGGATGCTGAGGGTTCTCAGGGGCCCAGAGGCTCTCCTGCTACCTCCAGTAAGTCCGACACATCAAGATTCCTGGGATTTGGTCAGAGGCCCCGCCCCCTTTCTCTACCACTCCAAAAACGCAACTACTGGTTAAAAAAACATAGAAATTCACTTAAAAAACCAAAGGTTACAGGGATGAAATAGTCAGGAAATAGAATTTGAAAATCTTTAGACATTCACTCAACACACCAGAGGTTACAGGGTTGTTACAGTAAAGAAACATAATTTAAAAAAACCTTAGAAATTGACTGAAAAAAACAAAGGTTACAGGGACATTATAGTTAGGCTCAGATTTAACGTGTATGAAACCAGTGAAATTCAGCAGTTATAGTTACCTGAGCTATAACTATAACTGCACCCCCGTAATGCACTGCTTATGACCTCACATATTACATCACTCATGACATGGTCAGTGCCATCACTGATGACATCTCAAATGGCATCACTGATGATGTGTGTGCATATATATATATATATATTCACTGAAAAAACCATAGGTTTCACACATGTTATAGTTAGCGGAAATTTTACTGATAAAAAACCAATGAAATTGCCCCGTTATAGTTAGTGCTGGCAACTATAACTCACGCGACCGCAATCCTCTGCTGATGCTAATACTGTATTTAGACACTTATTTGCCCATGTCTTCTTCCATACATTTTTAGCTATACATATATTACAAATATTTTTTTTTATAAAGACATATATGTCATCAGCAGAAGATTGCGGTCGCGTGAGTTATAGTTGCCAGCACTAACTATAACGGGGCAATTTCATTGGTTTTTTATCAGTAAAATTTCCGCTAACTATAACATGTGTGAAACCTATGGTTTTTTCAGTGAATTTGCAAGGTTTTTTAAATGCTAATTCCTAACTATAACGTGTGTGAAACCTATGGTTTTTTCAGTGAATTTGTACGGTTTTTTAAATGCGAAGTTACTTTACGCCATTCGAGGCGTGCGCGCCCACTTAACGCAGTGCGTTCCGTGCACGGTTTTTATCAACTTTAATAAGCCCTGTACATTTGGTGGCCTTCGGCCACCAAAAGCACAGGGGGTGGGGTCAATGTGGATAGTGTTTTTTTATTTCGATTTTATAATTTCATGTTGCCAAAATATAGTTTTTTTACTGATGTAATAAGCCCTGCACATTTGGTGGCCTACGGCCACCAAAAGCACAGGGGGTGGGGTAAGTGTGGATAGTGTTTTTTTTATTTCTATTTTTTACCGTACGCTTACGGTAAGCGTACGGTAAGCGTACTCGGCGAAATTGCCGAAAAAAAAATAAAATCGTTTTTGCTCTTGGGGGATGTTTGGGGACTCCCTCAACATGACTATGTGGGAGGGAGTTGTCAAAACAGCCCCGTAACATGTTTTTGGGCATCATGTTTGATAAATAACACTCAGTGCGAGAGACAAAATGGCGGACGCCGCTTCCTGGTTTCGGCCGATTCGAATGTTTACTAAGATCTAAGAGCCAATCAGAATCGCGCTCGCGCACGCCACCGTACGCGTACGGTAAGCGTACGGTAAGCGTACCGTAAGCGGGCTCAGATATATATATTGATTTAAAGGCTATTTTCTCAGAATCTACTGAACAGATTTACACCAAACCTACAAAAGGCACTTCCTTGACATAGGGACTACCTCTCTGCCAAATTTCTAGTAATTCTGTTCAGCCGTTCGGGCTGTAGCTCGTTCTAAAGGTCCTATGGAAAAATGCATGGGAAAAACGCGTTTTGGGACCCCCCTTTTATCTCAGCCCCCGCTTGACGAATCCCCCCGAGACTTTCAGGGTAGGAGCGGAGCGTAGCGCTTCACCTATTTTGAGAAATTCGCGAGGATTCATCGACCGGCGCCAAAGTTATTCAAAATAGAATGTTGCGGATTTCCTATGGAAAAGGGGTCCTAACTATAACTACCTACTGGCGACCGCCAGTAGGTAATATATATATATATATATATATATATATATATATATATATATATATATATATATATATATATATATATATATATACAGGCTGGACACTTGTCTTTGTATCATGGGTACTGAGACAATTTCTCTGCAATAAAACTTCACTGCTAATTGATTACGCTGTGGTCCGTACCTGTATATTCTGCCATCTATATGGTACTTCAGGTAACTTGGTTTCTTCATATATATATATAGATATACATGTTCATATTCATATAAAAATATATACAAATTGTGAATATATAAATATATATATACATATATGTATATTTATATGTATATATAAAGGCTACATAGTTACAATCAAAATCTTAACATTTTTGTTGTAAAGGCATTCTTGGTAAAGGTATATGCATGGTAAAACTTTGTGTGGTAAAGGCATGCATGGTAAGGGCATATGCATGGCAATGGACTCATGGTAAAGGTAATCATGATAATGGCATGCATGGTTCTGTCATACAACCATATTTAGGGCGACTAGATTATGTAACAGAGGAAGAGCAAATTATGTGTCAAGGTTGACTAAATTATGCAGCAAGAAAAGGCAAATTATGCAGCATAATGTGACACATTTTTAAAAACTGATGTACTGCATTATTTTGTCATTTGAACATGTGTTACCACTGTCTTTGCAAAGGTTTCCCCTCATTAGTACCAGTTTAATACCCAAATACAGCAGTAAGCAACTGAAAGGAGACCACATAATCTTAGCGAAGAGCTTTCCACTGCATAGCAACACATGTTGCTGCGTTTTAGTAACTTTTGATCCATTTGAGATAGATAGAAAGAATTCTTAAAATCTGCAGATTATGCAACATTTCTGGATAATGTAGCAAATGCATCCGAATCAGAATTAGGTGGGCAACATCGCAGTTGCAGAATCATATATTTCCACTGGCTCTGACTATATGTGGTCGATTCAAGCATCTATATCATAACATACGTAAGGTCTAATTCTCTAAAACAAAAATATTAATAACGGCGTGACTTGTAAGCCATTAAAAAATATAGAAGCATTTGCATTATCTGTATAGAGATGTGAAGCTATCTGGTTTACATGTGAATAATTCGAACAAGTGTTGTGTAATTTACGCAGGTTCTTGGTTCTTTTTACTATTTGCATCAGAAGCTCACAGACAGGAGGCTATACTGTTTCCTGGGAATTTGGTTATGTAATGGTATTCCAGAAGCTGTACAAAAAGAATATGCAAAAACTAGACAGTAGGGGTTTCCCTGCAATGTTGCGATGATGTAGCAGGTGCTGTGTCACCAGAGCACCGAGTGGCCCATTGAACACTGATAATTGCTGTATTTTACTATCCCTATAGCAGTCAAAGGAGACATTTTCATTGATTGCATCAGGACCCATGGAATCCTTCCTACGCTACTGCCTTGGGTAGCTGATAGACAAAGTCAACCAGAGAATCATCCATTCACTTGAGGACTCTTATTTCTGAGAAATCAATGTCCATTTGATGCCTTCTGGGGGCTACACCTTAAAAACTGGAGTTGCATCATAGTCAGGTGCTGTCTGAACACGACTGGGCAGGGGGAAAGTAGTCCTTCAGGTTTTTAGAGCTTGGCCAGGTGTTGACAGGAATGTGTGGTGGTAAGTGGAGCTGCGCTGCCAAGGGGAATGGGTGGGGGGGGGCAAAGATGATGAGTGAAAGGAGAATCAAAGTATAAGTGCCTGGTGAGCTGTGAATAAGCAGAGAGTGAGGCTGCTCAGACAACAAATATACATGAAGGGGGGGTGAATAACATCACAGAGGTCTCCCCTAAGCTGGGAAAATATAGCAAAACAATCATTGGCAAATCCAATAGTTCTGGCTTGAATATACTAGCACATGCAAGCACAGACATGCACACATTTTGAACAACATAATCGAAACAAAAACTGCAGATATTTACTCTAGTCTATAATTCAGGAACACATACACTGGCTACCTTTGGGAAGCAAAGCTCCACTCCACACAATTTTTACTGTATTTAATGACCCACAGTACAAACTTCCAGACTCTGACACATTTGTTATTTTATGATGATGCCTTTTCTTGAGTGCTTCACATAAAGTTACAAAGTGGCATATGCTTCTCTTTCACTTATAATTTATCAGGCTATCAAGGATGGAAGAAGATGGATCCAGAATCTTCTGAAAATGCTGTGACTGCTAATTAACCTTATTGTGTTTTTATACTGTGTTTTTAACTGGCATCTTCACCTACCAGCATCTCTTGGCTTCCCACAAACAGCGCTACTCGCTGCAACGATTCCCTTCCTTCAGCCGCCATTCCCGAGGGCGAGGCGAGACACGCCCCCTCGGCTGGCCACGCCCCCCGCCATACCTACAAATAGAGCGCGCCGGTGCCAGGCGTCGCATTTACGATTGGCTCCTGAGGCGAAAAGCCGGGAGCAGGGGCAAACTACTTTTTAAAATTATTGTGTTTTTATATTGTGTTTTTAACTGGCATCTTCACCTACCAGCATCTCTTGGCTTCCCACAAACAGCGCAACTCGCTGCAACGATTCCCTTCCTTCAGCCGCCATTCCCGAGGGCGAGGCGAGACACGCCCCCTCCAACCTCCCGACCCACCGGCATAAAGCATGTGTCTTAGTAGGAAGCGCAGCGGACGAGCGCAGCAGGCGCGACTTTTGCGCACCGAAGGCGCGCCTAAGGCAAGCCCGTCTGCGCCCGTCCGCGGCCGGACGGGGCTAGGGGCACGACATTATGCCAAAATGATGTCTTATTCCTCAAAAGAACTCATCACCCTTCAAGGCCACTGGCCACTTCCCGATCCCACCCGCAGGCTCGTCTCCGCATTAGGCCTCGCCTCTTCCTCTTCCTCCCCCACGACACCACACCCTCCGTTGCATACCCCCCCGTCACCATGTCCCCTCCCACCCGACCCTCACCCCACTACCCCGCCTTTGTCTGTATTCCTACTCAACACCAGGTCAGCGGTCAAGCACCACCACGAGCTGTTCGTCCTACTCGATTCAGAGAAACCTGACCTACTGCTCCTGACCGAAACCTGGTATTGTGATTCCTCCCTTCCTGTTCTCCTGGCCACCCTACCCCCCTCCTATGTGGCCTTACGTGCCGACCGCCCAGCAGGCAGGGCCGGTGGTGGGGTCGCCTTAATCGCCCGGTCGGAATTGAACTTTCAATCACTTCCCTTTTCCCCTATCCCCTCTGCTGACTTTTTGGTTGTCCGTTCTCTTCTATCCTCCCCTCCTATTATTTGCCTTTTAATGTACCGCCCTCCTCAGCCTTCGCCCTCATTCCTACCGGCATTTCAAGACCTGTTGGCCAACTTGGTGGTCAACTACGCCTCGGTCTTGGTGCTGGGAGACTTCAATTATTGGCCCTCAGACCCACATGAGTGTACGGCCTCTAAAGAATTCACAGAATCTCTCCTGTCTCTCAACTTTGCTCCGCATATAACTGTCCCTACTCACTCCCATGGGCATATACTCGACCAGGTCTGGTCCCTCAACCTCCCAGTGGCTTCGGCAGCAGTCTCTCCCTGCCCCTGGTCTGACCATGCCCTCATTTCCCTCTCCATTCTCCGCAACCCGGTATCAAAAACTCCGCATGCCAAAAACACCTGGGCGCGGAACTGGAACAAACTGGATTTTCCCTCCCTGACCTCCCTGCTTTGAAACTCCACTCCCACCCTCTCCGGCTTATCATCTACCTCTCAAGCCAAGGCCATAAACATCTGGCTGGCTGGTGGCTGTGATTCAGTGGCTCCCTTACGTCGCATTTCCATCCGTCGACCTAAGGATTCCAACAGATGGTTTAACGACCACCTGAAAGAGCTTAAACTGAGCGTCCGACGGGCGGAGAGGCAATGGAGGAAAAATTACTGTCCTTTATCAAAAACTCACTTCCTCACATCACTGGCCAAATATAAAATAGCAATTCTCGCCGCAAAAACCACCCATTTCTCTGCTAAAATAACGTCCGCTGAAAATAAACCCAGGGAAATTTTTGGCATAGTGAATGAACTGGCATTCTCAGATCGAACCTTACCCCAAATCCCCCCCTCCCAGCCTCTTTGTGATCAACTTAACGCCTACTTCCTGGATAAGATTGTTACCATCAAGGCCAACATTCCACCACCTTCACCTGCATTCGTTGATCCTTCCCCTCCCACCGTTCAATGCCCTCTCACCTCCATTCCCCCCCTTTCTCAGGAATCATTTCTGGAGATCCTTCCCAAAGTGAAGTCGGGGTCTCCGGCGGATGTCTGCCCGGCACGTATTCTGCAGCAAATTTACTCCTGCTGTTCTGAACCCCCCATCGCCTTCCTCAACAGCTCCCTAGCACAGGGTGTAGTGCCCCCCGCGCTAAAGGCAGCTACTATAGTACCCATTTTGAAGAAACCTGGCGCGGACCCTTCCATCTCGGCCAACTATCGCCCAATCTCCTTGCTGCCCTTCTTGGGCAAGGTGATGGAACGCCACGTCACCGTGGTACTCAGCGCCCATATTGAGACCAATGGGGGGCTGGCATCTCGCCAGGCCAGTTTCCGTCCCAGACATTCGACTGAATCGGTTGTGGTCTCAGTCCTAGACAACCTCAGAAAGGGTATGGATGATAACAAACACCAGGCACTGGTCCTCCTTGACTTGTCCGCCGCCTTTGACACGGTGGACCATACCATCTTACTGTCCCGTGTCAGGGCGGCTGGAATCGGGGGATCAGCCCTGGTTTGGCTCTCCTCCTTTCTGAGGGACCGCACCCAGGCAGTGCGGCTAGGCGTCTTCTCTGCCACTCCCCTCCCTGTCACTTGCGGCGTTCCCCAGGGATCCTCTCTTTCCCCCCTGCTTTTTAATCTCTATATCTTCCCTCTTATCTTCGCGCTTCAGCAGCTGGAGGTCACCGTGTACAACTACGCGGATGATCTCCAGCTCATCTTTGATCTGTCCTCCTCTCCCCTTTCTGTCTCTAATTTCCAGTCTACCATGACATTCATCAGGGACTGGATGAACCACAACCACCTTAAGCTGAACCCGGATAAAACCGAGTTGGTTCTCACCGGTGGTTCATCCAGCCCCTGGAACTCTCTTTTTTGGCCCCCCTCTCTTGGGCCCGCACCTTCCCCCTCAACCACGGTCAAAACACTGGGTGTCAAAATGAATAATCAGCTCACCCTTCACCCACAAATCAGCTCCGTGGTCTCCCCTTGTTTCCTCACTCTCCGCACCATCCGCTCTGTTTCCCGCTTCTTTTCCCCTCAGGCACTCAAGATCATCATGGCCGCCCTGGTGATATCAAAACTGGATTATGCCAACGCCCTCTATCATGGCATTCCAGCTTACAGCCTGCGAAGACTTCAGTCGATCCAGAACCAGGAGGCCCGGCTGGTTTACGGCCTCCCACGCTATCACCATTCCACCCCCCTTCTCAGGGAGCTTCACTGGCTTCCCGTAAAAGAACGCTCCCTTTTTAAGACGGGCTGCATGGTCTTCCAGGCCCGCCAAGGCACTGCCCCCGCCTTTATCTCTTCTTTAATAAAACCCTATGTTCCCACAAGAGAGCTCCGGTCTTCCTCTAAGTCCCTTCTTCAGATCCCCCGCTTCACACGTAAAAAGTGGGGTGGGGCCAACTTCTCCACCTTGGCTCCAACATTCTGGAACTCCCTTCCTGACCATCTCCGTTCTGCTACCCAGTACCTCTCTTTTCGCAAAGATTTAAAAACCTTCCTCTTCAATCAGGCTTTCCCCGCTTAGCTCTTCATTCTTATCACTCTTGTCTTTTCCCTCAGTTGCCGATCCTGCCTACTAGCGCCAAGAAACCGCATGGTGTACGCTGCGCTTTAGAAATGTTTTAAATTAGAAATTAGAGGACTTAAACGCACCAATAAAGCTATATGTTCACTTAACCGTCCGTCTCCACTCATGGCCCTTATCTTGCTCCATCCTCCTCCCCTCCCCCTTCATCTGAATAGTCCCTCAAAGTGTATATCTTAAATGATTCATTTTCCAGTATTCAACATTCCAACATTTTTGCATTGTGCTTTTCAATATTTAGATAAATACAAAAGAAGCACGAAAAGTGCACATGAAGAACGCAGGAACCATGCTATGAATTCAGTTGACTTTAAAAGAGTGAATATAAATCTCAAATAATCCTAATCCATTTAGAAGAGAGAGGTCATAGTGCTACAAGGACAAATAAAGCAAACACAAGAGCGGCTGTGGAGAAGCATGAAAATGACGAGGGAGATCTTGGTGCAATAAAGAGCAAGCAATGTACCTATAAATGTGTTGGAACTGGATAGTCTCAGATAGAACCTAATGTTATTGTGTTTGCAGACCGGTTATCCTCGCCTCCTGGAGAGTGCGACTTTGACAGGAATGAGTGCGAATTCAGCCAAGAAAAGAGAAGTAAAACCAGCTGGCATCGGAGAAGGGGTGACACACCAACTTCATACACTGGACCAAAAGGGGACCACACTACTGGGGTAGGTGAGTTGAGCTTCACAATACTTTGAACCAAAAAAAGTTTTTTTCAATTTTCTGAGGTTGGCGTAATGATGACATTATCTTCTTTGTTAATTTTTCTTAGTTCTGACGATGCTTGTTTATAAATTACACTATAGTCATTCACTGTCCTGTTCAAACCCAGAGGTCATCAAGCGAGATCATATGAGAAATTTATTAGAAGCAAATTTCATCTTCAAGCACTAAGGCTCTCTTTATGAGCAGCAGGTGTTTCATGCAATATTTATGGCACTCAATCACATCTGTCTCTGTCGGGGTCATAATTTACGGAGTGTGATAAGTGGCACTGATTCCAAATTTTGGGAGAATAACATGCAAATGTCAATGTTTATTGCTCCAAAATCTGTATGTTCTGGTACTTGTTAGGCGGTTTATCCCCCAGTAAATTTCAGTAGGTTTGACCTTCTGAAATTTACCTAAAAAAAACTGCAGGAGTGTGGTGTTAGCTGCAAAATTCATAATTCCTATATACACAGTAACAGTGGTAGTTACTGCACATCATAGAATTTAACTAACCACTGGTAACGAGGGCCTCTCTGATTCGTTGCACGATAATGGTCAAACGATATGTGAATAGAAAAGACAACCTTTAGCCAAATAATTTTCCATGCCTAAAATGTCTGACCATGGTCTGAGTTACTAAACCCTAGTTACATAATACAGAATACACAAATGAAGGCCTTTTTATGTAGACCCATTCACTTAGGACTTTTTTAAAGAAAACGTTAGTAAACATGCTTTAAAAATAGAAGAGCCTTTATTGGTTAATAAGGAAAACAACTTTGATTTACTTCCTGATTGTGTCTTGAACATGCGTTTATTGTTTGGACTTTGGGAGATTTCGATCCGGCATGCGCTGTCGGCATTACGCACTACCCTTCACGGTTCTTTGGTCCTGGAAGGAGCCTTTCTGTGTGTGGATATATATATATACATAGACAGATAGGAAGGTAAGCTTGCCCCTCCAATGTTGGTTTCAAGAATTGGAGAGCATTGGCGAAAATTAAATCTCTGGCCCAGGGTGTCCATACATCCCCACAATCAAAGGGTTAATATTATATGACTCTGCAATGTATTTTAGCTTCAAAGAGAGAGTCTAACTTGTGAGGTTAGAGGGATACACAGTTCTAACAAACCAAGTGACTTAAAAGTGGTTGCTCTTCAAAATATGCCTCCTCAAAGTAGAATTTTAAATCTTTGTTTTATGCAGATTGTGTGCTCAAACCACCATAAACCCAATTCACAAACAGGTTTGAGAGATTGTTAAAACTAAATTCACCTAAAAATACAATCAGTTCCGATTTCATCTAAATTCTGTTCACTTAGGCCCATCCCAAAGCTCAACCTCAACAGGCATTTTTCAGTTTTTATTTTTTCACTGTTTGAAAGAGTTGTTTCATAAACAGTTTGTTTTATGTCTACAGCTGAGCAATCACCCGATCACTGCACCAGTGAAATTATACCATCTGAGGAGCATGTACATCATTAGGCATTGTCTCCCATTCCAGGTTTGAATTTCTTTGTGCCTCAATGGCAAATAATGAACAATCCTTCCTTCCCCCAGACAAACCTGACCCAGACCAACTTCTACATCCTTGATGTTAAGTAATTGTACCTCACTCAGAGCAGAGGCACTTCTCAAAATAATTTACAGCAGTCACCATTCTGGCTCTGCAGTCAAAATGTGTCCATGGTCCAGCTCTGTAACTTCATAACTTGATTCATGATCTGTCCCAAAAAGATGAAAGGGGTGGCACTTATGTCTCTCCTCAAAAGACCTTCTTTGGGTGCTTCTTTATCAATAAATTATCATCTTATTTTCTTCCTGCCATTTGCTTCAGCGCTTCCGGAAAGCTTAGTGATAGGGCAGTGGTAGAGCTTAGTCAAAGATAACAAAACCTTATATAGATTCAAGCTGGTTTTCAACCACGCTTTGAAATGGGTCAGTGGTAGTGTCTGCCTTCGACATCTTGAGATTTCAATGTGATGGCAGAAGTGTAACTGTGTTGGTCCTATTCAATCTATCTCCTGTATTCAACACCATCAGCTCTGAGTAGCTTCTCGCTAGGATGAGCAACACTAGGATTAGGGATATTGCCTCATTATTTAATGCCCAATGCCTTCTGAGTTATTTAGCAAACCTCTGACATCTGTGGTTCTCAATAGATCAGCTTCATCACTGACTTCTTTCAATGTCTAGGTGAACTCTCTGACTTTCTTGGATGAATCATTAGGTTATTTTGTATAAACCGATGACAGTCAGGATTTGGAAAACAGAGATTCTGCTTCCATATAATCCAATTTCTCTAACATTACTGAGGTTTGGGCATCACAATCTTCAGTGGACAAGAATCTAGGATTGTAATTCAACATACAATTGTCGCTGGAGACTCAGATGCACTTTGTTTCATAATAATGTTTTTTTTCAAATGCATTTTACTTGCTGTATACTAACATTCTTGACCTACTCTTCTAAAGTAACGATTGCAAATGATTACATATCATCTTGGTTAGAATAACATAATGTTGTATATATTAGCTTCCCTAACGTAAGATCTGTCAGGAGCACATCAAACAATAAAAAGGCGTATAAAATGCAATTTTTAGTAATTGTAGGAAAATGTTGACAAATTTAACGGAAAGTACTAGTTATTTAATTGAAGCAAATATTCAAACGCGATATAGTGATACAGTCCGTTAATAGGAATGTGGTCAATCAATAGATAAATGTAGGACCAATGCTTTTTATTGCATCAAAAACAGTGAGGACATGAGTAGTTTCCCATAATTTGTGCAATTCCAGCAAACAGGCATCAACTACAGCCGACACGTTTTCATCACAAGGACATTTTCAAGGCTGTGGAGGAAATGATGTGGAAATAAGCGCAAATTAACAAAATTGGAGACAAATTAGAGGTTTAGAGAAGGAAGTGAATGTGACTGATGGATGGTGGATTGTGGAAAGACTGGTATAAGTCTGTAGTGTCAGTGCGAAGCAAAGGGACTCCCCTTGGTGGCCCAGAGGACTCTGATGTAGCAACCATGTATACAAGTATTGTTCTCAATTACAACCATGTTGATGCAAATGTGGCCGTGATTTTTTTGAGGTGTGCAGTTAATATTTTCCACTGCTACCATTGTAAAAAGGTAGCTTCCCCAAACCCCATATTACAATAACCTGAGATATTCACAGTGCTTCGGTTTTCACTCTAATTGTCCTGAATGAATGTGACAACATAACTCCTTCAATGCCCTCTCCCCAGGATCTTTTTATCGCCAACAACATTACCCATAAAGTATTCTTTTTAATAGATAAGCCCCTCTCCCAGACCTAAGAATGCTTTGCAGCTTTTTAATTTTATTATATGATTCTGTCCATTCCCACCACTTCACCAGTCCCATTTCTTGCACATACCAACACTCAAAAAAGCCTTCTAGGTTCAAAAGCTTTCCAAGTTCGAGCAGCTTCTCTCTTAAATAGACACCCTCATCATCTCCCAGATTATCTAAACTGTTGGCACACATTAAAGACATAGCTCTACCTTCATTAAGCTATATAATTTAATTAGCTCAATAGCGCCAAGTTCATCCGTGTGGTAGTGTGCTTTAGGTAAATACAGATCTGCATCTTTCATCCCCTTTCGTTGACATTGTCAATTTTAACTGCTGTAGTGTGTGTTTTCATCTCCTTTTCATTTATTTGGCTTATTGTTCGTGCCTTTTTCTGCACTTTGGCTAACTTGTGCTTACTTGGCCTTTTCTGCGATGAAACAAGTTACAGCTGTGTGAGAAAGTTCTAGTTTATAGCAGGTGTGCAGCTCAGGCAGGCATCCAAGTGCAGTGCTCAACTCTTTCTATCCTGTATGATTCCTTCCTCAGTCCGAGATGGTAGGAACATTCCCTGAATTAAACCAACCCCTACATTAAACAAAAAGAGGCCTATATAGACTTGTTTTTGTTTCCTCTTTTGGAACAGTATAATTTTCTTTTCACTACAATACAAACCCTTTTTAGCATACATCTTTTAGAATGCTCTTTTAACATTTAGATTTTTGTCTGTACCACAGAACTTCTATGAAAAGAGAAATTGCTCTTGCATGTTTGTGCTGCTGTCCAGAAACGGTGCAAACATTTTCAGCAATCAATCCAAAATAGAAATGTGCCTGCTACAGTTTTACTCAGGCACAATTTCCAGGCCTATGTGAAATCCTAATGCTGCTACCGTACATCTTATCTCACTTTACAAAAGCACCAGCTGTTTTTACCTTGCCTTCTTTCTGGTACATTCGCCTATCAGAGCAGCTAGGACGCTGGGTTTGAATCGCCTCTCATCTGAAATCTATGATTCCATCGAACCATGGGGGAATTTCATGTTACCAGATACAGAACAGTGCAAATAAAATAAATACATTGTCATTTTTTTTACTATTATCGCATGCACATCTCATTTCTTGGTCTACCACATTTTATGTCGCAGCTTATCAGACTGCAGAGCTAACTTGTTTCAAAATCCAATGGAGGACATGTTGAAAACTTACTGATTACGCCAAATTGCACCGCTATCCTCCTCCTCGTAATCAGCACCCTGTATCTTTTATTTACCCACTAAACAGTGCTGGAGGGAAAAACGTTTCATAACACGATGACAATATCGTACCTGAAAGTACCACAGACTCCGACTTTAGGTTTGTCAATTTATTATAAGGCCAAAAATAATAAGATGTACACACATCGTAAGACCATCATATATAGGTACAGAAAAATCAATACAGAGCCGATCCTGAGAATATAAGTGATTGGACATAGGAGAAATAAAATGGGGAACTCCAAGAGCAGAATACAACTTAAAATAGAAACAGAGTCCAACTCTCTTTTCATGAGAAAATAAATCAAATCTGTCCCTACACTATTCTAAAAGGGTTCCCATCTAATGCCTTTCTATCAGCTCCCAAAGGTGTCAGCACGTGTTGACTTCCTAAGAAGTACTCATGCCAAATGGGTTAGGATGCTTAAGGCTAGGAGCGAAGTCTAAGATGCTCCTTTCTCTCCGAAAGCTAGCAAAAGTCTAGGGTCACTTTCTAAATGGGGAGGTTCACGCTTTATAATTAAGTTTCTTTGTTTGGCTCGGTGACCTTGACGCCTAGAACAGCCAGACACGAAAGATACCCTCCCTTCTCGCTTCCAACTGTCTTCAAAGCATTCCTTGTATCTTCTCCAATCTGAAAATAACGAGTTGACATTCCGATACCTGCAGTAGGGTGAAAACACTGCTATTTCTTGAAAACAACATAAATTTCATTATTTAATTCGAAAGGCCAAGGAGGTGTAAAACAAGTACAGTCTTGGGCCTAGGAAGTAGGGCAATTTAAACAAAAACAATTACAGGATATGGCTATATTGTCCTGCTTTCTGTATACGCAGGCATGATAATACATACATGATCATATTATAACATGGCACTATAATGCATGAGTAAATGAATCTATTGAATACATGTTCATAATCATAAAACACTGCAAACAATATGTTATACCCAGGTGCATAACAACTATGACTATAATACACCCATACAAAAATAGTGTTGAGAGCGCTCTATCAGATCCCCCCTCTTATGACTAGTGTCATAACACCATATTACATTCTTTCAGAATTTCCTCCTTTTAGAACAGACCAACCTAAACAGAAGATGTAGCTTGCTGTCCGTGTCTAACTCTCTCTAACCCTTTAAGATTCTGGTAATGACTGTCCTGCAGTCTTTCTATTTGCTGTTCTCGTTTCTTCAAAACATTTTCTTGGTGTCTGGCTCTTTGCCATTTGCATGCTTTGATGACTCCCAATAATATAATTATGGAAATACAGTTATGATAATGGGTTTCAAGATATAACCCATAATTCCCTGTCCCAAACTGCCAAACCAATTGCCAATTTGTCCGAAACCCTTGCCAATTTGATCCCAGAGTCCCTCAGCAGCCACATTTTTCAATTCTTGGGCAGTTTCACATAAGCATTCTTACCACACACAAAATAGACATTAGGCACTATGGTCAATTTATCCAATAGCGTTGTTCGTATGGACTCTTCAATCAGAAAAACATGTTCACAATCACTTTCACCCACGAAATTCTTATCATAATATGTGGACGGATGTCTAATGCACAACTTTCCTTTCTGATGAAAGTCTAAAGCTATGGGTCCTGAACTCCCCTTTGCCTTGTGATCTAATTCTTCCTTGGTCCATGGCAGTACCTTATGCTTTGGATCTGGACGAAACAAAGTTTGCCTATGTCGATCTTCTATCTGATCTACGAATTTCTTTTCAATGTCAGTTAGCATGCAGGTTAAATTGTGTCTGTGCATAGGACGTATCTAGTGTGATATAGGCACAAAGAACTTAGACATGCGCTCTACTTCCTTGTAATAATCATATTTGTTCATGTATTTTAGGACTGGCACTTCAGAAAGTACCACATCATAATTTGAGAAATAATATTCAAAATGTGCTTTGCTATAAAACATACTTAATAATACACTGTAATGCCATAAGTCACAGGCAAGTGATGGTATCATATGCCTTCCTCTACTGAAGCAGGTAATTGCATACACACATAGCAGTCTTTCGCTACCATGGTGTCCACGTACTCATACAACAAGCGTGCATATGCATTCAGCGTGAAATCACCCTTTGACAGATCTACATGCAATCTACGACTAGTTTCCTTGATCATTTCCTTATCTTTCATAGATGGGCCATCTTCTATATCGACTTTTGAACCAGGTGGGGTACGGGTAGGTTGTTCCTCATTCTTTTCATCATTGGAAGACCCACTCAACAATGTGACAATCCCCACAATTATAACAAGCAGTACTATTGCTATTAAAGTTCCAATGATACATTTTTGTTTTTGATTTGATGTTTCGGATGCCATGTTTCCACTGTCGTATTGGATACACCAAAGAAACGTGAAATGTCTCTGTTTTCTTTTCAGTACTTTTAGTTCCGGTCACAATGTACTTATTGATTTCTTTACTCAATTGTTGCTGAATTTAGTCCATTAATACTAAGCCTATTGTAGAGAAGTAGTCAGCCCTACTCCTGAATTCTATTCTCCATGGGAAGGACCCTAATTTTATATCTTCTTTCACTGGGGGCTAGGTTATCTTCTTTCTAAGGCCTAATAAGTTCTTTGATCAGATTACAGTTCAATCTTCATCTCTAATGAGGTTAGAGCCAAGTATTTGGAGTTCCATTTGCAGGATTTCAGCCCAAATTTCTCCCAATTCCAAGGCAGTAAGTTGTCGACCAAAAGAAGGGAAAATAACTTGATTAAGGATCAAGAATTTCAGTCCACTCAACCTGGGCGGATTCGGAACTTGCAATGTCAGGGTTCCAAAGGCTTCAACTCCCGGGACTAACAGCTGAATATCAATCGAGAGGGTGTCCCCTCCATAGCTCACTGTTCTAGTTCCCAGTCTCCCTGAATTCTTCAGTCTCTGCATCTGCAACCAGATGTGTCCACTCAGGAGACGCGTATTTCTGAGATTGTGTTCTTTTTCTGCTTGAGCGCCTTAGATCATCCGGATTATCTTCTTGTTCACTTTGTTCGGATTCAGACATTTCAGGAATCGGAGCAAGATTTTTCTCAGATGCGAGTCTTATGTTCAGCCTTTCTTTTTTTGCTGGCCACTTCTCTAATCTGGCACTTTCTCCCTGTTCTTCCTCTTTGTCTGTTCCTTCTGTGCCAGGCCGTTCACTCTGGTCGGGTTCACAGGAAACTTCCACAATGTCATCAATCTCAGGCTCTGTAGTTTGCTCTTCCGCAGGCAGTTCTCTTTCTTCCTGCTCTGGTTCTTCCTGTACGCCTCAGATTCAGTAGTTCTTCGAGCAACTTGGGGAATGGGTGATTCCTCTCTAGGCTCCGGAACTTTGCGGGTATGTGATGCATGGTTCCAATGTGGCAGTCCTCCACACTTTACCGCTGTATTCGTGACCAATATCACCTGATGTGGTCCTCACCAGCGGGCATCCAAACAACTCTTCCGCACGTGCTTGCGTACAAGAACCCAATCTCTGGGATTCAGATCATGCAGCAGGTCTCTCGAGGTGGATGCAGTTGCAGCCTCGACCTGGTGGAACACTGAACTAACCACATCAGCCAGTCCTCTACAATAGGCCAACACCATATCATCAGTGATATTTATCAAGGCGTTTGCTGGTACCATAGGCAATCTCATAGCTCTCCCTGTCAGTATCTCATGCGGTGATAGCCCTGTTCTTCTATCAGGAGTGCTACGCAAACTCATTAACACCAGTGGCAAAGCATCTGGCCACTTCAATGCAGTCGATGAACACACCTTAGCCTCTCTCATTTTGATTGTCCCATTCACCTGTTCCACTAGACCAGAGGCTTCCGATCTATAGCTGCAATGCAGTCTCCGGTCTATTTTTAAAGCAGCGCACAACAGTTTCATGAGTTCACTATGGAAATGAGTTCCTCTATCTGTTTCCACTGAGGTCGGAAATCCGTATCTCTGTATAAATTCTCGCAACAGCAGCTTTGCCATAGTGAGACTATCACATCGTCAAGTTGGATATGCCTCAACCCAATGTGAAAAGATACACACCACCACCAAAACATATCTCAGCCAATTGCATCTTGGCATCTCAATAAAATCCAATTGTATTCTATTAAAGGGACCTCCTGACCTTCCAATGTGACTCATTGTAACCACAGTTATTTTCCCTGCATTTATTTGCTGACATGTAACACATCTATGACACACTTCTTCAGCAATCACACAAAAGCGTGGATTAAACCATGTCTGCCTGAACACTCGCACCATGGCATCTCGTCCCTGATGAACTGCTCCGTGAATCTACCTTGCCATAGGGCTCAACAAACAATTTGGAAATATTGCTCTGTTATCAGTTGACACCCAAATGCCATCATTTCTCTTTGCACAGCCTGCTCTGACCCATGAACAGCTTCTTCCTCTGAGACTTCATCTTGTAACCGTTTCACCTCATTCCATGTATCAGCTACAGCTAACATCATGCTGAGCTCGGTCTCTTCTCTGCTTTCTCCTGTATATTATCTATTCCTAACAAAGGTTCAAGAGACAATTTGTTTAAAAGTACAAAACATAAATATACAAATCAATAGTACATTAAAGAAAAAAGGAAGGGGAGAAAGAAAAAGAAAGAAATATAATAGGAATACCCATATGCAAAAAAAACAATCAATATAAATGTATTACAAGATCAGAAACAATTAAGACAGTAACGCTCAAAGCAATGTGTTGGTATACAAACAATATAAATCACAAACCAGACAAGTGGCAAACCAAAAAATACACGTTACAGTGAGGGTACAACATATACATAAATAAATGTGTCCTTCATAAGTATTGGCCACAAAGGCGTCAACGGCGTTTCGACCACTGTAAAATTACACGGTCATCCTCAGGACTAAAAGTTCCATTGAGCGTCACACATGATTCAATCTCTGAAAAATACATATGGGTCACAGTTATAAAAAGTAAGCTCCTTCAAAAGAAAAGGCCACTTAGACAAAGGGGAGAAGAGAAAAAAAGGGGAAAAGGAACAGATCCGTGCAATGTAACGGAACGGAAATAGAAAGCTTGCCTCCATAATGGACACCCAGTGAACCAAAAAATAAATCACGAAAATATATCAAAAAAGTCACCTATTTAAAAGGAGAGAGGACTTCAACCATAGTTACTTCGATTGATCCAAGGACAATTTCACAACATCACTAAAAGAAAAAAACTATAATGAAAAACAGGTTCTCTATATACTTTGGAACTAAGGAATAAATCCTTCATCAATGGCCACTTACATAAAAAGGGTGGATATAACTTCAACCAGCCACAAAAGGTCCAGAGTTCGGAAATACAACCCGTCTCAAAGAATCAGGATTTATTTATTTAAGGTTTAGTGGCAACAATCCTTGTAGTTAAAGGAATGGTATCATGAATCGGTGAGCAAAACACCAATGTGCTTCCGCACATGAATCAACTGAAAAAACTAAAGAAAACGAGATATAAAGACCTATGAGTGTGTTGATTTAGAAACAATGTGGCCACAATAACAGTTATCTTCCAACCGATAAAGGCAGGAGCATTAGTCAGAATTGATGACATACATATGTTAAGCCCAAAAAAAATCATTATATGTACATGAGATTACTCCTCCTTTAACGGCATCACTCGATATTGGACCGCCATGGAGTTAAAACGTGATTCACTCGCGTGTCAGCCTCTCATATATATATATGTGTGCGAGTATGCATACATCCAAAGCATTCAGGGCGTTGTGATATCGGCCAAAGAACAGCAGAAATGCTTAATGGGCCAAACCAAGAAGCGACAATAAATTCCGAAAGTTCCAATGCACTGACTCGATGTTTGCCTTCCCGATATAATTTTGGGAAAGACGCGCGTCGATAATGTATAGACAAAGAAAAAGCACTTCAAAACACCGTCAGAACCTGACGACAAGCGCCATCTTAGAACGGTGAAATGCCTGCTTAGGTAAAATGAAAAATGGGTTATGTGCCCTCTTGTAGTGGTCCGAGAGTAACCGAGCATTATGTTAAAAACAAAAAGGAAAACATATCATTGGAATATATATTCCAAAAAATTGGAAATTAGATAAAAGAATCCACCACCATAGAAAAAAGAAAAGACGAAGCATTTTCATATCGAAGGAACCTTTACAGTAGTAGGATTTGTATACACCTCCTGCATTTGGGGAACCTAAATAAAGTCTCATAAAGCCCATTACATAACACCGAAGTGTTTGTCATCAGTTTGTCAAGAGAAAGGGACAAATATATACAGTATTCCAGGATTGAGAGAATAAATACAAAATACAATATGAAAAAAGACTGTACAGAGGTACATTTCAAAAATTACATTTTCAGTTTACCACCCATTGGGGGCAATTCCAAATAGTCGACAGGAGGCTATTCTCAAAACAAAATCTATATATGGTCGCACTGAGTACATACCAAATGGGGTGTGATTGTGGTCACAAACAACAGTAACAATGCCATCCAAAACAAGATATTAGTTGCATATATATCAGTCTTTCAACTATATATTACAGATGACATTCCTCCATAGAGTTGAGCCCCCGATTGAGACTATCACAGCGAAATATCCAACGACATTCGATCTTGTTCAAGATATTGACAATACTTCCTCCTCTGGCAGGAACACGAACCACTTCAATTACCTGCCAACGCATGTCGGAAGGAGCGTGGTTATGCTCTAGATAATGTGCTACCAATGGGACATTTTCAGTTCTCCTGTATATTGCCCATTAAAAACACATGCATGTATGGCACAAAAACGAGCTACTTCATCTGCATAATTATTGCCCTTTGTGACAAAGTCTTCTCCCTTTCCGTGAGCAGCGCATTTTACCACTGCTATGGCCTTGGGCTTTTGCAAAGCGTCCAATAATTGGCGCACATATTCACCATTTCAAATTGGAGACCCTGAGGATGATAAAAATCCCCTTTGAGACCACAACTGACCAAAATCATGAACTACACCAAACCCGTACTGGCTGTCCGTATAGATTGCCACTCAGACTCCATGTGAAATAGTACAGGCACGTATCAATGCAATGATTTCCACTACCTGAGCAGAGAATACTCTATTCAAACAGGCAGCTTCTACTACTCCGGTGATTGTACATACAGCAAATGCTGCTCTTAGGTACCCTTCATTGTCTCTTAAACATGAACCGTCAACAAAAAGGATCAAATCAGATTCAGGTAAAGGTTCATCGACAATGTTAGGTCTGGGTTTGGTAGACAGTTCAGTGACATCCAGACAGTCATGCTCTTCACTATTTTCATCTCCATCTTCTTGGGGAACAGGCAACAATATTGCGGGGTTCAGGGTAGTGCAACGTCTCAAGGTAACATTTTCCGATGCTAAAATAACTTGCTCATATTTAGTTAACCTGTTGTTCGTGAGATGTTGCGTTTTTGTACGGGTCATCAACAATTCCACAGAATGTGGCATGTAGACAATTAACGGATGACCCATCACAATGCTCTTGCATCTTTCAATGCTGACACCAGTTGCAGCAACGGATTTCAGACATCCGGGCAACTCAGAAGCTACCGGATATAATGTAGCTGAAAAATAGGCCACTGGTCTACAGACACCCCCATGTGTCTGTACAAGGACCGCTCATGCACATCCCTCCTTGGCATTCCAAGAGCTGGGGCACGACATATGCTTTCTCGCAACTCATGGAAGGCTCTCAAGCACTCCTCATCCCATGGTACCGGATCACTGATATCTTTTCGTGTTAATCTTAACAAAGGCTTTGCTTGTTCGGAGAAGTTTGGGATCCACTGTCGACAATAGCCGTTTGCTTTTTCAGAGTTCCCATTTGTAGGATCGCCTCTATGCGATCTGGTGATACTCTTCGCTTTCCTTTCTCAATGCGATGTCCTAGATACTGTACTTCAGGAAGACAGTATTGTAATTTATTTGGAGAGACATTGTGTCCATTCTCTGCCAAATGGTTTAACAGAGCCACTGTATCAATCCTGCACACATCCTCATTTTCTGAGGCGACCAAAAGGTCGTCTATATATTGAACCAGGACTGATTTCTGGGGCACCACCAGTCCTTCGAGATTCTTTTTCAGGCAGTGGCTAAAGATGGAGGGGCTTTCTGTATGCCCTTGTGGAATTCTACACCATGTTAAGACATAGTCGCCCATCCGAAATGCAAATAAATACTGGCTATCCTCGTGTAACGGTATAGAAAAGAATGCCTGAATCTATGACGGTAAACCATTCCGCTTCACATGGTATTTGAAAGAGAATCACGGCTGGATTCGGAACCACAGGACAACAGGGAATCACAATTTCATTAATCCTGCGCAAATCCTGTACTATCCTGTACTTGCCGCTAGGTTTCTGTAGTCCCATAATCGGTGAATTACAGGGACTATCTTGTATCTCCTTTAGAATGCCTTGGGCAATCATTGACTCAATGACAGGAGTGATTCCAGCCACTGTTTCTGCAGACAGTTTGTATTGCGGGGTTCTTAGAAATTCGGCATTCGGTCACACCTGTATCTTCACTGGTTCCACACCACGGATTAACCCTATCTCTTCACCTGTGAAATCCCACACCTGAGGGTCAACTGAGTCTCTCAAATAATGCGGCAATTCGGCCTTTGTGAGAACCACAAACAGTTCTATGCACATGCTCATATTGGCCATTTTGAAATTAGCATCGTCATCATAAATCTGCAACTCCACACCTCTTGGGGTGCAGAGATGTTACAATTTAATTTGCACAACAAATCACGGCCCAAAAGACAGACCGGACTTGTATTGCATACCACAAACTGGTGCTTGTCCTTGAATGGCCCTATCCTGACTAGTAATGCATTTGTTAACGGGTTAGTCATTCTCTGATTGCTGACACCCACTACTTGTGTCGATTGTCCAGAAAGAGATAGAGTGGGGACCACATCTGTTCTTACTGTGGAACACGCAGCTCCTGGACCTAATAAGAAGGAAAAAGGGTATCCGTTCACCTCTGCGTCTACGGCCACTTTGATCTACCTCTAATATGGTAGCGAGAGGACATTCTTACTGCACCTCCCTCTGATACTCTAGAGGGCCCTGAGATTGATCGTATTTATCTTGTATTTCAAAATACAGCATCTGTTGATAGGTCTGATTGTAACCGGGTATTTTGGGAGGCTGTGGCACCTGTACTTGTGGCTCGCAACCTCCGTACATGGACCTAGGTCTAGTCACTGTCTGTAGAGTCTCGCTCATATGTCCCTCTCCCTCATATGGAATCTGATTGGCAGGATTCAAGCGACACTCGTGCTTACAATGTCCCGTCTTATGACAATAATGGCAGGCAGTCACCTTTTTCTATTGTGCCACCCACTGACTTGTACTCATTTCTGTACCTCTTCCTCGTCCCTGGCCTGGTTGGGTTGCTGGTTGCTGACCCATACCTCGGCCACTTCCTCTGCCTCGACCTATACCTCTTCCAACCCCCTGCATGTAGTCTGCACTTCTCAACTGAGCCAACATCACCTTGTCTTTCAGTTTCTTTTGTGCTGATTCTACTTGATCACTACAATATTTAGCATACCACAGTATTTCGTCCACCGACTTATTCTACCAACATATTAGGTGGTGCTGTATCATCAGACTAATATCGGATCTCAAACCCAACACAAACGTAGAGACAAACTGTCCCATATCCTTCTGATCAATAGTATCCAATCCGCTATGCTGTTTGAATGCCAATAACAATCATTCATAATAATCATGCACTGATTCCTTCGGCTCTTGAGTAGTACGATCGATTTTAAGCCATTCAACAATCTGTGGCGCTACCTTAGACTGCAGCCAGGTAATTACTTGATCATATTTCCTCATAACATCAGGTGAAGGACCATGCATTACGGAGTCTCTAGGTGGTTCTGCTGTTGGCCATTCAATAGCAATTTTGCATGCTGCCCACAAATCTGACTGTCCCACTATATCAAACAGAGTATTCAAATCTATCCACAACACTTTCGAAATCTTAACAAACCGGTCTATCTGCTTATACCATTCCGCAGGTTTTTCCCTCAGCCGAGGAAAATCATTCGTAAACACAGCCAAATCACCTCTGCTCCATGGCAACTGTACATATCCTCCATTCTGCACCTCCCTTAGAGGAAAATTTCCAGTGGTTTCCGTCCCTTCCCCCTGAGATGAAGAGGTACCTATCCCCGTCTTACCGCTTTTCTTTTTGGCCCACTTTCTTCCCATCTGTCTAATGCTTTCCAAGCACGCATGCCTGTTATCAATTCTCTAATCTGAGCTTTCAAACCAACAGTTCGCTTTTCCTTCAATTCCTTATCTGTGTAATTTAATCTGCAAGAACCCTGCATCATCTAGGTCTTTTTCAAATCAACATCATACTTTCGTGCTAACTGCCATAGGGCATCATAAGCCTGTTTTGCCTTTCTTGTAATATCCTTGGCTACAAACAACAATTCATTCGGGTCATATGTCTCAATTCTTTCCAGAGGCAAATTCCCTTCTACCACTTCATCAATTTCCACCTTCAATCAAACTATATCCAACATTGGTGCTTTTATTGCGCTCTGCAACACTTTCTGGTTTCTTTCCTTTTCTACACCTTCTCTGTCACAACTCTGTGTTCTCTTCGGTATGGCTCCTTCTACCCTCTTTGCTGCTGAACGATCTTCTCTATCCCAGCTCCTACTCCTCCAGTGATTACCTGCATACACACCTTGCGGCCCACATAGTATCCTGGAAAGCTCTGCTGTTCTTCTTTCCTCTCTTGGCAACATTGACTCTCTCACTGGTTGCACCCTCATTTGGCGGTCTGACCTAGAGTTTGCCAGGATTCCTGTTGGTCTCCTTTCCGACCCACTCTCCATTCGTGATGGATCTGCAGTAGCAGGTAATGGAGTACTGTAAGCCACAGGTACCTGTCCTAAATCTGCTCCCGTTTGTGTAAGGCTTCCCCCAGATATTGTCTCTTCCCTGTCACTGGTGTATTGCTGACTGTCATTCTGTCTCTCATCAGGAGTATATATGGGGACTACTGGTCCAATGGTAAAAGACACTGACAGGGCATCGGGTAACTGCATATTCCCTGCAGACCGGGCTGGTTCGTAATTGGTGTATCTCGTTCCCCCTGACCCTCCAAGGATCTGCACCATAGCTATTTGTCTCTTGACTTCATTTGGCTGTTCTGCAAATCTCACCTGCCCTGCTCCCACTGTCTCCTCTAGTGGTTGTGACCTTTCCGTCTCTGTCTTGGAATCACAAGGTGGAGGTCGTTCTGCCAAGAACCTGTCCAGAAAACTATCATCTGTATCACTATCCTCATCTTTCTTACTCTTTCCCTCTGCTTCTTCTGCTAACATTCGAAAGGGATACAAGCGCTCTCCTTCTATCGTGTCTACTCTCCATCGTTTCGGCTGTGCATCCCATATGGCATCTTGATATGCCTTAATTGCTCTCCTCATTCGTCCTTGTGATGTCTCTCATTTCTTTGCTAATGCAGCTCTCATTAAAGCATCTAAAGCCTCAAATTGCGTGGATCGAGGTGGAGGTTTAAGGGCAGCCATCACCCCTTTCAGCTGGTACAAAACCTCCATACGAAATGACTCATAACGAGGGAAAGCCAATTCCCCTTCCTTTTCTGTGATTTTATGCCAATTTTGAAGCCAAACAATTGTATGCAAACCCACATTCGTTGCCATATAATGTGCGGGGGTATCCTCCGGTGGAGCTTCCTCTCCAATCCGAGTCACCACCCCTCTGTCACCTCTGCACAAATCTCTCAACACCCGAAAGCAACGCATCGTAACAGTCAATCGATATTGCAACCCACAATCCAATAGTCAATTACTAGCGCAAAGTAACCAATCCCAGAGCGGCCTTACACCAACCGACCAATCCCAGCGCGGCACACCCTGACGTCACTACTCACTCCTTGCAGCTGCTCACCCGCCTTCACAATTTCACTCCGTACATTCGCTCACACATTCACTTCTACAAGTAAACTGTGTAACCCAAAGTTATTAACCAAGTAACCGGTCCTACCACAGTCACCATAACTTACAGTTACAATAACAAGTAATTGTCTGTCCGCTAAAAGACCGATAGCATACTCACACAAGAACACACATCTTCTATGACCTCTGGCCTGCGTTGGTCATTTACTCATTGCGAACCCCCCCAGGTACCTGAGGTGTCTCACAACAAATGATTTCCGCACTCACACAAAGTTCCCTAACACAAGTGAGCAGTCGACAGCCCTTCACGACTCCCACAATTACTCAGACAATTACATTTTATAATACTATCCCGGGAGCTTGGACTTCTCTTAAGCCCGTTCACCAAATTACCTGATCCGCACGTGTTCGAACCAGTACAATAACCACAATTACTCAACATGCATCTCAACTCCGCAAGACATCATACCAATAAAACACACCGCAATCTAACACTCTTCACAAAACCATTCATATTCACGCCACCTCTCTTCGTTCCGCCGCACCGTCAACGTCTGCCAGATTCCGCCACTCTTCGCCGATGTTCAGTCTGCCGCATCCGGACCTCAATTCCTCCTACTGTGTCCTATATATCTCCCTTCCCCTCACTATTCACGGTAAACCATCTTCTGCTACCATCCTCTGCTACCATTTGATTACGCCAAATTGCACCCCTATCCTCCTCCTCGTAATAAGCGCCCTGGATCTCTTATTTATCCATAAATAGTGCTGGAGGGAAAAAACATTTCATAACACGATGACAATATCGTACCTGAAAGTACCACAGACTCCGACTTTAGGTTTGTCAATTTATTATAAGGCCAAAAATAATAAGATGTACACACATCGTAAGACCCTCATATATAGGTACAGAAAAATCAATACAGAGCCGATCCTGATTCGACATAGGAGAAATAAAATGGTAAACTCCAAGAGCAGAATACAACTTTAAATAGAAACGGAGTCCAACTCTCTTTTCATGAGAAAATAAATCAAATCTGTCCCTACACTTTTCTGAAAGGGTTCCCATCTAATGCCTTTCTATCAGCTCCCAAAGGTGTCAGCACGTGTTGACTTCCTAAGAAGTACTCACGTCAAATGGGTTAGGATGCTTAAGGCTAGGAGCGAGGTCTAAGATGCTCCTTTCTCTCCGAAAGCTAGCAGAAGTCTGGGGTCACTGTCCCTGCGTATCATACAATATAGAATTCGATTCTTGGTTTCCTCCTCATAAAATTTTCCATTGTAACTTTTTCTAAATGGGGAGGTTCACGCTTTCTAATTAAGTTTCTTTGTTCGGCTAGGTGACCTTGATGCCTAGAACAGCCAGACACGAAAGATACCCTCCCTTCTCGCTTTCAACTGTCTTCAAAGCATTCCTTGTATCTTCTCCAATCTGAAAATAACGATACCTGCAGTAGGGTGAAAACACTGCTATTTCTTGAAAACAACATGCATTTCATTATTTAATTCTCGAAAGGCCAAGGAGGTGTAAAAAAAGTATAGTCTTGGGCCTTGGAAGTCGGGCAATTTAAACAAAAACGATTACATGATATGGCTATATTGTCCTGCTTTCTGTATATGCAGGCATGATGATACATACATGATCATATTATAACATGGCACTGTAATGCATCAGTAAATGAATCTATTGAATACATGTTCATAATCATAAAACACTGCAAACCATATGGTATACCCAGGTGCATAACAATTATGACTATAATGCACCCATACAAAAATAGAGTGCTGAGAGCGCTCTATCATTACTTAGGAATGCTTTCCGCCCATTGCTTACCATTGGCTTTCTGTTTTGTCACTCACAACTGCTCGTGTTCTAATCACTGGCTTTATTTGTTTTAGCATCTTCAGCATATTTTCTACCCTCCAGTGAAGCATAGCCTGTTTACCACCTCTCTGATTCGCTCCTTCTAATCATCCATGTGAGATCGGATTCCCAAATCTCTTTTTTCTTTTTGTAAAGCACTCCATGAGAGTGTATGTGTTTTCCAGCAGTCACCCTTGATAGATGCTTCTCTCCCCGCGCACTCCGTGGCACTCTCAAAGCACTGTGTGCTTTTGTGCACCCCACTTACACTGCTATGCTCCACTTTACTCTCACCCATATGTTTCCGTCTCCCCCACCTACACCAATCTTGCCCGGTCTCCTCTGTGTGCTTCTCTGCTCGCCTCCGTATTCATTCATCTTGTCCGTGTACGTCTCCTGGACCAACGCATTCCTTCAACCCAACCCCCAACCCATTCATCAATGAAATTCTTTTTCAACTTAAAAAAAAAATCTAACCATCCATCTTAGCTCAGTAAATAAAAACAAATAGGCCTGAGGATGCCACTGTGTCATTTTGTAGGTGCACATGTGTTGCTAGCATTAGTAAAGTCAATAGGTTCTTAAGGCAAGACCTGTTTACTTTGCCAATCTTTGTTTTCTCAGCTGTGACAGAAAAAAGATCCCTAGGCAACTATTTGCACATATTGGGAGTTAGTCTGTTGTGTGGGATTGTCAGAACTGTTACAACGGACCTGTGGGACCTGCAAACATGTCTGTCAGGAAGCAAGTGCAAGCGTGCTCAGGTGTGCTGTGCATTCAATGTGGGTGAATCTGATTGCAGTGTGCGTGCAATTGTTGCCTAAGTTGTGGTGCAGTTGTTGTTTTGAGCCTGTGATCATTCCTTTCAGTCTGCTAGTAGGCCTTGCAGGCTTATCCCAGCATTTTCCATATCCCCCGTAAGAATTTGGATTATTATTTGGGGTGGGTGACTACCCACCTGAAGGAATAATCACAACCCTTCCCAGGGTCAGAGGCGGCTCCTCCGTGAGAATGGAGGAGCGTCGCCCCTCCAAATAAAATGCCCCCAAAAGCCCCAGAGATGAAAAATAAAATGTATCTATTGCCATTTTATTTTTCATCCACTCATCCCAAACCGAGGGTCAGGACGTGGCGGAGCTTGCTGAGTGGCAGCAGCAGGGAGGAGGGTGAGCTGCCTGGGCACTTCATTTCAAAGTGCGCATGTCCCTTGTGCCAACCATCTTGAGACGGCCAGCCAGACATGCGCACTTTCAAACCTCTTTAAACCATCTGTCTTAAGAAAGCTGGGTTAAAGCAAGAACAGGCCTCCAGTGCCCTCAGGAGAGAGGCCACTCCCTCCAATTTTGGCTCTTCTTTCATGCTGGTTAACAGCATAAGAGCAGCGCAAAGATTGGTTAAGGAAGGAGAGAGGCCACTCCCTCCAATTTTGGCTCTTCTTTCATGCTGGTTAACAGCATAAGAGCAGCGCAAGATTGGTTAAGGCAGCTGCCTGGGGCCGTGCTGAACACCAGACTGCAGCGGGAGGAGAAAGTGCAGGGAGGAGGAAGAGGATGTGTTGGTAAGTGAATTTTTATTATTTTATTTGCCGTGTGATATTGCACCCACTCATTTGCCTGCCTCACCACTCACCATAGATGCCAGCCGCCAATGTCCAGGGTGAACCCTCAACGTTACTAAATTAATCAGAGCTCAACCCCCTGGTAGCTATGTCACAGAGCAGAGTGACATACCTTAGGTCACAGTGTAGAGTATTTATGCAGTAATAAAACAGTAGAATTGCAAAACAAATAAAATTCCAAACCAAAGTAAAAGATAGAATTATAATTAATATGACACCAAAATGACAAAATCACAGTACCAGTAATTGTAGCTATACATTTGTAAAGTTTTCAAGAAAAATATTGTAAAAAAGCACATAGCGTTAATGATAGTCAATTGTCGTAGTAGGCCAGGACCTGGGTGCAATTTTAGGACAACCACAATGGAGCTCAGTTCAGATGCACCAACCAGGTTCATCCTGGTTAAATATTTCACCTCCTACTTAGTCTTTTAAGACCCAACCAACCACAGGAGTACACTGAGTAGGACCTTAAGGAAGGCACTTTGAGACCCCACCAGGTGTTAGGCAACAGCAGGGCCCATTCCAGGTCACCTGGGTACATCTAGAAATAGGCCTCTTGCAGCTTATTGTCTCCCTATAGTTTCACATGAGGTCAGCCAACTGACTCTTGAAGTCCTCTTCCTTGTCCTTATTAATAGAAGAGTGAGCAGGTCTAGTAGGTCAGGGCTCCTCTCCAGTCACAGACAGCAGATCCTGCCCTCTTCTGATCTTGTGCAGGTCCAGAAAGTGTTCCAAAGTGGAAGTCTGGGGATGTCACATTCATGACTGGCACTAGCTAGTGGCAGACTTATGGCCACTCCCTAATCAATGGGGTAAAACCATACACACTTTTGCAGCAGTTCCTGTCTGTCTTTTGCAAACAGGCCCAAAATGCCATGTGTCAGGGCGAAAGTCTTAGGGCACACTAAACTACGGCCCTGAGGGCTCAGGGTGTGTGTTGGAAGTGTCCTATGGTAATCCAAGGGTCCTCCAATATGTAACACTAAAATCCAGTTTGTAGCAGGCACTGCACCCAGAACAATCCCAATGACAGAAGTCTGTTAAGACAAAGACAGGGTCCTTCAGCAACTAGATTGGAGATCCACAATAATGACCTTGGCATATTGTTCTCTCCCTTTCAAGAGCACCCCAAGTGTTATTTGTAGTTTATTAGACTTGTCAAGTAGGATTTGACACCTTGTTGTCAAAAGGAGTCCCACAGTCCCCACCCTATCAATCAATCAATCACTGCATTTGTAAAGCGCGCTACATACCCGAGAGGGTCTCAAGGCGCTGGGGAGAGGGGGTGCCACTGGTCGAAGAGCCAGGTCTTGAGGAGTCTTCTGAAGGCCAGCAGGTCCTGGGTCTGTCGTAGGATGGTGGGGAGAGTGTTCCAGGTCTTGGCGGCAAGGTAGGTGAAGGATCTGACGCCGGCGGTGGTTTTTCAGATGCGAGGAACTGTGCCGAGGGCGAGGTTGGCTGAGCGGAGGCTTCAGGTGAGGGTGTGGAAGCTGAGTCGGTTGTTGAGGTAGGTGGGTCCGGTGTTGTGCAGTGCTTTGTGTGCGTGGATCAGGAGCTTGAAGGTGATCCTTTTGTTGACGGGATGTATTCTGTTGAGCTCAGATGAGCCATCTTTGCCCACTGAGGTCAGCCTACTATTTGCTCCTGGGAGGCATTTTTCACCCGAATCACATGTATTCAAGGCTTGAGCACAGGCTAAGAGCTGGCAGAGGCTTATACTAATTAGCCTTCTAACAGATCAGGCAGGCAAAGAATAACTTTGTAAAACTTACTTCACCATTTAAATGGATTTTTAGTAACTAATAACAAAAATTGTTTAATTATTGTTCTAGCTGTTCTCTTTCCTGAGTTCTCACTATTAGTATTTTAATCTGTATTCTGGTTTTCTGCTTACGACAGGTAGGCCTGACACATTGAAAATAACTTTTACTGCCTTATCACTGAATGGACAGAGTAACATACATTTTCTACTTGTTCCACTTGTGAATACTATGCAGCCTGCATTGTTTGCTACAAGCCTTTCATAGGGGTGACTTACTAATATTTAAAAAGGAGGTTTTTACCTAAGAAAAAAGGTTATTTTAACAGGTTGTAGTGCAGGTTTACACTCCAACAGTTAGGCAACAGTTAGGCTACCCACGGTAGGCCTGAAGTCATGTTTGCCCTGCCACTGTAGTGAATGACACAATAGGTGCAGCAGTCCACAAGTGGCATTTAACGTTTAGGCCTTGAGTGCATTATCTACACCATATACCAGGTACTTATAGGCAAGTTAAATGTGGCAATTAGGAATAAGACAATTAAATAATGTCTAAAAAAGGGAAGCACATGCACTTTACCTCTGTTTAGCAAAGGTAAAGTGTACAGAGATTTGAAGTCTGCAAAGATATAGGACCCAGCAAAAGGCAATAAATCCAGAATGACCATGCAGAAAAGGCAGATTTCCTACACCCCCCAAAACAAAGTTGAAACCAAAATGTAGTAAAGGAAGCTAAATTGTGGGGCAGACCCTTAATATGAGGCATAAAATGACAATGTGCGTTTTCCAGATTGCCTTCCTCTCAGGAATACAGTGTGTGCCCTTCTTTTCCTTTGGACTGTGGGACTTCCAGATTTGGAGCCAGGAAGCACCTTGCTGGAATGCCTGGGCATCGATTCCCCTGATGCTTGCTTGCTCAATTCACTCTTTTTAATGTAATTGATTAGATGAAGGTATTGAACAGATTTGTTTGACATGTCAATTCCCAGTACCCATGGATCTTCATCTACTTAACCTGCAAATGTACTGTAATGTGTTTTAGATTTTCCTCTGTGACTTTTCTGACACATCTTCTTTGGTCAGTTCAGAAACTGAAAGTTATTTAAGTAACATCACAGATACATGACATGATGATAATTCTAATGACGGGGCATGTTTTAAATTCAAACAAAGGACATGCTCAGTCTTAGCCACTTCAAGCTCTACATCGTCAGGTTGCTGCAGGAAAGTGGGCACACAGCTGCATGTGTTGGCTACCAGAGGGGGTCTGGCTGTGTGTTGGTGACGAACAAATCAAAATAGTCAATTTCAAGCCTATTCCTGTTGTTTTGCTTTCCCTTCTGGTACTCTTGGTTTGGGTTTTCCATGATAGACGCAGGAATGCAAGTACCAGAATAAAAAGCTAAGACAGCTAAAAGATCAGAGCTCCCAATTTTACTATGTTCATGTGTGAGTAGGTCTTCCAGACTATTCAAATCCCATTTGTATGTGTTGCATGCTGCATCTTGTAGTCATCTTCATCTTGGTACACCAAGACACTGCAAGTCCCACAATGCAGAGGAAAACCTGGGAAAAGCTTACGTGGGTGTAGGATGAGTGTGGCTGTCCAGATTCCTAGATAGGTTAGTTCCTGTTGTGTTAGTCTGATTTCTCTATGCTCTGCGCTAACTGAATATTGAGGGCAAATCAAGTTGGGCAAACAGCGATGAACCAGTTCTCGATGAAAGTTACTTTTGCAATTTTAAACGTTTGCACAGCTCAGAAAACAGAAGCAGAAACAAATTTCAGGCCATGTCCGATAAAGTATGTTTGCAAATCGGCTCAATAGTTGCTCGGAATTAAAAAGTTCAAGGTAAAAAGCTTTTGGTTCAGAGCATTGGCTTCAATGGTTGCTTTATTCCTATAAATTCCTATGAGATGTCTCATCAGGTGCTGCCACATGGACATTCTGGTGATAGGTTCTTCTTGGCTGAGCTCTGAGTTACTCTGTAAGAAGGCAATTTTTATTTATGGATTCTTATGTTGGCCATATCAAATAACAAGGACTACAAAATTTGTCCCAACATCGACAATCATTTCTTCTAATTTATTTTCCCCTACATTTCCTGAGGAACATGCTGTTCACCTAGTCTCAAGCCTGGGTATCCACCATAGTGCATTTATATGGACTAGTAAAGCATAACCACTTCTCATAAGAGGTTGGGGTTCAACCCAGTTATTTATTACTCTATAGTAATTTAAAGACTTAAAGTAGTGAGACATCCTGGGGCTTTCGCCATTGCTGTTGAAGTAATCACTCTGACTCTGATGACAGAATCAGGGAATAACTCCCTCTTCCTATGGATGCTGCTCTTAGACATTTAAAGAAATCTATGCCAGGTTGGGGCTTCATCAAAAAAAAGACGCTGTACACTTAATTTTTGTTATGTTATTTAATGCTGTCGTTTTGGACTGTGTTCTTGCACATGGATGATATAAGGCAAATGGATTCCATACGTGAGAGTGTTTTGTAATGTTATGTGCACTTAGTGCGTACTACCATTTGTTTGGCCGGGTTGTCTTTTCAGAATCTAGGCAACCTTGACGAATCTCGTTATCTGGAGTCAACATGGTTTGTTGATGTTGTGTTTTGTACTATTTACAGCTCAGTGGTATTGGATAGTGGCTAAGGACATGATCTACCCAGCTTCTTCTGGCACGTATAGTGTTCAAATTTATGTTTGCATTCTCTTGAGTCACTGTTAGCCATGTAATCACCAGACACATATTTCACAGGATTTATTTAGCCTTAGAGAAGCTGAAATGTATCGTTTTTAGGTTAAGGTTACCAGACAGCTATACTAAACCTAAAATGGATATTTCAGCTGTGCTGTAAAGTTGCAGAAGACTTAGTTTGGGCTTTCCAAGAACAATCAGGAGCTTGGAGCCGCCCATTTCTTACCATTGATTGCCCTTCCTGTTACTCTCATGTGCCTGCTTCTTATCCGTGTCCCAGCTTGTGAGTCATGCGCTTATCCCTCTCATGGAGCATAGCCTCTTTACCATCTCTTTTGATTGGCTGGCTGCAAAGCTTCCACTGCTTGCTTTTCATTTTGGTTAAGCACTCCACAAGAGTGCATTTGTTTTCTAGCTATCTTGCATGTTCTTCATTTCCACTGCAGTCTGTGTTCCTAACTGTCGCCCTAGTGCTTTTCCTGGCCCCCTTCCATGTTGCCTCACTCTTGTGTTCCCCCCTGTTGCTCCTCCCACTCGCTCAACATCGCTATCTTTCAAGTTGTTTCTTCTCCCCAACCAGCCCCCTTTGTTGCTTCTGTTCCCCCTCCCTCCTTGTTGCTCCCCCCACCTGCGCCTTCCTTCTCTGTTGTCATTTATTTCCTCTCCACCCTTCATGTTGGTCCCCACCACCCTCACTCTCTGTGTTACTCCTCCCACTCACACCCTCCATGTTGCCCCCCCACCTGCACTTAAAAAAATGATTTTGTGCATTTCTTTTTATTTGTAGATCCAACTTGGATATTGTTAGAACCGGGACTGAGGTAGGTACCTTAGGCCAAATAGGGACCCTTGCTACTAAGTCAGGGAAATTAAGGATACCTTTTCAGATAGCCCCTGCTCACCCCCTCTGTAGCTTGGCATAATAAGCCAGGCTTATCTTCAAGTCAAGCGTGTAAAGTATTTGCAACCATGCTCTCAGTAACCCAATAATGACACCACAAATGAACTTCACACGAGTTTCATAAAAAACAAGTATATGTTTATATAAAAAGATATACGATGAGACCACGCGATAATATTCAAACATATGCGTATTTGTAATATTCCTCCTGGCCGGTTATTAGGCCAGCCAGCCCTTGTAGGTTCTGGCGGTATTAATGAGCAATTCTAGATTATCCAATGCAGTCCTAATACAAGAATCAGGCACTTTGCAATGCAATGCAAAAATAATACAAATGCGTAATGCAACAATCAGGCAGTTCGTAATGCAAAAATAATGCAATACGTAACGCAACAATCAGGCAGTTCGTTATGCAAAAATAGTGCAATGCGTAATGCAACAATCAGGCAGTTCGTTATGCAGAAAAATAATGCAATGCTTAATGCACTCCGATACCGATCATGGTGCTTTAGACGGTCTCTATGCCACTCGTACTGACTCGCAGTCAGCTTCCGCCAACATATGCCCCCAACACGGGTATGGTATAAACCAAAGTGCAGCTCAACACTCCGGCCCCGGTACTGCCACTCCTCTGCAAGTACGGGCTGCGATACGAGCTTGAGCAGAGGCTCGCGCTGCAAGAATGGGAAAGGCCGAGAGCGTCTCTCTCTGAGCCCACACCACACCCCAGGCGGCGACACACGTTACCTGGGGGCTGCGACCTCGCTCTCCACTCCTCTTCTCGTGACTTGGGCCTCTGATGCAACTTTGTTGATTCCGGGCAGTGGAACTCGGCCCTCCCACGACAGGGTTGGTTCGAGGTCCAGCTCTGTCAACAGCGGGCTCGGACCGGTGGCACAGCTCCTCTGGGGATGCCGGTCCGGGCTGATGGCGATAACGAAGATCTCAGGCTGCAACAGGGCACACGCACACAGCATCGCTAAGACTCCCTTGAGCTTCAGGTCTGCACGATGACAGGGCAATCCTCACAAAGGTCTCAGGCTGCACGGATCACACACACACAGTGTCGCTGAGACTCACTTGAACTCCATGTGTGCATGATCATAGGGCAATCCTCACGAAGGTCTCAGGCTGCACGAAGCACACTCACACAGTGTCGCTGAGACTCACTTGAGTTCCGGGTGCACACGATCACAGGGCAATCCTCACGAAGGTATCAGGCTGCATGAAGCACACACACACAGCGTCGCTGAGACTCACTTGGACTCCAGGTGTGCACGATCACAGGGCAATCCTCACGAAGGTTGCAGGCTCCACAAAGCACACGCACACAGCGTTTCTGAGACTCACTTGGACTCCAGGTGCACACGATCACAGGACAATCCTCACGAAGGTCTCAGGCTCCACAAAGCACACGCACACAGCGTTGCTGAGACTCACTTGGACTCCAGGTGCACACGATCACAGGACAATCCTCAGAAAGGTCTCAAGCTGCACGAAGCACACGCACACAGCATCGCTGAGACTCACTTGGACTCCAGGTGCCCACAATCACAGGGCACTTCTTGCAAGGGTCTCAGGCTGCAAAAAGCACACGCACACAGCGTCGCTGAGACACACCTGGAAACGTTTGTGTTCCTGAGTTTCCACAACAGGGAGCCAGCTCTCCTCGGTCCCTTGGGGATAAATTACTTCAGGACACAGAATACAGCAAAGTCATTTCAAGCAGGGGTACACAGCACACAGCAAAGACCCTTTAACCTCTCCTTGGTTAAATCAGCAAACTGCAGGCCATCCCCAGTTTCAATCCTTTACAGTCTTAACAGTCCAATTCCAACGTTCAGGGGTTTCAGTTCTCATATTTATACCCCTAAATATCTTTGAAGTCTTTGTGTTCAGGGGGACACTGACCCCTGTCCAAACCAGTTCTGGGTGTCTCCCTGCCAGTGACACCTTCTTCCTTTGATAGTGAGGATCTGGATCCTTAATCACTCAGCAGGAGATGGAGCCATTGTTTTATGGCAGCAACCCAGGCCACTTCACCTCCAGGGGCTACTCCTCCCCCTACACTCCAGATGCAGGTCAGCCTGTTGCTGTCTCACCTCCTCCCCTGGGTCAAGACATTCCCAGATCCTATCACTTTCAGATCCAGACAGTCAATCCACAACCAGGCAGAGACACACAGAAATGTTGGAGCACAAAAACCCAGCCACTTCTGAAAGAGTGGTTTCTAAACACACAACGCAAAAACCACCTTCACAAAAAGATGTTATTAAATTGTGCATTCAGGCACACTAATGTTCACCTCTCCATCTTAAGCCTTTGGGAAGATAGGCTGGAAGCATATTACACAGCCTCTCCATACTGTCCTTTGGGCAAGATGGCCTTTCAACAGTGAAAAACGAAATATTTCACTCTCAGGACATGGTACACACCTCAGTACATGTCCTACCTTTCACATACACTGCACCCTGCCCAGGGGGTACCTTGGACCTGCCATAGGGGTGCCTGCTGTGCATCGAAAGGGAAGGGTAAGGCCTGGCAAGTGGGTGCACTTGTCAGGACAACATGGCAGTTTAACAAACTGCGCGCAGGCACTTCAGTGACAGGCCTGAGTTCTCTCTTTAAGGCTACTGGTGTGGGTGGCACAATTAGTGCTGCAGGCCCAGAAGTAGCATTTTCATTACTAGCCCTGGCACACATAGTGCACTGTACTAGGGACTTTACTAGTAAGGCAAACATACTAATCATGGACAACCAATTACCATTACACTTTATAAAACAAAACAGCTAAGGGTTGAGGCAAAGGCAGAAATACCGCACCTGTCCACAAAATAGTCTGGCAAAGTAGTAATGATGCAGGGAAACCAGGAAGTGCACCCCTCTCCACTCCCTATTTGGCATTTTGATTACCATTACACTTTATACAGTGAGCACTTGCACTTTGACACTGATCAGCAGTGGCAAAGTGCCCAAAGCATCTAGGTTGGCAACACCATGTCAGAAAAAAGGTCTAGGGGGAAAGCAAAATGTTTAGGGAACTTTAGCCATAAAGGGCCAAGTCCAAAAGATATGCTAATAAAAAGAAAAAAGTGGCCTTATCCTATTGCAGCCATGTGTGTGTATAGTGGGCACACCGCCACACTGACCCAGCTGGCTGTATCATAATTTTTTTACTTCTTATTTTGCCAAGCTTCACAGCATTGTGGATGTTGTAACCATTGACAAAGCCAATACATGTCAAAGGCGAGACCTTTTGTCTTTGCCAACGCGGGTTGGATACTGGTTTTCTGTTTTGGCACTAGTCATACATTTTCTCTCAATTGCTGGCTTTAGCTTTGCTTAAAGAACTGACTTTTGATTGAAGAATTTTGATAGTGATCACACAAAAACAGAAAGGCACGGTTTAGTCTGAAAACATAAACCAGTTCCCAGCCTCGCTGGTGTTAATAAACTAGTCACAAACACTGAAATAGCAAGCATTACAAGTCTCTTGCACATGACTGCCACAGTGTTTTGCATTTGTAAACAGATTGTAGCTGGCTGTGTGTCATTACAGATGTCTTATCATAGTGACTCGAGATGTTTATCCTAGGCATTCTTAATGCTTTAATGTGTTAACTCGTGCAAACACAGGCATACACAAATGTGCAGATTGTTTGTGCCATATCATTGCGAAACCATTCTCTTTCTATGCCTGCTGTGACTATTTTTTACTCCTAAATCTTGCGGTGAACATGACACCAGCACTGCAATTTTGGGGAAAAAACATAAAAAATATTTTAAATCACATCCTCGCCCAGTGAGCAGTTCTTTCCATTGAACAAACACCACCTGGACAGAGACAGGCGGAAGTGTTTTGGGTTTTGGAATACGCTTGTGTTATGGTAGAAGGTATTGTATGTAAACTTGTAGCTCAATCACAGAAGTTTATTTTAAACTACTATATACTTACTATGAACTGTTAGTAAGTAAAAAATGTCTACGAAGACAAATATTATTGAAGAGACGGTTAAATAAGGGTAACTGGAGCTCTTAGCCCCATGTGGGTCAATCAGAGTGTAGCCACACCACTCACTGCTCACTACATTTCTTTAGGAACTCAGTAATCATTTTGTTTTTGCTACTGGAACATGCAGTTTGGCGTTCATGTTTTTCTCTCCTAAGATTGTCAAGATTTCACTAGTCTGTTATAAAGACATTGCTATGTTTCTAGAAATTATTTCCCTTGATGTAACGCATTATTAATGTCACAATTGTCAATTACTGTGACTATAAATTATTTTTATACATTGTGTTTTTCTAGGTTGCATTTTCTGAGATTAACAATTTCTTGTTATTGATTTTGTAAACGATTGGAGCCTGATTATTACATTTGTAGTTTCCCTTTCATCCAAGACTGGCTGCCATTTGAGTACTATGCATTCAGAAGTCTACCAAACACATTGCAAGTGTGCACACTCATGTCAGCCATATCTAACCATTGATGACATTTTCTGCATAAGACTATCCTGCTTTCCAGTGATAAGGCCCCAAACAAATTTGGATTGTTACAATCTGGATACCTGCTAGCTCGCATCCTTTGGATACAACCATCCCTCATCTAGAAGTGGTCACAAGGTTTGCAAGAGCAGGGAGGCGCCAGTCAAAACACCTAGATTGACAGACTTGCCCGTTCTTTCAGAATTGGTGATACAAAAACACAATTCCCTGTGTATGATTAAAAATCTTTCTTTTCTTTTCTTTCTCTGACGAAGACATCACCAAGCAATGGTCTGCATTCAAAGGGAATGAATTACACTAGGTAAGAGATGGAAGAATCCCTGCTCTATCCAGTATGGTCTACTAAGCTGAACAAAATGCATATTAAACAACTCATCTCATCACCCCTTCTGCCAGTTCCTCTGGTTGGTCAGTCACTGCTCACCCTTTCAGATTACTTTTGCACCTTTGTGCGTCACAAAACTCCTCACATCCATACTGCCTCCACAGAGAGCAAGAGGAGTATGCATTACTCAACATCTAGACAAGATGCTATTCATACTAAGAAGACATCTGCCCTTCAACAGTGTGTCATTATTTTAGGATTTCCATGTTATGGCACGCTGTGTGCATGTCATGAAGGAGTTGCACAGCCTTTGCACACAAGTGAACAGTATTCACAAACACTCCATAATTTTGTCAAGTTCTTCCACTTTATTCAAAATGTCATCGCTTTTTAACCATCACGTCAAAGGTGAAAAAGTTTCTAAATTTCATGCGTCTTTGTGCTCTGGGATTGCCCATCCGGGCCTATTCACAGGCAAGTGCCGAAACTTCATAATTCACCAGACTTGTAATCTACCCAATGCATTTCAGTCTTCACGACCTTCTTCGGGGGTATCTATGATGTTTAAAAATATGTATTAATATATTAGTTACAACTAACAATACGTTACAAATTGATTTTACAATATTAACATTTAACCATTATTATCTAAAACCCACATCAAAAAGTCCAGCAAATCATTACACCCTTGTTCCCCCATGAAGTGCTAACGAAAAACATATTGTGCTAAAGGCTTACACACACGATGTTCACTACCCCAACCTTCAACTAAAAGTTCACCATCCAAACTTCCCCAGTTTACATCACATAGAAACAGAGCGTCCTCCTGGTAAACATCACGGTAAAAGTCCTTTCAAATCTAAATAATAATAAACTCCCTTTTCCCAAGTCATAATCGGAACACTAACTGATCCCTTACGTACCTGCTATTAACACGCTAGTTTCAAAAAACGCAGCCTCCCTGTTTTTCTCCAGCAAGCATTCTAAACGTATCCCTCCCGACCTGAGCTATTTAAACTAAACTTGTGCACCTGTGCTGAAAATGCCCCACCCATCGTTTAAAGTGCACTCTACCTCTAAAAGCATGGCTCAATACAAATGAAATGAAGACGTCACCAACCTTTAACCGCCCCCCCACACTCAATAATTAACCTAAAAAATAAATCAATAAACGATGTTAATCAATTCAGATACGAATTAATATATGCAACCCAATAACTAAATACATTATACAATCATTCATAGCTGGTTGCCCGACAACATTCTGTAAGAAAGCCTCTGACGTGGGAATGTCCTTAAAGTTCATTGACATTTTTTTTATCATGTTTCAGCGGGGTGCTTAGACACGGTTTGGAACGAAGGTGAATGATTCATGAAAAAAACCTGAAGCACACCCTTATAAACTTAATTTCATCACGATTTTCATCAAAGTTAGCGTGCAGCACTCCTGTTCGCCACGTCCCAAAACGGCGCTAATATGTGGAAAATCCATGTTATGGCACGCTGTGTGCATGTCATGAAGGAGTTGCACAGCCTTTGCACACAAGTGAACAGTATTCACAAACACTCCATAATTTTGTCAAGTTCTTCCACTTTATTCAAAATGTCATCGCTTTTTAACCATCACGTCAAAGGTGAAAAAGTTTCTAAATTTCATGCGTCTTTTTGCTCTGGGATTGCCCATCCGGGCCTATTCACAGGCAAGTGCCGAAACTTCATAATTCACCAGACTTGTAATCTACCCACTAATATGGATTTTCTACCTATTAGCGCCGTTTTGGGACGTGGCGAACAGGAGTGCTGCACGCTAACTTTGATGAAAATCGTGATGAAATTAAGTTTATAAGGGTGTGCTTCAGGTTTTTTTCATGAATTATTTTAGGATTTGTCAGCAATATGAGAATGTCAATCTTAACTCAAAAATAGAAAGTGCAGTTTGTTATGTAGATTCGTATTATACAACTCTAATTCTTCCCATCTTCAATGCAAGAAAATAGAAAATTAGAATTATTCAGTTCTTCTGAACAACTTAAGGATTCAGTGCGAGTCTGAGAGAGGGGATCTCAGATTCAAATCAGCGGGGCTCTTACCTACCAAATCCACAGTCTCTGCGCCTCATTTAAAGGCAGGAGAACCACATATTTTCTAACAGCGAAGCCCGAGCTTCTCCATCGTCCAAAGGCGGGTCCTATCAATGGTGGGGTTTCTGGGGTGCGGGTGGCCTGACTAGCCACCATTATAGATGACCTCTTGCTTGCAGAGCCCTCTCTCCTCTGCTCCCAATTACTGTTCTTTGGCTGACATCTTGCCTTCTCGACATTCTCCGTGCACTGATATGTGGAGTTGAAGCTGCTCTGCTCCAGGTGTGGCCTGCACAGGAGGCAGAGGTCACTGGTGAGTTGGAGAGCCCGAGGTGGCTCTGGATGCATTGTGATGCTCATGACTGTAACCCGGCTGCTTGGAGCGGCACAGCCCTGAATGTGCCGCTGGGGGTTTGCAGAGTCTAAAGGTACTTCCTGCCAGCAACGACACCACTATTGTAGCCCTAGCTCTCCTGTGCTGACTTCCCTGCAGGCAGCCGTATCAGGACAGAACCAAAATGGTGGACACGAGGGGTGCATCGTCATCAGCATGAACCCTCTCCCTGTTGCTTTGGCGACTGATGCCTGCATCTCCCAGTAAAAGGCTTGCTACCTCACTGCTGAAAAGTTCACATGTCCTGTCTGTTTCTGCCCGACCTCGCTTAGAGTAACCATGGTGGGTCAACATTGATGATCTGCATAGATTATGGTCACAGGTTTCAGAAATGAGTAGTGCAAACTGTTCAATTATTGTTTGCCACGGTTAACTTTATCAGAATCTGTGGTTATGGAGCATAGGGATGGATGGTGATGGCCCCATCCTAACCAATGTGCTTAGTTATGCTCATATTGGGGTGTTGAGATGTTTTAGGAGATAACTTCAATGAAAGTTGGGGAAGTCACTGTAGTTGGGACGAGGGGGATTACGGTTTTACAGGCCCAAGAACAGCTGCTATATGGAAACCCATTTTAAAGTTATACCACACACACCATCAACAACTGACCTGCTTGCAGTTCTAGTCAAAGACTCTCCTAGTTTCAATATAAGAGCAATTAAAACACTTACATGGAATATATGGGGACTAAGCAGCCTTGTTGATAATTACATACTCGGAGAGACATGGTGTAGCGGTAGCAATACTGCAGGAGACACACTAGGACGTGGCCAGGTTAGCCCCTTTTCACTTAGCTGGGGGCACTGTCAATATTTTGCCTCATATAGCACCTACTCAAGAGGGGTGGCAGTGCTGATTAAGAAGTCCTTAACCTTTTACCCTTTACGCATTCACACTGATTCCTAGGGTCACTTTCTTCTTGTGATGGGTGTTTTACATGATTCCCTGATTATCTTTTGGAATATATACACATCAGATGTTGATTCTCATTTTTTTAGGAAATCATGGTACTGTGCAGGAAACCTGGGACAAGAAATATTATTTGGGTTGGTGACTTCAGCCTCACCCTGCGCCAAAACCTTGATAGTAATAACCCAACCAGAATTGATCACCCACATGCCACAAAGGTAATGAATCAGATGTTGGGAGTGGACAGATTGTGTGATGTATGGAGAGAGAAAAGAAGGGAGAACAGTGTGTATTCTTACCACTCCTCTGTCCACAATACCCACTCCAGAAGTGACTAGTGGTTAACCTCAATAGAAACACTATTATGGGTTACTGATATTTACTATCTCCCACATACACTCTCTGACCACTCCCCAGTACTGTTACAATTAGAGATTCCAGAAACCCTTTTTCGACAGCGTACATGGTGCATTAAACATTTTTACCTCTATTTTTAAAAAAAATCAACTTGCCTGTTGGTTGCTTTCAAATCCGCCCGTACTCAGCCTCGGTGAACTTGCACCTCACTGGGCTGGTAACGAACAACACGGTGCCTGCACTTCCGCCTGGCCATTAGGACATTTGCCTGGCCCGGAAGCATGCAGGGCGCCTTCCCGCCCGAGATGTTTCACCGGGGGGATTTAAGCACGGCCGCACAGCGGTCGCGCAGTGGATGCGCGCAGCGGGCGTGCCAAAGGGGCGCCAAATGCAAGCCCGTCTGCGCCCGTCTGCGCCTGGCACGTGCCTAGGGCCAGGGATGCTTCCGGTGTAAGACCTTATCCTGACTCCACCTCTATACTCACCTATACTGGGGAACAACTGCTAGCTTACAACAAACACGGTAGGTGTAATGCAATAATTGACATTAACACCGATCCATGTATGATTCATCTCAATTGTAAAGCCTGCGGGTTTTTCTACCATCTACCGGAATCTCCCCAGTCATCACTAAATCGGAAGCAAGTACCCACAGGGAAGAAAGAAACAATGACCATGTTAGGATGCCTTATTAATGCACGGTCACTATGCAAACATGCGTCTGAGTTCGCTTTGCTTATTGAAACGCATTGCAGTGATGTAGCATTTATTACTGAAGCCTGGGGAGACGCCTCAGCTGACCCTGATTTAGCGATGGCAGTTCCTCCTGGGTTTACACTAAGAAGGCAAGACCGACTGGGCAAAAGAGGTGGAGGACTGTCTGTCCTGTTTCCCAGTACTTGGAAAGGGGTCTTTACCTCCCAACATAATGGTCCCTCCTTGGAATCCTTACTTTTTAAACTAATGATAGGCAATCACCTCACCTCTAATGGATTGCTATGCTACCGGCCACCTGGCCCCAGGGCCAACTTTCTGAAGGATATTGGTACTTCCCTGGATGTCATATCCCAGTCACCAGACTTTACGCTCCTGGGGGATTTTAATGTCCACTTGGAGGATTCGTTGGATAGCGGTGCCATACATCTTATTGGCATTGCAAATAGCATGGGCCTCACTCAGCTGGGGACTGGTAGCACACACTCTGGGGGTCATTTATTGGATGGAATATTCTCCAATGCCTTCCATCAATGCCAACTGTCTGGTCGGACCATAAAGCTGTTATGTTTTCATTTCTGGTACAAAACCCCCTGACAGGGAATTCAATAAACAGGCAGCGGAAAATGGTCCGACCTTGGAATAAGTTGGAAGTGGACGTGTTGCAATCTGCATTAGCCCAAAACCCTCCACCACCCTTAGAAGACCCAAATGAAGCTGTGGCTGCATTTGAAGACTGGCTGAGGAAATCAATAGACCAAACACTACCAGCTCAATGCATCTCTAGCCATAGGCCCAGACCTACCAAACCTTGGTATACCGAACGGCTTAGGACACAAAAACAAAAATGTCGTCGCCTGGAAAGGAGGTGGAGACTATCACCTGACCCGGAAAATAAAGCTAACTATAAATCAGCCTTACTTGAGTATAAAAAACTCATTTGTAAAGAAAAAACGACCTATTTCACTACGGCCATACTGACAGCAAAAAATGTGTCAAAGGAACTGTTCTCGACAGTAAAACGATTAGCCAAATGCGCTGAGGCTGCTGAATCGCCTAAAACCCAGGCATTTTGCTACAGGGTGGCTACATTTTTCCAAGATAAAGTTAAGGCAGTCTACGACAGTTTCGCCAAAGCTACTGATCAAGAAATAACTGCCTTTTCAGAGGCTTGAGTCAGATCTCGGATTGCCAATATTACTCCCAGTACTCACGCTGAACTCAGGGATTCTCCTGAATTATCTACTTTTCCGGCACTGACAACGAAAGCAACAATTGACTTGCTAAGATCCATTAAATCAGGTTCTCCAAAAATCTTTCATCTCTTACCTGAGATCTTTGGGTCTCACCTGATGCCCATTTTTAATCAAATATTTTCCTCTGGCATATTCCCCACCAGTTGGAATTTGGCCTCCATGCTCCCCCTTTTAAAGAAACCAATTCTTGATGATTCTGATCCCAATAACTACCGCCCCATCTCCAGACTTCCGCTACCAGCTAAAATGGCGGAGAAAGCTATGAATAATATCCTATCAGAATACATTTGAAAGGAATGATCTTTTAGATGACACTCAGTTCAGGTTTCGAAAACATCACAGTACCGAATTGGCATTGATCACATCTTTGGAAATGATTAGGCAAACAGTCGACTCGGGGGGCAGTGCAGCACTTGTGCTGCTTGATCTCTCGGCTGCGTTTGACACGGTGAACCATCAGAAACTCCTGGAAGTTCTAAGGGGAATTGGTCTCAAAGGGAATGCACTCACCCTACTTGAATCTTTCCTGATGGGCAGGGAACAATTTGTGGCTTTGGATAACCTCAGATCACCCAATTTTACATTAACATGTGGGGTGCCACAGGGATCCTCTCTGAGCCCAAACCTTTTTAATATTTATGTTGCAACATTGGCGAAACTGATCAGGTCCTTAGGTTTTTTGGCTGTTTCTTATGCAGATGATACGCAGATTTTCGTCTCAGTGTCAGGATCCCCCACTGACACTATGAAACAGTTCCATTCCTGCCTCCGTCAGGTGGAGGAATGGATGGCTGCCAATTGCTTAAAGCTTAACTCCAGCAAGACAAAGGTCCTACTTTTTGGTGCTCACACAAACTTCTGGTCACTCAATCTCTGGCCCCTGGAATTTGGGCCACTACTGACGCCAGTGACCAAGGTTAAGAACCTGGGAGTCATTTTTTACTCCAAAATTTCATTTGAAAACCACGTCAACCAGGTTACCTCCCTCTCTTTCTATACGCTAAAAACTTCTACGAAAAATCTTCCCTTTCATCCCAGCTAAGCTCCGTAAATTAGTGGTCTTAGCGCTTGTCCTCTCAAGGGCCGAATACTATAATGGGCTTTTTACCAACCTCCGGAAAAGGTGCCTATCTAAATTGCAGGTTGTGCAGAATGCAGCGGCTAGGCTCTTATTGGACATCCCAAGACACAATTCTGTGTCAACGGCGCTCAAGGATCTACATTGGTTGCCATTGAGTTTAAGGCTCTATGTATTGTCTTCAAGACCACACAGAACATAGGACCGGGATTTTAAAACGGAATTTGATACCCTACACCCCGGCACGCAATCTTCGCTCATCCTCTGCTCATGATCTTATTGTTCCTAGGGTGAAAAAATGCTCCGGGGGGGAAGAAGCTTTGTATTGGGCGCAACTAGGTTGTGGAACTCTCTCCCTATAAAACTGAAACAGGAAACACATCTGTTAGCTTTCAGGAAAGTGTTAAAGACTTGGCTGTTTAGTCTCTAAAGTGCCTGCGAAGCCCTTAGCTAAAATCCCACCTCAAATTGAGCAAGCGCCTTGACACCCTCGGGTGATTGTTTCGCGCTCTATAAATCACCATTTCATTTCACAGTCAGAGAGGCACTTATAATGACCATTTTGAAATCTGGCAAAAATCACCAAGAATGTGATTTGTACCGTCCGCTCTCACATGAGCGTAGATGAAATTCTGACCCATATGGTTGCCTATCGACTTAGCATCTAATGAAGCACCTGGAGTTGCCTGAGCAGTCTGGGTTTGCCTCAGCGCGCACCACTGTAAATAACTTGAGCCTTCTATTCACTCTTCTGCACCAAATTTGTCCTGAGGTCAACGTCCTGTCTATTTTCCTCGACGCAGAGAAGGTGTTTGACACACTGGAGTGGCCCTTACTGTTGTTGCACTATGGAGATTGGGAATAAGCTCTAACATTCTGGTTCTGATAAAATTTCTTTATGCCAATCCCACTTCCAGAGTGAGTGTTAATTGTGGCATATCATCAGCATTTCACATTAATAGAGGAAAGCGGCAACTCTCTTGCCACTCCTCTTTGCACTGGTGGTTGAGCCTTTAGCAACATGGCTGTGCAAACACCATTTGCAAAGGGCATTGCCTTCCCATACAACTGAGTACTCTTATCGCTATATGCAGATACAGTCTGAAATTTGCACTAATTGGTCATTATGGATTATGGCAAAGCTTTATCGACATTTCTGGATATACTTCCCAGAAATGTTACTGATTGATAGCCCAGTGCTTCTGCCCATGCTAGGTACATGAGTGTGAAGATTACACTAGAAAAAGCTGGTATACTGAAGGTGAGACAGCTCTATGCGGCTAATAGGTTTATGAAGATGGAACAGTTTTGTGGTGTGAGACAGTTGACTCCTTAGACATGTTTGTCTACTTTAAATGAAAACATGCAGTACTTGCTCGATGGCACTCATTCCTGGATGAGCTTCCGGATTTCACCTTGATCACACAGTTACACAAAGAACCACATAGCAGAGGTTGGATATCCCGACTTTATGGTTTATACACTGATAACCTTATTATAACCATGAACAGAACACTAAATCAATGGGAAGCAGAACTAGGAGAACCAACAGAAACAGAGGTGTGGATATATTGCTGCTCGCAAACTAAGATTATGTCTATTATCTATAGGTGTAAGTTAAAACAACTGAAATTCCTCAATAGGCTACATTCTTTTTCCAGTTTCCTACACAAGATTTTCCCAGGACAACCTTATAATTGCCATAGGTGTGGATATGACCAGGTAAACTTCTTGCATCTAGACCTCCAATGTCAATATACTGGAGGTAGGTGGTAGGGATTATTGGAGAGATAGTAGATAGCTCTGTAAGAGGTACTCCACATTGAATGCCCCTGGGATACAGTAGACATCTCCCACAGATGGCTAGAATGCTATCTGCAATTTTTACTGTGTTGGCAACACACAGATTGCTGCAGACATGGATGAGGTATCCACCGCCTAAAACTCAGGACTGGTTGAAAGATGCTGCCTCAGCGAGACCATGCCGTCTGACTTTGCAGATCTCCAAACACCACAGGCCACAACCGAAAATATATGGGACCACTTAGACAATACCCAAAACAGCCAAAAAGCGAGAATGAATTCCTGATATAAATGGGAGAACCAGTGTAATTGAAATTGATCTGCTCCTTTCTGTACTATCAATGCAATAGCCGTCAACATGTTTGTATGCTATGACTAACACATGCATAGAACATTAAATTGCCAGAGCCTCAACGTTATCACAGCGTTAAACACTCCATAGAAGACTTTCAGCCTGTGTGTGTGATAAGGTGTGTTGACTATGCTGGATTATCATTAAATATGATGAAAATGTTTAATCTTGCCATTCTTGTTAAAGTTGGCTTGTATTTCCACTCACGTTCTTTTACTTTGCAAAATCTAAACAAAGTAATACAAACGAAATGGTGAGCTTCTGCCACTGAGTTCTTTTTTTCAGATCTAGATCGCCATATGAGGCACAGTGGCCCAGTGCAGAAAACTTAAACCATTAATTACCTGTAAACCTAATTACAATGAATAAGGTCTTCGTCGTTCCTGTCATTATATCAGTGAAAAGCCCCGCCCCTAGACAGGCACTCAGCATGCAGTATTTCTTTGTGTCTATGACACCCTGTTATAGCCTCCTGCCTCTTGTGTGTACCAAGTAATCTAGTGGCGATACAAATCTCAGACATTAATTGGGGCCAGGAGGACCTGATACAGGGTAATACATTTTACCAGTTAGTAATGGTTTCATTACCCTCTCAGAACCTTCTTGTCTCATTCATAATATTACTAAGGAACTCACAAGCAGCTAATTAAGAGGGTTTGCACCATGTATATCCTGTAAATTATGTTAATTATAGTCAACAATTATTTCATTGATGTTCTGACCACAATAAGTTATCGGTGCCTGAGTCCATTGTATCCAGTTTATAGTGGTTAACAAACGTATTGTGCGATGCCCATATGGCTCCCTTTATATCTCTGGTAGACCCCCTCCCAATCTCTGCCCAAGATGCAGAGACTTATATGGTTGATTGACCTTGAACACCTGTTGGTGGAACCTCATTTATTGACTTGTATGCTTGACAAATAGCCTGGCAAAATCACTGGCTGAAAGTGGAAGTGACTACCTTGCCCTGGTTCACTGCCCCAAAAGAAACAAACAATGGGTTTGACTGTCCCAATTAATTTGTACAAGATAAGTACATAAGTAAGATTATTTTAACATCCAGGGATAAAGGTACCCACTGCCAACCATCCTCCTGCGAGACTGGAAGCACTATTTCCTGTTGTAAATGGAATTTTGTTCAAAATCTAGGAATGAACTTAGGATAAGGTTGAAAAATCACTTTATCTAGTAGAAATTTCAAATAAGGATATGAAATAACTAGTGACCCTAACACACCCATCCTCCTAGCATATCTGATTGCTATTAGAAAAGCTGTTTTGGCTGATAACCAATGCGTCTTTGCTGTCTCTAGAGTCTTGAATGGGTGTTCATGTAGGCCTCCTAACACTGTTGGCAGGTCACAAGTAGGAGGCACTACTTGGGCTACCAGTTTCCTTAGACAAAAATGTTTAAGTAACCTAGTCACTAAATGAGAGCGAGTGGGTACTTCTCCCATTGCCCCTCTAAAGGCTTTAATCTCCACCCATTGCGCCACCAAGGTTGAAGGTGGTAGATTTTTCGGAAAACCGTCTCTAATGAACTCTTGAATTTGAAACAGATCCCAAGTTATTGGATTTAAATCTTTGAATGAACATAATGTGGAAAAGGATGCCCAGTTCTTTGTGTAAGAGGACAAAGTTGACCTTTTCCAGGATGACGGAATATCCTTAGCCACTTGACTGGCACAGCATAGCTGTTGCAAGGCTAACCTTCCAAGTTCTAAGTCATTGGGTTCAACATTTGAAGTTCATTCAACAGCCATATTGGAAGCAGGCGAGGGGAAGGAATCAGTGGGAGTCTGCAGACGTTGCCCCTGGATAGACTCATTAACCAGGAAAACCAATGAGCTCTTGGTCAGAACAGGGCTATTAGGATTACTGATAGGCTCTCCCTCTGAACCTTCTTAAACACCCTCGGGAGGAAAGGAATCAGATGGAATCACACAGCAGACCCTAAGGCCATGGGAACAGGGCATTGATTGCCAAAGCTTTCCGACAATTCATTTTTAAGCAAAACGTTGGAGTCACTGCATTCAGTGGGGACACAAACATTTCGATCTATGGGGTTCCAAACAGTTGACTCATCTGTTTGAACACTGAATGGGCTAGATGATAAAGCACTGATAAAGGAAGGCTGCGGCTCTAACTGCGTGCTCAGTAATGAATGGCCTTCTTTATGTACACTGCCTTTAATGATATGAGATGATTCCCTGCCCAGGTACAAATGTGAATTGCCAACAGATTTAACTGAGAATGTCTTGTTCTCCCTTGATGATTCAGATGGCATCTCACCACCTGATTCTCTGTTTACACTATCAGGTTTGTGTCCTGTAGGTGAGGTTGGAACAATTAAAGGGTATTCCATACTACAGTCAGTTCTTTCCAGTTTGAGGAATGCTCCCTTTCCTCCTGAGACCTCCTGAGAACTATAACCCTTGCATTCCAAATCTTCCAGAATTGCTCTCCACCCCCAAAGACTGACATCTGTAGTTAAATATAGTGGATAGGGAAACTAAAATAGTACCCTTTTTCTAGATTTGGTCTGCAAAGCCACCAACTCAGATCTTGGAATATCACCAGCCACAGTGGAATCTGGGATTCATACTCACCCGAGAATGGCTTCCAAAGGTGCAAGATGTGATTCACCACAGCTGTGAGGTGAAATCATGTACAGGGGACTAGTCCTTGAATCCTCAACCAAAACCTGGACGTTGCTTAGTTGAGAGATAAAAGGTATTGTTTGGTCAACTGAAGCGTAGCTGTTTTGGTCTGATGGAGGAACACTTGACCCCTCTTTGTGTCGAAGAGCTCCAATAAATTTCCTCTCTTGTGCTGGTTCCAGGTTTGAAACCTATCTGTTGTTGGAGAGTGGTTATCACAGCTACCGCAGTGTGCACCTTAAGAAGAGAAGAGGCAAAAATGAGGCAATCATCCTAGTATGAAAAAAAAATTGGAACAAGTGGCGCCAGTACCTTAGTAAAAGTTCTCTGTAATAGTTAGAGGCCAAAAGTAAGCGTTTAAAACTGACAATGCTTTCCATCTAGAAAAAGCCCTAGAAACTGCTGGCTTTTGCGATGAATCAGGACATGAAAATAGGTGTCTTACAAGTCCAGTGTGGCTAGGAAGTACTTTTCCTCGATTAATGGAATTATCGCCTAGATTGTAACCATACAGAAAGTTTCCACTTTGGCATTCGAATTTTTGGGGATTTCTGGTTCCTTACCAGTTGAAAGGATCCATCTGCCGTCAGGACTAAGAAGAGGATCAAATAGAAACCCTCACTCTGTTGATGAGGTGGAACCTAGATCATCGCCTTTTTGATGATCAGTTTCTTAACTCCTGCTAGCATCGTTATTTGCTTTGAGCTGTCCTGTGAGAATGGGGTAGGTCTGAACAGGGCTTTCGGAGGCACGTGTAAAAAAGAGATCCAGTACCCCTACTGAGAGGACCCACTGGTCTGATAGAAATTGAGTCCATTGTGGTAGAAAGAACCAAAGCCTTGTCCCTACCTCTGAATAATCATTTCTAACTATAGGTTTGACTGAACTCCCCTTGTGATCGGGATTTGTTACCAAGAGCGGCTTCCTGACTGCGAGCCCAGCCTCAAAAGGGACCTTTAGTGTTCTGGAGAGATAGGTAGCTATTTTTCGGAAGAAAAAAAAACATATCCTTACCTGGAATAGCTTGAAGGGTTTTCTAGGCTTGTGGAAAAACTTCTCTTCTGCTGACTCTGAATCATCTCATTCAGATCCTCTCAAAAAATGCTTTGGACTGGAGAATGGAATCTTCTGTCCTGCAGATTTTTGATTAGCCTCCAGTTTCCAGGGTTTCACCCACAGGGTGTTTCTCACAGATATTGCTGCCCCCACCGAAGCTGCCGCCACCTATAAATTATCAAAAGTCAAATCTGAAGAAAATTGAAACAGGACTTCCATGTGTGCAAGAATTTCCGTTGAATCATTGCTATTATGCGCACAAGTCTAAAAATGTTCAAAGTCCTTCATTTTCACTTGAGTGGCATAGGCGGCCTATGTGTTAGCCCTTATCCCAAAATTAGTGACATCGTATGATCTTTTTATAGCTGACTCAAGTTTCTTGTCAACCGCAAAAAACGATAAGGTTGACTCTTCGGAGGATTACGAAGATTTAGATGCCCTCAGTGACAGAATGGAGTTAATATTGTGGACCTGGGCACAATTATCCTCTAATTGCCAACCACATATCGTTTGGTTTGGAAGAGTGGCACACCCTGTTTGTCAATATATTATCATTCCATAGGGATAATGTATTTAATCACATTGTGGAGAGGTGTACTGTCAATCAAAGGGCCACTGTATAGACAATAAAACCCACCCTCAACCTGGGTTTTAGATTGAAATCCTCAAACATTTCTTATTTGGGCAAGCATGTCCTGCAAATCTTTTCCCTGGACATATTTACCTCTTGGGGAAGTGTCTTGATCATCATCAGTGCCTACTTTTTGAGGTTTTCCAAAGACTCCACATTCTTTGTCTTTTTGTGGTGTAGCCATGTCACTATTTAGAGGATCTGCAATTAACAGGACACAACTGGGGGCAAAAAGAGCCCAGGGCCTTTGCTTTCTATTTATAATGGGTGCATAGCAACCTCAGGCACGGCAATAAGCTCCACACAAGGAGAATAAAATAGTTCACAACCCCATTTTATCTTTTAGAAAAAGTAATGCATGCATCTTACCTGTCAGAGACAGGATATTAAATAGGAGGTGAGGAGTGAGAGAGCAGCCTATAACAGGGTGTTGTAGACACCGAAGAAAAAATGTGTGCTATCTGCTTGTCTAGAGACAGGGCTCCTCACTGATATACTGATTGGGACAAGGAGATCCTATGAGGGAGTATTCTGAAACTCAGGGAGCAGACATCAAGACATATTTCTTTCTTGAACGCAAAAATTATTCTGAGTGGGTTGCAACAACACAGCAGATCAATGGAATTTTAACATTCCCAACAAGAGCTCTGACACACCAAGTGGTTTCCCTTTGAGAAAAAGATCACTGCCAGGGAGGTGGGGATAACTAAATGGCCTGAATGGTCCTCTGCTGGCATGATGGGATCTCCACCAGTTTCCTAGCATGGCAGCCCGCTCACAGGTCTCTAAATGAGGTTCTTACTTTCCTACAGAAACCAAGCAAGGAATTGAAGTTTGCTTGCTGCATCGGATCAAACAATTTTTTCTGATTCTCTCTAATTAGACAGCACTACAACGACTCAATTTGGAGTTCAAAGGAACGATCCTTCTAACTCTGCTTTGTTTCCTCTGCTGTAGCGGGGGATTTTTGTAACTTAATCTTTGAGTGTAATCATTAAATAACCCCATCATTGGCCGTATGGACCTCTGTTCAGCAACAAGGAGAGTAAGTAAGGAGCAACCATATACATCAAATACCACTAAGAGTGAAGTCCAAGTGGGGCTTCAAAGAACAATAGAGAGAGATGGTGTGAGTTAATGGGTTTTATTAACATATTAATTCAAGAGTGTTTTATTATTTTAGTAAATATTAAAATGTAGTCATCATCATTACAGATTCAAATTAGGCATTAGGCAATATTTCAAAACAAGATAAAATGCCACATTAGTAAAATTAGAAATCCCCGATCTAAACTAATAGAGATTTAGGCATTAAAGGTAATTTGTTTCAATAAAAAAATTAAGGTGTCATGATTCAGAAACCCAAATGAAGGGTTCTAATGAGAGAATGACAATCCTTAGGCATAAAGCCTTCAAAGTTAAGCAATGGAAAATTCATAAAGCTGGAAAAAGTTCTCAGCTATAAGTCAGCTGATGTTCCTAACCTCTAAGAAAGGGAAGGGCTCAAATGGGGTCTCTCCTGAAAGATCTCCTACTTCTCCTAATCTAAGGAACACACACTAACATCATTCTTAATTGCAACAATATTTGCATTCCCTATTCCCAATAACCAATCAATCAGCAAACTCCAGGAGCAGGTAAACGTCCTAGTTTCTCACATTTTCACAATGAAGTACAGAATAAAGTCCTTGAAATGATACACTGGGCACATCTTGTGCAGTTGCGGCCGGCATGGCTCACAGGTGGGGGGACGGACGCGGGGGGATAAGGGATAGTGGTTGCGCAGGGAGTGTTGGTTGCGCAGGGAAGGGGGGATAAATAATAATTAAAAACTTACCTTTCCGGGTCCTGCGATTTCCAAGCTCCGGCTCCTGCTTTCCTGCCTCCGCAGGAACAGGATGCAAGCAGCCTCCCTCCCCTCCATATAGCAAATCACAATGCTGCAATGGCAGCGCTGTGATTGGCTGAGAGGCCGACCGCACAGGCGTCTATGGGGAGGCCATTTTACATGGAGAAAATGGAGAGTGCAAATGACTGGTTTGCTCCGCCCCAGAGGGCCGACCAAACAGTCAGGGCCCGCAACATTGGGCAAGCCACTCCACCCCTGCCCCATTGCAGGACCGCCCACTCACCCGCCTTCAACCAAACCCTTCTGCTTTCTCGCAGAGCGAGAAGCAGAAACATAAAATAGTATTTATACTACCATTTTATGTTTCTGATTCTCGCACTGCGAGAAAGCAGTGGGGCGACGCTCCTCCACCTACATGGAGGAGCCGACCCTGATTTAGCAGTGCAGATGGTTCTTCCCACGAGTCGCGTTTCCTGCATCTCCTCTCCTCCCTGTGAGAATCTCACTATCAGTTGTCTAATACATAACAAATGCCTATTCACTTACTAACAGAAGGCTTTTGGAAAGTGACAGCATCTGCAGTGGAAGAGAAAAACACCTTGTGCAAGACAACATTATTTGGCAAAAACAGGACTCTTCACCCTAAAGTGTAACGTTGACATTTAATATGCATCAGTAGTAAGGCTAACTTATGTCAGTACATTATGTCACTTCATTTGTGTGATTACAATGCCTAACTATGATTATTTCCTACCAATTTTGCATTTATTATGCATGTTATTCAGCATAGAAATGTGCACTTTTTAGTTAAATGCATTTCACTTGTAAAATGAGAAAATTTGCTCCATCACCTCTGATTCAAAACATCAAACAACGTCTTCCCGTATTCTGAATAGTGCCTCAAAAGACATCAAGTGAATGGTAAATCAGTCTCTGATTTGGCTTTTGTTCAGTGTGCCATGCTATGAAATTAATTTGTATAAATTCGGATTCACATCGGATTGTATTGTATTGAGATATTTCATGGATTGGAGAGCATTTTACTACCTCCCTATAGCTATCGAAGATTTACGCAAAGGTGGAAAAATAGTTTCTACTCCCTTGTATCCAATGTATTCATTTTACAGGACAGATTCAAGAAGGCATCATAGTGTTACAGAGAGCATTGCACTGGATGTACTATGGTGTAAGGTAATCACCTGCACTAATTACTGTGCAAGGCTGCCCTGCCATTCAGCACCTCTGCACATTTTGCTGAGGGAGGTTATAAGAAATTGGGTTCCTGATATACAGGGGTGTGAACCCTGGTCAAGCAGCAACCACAATCCTTGTAAGGATAAGGCCCCAGCAAACCCCAAATTATCCTGTGCTCAACCCCCTGGTAGTTTGGCACAGAGCAGTCAGTCTTAACTTAGAGGCAAATGGGGAAAGTAATTGTGCAACACTTCAAACAGTAAAACAGTGAAAACACCACACAAAAAGATCCCACAACAGATTAGAAAAATAGAGCTTAATCGAATTAATAAAAACAACAGAAATCCAATCTGTATAACTGGAGTTATGATTTTTTAAAGAATAAGGTGTAAAATAGCACCTAAAATCACAAAGCGCCAACTGCAGGTATCTGGTCGCACTGGGCCGGGTCAATGTCAAAAATTCAGCCCCACTGCAATGGAGCCTGGGTCAGATAATGTCCCAGATTAGTCCAGCTGAAAGTTTACCTTCTCAAGTTTTATGCTAAGATTCCTTTTTACGTTGGAGGGGGTCGCGAGGAGCAAGGAGAGTGTCACAGGCGGCTGTCGGAGTGGCACGGAGAGCAGGCCGGACGTTATGGATGGGTGGGCAGGAGCTTTGTGCTGGAGGTTCCCCATGGGTGGTTGATGCTGCGGTGCAAAGAGATGGGCTGTCGGCGGCTCGCGCTGGTTTTCGGTGCAAGTGGCTCGGTCTTCGTGCAAACGGCCCGTTCACTGTCACAAAGAGCCCAAAGCCTGATTTAAGCCACACCAAGGGTTCGGGACCTGAGAGGAGCCACTTGGGGTGTGGGTCAGGAACTCAGTGCAGCTGGATCCAGGAGCTGGTCGGGGAGTCTTTTCTGTTCCTGAGGCACAGATCAGGAGCCCAGCAGACTAGCATTTGGAGTCCAGCTGGAATCCTGGGTTCAAGATGAAGTTGCAGGTCTAGTTCTTCTTCCCCAGGTAAGAGGGCAGCATGTCAACACAGCAGGGGAACAGTCCCTCCCTTAGAGCAGCTGTCCAGCAGAGTGGCAGTCTGGTAGCAGTACAGCAGTCCTTCTCCCTGGTAGAGTATCCACAGGCCCAGAAGTGTACTATAGATTTAGGGTCTGAGGTCCAGTATTTATACCCAGTTGTTCTTTTGAAGTGGGGGAAAAACTTCTAGAGGTATCCCCTTGAAGTCCTCACGCATCCTGACTTCCCTGTCCTGGCTCCATATTAACTACAGAGGGTATGCAGCCCTTTGTGTGGAGCCAGGACACATCCTATTCAAGTGTAAATGGGACTGTGCCCAGCTTCTCCCACCCATTCTGCCAGTGATGGCCCATCCAGGCACACCTAAGCTCCCTATTGTATGTGGCTGTGTAGGTGGAATACACAAAGCTCATCTGTCAGCTACACCTAGTCAGGTGACCCAGGTACAGGCTACATGATCTAAATGGCTAAGGCAAGACAATGGCAACTTTCTAAAAGTGGCATTTTCAGAACTGTAATTTAAAATCCGACTTCACCATACTTTCGTATTTTAAATTCAAATTCTAGAGACACCAAACATGAACTGGCCCCTGTTCCTATTTGGAAATTGCACTTATAATATGTTATAATGTAACTCCAATGTTATCCTATGGGAAAGGTATGCCTAGCAGTATTGAAAAAACAAATTTAAGGGTTTTTCACTACCACAACATGTAAAACTTAAAAGTGCATGTCCAAAATTTTAAGTGCATTGCACCCTGTCCTCTGGGTGGCAAGGGCATCCCGTAGGGGTGACTTATATGTATTAAAAAGGAAGGTTTGGGCCTGGCAAAAGGTTTTTTTGCCAAGTCAAAATGGCAGTTTAAAACTGTACACACACACAGGCTAAAATGTCAGTCTTGTGACATGTTTAAGGTACTACTTGAGTCGGTGGCACAATCAGTACTGCAGGCCCACTGGTAGCATTTGATTTAAGGGCCCTGGGTATATGGTATGCCACTCTACAAAGGACTTACAAGCAAATTAAATGTGTCAATCAGGTGTGTATCAGTCAAGCCATGTTTAAAGGACCGAGCACAAACACTTTAGGCACTGTTTAGCATGATAAAGTGCGCAGAGTCCTAAGGCCACAAAAACGAATTGAGTAAAAGGTGGAGGGAAAAAGGCCAATAAATTGCGGTTGACCCTGCAGAGGGGGCCAGGTAGGGCCAGGTGTCTCTGAGAGGTATCTTTCAATGTGTCCAGTACATGCAGCAGTGAACTATCCATTGGTGAAAGGGGACATACAAGAAAGCAATTCTAAACCGACTCAGTAGGTCAACAGGCTCATTTGTTATTGCTCAGTGATCCACATGGCAGCGCGTGCTGCAGAATAGACTCTTCAATCCTGAACAGTGCAACCTCAACCGAGGGCACGCAGGGCGCTTCCTTTTTTGGGCCCACGCTCTCGCTTAGGCTCTGATCTGACAATGTTGTGTGCCAAGGGATGAGCTCACGCTTTCTACACCGCGGAGTCGAGCCCCAGTCAGCCCTCAATAAACCATGGATGGCAGCGGGCCTTCAGCCTGACAGGATTTTAGCGCATCCCATCTGGACGCCCAGCTCATAAACATATGCATCAAGATGAATGGATAAAAACAACGGAAAACGTTTTATTCGGCACAGTTTTATTTTAAGCTCTCTTCTAAATTCCCCAGCAGCCTTTGTGCAGAAGGATTTTATTCCAGCCAAGGTGTTCATTTAACATAATATAAATGTGCATCCAAAATCACTGCAGCATCTTCTTTCCATTTGTGTTATGCAAATAAATACCAAGAAATAAATAAATGAGAGAATACATGCTACAGATATTTAACTATCGGTATTCTGTTCAATCAGTATTATTAGCCTCAACTGTCAGTAAAGACAATTCACATGTCCTCCCAATAGTCTTCCTTTTGATGAACTCAGTCTGTTCCACGTTTCTGTCCATTATCTTAAATTATGATTTTACTTTATAATTGTCAATGTTTAGAGGGAGCGGTCGTTGTCTTTTTCTGGGCAATATAATTCTTGCAGGTTAATTCATGCAAGGCCGGTGCTGTAGATCCCTTGACACACGCATGGTTCATACTTTTGATACCCATCAGAAGGAGGCCGTCTCTACAGATGGAGGGTGATGCGCTGCTTTAGATCATGCAGCAAGTGACTGACAGGACTCAGTTGCTGACCTCTGGCTCAGAGAACCATCACCAGCCCCCTAATGAGCAGGAACTTACATGGCGTTTCAGTGGATTGTGGTCGCAGACTGACCCAAGCACCCTTATCTGCGAGCTCCCTATAACAACATATTTGCCTCCCATTATGTCACTGGATATTCTGTTTCTGGTGAGCCGTTTAGATACAGGAAAGGGCCTACTGAGAGAAAACCTTTATTCATCTTCTGGTAACAAAGTTAAATCATGGATGCATTCTTCACCAATAATCAAATTTGGGGAAGGACACCACAGCCTGAACCGGGCTGGGAACAGCAACCAGCCCTGGCAGATTGCTGCTCGACCAGCCCTGGTGGTTGGGGGGGAAGGGTGCTGTCACGAAGCACCTCTCCCGCTTTTGTGACAGGGGGGCAATATTGCAGCATTGCTGCAGAACTGGCCCCCAGTGACAAAACTGGCCTCTGAGGGCAGAAGACAGGCCCCACCACTCCGGGGCACCAGGGAAATGCACGATGCCTGCTACGGCAAGTCCAGCCCTGACCACAGCTCTGGAATAAGATGGTGCTACTGCTGAAATACCTCCCTTTAGAGCATGCTGCATGCTGAAGGGCATTGTTCTTTTATGGGTTTAAGTAGGAAACTGTCCAGCCATTAGCCCAATGTTGAATACAGAAACACAGCATGATCCCACATCTTCAGTGCTCTGACATTCTTGCATGCTGGCTGGGTCTATCAATAGCTGCCCGAGGGCATGGGTGCTGTGATCTGGAAATCTGTTATTGGATGTTCATCATTGTTCAATTACGGATAGCTGCTGAAATATAGAAGAGAAGACGAGCGCTACAAATATACTGCAATTCAAAGTGGATTTGGTTTGCCTTCTATAAAGAGGCTGTTAAACAATTCTTGATCCCCAATCATAGAATGTCATTCTCCCTATATTTGTAGTGTCAGCACACCATGACTATCAGGTATGAGCCCCCCCTTACTGTACTACCTTCCTCAAGTAAAGACCCAAAGAATGTGTTTACATTGATGGACAGGACATATGAGAAGCAGAGCTGACAACTACCTTTGTGTGCCCACAGCCTTTGCCTCCATTTAACATTGATGTGATAGATATGCTATCAGAAAGTACATCATCACAAGCAAATACCAACTTAACTGTGGGGAAGTTCCTACCAAAACCATTATGCTACTCAACAAACAGGCTTTAGGCATCCAAGAGAACAATCTCTTATCTCCAACAGAAAGAAATGTGAAATAACACAGACAGCATGGAATATTACCTTTTCAATATAAATCAGATTTGACAAAAACATCCATTCAGTCACTAAATAGATGTATCCTGAACATTTAACCGAAATCTAGATTGTACCACTGTACTACATGTAGCCAACTCCACTCAATCACATCTAAAATCTTATTTGTAAAAGTCAGGCTTATCAACTCATTCCAGTATGCAGCGTACAGCTCGAAATTGAGGTGTGCCGCCACCCAGCTCCCTAAAAAGCACTGGTGTGGCGAGTGGATAAACACAGAGCAGAGGATCATCTTTTTATCTTCAGCCTTAAATGACCTACACCGTATGGATATATGGGAAAAGAGACTCCTAACAAAACAACTATCCCCATTGGTAAAAAACCACAACTGAAACTGTTGTCTGTAGCCAAAGGTATAGTCAATTTTGGAAAGAAATCCCACGTGTGGGCCTTGATCCACCACTGTCTTTTAATCAGAAAATAGAGCTAATATGATCAAAATGTTGGCAGATTTCCATTAGGGATTACCACTATGTGAGACTATCTAGTGAAGTGCACATGCCGATTATGTAAAACTGCAGCAGAATCTCTGTCTCATATTCCATATGTCTGTGAAAATTTACTCCCACTTTAAAAACAGCTTTAAGGGCGGTATTTAAACATTTTAAAATACGTAAATGCAAAAATGCGGTAGAGGAATGTCTACAAGTTAAAAAGTCTCAATTAACAGGCCGGTTCTTGAACTGTATGTCCTGCATTGCGTGGCTAAACGCCTGTGTACAGTATGATCAACCCTGGGTCTGCGCCCAATATGGTTGCAATTAAGAACAAGGACCTCGCATTTTTGGCAGACCATGAAAAGTAAACCTGGGCACAAAGAAAGTCAACAGACTGCACAGATTAACAAATTAGGATACTATTCAAAATGCCATAAGAGACTCCGTCTATTTACATTATTTTATTTGACCATGCTGCTATTCTGCTTGTAATTTTAGTGGCCATAATCATTGTGAAGAATTTTTATTGATTATACTGCTATTCTTCCCTGAAATATCAGAGGTTCTAAAGATTGAAAAGATTTTAAATAATTGTACAATAAAATAACTTTACAGTATGTGATGACTCCCTGATAACCAATTCAAACACGTATTCTAATAGAGCATCAATTGACCTTAAAACAGCAAACACCCTCTCTTTTTTAAGGAAAAACTCTAACCTGGCATTGCATCTACAGACCCTGGGCAGACGATCCTATCAATAGGACAGCTCATTATTTGGACTCAGGGCTGGAAGAAGAGATGCACAACAGGCCTATCAGACATCCTGGAGAGAGACCAGCTGTTGTAAGATCCCACTTACACAGATGATGACGCTCTTGATTCAAATGGTGAAACAGACCTAACATTACACCTTTCACTGCAAACAGGCCAGTTCCTTGGTGCTTTCCATTTCATCAATATGAACTATTGACAGAAACTCCCTCTTACTCTAGCTGGCTTCATCCCATTAAACTAGACCAGCAATGTTAACAAACCAGATTTCCAAAGCACTTACGCTAACCACTGAGATTGTCCGGAAAAATAAAATTGATGTATCAAGCCAAAAAGCAAGTAACCGAACTATCTGAGTAAGGCCATCATATACAGGAAGCTCTGGGGCCTTTCTGAAAACCCTTGGTATCAAAGAATGCACTCAACTCAAAAATCAATAAAGGACTAACGTGATTCGGGGACATTATAGATGCCAAAGTTAATAGTCACGGGTACAGCATCAGAAGAAGAAGATATATGAGAGAATTTCATTAAACAATCAAAAGGGAAAACTGGGCCTATCACTAAGTCCTGATCAATGTAGCAACCAAGGGATATAGTCAAGAATGTTCGCATTAACAAAGCTAGACAAAGTTTAATAACCCCCTCTATTGTGGTATACGAGACAATATTTTCATGACCTGCTGACGAGTTTTTCAAGTTTTGGCTATTTTATTTAGTTGTAAGGTCATCATCAATATAAAACAGAATAACAGGCCACAATTGGAATAATATAGCAGCTTTCAACATTAAACACAAATGTAGCAGACAATCAGGTAATGTACAATGCATGACCTGATGGCATAGTAAAACAACAGAACAAACTGATTTTTCAATTTAAATAATGATATAAATAAATAGTGATTAAGAGAGAAAGGGAGATAGAAGTCAAAAATAGAGAAAGAGGAAAACATTATATAAATATATGTGTCAACTATTTAATCATGGAGGTTTACCGACATCTGTCTCTTCAATTAATCATTGAAAACCACTAATTACGAAATTTGTGAAAAGACGGTAAGTGACAAAACATTAATCTTTCACAATAAAGAGTAGCATTAGCACACACATACAAATTTTTTAGTACATTTTTGCACTGCCTAAAATCAGTTATATAGGTATATGTAGAGCTATTAACAGGCAAATCACAGCCACGTGTCATCGGAAGGGCACCAGGGTGTTAATGACCACAAGTCATTTATCTGGTCCAGGTTTTACATCCTATTCTACTGTTGCTGTGTCCTCACCCCGCACTCCACTGTTGTCTATTGCACCCCAGCTGAAATCTACTGTTTCATAGCCCCCCTTGGTCCCACCAGCACTTAGTTATCCATTTTGTGACTTGGACGGTTCATAGCACTATAACATTTGGGATTTGCTTACACTTTTTCTTTGTGGGGATTATACGTAGAAGGCATGGGCCTGGTTCAAGGTTTATTTTCATCCTGGACATTCCAATAATCTTTTGACTGTGTCTATCAAGAATCTATAAGCCTTACTCCATGTCCACCACGTATGTATGTAATTACTTCATCGGTTCACTTAAGGTAGAGGTCGCTTTCATCTGAGTAAAATATATGTATTATGCATTAAGTCATTTCTATTTTATGCTGGTATTTATAGTCAATTCTTTTGAATCATTCCTTTTTTGTTAGCTCTTGTAATGGTTCACTGACCATAGCAAAGTCTTGTATGTATCTAGAACAGTAACTGGCTATTCCAAGACATTATGGTAACATAGAGATGTCTTGTGGGGGATTTGCAGTAGACAACGCTTGCACTTAAGCTGGATCAGGTTTCATGCCCCTATCAGAAAAGACATGGCTATAGAATTTCAAGATTTTCTTGTGGAATTCACATTTGTCAGCATTTAGAGTTAAGCCTGCATCGTACAGCAATTGACATACTTGCATGAGAGCTTTGTCATGCTCTTTCTGTGTGGCTCTGAAAACCAATATGTCATCACGATCATTAAATGCATTTTCTACAGGCTGTATGATATGTTGAATCACATCTTGGAAAAGTTCTACAGCAGAGGATACACTAAAGCTCAATCACTTATAGCAAAACAGACCAATATGCGTAGAAAAGGTTGTAATGTACCTGGATTTTTCTACAAGTTCCAATTGGTGATATCCTTTATTTGAGTTCAGTCGAGAGAAGAACTTCTCACCATTCAATTGAGTTATCATATCAGCAATGTGCGGACCAGGATGACTCTCTTGCTCAATTGCCTTGTTGACCTGACACATGTCAACACATATGCGTACAGCTCTATCACACTGTCTCTTTCAGGCACTACTACAATGGGAGAAACCCATGGTGTTATATCAGTGTATTGTTCAATGATGTTATGTTTAGGCAGCAAATTATGTTCCTTTTCAACAGCTTCTTGCAAGTAAAACACAATTTGTCTGTGTATTTGAGCAACAGGATGAACATCCTCAATTATATGTAACTTTACTTTCATTGTTTTGAGTTTTTCTAACCCATGAAATAGTGAAGGAAATTGACTTACAGATTTGTGATAAGCATTCATATTGTAGTTCACTGATATCAGTCCCAATTGGGCAGCAGTGTTGAAACTCAGCAAATAGGCACTTGAAGCTGTTCTTTTAAGTACATGAATAGGTGTTTGTACCACAGTTTTCTTATGTTTCATTGTGGCTACAAAGGAACCTTGACTATTTAAGGCTGAAGAAGTGACCCATGTGTATACTTTAGTTTTGTACTTAGTAAGTTGTAGTAACGGAGACAATTCTTTTTTTAAAATTCTTCTTATTGAACAAGCTCATTATACAATACATGCCTGAAACGTCTTCGCCAGCACATAATAAAATTCAACATTTGTATTACATTGTAAAGCGTTCGAGGCACAATTCCTGAACAGCTCAGGGACTGTCTAGCAATACTCCATTCAGTGTGGGGTGTGAGCCCCCGTTGTCTACACCATCACAGTACATGGTAATCATTACAGCACACAGGTGAGTCATGGCCCCAATGATGTACCTCTATAATCCCGCCAAGGGATCCATAACTTCTCCCACTTTCATGGGCACCCTCTGCTTTTGTAGATCACTTCCTCTGCTCTCTGGCACCAGTCCAAATCAGCCTCCCATTCTGCCACCGTCAGGTTAAGAGAGGCTCCCCTGCCATGCTATATTCCGCTTTGCAACTCCCGCTGCCAACGTCAGCCAGAGCATAATATGTCGAGGCCAGTTCTCCTCGCCCTGAACCATCAAAAGCAACCATTTAGTGTCCATAGGCACCCTCACCGCCAGGACCCAGACATCACAGTTGTCACCTCCTGCCAATATTTGTAGATCACGGGACATTCCCATAGGATGTGATAAAAGGATCCCTCTTGCGCACAACCTCTCACGCATTGTGATTTCCTTACCGCCCCCAGTTGATGTAGCAGAGTGAGTGGGTAGTAAGAGCGATGCAAGACTTTAAGTTGTATTAGCCAGAATTTGGCTCGGATCGCTATGTCACGGTACTCTGTAGGGCTTCTACCCATTCCTCGGCATCAATGTTACCTATGTCGTCGGTCCAAGCATGCCTGAGGGAGCCCAAGGGGTCGGGGAGTTGTTCATCAGTTTTAGATAAATTACCAATATCTTTTTTTCCGGAATGGTGTCTGCAAGTACCCTACTAGGGGGGAGGAGTCAGGAAGGTCAGTGCCCTCTTGAATATGAACCCTAGAGGCGTGTCCAAGTCGAAGGTAATGGAATATATGAGTGGCAGTAGGTCATATTCCTGACCCAGGATTTCAAAAGGAAAAAACGCTCTGTTCCTCCACGCGTCCCCCAGGTGCTCAATACCTATCTTTGCCCACCGCAAGAAGCCCCGTAAGTTGGACACCTCCCCCAGCTGATCGCTATACCACAGAGGGTTTATGCTTGTCAATCTAGAGTGCCAACCCAGATATCTCTGTGCTTCAATCCAGCACCTCACCACAGTTGCCACATGTAGCGGTAAATCTGTCCTCACCCGGTGGACATACAAAATAAACTTCTAGTTACCGGCCAGCATTGCCGCTCTGTCCATCCTGTAGACAGGCTCCCCTCAGTTTGCGTAGACCCAGTTGTTAATCACTAGGAGTTGTGAGGTCCAATAGCAAATTTTAACATTGGGGATTGCCAATCCACCGTCGTAGATCCCTCTCTACAATGTATGTAGGGCAATACGTGGTGCACCTACCTGCCAGAGCAATGCACAGAGCTCTTGGGCAATTTGTAACAGAGATAATTCTTGATACTTCTCCTCAAATGCAAAAACAACAGTTGATGGACAGAATGCAAAACAATGTCATACATTCACCCCAGTACAGAGATCTGGACCTAAATCCATCGTTTTTTTGCTCAACATGCCATTCCAGTTTGAATCCAGCCATGTGCAAATCAGTCTTGACCCTGTGCCTCATGGGAACAGTCCAGCCCGAACTGCCAAGCTAGGTCCTCCCTGGACTGGAACCAAGCATCCTAGGAACTGTTTCGGGGTTCAAGCTATCCTGGCTGAAGAGGGGTGAAACCCCAAAACCGGTCCTAGGATGCTTGTTTCTGGTCCAGGGAGGACCTGGCTTGGCAGTTCGGGCTGGACTGTTCCCATGAGGCACAGGGTCAAGACTGATTTGCATATGGCCAGGTCTAAACTGGGGTGGCATGGTGAGCAAAAGAATGATGGATTTAACCCAGATCTCTTGACTGGGGGTGAATGTTTTCATTTGTTCTGCATTCCGTCCATCAATTGTGTGTCTTTTGCTTCCTCACCCTAAGCACGCCAGGTATGCCCAGACGTGGGTCCTGGGCTCACTGTGCCACTGAAATCAAGCTATCCTGGCGGAAGAGTGGTGAAACCGTGAAACCGGTCCTAGGATGCTTGTTTCCGGTCCAGGGAGGACCTGGCTTGGCAGTTCGGGCTGGACTGTTCCCATGAGGCACAGGGTCAAAACTGATTTGCATATGGCTAGGTCTAAACTGGGGTGGCATGGTGAGCAAAAGAATGATGGATTTAACCCAGATCTCTTGACTGGGGGTGAATGTTTTGATTTGTTCTGCATTCCGTCCATCAATTGTGTGTCTTTTGCTTCCTTCCCCTAAGTGCGCCAGGTATGCCCAGACGTGGGTCCTGGGCTCACTGTGCCACTGAAATCAAGCTATCCTGGCTGAAGAGGGGTGAAACCCCGAAACCGGTCCTAGGATGCTTGTTTCTGGTCCAGGGAGGACCTGGCTTGGCAGTTCGGGCTGGACTGTTCCCATGAGGCACAGGGTCAAGACTGATTTGCATATGGCCAGGTCTAAACTGGGGTGGCATGGTGAGCAAAAGAATGATGGATTTAACCCAGATCTCTTGACTGGGGGTGAATGTTTTCATTTGTTCTGCATTCCGTCCATCAATTGTGTGTCTTTTGCTTCCTCACCCTAAGCACGCCAGGTATGCCCAGACGTGGGTCCTGGGCTCACTGTGCCACTGAAATCAAGCTATCCTGGCGGAAGAGTGGTGAAACCCTGAAACCGGTCCTAGGATGCTTGTTTCCGGTCCAGGGAGGACCTGGCTTGGCAGTTCGGGCTGGACTGTTCCCATGAGGCACAGGGTCAAAACTGATTTGCATATGGCTAGGTCTAAACTGGGGTGGCATGGTGAGCAAAAGAATGATGGATTTAACCCAGATCTCTTGACTGGGGGTGAATGTTTTGATTTGTTCTGCATTCCGTCCATCAATTGTGTGTCTTTTGCTTCCTTCCCCTAAGTGCGCCAGGTATGCCCAGACGTGGGTCCTGGGCTCACTGTGCCACTGAAATCAAGCTATCCTGGCTGAAGAGGGGTGAAACCCCGAAACCGGTCCTAGGATGCTTGTTTCTGGTCCAGGGAGGACCTGGCTTGGCAGTTCGGGCTGGACTGTTCCCATGAGGCACAGGGTCAAAACTGATTTGCACATGGCCAGGTCTAAACTGGGGTGGCATGGTGAGCAAAAGAATGATGGATTTAACCCGGATCTCTTGACTGGGGGGGAATGTTTTGATTTGTTCTGCATTCCGTCCATCAATTGTGTGTCTTTTACTTCTCCTCAGGCACAATATTTATCGATGCACCTCGGTCAATTATGAATGGTAAATTGTGCAAAAGTAGGTCGCACACTGCTCGTCACACCAGCAAGTTGCCCCAAAGGACTGTGGTAAATGTAGTGGCGACGGCGGGTACGCCTATGCCAGGATGTGTAAAAAGAACAGTATGTGTTGCGTTAGCCATCCCTGGACACGTGTTTCGAGGTAGTTGCCTCTCGTCAGCAGGGAGCAGGTCAGTGTAAAGGGGGTGCCGTGTGGACTGCCAATGTAATTAAAAACAGGTCAAGTACCTCTCATGGCGCGCAGGTGCAGATCCAAGGCTCGTCAGCCCGTTGGCTCAAGGGAGCCGTAATAAATTGTGCAAAAGTAGGTCGCACACTGCTCGTCACACCAGCAAGTTGCCCCAAAGGACTGTGGTAAATGTAGTGGCGACGGCGGGTACGCCTATGCCACGATGTGTAAAAAGAACAGTATGTGTTATGAATGGTATCGAACATCCATTTCAGGCAATATTTTAATGTTTTTGGTGCTTTTTCATGTTGATTTTTCTTCACTTTTGATTTTTCCTCACATTTGACTAATCCCACATGTGCATGCCTTGACACTGCACAATTGTCATTTTCACTTTCACTGGAAATGACATTTGTCATTTTCACTGGAAACTGATGCTGAGGAACTCTTTGTCGATGATTTAAACTACGATCGACTTTGTTTGCTGTCGATTTGCCTCAGTTAGTGTGACCGATTGGCCTAGTGGGAGAGCATCGAACGTCGCTGAGGTAGCATTCGGTCAGCCATTTTGTCTTCACGCTGTGACGCACTTATTTTTCTTTTTGCCTTGCAAGTCATCATGAAATGGTTCGCTTTGTCCACAGCCAATGCATATCTGTCCATTGGTGGGACATTTACATTTGAGTCCTCATCTGTAACATGTTTTATCTTTCTGTGGAGACATCGCCTTGTGTCCCTTGGACATGTAACTTGACCTACTTTTCAAGCTCCTTACTGACGCACTTTTGGTGCCTCTGACCTCCATGTCAGTCGCTTGACCATCAGCATGCTCTTCCATGTGAGCAGCCGTGAGGACTTGTTCCAAGCTCAGAGTTTCCTTCAGCATTCTTCATTGAAAGGAATCTGACAAACATCCATCTATTACTCTGAGGCAGGTAGCTTCGTCATCATTAAATTCATTAAAATGTACAGCGCTTCACTCTCACTTTCTAACTTAACATTATATTCATTTTCTTTGACTTCAAATTGCATTTCAAAAGGATTGAGTACTAACATATGGTCCTACAAAAATAATGTGACCAGAAAATTTACTAGCATTCTATCATGAAGGTAAGTATACATAAGCAAGTATACATTTGCCATTCTTAATTCCACATTTACGTACCTTGATGACATATGTATTACCAAGGTGCATATATGTGAAGTATAGTAAATGTATACTTATCAATATATACAATATCAGGGAGGGACTAGGAGCAGTTATAGAGAGGTCCTGAACCAGTGCTCCTAAAAGTCATATATTGTGTCAATGGATGGTTACAGTTCCTATAATATGAGAGGGAAGTAACAGCCGACAGATAAGCTGTGTATAGCGGGGAAGGTCTCCAAAGGTAGGGTGAGTGTGCTGAGTGAGGAGAGGATACTCCTGTGATGGTACTGAGTGCCCTCACACACCCTTGCGGATGTATAGCATCATCATTGGGCACGGTTGCTCCTCGTGGGGGTGGTGCTGCAGTCCCTCTCGGGCCCTTAGTTAGGGGCTCTCTGGTGGAGTTCTTTTAAGGAGTTGCCGCATTTGTGAGTGAGGGTGTGTGAGTAGGTAAGTGCTAGTGAGTGCAGGTTTAAAACTGATCAATATAAACATGCATTCAAGATATTATGGTAGTAGATATTTTGGTCACAATATTTAAAATTCGATTTTCTGGTAGTTTAGCGCCCTAACAACCATTGACAAAAATGCATAACACAGGGCCTCTCAGAATTTTAGCTCTCTCTGTGGTTGTTCAAAGTAGGATTATCTCAAATATAAATGCAGATCTGTTTTCAGTCCTGATGCTCAAGACATGCCTCATCAAACAACAACAATTTGTGAAGAGCACTCAGGCAACCCTACTGTCACTATTGATTGATAACATTAAAGGTGAGCCAATTTACTTCCTGTATGATTGGAGTAGCTAGGTTATATTAATCAGGCAGTTCACATGTAATTTGGGCGTCACATTTTAATTCTAGTTCAATTTAATTATGTTATAGCTAATGGCTCATATGTTTGTTCAGATGTGTTTCTCAAGTTAGACTTTCGAAAAAGGCTTTTTTGAGATGTGTACTTCATAATCCAAAGGCAATAGGGTGGCTTCAATGCAAGATACGAACACACCATTAGGAAAATTCTGCTTTCCTTGTTACAAAAGTACATTTGGGAGTTTGATGAACACAGTAATTTTCCTAGTACTTCTAGATCCTTGATAAATATATCTACCTAAGACATTCATTCCCCCTGTATAAGCTGGTTCCTACTTCTTTTGTACTGAAAGCTGCATTTATTTGCCTTTGTTTGTGGCTGTGGAAACCAGATTCTAAGCTTCTGGAATCTGATCGTTATCTCTTTTTAAAAACTGAAGTTAGTTTTTCTGTGGTTGGCTTGGAACTGAAACATAGAATTGAGTACAGAATAGAAACACTGAGTGGGTCGGTTTTGGAGGTGGAGAGCTATTGGTTTGTCTTCTCTATATCTGAGAGTCAAGATTCCAGACAGTTTTTGGCCTTGTGGTTGTGAACACTCAACAGTGGGTTGAACCGAAAGCCACAGCACAGATCATCTATTATCTATTTCTGCTCAAGGAAGTCTAGTTCCTGGAAACGTTCGTTTTCCCCATCTCTTCTGGTGCAAACCATGGAATATTCTCCTCTATGGAATGACTTGTGCAGCGTTACTACACACTCTGAATGTTGGCATCTTGTTGCTGCTTGTTTGGGACGAAAAAGCCAAGACACTTGCACAGGAAGAAGTGTGCATTCCCCAAATAATCGACTTCATGGTCTTTAAAATATGGCTTCTATAAAGTATTTATTTTTGTTTTAGATGTTTCTGGGGAAGAATGTACACTTTCAATGGTATCTTCGACATTCATGTGATAGTTATTGCAAACACCATTAAGGAATTGACAATACCAACCACAAAATCATTATAAATCCTTTTTTGTTTTTCTTATTTTTTATTAGAAGACAAGATGTGAGTAATCAAGTCCATTATACATTATCTTAGGTTAATCAATATAAATATTAGATATTACTCTCCAGCAGGTAATCCACCTTAATACGTGTTACAAAATATTGTGGTACCAGAATACTGTGTCATAAATATCAAGGGCAAAAATATAGACATGGTGAGTTTATATAACTAATTTACTATTTACTTTACTTTACTCCACATACATGCACCATGACCATATATAAATATTCAAAGTATGTAGATGTAGAGTTGAGACTAATAACCTGTACTTACCTATATGCATGCACCTTCTCAATAATTTTGTTCTTGATAGTTTTTACACAACATTTTGGTACCACAATAATTTTGCTGTTGATATTTCAGCTTGCAACTGTCCAGCAATTAATCCTGGAATAGTTACATTATATTGTAATTCATCAATAAAAATATAGGGCTTCATTACGATATCGGGTGGATCATAGCGGATTGGAATGGCCCGACCATAGGTCTGCAGTCCTGCCTGCACAATTTGGATGCGACTGCCCATAGGGGCAGTCAGAAACATCCATTTTACAATGATAGCTTGTGTGGCCTGCGGAAAGGGACTGCAGCACAAGCTGCCATTGTAAAATGGACATTTTGAAACATCCCCGCACCATGTGGCAGGCACCTCATGGTGAAATAATTACACGAAGCCTGTATTTTCTATGAGCTGCCTGAATGAGCTGAAACCTGAGCCTGAAAATAGTTAAAGTCAAAATATGTCAAAAGTAGGCCACCAATTTTATACCATAAATGACAAGCAGGATAGTCTATTATTATTGAGCGCTGGTCTTCAGACATTGTTGCCCCATAACAGAGCTTAAAGTCTGGCACGGCCCAGCCACCTTCCACCACTGGAAGCTGAGAATAGCTTTAGATGCTCTTTGATAGCTCAACAAGAAGCATGCACTTGCTGGCTCTAAATGAATTGGAAATGCACAAGGGAATCAAGGTAAATAAATAAATTGGGTTTGTGAGTATTTTTATTTTCAATATACTGCAACAATCTACTGAGAAAATGGGCTTTTGGTGCCAATTGCACAGAAATATGCATGTCTTTTTTAGAGACCTGTAATTAAGTCTAACTAGTTAGTCAACTCAGCTGCTGATCTTAATGGATAAATGAGTTGCCTCTTGAACAACGTGATCACTTGGCCTAGAAATTGCATGATTGGTAATTATTTGAGTGTTTTCCACATTGCGTTTGTAGCCGGACACCTTTCCAAAGTGAGCAGCCTCTTTCTCTATTTCTGTAAGAGTTTGATTAATTTTAGAGGTGTGAACTGCAATATCAGCAGCATACGCTGAAACCTTGAGCGATGCTTTGTTAAGTTCAATGGGTTCTAAAATGGGGTTTTGAATCAAACAACGACGTTTGGGTTCTGAATAATAGCAAATAGTCAAGGAAAGATGTGACACCCTTGCTGAGTACACAAGTAATATTTATACTATTGGATGCCACCTATCAGCGTGGCCCCTCATTGGGGCAGAAGAGCATAACCCCCCCCCCTTCTGCCAGTGCAGCAAAAGTAAAAAATAGAATGGTAATAAAATGAATTACCATTTTATTTTTCACTGCTCCCACCCCGAGCAGTGTTTGGGGACGGGCTGCTGCTGACTGGCAGCAGGGGAGTAGTGGTCACTCCACCAGTTTACTTGCACAGTGCAAGTCACTTTGACCGGCTGTCTTGCGAAGGCCAGCCTGACATGTGCAGTGTACACCTCTCCACCTAACTCTCTTAGATTGCTGAGTGGCGAGCAGGTACAGGCCTCCTGTGCCTGCTGGATCGTTGAGGTAGCCCGCTCCAGCCAATCCTGACGCTGATCTCATGCCGCTCATCTGCAGTTTGAGAGCAGTGTAGGGGCTTGGAGAGCAGAGCTGGCTGAGGCTCCATTATGTACCGTTGAGCTGACTGCAATCAAGACAAGGACGAGAAGCTTAGGTGAATTAATTTTTCATTATAATTTTTTCTTTTTGACCGACTGACAGGCACTGTGAGAAACTCTCTTTGCCTTCAGCCCTAATGCCAGAGCTCTCAGTCACAGGCCGTTATAAAATATGTTAACAAGCCATGATTGAGAGCCTTGGAATGTGAGCCTAAAGGTATTGTGTGATTTATCACAGTGCCGGCCACAGGGTTTGGCACTGGCTCAACGACCCTTCACTTATGAATGTCACTAGCCACCACTGAACCCCATTGATACAAATGTAGCTTTAGGACTAGTAGAGAGGGAATGCATTTGTCCAGTGTATTTCTTAGAAAGCATAATTTTGTCCATAACGGCAAACAGACATTTCCATGAAAAACAATCAAATAACTTTTTAGTGTTCAGTAGAATCATACCAACTTTATATTCTAAAAAAATAATGGTATGAAACATCGCAATGGCAGTATAAGTGTGTACCAGGGGTGGCTCCTCCACTAGGGCGGAGGAGCGTCGCCCCACTGCTTTCTCACAGTGCGAGAAAGCCAAAACATAAAATGGTAATAACTTTTGGTTATTACCATTTTATCTTTCTTTGCGCATTGAGGGCTGGCAGGTGGGCGGAGCTGCCTGGGCAGGACAGGAGTGGCTTGCCCACTATTGAGTGCGTAAAGACTGTTTGGTCGGCCCTCTTGGGCCGCCCAAACCAGTCATGCGCACCCTGCCCTTCTCCATGCATGCTGCATTGCAGCCTAAATGGAGAACATGCCATCCCCTACAGCCCCTGGCTGGGAGGTGTCCCGACCAATCACAACGCTCTACTGGAGCGTTGTGATTGGCTTAGGGGAGGGGAGGGAGGCTGCCTGCTTCCTGTTCCTGTAGGAGGCAGGAAAACAGGAGCAGTGAAGACGCTGGACCCGGGCCGGCGGAAAGGTAGATTTATTTTTCATTTAATTATTAGCTCCCCTCACTGTGTGACCCCGCGCCCGCCCCCCACCCGCGAGCCATGCCGGCCACGACTGGTGTGTACTGTAGTATTCTTGCCGGGAACAAAGCCATGTTGTTCATTTCTGACTAATTGTGTGATGATGCATGATAATCTAATGGCTAATACGTTTGAAAAAAGTTTAGCATGTGCATTAATCAAGGATATATATGTCGGTATGATCCATATTCTTCCGTAGGTTTGTTTCTTTTTTAAAACAACTGCAATATTGACCAGATTCCATGAATTAGGCACTCCTGTCTATACTCTAGTCCCTCTGAGATCATAACTAGCATGGAAGCAAGAAAGTTTGTGAAAGTTTTATAAAATTGTATATGAATACAATATACTCCAGCCACTTTACCTATTGGCAGGAGCTATATGGGTGTACACATCTCATCTAATGAAATCCCTACATCTAAGACGGTCACCAAGCTTGCGCAATATCTGGAGTTGTTGTTATTCAATAGCTTTCTTCCTATTTTTCTACTATTGAAAAATTGCATTATTGATTCTCCTATAAATGCTTCGAGTGAATCCCAGAAGTGTGCTTAGAAACTGTAAACAACGCAAAGAAGGCAGACCTCATAGTTTGGCTGAGTTCTACTCAGCGGGGGCAGCTTTCTGTTTCGTCTCTCAGCCTGGGAGCATGTGGATATGGCTTAGGTGGGTGGTGTATCCAACAGCCGACACTAGCTGACAGCCATTTTTCCCTCCTGAACAGGGGCATAACAAAGGCCCCCACAGGGGGTTCAAAAACTCCTGGGGCACCCTCAGCACAGTACCCTGGCGTGACAGCTCCAGACTGAGTCTGGAGGGGGAGCCCTTAATGTAGTTTGCAAGGGGGCCCCCTAAAGTTTAGCTATGCTAGTGCTCCTAAAATTCTGTAGTTCATGGTGACCGTTAGGTCTCATGTTAATTTCTGCAGCAATAACGTCTAAAGATAAGTTGAACTTGATCATAGCTCAGCCCATATTGGAACAGGAGTCCTTCCACCCAGTGAATCACACCTTTTTTATTTCAGGCTAGCTTGTTCCCCTTTGCTCCCACAAAAGCACATAGCTCTACTGGGTAATTAGGCTGGAGAGTGGAGTGGACAGATTTCTGATCTTGACTCCCATGTACGGATGTGCCTAGGATGCTGGGTGGAATATAACAAACAAAATAAATGAATGGACCAGTGCCACAGGTTGGCAGTAGAAAAGTTTCTTATTGCTCATCTGTTAGACCCGGGATCCCTTAGGCCAAATAGGGACCCTCGTTTCCACGTCAGGGAAAGGAAGGACACCTTCTGAGATAGCCCCCGCTCACCCCCTTGGTAGCTTGGAACGAGCAGCCAGGCTTATCTTCAAGACAAATGTGTAAAGTATTTGCAACCATGCTCACAGCAACCCAATGATGACACCACAAATGGACTCCACACAAGTTTTATAAAAACGAGTATACATTTTATATAAAAAGATATATGATAAGACCACACGATATAAAAACAAAATATATGAGTATGTGTAATATTCCTCCTGGCTGGTTGTTAGGCCAGCCAGCCCTTGTAAGTTCTAGTGATATTAATGAGCACTTCTAAACATTCCACTGTAGTCCTCATACAATGTTATGCAGTTTGTAATGCTAGAATCTGGCACTTAGCAATGGAAAAGTAATGCCATGCATAATGCAAAAATCAAGCACTGTGCAATGTAAAAATAATGCAATGCGTAACGCAACAATCAGGTACTTTGCAATGTAGAAATCATGCAATGCGTAGCGCAACAACCAGGTACTTCGTTATGCAGAAACAATGCAATGCGTCATACGACAATCAAGTAGTTCATTATGCAGAAATAATGCCATGCATAATACACTAATCAGGTAGTTTGTTACTCAGGAATAATGCAATGTGTAATACACTAATCAGGTAGTTCGTTATGCAGAAATGATGCAATGTGTAATACGACAATCAGGTACTCCGTTATGCAGGAATAATGCAATGCGTCATACACTAATCAGGTAGTTTGTTACGCAGAAATGATGCAATGTGTAATACGACAATCAGGTACTCCGTTATGCAGAAATAAAGTAATGTGTAATACGCTCCAGCTCCGATCACGGTGCCTTAGGCGGTCTCTCCGCCACTCGTGCTGACTCACAGTTAGCCTCTGTCAACAGTTCCCCCCAACATGGGTATGGTATAACCAAAAGTGCAGCTCTGCACTCCGGCCCCGGTACTGCCACTCCCATGGCCAGTACGGGCCGCAATACGAGCCGAAGCAGAGGCTCGTGCTGCCGGAATGAGAGAGAGGCCGAGAGCATCTCCCTCCGAGCCTGCACCCCGCCCCAGGCGTCGACACACGTTACCTGGGGGGTGCAACCTCACTCTCCTCTCCTCTTCCAGCAACTTGGGCCTCAGATGCAATCTTTGTGAATTGGCAACGGCGGACTCGGGCCGGCGGCTCAGCTCCTCCAGGGCGGCCGGTCTGGGCCACTGGTGCTACGAAGTTCTCAGGCTGCAACAGGGCACACGCACACAGCGTTGCTGAGACTCACTTGGACTTCGGGTGCACGATCACCGTGCACTCCTCAAGAAGGTCTCAGGCTGCACGAAGAACACGCACACAGCGTCGCTAAGACTCACTTCAACTCCAGGTACACATTAACAAGGCAATCCTCATGAAGGTCTCAGGCTGCACCAAGCACAAGTACGCAGCATCGCTGAGACTCACTTGGATTCCGGGTTTGCACGTTAGCAAGGCAATCCTCATGAAGGTCTCAGGCTGCACAAAGCACACGCACACAGTGTCGCTAAGACTCACTTGGATTCCAGTGCACACAATAACAGAACGATCCTCACGAAGGGTTTAGGCTGCAAAAAGCACACAGCATTGCTGAGCCTCGCTTGGACTCCAGGTGCCCACGATCACAGGGCAGCACTCCTTACGAGGGTCTCAGGCTGTAAAAAGCCCACCACACAGCATTGCTGAGACACTCCTGGAAACTTTTGTGTTCCTGTGTTTCCGCAACAGGGAGCCAGCTCACCTCGGGCCCTTGGGGATAAGTTACTTCAGGACACAGCACAGCAAAGTCCTTTCAAGCAGGCGGACACAGCACACAGCAAGGTCCCTTTTGCCTTTCCTTGGTTAAAACTGCAAACTGCATGCCAGCTCCAGAACACACAGCAAGGGTCAGTCCTTTCCTTCAGTCTATTCAGTTGTTTCTTCCTTGGCAAAGGTTCCTCTTGACCACGAAATAGCTCCAGTCTTGTTCAATCTTGATCAAGCCATTCTCTAAAGTTCAGGGGCTTCAGCTCTCATAGTTATACCCCTCAATGGCTTTGAAGTCTTTGTGTTCAGTGGGGCACTGACTCCTGTTCAACCCAGTTCTGGGTGCCTCCCTGCCAGTGACACCTTCTTCCTTTGATTAGTGGGGATCTGGATTCTCGATCACTCAGCAGGAGATGGGTCAATTGTTTTATGGCAGCAACCCAGGCCTCTTCACCTCTAGGGACTACTCCTCCCCCTACACTCCAGATGCAGGTCAGCCTGTTGCTGTCTCACCTCCTCCCTTGGCTCAAGACATTCCCCAGATCCTATCGCTTTTAAATCCAGACAGTCAATCCACAACCAGGCAGAGACACACAGAAATGTTAGAGCACAAAAACCCAGCCAATTCTAAAAGAGTGACTTAAAAACACATAATGCAAAAACCACCTTTATAGAAAGATGTGTTATTACATTGTGAGTTCAGGCATACTAAACTTCACTTCTCCATCTTAAGCCTTTGGGGACATAAGCTGGAAAACATATTACACAGCCTCCCCATTCTGTCCTATGGGCAAGATGGCCTTTCAACAGTGAAAAACGAAATGGAGATTATTTCACTGTCAGGACATGGTACACACCTTAGTACATGTCCTACCTTTCACATGCACTGCACCCTGCCCAGGGGGTACCTTGGCCTACCATAGGGGTGTCTGATGTGCCTAGAAAGGGAAGGGTAAGGTCTGGCAAGTGGGTGCACTTGTCAGAACAACATGGCAGTTTAACAAACTGCGTGCAGGCACTGCAATGGTAGGCCTTAGTTCCCTCTTTAAGGCTACTGGTGTGGGTGGCACAAGTAGTGCTGCAGGCCCACTAGTAGCATTTGCATTACCAGCCTTGGCACACATAGTGCACTTTACTAGGGATTTCACTAGTAAGGCAAACATACCAATCATGGACAACCAATTACCATTATACTTTATACAGGGAGCACTTGCACTTTGACACAGATCAGCAGTGGCCAAGTACCCAAAGCATCTAAGTTGGCACACCATGTCAGAAAAAAGGTCTAGGGGGAAAGCAAAACGTTTAGGGAACTTTAGCCAAAAAGTCCTACATCATCCACAAACCCAGAAGTATGTGAGGGTTTGGGTATATGCTCTTTCATCCAATGAGAATATGCAGTCAACATATTTCCAGACATCTCCATCACCAAATAAAATGTATAGTTTGCAGGGGAGCCACAATCTTGAATGGGAGGGTTTCAATATGACAATTGAACCACCTACATCCCTTGTAAACCTCTGTACACGAAATAATGTTGAGTAGGTTCCATGGCCTCTTTGCTTTGGTGGTACCAAAAGACGCCATTCTTATCTGGAAATCTTGGAACCCCTTCTATGAGTGCTTCTCTCTTTGCCCTGTCTTTCAGCCAAGAAGTGAGTTGTGCCCCCAATTCTAGAGTAACTGAGACAAAATATCCTTTTGTCATGTTACCTTGAAGATCTGAAGGCACCCTCCAACCAGGCATCATTCACCCCCACACCACACATTTATTTTGTCAAATCCACAGATTTTTAGAACATCGTTGCATGGCCCATAACCTGACCAGTTGGGTCTTTACAAGATGGAATGTTTTTAAAAGACTGCTTTACTTCAGTGACTCTGGCATGTAAAGCTGATGCTTTTGACTCCCCCTTCAGAGCCCCTGTATGTTTCTTCCTTTGAAGAGCCTGGTAATTTTATCTTCTGATCACCAAATAGTGTCAGGCCGGAGAAGGTATGTTTAGTACACTCTCATCTAACCTTCATCAGTATTTCAGTCATACAGTTGCACATGATGTTCCGCTGCTTCTTTTGTTGCCAATGCAGATTCCCCAATGTCGTTGAATATAAGCTTGGGCAGGAACTCATCCTGTCTTTCAAATTCTTCATGTAGTGTGCAATTCTCCAAGAAGTCTTGCACTATGTTGAATAGGTTCTTGAAATCTGAGACCTCTGTGCTATGCATGTAGCATAAGTGCTAGTACGCTGTGTAAATGGGACCCTTCATAAACCTTACACTCTGTGGTAATGTCAGGAATTGTTTCAACAATTGTTCAATGGATTGGCCTGAAAAGTCTGGGTTTAGAACGTACATAAAATCAGCACTTCCAACTTCTCTGGCAGGGCTTTCAATGTGACATGTTTTTCCGAGGTTTGAACTTAGGACATTTGCATACCATTATGCTTATGCATAGCACCCAATCCAATGTCTCCAGGTTTTGACTCCTTTGAGGCTCCCCCTCCTCCATAGGAGAGGCTGTGGGGGAAGAAACTGGAACGAACCACAAAGTTGGACGTTGTCCCTATTTTCCTCCAAGCCTGGGATCAAAACACTGCTCCATTGATACTGCTTCAACCTATAACTTTTCATCACATATCCCAAAATGGTCACCACTGCCATACTGCTAACTATAGGCTACGTCCAACCTGTGCAATGGCACCGTCCTGTGGCAGCAATCCTAAGGTGATCCCCAGACAGCTAGAACTGCCTCTAGGTCCTTTTTCCCTGCAGCATGGGGCCCTCAATTTACCTTCCTGTGGCCCTCGACCTGTTCAGTACCAGGCAGATGTGAATTTAAAGTTGCACACCACTGAATGAACTCTCTCATCCAGCAGGTCGAGACACCACCACCTAGCAGGAACCCAATCAACCAGCTTTTGGCTTATGAGATCTTTGGGTTATAAAGAGTTCCATTATCCTTCCTTATGAAAGTGGGTGATAGTGGTTTCTCTAAGTGGTGTGTGTGGATACCACACCCGGAAATTCCTAATTTGTCACATGGTCACTTCTAAAATGCATGTGCATTATTCCATCAGCTCTCCCTAGTTTCTGCCTTCAGTACTCACAGATTTCTGTTAGACTCGAGTCCTGATCATAGGTGCTGTGTGCGGAAAGTAGCGTGGCAGTTCTCTGCCTGGGTAAAACTGCTTCCCAGTATTTTAGTTGGGCATTGAACAGATGCAAAGGGCACCCAATGCTATATATCTACACACATTGCTGCACCATCTCCTGCCTTGGCAATGGGCCTGCCAATCCAGTGTTGCTGTTCATCACGAATGCACTTTATTTTAGTGCCTAAAAACGACACACAAAGGCAAGCAAGACTCATGTAAAAATATCAGACTTTTAAAGGTCTTACACTTGTAGCAGCAATGACTGATTTCATGCTCTGCCCCATCCCTTGAAAATTATTTGTGTCCATTATGTGGACACAAAGGCAGCAGCACCCCATGTGCCAATACTTGAGAACAGCGATTTTGAAGCATAGGACAGTTAAGGGTGCAGCTTCAGGGGCGGGTGTGTGAGATGTGGCACCTCGCGTAAATGCATTGTTGGCTTGGTAGTTGAGTCTGGGGACCCTGATTCAGATCTGCTATGTTTGTGTCGGTTTTTCTCACCATTCTCATTTCACTAAGAAATTTTAACTTGTTCATTTTAGAGACCGGTAACATAAATATGTATACTGAACAGTGCACCAAAAATGTAGTGCATCTGCATCCACAGAAGTACTCCTTGAATTGATGTAAATGTACTACTTTTTGAAATTCACAAACATTGGTAGTAGTAGGCTTGAAAAGCTGCGCCAGTCTCATATTTCCAGGAATACTGCTGACAATTAAACACCTAAAAGGTGATGAGATGAATGTTTGCAAATAGTCTAACTACAGCTCTGGGTAACCCCTCGGCGTAGCATTACAACCCATCATTTTTCTACCACTGTGCCACTCTAGACAGAGGCCCACCTAATGCAAACCAGTATTGACCCTGTCCCTCATAGAAACAGTCTATACTGAACCTGGTCATCACACCCTCCCATAGTTAGTACATTTAAGATGTCTGCCCCTTCCCATCTTCCGAATCTCATTGACTAAGCTAATTCCCGCAGAACAGCATGTGCATGCACCACCTATCACTCCAAGGCGCCTCCTCTTTGCACTGGTAGGCTGAGAGGTAATGATGATTCAAAACAGAAAAACTGCAACATTATTTAACATTGGCCATACTGGGTGCTGCACTGCAAGGGTTCGAACTATGGCTGCAAAATATGATGTGTTATAAACGCCAGCACGGCAGTTACTGCACTAGATTTAATTTTTGAATTTATGTGTTTACTAAATGTCGTAATGATATTTTCCTGCAGAATTTTCGGAAAAACAATTTCAACTTTTTAACTGCCTCCACTTCATGCACGGGACTGTCTAGCACAAATGGCTGGGCGAGCCTATATTACAGTTAAATACAATGCAGACATTTTTACACCAGGACTTTATTTTCGCCCCATAACTAAAAGCGAATTTTACTTTTTCAAAGTTCAAAAAACGTGTGTCATCTGTAGTATTTGGCCCTAGCTGTCCATTGTATAAATTAACATCTGCAAAATCAATACACAAGGAAGAACTGACAAGGATTAAGCAGCCTAATCCGAAGGGATTTTTCAACCCTGGTGTAAATTAATCTTTTTAGCCACATCAGCTGTCTGCAGACTTTTTATAATATGCTTTAAGGAAACCAAAGCATGAGATGGAATAAACTCTGATATTTTAACACACTGATATCAGGTTTTAGCCAAACATGCTTTCTTGTGTAATCGGGGCTCAGCAAAGCATAAAATGAATAATGTAGAAACGTTGTTTTCCATTGCAAGAGAGAGACGACTTGAACCTATCCTCTTTCAAATACACGAGCTACTAGAAGAGGATGCTAGTGCTAGGAATAGGGTGCCTTGGTCCACCTTTGTCTGTTGCTCCCAACATTTCCCCCTTTTTATGTGGCCATGATGTGCTTTGGCAGAATGCTAGAAGACTGTATTTCTTGCCGTCCTGGTGCCCCTATACGAATCATAGGCGGCATGTTGACACTTTGGGAACATATCTTTATAAAAGGACTAAAGTCTGCGCTATAATCTGAACTCACATCTTTTTATTTTTGCTTTTCCTGCATCCACAGTGTATGTGCAGAGAGTGCTATCTTCTCCAGATTAGCCTCTAGGTGGTCTGTAATGCAACTGTTTTTAAACTGTTTATTGTACTTTAAAAAAAAAGATACAACGGGGCATATTTATGACATTAGTGGTGGAGGGCAGTGCAGCAAGTCACCTTGCTGCGCTGCGTCACTGGTAAAGGGCCATATTCATCCAATACGGTGCATTCCTGTCTTTCCCCCATGCACTGATGCTGTTTTGACGGGCTAGCACCAATGCAGGCACCCTTGCTTCCTGGTGCAAGGGTGTCTGTGTTGTAGGCAGGATTGTTTTTGTGCAGGATGGGACACCTTCCTGCACAAAAACAATCCTTCATTTTTCTATGTGTGCTGCAGGAATTTCGGGAATGCGTCAAAAACCATGAGAGTTGCATGGGAACACCCACAGCAATACCCATGGAATGCCTCCCTTGTGCTGAATAGTAAAACACATCGATTAGCGCTGTTTTGCATTACTCCATATTTTTGAAGCCATTCAAAGGCATGCAAAGTAGCTTTGCACGGCTTCAAAAATATGACTCAGAGGTTTGTGTCATGCAAAGGTTTTAAGCATAGGACTATCACAATGCCATCCACGCCAAGCTGTAAAAGAAGAGTGTGCCGCTGGTGTTGTAGCGTGCTCATTACAGGGGCACTCTAAGCCTGAAAGAGTAGTATGTATATATATATGTATATATATATATATATATATATATATATATATATATATATATATATATATATATATATATATATATATATATATATATTATATATATTTATATACATATATATATTAAAAAAAATACAAAAAACGAAATATATATATATATTTATATATATATATATATATCCAAAAAAAACTGCTGTGCTTAGCGGCTCGCCAATCCCACGATGTTGGTGCCGGTTCAACGGTTACAGCAACCGAAATTATTTCCCAAAAATAGCTTCAAACGTCCTTCCACCGAAGGTGATAAAGCAAAGGAACAGCACACCAGGAGAATGTACAAGTTTTTATTGTACACAAACAACAAGACGACGCGTTTCGGCGTTAAGCCTTTTTCGAGTGAAATAAAATAGGCAAATTCCTCTAGAAATAGGCACCATTGTTTTCAAAGTGACGAAAAACATAGAAGACATACTATGATCGTGTACGGAGCTTTGATCTTTCAATCAACAATAAATTTCAACAATAGATTCAATTCTTTGCCATGATCTTTAGTACTAGTCATGATTATAAACATTAGCCAAAATTAATTGTTAATGCGATTAGATCGTGCAAAGTTGTACTTTTAAACAAATGTGCATTTCGTCATGTACAATAAAGTTTTTTGGTTAGATGTGCAACCGCTCCGTTACTATGTCTGAAATTGGTCATTTTTCATTTGTGCGAGCGTAAATGCCATGATTAAGCACTATTGACAATCCTAAATGACCATGTGCAATATACATAACGGATTGAATTTCGGACACTCCTCTGCCATACTAATGATAAAATACCGTATATGCGAGTTCTTGCCCTCTCAACAAAAATACAATCTACAAATATGAGACCGCTCCGTTAGTATTTCTAAGTTTAACCATATTTCATTTATACAAGTGTAGATGCCATGAATAAGCAGCATTGACAATCTTGGATGACCATGTGTAATATACATAACAGATTTTGAATTAGGGACCGTACTCTGCCATACTAATGATAAAATACCATATATGCGAGTTCTTGTCCTATCAACATGAGTACAATCTGTAATTATGCCATCAATGGTTATACATTCTTTGAGATTTGCAGCGCGACATATGACAATTATACATGTCAAAAAAGGAAATTATAGGTAATGTACCATGATAATAATACTATTTGAAAATCAAATTTTAATTTTCAAATTTTACAGCGCGATATATAATAATTATCCATGTCAAAGAAATAAATTATAGGTAATGTACCGATGGACTAATGATCATAGTGACAATAATGGGTAATGTACCCACCATCTTGGCCATGTTGTCACCTATGTGTTGTCTGTCTGCCTACTAATTCTCTTAGATATCCCAGGGGAAAGCCACTACAAAGTGAAGTGCCTGAGGTGTGATCAGTGATATCTGAACTGTTTAAGTGCTAATAGTGCTCAAAAAGTGAAATGGACAGTATATTTGTGTTAGTTGAAACATCCCAATAAAAGCGCAATTTTGCAGAGAAAATTGTATATTTTCTTATTAAAGGATATGTACTCCTAGATGTTTCTTAGCCCTATTCTACAGGGAAAGCTAAGGGATAACTACTGTACTAATTTCAATTAAAATCAGTGATACAGTGCAAATAATAATAATGAAAAGGAGAACAAGATACTACTGCTATGTCCGATTCAGCCTATGTGAGTGGCCAATTCTTCACCACTATTGAGACCATTTGGGGTTTTTGTGTTTAAGTCAATTATATATCTGGATTCTTTTACTCTCAAATTACGCTCCCGATCTCCTCCCCGGACATGTGGCAAGATCCGGTCAATACCGAAAAAACGCAGGAGTTTGTTATTGCTGTTGTGTTTGTGTGCAAAATGGCGGGCTACTGGGTAATTACCATCTCGATTAGTTATTGCCCGTAAATGCTGAAAAATACGTGTTTTCAATGGTAATTTGGTGCTACCAATATAGTAATACCCGCATGGGCATTCCAAGACTTAGATGGTATAGTCACTGTTGCAACTGATAATTTTCGTGATCTTCTTGGTTATCCCAGTTTTAGTTTGGTACTTAGTACGATTCACGCCATTTTTGCATGCCTTACATGATCCACATGTGGTGAATCCATTAGGGGGATTTAACCAGTTAAGGCCCACTGCTTCTTGAGGATAGCTATGAACCAGAGAATCTCTAAGGGATTTAGCTCTCCTATATGTTATTTTGGGACTTTGGCCAACATGCTTGCCAATTATGGGGTCTGCTGTAAGTAAGCCCCAATGTACCTTCATAAGCTTTCTCAAATCTGATGCCCCTTTACTGAATGTAGTTATCATTCTAGGTATTTTGTCATTCTTTTTGATGGGGTCTGATTCTTGTTTGGATAGATCTTTGAAAAGGAGTTCCCTCTGTGTAATGCCTTTGAGTTTATTTTTGGCCTTTTGCAAGGTTTTGGTGCCATAACCTCTGATTTTAAATATATTTACCATATTGGTTTGCTCTGCAATGTAGTTTTCTGTTGTGTTACAATTACGACGGGCCCGTAGCATCTCCCCATAGGGGATGCTTTCAATGAGTGGAACGGGATGATTGCTTGACCCATGTAGGATGGTGTTTCCTGCTGTTTCCTTTCTGTGGAGACGTGTTGTTATTTTACTATCCACTATCTGTATGCAAATGTCCAAAAATTCACAGTAATTTTTGCTAAGTTTGTATGTAAATTTAAGATTAAGATCATTTGTTTCCAATTTGCGTATAAATTGCATGGCCTGTTCAACAGGACCATCCCAAATTAGAAATAAATTGTCAATGTATCTTATCCAAATGGGTATGTGATCAGTATATTGTTCATTATCTTCAGTCCAGACAATTTGCTCCTCCCACCAGCCTAGGAACAAGTTCGCTAGGCTGGGGGCAAAGCAAGTGCCCATCGCCGTCCCTGAGCATTGACGATAAACACTTTCCTCAAATAGAAAGATATTTTCTTCTAAGCAATATAACATCATGACCTCTAGCATTGCATTATGTTCCCACATTGTGATGTGTCTGCTTTTGAGAAAGTGCATGCATGCTTCTACGCCTGTTTTTTTGCTCAATACATGTATATAGGGAGCATACATCAAGTGCGATCATTGTGAAATTGTCCTCCCATTGCACATCGTAAATTCTTTAAAAAAAATCTGTGCTGTCCTTGCAATAAGACCTCAAATTAACAACATATTTAGAAAGATAAGAATCCAGAAATATTGAAGTGTTTTCCAATAATCCCCCATTGGAGGAAACTATAGGACGCCCCGGTGGATTAGTGGCGTCCTTGTGTATTTTTGGGAGGAGGTACAAGCAGGGAATACGTGGATTGTCAGTTTTAAGGAATTTGTACTCTTCTTCGTCTAAAAGACCACATAGATGCCAGTTAATCAATAAATCATGATATTGTTTGATAGATGTTTTGTATCTGTCCCAGTTAATCTCTTCATAACAAGTATGATCAGAAAGTTGGCGTATTGCCTCATCTCGATACTGTTTTTGATCCATAATTACAATGTTGCCCCCTTATCAGAGGGCTTGATAATGATGGTAGGGTCATTTTCTAATGCTTGTCAGGCTTCCCGTTGATCTTTTGACAGATTTTCATACTGACTTTTTGCTTTTTTAGAACGTAGTCGCTTGAGACCCTGTATAACAGCCGAGTTGTAGGCCTCGATGTTGTCATAAGGGACATTGGGATTATATTTTGATTTTGACTTCAGTCCGCTGCGAAAGGTTTGATTTGATTCCACGTCAAAATATTCTAGCATCTGTGTCATATTTCTTTCTTGTTGTTGACTATTTTCCATCGCCAAATCATAAAGATCATACATAATGTCAATGTCAGCCACTTGAAATTCGGCGGGGGATGTATGTTTGCCAGACATATTAAGATTTTGTGATCCAATAGTCATTTTATAAATTTTCATTAACTTGAGTTAATTTGATCCCCAAATGCGATGCAGTGCACGCAACGAAATTCGTTTTATTAATTTATATGTTAACTTACCTGTAAACCTCCGTAATCCATAGTTTACAACCCCCCACCCTGCCCCTCCCCCTCCCCACGTCACCGCCCTGCAGTTACTCCTACTACCGACCACGGCTGTTTAATATCACACATGAGCAAATATGTTCACAGGATGAGGATTGGGCGTTCTGGGCAGGGATGCATTGCAAAGTAGGTGAACATTCAAAAACTTACGGTTTTGTAGGTAAATCCAAACTTTTGTAAAGCACATTCTCTACTTGGCTGTGGTTATAGATTTACTCCTGTCAAGGAGTGGAGTAAATTCGTATCCAAGGTGGGAACAGGCACGGAAACCCCCACCCAAATTGGTGGGAGTCTGGGAGAAAAGGTTCTTTCACAATGAAATACATTTTCAACATGAAGAAAACATGTTTTAAAGTGCAACTGCATGAGTGCAAAGTTTCTTTGCTTGACCCATTCGTATGTTCAAGGGCTTACAATTCACCTAACAATTCCAGACCTACTGCTGGGAAATTGCTTATTTCGTTGCCTCCTATAAGTAGTATGTTTAAAAAAAAAGTGAGATGTTTGCTCCAAATAAAAGAATAAACACACGGGACTAAATGTACAACTTTTTTGAGTATCATGTCTAATGTTTTTCAGTGAGCAAAGACTTCTGTTACATGTAGCAATTTATCAAAATCAAAATTGACACATTTGTGGCAACTGTATCATATCATTTCAACACACGCACCGCTGACAACCATTCATTTTTAAAAGCAAAACCTAAGCCATTTTACAAAAATATAAAAGGAATCGTGCAAACGCAAATTCGAAGTGCATATCTGGAATTTCTTTTTACACAAATTGTTTTTATTTTTGAAGCGCACTTCTGGTATTTGTTGTTGTTGACCACCCTATAAGTGCTTTTTGAGGGTAAACTGTCCTATTCATGCTCCAATCAATCAAATATGATCATATGTGTGGAGCGAGCAGTATTTTCAGCCATTTTGGACAGTTCAGCCATTTTGGATCTTAAACTTTGAGAACTAAGATATATTTATTCTAAATACTTATTTTTCATTCCACCTGTTTCCCTTAGGGTACTACATGTACATAGAGGCCTCGAACATGGTGTATGGACACAAGTCACGCCTCGTTTCAAAAACCCTCCGCGCCATCTCTGGCAAGCAGTGCTTGTCATTTTTCTACCACATGTATGGAACTGGAACTGGATTGCTGAACGTGTACTTGAGAAAGATAGGTGGAGATCATAAGGAGACCCTGCTGTGGCGGCGGAGAGGAGAACAGAGCATCACATGGCTGCGAGGACTTGTTGAGTACGAGTGTGATAAGCATCACCAGGTAAAGGCAACCACTCTTTGTAGGCAAAGTAGAGAACTAACACCTGACACCATCCTTCTGGTGTGTGCCTTGGGTTACTTTGTGGTTTGTGAGCGCTATCTGTGGCCATCCGTGGACCTTGATCCAGCCCTTGTCGAAAAGTACGCCTTGAAAGGTCAAGGGTCATAGGGTAAATTGAGCTTATCTCGACCTATGACTAGGGACTTGATTGGGTCTCTGATGTAGACAATCACACTTCCGAAACATTTTCTTGTCTATCGGATTATGCAATTTTCCAAAAACAACACAAGCAAGCCACAGTGAGCACACATCCTTAACGTGCAAACTCAGAAATACAAGTTATTAGAGACAAACTCCACTATTACCTCTCTGTATAAGTGGCAGAAAAAAAAGAAAAATAACTGAGGGCTGGATTACGGTAGTGCCAAGCCACATGAGGTGATTAATATTACAGATTCTGACCGATTTGGACATAGGGCACAGAGGCATAAACGTGTACTTGAAGTGAGGATACACAAGTGCATGATGAAGGCTGCTGAGGGGTGAGGAACGTGATAATGCTTTCAGTTCTCTGTAGTCCCTTTTGCATGCTCTAATAGGACACAGTAACTCTTAGAGCGAGAGATGCTGTAAGGATAGTACAGAAGGCGCAAGGTCCTTGGCAAAGAAAGGTGACGGAGAGGCAGAATCTGAAATGAAAAAGAGCAGACAAAAACTGCCCCATGCTTTTTGACAAAGGTGTGTCACTGTGATGTAAAACAGCCCCACTACTTCCTATCGTTGCTCCTGATAGAAGAGTATGGGCAGAGTTTCCTGAAGACCTAAGTGGCCCTCAGAATTAGGGCCTTATTACGAGTTTGGCGGTGCGGGAGTGGGACCATCCCGCTCTCGCACCCCCAAACCCGTGGTTGAATCGCCCACCAGATCAGGAGTTTTCTCCTGGCAGGCGGGCGTTTCTTTGGCGTTCCCATGGCGGTGCCAATGAAACAAGCACCACAATGGGAAGCTCATAATCAGTACCTGCACAGCATGGTCTGCTGCAGTCTATGCCGGGCAGGTACTTGGGGTTCATGCACACAAAGGGGAACAATATGTGCCCCCTTGCATTCACCCCATGGCACTGAGGCATGTAAGGCCCCCTTTATTTCTTCAAGCTACTCTTTTAATGGCGGTCGCACCTCCATGAAAAGTGTGGTGGTGAGAAAACTCATAGTGGCCATGCATATTGCGGTCTCAAGACCGACGCAGTTGTGGTGGTCCCAGGGCGGCCTGACTGCCCTAGTCGTAATATGGCGGTGTGAAGATCGCCACCACCGCTCCCTTGCAAGTCTGGCAGTCCGTAGACTAACAGACTCATAATGAGGCCCTTAATCTTCACTTTGCACCTAAAACAGAGTCTGAATCTTCTTTAAGCAGATCTTATGTATTTGTTTATTTATTTATTTATTTCAGGTTTTTCTTAAGTGCTGCTACACACAGAAGTTAGCCCCAAATCACGTTGGTATATAGATACAGTGGCTAAAAAAGTGAGTATAGACAGAAAGGTGACTACAGAAGATGGTGAGGCCTGGTTTTAGACATCTAACTAGTATAGGTCAGGCACAGAAAGAGGCAACACAGGAGGCTAATCATATGATTGACTAAATGTGTGAGTTTCTAACAGTCATCTCAATCTGATGAAGTCAGGTTCGAGTCTTAAATGCAGTGGGAGGGAAAATACGTGGGGATGATCCTTGCACAGGAAGGTGCCTACCTCCAAACGTCTTGTATCAGTACAATCAAACAGTCAGAAATGTATTGTAGGCAGATCTTAGACTTTTGAAAGGAAACAAAAGGAAGTACAACTTATACTAGCCATGCAGTGCTTTGTGGATGAACCACAGGGGTTTGAAATGAGTTATTTCCTTCATTGGGAGCCCGTGGAGGATCTTTCTCAGATGAGATGGGATTGTAGCTATTCAGTCCAACCAAAACAAGACTAGTAAGGCTCAGGGCCCATTGCAGCTTAGAAACAGATTTTTTGGGTGTCCAGTGTAGCGTATGTTCACAGTCGATACAGGATATCTCCACTGCAAGTATGATTGAGATTTTCTAAGTGATGTGTAGGAGTGGATGGTGGAAAGCAGATTTGGAAGCAACATTTACTTGAGATAGAAAGAAAAGTCAACTGCGCCAACACACCCAGATGTCAGTTTTGTTTTGTTCCAGCATCTCTCTTGCTCTCTGCATCAGCATTTCAGAAGGCTCAGGTTTTCAGTGAACCATTTGTTGCTCTTCCATGGGTTTGGCTTTCATTTGGAAATGGGAGCAAGAGTGTCCTTCTTCTGTAGGTGGACAAGGATGCATTGCTTGAATCTGAGTGGAGTTATGGGATATTCAGCAGCTATTGATAACACTCCTTCAATCACAGATTCTTCAGGATCATCCAGAAACGCCTGGATTTGGGGGCAATAGTTCAATTTAGTTGATTTCAGAACTTGTTTTCTATAATAATGTTAATTACTCTACTATGGTCAGACCAAGAGATCTGGGGGGCCCCACCTCATATGAGCAGTTTGGGGAAAGTAGAGATGAGCAGCTCAAGACAATTTCCTCCAGCATATGTGTGGTCATTAACCAATTGGGAGAAGTCAAGGTTATCCATTTTTTCATTTATGTTTTGGCTGTAAATGTCAGGCCAGCCATTGGAAAAAAAAAATATTTATTTATTTGGTGTTTTGTATAGCGCGAACATGACCCTCAGTAGGGTATCAGAGTGCTTTACATTTGCATTTCCAAAAACAGTTATGTTACCAAGTCATCAGTTGTTGTACAATGATTTAGAGCAAAACATTAAGCTTAATATACATATATACAAGACCACAAAAAGGTTAATTTTCGAAGAGAGGTAGCATGTATATGATCATGAAGGATCCGTGATGATGGCGAGTCTGTTGAGATTATGGTAGGTATTTACTCATATAATAAGATTTTGCTTCATTTTTTAATGCAGAGATGGACGGGATTCTTCTAATGTTAGGAGGGAGAGCGTTCCAAATTCTAGGCGCTGCACCAGAGAACGCTCGGTCATAAGTTCTTTTCTTACAAAAACGGGCCGGTTTCAGTAATCAATCAATCAATCAATCAAAGGCATTTATAAAGCGCACTACTCACCCGGAGGGTCTCAAGGCGCTGGGGGGGGGGGGGGGGTCCGCTACTGCTCGAACAGCCAGGTCTTGAGCTTCTTCCTGAAGGAGAGGTGGTCTTGGGTCAGGCGTAGTTCGGTGGGGAGGGCGTTCCAAGTCTTGGCGGCCAGGTGGGAGAAGGATCTACCTCCTGTAGTCGCTCTGTGGATGCGGGGGACGGCTGCGAGGGCGAGACTGGTCGAGCGGAGGTGGCGTTTGGGAGCGTAGAAGTTGAGGCGGCTGTTGAGGTAGGTCGGGCCTTGGTTGTGTAGGGCTTTGTGTGCGTGGGTGAGGAGCCGGAAGGTGATTCTTTTGTTGATCGGGAGCCAGTGCAGGTCTCTCAGGTGTCTGGAGATGTGAGTTCGTCTGGGGACGTCGAGGATGAGTCTCGCCGAGGCGTTCTGGATCCGCTGGAGTCTCTTCTGGAGCTTGGCGGTGGTACCGGCGTAGAGGGCGTTGCCGTAGTCCAGTCGACTGGTGACGAGGGCCTGGGTGACTGTTTTCCTGGTCTCGGTGGGGATCCACCGGAAGATCTTACGTAGCATGCGCAGGATGTTGAAACAGGACGAGGAGACGGCGTTGACTTGTCTGGTCATGGAGAGGGAGGAGTCCAGGATGAAGCCCAGGTTGCGTGCGTGGTCTGTCGGTTTGGGTGCGTTGCCCAGGGCAGGGGGCCACCAGGAGTCGTCCCAGGCGGAGGGTGAGGAGCCCAGGATGAGGACTTCCGTCTTGTCTGTGTTCAGTTTCAGGCGGCTGGTCGTCATCCACTCGGCCACGTTTTTCATCCCTTCGTGTAGGTTGGCTCTGGCGGTGGCGGGGTCGTTGGTCAGGGAGAGGATCAGCTGGGTGTCATCGGCGTAGGAGATGATGTTCAGGTTGTGTTGGCGTGCGATGGCCGCAAGGGGGCTCATGTAGACATTGAAGAGGGTGGGGCTGAGCGAGGAGCCCTGGGGGACGCTGCAGGTGACTTCCGTGGCTTCTGATCTGAATGGGGGCAGGCGGACTCTCTGTGTCCTTCCGGTGAGGAAGGAGATGATCCATTCCAGTGCCTTCTCCTTGATCCCGACGTTGCTGAGGCGCTGCACTAGGGTGCGGTGGCAGACAGTGTCGAATGCCGCGGAGAGGTCCAGGAGGATGAGGGCCGCTGTTTCTCCGTTGTCCAACAGGGTTCGGATGTCGTCTGTGGCAGCGATGAGGGCGGTCTCGGTGCTGTGGTTGGCCCGGAAGCCTGACTGGGAAGGGTCGAGGGAACCAGTCGTCTCGAGGAAGGCTGCCAGTTGCTTGTTGATGGTCTTCTCGATGACTTTGGCTGGAAACGGGAGGAGCGAGATGGGGCGGTAGTTCTTGAGTTCGGTGGGGTCCGCCGTTGGTTTCTTTAGTAGAGCGCTGAGTTCGGCGTGCTTCCAGCTCTCAGGGAAGGTGGCGGTGTTGAGGGAGGTGTTGATGATGTCCCGCAGGTGGGGTGCGATGACAGCGTCGGCCTTGTTGAAGATGTGGTGAGGGCAGGGGTCGGTTGGGGAACCGGAGTGGATGGAGTTCATCGTGCTGATGGTGTCTTCGAGGTTGATCGGTGTCCAGGCGTTGAGGGTGGTGGTGGGGGGCGTTGGTTTGGTCGTGGGGAGCGTTGGTTGTGTTCTGAAGCTGTTGTGTATGTCAGCGATCTTGTTGTGGAAGTAGGAGGCGAGGGAGTTGCAGAGTAATAGATCTCCATGGCTCCTGGAGACACGGCATCCTCCTGATAGTGTGATTTTCTGGGCTAGGTACACTGGTGTTTTGTAATGTATCGCTTTGTGAGTGATACATGCCAACTTAAATTGTACTCTTGCTTAGTAAGGCAACCAACCAGTTGAGTGCTTTCAAATGAGGGGTGATGTGGTCGAATTTTTGGGATCCAATTATATGTCTTGTGGCCGCATTAAGACAAGCTTTCAGTGGGGCAGTGGAGATCTTGGGAAGCCCGGCCAGAGTTGGGCAACCGTACTCGATCCTTGATATGACAAATGCCTGGACTGCTGTTTTGAGGTCTGACTTATTTAAGAATGGTTTCAGATTTCTGAGGTAGCTTAAATGGAACCGGGCGTTTTTTGCCATCCTGTTAATATGTGATAGCATGTTCCATGTTTTTGTCAAGAATAATTCCCAAGGATTTGGTGGAATCAACAATCTTCGGAGTACAGTTTAATGTCATGATCAGATTGGTCCACTCTAGGATGTTTGCAGCGCTTTTTTGGGGGGAGATCAGCAGGAATTCGATTTTATGTGGGTTAAGCTTCAGGTGGTTGCTGGTTAGCCAATGAATGGTTTTCTTTAGTGCCTGGTTCATGATACTTATCTCTTCTGTCGATGTGACCTTGATTTACAGCTGTGTGTCATCTGCGTACATGTGGACAGAAATGTTTGCTCGTTGTAATGTTTCCATGAGTGGCTCTACGTACAGATTGAATAACGCCGGGGATAGTGTTGAGCCCTGAGGAACTCCGATTGTATTTCTGGATGAAGCTGATAATGTTTGGTTGACTATGAATTTTTGCGATCTGTTCTCTAGGAAAGAGCTAAACCTTTTTAGGACTGTTCCCTCTAATCCCATTCTATTTTTCATGCGATCTAGCATTTTAGCATGGTTTACCATGTCGAAAGCCGACGATAGGTCAAGCAGGATTAGGAGACATGTTTCATTGTGGTCGAGGGCAAGTAGAGTGTCATGCACGATGTGCAGAATTGCTGTTTCCGTACTATGGATTGGTCTAAATCCTGATTGGAAGTCATTTAACAGATTGAATTCAGAGATTTGATGGCTCAATTGTTGTTGTACACATTTTTCCAGGACTTTGGCTAGCATGGGAATGTTTGTTACTGGTCTGAAATTGTTAGTGTCAGAGGGGTTCTCTGTTGTTTTTTTTTTAAAATTGGAGTAATTTGCCCTGTTTTTAGGTAGTCCGGTATTGCGCCTTGTGCCAACGTAGCATTGATGATCTTTGTCCATGAAGGGATGAGCAGATGGTTTATTGAAGACCAACACTTTGCAGGTTAAGATCTCATACCAAACAGGCGTGTTTTGAGATTGAAAGTATGTGGTGGGAAATGGCAAGAAGATTAGTGGAAAAGGTGGTGAGGTATTTGTTGGAAGAACAGTAGACACAGCACACATGAAGGATGTTATGAAATTAGGGACCACCATGGATAGCAGAAACTTAAATGAGTCAAAGGAAGGACCATGGGACAGAACTACAATCATGATGACCCCAGGAAATAGGTTTCAAGGGGTTTATTTAGTGCTCTCATTGAATGTGAATTCCCCTTTGTTCCACAGGGTGTTAGAACTGTGGTTCCACTTTCTTCCTCAGATGGGGTTAGTCCACTTCTCCTTCAGAATGCTTGTCCACCAACTCCTGGAAATGTGCTACATCTCGGGAAAAAAGAACAAGAATCTGAGTTTCTGACACAAAATAGGACCCTTCACTTCTCACCAAGTGCTCTCAACACCTTGAGACATGTTTCCCAAGTGCAGCTGTGTAGGAGGGTGGCTTAGTATCTGATGCACACTTATTTAAGTGAGGCACCTTGCGCTAATCCAGACAGCCCTTATGGTGGTTTTGGTGGTCAAATACAACCATAGAAAGCTCTCGAAGTGGTAGCTGTGGAGAGAAGCCTTCACGCATATCTTGGAGGAGTGTTAAGCAGCTTGTTTTTATCAGATCTAATCATGTAGTGTAGGTTAAATTAAAAAGATCCACACAGTCTATATATAAAAATAGTTCTATTTATTACACAACACTCACTAACATATTGGTGCATCTCTTACCCAGAGGTATCAACACAAATACACAAGAATACTTCAATTGTAACAGGTAAGTACACACAAAATACAGTCCTCTCCAGGGGACTACCAAACCATATATTAAGAAAGTGGAATGCGAACTGCGCCCGGAGTCGGGACTTGGACCAGGAGACTCTTCGGAGCTGGGGACACAACGAGCCACCCAAGGTAAGTACCCAGGAACCCCACGGAGGCTGTGTGCAGAATCGAAACACAGCCGCATGTCCAAGGGAAGTCACAGTTGCAGTTTTGAAGAAGGACCCTCCCCAGTGGACCCTAAAGTAACCTCGTGAAAGAAAGGTTGGTGAGTCACCCCACCCATGGATACCACAAGAACCAGGATACCTACACCAGGGAAGCTGGGTGCATAGGTGCGAAGTGACATCGGAAACCACCGTAGACCACAATGGAGGACTTCAAGAAAGATGCCCACCAATGACGGACGGTTCAAGTGAGTTGACGGTGACCTTGTCGTTGCAGCTGTGAGGAGCAGGCAAGGCTGAGGAAGACCAGGAGCCATGCATGAGCTGTCCCACGTCAGAAGTCGAGAACTTGGGGATCGGTGTCCGGCGGGAACACCAGCAAGCCTAGGCAGCTACAATAGGCGTGAAAAGCAAAGAAAGCACAATGTTGAGACCAGCAACGTCAAAGGAACTCACCAGAAGAAGGATAGTCAGAGAAGGCCCCAAGCGGGCAGGAGAGCCCACTGGAGCAGAGGAAAACACTAAGAGAGAACCCACAGCCCAGAGGCACAGGAGTTACAAGAGGACCTTGAGCAGCTCATCAAAAGGAAGGCCCACGGTGCAGAGGATGCAGTGAAGATGCTGTACTGGGCAGAGATGCTGAAGGCTGGAGCTTCTTGTAGCCCAGAGATCTCTGGAGTGCAGAGCCAACAAGCCTTAGCAATGGCAAGTCAACGTGGTGCACAGGGGTCTGGTCCCAGCAGTTCTGACAAGGGATACTGGCTTCAAGATTGCAGAGAGGACAGGTCAGGCCTCCAGGGAGCTGCAGAACCACCACCTGTGTTGCTGAGCCTTCCGAAGGTCAGCTTTGTTGAGGTGCCTGCAGGGGAGTGACTCCGTCACTCCAAGGGAGATAACTTCAGGTATCCTTAATGCCCACAGGTCTGGTGAAGATCCTGGGAGAAGCACAGACACAGACGGCAAAGATGACTTGCAGAAGAGTAAGACCAAGAGCACCCGGAGTCTTCGTTGATGCAGTCTCAGTTCCAGGTGAAGTGCAGCAAAGTTCAAGTGCTCAGACGGTCGAAGAGTAATGTGGTTTCAGGCTTGAGTCTTGTCCCACGATGAATCTGTAGACCCACCCACAGGTAAACCCTTAAATACCCTAGGAAAGGGGTTAGGACAACTCAGGGGTCCCTCCCAGAGAAGGGGCTAGACAGAGGGGAGGATACTCCATGTCCATTGCCCAGTTTCATGGCAGAGCGGGAGCCATGGGCTCCCTGAACTGGTTCAAGCTGGAGTATGCACGGAGAGCACCAAATGTGCCCTTTAAAGCAGTCTGGTGGAGCTGGCAAGCGCCCCCTCCCCAGCCCAATACACTAAGTCCTGTCTGGGAAGTTGGTTACATCTCTCTCTGACAGGAAATCTATTGTTCCCCCCACTTCTGCTTGCGCTTGGCTCAGCAGCCGAGAGACAGATTCATGTCTGTAATCGGCAGCATCACAATCTTGTTGTCAGACCCTGAAAGGCTGTTACTGGGAGTACAGGGGGTACCCTATAGGAGCCCCTCGGTACATGGGATCATACTCCCAACATTGGAATGGGATTTGGGGTATGATTCCAACATGTTTGATACCAAACATGACCGGGTTCAGTGCAGCCACTATATAGTTAGACATCTCGTAATGACTGATGTGCACTATATGTATTAAAATGGCTGACCGCACTTACATAGCCTGGAGAATCGGCTCCAGGGATTGTAGGGGTGTCCTGCCCATGCAGTGGCACCTTCACACTTACAACCAAGCACCCTGCCTTCAGGACTGAAAGGCCTGCCAGATGGGTGACTAATAGGTTTTAAGTGTAGTGACATTAGATATAAGGAAACGTATATCTGTCATGAGAGGTGCTACCACCAGCTCACACAGACTGCAATGGCAGGCCTGTAGTCACAGTTTGAGTGGTCTCTCATGGGTGGCACAATACATGCTGCAGGCCATTGGAGACCACTGGTGTACCTTTGCCCTACGTACCTTAGTACCATATACTAGGCACACCAGTAGCCATCAGTGGAGGTACAACAGTACCATAGTCAGATTTAGGGAGAAAGCACAGTGACTGGGGTCCTGATTAGCAGGACCCCAGTCAAACTAGTCAAAAGCACACTGACACCAGACGAAAAGTGGGGGTGACCATGCTAGAAGGATGCTACCTTCCTACAAGCGGTTATAGCCAATGCCCTCACCTTGACTTGACCCCACTCTTCCAACACTATTGCCACCTGTGCCAGTGTAGGAGAGAAACAACCAGGTGCCCTTTTCTCTTAGTACTCTAGTTGCCCCTGCCACAACCCCATCAGTGCTACAAAAACTGAACATGTCACTTGCATGTAGCCAGGACCTGGTTCCAGGGTTGTGGCATCTGGGACCACAGTGCCTCCTTCCCTTAGGTCACTGGGTTGGAACACAATGATTTCTTGATCCAGGTGGTTCTCCGCTACGTGTCCCAGCTCTGCACCTTTTGACTCCATGCCTCCTGACTCTGTGTCTCCTGGCTCTGTGTTTCCACCTCCCTCCACACTATGCTCCTCCTCTGTTTCCACCAGAATCCTTCACCCTATCTCCCTCCTCCAACTCTCCTCGTTGTCACTCCTGATCTCCTTCCTCTTGTGCTCCGATTGCCTCCTCCTTATGGTTCCTCACTTGTTGTCCAGCCACTAGAGAGCTCACCTCCCTTCATTCCGGATACATCTTCATGGCCATTTTGGGCATTCATAGCTTCTTTCCTGCTTCTCGTTTTATAATGTCCTCTCATGAAATGGCCAATAGGGTCATTCAGTTACTGCATGCCGGGACAAGTAATTCACATTTGTCTGTAATTTCCCTGCTTTGTATTTTGTTTGAAAGGAAAAATGGTTGTAATGCCAAAAACCATGGTAAAATCCTTGAATTTGTTTCCTTATTCTGGGCCAACCAAACCAAAGGAGCATGATTCGGAAATAGTAGAAAATTCCAACCAAACAAATCATACTGCAAAGCTTATATAGCCTGTTTAATAGTCATGCACTCCTTGTCAATCGTGAAGTATTGAGTTTCTCTTAAAAGAAGGTTCCGACTAAAGTAAACCACTGACCTTAGTTCCCCTTTCACATCAGGTTGTGATAACACCACCACAACCACCAACCTGAAGAGTCAGTCTGTAGAACAAAGGTTTTCATGAAACCTGAAAACCAGATCCCTACATAAAACGTCCTTTAGTTGTTCAAAACTGTTGGTGTGGTCCTCATTCTAAAAACGTAATTTTAACTGTCTGTTTACTCCTGAGCAGTTCTGTTAAGGGACTGGCTATTTCTGAAAATTTCAGAGGAAATCTCCTATTGTATCCTACAAGCCCTCCTGTTTGCATTTCATACCCTAGATACTTACATTTACTGGTGCCTTGTTTACTTTTCATAGGGTTAACTGTCAACCCTGCACCTTGAAGGGCAGCTAAAATATTTTTTATGTGCTGAACATGCATTTCCCAATTTGGACTAAATATCACTATGTCATCCATTCAGCAGCTGCGTACTGTTGATGCAGTCTTAAAAATGTTGTCCATCAACCTTTGGAAAGTGGCTGGGGCTCCATGCAACCCAAATGGAAGAGCTTTAAATTGATATAACCCCAGAGGGGTTGCAAACTTTGACTTTTCCCTTGATTACTTTGACAGAGCGATCTGCCAGTATGCTTTTGTTAAATCAAGAGTGGACATGATTTCTGCCTTCCCCAAATTCTTCTTGCAACTCACCCACCCTTGGCATTAGATATGTATCACATTTTGAAATAATACTCAACTTCCTGAACTCTTTACAAAACCTAATTCCTCTGTCAGACTTAGGTACTAATACAAACTGTGAACACCAGGCACTCTTAGAGGGCTTAATGATACCTGTCATCAGCATTTCCTCAGCCTCACTCTTTCTATCCTCCTTCCTTGCCTCAGATATACTGATGGTTGTATTTAAACTAACTGTTTCTCTTCTGTAATAATCTCACATCGAATGACAATATGTTCTCCCTGGTTTTCCTTAAAACAAATCGGAATATTTCCATAATATCTGTTCCAACTGTCTTTCCTGATTTTTTTACAACTTGGATCCTGTCCAACAGCATAATTCCCCTCCTGCTTTCCTACAGGACTAAATACTGTCTCCATGGGTTGAGCATTTATTATATCATAAGCTGTTAAGTCCGGATTTGGTTGCACCCTCTCCAGTCCTTCCCATTTTTTTTAGAAGAGTAACATGTTAAGTCTGTACCTCCCTAGATTAATATGGAACAGCTATTTGGTAAGCCACTGAAACATTTGTTTTCCATTATTATATAGGGTCCCTTGCCATTTGGCCAATAATTTGTTATCAGATGTAAGTAGTAGGCTATGAACCTGATCCCATGGACTGAATTCTCTGATATTTGCCTGTCTGTCATGCACTAGTTTTTGCTTTGCTAAAGCTTTGTCTAGATTCTCATGAAGATTTTTACACAAGGATGTTACATTTTGTTTACATTTGACTGCATGCTCCAACAGGTCTTATCCCTCATCCACCTCTTAGTCTCAATATCCTGCTGACATGCCTAAAAATGTGCATGAATGCCTCCCAAACACCAGTTCAAAAGCTGAAAACCATGTGGAGCTCTGCAAATGACACCTAGTAGCAAAGATGACTAATGGTATTTTCGTATCCCAGTCACTTTCAGTTTCATCAATTTTTTTCTTCACCATCATCTTTATAGTTTGATTATATCGTTCCACCAACCCAATCATCTGTGTATGGTAAACCGCCGTTCATCTCTGCTGTACTCTCAATATCTTCCAAATCTGGGGCATCAGTCTGTTCATAAATGGAGTCCCCTGTTCCGTTAATATATCTTTAGGAAAATCTGCTCTCGAAAAGAATGTTATCATGGCTTGGGCTGCCACTGACATTGTCATACTTGACAAGGGAATGGCCTCCGGATACCTGGTAGCGTAGACCACAATGCCAGGATGTATTGCTGTCCCCAGGCAGACGGAAGTTGTGGACCTAAAAAATCAATTTCTACCCTTTTAAATGGAACATCAATAATGAGAAGTGGATTTAGTAGAGCTTTTGATATCCCAGATGGATTAATCAATTGGCAGCGTTCACAGGAGTGGCAAAATCTATGCAAATCCATATACTCTCCTGGCCAGTAACACTTTCCCATTAAGTATTCCTCAGTCTTCTCATGACCATAGTGTCGTCCATAGTGTCCCCCTCCCAACTGGCAATGGACCAGATGTAACACTTGGATGCACAATGGGGTGGGATGCACCAACTGAACTTTTTTACCCTTTCCTCAGCCCACTACTTGGTATAATAAACCTTTGCTTATAAAAAAGAAATGTGGCCCTACCTGCTTCTTCTCTTCTTTGTTTGCTTGTTGCTATGCCTGAACTAGATTGCTGTCCTCTCTTTGAATGGCTTTGAAACTCCTGTACTTAAAGACACAGGACTTTGATCACTATCCAAAAGCCTCACAAACATTTGCTTAACTCAACCTCTTTCCTTTTTTGACTTCTTGCCTCGCACTATACCCATTTCTATTTCTGTATTTTGCTAACGAGATTTGGCTAATAAGTTGGCTTCCTTCCTTGATGGCCTTTGGGACTCTAAACAATGGTGAAATCTGTGAGTTTTCACTGTGTGAATAGAATGTTGATTTGTTCCACACTGCAATGAAAATGTAGTGACATAGGCCAATTTTTGAGATGTGTAGTGCTATAGAGGTTCACTTTTAATACATTCTGCATAAACACGCTGACATCAACTTTATAAAGACCACGTTACAACATATCTTTGTGAATTAAAATATGGCCTCATCTCTTAACTCTGCTTCTGGGGAACAAATCGGCATTCTACTCACACAATAAAGATCCACAGATGAATCAACAGGGATGAATTTAGGAGGCACTTCTTGTAACAATTTTCTTTGTGGAAAAATCTACCACTCCAACATTTCTTTGGTTTCTATGTTTAATTTATCTGCTTCACTTAATTAGTAACATTTGGAAAATGAAATCTGTCTGACCCCAGAAACCTGAAGTGGAGAACCATGAGAAGTATTAATAGTTGCCTCTTGCTGCTGTTAATCATTTTTGGCAAGATGTGAATGTTCACATTAGGGTTGAATGTCTTGAGGTTTCGTAAATCCAACAAGTTCAGATCATAACTCACATCCCTATCAAGATACTAGGACAAATAGGCAATCATCTTCTTATGTATCATAGCAAATATTAGAAAGGAATTGCCCTTTATGGGTACATCCTGGTTCACAGAGCAACATTGCTAATACTGGACAGCAACCTTGAGAAAACGCTACCCCTCAGTATGTATCCACTGCTACTTGTAGCACTGCATCTAAGCACAAATATCACAAAAGCCTCAAATTTAGGGAATGTATGTCAGGCCCTTTTCAGTGAGCCACAGAGCATGCAGGAGCTACTGGGTCTCAGCTGTGAGGCTGGGGTCATTAACCTTTAATGTCCAAGTATAACCCTTCAGTGCATGACTCTCAGTGGTAGTAATGGCATACAGTTACAGGCCTCTCAGGGACATAGTGTGGGAGTGCTCAAGCTCAGAACTCAACAGTGCAACAATAGATGGCCCAACCTAGTGCATTATAAAAAGAAAAAAAGAAAAGTGCTTTATTACAGACTTAAACCTAGATAGCACACACACAATATCTAATGGGTGCAGTATGTGACCCACCCTTGCCCCCTTGGGTATCGCTCCTACTCAGAAATAGGCAGGACTCTGATATGTGTTAGTGTCTATGACAGCATGAATCAAGGCTCAGGTGCAGAGAACCCCTTTTATATTTAGAAGCACTCAGTTCAGTATAGTTTCCCTCTGCTAGTTTGTAAAGTCTCACCACACGCAGATCTTCCTTCAGGTCGGGCCAAGGCTGCAGTGGACTAGCAATGCTTGTAGTCTCTCCGTCCCCCTCACTTCTGGGAGATGGCGTACTCTTCCATTTGGTGCAGCCGCTTTCAGTCCTGCGGAGGTGGTGGCATATGATGGCTGCACACTCTGCAGTCAGAGCCCTCCAGCCAGACGTACAGGTAACTGGAAATTGCAGTGGCCCTATAATATGGGGTATGTAATGGTGGACTTCTTAGCCGCATCTGGACGCTGCTAGTGGTGGGTTGATGTGGGTGGGTCACGCTTCCTTCGGGTCATAGTGGCACGGGGAACAGCCATAGGCAAATAATCAGAGGCAAGCCTGGGAGGAGCCTGTCAGAGACCCTTGAGCATTTCATGCAGTCCGTAGCGTGGATACGCTTGTCTTTTTGTGACTGCAGCTCCTAATTGCTCATTATTGCTTTTTAATTGTCACCTTTTTGTGTGTTTTAAAAGCATTTTGGCCTTTCACTGTACATTAATTGGAATTTGCCGGATGCTGCCTCACCTGTTTTCTGTTCCTGCTGCACTATAATTGGTTTAGGGCGCCCACTTAGAGGCAAGCTGGGAGGAGCCTGTCAGAGCCCCCTTGGTATTTCATGCAGTTCATAGTGTGAACGCGTGCAGTGGATGCACCCAAAGCATGCGTAAGGCAAGCCCATCTGCACCCATCCGTGCCAGGACGTCACCAGGAGCCAGGCACTCTGCCTCTCATGACTCCCACAGGTTGGTTTATTCCTCGATTGCACTCAATACACTTAGACTCTCTCCTTGTAATGAGCATGGTTGGATCCCAGATGGGCCATTTTCTCGATGTAGGATGCGTCATTTCCAGACTCTCTATGTGGGTTCTCAACTAAGTTGTCCCCACAAGCGATAGAATATAAGTTCCTTTGTCTCAACTGCCACAATTTGTTTAAACACCACACAGAGATCTTCGACCTTATTCAAGACCACACTCCAGATATTATTTTCCTGACAGAGACCTGGGTGACCCAGGACTCCGTGGCAGAACCAGCAGTCACACTTCCACCTGGCTACCATCTGAAGAACTTTAATAGAACCCGCGGTAGAGGTGATGGCATTGCGCTGATTTAGAGGGAAAACTACATTTGTAACATGACCCTTGGCACCACCCCAGACCGTGAAAGATCCCTTTTCAAAATTGCCTTGAATAACAATTTTACGCTATCAGTGGTCCTAATTTACCACCTTCCTAGCCCTTCCAAAGCCTTTAGAGAGGCACTGATCTGCCTCACTTACCATTAAATCAGCTAATTTTCACATCTTGGGCAATCTTAACCTTCATCTGGAAAGTAACCAGGATAGTGACATCGCCAACTTTATAGACAACCTATCTGCATGTCAGCTGACACAACTAGTTGCTGGTCCTACTCACTCAGCTGGCCTCCTCCTTGACCCAGTTTTTTCAAATTTCACTCTTATGAAAGTATTAACACCCTTCCCTTTGTCATGGATGGATCACTTTTTGATCCCTATTTCAATCTGCTTGGAAGGCCAAAAACTGACCACTGGTCAAGATCCTACTCTCAAACGCATAAACTTGATCTTCAAAAAAAAATCTTTTTTTAAAGTGCACTTCGGGTGACAAATGCAAAAAGAATAATTGATGGACAGAATGTTCAACAATGTCAAATATTCACCCCAGTACAGAGATCTGGGCCTAAATCCATTGCTTTTTTGCTCCACATGCCATTCCAGTTTAAAACCAGCCATAATCAAATCAGTCTGGACTAAGCCTGGGTGGAGTTTGCACGAAGTACAAAAAAATCTCAGCTGTGCTATGAGTAGTTCCGCGATCAGCGGAGTGTTAGATAAATGGCATTGGCGGTGATTTTCAGTGCCAGGTACTTGTCCACACTGTGCAATCATCGCAAACAGAACCATGCACAGCGCAAGCGGGCGCTGCTTCCTTTCTGCCGCTCACGTTGATTTTTACTTGAGCGGCAGCGTTCTCAACGCGAACTGACAGTTTCTCAATGCGAGCGGTTGCAAGCATACGCGACCACTCGCAATGAGAAATCTGACCACCCGCATTGAGAAATCTCGCAGGGAGGTTGATTTTCCACCCTCGCACTCGCCAACTTGATGTTGAGGATTGCAAATGAGGAAAAATCTCGCCAGGAGGAAGATTTTCCTTGCTCGCCAACTTGACTTTGACGAACACGAGCAAGGGGAAAACTCTGCTCCGCTACGCGAAGCAGAGTTTTTCGGAACTCCACGGGCTCCTCGTAACATGGAGTGAGGAAAACTCCTCAAACTCTGCAAGCGGAGCGGAGTTCACCACCCAGACCTAGTCTTGACCCTGCACCTCATGGAAACAGTACAGTCCCAACTGCCACATGAGGTTTTCCCTTGACTGGAAAACAAGCATCCTAGGACCGGTTTCGGGGTTTCACTCCTCATCCGCAAGGCTAGCTTGAATCCAGTGGCACAGTGAGCACTGGACCCACGTCTGGGCATACCCGTCCCACTTAGGGCAACAAAAGCATGCTAGTGTCCCCATGCATGCCCTATTGTGCACTGCGTTCAGCCGACCATAATTTGGCTTCTTTCCCACATATTAAGAGAGTCAGGCCGGGTGGCTTTCTTTCCACGCTATTATTATTATTATTATATTTAAATTTATATGGCGCAACAGCTACCCAGAGGTTTCCCGGTGCCTACGGACCCATGCTAGAAAGAAAAGAACAGCAAGTCAAGTTCAATGATTGAATAACCACGTTTTGATGCTTTTTCGAAATTTGACATAGTTATGCTCAAAACGAAATGAGAGTGAAAGCGAATTCCATAGAGGGGGGCCAATTGGGCTAATGCCCCAGCCCTTTGAAACTCACTCCCTCTGACCATTAGGAGTGTTCAGAGCCACTGGTCTTTCAGGGGAATCCTGAAGACTTGGTTATTCTCTTCTTAGCTGCTTCCTGTGGGACTTAGTGATAGGTCGCTTCTTTGCCGTGTGCTCTTTTAAGACTAGGATGGGCAGCTACGCACTGTACAAATCCTTTAACATAACATAACATGGCCAAACGTCTCTGGTGACAGTGACTGGGATGGCCATAGGCGCACTTCTCTTGGCACAGTAGTCTGGACAGCCATTGGGGCACTTCTCTTGGTCACAGCCACTCAGTACAGTCTGATGTCCACCGACATCTGGGGTATCCAGATCAATCTTCTCTGTCCTGTAGCAAAGCCCACCACCACCACAGTCTTGTCTGCTTCTGACTCTTCCTGGAAAGTCACCTCCTCCTGCAGGGTTGGCAGGCACCTTCCCCATCTCAGCAGGCAGGTAAGCTTCTAGGTTAGACGGACAACTACTTCCAGCAAGGCAAGACTTCAGGTAATGTACCCTCACCACTGGGAAGCTGGCTGTCAGGCAGACACCGTCTCTGATTGCACAAATATCTTCTGTGAAGCACTCCTTTCCAATAGGACTTCGAAAAGTAACAAGTGGCTTATTAGGTCCCACTTTATATGGTCAAAGCGCACAGGAAATGTTGATCTACTCTCTGTATTTTCAGAACCAGTTTGTGGTGGTTTTCGTTTTAAGTGTCCATTTCAGGCTGCACTCCATGCCTTTGTGTAGAGCAATGCTCCTTACAGCAGGATGCTCTCCATCCTCGAGTGCCCACATCAGAAGCACAAAGAGATGTGATCTTTCTTCACCTGGCTGTCATCAACCATACTGAAAAGTGGTCAGGGAAACAACAGCAGCTCCTCTCAGCAAAAGGCTTAATTTAATTACAACACAGCTTCAAGAATGTCAGAAATACACTTCCACTGTCTGGGAAAACAACCTCACCTTCATCTTGAGCACAATGTCAAGCCAGTGCATCCATAATAGATCCCACAGGCGTCCATTTATCTTGTCTTACTCACAATGCACCATACAGGCCACATATACACGCACAATATACACTTTCGATGTTACTGCCAGGATCTGGGTTAGTGCATATAATCTGAACCTTACATGATTAGGCCAGTAGACCTGCACTCCAGTGATACAGATAAAAAGGTCTGGTCACAATCCGCTCTACATGCTAAGTCCATACAGGGACAGTATTCCACTGTCAATGTAATGAGAGCATGATTGGGGCACCCCTCTAGTCTTATAGGACAGTCACAGGACCTCACACAAGTCAAAGCATAGGCCTAGGCCTCCATGTATTCACCAAATGAGTATGAAGATAATGTAAAAAATTAAATACTACAATACCAGTCGCTCGCAGTTGGGCACTCAGGGCGGGGAAACACAATTTCACACCAAATAGAGCACATTCCCATCCCAACAATGCATTAATTGTTTTACAAATGAGTTATCTCTACATCTGCCAGTATGATTTGTTTTATGATTCAACCATTGGCTTTTAGGTTTGCCTTAACACATTTCACTGTAAATTGTACTAATGGATGTGAACCTCCTTTATGCAGATTATTTTTGAAGCCATTCGGGGAGTGTCAATAAGAAGTGATATTGCTATAGATGACGTCATGTTTCGAAATAGCCCCTGTGAAGGTAAGTGCATGTTTACATGCAATAATATGTATTTGGGAGCGTGGGCTATTACCTTATATGTAGCTATATCAGTATTGATAAGAATTGCTTAATGAGCTTTCCAAAATGGAATCTTTGTAACACGTTTCCTTCTTCTGCAATAAAATATTTGTCTTCTATTGTTTCATTTTTCTTTTGCAGAAATGAGAGAATCAGTGACATATATTTCATCAGGATACTCAGAGGACTTCAATGAAATTGAATATTGAACAATACATTCTGAAATCAACGAAGCAGCAAAGATGTTCCTTACATCCAATGCTGCATGAACAATGTTTGTATATAGTACTGAACGGTTTTAAGTATTTCACAGCTGCATAGGACAAAACTCAGAGCACTCTCGTTCGTCGACTTGGCTACAAGATTACTAACTCAGGGCTTTTTTCTAGGTTTCAATGATTTAATTTTGTCATGGATATGGTATTGGTTGCTATATGTAAACACCATTTTGAAAGATCTTGTATTAAAATAAAAATAATTTTTAAATATATCTTAGTGTTTTATTTTTCAATTGTTGATCAATAGGGTCAAACAACAGGAACTGAAAATTTGCTATAAAGATTGATTCTCAGCTCATAGTTTATTCAATAAATGTTTTATGCTGGGACAATGGATTAAGTAGCATTGAAATTAATACTAATCCCCGGTGCTCAGCAAGTATGTAAGTGCAACTACACTTTTCACTGTAAACCAAACTTTATCATGTACTTTCATGACAAAAGTCATGATATTAAATTATAAAACAAATTAAAAAGGGGAAACAGTTTTTAAAATAAATGGAATGAAATTAGCAGAGTAAGCACATCTAGATTTTTCACCTTTTCACCATTTGTACATTCATTATTATGAACACATGTTTTCTGTGAGCATTTCATCATTGTAACATGAAACTTCTAAAGGTGAATTTAATTCTCCTGACCAGATTGAGTTTGTTTTGGAACACAACATTGGGGATCAGCAATTTAATTGGATTTGCTAACTCATCTGTGTGAATCTGAAGTTTGATAACTATTATCAAGGTTGATGCATTTCTTGTGGGACGTGTAAGCTTCTGTTGGTTACAAATATTGTTTCAATTTATCATGCCGGTGCCATTTGTAAGTCCTGTCCTAGATGTTTTCAGATCCTCATGTACCTAGATTACAAATGTTCTTGATCTGTTAAAGGTAGATTTCTAAACTCTGTTATAAGACAAAGCAAATAAGGTAATTGGAAATAAACTTGCTAGCCCAATGGGAAGCAGAGTAGTTAAAAACAAGGTAATTATCCCACGGAAATTAAAAGGATTTTATCTGAAAATAACCATATGGGATGGGATTGGCAGTTTAAGTATGTGTACGATACACCACTTGGCTGTGTGAAACTTAGGAGGATTTAGAGGATTTGACTTCCTTATCTTCTGGCATCTCAATCCTCTTTCCCATATCTTCTTATTCTTTACTAACAACCATAGGTTATTGTAACTCCGATGTTCACAATCTAAGTAGGTCTCTTCCACCAGCAACAAAGCCATTTCATTAGACAAGCTTTACCGAATTGCTCCATTTGTGCTCTGTGGTAAAGTGTAGTGGCCCAATGTAGAATGTCACAGAAGCAATGGAGTGGCCCTTTTACTGGTAAAATTGGGAAGAAATTCATTTAGACATCTTGACCCAGGTGTACTTAATGATTTAGCAGTTCTAAACTCGGTGATGGCTATATTCCATGGTCTGCAACTGTTAAAACTCTTTTACTTATTTACTAAACCCATTTTGCACTTTGGAAATGCAGTGTAGTTCCTATAAACCTATATAGGATCAGCGCATTTAGACAACATAGACTGTGGGATTGGGTCCAGACTGATTCCAGACACCCACACCGGGTATGTTCGCATGATCGCCAATTGGGGTGTTAAAGCAATTTCCTATGCTGATGACACCCAGTTGTTTTTCTCTTTTAAAGAGCAGTCGGCGGAGGCCTTTATGAACTTTAAAGGCTGTTTACGGGATATTGCGGTTTGGATGAATTCAAACAAACTCAAATTGAACGCGGGGAAGACCGAGGTTTTGTTCTTCGGTCAGGGCGGTGCCCCTGATGCAGAGCTGTGGAGGCCGGTGGAAATGGGTCCACCGCCCTCCCCCGCCAAATGCATCCGGAACTTAGGGGTGAGATGGGAGTCAGATCTCTCCCTCTCAGCTCAAATTCAGCAAGTCTCAGCAACTTGTTTCAGCAAATTAAAAAACCTAAGGAAAATTTTGCACTGCTTACCTGAAGACTGCCGTAAAACGGTAGTTCATGCAACAGTCACTTCGAGGCTGGACTATGCAAATGCCCTGTACCTTGGCCTTCCCAAATATGCGATTCATTGACTCCAGATGGTACAGAATGCGGCTGCGAGACTGGTCTGCCGCTTGCCTTTTCGAGACCATGTCTCTCCGCATCTTCTGAAACTCCACTGGTTGCCAGTAGAGAAGAGAATCATTTTTAAGGCTATGACCTTGACTTACAGGGCTCTAAGTGGCAAGTGCCCGAGCTATCTGGAAGATAGACTACGCCCCTACAAACAGTCCCGCGCACTGCGCTCTAACGCCCAAAACCTGCTACACTCTCTCCATTTTAGGAAAGCTCGTCTGGGGGGTAGAACCTTCTCGGTTACAGCAGCCACATTGTGGAACTCTCTGCCAGGCCACCTTCGCCTGGCTAACACAGAACTTGGTTTCCGGAAGGCCCTGAAGACCTGGCTGTTCAAGTCAGATTAATACACTAGTTGGTGGCTCTCGACCTTTCTCTGCCTGTTTGCTATTGCCTGATGTTTTCAGCGCCGGGACGCCCCTGTCTGGGGTAGCTGTCGCGCTTTATAAGCTTCTGTATTATTATTATTATTATACCAGCTAGCTCACGATGCCACTGTGAACTCCTCTTACCAAGGAGAGATTAGTTCTTGGCAACTATCGAACATGACAATTCTGTCCCATCAGGGATCGTGGAAACAGTATAGTGCTTTTCGCTCAGTCACTCATGCTCACTTTGTCTCAGACAGACACACAGAATAAACGGTGGGGAAGTTTTCAATAAACATTTATTGAACCAGCGTCAGTCTAGTGTAAAATACATGTGCTGAAACAACCATATAACAGAAGCAGATATAAACAATATTATGCACCAACAGAGTAAATGGATGGTAGATTTCTACCACAGTGCTAAAAGAATGAATATATGCAAGCATATAAATACATGACAATAATAATGTGTACTCCTAACTAGACGTGCCTTAGTGTACCTAGGATGTATGTAGGAGTAGAGCCAAGAATCCCCCTAGGCTGAAGCCAACCTCATTACCTCGAGTGAGGGATTGTGGGACCCCGTCTTGGTTTTGAGATGAACAACCCGTGAGGGATGTCAGACCACTGCAAGCTGGACTGTCTGCGGGCAGGAACCTCAGCGTCTCGCATCAGTGTGTCAGCATGGAAGTCTTTCTCCTCTGTCTACCCTAGCAAAGATGTGGTGTATATATACCCAAAAGGTACCCTCAGAGGATTCTACCTTGCTGTGTCATGTCGGCAGAGGATGACGGAAGGGATGACCCTTATACATAGTTTTTATGCAGAAGATGGTAATCCTGCTGTAATTCTGAAAATCTTTATGCATAATTCATGCGACTAGTTTTCAGGGAAAACCATATGTCATTTATGCAGCACTTAACTAGGTAAAAGGTCAATACCAAAACCCGTTATGTAGTGTAACGGTACGGTAAATGTAGGTGAAGGGTTAGGGGGACTACTCAAGCCTATATTGGTGTACCCTATGAAACATAACACCCACTTCTCATCCGACTGGACGACATACTAAAAAGGGATTGCCCTTCTAATCAAGCATTAAACATTATTAAAAAGGTGATTAAATAGTTTCTAAAAATTCATAACATTTTTAAAAATTCAACTTTAAAAGTCCTTTAAAATATGTTCCTATATGTAGTCTGAGCCATTGAGTTTGTCTGAAAGCCATGGAGCTCAGTAATAGCACAGAAAGAAAAAGGTTTTGTTTAAAATTCCAAGGGCCTCATTTATGAGAAGTGACGCATCGCTGCGTGAAAGCTGCGATGCGTCACTTCTCAGTGCGCCCTCCTTGCGACACCAATGATGCGTCATATTTATAATATGACGCATCATGTCGCAAGGAAGGACAGATACGTCAGTATAACTGACGTATCTGTCGGCGCAAAAAAGTGGCGCATTGCTGGAGTTGTGTCGGAAGCCTGACGCAACTCCAGCAATGTTCCTTTCACATGGGGCAAGCCCCATGTGAAAGGGCCTGCGTCACCCTTACGCCTGCCATGAGGCAGGCGTAAGTTTTTGACGCATTGGCGTCCTAGAAGTGGCGCAGCGAAATCTCATAGATTTCGCTGCGCCACTCCTACGACCCTTTCTTGCGGGGGTACGCCCACCCTGCATACATTATTCCAGGCGCAGGTATAATGTAGCGCAGGGGTTTACGAAGTAACGCATCTACCTAGATGCGTCACTTCGTAAATATGGCGCAACATGGCGCATGTTTTACGCCACTGGTGCGTCACAAAAAGTGACGCACCTGTGGCGCAAAAGTGACGCAGGGGCTCATAATGGAGCCCCCAAGTTTTTGGTTGTTATGAAAAAGGCTGAATTCTTCCCAAGACACGGAGAGACAAATGTTTATGTGTCCTGTGTGGGAGATGCAACAACGGCGCTGCTTGCCTTCGCAGACGACGGTACCTGTAACACCTCACAGATCAGGTCAATTGAGCAAAGATGATCTTCCTCAGTTCCCACAGTTGATGCTGGGGAAGCATTTGCAACATCCAAAGTCTCTGTGCCTGTAGTAGAGCCAGTATCCGGTCCAACAGGAGCTGAAGTGTCCCGTGGTGGCTCTAAGAATGGCAACATCAACATTGGAATACGCTGGGGACACTGCAGTATGTGGGCCGTTAACGGGTCCAGCAATGCATCCACGTCTGGTGGCGCAACCGATGTAAGTGTTAGACAGAGGTTCAACATGCATTCATAACTGCAGTGGACAGGCAAAACACAGTCAATCCAGACTGGTCAAAATGATACGAATCAAGACTCGCTTAGCTCCCGAAGTCGAGGTGTGCCAAGATGGAGTACCATGCTATCGAGGTAACGTCGCTCCAAGAGCACTTTTTCCATTTCCTTGGTGACTGGGACGTCCATTGCGTAGCAGAAAAATTAAAATCAGGATTCCCACTACTAGTAGCAGGATTAGCCGAAGTCCTCCAAAAATACTTCCCAATACGGAGTGTTTGAAAGCTAGAATCACCCCGAAGACTGCCTGAAAGGTGCTTAACAGTCCAGAACCAATGGTCTTAAATAGGTGTACTCTACCCTTCGTATCAGACATATTAAAGATACACTGTACAATTTGTCTGAAATGGAAAGGGCAGTTAGTCCATACCAGTGCCTGTATCTTAGCAAAGGACCTTGCAACCTGTAGATCAAAAGTCTCTCGGGCTGAGGTTCAGGGCACATCCTTATGTAAAAGCATGGCTTTCATCCGGCTCAGAATATCAAACCGTCTAAAGGAAACATTCAACAAAGGCCATAACAGCACCTCCCTGACTGTGTGGGTAGGTGGAAACAATACCTGCATAAAACAAGTAACCCTGGAACTTACAGTGACAAGATATGCGATGCCTGGAAGCATCCCACAACAACCTTGATCATTCAGCATTAAGGGGCATATTAACAAGGGCCGGCGATAAATATCGCAAAGCGTGCTTAGCGCTTGCATATTTATCGCCGGCTATCTCTGGAATTTATCGCCCGGTTTGCGCGTTATTAAGAACGCGCATCGCCGAGGCGATAAAAATTCCAGAGATAGTTGGGATAGCGCCGTTTTCCATGGTGGAAAACGGCGATATCCTAGATGATACGGCCTGTGGTCTTAGCCACAAAATCCACCCCCCATGTTAAGTATGCCTTAGTCAGGAATTTAACAGACGTTAAATTCCTGCGTTAAGGCATACTTAACGCGATTTTAAAAATCGCTACCCTCCCTTGTTAATATCGCGAAGCTGCCTTCGCGATATTTTCCCAAAGGAGTCTTGTCAGGCACGCCTCCTTTGCATCTCATTAGCGATGCGATCGGAGGCGTGCTGCAAACGGGCGCTAAGTCAGTAAGGCACGCGATAGCGTGTCTTTGCTGATAAGGCGATGAAATTATCGCCGCTTTTCGCCCGGAAACGGACGCAAAAGCGGCGATAATTTCATATCGCCGCCTTGTTAATATGCCCCTAAGTAACTCCCATTTGAGAGCAGCCTGAACACTGGATTAATCACGGCAGCTGGGAAGCCTTTCAAATGACAAGATAAGTTAGCTACTGAACCATTACAGGCCCCATGAAGCATGATATTGATCCAGCGCGAGGCCGGAGAAAAAGGGGGAAAGGGACAAATATGTATATACACAGCTAACCTCCCTGCGTTGCAGACCCAACGTCACACTAGCTCATTCACACACGCAGTCATTGGTGGGGCCCATAACACCAACACTCACACGTCTCTTACTCACGAGTCTGCACACAGGAGGGATGATGATTTCACGCTGGACATGTGGGAGGGTACCTTATTACCTATAGGAAAGAAAAGTTATTTTACAGAATATACATTAGCATTCGCCACCTATAGATTCCTGATCCCAAACATCAAGGCACTCCACCCACTTGGTCGATGGACCAATTAGTTGGATTGGTTGATGGTGATTTAGAACCAGCTAAAACACATTTTTAGACTCAGAATCCTATATTCTCTTTATCGAAAAACCACAAACTCATAATTTCTGTTAATCAAATCTTTGTGTTTGCAAATAATTTCGACATTTATGATTAATCAAAGTTTAGAAATGTAGTCAAGAAATACAGATCGCAGGACATTTATATTTACCTATTCTTGCTATCTGGGTTTTCTCTAATTCATTTGGCTCTGCATAACCGAATTTAGCCTTTAATTGTCCAAATAAAGCAGGCCAAAGCTTAAAGTCCAAAGTTTTTTGCTCAGCACATTATAGTCCCAAAGATCTCCAAAGGACCAGAAATCGTGCAAGCATCTGTCATCGCCTGTGGGGTCAAAGAGGGTGTGCAGTCATCAAAACTGCCGAATGCCAGCATACCATCGGGAAAATGGGAAATGGAGGGACGAGGGAGATGCCCCTCCTATTCTACTGCTCTTTTTATAATAAATTTTGGGGTAACATGAAACATTTTTAGGCGACGAAAGTCTGTGATTGGCTGATTGGAAAACATCCGATTTTTAATCTATGAGGCTCCCATGGATTTTGCTGGTTCATTTCCATAGCTGTAGTTGTCCTTATGCAACAATGTTTAAGGTTTGCTTGCATGTCCCAATTGTTCATTTAGACCAGTTTTTACTGACTGAAGTTTGGCAGTCCACCAAGATCCTATCCTTGACCGAGGACATGGTGCACAGGGGTTGTCAGGAAGTTCACGGAGCCATCCGAGTCTGCGCAGTAGGAATCGCGCTCACGAGACGGTGGCCACTTCTGAACTCGATTTCGGTCGCCATTTTAGGGCAGGCCTCAAATGTCAACTTAAGCGAAACAAACACAAAAGAATAATTAATACAAAGAAATTATGATTCTAATGTTAAACCCTCACTAATCCCTTTATTTATTAGTTTTTTCCTAGCATATAGCAACATTTAAAGCGATAATACTCACCATTAGGATCCAAACAGGAACGCAAACATCACATAAGCTACATAAATCATGCAATATCTATTAACACATGTAATATTATTAATATCGTACATATTTTAGTTATTTGAGTTAATTTGCCATGCAAATAGCAATTTCCCACGTGTAATTGGTGTATGTAAATGGTTGATTTAGTATAACACAGCAATCCGTTAGTAAAATTATAATCAGTAGGTTATATAGTTAGTCTTTTCATGCAAAATAGAGGAGGTGCGAGAAGCAGAAACGTAAAATGGTATTGACTATACCATTTTACGTTTCTGCTTCTCGCACTGCGAGAAAGCAGTGGGGCGATGCTCCTCCGCCCACATGGAGGAGCCGCCCCTGTGTGTGTCTCTGGACTTTGTCCGTTCCTCTTGTCTGTGTTTTGACCGCCCTTCCTTCTCTGAGTTTTTTGATGGACCCTGAAAGGAACAAGAGGAATGTCTATCAGTATCCTGATACCTGTCAGGTTTTTAATGTTATCACGATTCCTAAGGTTGTACCTCCTTTCCGAGAGCTCCTGTTGAAGAGACCCACCCTTGGATTGTGACCTATTCTCTCTATTCTTTTGCTTTTTATTGCCCCATTTTGTCTTGGAAGAATCAGGGCTTGCTTGGTGTTGTCCTTTTTAGAACCACCCATGAGTTGGGGTTTTGTTGCTTTAGCTCCCAAATTATCTATACCTTATTCGGCATATGTCTTCGATAATTATAGGTAACTTACGCTCCTGTTGTAAAGGAGTGAAGTCCCTCAGGCATTGACATATTGCCACTGCTGCTGCCTCCACTTTTATGTTTGCTAATATAATAGTTGATACCTGGGTGAAATTTCCTAACAATTTCATCCCTAAGTTCAGAGTAGGTTCTGCTTCATACTCATTCTGTCATTCTGTATTTGTCGTAATACATCTGGTATTACTGCTATTGAAGGGATACCATGAGTTCTGGTATAGATGGCAGCGAAAACTGTATTCCAAGAGGTACAATACTCTATCTTGGGAGCTATCCCCATTGGCAAGCAGATTGTTAGCATTCTGTTTTTTTCTTGAGGGCTTGTGTGTGGAAACACTGCCTTTAACTGTGATTTTCTGAGCTATCCAGAATGGCATTTGATCACGTCTAGTGGGCATTTTGCCCATAACTGCGTTTAGCATTTGTGGGGTTATGTTAGTTGTAGACCCCTGAATTTGTTCTGCTGATGTAGCACTTGGTGGCTGAAATGTGAGTGTTCTCCTCACGAACTGTGTTCTGTTTCTATAAAGTTTTTTTATTTCTTTGTGTAGTGGACGTAAGTCTGCTACCAGCATTGGCCAATGTCTGGAAGCGGTGTGTAAACCGCTAGGACCGACCAAGTTGCTCCGTCTTTACCGAGCAGACCGAGTCTTACTTTATCTTTTGTTTGTGGGAGGGCGCCTTTAAAACATTTTATATATTCCTGGTAGGTGAGCAGAACTTTAATGTCCTCATACGGGCAGTATTCCTCTGGTGTTTCATCTTCAGTGTAAAAAATGAAATGTATTTGTGCGTGCATCTGCTTGTGGGAATTTAACCTATGAATAGAATACCTCAGTTCTATATGATTTGTGTGGCTCAATCACGAACGTTACAGTTTCACCCCTTGTTTTGACTCCATAGTCTGCTAGTTTTAGAGTAATAGCAGTTCTGACATTTTCTGAAATATTTATTTCGCCTTCTTGTTCTCCTTCCTCACTGGCGCAACGAGATCTTCGTCAGCCATTGTTGAGAAAAGGTTTCAGGGAAACTAAGATAAGGTTTTATGCACAATAGGAGCTATTTGCCCTTCAAGCTTGAATAAACCTACAGCCAATACATAGGATATGCCTACTCAGCTGCGGCGGATTCTTTCCCTCCCACTCCAGATGCCCCTGGAATAGTGTGAATAGTGGTCTCTGAGAAAAGCACAACTTAACTACTCAGATATGACTGTTAAATAAATACCAAACCAACGTTGGTGGAGCCATGTCGTGTAGTTCCTATAAACCTATATAGGATCCGCGTGTTTAGACAACATAGACTGTGGGATTGGTGTCTAGACTGATTCAAGACACCCCCACCGAGTATGTTCGCCTATATACCAGCTAGCTCACAGTGCCACTGTAAGCTCCTCTTACCAAGGAGAGAATAGTTTTCAGCAACTATCAAACTTGACAACCCTGTCCCATCAGGGATCGTCGAAACAGTACAGTATTTTTCGCTCAGTCACTCATGCTCACTTTGTCTCAGATAGACACACAGAATAAACGATGGGGACATTTACAATAAGCATTTATTGAACCAGCATCATTCTAGTGTTAAATAGGTGTGCTGAATCAACAGTAAGACAGAAGCAGATATAATCGATATTAAGCACCAACAGAGTAAATGGATGGTAGATTTCTAGCCATAGTTCTAAAAGAATGAATATATGCAAGCATGTAAATACATGACAATAATAATGCGTACTCCTACGATGCAACCCTAACTAGATGTACCTAAGTGTGCCTAGCATGTATGTAGGTGTAGAGCCAAGAATCCCCCTAGGCTGAAGCCAACCCCATTACCTGGAGCGAGAGACTGTAGGACCCCGTCTTGGTCTCGAGATGGACACCCCGCGAGTGATGTGAGACCACTGCGAGCTGGAGTATCTGCATGCAGGAACCTCAGCATCTCGCGTCAGTGTGTCAGCATGGAATCTTTCTCCTCTGTCTACCCTGGCAAAGATGTGGTGTATATATTCCCAAAAGGTACCCTCAGGGGATTCTACCTTGCTGTGTCATGTCAGCCGAGGATGACGGAAGAGATAACCCTTATTCGTAGTTTTTATGCAGAAGATGGTAATCCTGCTGTGATTCTGAGAATCCTTATGCAGAATTCATAAGACTAGTTTTCGGGGAAAACCATACGACATTTATGCAGTGCTTAACTAGGTAAAATTTCAATACCGAAACCCGTTGTGTAATGGTACGGTAAAAGTAGGTGAAGGGCTAGGGGACGACTCAAGCCGATAATGGGGTACCCTATGAAACATAGCAGAAAGGCTTTTTCAAATCACAAAATGGTTTTAGATATGATTACCAATTATCAATTGTTTTAAGCCTTCCTTCTAAATTGCAAATTGGTAAAATTGGTAAAATTAATGTATGGTTATTAAACACCCGCAGGTACCTCAGCGCTGGAGAAAATCACAGATGTCAATAGAACAGCGGACAATGCACAAATTAGCCAAATCCTATTTAACGAACAGCCAGGACTTGATCAACTTCCTAAATTTTAATAATGACATTTTGGTTTTCATTTGGAATGGAATGGTGTTCCTCTATTTCCCAACAACTACTGAGAAAGATCTGCCTCCCACTGTTGAGCTATGAAATCTAGGTACATTTACACACACACCTGTTTCAATCTTGGAGAGTAAAAAGCGAAATATCTTGTTAGAGAGCTATCTTTTCCCCTGTAAAGGGTATTAAGAAGTAGGCTTTGAAATTGATCCTTTGGTTAACTGACAACCGTTGGGAGTTTAGGTACTGCTCTGAGATGGAATTTAATTTGCCAATACTTTATAACAGTCTGGCAGCTGCATTTTGAACGATTTGTAAATCTTTAGCAGATTTGGTTGAAAGTCCTAATAGCCCAATCTAGAAAAAATAAATGCATTGACAGTTTAAACCCTTTGTTGAACTGAAAACATATGAGTAATTCTCTTTAAAAGCCCCAGTCGGAAAAAGCATGTTTTAGTAAGCTATTCTATTTGTGCAGTCGATGTGAATGCAGCATTCATTTAGACCCCTAGAATTTTTACACATCCAACAAGAATTTATTTTTGGCCCAAAGGAGAAGAGTGGGAAACCTGGCTCCAAACAGTATAATGGCAAAAAGGAGCAAGGATCTCTGGTTTCCTATCAATCAACTTTATATGATTTTTTCCCATCCATTGATGGACCTTAGCCAAGCAGTTCTCTAGAACTGCTGCTTCATTCTTGACTCACCGTCCCCCACAAAAAGGATCTGGATATCATCTGCATACGAGTCCACTAAAATGAATACGCAGGGCCATGGCTGCCATTTAGAGTTTGCATAATAAAGGAAATAACACTGACCTTTCAGGTACTCCACAATTTAGGGGGTTTAATCTTTAAAAATCAGTACCTAGCAAATGTATCATTGATTTACAACTGGAATTCCAGTTGTAAGTCATTGATCAGTTACCAGCTTCCAAGCTGGCATGGTAACTCATTCCCTTTTGGACACCTTCTCTCTTGGGAATCCGGGTGGAAAGTTCGGGGGAGTAGGCAGTGGTCCAAGGAACCACTACCAACTCGTACTGAAGCTTTCCATTTTGAAATGTAATCACACGGATGGTAGTCCACTGTCCATGGCAGGCCACTATCCCTGTGATTGTAGCCGATCACAGGGGGTTGCAAACTGTGACCTAACTAATCAATATTAATTCAGCAGCACATTCTATGACCCACTGTGATTCCCAAATTTGTAAACTAATCTATTAGTTGATAGGTTGGTTTCCAAAATCAGATTGAATTCGCAAAAAGTCAGTGTTCAATTTACAACCGATTTTTTTAAATATTGTTACATCTGGCCCATAATCTCCAGTCTGCCCTTCAAACTGTACAAATTTACGGCAGCTGAAATAGCACCCCTTCTCCTACAGAAGTTTCGGGAGAGTTGTGAGGTGGGATCACTGCAGAGAGACCATAGAATAGCCAATATAGTTGTGATCCATAAGGAGGGTAAGCCGTCGGAGGAGTGTGCCTCTTAAAAGCCAATTTCATTGCTAAACACAGAAGTCAAAATATTGGCAAATTTGCTGGCAACCCCGGCTGACCCACGTCATACAGGTGTTGTTCCACCTGGACCAATCCGGCTTTCTTGCAGGTGGGAAAACTGCGGTTAATCTGAGACGTCTGCCTGGACCATTTGGCAGAACTGCAGATATCCGTGAAGATACAGCAGTGGTATCACTGGATGCGTGGATGGCATTCGATACGGTGAAGTGGCCATTCATGTACGCAGTCTTAGAAAAACGTAATCGCTGATTTTCAATGTACGATCAGAACTAGCATGAAAGGCCAGATTTACAACCATGTCACACAAATCAGCACAGCACCCAAAGTTGGTGTGCTGCGTTGTGTCACAGGGAGAGAGAAGGAAAGTGCCATATCTACAGATAATCAGGCTGCCAAGCGCCAAGCACACACCTTTGCACCATAGTGCAGAGGTGTCTGCATGAGTCGGGCATAGGTTTTGCATTGAAAGGGTCAAACTACTATGCCTAGGCAAACTGTAAAACGATTCCTACTTTGTAAGTGTGCTGTACAGTGCAGCACACATGCAAAGTAGGAAAAGAAAGGAGAAATAAAAGAATTTCACCTTTTAACGCCTGCTTTAAAGTTGTGTTATTTTTTAGTGCAAAAACCTAGCTACTATTGAGAATAGATAAGGTGTTGCATCAAAAAGTAGGGCCCACATATAACGCCCCTGTGACGCAGCGTAATGAAAAGTGCACTTTGCACTGCTTTGTGTTAATTTTAGCCAACTTTCCAGCACAACACAAGTTTTGCGCTTGAAAGTAAATCCAACAAAAAACTTTTGTGCAGGTTTGCATCAATTTTGTGATGCAAGCTCAGTGCAAAAGGTTTGTAAATCTGTCCCGCAGTATTTTAGAGGCCTAAACTGCCTACATGTCTTTCCTTTGCAATTACCGATGCCCATGAACAAATATCTCTTAAATGTCTTTTCCTTTTAGAATTTAGGGGCTAATTATGATGTCAGGTGGACTTAAGTCTGCCCAACACCGTCTCGGTCCTGGGACCAATCGACCTCTGGTCGGCGGTCCTGACCGCTTCCTTAGGATGCGACCGAACACTGTTCGGTCGCATTGCTGCATTTTCCTATGGGAGCATGCATTGCGGCCACAAACCGGCTGTAATACATGCTCTCATAGGGAAATGGGAGGTTCTGTTCATCCCTGCAGCCCGTGGCAGACACCTCAAGGTGCCTGCCACAGGGTGCAGGGATCAATGCCCCCTCGACCCCTAACCGGTGGCTGCACACACAAGGGGGTCCTGCTGAGGGCCCCCAAACACGCTTTTGGTCAGGACGGCATGGAAACTATGCCGAAAACCGTGCATCATAATCCCAAAGATGGAAAGGCCCGCCCTTTGGGATTACGAGCCGGTTCTGACTGGATGACGGGCTCCTTGAGCCCGTCAGAAACCAGCCATAATGACCGGCTGGTTTAGTTTCCGACCACCAGCATTGTAACGCGCCAGTCGGAAAGTAATCCGAGCGGCCAATTACGATGCCGGTCGGAGCCTTTCTGGGCTGCATCGTAATCGGCCCCTTAATTTCTTATGCCTGTGCCACACTGCTTAGAATACATATGCAAAGGCTCACACCATGTGTAAGGAATGAATAGAGACGACTTTAGCATAACATTCTAATTAATTAAGCTTTAACAAAAAACTAAAAGTTTAGCAAATAACGTGTTCTTATTACATGATCCACTATTCCAAACATTTGGACCCTAATGACACCGTTCAGTGTAGGAGCAGACCGACCATAGGTCGGCGGTTCTGACCACATATTAGGATACGACCGCAAATGGTGCGGTTGCAAAGTCCAATTTCTCTATGGGAGCTTGGGTGCTCAAGCTCCCATAGAGAAATTGGAGTTTGGGTGAATTCCTGCACCGTGTGGGAGACTGTAAAGAGATTTAGAGGGGGGCACAATAGGTGCCCCTCAGCTCCCAACCGGAGGCCGCAGGGAGAAGGAGCCCTGCTAGGGGCCGACATGAAAAGCCTGTCCAAAACTGACATCATAATTCCAACAGCGGAAACGCCGTTGGTAGGGATTATGTTGCAGTTTGCGGCTGGCCAACGGGCTCCTTGAGCCCCTCGAAAGTGCGCCAGAATGCCCGGCCAGTTTGACTTCCGATCGCCTACATTGTTATTGGGTGGTCGGAAGTCAAACCAGGGATGTTGGTCGGGAAGCCTCCGACTTGCGGTCACAGGCTTTCCGACCGACATCCAAATGAGGTAAATGTAAATGTAAATGTGTTTGTACTTGTATAGCGCACTGCCACCCCCAACGGGGGCATCCTGGTGCTTTTACTCATACCGCTGTGGAACCCTTCCTGGCTTTCCATCTGAGGTGTCCACTCCTGGGCACCCCCATGGTGAGGCCAGGCATCCCAGCGCTGTTGGGGCCGTTGTGGAGATTAAGCAAGCTATTGCCCAGAGTTGCAGCGTGGGACCCATGATTAGAATAGGCACTGAGGCGAGAATATCCGGTCCGCGGAATTTACAGCCCGAGACCCTGCCGCGACAGGAATCGAACCCTGGTCCCGGACCAGTGCTCTGCATCGAGGTCTGCCACTCTAACCATTGAGCCACACTTGGTGCTTACTATGTATCTATTAACTAACATGTTTACATGGTTAGATAGCTCATAATGCAATACATGATACAGTAATATGTCTTTCTACAATTACAGGTCTAATCCTATAGAAAACTTAACACCCAGGCTTCACCTCCGTACATACTAACTAAGATATCATAAGAGGCTAATACAAAGATAATCCAAACCATCCACCATACATAACAACAACCAACCTTCAGCAGCCAGAAGGCCTCGCAATCCTGGACCTAGCTGCTCTTGACAAGGAACCACCATTCCCACCTTCCTGAAACTTACATTCTACCTTCTGTCCTATTGGTCTCCCATCTGCTTCTAACAGTCTTTCTTTTAATGCTGACCTAACCGTTGTCAGGCTATCTGGTTTTATCCAAGGAAACACTTCTGAACCATGAATTGGTCCTAAAATATACAAAACATTTTGCTCCCTTCCAAAATCGTGATGATGTTCTAACCACCCAGTATTGTTCCCCAGCTTGTCACAGTCTTATTTCTGAAGTCCTCTTTTGAGAGTTTACTTCACCTGTTTCATCCCACAGGTAAATACAATACATTTTACTGTAACATAAACTGCGGTTTTGAACAACCCATTTGAACTGAAAAAAATGAAACTGTGTGGGAGGCTGACCTAACTAATTGGATTCCTTACAATAAACTTTGAGTTCTCAGTTCAACTTCCTCCTCTTATCTATCACTTCACAGTTTGGTGTGTCTCTTCCTCCACTCCAACAATGATCCTTATCTCTGGGCACTGTCTCTGCACACTCAAATCACTCTTCGTTTTTTCTTGCCAAATACAACCGCATACAGAGTAGCAAATGATCCCCACAACAGGGGGGGGGGGGGGGAAGGACCACTGCCTGTGGTCCTTCAAATGAATATCATTGACATAAGATGTTTCCAGTTGAATTGAATTTCCTATTTTTATAGTGCACAGCTACTTCCACGGGGAAGCATCTGAGTGCTGGCCAGCAGGGTAATTCAAGGAGTCCTGGTTATCAGCAAAGAGAAAGGTCTTTAATCTCTTTTTGAACAGTACTTCAGATTTTAGCACTCTGAGATGGGCTGTTAGCCCATTCTGAAGCTTGGCAGCTAAAAGCAGAAAGCAGAGTCCGCCCATCCTAGTTTGTTAAATCTCAGTACTTGGAAAAATCTTTGATAGGCAGAATGAAGGGCTCTTGTAGGAGTCACCCGGAACATAATTAGGAAAGCCTCAAATATGATTAGTTCATTAATTTGTAGCCAGTGAAGAAACTTTAGGCCAACAAAGATACATTGCATCTTAGGGCGGTTAAGGATTGACCTCGCTGCTGCATTTTGGACCAGCTGTAGTTTCTTGATTAAATATGAAGGGGTTGCTAGATAAAGGGAGTTGGCATAATCTACCCTACAAGTAACTAGAGCTAGAACAATTGGCTTCCGGGTCTAGACTGGTAACATTTTCAGAATTTGTTTTAAAGGTTTTAATATGCCAAACCAGGCCCCTGTCACAGTTGTAATGTGTGGTTTGAAAGATAGTTCTTGATCAAACTTTAGGCATAGATTTCTTACCACTTTGGATGGTGCTGTCGATTCACTAAGATCTATTGCTAAAGGTAAAAAGGGTTGCAATGCCCCCAAAAAAGAAGCTCAGATTTACTGGAGTTAAGCTTTAAGCAATTATCTTTCATCTAGTTCACCATATCAGAAAGGCAAACCTCGAATCTGTCAGCCATGTCCACATTAATCTGCTCAAAGGAAAGCATTAATTGAGTGCCATCTGCATAAGGCAATAAGTTAAAGACCCTGTGCTAACTACTTTGGCCAAAGGGGCCAAGTAGATACTAAATAGCGTTGGGCTAAGAGCAGAGCCTTGATGTGTTTAGTTCTTTGTAACTTGAAGTGAAAGGGGAAGAAAGACAGCCTGCGGTCTATCGGTCAAGTAGGAGACAGCCTGCGGTCTATCGGTTAAGTAGGATTGAAGTCACTGATTGGCTTTGCCAATATATACACTGACTCAGGGCATAGTAGCAAGATCAAAAAGGAACCCGTTTCGGTTCCATCAGGCTGCACAGCCCCAACGTAGTTTGAATTCAATGAATCAATTTCATATGCTTTTCTGTCCTATTTTCTTCATTATTTCGCCATACATTTGTATCCATTTCTCTTAACTTGTGTTCAATTCATTTAATCCAATCATAGCTTGACGTTGATGTTCACAAAAACACAGGAGTATAGAGTGGGTTTCACATATCATGACTTTAATCCAATCACCCAATGCATTTCGGGAAGTACATTCCCTTCATCAGGGGCATCTGTAATGTTTGGTTTGTCTCCTTTGTTCTGCCTAGCTGCGGGAGGACCGCTGCAACTTCCTCAGCTCCCGGTGGCCGGATCCGGTTTTGTGAACATCGACGTCAAGCTATGATTGGATAAAATGAATTGAACACAAGTTAAGAGAAATGGATAAAAATGTATGGCGAAATAATGAAGAAAATAGGACAGAAAAGCATATGAAATTGATTCATTGGATTCAAACTACGTTGGGGCTGTGCAGCCTGATGGAACTGAAAAGGGTTCCTTTTTAGGTCTCGCCTGACCCAGCGCATGCGCTGGTCTAGCGAGACTTTTTGTGAGGGCTCAAAAAATGCTACCATGACCAGCCTAGAGCTACAGTGCGTGTGCGCGGGCGCGCGCTTAGGAGCAGAGGCTGGCAAACCTCGCCATGCTCATTAAGCGCCCGCAATCACTTTCACTTTTGCTCGCGATCACTTTCGCGGCGCCACTTTGATGTTCTCGTTCAAAGAACATCAAACATCAAAGAACATGTTGTTGTGTTAATGCTTTGCTGCGCCCGTTTGACTTACAATGTGCTTTCTCTTTCCGCAAACTCGATGTTTGTGTTCCTTTATTTTGAGATGCTTTTAGTATCACTGTTTTGTGACTTAAGAACATTAAGGAAATGTTACTGTGAAACTGGACAACGTTCACAGTGTTTATTTCTGATCTCAGCGGCTACTTCATGTCCGTTGCACCATTCAGGGAGTCCTTTCGTTGGCGCTTTCATGAGGACATGATGAGGAAGCTGGAAACTTTTGGTACATTCTCTTTAAAAGCACAGCGTGTTGGCGACTGGTTAATCGATTAGACCTATGTAGCGCTTTAGATCTCAAAGCGCTTTGGTGGGTGCAGCAGTTACAACTCATGAAATATGGGGTGCAACTCACAAGGAGGGGGCAGGTTTGAGTGCACATTGGCTGCAATTGAACTCTTAAGATGATGGGCTGTGTGTATCCATTATCAGCACTCAGTCTTCGCTAAGTGATCTTGTTTGTTTTGTTGTTGTGTTAATGCTTTGCTGCGCCCGTTTGACTTACAACGTGCGTTCTCTTTCCGCAAACTCGATGTTTGTGTTCCTTTATTTTGAGATGCTTTTAGTATTACTGTCACACATACAACCACAACCACACACACAACCACAACCACACACACAACCACAACCACACGCACAACCACACAACTACACACACACACAACCACAACCACAACCACACACACAACCACACACAACCACACACACACAACCACACACAGCCACACACACAACCCCACACACAACCACACACACATACACAACCACACACACAACCACACACCCACTCCCACAACCACACACACAACCACACCCAACAACACAACCACACCCAACCACACAACCACACACACAACCACACACAACCACACAACCACACACACAACCACACCCAACCACACACAAACAAACACACACACAACCACACACACAACCACACACACAACCACACACACACAACCACACAAACAACCACACACACACAACCACAACCACACACAACCAAACCCACAACCACACACACACACACAACCACACACACACAACCACAAACAACCACACAACCACACACACAACCACACACACAACCACAACCACACACACAACCACACACAACCACACACACACACAACCACACACACACAACCACACACACAACCACACCAACACACACACAACCACAGCCACACAACCACACCCACAACCACACACACACAATCACACACTCAACCACACACACAACCACACACACAACAACACACACAACCACACGCAACAACCATACACACAACCACACACACATACACAACCACACCCAACTGCACACACACAACCACACACACAACCACATACACAACACACACAACCGCAACCACAACCACACACACAACCACACACACAACCACACACACACAACCACACACACAACCACACACACAACCACACACACAACCACACACAACCACACACATACACAACCACACACACACAACCACACACACACAACCACACACACAACCACACACCCACAACCACACACAACCACACACACAACCACACACAACCACACACACAACCACACACACAACCACACATACAACCACACACACAACCACACACACACACAACCACACACACAACCACACACAACCACACACACAACCACACACACACAACCACACACACACAACTACACACACAACCACAACCACACACACAACCAAACACACACATATACAACCACACACACAACCACACACACACAACCACACAAACACACACAACCACACACACAACCACACACACAACCATGCACACAACCACAACCACACACAACCACACACACAACCACACACACAACCACACACACAACCACACACACAACCACACACACAATCACACACAACCACAAACACAACCACACACACAACTACACATACAACCACACACACACAACCACACACACATACAACCACACACACACAACCACCCACACAACCACACACACAACCACACACACAACCACACACACACACAACCACACACAACCACAACCATACACACAACCACACACACACACAACCACACACACACAACCACACACACAACCACACACACAACCACACACACACAACCAAACACACAACCACACCCAACCACACATCCACACACACACCCACAACCGCACCCGCTCCCACACCCACAACCACACCCACACACACACAACCACACACACACAACCACACACACACAACCAAACACACAACCACACACACACAACCAAACACACACACAACCACACACACACACACAACCACACACACACAACCACACACAACCACACACACACAACCACACACACACACACAACCACACACACAACCACACCAAGCATTGGCATAGCCAATAGGTCTTGCCTTTGGGACCTTATAAGTGTTTAGCCACACAACATTTGATGTGGTTGCACCAAGGATATTGTGCTGCATAACTAAAAACTTAGAAGGTCCCAAAAGCAAGACCCATTGGCTATGCCAATGCTTGTTGGTTTTGTTGTGTTGTAGCGCACATACACACATACAACCACACCCACAACCACACACACACACAACCACACACACAACCACACACACACACAACCACACACACAACCACACACAACCACACACACAACCACACACACACACAACCACACACACAACCACACACAACCACACACACAGCCACACACACACAACCACACACACACAATCACACACACAACCACAACCACACACACAACCAAACACACACACACACAACCACACACACAAACCACACACATACAACCACACACACACACAACCACACACACAACCACACACACAACCATGCACACAACCACACACACAACCACACACACAACCACACACACAACCACACACACAACCACACATACAACCACACACACACACAACCACACACACAACCACACACACAACCACACACACACACAACCACACACAACCACAACCATACACACAACCACACACACACACAACCGCACACACAACCACACACACAACCACACACACAACCACACACACACAACCAAACACACAACCACACCCAACCACACATCCACATACACACCCACAACCGCACCCGCAACCGCACCCACACCCACAACCACACCCACACACACAACCACACACACAACCACACACACACAACCACACACACACAACCACACACAACCACACACACACAACCAAACACACACACAACCACACACACACAACCACACACACACAACCACACAACCACACACACACAACCACACAAACACACACACACAACCACACACACAACCACACCAAGCATTGGCATAGCCAATAGGTCTCGCCTTTGGGACCTTATAAGTGTTTAGCCACACAACATTTGATGTGGTTGCACCAAGGATATTGTGCTGCATAACTAAAAACTTAGAAGGTCCCAAAAGCAAGACCCATTGGCTATGCCAATGCTTGTTGGTTTTGTTGTGTTGTAGCGCACATACACACATACAACCACACCCACAACCACACACACACACAACCACACACACAACCACACACACAACCACACACACAACCACACACAACCACACACACAACCACACACACACACAACCACACACACAACCACACACAACCACACACACAGCCACACACACACAACCACACACACACAATCACACACACAACCACAACCACACACACAACCAAACACACACACACACAACCACACACACAAACCACACACATACAACCACACACACACACAACCACACACACAACCACACACACAACCATGCACACAACCACACACAACCACACACACAACCACACACACAACCACACACACAACCACACATACAACCACACACACACACAACCACACACACAACCACACACACAACCACACACACACACAACCACACACAACCACAACCATACACACAACCACACACACACACAACCGCACACACAACCACACACACAACCACACACACAACCACACACACACAACCAAACACACAACCACACCCAACCACACATCCACATACACACCCACAACCGCACCCGCAACCGCACCCACACCCACAACCACACCCACACACACAACCACACACACAACCACACACACACAACCACACACACACAACCACACACAACCACACACACACAACCAAACACACACACAACCACACACACACAACCACACACACACAACCACACAACCACACACACACAACCACACAAACACACACACACAACCACACACACAACCACACCAAGCATTGGCATAGCCAATAGGTCTCGCCTTTGGGACCTTATAAGTGTTTAGCCACACAACATTTGATGTCGTTGCACCAAGGATATTGTGCTGCATAACTAAAAAAGCAAGACCCATTGGCTATGCCAATGCTTGTTGGTTTTGTTACGTTGTAGCGCAAGGAGACGAAGCGCGAAGCAGGTATTGCTCACTGGTAAAATTTGAATGGCGAAAAAAAATTCAAATGAAAGAGTGTTTAAAACAAGGATTACAAGGTGTGCATCTCACTCCACACATCTCATAGTAGCAAGATGTCATGGGAAACGGTGTCAAAGCAGCAGATCTAAAAGTAACAGGACAGATTTGTTCCTTTGATCACAGTTATCTTTCACAAACTCTGAAACCTCCAATAGGCCTAACTCTGTCCTGTAACCAAGGCGAAAGTCCGATTGAGTGGTGAGCAGGATGTAATTATTTTCAGTACACTCTGGGAGCTGCTTATTTGCCAATTTTTCCATCATTTTCCCTAATGACGGAAGCTTTGAAATCTTTCTAAAATTACTCAGAGGGGCCGGATCCGCATTCGATTTCTTCAAGAGGGGTAAGACCCGTGCTTTTTTTCCAGTCTGAGGGGAAAGCGCCTGTTACTAAGGACTGATTAAACAACTTCTTAATTACCGGATTGACAGTTGAAACCACTAGTTTTAAAACGTGGGGTGGGGAGGAGTTCCATTCTCTTTTGCCTGACTATAGATCTCAGAAATCATTGTAACCAAATGCTTGCTTTCTTCGCAGCTGCCATTGTTCTGCCTGCATGTCAGCCATCTTAACAAGTGAATAGCCATAGCTCCAAAACACTTTAGCTCCTTTCATCTAAATATGTGTCAATATCTTCTGTTTTACGCCTGCCTCTCCCAGAATCGGCAACAGAAACCTTCCTCTGTGAACATTACTTACTCAAATACATGCCCTCCTGCTCCTTCAGCATCACTTCAGCTGCTCTCTTTCGATGCAGTGATTCTAAATTAATACCTATTGCATGTTGCACTTTTTCATGCCATCTTCATGTTTCACTGTTTCAAAGAAGAACCAGGGGCCATATTATGTATTAGGGCGTACTTTCCCTGTTTGCCCTGGTGCACCTTAAAACAGGTGCGCCGGGTGCAAACAGAGAAAGTGCGCTGCACCCAGGGCAGCTGCGAACTCGTGCTGCCTGGGGCAGCACATTCAAGTGAAATACGGAGCAGTTTTGAAGCAGCCGCTCCGTGTTTCGCTGTGCAGGCGTCAACCTGCCTGCACTTTTTAGGTAGATTAGAGATCCCCTTGCACGCAGGTGCAGTCAGTGACTGCATCCGCCTGGTAGGGGCTGTGTGAGGGGTCCATGGGACCCCCTGTACCCCTCCATAGACTGCTCTCAGGGGGCAGACTGACATTGCACCACCTTTTAGGTGGTGCACTGTCAGTGCACCTCCTGAGAGTGTTTGTGCCTCTGCGCCCGCGTCTGTATTAGGGCGGGGGCACAGAGGCAAAGGCACTCCCTCATTTGCATGGGCCACACCCCATGCAAATGAGGGAGCGCCCTCTGAAGGTAGCACTGGCACTTTAAGTGAGCCATCGCTATCGGTATTTCAGAAGGGGCCACACAAGTTTCTGTGACCTCTTCTGTAATACCAAAGTGCATGGGGGGGCGCTCAAAGTGGGCACAAACACCAGTTGCGTCCCCGGGGCACCTTCTGTAATAGAGCCCCTGGTGTCTTCTGTTTGGATGAGATGAAGGTGTGGGATGTAAAGCTACCCCCCTCATGTGTAAATAAATAAAGGCATGTCTGCCTCACCTGGGGCAAAGAAATCCTTAGTACGTATTTATGTAGGTATGTATATGGTATTTCTATAGAGTAAGCCTAGCCAGCAGGCAGCAGAACACTGTATATGGTCAAAGACAATCATAAAGTCAGCGAGCAATAGGAGAGGAAGCTGGGTTGAGGACCGTTAATGCATTGTGATCTACTGTTCTAAAAAGAAGTAAGTCATCAACTCTTTCCTAAATTAGAACTGTGTTGAGTCGTCCTGATGGATACTGGGATTTTGTTCCATATCTTGGATGCTTAAAAGAAGTACTGAGGGTAGATATACACAGCTGGGATTGTGTTGTGGAGTATTGTGCCTTGCCTTTGAGCAGTGCACCAGTAACATATGCAGTATTCACTTGCAGTAAACAATCAATCACAGAAAACTACTAGAGAGCACATATCTTCCCTGTAACCAGACAAATGGGTTAGTCAACAAGCAGCTATACACAGTGATGTGTAGTCCCGAAGCACAAGGAGAATTCGCAACTCAGTCTTACAGAAGGAGTGGACTAGATTTTGGGTATGGTAGGGAGTAAACATGGTGCGAATAGACAATAGTACGAGATCCTGGGTGATTGGTAATGGTGGTATGCAGGCCTATAACGTTTGGTCCCTGTGGCAAGCAGAATGGAATGTTGGCTGGAGGAGAGGCTGCAATACCGGGTAAATGGTGAAACTGCCTTGCCCTAACCCCAAGTAGACTGGTAGAAAGGGTAATGTCACAGGAAGGCAGGAAACCACATTATGCTTCAGGCAAGGCAGAGCTCCATACCAAACTGGGGGCCCAGAAAAAGTAGGATGCAAGTAGACATAGTATTTGGCATTATACAGTATCGCCTGCACTAAAAAAAAACTATGTCTGAGAACTCCATCTCTGGCTGTAGCTCAAGCCTCTGGATTGGTATGGAGACACTCATAGGCTTGATAACTTGTCTAATGATAGCAGAGATGGGTTTCCTGTGATGTGAATATGGCAAAGAATTAAACAGAAGACATGTTCAGAATCCCATAGCATTGGAGTGTATTTCTTCAGCAACTGGTGTCGTGCTCAGCCTTGACTGTATATCCTATGCTGAACTTTCTATGTTGACAACACCCAGTTAATTTTTACACTTGAACGCCCTGTAGGAGAGGTCCAGAACACTCTTCGTTCCCGCTTTTTGGTAACCCAAAAATGGGTGAGCATTAGCATGCTAAAATTGAATGCAGGCAATCCTGGGGTGTTCATTTGTGGCCCAGATAGCCTGTACTGCCATGTTATGACCAAGTCAGCTGGGTGTTCCTTCATGAGTCATCAATATGATCAAGAATCTGCGCTTCCAGTTTGACAAGGTTCTCCTTTTTGAAAATCAAGTCAATTCAGTTGTCTCTTTTTATTCCATTTAAGAAATCTGCAAAAGATCCTCCCACTGGTCCCTAAGCGATTGACAGCCATTGTAGTGGGTGCCATTTTCCTATCTAGACTTCACTATTCCGTCTGGGGCTCTCTGCTAACAATGTGGCCAAACCACAACTTATTCAGAATGTGTCTGCAAGACTGGTCATTGGGCTACCTAGGTTCATTCATGTGACAGAGGCCTATCGCAAGTTACGTTGGCTGTTAGGGGAGCAGAGAAAAGTCCTTATGCTTGCCACACTGGGTCCTGCATACCACTAGTGACCCTGCTATCCAGGCCCAAATTTCATAGTATCTGCCTATATATTCACTTCACTCAACCTTCCACTTTAGAGTAGTAGTTCCTCATTTTAGAGAAGCCCGTCTAGAAAGCAGAGCTTTTTCAGTTGGCTCATAAATTGTAGAACTGCTTGCCAACATCCCTCCGGTGCCTCACAAACAATATTGCCTCCCAAAAAGCTTTGAAAACTCATCCTTTTTATTAGTTCCACCCTGTAATTTTACATTCAGTTCTATTAATCTAGTCCAAGTGCCAAGTTGCACCTGGGTTAACATCAGGGGTGCGTATAAAATCCCCTCCGCCGGCAAAATTCGCAGAGTTTTGCCCACTCCACGCTGCGCTTGGAAGGTTTCCAGCAAAACTTTGCCACCCGCCGTAAGGCAGAGTTTTTTCTCTAATGCGCACAGTTGGAAAGCGCAAGCGAGAATTTGCATCCCACAGTGTGCTTTTTGGGTGCTAAAACGCCTCCCAGTAAGATTTCTCAACACGGGCGCTAGCAGCAGGTTGCGACAATCCATGTTGAGGAAGTATTCATTTCAAAAGGCTAGAGTGATTGAAGCTCTGTGTCCCAACAGCAAACCCTACCACAAAAAGTAGGAATTTGTACTTCATCCAATTAAGTTACCAAGAAGCGAAGTAATGTGGCATTGCTTTTGCCCCACCCCTACTCCCCCAAGTAAGGGCACCCAGCCTCCACAGTTTCCCTACCACCAACATGTGACAGTGATCTAAAGAAGTGGGGATTCACAGGGATTGTTGCAGCATGAAGGTGGGGTATGTAGCAGGGAAGAATCCTAGGGCCTCAATCATCCTACCGAGGGAAGTGGTCTGTGGGCCCAGCCCTGACAGAAAGGGAGATTAAGTATTGAGTTTGCAAAGATTTCCACAGTCTGGGGTAGCATCAAAAAGCACACACAAGTCAAACAATTCCTAATATCTCAGTGAAAATCACCATGTATGGGGAAGATCAATATGGCTAAAACTAGAAATAAATGGAGTACTTCCTTGACCTTACAGGCACCCTTGAAGGGAGAAGCCCCCAAGGCTGATGATGGCCCACCACCGATACTTGGATCACTGACATACGAACAATGGCACACAACTGCTTCTGGATGCTTTAAAAGGTTCCTTAAACATCCTTAAAAACCAGTCAAAGAGAACAATGGTGCCATTAAACTAATGAACTGATAATTCTATGGAATTATAAATGCGTAGTGCCATTGATGCTTAAAAGATTCTCACAAAGAAACATTTAGGGTTACCTGTCAAAGAAGTTCAACTCTGTCTCTGCTTCATGAAAGTGAGGTTGACAGAATGATACATTCATTATTTAATACTATAATGCCTTAAGACGGATACTCAGTTTTCATAAAACATAAATGAACATGGTGAACAAAGGTATTTTGCTTGAAGTTACTGAACGGTAAAACTGTATAACCACCATGTCCATCATTGTTTTACTAATATTCCCCAAGTATATATTGCCACCTTCAACTTTCTCCATTCAAAAGTACTATGCCTGAAAATCTCCCTTCAACAAAACAGAAGAGAAAACCAGAGGAGTCATTTGAGCAGGGTGCAGGTCCAAACAAACCACTGTAATTTATACTTTAACACATAGATTGGATGTAGTAAAAGTGAACTACCATACGACTGCTTGAAGTTTAAAAAATAACAATAGGAATCAGAAGAAAACTCTCACAAAATGTATTTTATTTTACTTAAAGAAAAAGAGATAGCAAAAGTTGCTCATTAAACATCTATATTATTAAATAAAATGAGAAAAGAGTTACATCTAACAATAGGACAAAAGATACACAAACAAGACAAGCACATAAAAAGACTGTGCAATCAACATGGAGCTTATGCAGAATTAAATAAGACTCCCATAATGCACACATAAATTTATTGGATAGAGACGTCTACACACATAACCATTCCACAAGGCCTTCATCAGGATGAGATATGTGTACCGCCATTCGTATATTTCTTATAATTTAACTACAAACACTTACATGAAATAAATCAGAACTCCTCTTGGTATAAAGTTGCAAATTAATCAATCTGATATCATCAAACCATATATGAACTTTTATTTTATGTACCCCTGAAATAAAAATTGGTGCAATATTAAATCTATTATTTTGAAAAAGGTCCGATAATTTAAATTACATAATTGAATAAATAAAAAACCAACTAAAGTACTAAAGCAATCTTGTGGCACATCTACATATACAAATAAGATATTTCTGTTAGTGTGTGACGATTGGCAGCTACTGGCATGCAAGGTGGAATTAGCTGCTGTCGATTTGCAATCTAGTTTAGTTATCTGTTTAACAGAAACGTCTGTCCTTGCTGTATCAGTAGGATGTCATCATCAAAAACAACCCCACTAGTCCATATGTGGTGTACATTTTGAAAACTTGTCACCCCAAAGCTAATGTTTTTTTTATTCTCCCATGAATATACCATGGAGCAAATTTGGCACGCATTGCAGTCCCTTGTAGTTGAAGATAAATATCCTGATTGAATGTCAAGAAACTGTTCAATGGACAGAATTTCATCATTTCCAGATTAATAGTGTTCATAGTCCTAAAGTGAGCTGACCTGGCTGATAATGCATTTTAAATAGTTTGATGGCCATCCGCATTCCTTATGGATGTGTGAAGACTAATCATGTCAGTAGTGGCGAACTAGAAATCTTCTTGTCAAGTTAGAAAATGTAATTAATTTAATACGTCCTTGGTGCTTTTTATGTAGGATGGTAGGCCTCATTATAGGTTGAAAATGTGCATCAATATATTTGTTGTGTAGGCGTAAGTTATAGTTAGCTCAGCTAACTAAAACTATTGAATTTCTCTGGTTATGTATGAGTGAAAGCTGACCCTAACTATAACGTCTCTGCAACCTTTGTTTTTTTCAGTGAATTTCTAAGTTTGTTTTTAATTCTATTCCTAACTATAACGTCCCAGTAACCTTTGGTTTTTTAAGTGAATTTCTAAGGTTTTTGAAATGGTAATTTTAATCTAATCCATGCTTGTGGCCTTTGGCTTTTTCTCAGAATAAAAAAATATATATGTGGAACAATACGTACATTTGCAAAGCAATTTGATGTCCTTAAACAGCAGATGCAGACAAAAAAACATACCATACCAGAATCTCCTAACACCACACAAAGCGAATCCGATACGGACTTCAGTGAAGGGGAAGGAAGAGCAACAGCAATACACCGCACGTCTTTTTTAGACATATAAAAAAAAAAAAATGTTCAAAAAGAAGAGCAACCAGACCTGATCATCAACCTGTCGAAACACACATTAACGGATGCAGAAAAAAGTCTTCTGGATAAAGGTCTCTCGTTCAGTCCTGAGAGACATTATGATCACGTAGATACATACGAAAGCTAAAATAAAAATAAAAATTGTAAACAAGTGACCAATAATGTTCAAGAGAATACAACTGGAGAAGTAACCTCCACAGAGCAGGATGACCAATATACAATTTCAGAAGTGCACAGTTTAAGAACTGCCAATGGACTGGCAAATGGAATGTACGAGACAGAACTATCTGATGCCCAGATCCTGGATGAAATGGGCATCAATACAGACAAACATCTCAATACTAAGTTAAAAAACCAGTCAAAATTTTGTCCAGCTCTGCATCCAGGTAACTGGATAGACACCTTCCACGATCTAGTTGTGGCAGAACTAGATATGATGGATAACGTCAAGCATGGTCAGAAGAAAGAGAATCTATCTATAGTTGAACGCAAAGCTTTAGAGTCCTTGAACAACAACACAATGATTGAAATAAAGCCAGCGGATTAAGGTGGCAACATAGTGATTATGGAAAAGAAAGACTATATTGAGGAGGCGATGTGCCAATTGAACAACATCAAACATTATGAAGTGCTGAAAAATAATCCCATTAATTATCTAGTAGTAGGATTGAATATCAAACTACAGCACTGGCATGAAAGAGGATTAAGTGAAGAAGAAAAGAAATTCCTGGCGAATGAGAACCCGGTGATACCCACCATATACTTCCTGGCTAAGGCACATAAGACTCTAAATAAACCTCCAGGTCGTCTAATAATATCTACCTGTGGGGCACTGTACGAGAACTTGGCATATGTGGACTACTCTGTATCGCCTATAGTGCCTATGTTAAACTCCTATATTAAAGATACAGGAGACTTCCTTGGAGTTTTAATGGAAACCAACTGGCAACAAGATTACCTGCTTGTGACAATTGATGTTGTCTCTCTCTACACTTCGATTAGTCATGAACTAGGAATAAAGGCTGTCACCTATTTTCTCAAACCAAGACCCATAGGAGGATTACAACACACCGCTATGTTAACTGAAATAATCGAGTTATATCTAAAGAACAACATCTTTATATTCAGCAAAAATTATACTCCCAAATCTGGGGGACTGCAATGGGAGTTTCTTTCTCTCCAAACTATACCAACCTCAAGATGGGTTGGTGGGAGAGAAGCATAGCTTGGAGAGAAGAGAATGACCAATACACAGCCAGAGTGGCACTCTGGCTGCGCTTCATAGATGATTTATTTCTCCTATGGAGAGGTACCGAAGTGCACTTGTTGGAATATCAAGGGATTCTGAACAATAATGATGTGGGTTTGAAGTTTACACACAACATCAACTCCAGGGAGATTGACTTTCTAGATACAAAAATGTATATCAAGTCCACCAAAAAACATACAACAGTCTTCAGAAAGAGCACTGCCACAAACAGCGTGCTCCATGGCTCGAGCTTTCATCAGCAATCCCTTAAGAAAAGCATACCTTATGGGGAGTTCATCAGGATGAAGAGAAAATGCTCAGAGGTGAAGGAAATGGAATCAAAGTTCATAGAAACAAAACAGCGATTTCTAAAGAGAGGCTACAAATATAGTGACATCAGACGTGGGGAAGCAAATGCAAGAGGAATAACTAGAGCACGGACGCTGATTGACAGAAGAAAACAGTCCAAAAAGAGAGAAATACAACCACAGGATGTAATTGCACGAATGATATTAACATATATTAAGGGAGAGCTTCAAGATCCAGATAATTTTATATAAATACTGGAATGTCTTGAAAAAAGATCCGTACATTGCGGCAAAACTAGGAGAACGCCCATTAATATCGTACAGGAAAGCACCATCTCTCTCAGACACATTGGTGAACAGCCAATTTAAACTAAGAAAATCTGAAACATGGCTACAGAGCTGAAGGAAAGATTTTGGTAAATGCAACAGCTGCAAGGCGTGTAAAATCGGAAGCAATCTGAAGACAATCCAGGATCCACGGGTCAAAATGTTTAACATCAAAGAGACAATCACATGCGATTCTACATATGTAGTGTATCTAATCGAGTGCCTCTTTGGAAAAAGATACATAGGGAGCACGATATGCCCATTAAAAAAGCGGGTCCTGGAGCACTTTAGGGCAATACAAAATCATGATATGACATATGCAATCGCAAAACACATGCAAATGCACGAAGGAAAGACTTGGATGGACATGAAATATTCAGGCCTGGTGACAGACGCTTGGAATATAAACTCATCATTAGATTTAAAACCAAGATCCCGCAGGGACTCAATGGGAATGAAGAGATGTACATTCATCTCTAATAATGAATCTAAATGAACAAACTGACATTTAAATCTGTACAAATCACCTAAACTTGTATTATTGACCCAATGTGAACACAAAAGTTTTGCAATCCAATTTATTATCAATGTAAGATAGATGATGATCACATACGTACCAGTGGTAACATTATGATTGAGAATGGGCGATCGTTGCAAAATGCCTAAGAGTGGAATATTGATGCAGAAACAGACTGATGTGATATAGAGGCACTTAGTATAATAAAGGAGAATGGGACAATCAGTCAGGATTTGTTCACAAAACATGTAAACAATATAGGAAATTGAATTCCTAAAATTCCCAATATGAAGAGTGCTATAGGGAACAATCATTTGTCAATCAGGCAGCTGTTAAAAAACACTCCCTGTAACAACAACATACCAATGTTGGGCTTGCGATATCCGACAGGATGCTAGCAGCAAATGAATAGTGATGGAATACATGTATATATCAATAACAGTCTGCGATATTGTTTTAATAACTAATTAGGCTTTGCACTATATCGCTCTGACCATTTAGAGTTGAAAGATTAATGAAGGAACAATTGTTTGTAAAATGTGAACTACGAATCCCACAATGCCTCATTATGGGTGGAGTGGAGATTCAGTATAAATAGTAAAAACTAAAACAAGACTGGGTTTACTACCGTGATCAAGACCGTGATGGTCGAAACGCATAGGAGGAGGAGTGTGATGGAATGAATAAGGAGTTGAATAACCCAAGGAGAGTGCCATGTATTTTTTCAATTGGTGAGAAGTATTTTGCGAGACTAGTCCTTTCTTGCCGTGAGCATCAGCTGATCTGCGCGCCCCCGCTGAGGACTACTTTGTTGGACTATATATATATATATATACATATATATATATATATTATATATATCCGTTGTGGCTACCCGCTTGGGTTCTCGCACCTAAAAAGTTGATTAAAATACATAATAATATAATTGCAATGTACTATTTAATGGAAGTTGTTTAGTAGTAAGGTCCTTTATGTAATTTTTGTATGTATCTAAAATAGTTTTAAAAGGTTTTTACAACTTTTTTTAGAGCTGCAACCTCTGTGAATGGGTACATAAGTCTACTAATGTGTCTGTGAGTACATGTGTGACTGTTTGTATAAGTGTATGAGACAATAGTTTTTTGAATACTTTTTATTTATTTATTTTGGGTATATCTGTGACTCCACTGCAACGTTACACGGTAGGGACACGCTGAGTACCGCAATGGAGTCTCGACTCGACCATGTGGGAAACAAAATATTCTTATTATTGACGAAGGCGGAGGGCATAGTCCTCCTTTCTCAGGGCTGATTTAGGCCCCGGGGTCCCCATTCACCGGGGCCTGCACTTTTCTATATTATTTTAAAAAAAAACAGAAGGAGGGCCGTGCGGCCCCCCTCTCAAGTTGATGTTAGCCTCAAGGACCCCAACCCCCATGGCTCGTCCTGAAGTGTGGGTGCCCAGGGCACTGACATTCTCCACGTTGGGGACCTCAGGGCCTCCTGAAGGCCCCATGCTCCCCGCATCCTGGGGAAGCCGGCATTGCTTTTTAGATAGAGGGAGCTGCTGACATGCAGCTCTCTGTGTAGAAAAAGCAAAGTGCTTCACTTTGAGCAAGCAAGAGCAAAATGCTCTGACTTGTTCAAAGCGGACCACTTGTTTGCTATGGCATGGTGGGAGCAGTGCTCCCACCATGCTATACCAAACTGCAATGTTCCGGTGGTGGGCATGCCTGGACATTGCTGGTGCCTGGCGGTCCCCAGGGTCATCATTGGCTCCAGGAGGGGGACCACGCGACCCTCCTCCCATATTCAAATTTGCCCTGGGGAGGTGGTGGTCCCCGGGGCCAGGGGTCTACAAGGGACACCCTTCATTCATGTATTTGTGCCCTGGAGAGGTGGCAGTCCCCAGAGCGGCATGGGTGAGCTGGACCCCCCCAGCATCATTATTTATTATAGCCCTGGGAAGGTGGCGTCCTCAGGGCTACGGAGGCAAGTGACCCCCACATTACTATGATATGTTTATTCTTAGAGGGGGGCCCATGCGGCCCCTCCTATATTTTCAAATGCCCCCGGGACCTGGCCCACCCGGGGGCCAAATTAAATGAAGTGCTGGAGGCTTCTCATTTTCTTTTTCATTTTCAACAGAAATCGTGAATCCAACGTGACTGGCGGCGAATTTTGTTTTTACAAAAATACTTTTTTGGCCCTTGGGGGTCCCTATAGAACCTCCCCAGTTTCTACACGGCCCCTTTTTCCTTTTTTTAACCGTTTTTTCTTGTGACTAGGTTCAACCAAGTCACTAGTTAGCTGCCAACACTTCCTGGTTTCATGTGTTCGCAGCCAATCATATCTCAGGCACGAGGTAGGGAGCTGTTGTGGATCCACCGAGGCCGCAGTTGTATATCTGAGAAATTGTTACATTTCTCAGAAACTTCTGAATGGATTTTACACCATTTAACAAAAGGTGCACTTTGTGCCAAATTGGCAATAAATGTATCGCCCCATTCACAAGCTGGTGCTAACATCCGATACCACCAGTTTTCCATGCGATACAATCCTCAAAAAACATCGCCACGGATTACCCCGGCAACTATCACTAATGAGATGCAGAGTAGGGGTTCCCGTGCAGAAAGCCGCAACAACACCACTCCACAACATTCTCACCGACCAGCCAGATCGGCTATAAGATCACAAAACATGCGATAAGGCGCGTTAGCAGAAGGAAATTAACACCTGCTCTGACCTGGTGCAAAGTCGGACAACAACCGGCACCAGACAAGGGAGCACAGCCCAGAGCCAAATATGAAGAACAACAGATGCCCCTGGGCAACTGAACATGCAGCCCGGAGCCCCAATAGGGCAACAACACCTACCGCCACCACCCCCAGGACTCCCCCCGGACCACCCACCCCTGCCCGGACCAACACTGAGGCAGCGCAGACAAAGACATCAACCTGCTGAAAACGCACCAACCTCACAGACCCAACACCAGGGAATGTCATTGCCCACCACAAGCTCAAAAGGACAACCATCCTACGTACCCTGACCACCATTGCCCACAGGCTGACGGTACCAACACAGCGGACAACCAACATCCCTCCGCAGACAAAGCTGCTGGCTGTGCTGCACCTGTTGTCCCTGGGACCTTCCAACCAACAAATGCCAGATTCGGATGAGTCTCACAGCCAGCACAATCCAAGCCCCCCACAACTGTCTTTGATGCCATCATCAGTTTGGTACCACACTACCTATCCTTCCCCCACTCTGCGCAGGAACAGCTGGAGACCAAGCACAGCATCCATGCCATAGCTGGCTTCCCTCACGTGGCAGGGGACAATTGAATGCACACATGTTCTACTTGTGCCCCCTGGTGACACTGCACACAATATCCACTACCGAAAGCACATGAATACCATCATTGTGCAGGCAATAGTGGACCACCTGGGAATCTCCACCAATGTCGACACCAACCACCCATTCCGGGTGCATGAGTCCTACATCTTCCGACAGTCCATCATCACCCGGCGCTTTGTGGCTGGCACCTACAGAAATGCGCTGCTCATTGTCAAGTCCCAAATGAACACACCACACACCTCAACTCCACAATCATGCAACTCACAACACTGGGAATGCACACGTCACAAACTCACATACAACATGCCAAACAACATGCCCACCCACCAGACACGAACGCACAACTTACTCTGGCAACCTAGGCCAGCCATGCACATAAGCCATCAACTGCATGGCACCTCAGCCACACGATAGCAGATTGTGGGAAGAGGTGGCGACCAGGCATGTGCGAAGGAGGCAAGTGACCGATGACTGAGAATGTACACAATGCCAAGTGTGGCATGGAAGCGATGGCCAGACTGCAGTATGCAGACCACACACATATCCATGTCGACATACACCGATGGTGAATGGAGTGCAGTGGACAGTGGACGCAACCATGTCATCGCAGCCAGTGGAGAAGGTCCCGGAACTGTAGCTTGTTATGTCCCCCCCTGTAAGTGTGAGTGGAGTGGGCTGGCCCGGCGTACGCCAGGCCAGCGTAGGGGTGTGAATAAAAAGCACGTAGCTCTGGGCGTGGTCCTCTTCCAGAATGCCCAACGTCTCTGCAAGGGCTGCTCCCCTCACCCTGCCACGAGGCAGACGCTGTCGCCGTGAGCGGTGTTGCATGCGTTCCTGTGCACCTGCTGCACCCCGGGCCGCAGGTCCCCATACCAGTCCTGCCAGGCCCTGCGCACCTAAGCATCAATGCACACCTGCCGACACTGGCTTGTGTAGCAGAGGGCCCACCACGTGCCGGTGCATGCTCCAAACCAGAGTGCCGCAAACCTGGCAGCCTCCTCAGACCATCACGGACTCCGCGACACAGGCCCGCAAGATTCCCTTCTTGTTGACGCACTCCACCGGCATGCACAGCGGATAAGTAGGTCACACATTTGAACTGTGTCTTGATTACACTATGGCAGTGAACATCAATTATGGCTGATTTTATCTCACTATACTCCCTTCGATGTGGTGCCACCAAGTCTGTGCATAGCATTCCATCCACACATGTCCGTGGGCCCATGCTGACTACTGCCCTCGGGCCACTCTGCGTTCGAATCTTGATTTGTCAATGGCAGAGTACATATCATTGCATGCAAGGAGAGGTGTGAGAGCAAGATGCGTGTCAGTCTGGAGGAAAAAAGGATCATCGTTACGGAGGTGATCGAACACTACCGACAACTGTCCTGGTGTCACTAACTCTGTGCATCGCAAGACAACGACACATGGCTGTGGGCTCTTGCTGACTAAGCCGTCGGCCTACACTGCGGTCCAGCAGACCTCACACCAATCCAATCCAGTCCGTACCAGGCAGGACACGTCATCGTCGCTGACTGAACACCAGCCCGGCTCTGGTGCTTTTACCTCCGTCAACCACAAGTCACCCCCAAATGCCATGTCAACGTCGTGTGTTAGAGTTCCAGGAGGAGCTCGCAGAACCGCGTCTGGCCATCGCTGACCGCTGCCTCAGGCCTACACTGCAATCAAGTAGGTCACACATTTCGATTTCAGTCTTGATTTATGTATAGCTGACTTGATGTCATTGTACAGGCTTCATGGCAGACTGCATCCCCTTTCAGCCCCGGTGCCACTTAGTCTGTTCCTCGAGACCCATGGGCACTTTCTGGTTGAACTTTGGTGGCGATTGAGTCCATGGACTTGGGGATGTCGTCACCATCATGTCGGTGATACTGACTTTGTGTCAAAAATGATGCAGTGGCATTCCACTCCTTCATTTGCTGCTTCTGGACAGCCTCCACCCTCTGCATCATGCCCTGAAGGACACCTTCCACTGTTCCCCGCAACGCTCCGCCACATACACCTCGGACATCGAAGAGGACCCGCTCAGCTCGTGTAGCCCATCTCACTGCACCGCAAGTCACCATCCTGTGGCGGTGTGCCTGTGCCGGCCGCATTGCATCCGGGGCCACTAACTCTGTGCAGCTCAAGTAAGGGACCCTGTCTTCTGAGATATTGGATGGCCTCTGAGACGATGGCCTTGGGATCATCGATGCCATGTGTCTGTTGCCCTGCGCTGTCCACTGCCTCCGGCCTCAACTGCGTTACACCTGGGCTCACACATCAAATCGAGTCCTGAGCGGCCCAGACGAAGCATCACCACAGGAGGCACATGCCACCACCGGCAGGTCCACCTCCAACCGCCAACTGCAAGAGTCGAAACAGTCGTACTGGCAGACTAACTGAGTTGCTCACACCTGTGGTGGATACCATCATCAGCCTGATACCCTGCTTGGCACTCCAGGTGCCCCAACCTCAGTGCACTGCAACTCACGGACACTTCTGTTGGCGTTTTGGGTGACCTCTGTACTTGCTCGGGCTACCTCCATGATGCTCCGCAGTAGTCTCTGTTTTGCTGGTGTTTTCTGTTTCCGTTTTACTGCTGTTCACTGTTCAAGTTTTTGCCAGCACCAACAACTCCTTGTGGGCTGACTTACACTCACCCTACAGACATCCAGCACAGGCGTCACTGTACATGTGGCCCTGCCAATAAAGGGGCCGGGCGCCCATGTCTGTTGCCAGTTCCACGTACTATCTGCGTGTGTCCTTGTGTTCATAATGTATGCATGAGGGCCCCGGGCCCGACAACATTACATTGTGTTGTGTACAGCCGATGCTAACATTTCACCGCAGGCAGCGTGTTAGACCTTCGACATGTAGCTTTATCATCACCCACTCAATACGTTAGAGGAGTGTACTGGGTCGTTGTTGTTCGCAGGTCCAGCATGGGTGTGTGGATGATAATTGCGTGCCTCTGGGCGTGGTTCAGTACTGTAAATGTGCACATGCATGTGTCTCTGTCGCAGTGTGGGTCTCCTTGGTGTGGTGTAGGTGGTCCCTGAGGGGAATTAGACAACCACGTATGTGGTCTAATTCGTGTTCCATGGGTTTGGGCCATACCCGCACCTGTTCGACCACCTCCTTTTGTCATTCTGACACCTGGCATTGGAATGCGATGTGTGCCTAGGTGACGTGTTGGGAGCCAGCCGTGGTGGCGGGTGGTTCCTGCTGTGTGGTCTGAGCAGGGGCTGGGGTCTCCCCTGTGTGGCTTGGCTGCCCTGCTCCTGGGAGTGGGTTGCCTAAGATGTCCATGGGCTGTTGTAGGGAGTCGGTGCCGATGGTGGGGTGGTCTTCTCCAGCATCACTGATGGGTAGTCTGGTCTGCTCTGCTGGAGGTGTTGTTTGTCCCTCTGCAATGTGAAGGGGAAATGCATGTTGACATTGTGTTGACATGTATGTTGGCACATTGTCCTTGTTTACATGCAGACTGTATGACTATGTACATTGTGACTGTTTGGGAGGTGCTGGATTTTGATGCGGGACAGTGGACATTTGGACTGCATGACGGATGTGGGTTTGTACACGTACATTTCCTTCTCACAGTTTCCTGCTTTGTTAGATGTGGTTGGCCTGTTTCAGCTCATGAGCGCAGCCAGTTGTGTCCTCTGTTCTGCAGTGTCGGTGTTGCACTTTGTGCCATATTGCGTCAATGAGGCTGTGCTGTTATTGCTATGTATGTGTGCTGCTGTGTGTCATGGGGATGAGGGACATGTTCCAGGGTCATTGTGGGTGTGCAGTGTGCTACACATCGTTGTGCATGTGTGCCATTGAGCCCATCTCACCCCGCCCCCCAGTCCCTGGTCGTTACTCACCCTGTTAATGTTGTGTCAGGTCCCCTCGGGCTTTGTCCTGACTCCCATCTCCTTGCAGCGTCTCCACACTGATGACTGTGGCCTCAGTTTCTTCCAGCTCCTCTTGTGGCTCAGGACTCCCACCTCCTGTTGCCATTCCTGCCTTCCTGTTAGCAGTGGGTTTGTGCTTGGTTTGGCTTTTCACATCATGCCAGCGCCTCTTGTCCTCCTCCATTGACCTCCTCAACACTCCGACTGCATTCACGGTGGTATAATTGTGTGTCAGTTGATGGTAGTGTTCTGTCACCTCCGTGACGCTGATCTGCTTTTCCTGCGGACTGCACCCGTCCTCCTCTCACTCTTCTCCTTGGCCTTCCCCGACACCGTTGTTCCTTGCTGGTGGTCTGTGGGGCTTGTGGGGTTCGCGTTGGCCTCTGCACTGGGCCCGGGTGCACCCGTGGTGCTATGCAGTTGCTTTTTATCTCCCTTTTATTTTCGTGGCTTTTATGGTGCATTTTCCCGCATGACGCGTGGTTTTCGCTGTTTTTTGTGTCGCGATTGGCCTCATCGCAAGTTTATTGGCGTTGGTGTTTCGCGTTTTTAAGGCGTCGCGTTGACTTTATCGTGGACATTTGACGTGTTATCGTGGGCCTATCGCATGGTGCCGCAGTGTTGAGAATACCATATTGACTAGGTGTTATTTTCCCACGATAGTCTGCGATGTGAGTAGTTGCATTAAGCAACTTTTGCTGTAGTTATCACACGTTCTAGAGAATATCCCCCTTGGTGTAATTCCGTTTAACAGTTTGGGCTGTAGACGTCTCTAAAGTGTCCTATAGAAATTAACATGTGAAAAAAGCCTTTTGGGACCCCCCTTTTTCTCGCTCCCAACTCCCTTTGCCCCCCCCCCCCCCCCCGTTTGACAGTTCACCCGAATATTTTCAAGGGAGCAGCTGAAGTGAGTGTCAAACAAGTTTTTTCAATTTCGTGGAGATTTGTCAAACAATGCCAAAGCTATAGGCCACTGAAAAACAGATTTTTTATAGAATACAGGTCCTACCTATACCTACCTACCTACTGGTGACCGCCAGTAGGTAATATATATTTAGAGTGTAGATAAATATTGTAAAGTATTTCATATTTTACGTAAAATAGAATTTATAAAAAAAGGCATTTCAAGGACATTTAGAAACCTCTTCAATCAAAGACTCATCAACACCATGCAAAATAGCAGTATTATTTAGATGAATGGTGGCAGACAAGTATTGCACTTCCCTTTCCATGGGAAATGAGATAGGTATAATATAAGTTCTATCAAGTCTAGGGTTGTAACATATTTCATACCACTGAGCTTGAAACAGAATGTTTTTTGAGTTCTTCCTTAATTAGTTGTAATGCAACATCTAACATACTCCAAAACTTTTTAATATCATAACAAATAAATAATAGGTGTTTGTAGTCTGTGTTACATTCGTTACATGACGAATATATGGGTAGTGTTTCTGGAGTTATTTTAGACAAAAGCTGTGGAGTTATGAGAAGTTTTTTATATTTGAAAAATTTGTATTGAGTACCATTTGCTGCTCTTGAGCATTTTTAAATACTGAAACAAATTTTATTCCGAAAAGTAACAGTCCAGTTAACATTAAGATCTTATTCCTACTTAAGTTCAAGCAGTGATTTTTGCCTCTATGTATCAGAACATGTAATAACTTTATAAAGAGTGGAGGCTGGCTGTGAAACAAAAGTATCTAAAAGGTGATATCTGACTACACTAAAGGTCAGAATGTTATCATATATAGCAGATATTTGTGATTTAGTGTTAAATTTGTATGTAAGTGAATTTAAAAAATTGAACTATATATTCAGAGAAAGATAATATTTTATGATATTTGAATAGTTGACAACCCTATATTAACCCTATCTTTCTCAATGGGTGTCAAAAAAATAATCTGTTTTTAATTTGAATAAGTAAGAAATGATCTCTATCACTGACATGCGGAAATAGCATACAGTACATTAATTTGCATGTGTTTTTGTTTAATATCTGTTTATTGAATTCAAACAAATAATACATGCCGCAGTAAATGAAAAGCAAGGGTGGGAGAGCAACAAAGGCTGGGCTACATAATAAGCACCCAGTTCCGGGCCCATTCAACAGAGCAACTCCATCTCCATAGACTTCGAAATACAAATGCATTGATGGCACGATGATTTCCCAAAGCACAAGTGCCAGCGTCAAAAAGAAAACCCTTGCCGAGACCAAGGGAGGGGCCATGGAAGGGACAAAAAGGCAGAAGCCAAGCTAGGGTTCAATTGTCCAATAGAGGAATGACATAACAGCACAGCCAAAGAGTCAAACAGGGGGTCAAGGCAAGCAAGGTCCTAACCATGGTGAGGCTCCCACCCCGCACGAAGAAACGTTCCGTACTGCGACAATATTAATATACTTTGCTATAGACAAAACAAAGAACATCATATAACAATAAAGAGATAGAAAGAAAAACATAAGAGAGGTGAGGACAGAAAGAAAGAAAAGAAAGCAGCTAAGAGTGCGTCCCCCAAAGGGGAAGGGAGGGGGATCAAAGGAGGATGCGCCATGGGGGAAGGGCCAGGTCCCAGAGTGGAGGCCAGTGGTCGCAAGGTCAAAAGGGTCCGCCTGACAGTTCAAACAGATTACTCCGACCCCGAGAGAAGGGCCCCAGAGGGTCTTCGAACAACTGTAGGGCCCGCAGCCTAGGGGGCATCAAGCGAGAATGTTCGGTTTTAGTGAAATAGCGTATAAGTGGGTGCCAGATGCGGTCAAATCGTGTGTCGGTGTGATAAAGGCGGGCCGTGAGCAGCTCCAAGGACATGACATCCCACAGCCGGAGGAACCAAGCAGCAATAGGAGGAGGGTGGGTTCGCTTCCAGCAAGAGGCAATGGACTTTCGCACCGCTCCCAATAGATGAAGAATTAGGTACCAGTCCGCCGAGGTCATGACCCTCAGCGCGCCGGGCCGAATGCCCAGAATCGCCAGGGACGAGGTAGAAGGAATTGGGAAACCGACCACCTCTTTAATGTGACTGAGGACCTCCTTCCAAAACACTGTAAAACCCAAGCAAGACCACCAAATGTGCAGGAAGTCCCCAGCAAAGCGGGGGCGTGTTCAGGAACATCTGATGGAGACGGGTAGGGGTATAACACCATTGCGTCATTAGTTTATATGCAGATTCGCTCTGAGGCGTGCTACCATACACCTTGGGAATCTCCCTCCACAAGCGAGCCCACTCCTCCAGGGAGATGTCAGCAGTCAAATCAGAGGCCCAACATGCCTGGTAGCCATAAGTGGGAGCTGTTGAGGGTGCTGAAGAACAGAGTAGGTTTTGGAGATCAGGCCCCTGGACCCCTCGAATCTACGAACCAGGGACTCAAAGGGAGTGAGCTGTCTAGTCACATCCCGGGAGTATGTCGGAGAACAAAGCCAGTGACGCAATTGACAATATTGCAGACGCGCACTGTCTGAGAGATGAAAAAATCGTTTGCACTGGTCAAAGGTGCGGAGGGCGGTGCCCTGGAAAAAAAACTGGAGAACTTGCCGACCTTCTACGGTACAAGCCGCAAAAGCCTGAGGCTGCAAGGCAGGGGGTAATGCAAGAATGCGTGTTAGAGGGGTATTGGAGGAAGGGAATGTCGTGAGGCCCCGGGGTACCGCCAGTTTATCCCATATCTCCAAGACCATTCTCGTTGGAGTGCTATGTAGGCACTGCGAGGGCAGGCATCTCACGGGAGCCAGGCTAATTCCCACAAGGGTCTACAGGCCACCGCTCTGTCCATATGGAACCAGTGTTTCTCGCTTTCAGGGACGATCCATTCCGATATAAACCGGAGGTGACAAGCCCAATATTATTCCAATAAATTGGAGCAGGCAAGTCCACCCCGAGATCTAGGAAGCATGAGTATTTTATGAGAGAAGCGGGGGCGGGATTTTCCCCAGATGAACTTGGTAAAATCTCATTGCAGGGCCTGGATATCAGCGTGCGGTATGGGAGTAGGGCGAGACTGGAACAGGTAAACGACTTTAGGAAGGAGGGACATTTTAATGGCGTTAAGGCGCCCCAGCCACGCCTAGGGGAGGCCCTCCTATCGACGCATGTCCCCGCGAATAGATTTCCGATGTCTAGGCCAATTAGATGAGGACCAAGATGCGAGCGTAGACATCAGATCCAGGCCCAAGTAGCGAATCGACTCGTCAGTCCACTGCACCTGGAGCAGGTCCCTCAATCCTTGAACCTCCGAAGCCAAAAGCTTAAGATTAAGAGCCTGGGATTTACCAAGGTTGATCCGATAGCCAGAGGTGGCCTCAAAGGACCTCAAGAGCTCAGCCACCACAGGGAGAGAGGTCAAAGGAGAGGAAAAAGACAGAAGAAGATCATCGGCAAAGAGGGAAGCTTTATGCTCAGTGCCCCCCATGGGGATACCCTGTGTATCCTGGTTGCGGCGTGTAGCAATAGCCAGAGGCTCGACGACAAGTGCGAATAATAAAAGAGAGAGCTGGCACCCCTGACGAATGCCTCGGTGGATAGAGATAGGAGCAGTGGTGGAGCCGTTGAAACGAATGCGAGTGGTAGGCTTCGCATAAGGGGCCATCAGTTTAGAAAAAAAGCCAGGTCCCAAGCCAACCTTCTGGAGAACCGCCAGGGGAAAGCCCCAGTCCACACGATCGAACGCTTTCTTGGCGTCAAGGGAGACCAGGCAGGCAGGGATAGCTCTGATACGCGACTTTTCCACTAAATGGGCAATCCGACGAATATTGTCTGCACCTTGACAGGGGCTGATAAACCCCACCTGATCTGGGTCGATAAGGACCGGAAGGTGTGGTTCCAAACGATTCGCTAAGATATTGGTGAATATCTTGGCGTCAGTATTTAACAGGGCAATGGGCGGGAGGAGGCTGGCAGGGTCGGGTCTTTGCCAGGCTTAGGTATGCCCCTGTGCTAGTCAGTTCCATTGCTGCCAGTACAAGTAAACAGGAAAGCCATTTTACAAGCATATGCTGGACACTGGTAGAAACGAGTTCTCTGGCTACATGATGGCGTCACTGAAAATAAGGGTGTTTGGTATCAAACATCTTGGATGAGTAAACTTGTACTGCAACCAGTGTCAGATTGAGTAATACAAGCACACAGAAGGCACCGTAGAGGTGCCCCCTGAAAACCTACCAGCCACTGGTGTGCTGACTGACTGGTTTTTGCCAGCCTGCCACCAAAGACAAGATGCTGGATGACAAGAGTTAGGGACTTTGCTTTCCTGGGGCATAAAGCAAGACTGCTCGAGCAGAGAATGCTTTGCACCCGCCCACATGATGACCTGTGGATTAACATTCCACTGCCTTTGGTAGTAAATCTCGCTTCTCTCACAGGAGTGAAAACCAAACCCCTTTATTCAGAGCCCTTTGGCACCTAGACAAGCAAGAAAATCAGCTAGTGAGACAGGCGTGTCCACCCTCAGGTAAGCACCACCCTTGAACTGAGATAACTGAAGTGGATGTGACTTTTCAGAAGCGACAATTTTGGCGATTGTAAATTTACGATCTTTAGGACAGGGTTATGTCCACTTCCCCAGGAACTGGTCATTTAGGGGGTGCAGTGAACCCAGGGGTAGGTAGCCCAATGGCTACTACCCTACATTCCCCTATTGGCCCTAAATTCAGTATTTAGTGGAGCCCTGGCACCAGGAAATCAAATCCTGCCAACGTGAAGAAAAGCGGGGCCTAAGAGCCGGAAGAGCAAGAACGGCAGAAGAAAGCAACTGAGTTGGCAAAAGCCTTGCTGGCCTGTTGCCTATTTCTTGACATTTGTGCCAAATTCCACTTGCCCTGAAAGCTGCTGATCCTCCACAACCTGGGAGGATTGCCAGCACTTCTCTAAAGACACGAGAACTCCTGTGGAACAGCAGAGCTGTTTCCCTGAATCTCGCAGGTACCAAAGACTGAGCTCTGAGGCTCCAATACCATGAAAACCTGACACCGAGAAGCATCACTGCACCCGAGCAGCCTAGCCCGAGCTGAAGTGGGCCAACGTGGTTTCCCAACTCTCCAGACTCGAAGCCCACCTGGGGTTGTCTTGTTGTGGACTTCTTGATGCAGCCTGCACCATCTGTTTGCAAGACCCATCTATCACGACTGCTCCCGGTCATGAAAACTCGTTGCCTTACGACACCTCTGCCTCTGTCGCCGGTGGCCCATGGAGAAGAGGACCAAAGGTGTCCTGCCATCCCCGAGCATCGTGAGGTCTGAGCCCCCCTGTTGGTTCAGCCCGACTGGTCTCCCAATACAACACTGCAGGATCTGGTCACAAAGACCGATCCCCCTTGTCTTGCGCTGGGCACCCGACACTGGTTTGCACCACTTTACCCAGCCGCCCTCGTGCCACTGGAGGTGACCTGCTGGTGCTGTCTTGGGCCTTACCCGATACTCACCTCAAGTCCAGGAGGTTGGTGTTGTAAGTTGATGCAAATAACTCACATGCCGTATTTGTTTTTCCTTCCACAGGATAGCATTGCAGCCTCTGCAAAATGCACTAAGTTACAACAGCTTAACTGCCAATGTTTTTCTCTTGAAAAACGTACTTATGCATTGATTCTCATGCTGAAACATACATAAAGATACGTGGTATTTTTATAAATTGGTGTGGATCTCCTTATTGAGTCATTTGCATCATTTATTGACTACCGTGTGTGTTTGCAGATGTCTAACACTCTTCTCTGATAAGTCTGAGGCTGCTCGACTACACTACTCCATCATAGACCACCTTGGGAGAGCCAGCCCTGTCCACTCGTAAGGGAATACCTGGACTCTTTGCACAGTGTATCTTGTTTTGATATACTACATAAACAGCCGGCTTGCCACACACCACCTATTACCTATTTCATCCCTCATAGAGAGTTAGGTCTTACCCATCTTGAGGATGTCCTCAGAACCTGCCCACTGTTACTGTGGTGTAGGGTTTGGGTTAATGAGGCCCTCTCCCTAAATAGACTGCTAATCAAGGACTGCCTGTCCCTAGCACCCTACAGGAGTGCTAGGGACTTGGTAGTGGCCCTTGGTAGGCAGGACTTATTTGGAGAGCCTTTACGATCCTCGCCCATAACACCCAAGAAGACACTGAGAGACACATGCTATAGATTTTGTAAGGAAGAGAGATGGGCCAAAGTGTCCGCACTCCTTTCTGTTATTCGCTATTTTCATCTTGATCCCCCTAGCAGCATGCAAACATATCTATCATGCAAAGCACACCACTATCAGCAATTTATTTAGCTCAGCTTTCGCCTTTTAACATTTTTCTTAGACTGCTTACTTTTCCTCAGTACAATGTCTGGATGCGTCACCTCGTGCCCTGCCCAAGCGATCAGGTGTCAATACAAAGTACTTTACATGTAATGTTCTTTGCACCTTTTATTCTGTTCACAGGTCCATGGTTCTTGACCCATTTTTAGTTAAGCACTCCTTGTGTCATTGCACAGTAGTTTTGCACTTTCAACAATCTTTGGGCTCAGAGGAGATTGCCTTTACTGTTTATTCATGTTTTAGGTTTTTACTCAAGACAAGGAAACTACATGGGCAGCTCTATCCATAAGAACAACAACTTTGTGCACTGAGGTTTCAGACTCATTTTAATCATGGTTTTCATACTGATCAAATAATTTTTATTGCTGTGATATATTTTAATCTCTGCATTATTAGCACTTTAATAATAGATTTTTCACTTCCGTAGCATTATGTCAGGTATTGAACAATGAGATCGCACTTTGTGTGCACCCTGACTTTATCTTGGAGGGCATTGCTTCAACTTGCCATGTTTAATCCTACTATGTACTGCTTTTGCAATTTATTTTTAGTTTTATGGTTTATTTTATTCAAACAAATAAATTTCATTTGACTTGACAGCAATTAGCTTTCAATTAATTAGAAACTTTAGGAGTATCCATGCCTTTCACTATATAGTCAACCAAAAATGTCCCCGATCTTGTATGACCTTCATGTGTTGAAGTCTTGTTTTTTAAACATAACTTTGAAAAAACATGGATGAAAAAGACCACATTGAGAACTGTGAGTTTTATCTATCGGCTGTAAATTTTGTAATATCTTGAGAGAAAAATAAGCTATGACTAGACCATGAAACGTGTTTCTTCGCCTTTGCAGTCATAATGACCTTAAGTAAGTCAAAATATTCATGAAAATGGTCAATAATACCTCTTGTTTGGTAAATGAAGGAACAAAATTGTTTTGTTTTCCATTCTATGTGCTCTTTGAATAATTAAAGAAACTGAAGAGGGCAATTCTAACATGTTTGGTATTAGGCTTTGAAAAGACTGAATAGGATCACATCCTTCTGGCAACACAGAAATTCTAAAATTATTCCTCCCATTGTGATTTTCCAAATCTTCTCCTTGTTTTTGAAGAGGATTTATTTGTGATTGCATGTTTTAATCTTTGTATTAGAGTCGTCTAGGTCACTCACCCATTATTCTATTCAACATCAGTCATTCTCTTTTCAATTGAATTCAGTGTATGTAATCTGTGCTTAGTTTCTTCAATACATGGTTGCACCGCTCTGATTTCTTGTAAAAGTAACTCCAGTGTTATGGAGGAAAGTGTTTTGCCTAGGTGAAGGAGGGTTATTTTTAGGCTGTTTGTGTGTAGAGCTGCTAGGGTTTAGCGACACTTTGGGGATAAGGGAACTGGAATCAGTTTTGGTAACAAGGATGAGGCATTTGCATTTTGCTTGATAGTATGAGGTTCTTCAATAGTTTCTGGATAGGATTCTTGTAAATTCAAAGTATTTTTTTAAGATTGAGAAGAACAAGTAGTGTTATTTCATTTTAATTTTCTTATTTTGCGCTTGCAGAAGACAGCCTGATAAAATAATAGTAAATACCTCAGAATTAGAGGAACCACTGGCTGCCAATAACAAAAGCCATACCAGCTGGGACTAAAGTAATCTGAAAAGTAATGTGTAAAGACTTGTTGGTATTAAAAGCTCTCACTGAGTCTGTGGCATCCACATGCATGAGGTATTTGTCAGCAAGCAAAAATGAAAGAGTATAATACTGCGTATAATGAAAGGATGACTGAAGGAGTAGCTCAAAATTAAAAGAGCATTTGGCATCTGTAATACTCAAGAGTTATTGATATAACAGGTTAGAATAACAAAAACTAAAAATGCAGCCCAGAGATGGGGATCGGGGCAGGTGCCTACCTTGGCGCATTGGATCCGGGATATGGACCTTATAATGGTGACTGAAAAAACTGTGTATGTTCATAGAGGGTGCCCCAAGAAATGGTCCCAGGTCTGGGGTGGATGGAATGTTTACAGGGGGAACATCTGTGAGCCCCCACCGGATGCAGCAGATTCGGACCTCAGTGACCATGACTAGTGGCTCCACCGCTGGCGATGGGCGGGGAGGGGAACGACGGTATGATACCTGTGGGCTGTTTCTTTCTCTCTGTGACACCTGTGCTGCCATTGCTGCGATACCTCGAAACCTTTGTATCCCATGCCTTGCACTAAATGAGTGGTGTTTATTTTCTGTGTTGTTGATAAACTCAATAAAAATATTTCCAAAAAAAAAATAACTAAAAATGCTATATTTTGTTTGGGAACATTTTACTTGCATACTCATAAATAAATAAAATATCATGTTACCAGCCCAGTAGTGTTACAAATATGTGAGGCGTGACCTCATTTAAGAAGCCACAGGACACTCCTAAATTGCACTCTTATTTCCCATGTGTTTTTTCAGTATAAATACAATGAAACATGTATTTCATTTAGAACTAGAAATATGGCTTCCACTGCTGGAGATTTATGTCCTGCTCTTGGCCTTTAATCCACAGCTTGTTAAGATTAAGATCTTTTTTCTGCACTGTATCACCTTTTAATTGTATAGTATATCTATCTGAAATGTGTCAGAAATTTAAACCAGAAATACAGTCACGTCGATTCTCCATTGGACCTAAAGAACATGACATGGCAGGTACAACCGAAGGAGACAGCCTGTTGCTTCATGAAAAATGACCTTCACCAAAGAGGACTGATAAAAGGGATATTTCACATGTAGTTATCTTGTTAGTTTGTTATGTAGAATATAAATTCACTGTTGTCACTGTCCAATTCTTCCAGGCTGTCAAGGAGCCTGTCAGCAGGGGACCATCTTCTATTGGTGTCCGCCACGCTTCCCACTTCTTTCTGCTACAAGGAGGACCTCTTTAGATATTTCTGGTACACTGTGACATGATACTCAAAATCAGGGAAGGGGGGAGTTAGAAGGAGCTGTGATCCATTCAGCTTCCTGTTAGTCATTCAAAATCAAAGAGAATGGATCACTTGTACCTGCAACCAGGGTTCGATGTGTTCTATCCGTCAGTACTCAGCAGAGTACTTAAAAAACCCTCATTCACGTAGGCAGGACGTATGGCGGTTTATCTTGAGTCTCCACCTTTCTTATTTACGTGACAGCATCATCATCGGGTCTCTCTCTGTATGCTTCCTCCACCTGGAGGGAACCACTGGTATTTACAGTAGTGATCAGAAATTCATAGCAAGTGAAAGGTGCTCAAGTGAGGTGTGATTTTTAAAAAGATAAGTAATACTCTGAGGGTAAGGTCAATAGTACCTAGAATGAAAGAGAGTGGATAAAACAAAATGAACAGTGTATTTACAATGATGGTGATGTCTATCTTTGTTCATCTTGAACATATGACTCAAATTATAAGCACAATAAAGAAAATGGCAATACTTCATATTTTCAAACAAACATTAAAAATGGCAAATCTTTAAATGCTGTTTTCCAGTTTGAGGTTTTTTGGTATAAAAAAGGGGGGAGGGGGATTTGGCACGATCTTTAGGTGCTGTCCTTCTTGGTTGGAAAAGGTCTGTGTAATTCAGATAGTCTAATGACTCAAGGATCTTCCATGGTATCATTGGTTCAGAAAGGAAGAAGAGAGAATCCACTCGTAATGTGTTGTAGAGCTGTTAGCCCTAATCAGATGTAAGGAGTAACGGGAGTGCCTGTCTACAGTATTTTAGAATATACGATTGAGTCCCGTGTGGATCGGCATTACTTAGGCATCAGGATCTGGGTTAGGGGCGTTGCAACGGTTATTTTTATTAGTAATAGACCTCACCTTGGCAATTTCGGGCAGAGTAAAAGTCTGTCTTTCTACAGGTAGTATTAGCATCGGTGTCATGTTTGTGTCAGCGGTGTTTTCTAGTACCGGTTATGCCGTGAGCTCTAGCTGCGTCTACGTAAAGGCAGTTCAATGTAACATTGCGGCATAAACAGTAGTGACAAAAACAATAATGACGAGCTTTGTACCTTATGAAGTCCCCAGCCGGGCTTTGACGGACTGCTGGCAGCTTAGTCCCTGCTGTTGGGAGTGAAGGAAGGTTCAGGTTAATACAGTCATTATAGTGTACATTACGTGTCTTCTGTATGTGACGTCCCGCGCTGGTTCTACCTCGTGTGCAGGGTGCACGACTTGTGCTGATGCTGCTCTCAGTGTCCCGAGTAGGGCGGGATCTTGTGTGTGTTCACTGAGAAAAGCCTCAATCTCCATAAACAGTGAAAAGATACTTACTCAGGTCTCTCGTATTCTCAGTCAGGGTTGGGATCACGGGAACATCATTGTTTCCAAAGTATTACAGTCCTGTTTGGTGATAGCATATTGAAGACCCCAAAACAAGACAAATGGATTACTGCTCACCATGATCAAATAGAGGGTCATTTGATGCTGAGCCATGGGATGTTATCGTTTAGACCTGATGAGTCTGTCTTCAAGCGATGCACCCATCGCTGCTCTTTTTTTAAAAGGATTTTCTTGGCATTCAGGGTTGTCCTAGTCAGTGTCTCTATAATGACCCAATAGAGATCGTTGATGGAATGTTCAAGTTCAATGTAGTGTGTGCTCATTTTGGTCGTTTCGCGTTTACATTTAACATTGCTCCCATGTTCACCGATCCTCTGTTTTACTTTTCTGCAGGTCATTCCTATGTACCTAAGGTTACAAGGACAGGTGATCATATATATAGCATGTGTTGTATTGCAATTAGTGTGTTGTCTTATCGTCCAGTTCAGTTCTGGAGTTAGTTGTATGTCCATAGTGGCTGTAGTGAGTTTGCACACTGAGCAGTTTTCTTAGGGGTAATGACCTGTGACCGGCGGCATGTTCCATAATGTACTTGTGTTTTTGTTGATTTGGGAAACTTGAGGTCGTGTGTGCACTAGTATGTCCTTTACATTCCTTGTTCTTCTGTTCTCGAACCTCGGTTTTTGCCATTCCAGAGTTCTAGATGTTATAATGCGCCAGTTTTTGTTTAATATTTATTTGACTGCATTGCTGGCTATGCTGTAAGTTGTGATGCAAGTCAGGGTATTTTGTGTGGGGGGTTTCGGTGTTGTCTCAAGGAGGCTTTCCCACGGTTGGTTTCTTGGCCTCTTCTGACACTTTGCCACTGTTTTTGATGGGTAGTCTCTTTTGGATAGTTTAAAACACAGATCTTTGGCTTGTGTCTTGTATTCTGTTAATTCACTGCAATTTCTCTTTAAGCGCAGGAATTGGCTATATGGCAGGTTCTCTCTGAGGGGGCGGGGGTGGAAGCTGTTATATGAGAGAAGACTATTCCTTGCCATAGGTTTGAAGAAGGCTTTGTTCTAATGCTATTTCCTTCAATGTAGATGGTTAGGTCTAGGAAATCCAATTGTATTTTGTCAGCAGTGTAGGCAAATTTTAGGCATTCGTCTTGTGTATTCATCCATTTGTGCAAGAGGCACAGGCTGGATTGGTCGCCCACCCAAATCACCATGACATCGTCTATATACCGCCTCCAAAAGCAGATTTTTGACAGGTAGGGGTTGTGTTCATTATGTATGTATGTTTTCTCGAAATTACTTACATAAAGTCCAGCCACGCTTGGAGCAAATGTGCTATTACTAATAAAAATAACCGTCGCGACACCCCCAACCCAGATCCTGATGCCTAAGTAATGCCGATCCACACGGGACTCAATCGTATGTTCGAAAATATTGTAGACAGGCACTCCCGTTTCTCCTTACATCTGATTAGGGCTAACAGCTCTGCAACACATTACGAGTGGATTCTCTCTTCTTCCTTTCTGAACCAATGATACCACGGAAGATCCTTGAGTCATTAGACTATCTGAATTACACAGACCTTCTCCAACCAAGAAGGACAGCACCTAAAGATCGTACCAACTCTCCCCCCCCCCTTTTTTATACCAAAAAAACTCAAACTGGAAAACAGCATTTAAAGATTTGGCATCTTTAATATTTTCTTGAAAATATGAAGTATTGCCATTTTCTCTATTGTGCTTATAATTTGAGTCATATGTTCCAGTTGAACAAAGATACACATCACCATCATTGTAAATACACTGTTCATTTTGTTTTATCTACTCTCTTTCATTCAAGGTACTAGTGACCTTACCATCAGAATATTTACTCTGATACAAAATTGCACTGAATTGGTAAAAATCCAATTCCCACACATCTTAGGTCCTGAAGAAAGCCCAACGACCCACTAGGGGCACTGAAAGGGGCTGAAACATGTCAACCATCGTATTGGACACAGTTAGTGCGGTGAACTCATAATCAATTTGTCGCTGCACAAATCACACTCTTTCCAATACAATCCTCCCATACACCAGACAGAATAAAGATGTTACTTATGGTAGTATGAGGATGATCTTTTAAAAAATCACACCTCACTTGAGCACTTTTCGCTTGCTATGAATTTCTGATCACTACTGAAAAAACCAGTGGTTCCCTCCTGGTGGAGGAAGCATACAGAAAGAGACCCGATGATGATGCTGTCACGTAAACAACAAAGGCGGAGAATCAAGATAAACCACCATACGTCCTGTATACGTGAATGAGGGTTTTTTAAGTACTCTGCTGAGTACTGACGGATAGAACACATCGAACCCTGGTTGCAGGTACAAGTGATCAATTCTCTTTGATTTTGAAACACTGTGACATCAGACAGAGAAAAAAATGTAAATATCACTTGGTACACTGTGGTTGCATAATAGGCACATTATTTCATTCCTGTCTAGGCCCCATGTACAGAGAAAGTCGACAAATATTATGGTGTCTATAGCATGTAGTGATTGAATTCATATAATTACGCTTTGCAAATATGCAGCACTTGGCAGCTTAAGCAAAATGTTGGGCTTCCACTCCATAAAAATAAAAACATACGATCTTGATTAAAACATCTTTTTTACCCCAACGATTTAAATGGTGGAATAGAAATGGTGTTTGCCTGTTTTGTAGTCTTCTGAGGGTTTCTTAAAGCGCCAGTGATATTCAGAGAATACACTGCAAATGCATGCAGGGTTCTTGAAAGTGCTACTAAGCACTACAACCATCTGAAGAACACTAAAATAGAAAGGCACCTGACCTCCGAACCAAAATGAAAACTATGTTGCATAAGGGAACCCCACTAATACAGACATGGTGCCATAGCTGCAGCTTAATTTAACCTTGCCCATCCCAGACTCACTTTCATGGGTGACCAGCACACTCTGACCTGCAGCACTTCACCCTGCACAAAACCACCAGCAGGGACCGGTGCCTCCCTTCACTGTGTCTTTGCTCTGATCTTGTCTGCCAGCCAACATGGGTGCCAGGAATCTCTTCAGGTCTATTTAACCTCCTCATCATCATTACAGCTCAGTTGCTGAGTAAACTGAAGGCTGCAAACATACCCCTTGCATCTTGTCATTCCCACCTACGTGCTGCACCCTGTGAGATTGACATTGATACGGATGAATGGAGCCGCACATGCTGACACCAACTCAGCAGCCTCCCCACTCCAGCACCCATAGGAAAAGTTAGCTCACTTAATAAATGTGTCACATAACTACATATAGCAAATTCTATAAAATGTCATTCTTATTGTTCCTAGTCTGATGGCATCATTTTATAAAACAAAGGCAGAATAGTACTGCCAATTCCCAAATATTATCAAGTACAGAACCAAGGGGCTTATTTACAAACCCCAATTGCCACCACAATGTCACTTTTTAGGACGTTGTGGTGGCAATAGGGCCTTCGCCGTATTAACAAGGCAGCGCTGAGCCATTTAACGTGGCTTAATGCTGCCTTGTGAATAAGGTGCCCTTTCACGCTATACTAAGCGTGAAAGGAGTGGGCAATGGGTGTTGGGGTGGGCATTCCACCACAAAACCCTTTGGTTTTGACACTGCCCCATATTTACAAGGGTGGCGTGAATATGGGGCAGTGCCAAAAATCAAGACCAGGGAAAACCTAGTCTTACCCTGGCGAAATGAGGAGAAATGTTTAATTTCTCTTCGTTTTTTCTGTTTCCATGTGTGCTGTGTTGTGCAGCAGACATGGAAACAGCAAAAAGCCATTGATTGTTTATGTGCAGGAAGGTTTCCCTTTCTGCACATAAACAATCATTAAAAAACATGATATTTTTCAACTTCTATGTCTGCTGCATTAAGCAGCAGACATAGAAGTTACAAAACGCCATTTAAACATTGTTAATGTGCAGAAGGGGCACCTTCCTGCACAAAAACAATCTTCCCCTGCAACGCCCTTGCACTATGATGCAAGGATGCCTGCGTTGGTGCTAGGCAGCTACATTTAGCGCCAGCACAGGGGAAAACACAGGGCTGCATCATATTGTTGTAAATATGGTGCGGCCCTGCATTTCAGAAGTAGCGGAGCGCGGCGTTAGGCCAAGGAGGCTAAGCTGCGCACCATCACTTCCATTCTAAATATGCCCTCAAGTGTCCAATTTCAGCCTTACTCTAACCTATTGACCAGGCAGCAAGGAAGGTAAAGATTTGTTGGCTTCATTAGGATGTTGAAAGAAATGGTGTGAAGTTTGGTGCAGCCTCTCTTTTTTCCTCCACAAAAGAAGGGCATAACATGAGAATCCGTCTCATAATGCAGTAATACTCTGACCTCAGCTGAATGCCAGCCTCAGTTTAACCAACCTATATATGTCCAGTAAACTTATGTTCAGGAGATTCAGACCAAAACATTTCTGGATCCATCTACCTTACGGGCATGTTCCTGAGTCAAAGTTGCAGAATGTGAATCTCAACACCTGAAACACATTGTGATTGCCATGCCAAGAGACATTCAGGGGGGTCATAATTATGCAAAGAACGAAACCAGAATCTGAGGAAAACCTAAGTATGACTAGTATCATTACACTCACAGAGTCTAATAATGGAGTTATTAATCTACCTGTTTGGCATGCATATATATGTATAAACAACAGCAACTTTCACAACTTGTTCTCATGAAACAGAAAGAACCTCTCTTTCAAGGCATACTGCTGTTCACTCAAACAGGAGAGTAGATTTTATAATATGTTACATGTTTTTTTCTGAATCATAGTGCTCCCCAATTCCTGCACCTAATGTGGAGCTCTCTGTTGGGGCGCAGGTCTTGCAACTTCCTTAATTATCTATGCAACTGTGATCAATAGATATGTGAGTAGTCCAAATCAAGAGTGTGTATGTGAGCAATGAGTTTGTGGGTGTGAGTTACCAGTTAGTCTATGATTTGTGGACCATCCTAAAGGAGGGTGTTTCACAGGAAGGGGTCAACCTCAAAATAGGGCAGCTCTCCTACTTCTAAAATCAACTTAGGCAAATATGCACCTATCGCCTACTTTCTATTCAGTGGAAGCAGTGGGCTTCAAACTACAAAAGCAGATTGACACCAACCATCTTCTTCATGGCTATCAGGCTGCAGAAGATGCAATAGCACTGAGCCACCCACCATTTAGGTCATGCATGACTCACTCCTCATCACTTTCATAGGAAACTCCTCTCTCCTCTTACTACTTCATGTCTCAGTAGACCTTGGCAAAGTACATCCTTGTGCCCTCACCTTCCTCCTACTGTTTAGAACGCACCTTTTCTATCATTCAAATAGCTGCTTACCAACTGGAGCAGCCACTAGTGGATTCATCTTTTCTTCAGTGATCCTCAACCTGTTTATGCAAATGCTCAGAGCTCTCTTCACCGATCATGGAATCATAATCCATCAATATGCCAAAGACACTCATTTCTACTTGAAGGGTTCCATGTTCACAAAGGTTAACTGCTCTAAAGTCTATCTCTCCAGCATCCAAGCGTCAATGCCACACTCATGCTGGAGGTAAGATGAAACAAAAATCACAGTAAGAGAGAGGAGAGGTTATGTTATGTTATTGAATGTGTAGAGAGCTGTGATTACCCCGGAATATATCATGTGAATTACTGTTAAGCAACCAGTAAATACACGAAATGGAATCCACACAGGAGTGACAGAGACACAACCCTTTGAAGTGCTGATAAGGAACAAGTAAACATGCTATATAGAGTCACCCAAGTGGGACAGAGATTTAACACCTGGAGTAATGTCATTTAACTACAGTGTACCATATGGAATCCAACTAAGGAGAGACAAAAGCTCTACCTCTGGAGGCACTTTTAAGCAACCCATGAACAAAGTATATGGTTTTCACTGGGAGAGACAGAGGGCCTGAGTTAAAGTTTGGCAGGCATAGTACTGCAACACAAATGCAACGGTGTATGCTGCCCCCCAAACCCTCAGTTGACCCACCTCATTTAGAGGCTGGTGGACGGACAGCTTTCTGTCAATGGGGTCCCCGCTAGCTCTGGTGATGGAAAGTTTTCTCTGACAGAGTAGGGGCTGTTGGAGGAAGGGCATTACACTGCCAATCCATTAAGGGTCTTTTAGGGTTATGTCCTTTTTTTCTTTTGTCATTGTCAGAAAAAAAACTAAAGGTGAGGAAGAGAAAAAACTACAATGACTCCCACAACCTGGGAAAAATCTCCGAAGGTTTTGAGGCCATTAGGTTTTTTGTTTTTGAAAAAATTAAAAAAAATGTTAGAAATTTGATAGACGGCCATCAAAACCGACGGCATCCACCCACTAAACTTTTTTCATCTAGCAGGAAACCACTGTGGTGGTCATCTCTAAATCTGATGAATGGAATGCCGTCCGCTAATCTTAAAATCATGCTCCGAGTCCAAACCCCCAAAAGTTCTCTCAAGCTATCAGTGAAAATAGTAAATAACATAGTATGACCCCCTGCTGCAACCCCTGTGGGTAATGTTAAATAATCAATGATCAGCAGAGACCCAATTCCTAGAGGCACTGTTAACCAATTAGGGAGTACATTACCGAGTAAACATAGTGGGACACCCAGTCCCTTGAGGTGGATCTAAAATGTTACCAGGTGTATATGAGTACAATACATTTGAAAAGAATCCAGATGGGAATTATAATGGTGCAGCCCACTAAGAACAACAGACGCCCCAGTGTGCGGGTTTATGGGTCGTAATTTTGTTCACAGAAATAGTGTCTAAAAGAGATGAAAGCCAGCGACAATTACCGAACCTCTGTGAAGGACTACAGCTAGTTTAGGAAAATCGGAGCCTGGGTAGGGATAGGATATGAAAGGTTGAGAGGTCAGTGGTTTACCTTTCTGGCCATAACCGGTCTTGTGAGATTGGGCTATTTCCAGCACAAATGCGTGATATTTTTCCTATTTCTGCATGAAAAAACCTCTTCTGGTAAGTTGGAAAATGTGGGCTTTATTTGGGCCTTTGCGCATGAAATTTGTAGATGTGGTGTCACCTGCCCCTCACAGTATGTTTTACCAGGTCCATGAATCATCATAGCACGAATGAGACACCTTTAATGGCCCTGGGCTTGTGGCTGGCCTGCCCCTAGAGTGACTTGACGATTGAGGTTAGGAGAGGCTTGCCTGTCACCATATTGTTTTCTGTGACTGTACTAGTGCTCACGGTCCCAGCCTCATCTGCCTGTGGGAGGAGTAGAGTCAAGCATATCCGGTTTACACCCCCCAACCTGCTGCTAAGCCTAAGTTTGCGCATGCCCAGCAATTTTCATGGGATATTAATAGTGGTAAAATAACACTGGTGGTTAATACTCTTGTTGGAGAGATCTGTGTTTTATCTAGGTATAGTTTTGACGTACCATAAAGTAGCACATAGGGATTATCTGCCTGCTGCAAAGTCCAACATATAACATGCAGATCTCAAATTTGAATTTTATGTACCTAGCTCTGTGGGCTACTGCTTTTATCACAGAGATTCTTTTGTTACTTGTAGTTCATTAGTTACAATCCTTTTAATACTGCACAGTGAGCTATGAATGGGCACCAAGGAGCTGTAAGCAACCTGCAAGGCACAGCTTTAGAATCGTATTATGTTTTCTTTTGCTATTTTACAGTTGCTCAACAGGATTCATTTGGGTAGTAATAAAGTCTTATTAATATGCACAATCCCAACAACCGTCTTATGTTTAAATCATGACTTTGTGATTCTCCAGACTAGCACTCTCAACATATTATGGGTCATATTCTCAAGGATCTATCGCCGAGTTATCGGCACTTTAGCGTAGCCAAAGTAGCAATAAATGTATTGCCTCATTCACAAGCTGGTGCTAACAGCCCATATCACCAGTTTACCTGCGGATCTAGTCGCCAAAAACATCGCCACAGAGGACCCTGGCAACTAACGCTAATGAGATGCAAAGTAGGCGTTCCCGTGCAAAAAGCCACGACAACACCACTCCACAACATACTCAACGACCAGCTAGATCGGTGATAAGATCAAAAAACATGTGATAAGGCGCGTTAGCAGCAGGATTTTAACACCTGCTCTGACCTGGTGTAAAGTCGGACGACAACCGGCACCAGCCAAGGGAGCACAGCTCATAGCCAAACATGAAGAACAGCAGATGCCACCGAGCAACTGAACATGCAGCCCGGAGCCCCAATAGGGCAACAACACCCACCGCCATCACCCCCAGGATCCCACCCCCCACCCCCTTTGGACAAAGATAATGCACATCAACTCCACAAAACCATGAACCAAACAAATCGCCTGAAGTCACACAATCACAACACCTAACATACATGTGTGGCCAGAAAAAGGGAAATCATACATTCATATCATATGATCCAAATAAAATGTTTATTACAGATTAAACAAAAGACAACAATTCTGAAGCGGCATGGTGGGTCTTCTCTGGGCATTCTGTAAGTCACAGCCTGCAAGACAGAAATACAGATAAGAAGGTGTGTCATGCGCCCATCAAAATACAGAGAGAGTGAAAGAGAGAGAGAGACAGAGAGAGGGGGAGAGGGGGAGAGAGAAAGAGAGAGAGAGAGAGGGAGAGAGAAAGAGAGAGAAAGAGAGGGATAGAGAAATAGAGAGAAATAGAGGGAGAGAGAGGGAGAGAGAAAGAGAGGGAGAGAGGGAGAGGGAGAGAGAGTGCCGACACTGCGGACCCAGGCCTCACTGCTCACCTGCTGCCACCGGTGTGTCTCCAACCACGTGCCGGTATACACTGCAGTTCCCCAGGTCCCTTATCTGCAACAGTTCATAGAGACATGAATGGCAGAGTCCATACAGTTGCACACACCATCATCGACAGCCCGCCCCTGCTCTCACAGGCTGCCGCACCCCAGCTCCTCCCGCCGCCCAGCGGTTATTGCCCACCCCTGCTCAACCAGGCCTCACTGCTCACCTTCCGACACCATTGTGTCTCCAAGAGGGCACACCACATGCCGGTGGGAGCACCAAGCCCGGGGCCCGCGACCATGGCTCCCTCCACATCATGCAGACCCGCACCGCGAGCCACCAGGTCACACACTTGATTCTGGGTCTTGATTACACAATGGCAGAGACCATATCAGTGCACACAGCATCATCGCAGGCTGCACACCCGCTCAGCCCTATAAGTACCACTAACTCCGTGAACCGCGAGGCAACACCACGTGGCAGGAGGCCATGACTGCCCGGTGGCTCAGGCCTACACTGCGGTCCAGCAGGGAGCACACTAATCCTCACCAGTCCGGACCGCCAGGATGGCGCATCATCGCGGCTGCACACCCGCTCAGCAGTTCAGGTGCCCCTATCTCACTGCACCGCAAGACACCGTCCCGTAGGGGTGTGCCTGTGCCTGCCGCAGTGTATCCGGTGCCACCAAGTCTGTGCACCACAAGCCATGGACCCTTCATGACTGAGTCCCGTGGTGCGGACGACATCATGTCACCCCCGGCCCTGGTCAATGTGAGGCGGTAGGGTCCTAGGCCCTCATGTATAAATGAGAAACACACAGAGACACCCAGTTAGAGAGTGGAAAAGGCGTCCAGCACGTGCACCCGGCCCTTTTTATTGGCAGGGTCACATGTCCTATGACGGCTGTGCTGGATGGGTGTGGTGTGGGTGTAAACTAGCCATGAGGGAGTGGCTGTGGCATGGCATAACTACACCTGTGAGTAGCAGATCCCTACAGGGAAGACCTGGGACATGTAGCGTTGTCGTCGTCACCTGTGAGCGTAAGCGGAATGGTCTGTCCTGTCATATGCCAGTCCAGCGTAAGAGTGTAAGCAATGACCCCAGGGCTCTGGGCATGGTCCTGTCCTGGGCTGGACAAGAAAGTGACTAATGGATGTGTCCCTGTTGTCGTGTCGGCGCCACCCACACCGCGATCGGCAATATGTCACCCTGTGACCCAAGTCCCCCAACATGAGCAACATGGACGCAAGTGGGAATCACTGACCCTACATACATCCATACTTCCACACTTGAAGGATCATGGACATGACACATCTGTGTTAACATGAATGTTTATTGCACATTCAGTGGAGTGTTGCAGCTGGAGCAGTACAGGGCCATGCAAACCCCACTTCACATTGTTGGCCTGTGGAGGGCCAGCCAGAGTCCTTCAGGGAATGACAAATACATCAATAGAGGAGGAGTTCAGTCCACAGTCTGATAGCTGGTCATTGGTGACCAAACTGAATATGGCAGTCCATGTCGAGGTCCAAGGGGAGTGTCGCAGAGTGCATCAGGGGACAGTGGAAGGTGATGATGCAGAAGGGAGAACCAAGCAGAAACAGGCCATATGGCGGAGATGAATGCTACCACTTCCTTCTGACCACGAGGGCAGATTCATCCACATCTTCGTCCACTGCTGTTTCATGTGCCTCACATGTGGGTGGTGGTGTTCTGTCTCCAGCACTGTGTGGCAGTGACATCTCATGGGCCGAGGTGGAATGTCGCCGCACTGTGTGGCACTGACACATCAGGGGCCGGAGATGTGGATTGAGTGGTAGCAGCAGCATGCATTAGCGCCAGGCCTTGTGGCAGCAATGCCATGAGGAGGGTCAATATGGCATTGAGGGACCCAGCTACCTCTCGCTGGTGTGCAGCCGTGGCAGCCGCTCTTTCTGTCCGTGTCCGCTCCATGTTCTCCATGAGCCTCCACATGTGTCCCACCTCCCGGACGAGTTCGCTGGAGGCACTCTGACTAGACAGTCGTTCTTGTCGCAGAGTCAGGACTCTAGCAATGTCAGCCATGGTTCGTTGGAGAGCATGGAGTGGACTGTGGGTGTCCGTTAGGGACTGTGAGTGGTCCCTGATGGGACTTAGACACCCACGTATGGCATCTAGTTTGTCTGCCATGAGGTCGAACCCCATCTCCACCTGTTTAGCCAGCTTCTCATGGCACCCCAACACACAGCGTTGGAAGGCCATGTGTTCGTCGTGAGGGTCCTGGGAAGCAGCCATGGTGGTGGGTGCTGCCTGCTGTGTGTTCTGTGCAGGGAGTGGGTTCTCCTCGTAGCAGCTGGGCTGCCCTGCTCCTGGAAGTGGGCTGCGGAGGCTCTCCACGAGCTGTTGGAGGGCGTCGAAGGTGTGGTGGTCCTCTTCATCATCAGAGAAGAAAGGTTCGGCCTGCTCTGCAGGAGGTGTTGGATTTCCCCCTGCAATGTGAAGGGGAGATGCAGTTTAACATTGTGTTCACATGTATGTTGACGCATTGTACATGTTAAAATTCAGACTGCATGACGGTGTACATTGTGACTGTTTGGGGGGAGCTGCCTATTTGATGCGGGACAGTGGACATTCCCACTACAGCACGGATGTGTGTTTGTACTTGTACATTGTAGACTCACAGTTCCCTGCAATGCCAAATGTGATTGGACAGTTTCTATGCACATGCGGCACCAGTTGTGTCCTCTGTTCTGTTGTGTACATGTTGTGGTTTGTACCACGACGTTGTCAATGTTGATGTGCTCTGCATGTAATGTGTGTGTGAATTATTTTGGGGGAGCCGCCCCTGCAGCTCTGATTTGGCTGCCCCTTGGCCCTTACATGAGGTGTGCCTCTGGCTTCTGGGTTTCTGCAGTGCTGGAATGTTGCATAATTGGGTGCATTGGCCTCCTGGTGGGATTTGGGGGTCTGGGGCATGGTTTGTCCGCAGATGTGCTTTGCTTATTTGTGCATGTGTGCCATTGTGCCCATCTCCCCCGTCCCCCCAGTCCCTGGTCGTTACTCACCCTGTTGCTGTTGTGTCCGGTCATGTTGAGCTGTGTCCGGTCCCCCAACTCCTGCCACCGTCTCCCCACTGATGACTGTGGACACCATTTCCTCCATCGCAGCCAGCTCCTCCTGTGGCGCTGGACTGCCACCTCCAGTCTGCATTGCTGCCTTCCGTTTGTTTGCGAGTTTCTGCTTGGTTTTGCGCTTGACATCATTCCAGCGCCTCTTGACCTCTTCCATTGTACTCTTCAGCACTCCGACTGCATTCACTTTGTCCACGATGGTCTGCCATATTCCATTTTTAGTTACCAGTGACACAGTGGAGGTGACGAACAGTAGTTGATGGTTGTTCTATTACCTCTGTTATCAAGATCCTGTTTTCCTGCGGACTAAACCGCTTCTTCCTACTCTTCTTGTCCTTGCCCTTCCCTGACCCCGAGGTCCCAGGCTGGTCCTCCGGGGGGCTTGTGGGGTTCTGGTTGTCCTCTGCACTTGCTCTGGCTACCTCCATTGTGCTTCGCTGTTGTTTGGCTTTTGTTCTTTTTTTTTTTTTTTACGGTGCATTTTCCTGCATGACGCATGGGATTTGCAGGCCTGTGGCTGGTTTTCGCTGAGTTTTGTATCGCTATTGGCGTCATCGGTACTATTTTTGCATTTGTGTTTCGCGTTTTTGCGGCGTCGTGTTGATTTTAGTGCGTTCATTTGACGCGTCGTCTTGGGTCTATCGCATGGTACCGCCGTGTTGGGAATACCACGTTAACATGGAGTTATTTTCCCGTGATAGACTGCGATGTGAAGAGTTGCGTTAAGCTAAATTTGCGTTGGTTATCACACGTTCTTGAGAATATCCCCCTCTGTGTACCATTATGGATGATATGTGATCCCTACGCCTTATATTCTTCATTGTCTTATGAAACATTCTCTGCAGATTGAAATAAACATTTGTATGATTTATTGTTTCTGAATAATATGCTTGTGTTGTAAAGCACTTTGGCACTCTACGTTGAAATGAGAACGAATAGCGCTATCAAATAAATTTAAAAATAAATAAATTAGTAAGTGCTATTTAAACCATTATTAATGGGATTACTCATACAGACAGATATGTCTGACATTCTTGCAGTGTATACATACAACTTACATACAGGGGTTAAACGGATAACAAGCTGAGTGCCTTGGTTTCCTTCCACTGCATTGGCACCTGAGTATTGGGCTTCGGGTCGCTTCCAGACAGATTTAGACTCCAGTAAAAGAGGGCTGTTGGCACTTTAAGTAAGACCTTTGTTTTTGGGCAAGCTCAAAGTGAAAATGTGAAACCTCCCTCATTCCCTACAGGTTGCTGTACTGAAAGGAAAGCAGAAAATGTGTGGGCACTGCTGAGTGAGTCATAGTGTCAACAAATTATTCAGGGTAAAATCAGCATATTTCACTGATGCTGGCCTGGATAACCACATCCAACTCAACAGTAGCTGCAGAACCCAGGGCCTGGCTAGATACCCCTCATTTCCTGTACTGATGAAAAGAAAGAACTACAGAAGGGGAGAGTGTAAAGGTGGAGCTAAAGAAGGAGATGACGTGATCTGCAAATGGAGAATTTACTAAAGATGTCTGGAGAAAAATGGCCCAGCAGTCCTGGCCTCTTCTCGTCCAGGTAGAGATGCAAAACTGGCCGTGATCCAGTATCCAACTTTGCTTGTATAGTGCTGCTTTACTTTACAGTACGCATAGCAATAGCTATCGCTCTGTGCATGTAGCCTGGATGAACCACTAGCAGGCACACTGGAAGCTCGTTCCTGCCATCAGCTTCATGGCTCTCAATCATGCACCATCCCCACCATCCCACAACCTGAACTCACTCAGACATCTAGAGGACAATCAATTGACAATAGGCACTGTGCAATAGTCATATGTTGTACGAAAATTAAACTGAAGAATCATAACATCTGGAAAAATTAAATATTCTTAGGGAATACATCATGAAGTAATGCATTTGAAATGTAAACAGGGACTGCGTTTTGAGGACATGGATTACTTTAGGGTTTTTACAGTCAATGGTGAGAAGGCCCATTTCAAAGTCAGTGTTACGCCCTTCTTTAATTCCTGGTTGGGTGATACGTGTAAAGTAGCTGTATGGCTTGATGACTACACAGGCCAGATCTGGTCAGAATGGGGGACAGAGCTATGGATGAGGGGGGATGGTGTGGGATGGCACAAGAGGTGTGATAGCTGTGTCAACAGAGTTGAGGGAGCACTAGTATTGAGATTTTGTGGGGAAACCCTAACAACCCCACCTGCTGCTTGTCAAGACGGGGAGCTTTAGTCTAGCCTTTGCTGCAAAATAAAGACAATCACATGGGTCCTTTATAAAGTTTAGCACCAGAGTAATTTTAGTGGGACTTTAGAAAGGAGGGCAGGGGGCTGGTCAGAGGATGTACCTGTATCTTACTGTCATTTTAGGACATTTTTACAGAAGGGGTGGGGTGTCTTGTCTTACTGTGGCGACTCTCACTGCTATCAGATTTGACACTTCTCCTTTTTCTAGTCTTTTAAGTTCTCACCTTTAAGCACAGTTGTTTTGCAAGCAAACTGCTTTTTAAATTGTCTACCACAATGCTTATTTTTACTGTTGTCCCCTACTATCACATTCACAAATGCCTTGTAAAAGCATTTTTTGTTGGAATATCTTCAGGCAACTAGATAAAATGGAAGCCCTGCCAAACAAGATGCGCTGGCATTACTTTAATACCAGAGTGGTTCCTTAATGCATTTAGTATTGTGTGATGTTAGTCCAGCATCTGTTTAATGCACTATTTTTGGACCCACTCTGCTGAAAGAGCTTTGGTGTTCCCACCATTAGACTGTACTAAAATGAATTATTGTCTGTTACAGTCTACTAGTATAGATTGCCTTCATAAATGCTTATTTTAGGTTTAGATTTGTGGTACCAAAAGTGCCAGTTAGAAGGCCACAGCGGGGACTTATCTTCAAAATACATAGTTATTAATAGAATTAGAACATGATTGTGGCAGTACATAGGTGCCCAATGAACCTCCTCCCACTATACGCAAATTCAATAAAAATTAGAGTTATACTTAAAATGCGTAATGGAGACCATTTTTGCATAAAGTGAGAGTTGCAACTTTGGGCTGGTTTTGGGCCAAACCCGGTATTTGTTGGGCTAAATTTGGACTTGTACTGGACAACTTTGGACTTGGGGTGGGTCTCAAAACCTGGGAACTCAGGAAGACTCCTTAAACTCTTTGACCTTCTCCTGGATTCCAGGCAGGAGGCCGTAAGAGGAGAGGTTAAAGTTGGAGCAGCAAGCAGAGGGGGGATGGGACAGGTGAGGGGCTGGTCACAAAGCCTCCAGACCTGAGGGTAAATGGATCTAGGGATGGTAAGGCTTAGGAAGGCGGGGCAGAAATTGGGAGCAACAATTGAATGAAACCTGCAACAAAAACAAAACACAAACGTACTCAAGGCAACAATAGAGATGAAAGGAAAATCCCTCTTTTAACAACCAATATGAGTTTCCGCCACTACACCAACTCTGAAACAAGTTATTCAGTTTAATATTTAAAGTTTACAAACAAAAGCAGTTCTAGTATGAGAGGTCAAACAATTTTAAAAAAATCCACATCCTGTAGCTGGTTACTGTAGCTTAATTAGGGGTCTCAATTGATATACAGTGAATTTATAGAGAAAATGATATCCCCCAGTCCTATCCTTGCTGCTCTCTACCCCACAAAAGTCGGCAGTCGTGCGAAGATGAAGCTTTCCATATGTACACAAAAACTTGTCATTGGCGGTTACAAAAACAAAGTCCTGCATATTCAGAAATGCAAGGGCAGAGGGGATCAGGATGAATTGCACATCAGGAGGCTGCATCACAGGGCTGGGTGCATCATACTGAAGAGCTGTAAGGCATGATGAGAGGCAGGGGTGAGGAAAGTTACAATAGGCCACACCAATGAGCCACGCCAGGACACACCACTAGTCACACCCGACTCTGGAAGCTTTGGGAGACAGAACAGCTGATATCAAGACCAATGGAGGATGGAGGCACCAGCCTCTTGGGCCTGCATTTACCATAAGGACTCCATGCTCGGGAGAACACTACTTACAAATAATGTGGCAAGTGGTGGGGGACAGTGGAAGCTGAGGATGGAGGCCATTTTTATAAAGTGGTGCAAATTGCAACAGAGAGGAGGTGGTGTACCATAAGTTTAGGGACCAGGCTTTTTTTACATGAAGTGGTGAAAGGAAGTGAGGCTCTGGGTCCAGAGGCAGCAGGAAGCAATACAATTTTTCAGGATATAAGTACCACATCTAATGGTAGGTATTCAGGGAGGGAGAGGAATATCAAGGGCTGCTTATGCACTCTCACTTTAGCTCTAGAGTTAACCTCCCTGCACTTTGTCTCAAAATGTGTGCATGCCCTTGTTTTGCTGTTCTCTTAATAAAGAGACTTGGTGGACTAATTTAAGTGCCCATGCCCCACTCACCTCTTTCTGTGTTTAACATGCTGTCAAAATGTAAAAGCTCTTCATAGAGCAAAGCAGTATAGCCTGGCAATTAACAGAAAAGGGTCACACGCTCACACATGGATTGCATACTGTGCACATAATTAAAAAATATTACATTTTGCAATGCTTTGCTATAGTATTTAATTTCTATTGTATCAGAAAATACGAGTTATATACCATCAATTCATTGGCAAGGTCTCTTTCTCAAACTGCTGGCATGTGTTCCTTCTGCCTTAGGCACTGCAGAGTGGTCAAGCGATGTGTAAACTTCTGGAAGTCTTTTCTAATTATTTTATTTTGTGCATACTAAGTTACCAAACAAACTGTATTTGAAGATGTAGTGGTAAATATAACAAGCATTTGCAATGCAATAGGTCTCGCATTTACACGAGTTTAAGCTCTGACATTGTAAATGACAATGCGTTTTTATTTATGTTTTATAAACCAAAACCTAAATAAAAGGTATTGTAATTTACAATGCCAAGAGCTCAAGCTTGCGTAAATGCGAGACCTTGTTGCATTGCAAATGCTTGTTTATTTCCCCAACACCAACTAATTAAAATGTAATACGAGTGTTTACATAAAAAAAATATTTTCTGTGAACTGGTGACCTCACAACTGTATTGTTTATATTTATACACTCTCACTTTCCAGAAGAAAATGGCAGCCTTCAAACTGGATACAAATAACAAGCTTACGTAGAAAAACTTACATTATGAAATAAATACTAATTTATTTTTATATGGGATTTGGGGAGGACGCAAATGATGGTCGTTAAAAAAATAGCAAAACAAGTCAAATAATATCCCAACACTGTAACCAAAAATAACATGCTAGATGTTAAGTTAACTCCTATAAAGCTACGTCCAGATCGTGTTTGATAACAACAGACACAGAATTTAACATTGCAAGCTAATATGCAATCCATATAACTCATACCCATTAGCGATATATATATATATATATCTCTCTATCATCGACCACGTCGTTAAACAAATCTAAGGCATTACAATGTACTAGCACGTATGAGAAGTGTTCATAATGCTCTTCATCGTGGCATTTGACTCGACAGTGCCTTAAACTTACTGGCAGGAAGAGCATACATTTAAACGGATAATGTCATTTAGGTAGGCATCTCCAACAATAATTCTCTTACTAAGTGTAATCATTTAAAAACATTGAGTTTAATAAATTACACAAAATGAATCTACATTAGAGTAATTGACGTAACATGCAACAAAAAGTACGTTATGTTCTTTTGAAGATGCTCAAAAAACACCAGACACAAGAAAGGAGTTTCGAAATGAAAACCGAAATGCAATAAAATTTTAAATTGCAAATATTAGATCCCAAAACAGCAATACTGAAAAAGACAACGGGTGTAAGCAGCGTTCTATGCAGGGGCATGGCGACAATATTACAAAGTGCAGCAAACGTGCCCTATCGATGCAACACATACTGACAGCGGAAACTATACATTCCAAACTAGATATTGTGGCATACGGTGCGAGTAGAGTCGGGGGTTATGTGGACACACAGGGACACTGGTGTTCGGGTTATTGAAGGGAGGCAAAACGGTGCACATGGGAAAGCCGTCCGGACAACACAGAAAAGTTCCAAAAGACCAGAAGATGCAAGTAGGAGCAAGGGGTCGCAAAGAAACCATGAAAAAGCCCTGTGGTGGGAGAGGGACAGTTGTGAGAGGCGCCATGAAACAATCTCTCGGCATGCTGTGGCCGGGGCGGGGGAGCGCATTCCAGGCGGGGGAGCGGACCCTTTGAAGTATGATGCCGAGGCTGTGGCTACACGTGCACGCGCCAGTGGGCTGAAGCGCTTCCCCAAACTGATTGCATGGTGGCACGATGCACGTGATTGTGCGCGTGCTCGCCATGCAATCCACTTTTGGGAGCACTTTGAAATGCCCCTCTTACTAGAGTCTCGCCTAGCGATTGCGTAAACGCAATAGCTAGGCGAGACCTAAAAATGTGTATATATTTAGCCAATTGAATATAAATCGTAATTTCCATACTCGTATTTTCCTACCTCTTAGCAACAGTATCTCAGACAACAAAAATCTATTGGTGTGTGTAATACAGCCAGGAAATTCCAGAACAGCTAGCAGACATGTTATCCATGCCAGCTAACGGTACATCCTTGCCATATCTATTAGTCATCTATCTAGACTACCATCAACCATACCACAAACACATTACTGTTTATACCTCTCTGTATGAAATTGTCTAAGGGAGAGCAATGCGAGATCTGACCACGTTTTCAATTAGCTAAGGAGCAATATCTATTCATGAGTTATATCATCACCTATTTTCCATTTAATAGGTTTGAAAGAACCTATAACACGCATATTTTACTAACTGTTCACATAGATGAGCTTTATTTTAAGGTCCAGAATGTATCTAACTTTCTAATAGCACATATTTAAAGAGACATGGCGATGATGATTTGAATCAACTGATTATTGAATGATTGGTGGTAATTAAATGCACATTGTTAGACCTGACAGCTTAGGTTGGTCTTCCCCCCATCTTTTTGCCTGCCTCCTCCACTTTCTGACCTTGGTTTGGTGGTATTAGGACTCTGCGCACTTTACCACTGCTAACCAGTGCTGAAGTGCTTGCGCTCTCTCCCCTAAACATGGTAACATAGTCTTCAATTGGCATACCTAATTTACTTACAAGTCCCTAGTAAAATGGTACCGCATGCACCTATGGCCTGTAAATTAAATGCTACTAGTGCACCTGCAGCACTGATTGTGTCACCCACTTAGATGGGCATTTAATCATGTCATCATGTCTCAGGCCTGCCATTGGAGAGCCTGTGTGTTCAGTTTAAACTGCCATGTCCTCCTGGCAAAACAAAACTTTTGCCAGGCACAAACCTTCACTTTTTATACATATAAGTTGCCCCTAAGGTAGGTCCTAAACAACCCATGGGGCATGGTGCAATGTATTTAAAAGGTAGAAGATGTAATTTTAAGTTTTACATGTCCTGGTAGTGAAACATTCTGAAAGTCTTTTTTATTACTGCAAGGCCTATCACTTTCATTGGATAACTTTGGGATTAACTTGTTACATTTTATAGGTGCAATTCCCAAATGAGAAGAGTTAAAACCCGTGAGTCAGGTGTCTCTTGAATCCTAATTTAAAATCCCAATTTATGGTGAAGTCAGATTTTAAATTACAATTCTGAAAATGCCACTTTTAGAAAGTTGAAATGTTCTCACTTTAGCCACTTGGTGCCTGGTGCCTATCTCTCATCACATGTCTGGGGGGGTGAGGGGGGGGGGCAGTTGGGCATTGTGTATTCCTCATACACAGTCACCCACAATGGGAGGTTAGGTGTGACTAGATGGGCCATTCTGACGGGATGGGAGGGAGGAGCTGGAGCCTCAATTACACCTGAATAGATTGTGTCCGATCCCTACACAATGGGCTGCATATCCCCTGTAGTGGGTCTGGAGCCAGGGCTGGAAGGGAGGACCTCTGCGCACTTCAAATGCTGTCTTTGAATTCTCCCCCACTTCAAAGGCCCAACTGGGTATAAGTATTGGACCTCCGACACCACCACTTCAGTAAACTTCTAGACCTGTAAAGACTCTGCCAGGAAGAAGGACTGATGTGTTGCTGAAGGACTTCCACTCTTTTGTACTGTTGTTTTGCTGAAATCCTGCCTTGCTGTGCAGACCTGATACCTGCTTTTCTCTTGCCAGGGTGAGGGGACTGGGCCGGCATCACTTGAACCCAGAGTGACTCCAATGGCTAACTGGCTAGCCTCCTGCTCTGAAGTCTCAGGGACATAAAAGACTTCCAACCACCCTGCTTCTGCACCTGACTCTATGAGTATGCCCTGTCAAGTGGTGCCACCCCAGTCCTTGCCCCTTCTCCAGCAGAACCTAAGTATCGTTTGCTGAGCGACGCATACCTGAAAAGAACCAATGCATCCCCTCGGCTGAGTGGCCGATGCCAATGCATCGCCGCTGTTACGTGGATTGGGACCTGTTGCAAAAGACTTGCATTGCCACTGCATTCGGCATCTGGGAGCGATGCATTGCCTTCGGAACAACACTGCACAACGCTTTTCTCGGTGCAAGTTCCTCTCAACCCTCATCCATGGCGACAATGCCAAACCTCCGCATCGCAGTTGCACCACTCATCGGAACCGACACATTGTCTTCACTGCACCTCGCATCCACATTAGCCTTCGTAGCTCTAGCCCAATTGGCAGGATTCTCAACGTTGACACAATAGAACCTTGCACCGCAGCCTTGCCGCATCTCAGAACTGACACGTTGCCTCTGCTGAGCGATACTTCTTCGGCAAGGAGCCATGCATTGCTCCACAACCTGGATATATGGTACTTTGTTCAACTGGACTAATTAGGTCCCTGCACTCAATCGTGGTGGGCTTGATCTTTTGACTTTACCCTAGTCCGTCACGACCATATATCCCCAATACCGCTTTTTGTTACTAAGTGCTTTTTTTCAAGTTCTACTTTAATATTTTGAGTGGTGCTTTCACTGTTTTACTGTTTGAAGTGTTGCACAAATACTTTACACATTGCCTCTAACGTTAAAGCCTGACTGGTCAGTGCCAAGCTACCAGAGGGTGAGCACAGTTTCATTTAGGATTTGCATGCCTCTATCCTGTTACGGATTATGGTTGGTGCTTGCCTAGGGTTCATACCACCGTCAACCACCAACCCAATTATGAAGACAAATAAAATACAAGCATCTTGATTGGAAGGCAACAAAATCCTAGTTTCACCCCAAACATTAATATCAGAATTCAGTAAAAAACTGATTCTTGGCATCCCCACGATACCCTCTGCTTGAAATCACCATGTATTTAACAGATTCATACAGCACATGGGTACCAAGAGGTATAGATGTGCTTTACATTGTACTCTTAATAGTGGCATAAGATCTTACAATGAACTAGAAACAAATGAACAATAGGTAGCAAGGAAACAACTGGAGAGAGCGATTGAAAAGACTGTTAGGGAGGAGAGCTAGAGTGCGGCAAACAAGAGAGAGACTGGGAGAATTGGAGGAAAGGGTAAGGAAGGCATGGAAAGGAGGGGATGAATAGGGATCGAGAGAGGGGAGGACAGGACAGAGGGAAGGGAGAAGGAAAGAGGGAAAGAGGGATGAAGCAACATGATAGAGAAGGAAAAGGAGAAGAAGACGGAATGAGCAAGAACTAGGAGAGGAGCGAGAAGAGAGCAGGAGGAGAAGTAGAATGTAGAATGAGAATGCAGTGACATGGAACAAATGGAAGCAAAGCTGGTGGTGACACAAAGAAGTGTAGAAGCTAGTGAAGGGTAGTTTAGAGCTAGATTTTACAAGCTCATAGAGAAGTACTGTTGCTGTTACAGATGTCATACAGTTTTGGGCAGCAGGCAGATTACACTAAAATTACAGGACTACTTTAGAATCACTCAAACATCTGCTTTAAAATGTGTGAATGGAAATATAATCGTTTTTCCTCAAACATCAGCTGTTACTGAGCTTTAGAAAAAACACATCTTGATATGGAATACAAGCTTTTTATTTAGAAGAATGAACTTAGTTTCCTCAAATTAATAGTTATAATTTCATGGCAAACGGCTATTTGTTCCCGAAAATACCAGCTTTTCATTTTTCACAAATACAGGTTTGATGCCCAAACATCAATGTATTATTTTATCGAGTTCCTATATGTAAAACTACCACAAATCAGGGCTAGATTCTGCCTTGCACACTTATGTACCATCATCCCATGCCAGGGATAGCCACAGAAGATTATGAGTTACCGTCAAGCAAGGGGCTGCATTACACCTGTGGCAGCTGGCACCATATCCTCATCCCTCCCTCCTAATCCCTCACTCCTCATTCTTCATCTCCCACTCCTCATTCCTCACCCCTCAACTGTCACTCCTCACCCATCACACCCCTTTCCTAATTTCTTAGGCTTGGTCCTTACTCCATATACATTACTCCTCAGCCTTCACTCGTCATCTCTCATCCTTTGCTCTTGACCATCTCTTAGTCCTGGGGAACAACCTTTACAACGCAACTTTAACAACGCATGCTGTTACAACGAAAGTTTTACAACGCGAGTGCATTGACAACGCAGGACATTACAACGCAAGTCTTTACATCGACTTGCACTAGATGGCGTGCTAACATTAAAAATAGTGTAGTTTACTATCCCAACACCTTCCCTACTGCTACGTGGACTGGAGTTGGAATAGTAAATTACACTTTTTTAATGTTAGCACGCCATCTAGTGCAAGTCGATGTAAAGACTTGCGTTGTAATGTCCTGCGTTGTCAATGCACTCGCGTTGTAAAACTTTTGTTGTAATAGCATGCGTTGTAAAAGCATGCGTTGTAACGTCATACATCCCTTAGTCCTGATCCATCATTCCTCATCCCTCAGTCTTCATCTCCGTTAGCTCACTTCTCATCCCTCATCCCAACTCCCCCTCACTCCGCATCCCTCAGTTTGTATCCCTCATCTCTTATTCATCACCTCACTTTTCTAAATCCTTACTCTCCATCCCTCACGACAGATTCTTCAGCTGACACACCTCATTCCTCACCCTCACTCCTCCCTTATTCTTAATCCTGCATCACACACTCTTTGTCCCTCACTCTTCATTCCTAAACTCCGCACATTTTAAACACACAATTATTGGCACAATTAACTCATCACTTTTAAAGCGAGGGGAGGGAATAATCACTGGTGGCCTGAGCAATGAGGGATTGAAATCGAGAATCCAAAAAGCAAATTAAGGAAAGATGGACAAGGAGTGAGGCATGAGGAGTGAGGGTTGGAATGAGAGATGCGAAATGAGAGATAGGAGTGAGGAATAAGTGAGAATTGGAGACTGAGGGATGAGAACTGATAATGAAGAATGAGTAGTGAGTTGTGAGGAGAGGGGGTGAGGAAGGATGGATGATGAATGATGGGCGAGGAGTTAGAGAGTACTAGTTGAAGAATGACATATGTGGACAGATGATGAGTGGTGAACGTGAAATGAAAGAAAAGCAAAGAAGGGTGAGAACTGATGAATGAGGGTGTGCTCAAATAAATGATGGAGTGCAGTGCCAATGAATCAGCAGGGAGCCACCACTAACACGTTACACTAACCAGACTGAGCTGACAGCCAAACCTTCACTGGAGGTAAAAACAGCACGAGAGCCATTGTCAAAAAGAATAGTCAGTTTGAGTAATGAGTCTGATCAATTTCTGTAAAGACAGAAGATACAACTTTGTGATTTCATACATTTTTGGAATTTAGTTTTCACTGCTCTGGGACCTATTAGAAGCTTTACATTTTTGTAGTTCTTGGCTATAATCATAATGTCAAAGCACAGACAGAACTAGAGATGAAAAAGTGTGTCATGGATCCGCAGAGTGGTGGTCCAGGCGGTCATTTCTTGTCAACTTTATTCATGTAGCTATAAAGATAAGATAATATTATAATCATGTATGGTTCCACTGAATGGAAAACATTAAATTATATTGTATGTATTTTTTGTATTGTACTTGGTGGTGGGGCAGCAGGGAACAGAGGTGGGGTAAAATAGAGAGTTTCAGGACTAAGAATCGTCCACAGCCACCCAGTACCTGTGGTTGTTTGACCAGACAGCAGTCACTGGCACACATGACCCCATAGCTCAGTCAGGTGCTCGCAAGCGGCACTGTGCCTTCCCAAACACTGTTAGTTCTGTTTATGTGGGGACTGGCTGCAGGACCACTGTTCGTTTAGTGATGGCGAATGTGGGGTCATATTATCAATAAACGGCATTAAAATTATCGCCGCTTTAGGCAGAAAACTTCCGCTAAAGCGGCGATAATGGGCTTGATAATATGCCCTTGAGAATTCCAATAGAAGCCCATGTTCTGGTGTCAACAATCAACTTGGGCTTCTATTCTCACGGGCATATTATCAAGCCCATTATTGTCGCTTTAGCGGCAGTTTTCTGCCGCTAAAGCGGCGATAATGTTAACGCCGTGCTTGATAATATGCCCCGTGGTGACGCAAGGGCCCTGCCCTTGGAGCCCCGGCACTGGCGGTGAGCTGCTGCTCCCAGAAAAGGACAATAGAGGGAAGGAAGAGCAAGCCCCTGGCTAAGGGTGCAGACATAACTGACACTTTCGCAGGTAACTGTGACTTGGCAGGGTATGACACCTGTTTGTGGGCAGACATGTACGTTTGCACACTCACTCAGCTAAATGCATCATCAGCCAATAAGAGGTGGGTGGGTGCGGCCCATCTCTGCCAGCCTTGGCAGTCCGTCTTCCATGTCGCCCTATGAATCTCTGTGATGGCGACTCAAGCAGCCAAGCACTTTTTCACTGGCACATGCCCTAATGCGCATTTGACCTCAGTTGTTACCTCTGTTGTCGAAAGACAGGGCTTACCTTGATTCTGCCTGGCCTGCCACTCTTCAGGGCCTCCTCCCACTGCCCCTAGATGACGTAGAGCAACCGTCACTTTTTAATGTAGACCCGGCGATTTATCTTCCACCCATGTACTGCCCGTAGCCGGCTACCAATCAATCATGGGGAAGGCCAGTAAGCAAGTGACCAGGCTTCATTAAAGTCATGAGCGCTCATGACTCTGTGAGGTGGGTCACGTGTCATAGATACCCTGCCCATGCTTTAGCTGCGCACGCACAGTGTATTTGCTTTCACTTTCCCCTAGCTGCTGACAGTGGACCAGCAGAGAGGGCACAATCAGGACATCTCTGTCATCTGCCAATCATGAGGGTTTAGAGTGAGGGAAATACAGCAATTTGACTGCATTACCGCAATTAAGTGAATTGTTACCAGGCCCTGTTATAGCAGGGAGGCGGGGTGAGCCAGGCCCACCCAAACATGACGTATGGCCCATACAGTCAGAGCAGAAGATGCTAGGAGAGAACGGGCAATGTCGAACGTTGGATGATTTTTTCACTTTGTTTACTTTAATTCTCAGTCAGAGGTCATTAAGGAATCTCTAGAACATCTTTTTAAAGAACATTGTTTTTATTAACTACAATTTTAAATGTGTACTGATAAAGGGGAGAATACAGGCTTTAGGTGATTTTGCCTGTTTTTACACTGGCTGAGACATTAAAATACTGGTTATGCCGGCAAAAACCATCCGGTGGTAACACTAGTTAGTGCTTGGTTCATGCCCCATGCAAATGAAGGAATATCCTCTGAAAATAGCCTTGGCTCTACAAGTGCGCCAGCTCTATCAGTATTACCATAGGGGCTGCACAAGCATCTGAGGCCTCTTGTGTATCTGCAGCGCTCTGTGTAATACAGTTCCATAACCAGGGCTTTAAGTGGGCCGGGTCTCACCGGTGCTGAGCACCGGCAGTTCTTTACAGGAGGCCTCGAAACTGGTCTCTATCGGGCACTGTTTTGTGCCCTGGCACATGTGGTTCTTTTCTTCCGGACTGACAGCAGGCCCAACGATGTGCGCGTGCTCACACTGCTCACTTCTCACTGGTGGAGAAGTTACGACATGACGTCATGCCAGGTGAGCCTTATATTGGATGGGAAATCCTTTAAAGAGAGTCATTTTCTCTCTGGATTTCCCTTCTCTTTTTGAAACTCAGGAGCAGCAACATTGTCGTGGTGTCACAGGGCTTTAAGTGGAAGCTTTTTCAATATTATATACAAGCCCTAGTTGCTGCTTATTTATCTTTTTCAACTAACGACCATTGACAAAGCCAATAGTCCTGACTTGTAGGTATGATGTTACTTGTTGTATCATATATGGATGCAATGAAAGAAACAACAAAATACAAGTTGGGCGGCGCACTATGCTAAGCACAGATTTCTAGCTTATGTGTTTTTAAGCCACACCCTTAGTTACATTGGCCACACCCCTTTGAGAGACCCCCCAGTTTTTTCATCCCACTTAAAGCTCTGTCCATAAGGTTACCTCTTTGACTGCAATTACCAGGTTTAAATAGTCAGGCATGAAAACTGCTCTCAGTTGTCAACAATATTGCTTTCTTTTTTCCAAACATGTTGCTGTTTTTTAAGCTTATCAATGAAAGTACACCGCAACAGACTGACGCAAAAAGGAACAGTTTCAGAGTTCACTGTGTGCAAAGAAATATGTGTTTGGGTAAATTACAAGGATTAAATAGTCAGTCTTTCTGAGTGCGAAGATGTCAAGGCATGGAAACGGGGACCTACATAAGCTTGAACTGTTACAAACTGCTTGGTGTCCAGGTGCTTGTGTTGTAGCCTGGTCTGCTGAAAATTAAAAGGGTTGGGGCTGACAAGTATAGACATCAGTTCGTACTCTCAAATAACCCTATATGCTCTGTTTGCCTGTTTGAAATAAGATCTGATGTAAATCTAGGGCTTGTAGGCTACCTCCAGAATTGACAAAAATTGGACTCACATTAGCCCAACCGAACGTACCCTTGGCCCATCCAAATAAAAAGTCATGGAACCGGACCTGATTGGTACGCAGATGCTGCTGTCTCGAAACCCTGCTCTGTGGGGCTCGGTGGTGTTCCCAACACAGTGACAAGTCCATTTACAGGTCAGCACTGGTACATCATGTGTTAGAAGCAGCATTATAAAGCAGGCTCTGCATTTAGCGGCCGGCTGAGGGCGTCAGGTCATGATTCTACTCTGCTCTCTACCATTACTGGTTGCCAGCGATAAACAGATTAAAGAGTACTCTTGGATTATAGCACTGGCATTGGGGCAATATTGAACTCAGTGATGACTGCTGCCAATTGAACCTGGAAGGGCGGTGCGGGGGGCATGGGGGGGAGGGATTGGGAAATAAAAAATTAAAATCACTTACCTGCCGTGCCGCTACCGCTGCAGCTTCATTGTTCCTGCTACTCTCCTCCAAGAAAGCGGATGGGCCTGAAAGCACAGGCTCCCCATCCATTCCAGATGGTGCTTTCACAGTCTGAGAGCAGCGCCAGGATTGGTCTGAGCGGCCTCGTTTGCCGCTCAGACAGTGCATTGGAGCCTGTGTCATTTCTCCAATCTGGCTGTGCAAAACGACCTAGGACAGCCGGCCAAACAGACATGCGCTCTTATAAGTGCCCACCACTCCTGCCTGTCATGGCCCGGCCCAGGCCCTCCCGCTCCCACGTAAGCAGCGCAGAGCTAAATAAAAATATACTAACAATGTTTTATTATTGTTTTATTTATCATCTGCTGGCAGTGGGGTGACACTACTCCCCCATTACGTAGAAGCCGCCCCTACGGAGTCCTTCACTCTGCTTTACTCTTATTCCCAGTCTCTCCCACTCACTCTGGTAATCTTACTTTCTCATCTTCGCTGATGTGACCATCGCTCTGTGTGCCCATCAGAGAGGCCACGGATTGAGTGAGCACATGTTCTACACACCTTTAGGACCATGAGATAGGACTAGGAGAAGATTGCGTTGTAAAATTAATCTCCTCAATTTTACAGCGCAGCATAAAAGGGCTTACCGCGGGCATGGTTCGTTTAGGCAGGGATGTGCTGGAGCAAGACAAACTACTATCCCACGTGTTTAAAGGGAGCATTCACACCTGTATACATGTGCCCTACAGTCAAGACCTCTATGCTCCTTGCATGTCGCAGCAGAGTGTGGCCAGGGACGTTTTAAGGCATGGGCAAAGTGGGCTCTGACCCAGGGCCCCAGCATTTCAGGGGGCCCCCTGATACAGCCAGCTCTGTTATGCAGAGTCTTGCCCTGATGACCTTTAATAATTCTTAAATTGATTATTTTAAATACAGTTTTCCTTTAATTTATTTTTAAAGTTGTGTGATGGGTGATAGTCTATTACAGACATTTTGCAGAGAAAGTGTGTTTATGTTTCATGCAACAGTCATTAAAAATGTTTCTTTTCGATCAAAATAGGGCCTCAAAATATGAGAAATGGGAGGGTTTCACAAAGATTATTTGCAGCAATATTAGTGAGCTGCATTAAAATATTGAAAACACAGGTCACCATCCCTGAATATTAGATGTAAACACATTTAGAATTTGAACGAGTGTACCTCTGCACTACCAGTGACCAGGCAAAGAGGGAATGAAAGACCTGAACTTGAATCCTAAATATAAAGCTGTTCTGAATAGGAGCCCCCAAAATACTTTTGGCCCAGGGCCCCCAAAATCCTTAAGATGTCCCTGAGTGTTGCTCAAACCTAGATCAAATTACTGACGTTGGGCACTGTTAGCCGTTACAGTCGTTTTACCGTATTATTATTTAAAAAAATAATGTTTATTCCAGGTGCAATCTTGATCCAAACTCACTGATACACAAAGTCTAATAGGTCATTATTTCTCAAAGATTTACAAAGCGCTACTTTTCCAGCTCCCACCCAAGCTTGATGAAACGTATAAAATGACAGGCACAAGAATTTGTGCTAAATACACTCTCAAAGACAAGGCTTCTATGACATGACTTTTCAGATCCCTTTTGCTCACTGTGTTATCTAATAGGAGACGCACGTTGTCTTACGCAGTATAAATAAAGATCCAGCCAGTCGGCGACAATGTGCCTCTCTGAATGAATACAAAGGACCCTAGAGGAGTGCATTGACATGACATCACACTATGGTATTACGTCATACGACAATGACGCAATGAATGACATCCTCCGCTCGGCCGGTTCACTGTTTTGAAATAAAATTATTTAAATAGCTAATAATAATAGCTTCACCGGCTTCTGAAGTTGAGCAATGCGCCAAGAAGCCAGAACGTGCCGCACCTTAAAAATAAGTGCATGTGTTGAGTACCCGCAAAATAAACCACGATGTCATGATATAGAATCATCTCATTCAGTATCTCAGGAGATCAACGCACACTCTATGAAACAAACGCTTTGTGGTTTGGGACGGTATAATAAGATCAACATTCTTAGAAGTCTGAGGCAGCTAAACTGCAGGTCTCTCTTTCTCTGTTATGATGCTGCCATCTTGAGGTTAATTCTAGTAATAGAGCATTCTGACTAGACAGCAAGTAGTACGTTATTTTGAAGCACCCTTCACAGCTAAAACAAAACACGATTAAACAGATAGATGACCAATCACATTTTCTCTTTTTTGCATGCGATTAGGGTGGAAATGGTCACGTACTAATTAATTTACAAACAAGAATGGAAATACACATTTACCTGTAGTGACGGGCTGGTCACTGTTCTAGTGTCCCTAATTGTTGGTTTGTACCAGCCACTCCTCTAGGGCTGGCTTACAGTACCACCCCACACCCATCCATCACAGGTGGCACAGGACATGTGAACCTGACAATAAAAGGGGCCGGGCGCACGTGCCCTAGGCCAGTTCCAGATACCCTAACACTGTGTCTGTGTCTTCATTATCACTATATGGGGGCCTAGGGCTCCAACCCCTTATATTGGCGACGAGCGGGTAGACCCGCCTTGATGTGTGGAAAAGGGGGAGAGAGTAGCCCGTGCTGAGGGCACCCCCTGCCAGTAATCATAGCAAGCGCCTGGTTGTCCGCAGGGCATGTGTTGAGCCCGAGGGGTGAAGAAGGTGCTACAAAGGAGTAGAGTGACACGTCTGACACAAGGACCCTGAAGATAGAGCCCACCCCGCATCGGAAGTTGGGTATGAGGTGAGCTGGCGGGGGTGCCCGGGCTGTGTGTAGAACCCACGTGGTGAAAGGAGACTGCCACAGAAGCCCATAGTGAAGCGGACCCCCACCCGACCCTTATGAGGGATGACATAGATAAGAAAATAAACCCTGGGCCCCTCAACGTGTGGAGGGGCCGGTGCATGTTCAGGTTCCTGCCTGCAGAGTTGGCCACAAACTGCCTGGCCAGCCGTCCCAGTGAGGAAGAAGGAGAGCGCCATCCCGACATGGCGCGACGCAACTGGGCCATGCTCCGGCATTAGGGGTCCCACACGTCCCGTGGTGTCAGAATTAGGGGTACTGTCTCTGTTAAGGAAAAAAGCCTGTAGTCTGATTATTCTAAATAATTGGAAAATTTCAGTCTGTATCTTAAACCAGTCAATTTTCTCAGTAGGGACATAGGATAGCCCTTTGTTGAGGAGGGAAATTTCCGTAGACGCCAGCTGATGGCTGGAGAGGTTGAAAATAGGGATTTCTTCACTGGAGTGCCTGAGAAGAATATCCTCATTTAAGGACACATTTAGTATTGGTAGCCCCATTGATAACATTTCCATCATGTCTGGCGTTCTCCTGATTGGAAATTGTATCTCTGTTTGTTCCTCCCCCTCTCTGGTTGGAAATGCTGGCCTCTCCCTAAAAAATTAGGTGTGTTGGGGGCTGAACTAGGGCCAGCGCTTTGGTCAGATGAGTTAGAGTCTGCAGAAGAGTCAGAGAATGTGGCTGGTTGTTTGTTTTTAAATCTTCCCCAAGTGCCTGCCTGTTGTCTTTGTGGGAATTGGGGCTGGGTAAAATAGTCCTCCCTGAAGTATGGGTATGTTTTCTCTTTACTATAGTTTTTGATATCTTTAGTCACTTTGGTCGCTTTTTTGTGGTGCTCAAACTTGTGGAAATCAGAGATAGTTTTTTCAAGTTTTTCAAGAACAGATTTGGCGTCTGCTAAGTTGTCTAATTCCAAGATGGCTTTTTCTAGTAGTATTTCCTCAAGTTCTTTTTTACTTTGTTCAAGCGCAGTGTCTATACCTAGGACCATCCAATGGCGTGAGCATGTTGTGCCTATGTGTGCGAAACCATTTTTGAATTTGTTCGAATGTGATTTTTCTTGAAGTTTTCTAGTTTGGTTATTTTATCTGCAGGAGCGTCAGTCGGTGCTGCAGGGGCTGCTGATGTTTGAAACAGAGAGGGGCCACTAATGATCCTAGCTATATAGTCCTCTGTGTAGGTCGGAGCAACTAGATTTGACATTCTTTGATTTTCGTCAGTAAGAAAGAGAAATTAATAATGAAGAATTACACTCAAGTGGTGAAAACCCTTGCAGTGTAGCCACTGCACGCAGGATGTGTTTCGAGAACAAGGGAACCTCACAATATTGTGACCTGGGGTAGTAGTATTGTCTACAAAAAAACAATGGTCTGGGTGAGGTCTGAAAGATCCTCCAGTAGCAAGGCTACAAGTTATTTAGTTAAGTTTAACTCAACTGGAGTTACTAAAATACTGAAACCAGAATGGGTTCAGTGAGCAATGTATGCGTGGACACAGGACTTTTTTTGGAAGGCATCACATTTTATTAAACATCATAAAATTGAGTATCTTCCATTTCTTTCATTTTTCACAAAAACAAAAAAGAGAATTCAGTGCTCACACATAAAAGACAGTGCGTGAAGTTAGAACCTATGAGGAGGGCTGCAGTTGCTCCTTGTGGCCTGGGCAGCAGTAATGATTATCCTGGAACCGAGGAAGTGGCCTGCAGCACGAAGAGGGGTACTGTGGCCCTGAACTGCCATGTGCAGAGAGAAACTAGGGATGAACTGTGTTTCCCAGAAGAGGGAAATGCTCAAAAGCAGGGCTGGACTGGGAACCAAAACCAGCCCTGGTAAAGTGCTCGGACCACCCCCCCCCCCCCCCTCTCCCCCGAGGGGTTGCAGCCGAACTGTTTGCCAGGGCTGGTTTCAGCCGATTTTGTTACTGGGGCCGATTTTGTAGCTATGCTGCATCAACAGGCCCCTGTAACAAAAACGGCCCGCAGGGGCCCAAAATCGTCCCCCACCTACGGCCAGTCCGTCCCTGCTCAAAAGAAGCCACACAAGGAAAACTGTCAAGGGAATGGTGGCTGCAAACAGGAGCCTGAGCTCTGAAGGGGTGAGAGAATGTAAAAGGCCCAAGATGGAAAATACCAAGAAAGAAGTTAAAGGCTGCCAGCCAAGGAAAAATGCCAAGAGTCTGCTGATGGCAAGAACACCTAAACGGCCAAGCCCTAGGCTGCAAGTCTATGAGGGACAGAAAAATGTGCGCCCTGGTGGCGAAATGATGCCACAGCAGGATGAGGAGCAGGGTGCAAAAGGTACCAGCAGAAGAAGCACCCTCAAGTGAGACACAGAGGGTGCAAGGACAGAAGTGCACCAAAGATTGCACCAGACACACTGACTGCAAGGGCTAGAGTCCAAGAGTGAGAGCCCTGTGAGGAAGAAGGCCCAATGTTGTTACAGGGTGTGATAGACCCTGCAAAGCCTGCCTGAGTGGAGGCTGAAGAGAGTGCCATGTTGGGGTTGCCTTGAGGCGAAAGGAGTGTGTCCTAAAGAGAAGAGACCTGCGAGAGGTCAAAGAGGAGACCTGCAAGAGGTCAGAGAAGACACCTGCGAGAGGTCGGAGAAGAGACCTGCGAGAGGTCGGAGAAGATGACCTGCGAGAGGTCAGAGATGATGGCCTGTCAGAGGTCGGAGAAGATGACCCGTGAGAAGTCGGAGAGGAAGACCTGTGAGAGGTTGAAGAGAAGATTTGACTGCAGTCGAAGGAAGAAGACCTAGGAGAGGTCATGAAATGAGGAAGGTCACGATGAGAGGTCTGGTCACTGGATGAATAGAAAGTATTGTCCTAGGGGTAGGACATGGCCAGGGAGACACCTGTGAAGTGCACGTCACATGGAAAGGCCTGGTCCGAAAAAGAAGAAGAGTAAGACTAGATGGGACCAGACCTCATCATGAGGTGAAAGAAGAGGAAAAGGAAGAAGTGTGGCACAAGTTCACAGCGTAATGAGTCCAAAGAAAGAAGAGAGGAGTGTGTGATAGACATCTGGCACACTGCAAGATACAGAATATGACTGAGTGCAAGATTATCTTAGGAGTTTAGGACATCATGAGTGAAGCACAGTACCTATGTAACACCGAGAGGTCAGTGAGGTATCCGTGGCACCATGAGAGACTGGCTGCCTAGAAGTCTTCGGTTACACCAAGCAACCTGAAGCCTGCAGAAGAGAGCAAGCTGAACCATTTGTACCATCTACCTTTGGGGTCGTACGTGAGACTGGATTGTAGTCCTGCTCTGACGTCCTGAGTGACCTCGGTCTTGGGGTCTAGAAGAGGATCCGACTGATCTACAGCAGACCGTGGCGATCCAGGGGCAAGGGCCTCACAGATCACCGGTAAGAGCGGAACCCCAACACGAGAGATGCATCTGCAGCAGCTACCCCACTGGTCCAAGAAAGCGCGAAGATCTCATGTCGGAAGCTGGTTACCCCAAAGACTGTCCTGTCAAAGCTGGTGCACCAGAGTCTGGATGGCAGGAGTAACCTGATCTGAAAACAACTACCCTCAAGGCGGAGCGAGTGAATTGAAGGTGGGACTCGGAGCGATTCCTCCAGAGGCCTATATTACAGCATTGGAGTGACACGGCAAAGTCCTCACAGTCCCGTGGAAGCCTGGTGAAGAGGACCTCAGGGAAATCCTGTGAGAGGGAAATCCTTGTATGAGAGGGGATTCATGGTGAGAGAAGGATGTTGGAAATTACTTCACCATCATGCAGCTGGAAGCACTGTGACATCTGAGGAAGACTCGTCAACAATGTCAAGGATGTCATCCATCTTAGGAGGCTTGATGTTCATGGAGCCAAGACGTATTTTGAAAATGTAACATCCACAGACTTCACTATCGATCCACATGCACCGTCACAGTAAACCGTGTATATAGACATTGATTTTAGACTACCACGCATAGAGTCCACGTAGGACAGGATCTACAGTGCACCGCTGAGATGTGCCAACTAGAACTGGTGATCACAGCTGCAATTGTATACTCATCCTGTCCGGAAAGCAGCCAAATAGACTCTGTGGAGTTTTCTGTTGTTGTTTTGTTCTCTCCCTCAGGTTGGAGTTGTTGTTCCATTTTTAATAAAGTTTGGGAGGGATGTAGTGATCGGCTGGTCACTGTTCTAGTGTTCCTAATTGTTGGTTTGTACCAGCCACTCCCCGAGGCCTGGCTTATGCTACCACCCACTTCCATCCATCACAGGTGTGACAGGACATGTGACACGTGCCCTGGGTCAGTTCCAGACACCCTAACACTGTGTATGTGTCTTCATTAGTACTATATGGGGGCCTAGGGCCCCAACCGTTCACAGTACCTTTGGTTTGAAAAGATGCAATGTTTATATTAGCTTTAACCCCTCCCAGACGTGCGAGTGGTCCTTCTCCCTCCCGGCCAATCTGATCCCCTCATACTTGTTGCGTACAATAAAACTACTTATGGTGCAAATCGGCCTGATTTTATTATTTCTTGAAAAACACATGGTTCATCATAAAAATATTACTTGCCAGTGTAAACCATAAAGCATAATTGGACAATATTTACACAGTCATTGTCCCCGCTGTTACTTTACCAGGACGACTTGTCCCAGCTCTGCGTGATGGCCCCTTAGCCGGTGTCTAGGGTTTGCGGCTTCTAGGCTTCTCATGCTACCGTGATATGTGTGGATGCCCGTCAGGTCCGCCTGGGCTGCAAGTGCCATATCTGCCTGAAACAGGCCCTTGCTGACCAATCACCTGCTCCCAGTGCCCCTTCCGTGAGGCATCCACAGTACACTGACCAATCACCTGCTCCCAGTGTCCTTGCTGTGACGCATTGAAAAGGACACTGTTTGAGCTACTCTTTCTACTGGGCTACTGATCTTTTTGTTTTTGTCTTTGCGTGCTGTCTCTGCTGCCCCATCTACCACTTCCCTTGCGGCTGCAATGGCCACATTCCAATGTGGGTGGGGGGTGGTCTTTCCTGTGAAGAGATCAATTGTGCTGAAGGGTTCCAGTGCCCTTGCTTATTACCTCCTCTCCCTTCTCCGTGCTTCTGCTACCTCAATAGGCGATTGACAGTATGCCACCCAATCGCTGGTGTGCATTTTTTTGGGCTTTTCTTCTCGCTCCTGCTGACCCCCGCCCTTGGTAGGTGTAGGTGATTCGCCTTCACCTTCCCAGCCTGCAGCCAAACCCCTCCCAGATGCGCGAGTGGTCCTTGTCCCTACCAGGCGACCTGATCCCCTCATACTTATTGCATACACTGAAACCACTTATGGTGCAAATCGGCAACATTTTATTATCTTTCGCTTAACACATGGGCTATGATAAACATATTACTTGCCATTGTAAACCATAAATCATAATTGGACATATTTACACAGTCATTGTCCCCTCTGTTACTTTACCAGCATGACTTGTCCCAGCTCTGCCCGACGGACCCTTAGCAGGTGTCAAGGCTTTGCCACTTCTAGGCTTCTCTTGCTACTGTGATATGTGTGGGTGGCCATCAGGTCTGCCTGGGCTGCAAGTGCCATGTCTGCCTGAACCTGACTCTTGCTGACCAATCGCCTGCTCCCAGTGCCTCTTCCATGAGGCATCCCCAGGACACTGACCAATCACCTGCTCCGAGTGCCCTTGCTGTGAGGCAATCAAAAGGACACTATTTGAGCCACTCTTTCTACTGCGCTACAGATCTTTTTGTGTTTGTCTTTGTGTGCTGTCTCTGCAACGCTGCCAGCGGTTTCACAATCGTTGACAGCTCCTCCCTTTTCCTACAGCAGTTCTTTGATCTGTTTGCCCATTTGACAACCCTCCTGGTGCTAGGCGACTCCTAATTGACGGCAGTTCTTTCCTTTCCTGTGAAGAGGTCAATTGTTCTGGAGGTTCCTGTGCCCTTCCTTATGACCTCCTCTCCCTTCTCCATGCCCCTGCTACTGCACTGGGCAATTCACAGCACACCACCCAATAGGTGGTGTGCATTTTAGTGGGCTTTTCCTTCTGCTCCTGCTGACCCCCGCCCTCGGTAGGCTTTCACTGCGTGCCCTTATGTGGACCGTCTTCACCTTCCCGGCCCGCGGACAAAGACAGACATCCTTGGAATTGTCCACAATGCTCAAGATAATGTAGCAAAGTTTTCTATTTGGATCAGTATGTTCTTGCTTTTCCCTCATTTTGAAACATATTTGTGTTCAAGAAAAACTTTTCTGTTTTTCCTAAAGGATTTCCTGACCTAAGTGTGAAAATCGCAGCCATGCAACGGACATGGGTAATTGCTAAACTAATTTATGGTATTAGGATAGAAACCAAGGGGCATATTTATGGGAATTGTGGCACAGGGCAGCACAGCAAGTCACCTTGCTGTGGACACAGAAAGAGGAAATAAAGATATTTCTCCTTGTTAACCTTCTCCTGGGAAGGCTCATCTTTTTGGCGCATTCCCAGGTTTATCTGTTCTTGTAAATCTGGGAATGCGTCAAAATCCATGGATGTTGCCTGGGAACACCCAGGCCCTCATTTACGAGATTTTGGCATAGGGCAGCACAGCAAGGCACCTTACTGAGCTGCACTACGCCAAAGTGAAAGTGCAGGAATGCACTGTATTTATACAATACGATGCATTCCTGTCCATTCTCCCTGCACTGGCGCTGTTTCGGCAGCCTAGACCAATGTAGATAGCCTTACACAATGGTGCAAGGGTGCCTCCGTTGCATGCAGGATTATTTTTGTGCAGGAAGGTACACCTCCCTACACAAAAAAATCCTAAAAGGCCTTTTCCTCTTTCTATGTGTGCTGCAGAATGGTGGTGCAGAAGTGATGCAATGGGGCTCATAAACATGCCCCCAAATTTAAAACACAATAGGCAACATTAATAAAACAAGCATTGGTAAAGCCAGTACTTTCTCCATTGGAACCTATTGACTTTGCCAATGGTTTCAGCCATGCTGTACAACATCCCTGGTGCAGTCCAGCACGGCTAAAACATAATTTTTTTAAAGGCTTATGGTGCAGCCAGATGCTCCATTTTGTAGGCCCGCGCAACAAGCATGCTTGCTCCTACAAAATGATGCAACCACATTTTTTTTTCTTCTTGCTTTCCGAGTTGGATCGATAACACAAAAATGTTTTAAAGTAATTCCAGCAGGTTGGGAGAAGCAACATGCATAGGGAAAGCAATATGGGGGAGACGGAGGGGGAAAGCCCAGTCCAACACAAGATAATGAGGAAATTAACATTTCCCGATATTTTTCTATCACTCTTCCTCTTTGTGGTTTCTACATCATGCCATATATGTAAAAAAGAAGCCCCCAATTCTCACAAATAAAAAGCCTACACTGTTTAGATGAATAATGTGTTGATATAGCTTTTAAAGCCACCTGCTGCAGTTTCCATTAGTCTCTTCTCATTGTGGATTTGGTGACAGTGTTCTTCTTTTGCATGGATTTAAATATATTTACTAGTACTTGATCGCTGAAAAAGAGTGTCTTGTAGACCATTGTAACTTGTTCATTCGATGCATATTTGAATTTTTTCTCTGTAGAATCAGTGGAATTTTAATTTCTTGCTGCCATTATGAACGCTAGAAAAGTAAGCTTGATATTTGCTTGTGTCTTTAATAAAATCAAGACTTCACTTCAGAACAGTTAGGAAACGCTGCAGTACCATCATGCCCCTCAACCTCGCCCAAGTCATTACTGTATGGGGTAAATCTCACTTATCAAGACAGGGACAAACGTGTCCTAAATGCAAGCACCTCCCACCCTAGGCTAGGCACTGTAAAAGGGCTTCAATCACAGACTCTTGTTTGTTTCCTGTCTTGCTGGGACAAGCTTGAGGGGGTGATGAGGTCTCTGCCTGGCTCAGACCTCCAATTTTGATTCCATGCAGTCTTCCCCTGCTGTGCTTGGGTGTCCCTGGAATCCATACAGGAAGCTGCTGACAAGAGGAGTTTCGAAACCACCCCCAGCCATTGGCATTGTGGCTAGAGGTAAACATTTCCTATTGAATGTGCAGAATTTGCTTACCATGCCATCTGGGTAGCGTCTTGGTGTCCCTGCATGGTGGTTGACTGACTGCATATGGGTGATTAATTCTCATATATTTCCAGAGATTCCCGTTCTAGGACTGACTCACATGTGCGGAAAAGCTTTTCCACAGTGCTTATGTTGTAGCTCGGAATTCCTTGCATGCGCGGGTTTTCGATTTTGTCTTGTGTTTTTTGTAATTTGTTGTAAGTTTGAGGGAGTGTGTGCATACCATGTGCAGTGATTTCTTTGTGCTTTCATTTGACCAGTCTTAACATTACTATTGGAATTCAGAAACACACAACCATGAGGAAACGTGGATACTTTTTGTCCTGGATTCTCCATCACCCCTTCACCCAAACTATCTAAAATGAGTAGAGGGGAGGACGATGAGGAAGAATGAAAAGAAATGTGATTTAGACATTAGTTCCTCTTAATAAGAAAACACTAGAGGCAGCCAGCAAAGCATCCGCAGAACAGGAGGCTGTGTAGTCAGATATCTCAGAATCTGTTACTATGAGGAAGCAGTGTCCCCAGTGGACCAAAGGGCAAAATACATCACCAAGTATATATACCCTGAGCTGTTAGCCCATGGCAAGAATACATGAGTTTTCCTTCTGCTGAATGCCCCTGAACCTCGAAGGAAAGTCTTTTGCGACAATTTCAAAAGACTACTAGCCCAAGACTTCCTGCTCATCAATATGTTATGTGTATGATAGAAATGAATGGAAGGATCAGGATGGGCTTAATTTACATAGGTTAAAGGAAACACATCCATTACAGAAATACAGAGTAAACTACCTGTTATGATGCATGTGGATTTGGTGGTTGCCAGCCTGGTAGGAAGATCCTCTGTGGCAGAGATAAATATTTTGAAGGATCCAGCAGAAAAGAAAGTGAATCTATCCCTGAAGAAAGTGTATGCTGGAGCTCACATAGCATTACGTGGTGGGATTTATGGAGGATGCACGTCACAACAACTGGTTTCCGACTTGAAGGCTCTGTTCAAAAGCACTACAAGAAGGGCACGGGTATTCAGAGATTTTGGAAGGATGGAGGGCTAAGCAGAGTTTCTCTCCAATGTTTCCTTTGGTGTGGTACAACCTCAGCTCAGTCAGCAGTTCTTCTATTGCAGTACGAAGGAACATATTTTTTAAAGGTTGGAACACTGATGCTGCACAAAGATCCACAGCCATTTGGGTGCCTTTTGTTGGTACCAAACTATTTGGGTAAACGTTAAGAGACAAATTGAACTGTCTCTTCAAGGAGAGGACACATTCTTATTTTTTCCAAGAAACAGCAAAGTAAACTTTTAGGTTCTTATAGACAGAAAGCTACTTTCAGGCAGCTTTGGAGAAGACAGCTCCCTTTGGATCAAGAATTTTAAGGGCAGCCCTTGATTTCTAAGTTGTCTAGGAAACAGATGCAGGATTCCACCAATGAGCCAAATTCCGGGCTATGCCGATTTTCTGCAGAAAATGAACGAATCCTTTTTGCCGTTGGTCACATCCTTCATTTCAAGGACGAGTGGCAGAAATTTACTTCAGATGAGTGGATATTGATCATTCATTCCCCAGGACTTTGGGACCATACCAAGGCCTTGGCTGAAATGCCCATCCAAATGGAACCACTGGAGGAGAGTGTGTCTGTTTTATTGAAATAAGTGATCACAACAGTGCCAAAAATGGAAAAGGAAATGGTGTCTACTTATTTGTTTTTCTAGTTCCCAAACTGTCAGGAGCTTTTTTGCGTAGTAATAATTCTCAAGAAAGTGAATGAATTTGTGATGAAATTCAGTTCAAAATAGAAGCTCTTCAAAGAATCATTGACTTAATTCCAAAGGATCCTAACATAGTGACAATAGACAATGGATATGTTCCTTCACATACCAATTGCAAGGATTCATCAGACGTTTTTGAGGTTTTGCATCCAAAAATGATCACTGACAATCTAGGACTCTACCACTTGGTTTTCAATCAACACCAAGACAATTTACAGAAGTAGTACCTCCACTTCTAGCACATCTTCACCTTCAGAGGGTGTCCATTTATCCTTAACTATATGACTGGGTAATTCATGCTCCATAAGAATACTGGGTTCTTCAGTTCCTCGACTTGACAACGCTTTTTTCTGAATCATTGTGCCTATCTGCCGAATCTTCCAAACTGCCAGCTCATTCCATCAAAAGACATGACCTTTATTGCAGCCAGGTTAAGGACATATGTGGGGAGAGCGTTTTTACCTGGAAGCTACAGCAAGTTATTGCATGATGGTTCAAGGACACATGGTGCCGTGTGTCTCTTTATGGTACAGTGAATGGGACTCCATCTTCATCCACTGACACCTGCAGAAGTATTGGTCCCCAGCGTCTCAGTCTATGGAATTGCTGATTACAGTACCTATAGAGATAAAATCATAGCTGCAAGGGGGGTTGGCGCTGATGAATTTATCCAGAGGAATAGTGACGCATCCGGAGACCCAAAAGGTGATTACGACAAACACCAGCTTTCTAGGATATGACGCAAGATTTGATTTCCCCATAGTCCAGACCATATCTATCTGGAAGAGAGATAAAAGTCCAATTGGCAGGGGATGATGTCAGTTCTAAGGGCTTTGCAGCATTTTCAGCAAGAAATTCGTCATTGTAATGTCCTGATCAGGTTAGGCAACTCTGGGATACATCAATCATCAAGGCACCATTCAAAAGCTCTGAAAAATACAGCAGTCCAATAATTAATCCCCAGGGTATTAACGCAGTTTTTTTCTATTTCCAGCAGTTCAAGATGCTCCTGCTCCCAGATACAAGGATACACTGTGCTCTTTCTTGGGTTTAAGGGAATATTCTTCACGTTTTATCCAGGGCTATACCTTTATATTGCAAATGATGTGTAACACACTCCAGAGATGTAAAAGGTTTGTCTGGACTGACATTGTGAAAGAGGTCTTCATTAAAGTTAAGCATTTTATTGCTTCAGCACCAGCTCTTTCACCTCTGCGTCTGCAAGAAATGTTTTTGATGATGGATGCTAGCCAGAGTAGTCTGGATGCTGTGTTCAATCACAAAAAATGACTTGCATTAATATGGGACAATCTTCGTGAGCATACCCAAAGCCATATCTTGGCTCTAATATTTTAGTACCAGTTTGTATAATGCTGTCCAATCTAGGAGCTCCTATCCCTAGTTTAAAAGTTGTTTAGTGTCATTCCACAGTATACAACCAAACATATATATTTCACAACAAAAGTCAATGCGCATTTCACAACAAAGAAAAAATGTGTGAGAGTTTTGAAGGTACCTCACGGAAACACCACCATGGGAGCTGCTTGTAGGTTCTCACCAGTGTGCTCTGGCTCTCATCATTGGCAACCTCCGAAACCATAAAGAAATAGTGTGAAAAAAGTGCACAAATAATATGAAAGTGTGAAAAAGGTAAAACACGCACTTGGAAAGACTTCCGCGTGCAACCCAATTCTGACCCCTACTATCGAAGCAAAAATTCCACTGTTTTTTGCTTCTACAAACTAAAAACTAGCTAAACGACCACTGGCAAAACCATCAATACTTAATCACTGCCGTGCGTCTGCTCAATTTAAAACCAAGACCTACTGTCTACTCCATCAGTTTTTATGGAAAACCATGCCATGGATGCTGTGTTATCTGAGTGGGTACAGGACAAAGAGCAGATTATTTCTTTAGCTTCTCATTCTTTGAAACAACCAGAACCCGATAACAGTACAATTTAAAGAGAGGCACTAGCTGTTTAAAAGTTAAAAACCTTTTTGTGGTTCTCACATTTTGATTTCTACACCTACAACAAACATATAGTTTACATGCTCAATGGCAGTGGTTCAGGTAAGGCATGCAGCAGACTTATCAGCTTGTTGTCAGGTCTTCAGGAATACAATTTCACTGTTACAATTATACCTGGAGGCCAACATTTAAGAGTGGATTGTAGATCTAGGTTGCCTATTGCTACTGTATTGGATGGACAGGATAATGATAATGATGGTGAATGTGGTAGCACAGTTGGAAGATGTTTGCAGTCTTAAGTCGGACTCTCTCTTGGACCCTTGCCCCATGAGCCTTTTTGATCTAGGAGCAGATGCTATTATCCCTTTGTCCAACAATCTCCTTAAGGCCTCGTTCTCTTCAGCCACAGTACTCAGGGTGTGGAAGCAGGCTAAATGTGTTCCTCTGTTGAAGAAACCCTAGGTGGTTATCACGGATCCATCTAATTATAGGCCTATCTCGTTACTTCCGGCCCTTTCAAAGGTTTTGGAAAAACATGTCAATCAGCAGCTATCCCACTACTTAGAAAGCACTGATTGGCAGCATCCAAGTCAATCTGGATTCCGCCCCAGCTGCAGCGCAGAGACGGCGCTGGTGGAGGTGGTCGATTGCATCAGGGGTACATTAGATGTCGGGGGCAGGGCTGTGCTGATTATGCTGGATCTATCAGCAGCATTTGACAGGATTCCCCACTCCACACTCCTGGCACATCTCCAGACTTTTGGGATCATGGGGCAGATATGGATATGACTGGCTTCTTTTCTGAAAGGTAGAGGTCAAAAGGTGTGGTGTCCACCGTTTGCGTTAGGGCCTCGTGATCAACATGTGGGAGTGCCACCGGGTTCTGCCTAAAGCCCAACGTTATTCTTTATATACCTCACTCCTCTGGCGTGCTTGGCTGAGATTCTGGGTGCTAAAATAGTCTCATAATCTGAATACAGCCAGTAATTTTTCTCCTGGGGCGTGGATGAAACATTGATACACACAAAAAGAAGCTACTCTGATGAGTGTCTGTTTCTAAGATGGAAAAAGGCGCACTACACCTTCTTCTGTGGGGTGTTGGGCATGTAAAAAAATTGAAAGGGCTGTCCTCACACACCTCCAGGTGTCATGCTTCATCATCAGCAGTCCCCTCTCTCTAAAAACCGCATTTTATAGAGAGTGGGCCTTCACCTGGAGACAGGGAGGTACTTCTACAAGTAAGTGTGGGCCGGTGCAAAGAAGTGAGTGATTTAAAAATTAATGCAAACTCCACAAGTAATTTCATTTATATGGGGTTTGCTTAATGTTAAAAGCTAGAGTGGGGACACAGGGTTTAGTACGCCATCCCCATCAGTGTCGTCAACATGTTTCTGCCAACATGGCCAAGAGGGTCCATGGCATTCATCAGGACGTGATGTAAGGGCTCCTATCTAGTCTCTAAAGACTAAGATAAATCAACCTGGTAGGCTGACCTTTGTCAAACTCTACTGTCAAAACTTGAAACCTGTAAAGTGTCAAAAAGGGGGTTTAATACCAGGAAACAGAATCAGACTTATACCATGCGGTTAAACATTGTAATGCATGTGGATGTGAAAACACGCGTCACTGCAAAAGTGGTGCACATGAAAACGGATACTGTGAGTCCAGCTCACAATCTTACCCCAGGTTAGGGGTTGGGATGTCCCATGGGAAGGAGGCAATGAGGAACCCCTGTACTCACACTCTGTAATAAGATTTAGGAGAAATCTTTAGTAAAACAAACAAGATTGTGAATTTGTACTGACCCTGCAAATGAGTTCTATGGGCTGAGAAACTACATTTTCCATACATCCATCACAGTCACCCCCTTACTACCTCAAGTTGCGTCCCTCGTAGTGCTCCTACGATCTATCCTCGCCTCTTCCGCGCTGGTAGTGAAATGAGCCTTTGCGTTCGGTTTATAAAGGTGCCCACATTGCTAAATGCTCATTAGTTAGGTGGGAATGGACACAGGATGTGATAATAATTGGTATCAGGTGTCTTAAATGCAGCCTAGCTTTTAATATTACGCAAACCCCATATAAATTACATGTGGAGTTTGCATTCATTTTTAAATCACTCACTTCTTTGCACGGGCCCCCACTTAGTTGTAGAAGTCAAGAAGTGCCTCCCTGTCTACAGGTGAAGGCCCGCTCTCTATCAAACGCGGATTTTAGAGAGCAAGGACTGCCGATGATGAAGCATGACACCTGGTGGTGTGTGAGGACAGTCCTACCAAGTTTTTTATATGCCCAACACCCCACAGAAGAAGGCATAGTGCGCCTTCAAAGTAGCTTCAGATGTAAAAAAACAAACACCAAGATGACGGCACATTACCATGTAGAAAGACATGCCCCCGACTCCTTCCAATGGGTTGTTCTGGAATCACACCCTATCATGTCAAAACAGTCACTATTTTGCCTTGAACAACGCTGGGTCCTGCGGCTAACCACTGACAAAAATGGTCTCAACGAGGAAATACCTTGGAGTCTCCTCACTTGATCTCCACACGAGGTTTCTTTCCCTCCCTTGTTTCACCGCATGAGACATGATCCTACTCCTCTCCATGGTTCTCTCACTTTACATCTTTTGTGTACATAACTAAGAATTGATGCCCATTAGTTCTCCCCTTTTAACACACACGTTTTTATTTAGGGAGAATGATACCTCACATAGGGTTGCACCACACTCTGTACCCCTTTCAGATAATTTCTGACTCTCTGATCAATGCTATTGGAAAGGTATTGGGACATGACCCTTCTAGTTGTTTAACTCGTCACGGTCGCTTCCACTCTTGAGCCGAGTGTGGCTTGAGGTTAGCGGTGCAGTCTTTGTAAACACTGGGTGCCGGTCATCCCGGAAGTCCCGCCTCCCGCGCTCTGCCGGCCGACTATAAACACTCAGATGCGAGTGTTTACGGAAGCAGCCCGGTCCGGTGGAGTGAGGGGGTAGGAATACAGATGGTTCCACACTTTAGAACCGTGAGTACTGGAGGCAGCACCTGATGCCTCCCTGGTAGTCTGTATCGATGTTTGGCGTGAGTCGCGCATGGTGGTTGCTAAGGTCAATTTCACACCGCAGCGCTTCCGTCGAGAACATGGTGATTGGCGTTTGAGGTATGCCCGAACCTAAAACCACGGGCACCTCGGTCATTATGTTTTATCTTTGGCACGCTTCAGTTGGTTATTCACGCATTGATATTTCGGAGATCAGCTCTGGGTGTTGGCTTTAGAAACCGGTCTAGCTAGTGCAGACGGGTGTTTTGATTTGCAGGACAACCTCACGTTGCGCCGCCCGTCATTGATGGCACTGACCTCGGTTAGTGGTATTGATGTCTCCAACGTCTGCAGTGCGGAGGCATCTGCCACAACTTTTGCATCTCGGTCCTCACTAATTGATTGCGCAACCTTCACGCGCACCCATCCTTAACTCAACACCATTGAGGTCCGCTACACACTGGCCCCTTGGTGTTACGCTGCCTGGTGATTAACAACTATTGGACCTTGCTCTACAATGTTCTTTTACTCTTATTTACTAGGACACTATATTATAGTGCTTACCTCTACCGGTACTCAATGCCACTCACCCCTGACCGAATTAGGGTGAGGTCCTTTGTGTTGCCACTAATTATGACATTCCCTGTAATGTGCTCGTCTGTGTATTTTTAACTGCTGGTTTTATGTATTCGCGTGCGTTTTATTGATACAACTCACAGTTGATGCATGCCACGGCTCACCTGTGTCCAGCACGCGTGGAAAACACCATGATTGTTGAAGGAACTCCATGTACTTTGCTCTGTCCTTGATAAGTTGTTTTAATATTCTAACATTGTTTTATTTTGCAGGTTTTGGTGGTAATCAACTGGTACTACACATTTTTAGGGTGCTGTACGTGTGGTCAACTCTGACACCTCCATGAGGTCCTGACCACCACCAAAAAAAGTGTAGGTAGTATTTATCCTGGTCCTGAAGAATTGCCAATCAATAGATAACAGGCAAGAAACATGTAGACCGTTTTAGCACATGCCCTCACAAACCTTAGAGTGAGAATGTGCGTTCCACTATGGTTTTAATCAGGGTAGTGACCACAACTCATTAAAATTGTTCTGAGTGGATCACTATCTCCTGTTTTATCTCTCACATACCCCACACATCACTGTCATCTACACTAGTTACTATCTCATTAGGGCCCTCACACACATTACACCCAACGGCATTGGGGAAAAAAGATCTCTGCTCAGAAGGCACCTTCCCGGGCGCCTGATCTGTTATTGCACCGCCGACCCGATAAGGAGCTAGACCCGATGATGAAGCAAGACACCCGCTTGTTGGGTGTGTGAGGGTCTTCTTTCCATAAGGAGGAATTCCTTCTCCTGCTCTCCCTATAACCCACACCCTGTTATCACTTGTTTGCTTACCATTACCTGCCACATCATAGGAACTGCATACCAATTCAGACACTCATTCAGGGTAGCTTCTTTTTGTGTGCATCTGTCTTACTTGGAGACCAGCTCACCCTCAATACCCCATAGCCTCTGGTTCCCTCCCCTAGTGATTACGAGGGTTAATGTATGTATAAAGGATAAAACAATCCCTGGTGAAAAAATCAGAACTTGGCTGTCAGAGGTTTTTCAGTGGCTATCTCACCATCAGATTAACTGCAATGCAGGTAAAACTGAGCTACTTTTTTTGGTACAAAATCAGAGGAGCCATGGCAGCCCTTTTGGTCCGAGGATACTCCCCCACCACTAACCAACACTAGCTCTGTTATAAATCTTGGTATCAAGTTTGATGGTGGGCTCTCCTTTCTGGCACAGGTGAATGCATTAGTTGGGACCTGCTTTTGTCTGCTGCGAGTGCTCAGGAAGTTCCTCCATTTTGTGTGCCTCTCGGCTAGGAAACTGGTAGATCAAGCACTGATAACATCTAGGCTTGACAATTGCAATGCACTGTACCTGTGCCTACCTGAGTACTTGATCAATAAGTTGCAGGTGATCGAAAATGCAGCAGCTCAAACCCTTCTCAGCTTGCCTCTGAAAACTCAGGTTTCCTCATATCTTAGAGAGCTGCATTGGCTTCCTATTAGGAAAAGGATTATCTTCAAGGCCTTTCTATTGAGCAGTCAGGGGCAGGGTATCTAAGAGCGGGAATTCGTTTTTATGCTCCCTCCAGGTGTCTGCGCTCAGCCAACTTTTTTCTGGCCAAAATCCCCCGGATTCGAAGGTCCAGGTCTTCTCTTTTTTGGGACCCTCTTTCGGGCATAATGTCCCTTTGGAATTCAGATGCATCTCATCCACCCCCAGTTCCAGAAGAAGTTGAAACCATTGCTGTTTCTAAACGATTAATATGGTTTCTCTCAGATCTCTCAGTTTTCCCCATTTCGAAGTAACAATGCACTTTAGAAATGCCTTTTACATTACATTACATATTTTGGAAGCTAAAGGTGTGATTTTGTCTCCGCAGTCACCTGATACTTCAAAAGATGATGCCATTTTACAAACCGTTTTTGATTTTTATCAAGGTCTGGTGGCTCAAATAAAGGAGATTGGAAGCTGTATCGGGTCATTTGCTCTAGTTTCTAATGAGTTATGAGTAGTAAAGGGTGTCTTTTTTCCCCCTTTATTGGTCCTAATTCACAAAAGAAAAGACAGAGGTAAAAACTCAGGAAGAATACTAGGAGAATTTTTTTTATGCGAGGATTCCAACCATTTTCTCCTGATTCCTGGTTTCAAACCTCAGACAACCATGCATAAGAGGAGGCTTAAAACAATGTCTCCAAGCACACAGAAATCCAAGGTGAGGTCGTGGTTTCAATTGCCTTTTATTCCAACATATTAGACATGCCCCTGCGACCAACATGTGTTTCGTCTAATGCTGTTCCAATCACAGCACACTTCGTCTGGGTTTTGTATCTACAATAAAGGCAAATTTTAATTAGGTGGAGTTTCATTATTATTTCTTCTATCCGTCACCTGGGTCAGATGACCCTAGTATTTCACCCAAGAGTGTGGTTTGGACCAATTAAAATTGTGGCTATGCTGGGTGTAAAATCTGCTTGTGAGCTGTTCATATTGGTGTGGTGCCTCGTGTTAGTAAATATGAGGCATTTCTTGATGTATATTCTCTGTAATAATATTAAAATAGTGCTATTGTAGAACCATTAATTCAAATGTGAGTTAGGCACTGCTGAGGGAGGGCTCAACCTCCCAGCATTGATAAGTTCTTTGGAGTCCAATTGATTGAGCTAGCACATGAAGAGCATCTTGGGGTGAATGCCACCTGAAAAAACATTAAACAATACTATTGGTGGCCATCTTTGGAACCACAGGTTTGTAAATGGATTGATCATTGCAATGTGTGTCTGTTGTTGGATAAGGGCTGAAAAACTCATGAGACACCCCTACATATGATTCCCTTGTCCAATGATGCTTGTGTGAAAGTTGTTCTAGACTTTGCTGGACTGTTTTAGATGTTACCTACAAAGATAAAGTATTTGTTAGAGTTAATTGATTACTTTTCAATTGAACACAGTTCTCCTGCAGGTCGCCCCTGAACAAATATTGACAGGGTCAGGTACACTGTATAGGCCTGGGACCACCTGAGACAGCACAAAGGGCTACATTCCCTGTTTCTGGCTGGGCGGCCTACCCTTCAGAATACGGCACTGCTGCTGACAGTGGACTATGGTGTCTGCCTCCAGCTGAGATGCCTCCAGTCGACTACCCTTCATGACTTACGGTCCAATGGCAGTTTCATGTCACTACAATGAGTCTGGGACCACCCACACTGCATGCCTCTAGACATTTTTATGTACTTAAGTCTCAGAGCCACATGCAGGGCCATACATGGCTCTTTCCCTGAGGCCCAAGCCCTGCTGCATGCACTGGAGACACTTCTGAGGGCTCCATTTCCCAGAAAGATCATCACAGGTTTATACACTACCATGTAAGACAAAGTCCATAGATGCACCCCTAATGCGAAGGCAGGCCTTTGACAGATACCTTGAACCCTTCCCTAAGGAGAAAGAATGGTGATATTCCTGCTCCCAGACAAGCATTCTTTCACCCAACTATAGATTACTATTGATACATGTTAAAGTTCTTCACAACATTTGCCACACTATAGTTGCACTTTACAGGATGGGACTTGCGTAGGACACACATTGCATGAGCTGCAGGGCATTAGATGTGGATTTCATGCATTTGGCGTGGAGGTGCCCACACATTCCTGAGTACTGGTTGTCTACATTTGGCACAATTTACCTTATCACTGATTTCCCTATTCCAAGGTCTCCGATTGTTGCACTCCTGGGATATGTTGGGGAATCTGCTGGCTCATCCCTATATTACTTAACCTTGCCAAGCGCAGGATGGCGGTTCACTAGGGCAGGGGATTTGCTCCCAGACTGCTTAAATGGCTGAAGAATGTGGTATACTGTCACAAATAACTTTAACATAATAGGGATCTCATCCACGGTAAAGATATGTGACCTACCTGGCCTTTCAGGGCAAGAACAAACCCCCCCCTGGGTTAGCAGCGGGGCCAGGTGGAAGCACCTGTAGAGTGTCTTAGAAGGGCTCGTTGAGATAACTCTATGTTCAGACATATACAGCATATACCCGCGACTGTGGTTATGGGCTTGTGCATGATTTCCAACCACTGAGCATTATCCTCCACTAGTTGCAGTCCTATGCTAAGATATCAGAAATACCCCCTATTCTTTCATCACTGTGTCGCTGCCTCAATTGAAGCGCCACGTACAACAATCTGTGGATGTCTCTGCAACCTGTGCGTTAATTGTTGTAATGTAGTTACTGTATACAGTACGAGTTGTAACTTCCAGTGAACTGTTCTATGTAAGGTGTTTCTTGCAGTCAATAACAATTAAAAAATAAATAGATGATTATCCCTCTTCCAGTGACCTAGTGGAGAGGATGAACAGGTTTTTAAAGAAGGTGTCCTGATACCCATAGCTTTGGGGTGTGATGTTGAGAACTTTTTTACACATACATTTTGGTCATACCTTACAACTTCAGATAGTACTACTGCTGTTTAAACATTTAAGCTGTTACGAAATAGAGCTCCCAGGATCAAGGTGTGTCCTGACTTGATAGACTTACAAAATGGTTTGGATAATATATTACGAGATATCAGATGTTGGACTTGGCCCTTTTTTCAGGGTCATCCCAGAGCTTTTTGCCTTCCTCCTGTATTGTTTCTGACCTGTTTTTGTTGGTTTTATGACTCTGGACCCTTTACCACTGCTGATCAGTGCTAAAGTACATTTGATCTCTGTGTAAATTGTATTTATGGATTGGTGATTCCATGATTGGCATATTTGATTTACTAGTCAGACCTTAGTACAGTGCACTGTGTGTGCCCAGGGCCTGTAAACCAAATGCTGCTAGTGGGATGCAGCACTGATTGTAGCACCCACAGAAGACGCCTGTAATATGTAACTCTGACCTGCCATTGCAGAGTCTGTGTGCAGTCTGGGACTGCCATGTTGACTTGGCAAGTGCACACACTTGCCAGTCCTTAACGTTCCCTTTTCTTACATCTTAGTCACCCCTAAGGTAGGCCCAAGGTACCCCTTTGGGCAGGGTGCATTGTATGTGAAAGGTAGGGCATGCTCTGATGTGTGTAGCATGTCCTGATAGTGAATTACTCTCACTTTCGTTTTTCACTATTGCAAGGCTACCTGCTACCATAGGATAGAATGGGGAGTTTGTTTATAACATCCTATAAACATCTCTGCCCCTGGTAACAAGGTAGAAACATAAAGTGTGATATGCCTGAACTCCGAATGTTAAAATGCATCTTTTAGAGAGGGTGATTTATACATCCTGTGTTTGAAAATACCACTTTTAGAAAGTAGGTATTTTCTTGCTTAGCCATCCAGTATGCCTCTGCTAGGTTTGTGTATAGCATGTCTGGCTTTGGAGTGTCAGGGGCTGGGGAGGAGCAGTGGCTCCAGAGATCCTGATGTGTCAGGGCTGGGCTGACTAGGTCTGGTCTGCATTTGGAGTGGTGGGAGGAGTAGCATCTGCACCTGAATAGCGCTGTACCTGCCTTCCACAATGATTGCTCCGCCCCCCTGTGGTGTGTCTGGAGTCAGGGCTCACACTGACAATGGAGGTTGTTGTGCACTTGCAAAGTGCCCCACAGAACTGGTTTTGGCTGGGTACAGACACTCTCTGCCTTCAGAGAACAAAGGGTTTTTTGGGTGTAAAAAGAGGGGCCAAGACCCCAGACTTTTAGATCACTTCTGGGAAATCAAGAGGATCCTTTGCCATGGAGTAGAGCCGAAGAAGCTGAGGAGGAATACTGCCCCTGTGCTGTTTGCTGTCTGGGGTTGACCTGCAGTGGCTACTTGCTGCCAAGGAAAGGAGAAAAGGAATTTGCTGTTTGCTGTGTTCCCTGCTTGAGGAAGATCTCCAAGGACTTGAAACTGAGTTTGCCTCCTGTTCTAAAGTCTCAGGGACACAAAGACTTCATCACCAGCTCCCCTGAACTTCCTTGCTGGGAGTTCTGCCCTGCAAAGAGGGGCCTGCTGTTGTTTTGGACCGCTAGTGACTGTTTTCCGCTGGGGGCTGGAAGAATCCACGCATCGTCCTGGATCGTCGCATCGACTCGAGGCGCCAAGTTTGTCGCATCGTTGGGGGATGCAGTAAGAAACCGATGCATCACCTCCCCATGCAATAAGAAACTGATGCATCACCTCCTCTCCAGTAAGGAACTGATGCATCACCACCACTACGCAGCAGTAAGGAACTAATGCATCATCTCCCCCAGAGCAAGGAACCGATACATCACCTTCCCTGAGTGTAAGGAACCGACGCATCACCTTCCCTACGGGCCGTTTTGGTTTGTTTGTGTGACGCAGGCCAGGTACTTTGTGTGAAAGTTGTTGCAACTGCAATTTGCTTTGAACTGAGCTATTTCTACCATCTGAAAGTCATATTTTTATTACTGTATTGTGGATTTGTGTTGTTTGGACTTGTTTTGGTTTAGATAAAGATTACTTATTTTTCTAAACTGGTGTGGTTTCGCTTTGTAGTGTTTTCACTGTATTACTATACATGTTCACAAATGCTTTACACATGAGTTAAGCCTGTCTGCTCATGCCAAGCTATTTTAGAAGTGTTTCCCCCTTACCCTGACTTAAAGCAAGGGTCCCTATTTAAACAAAGGTACCTACCTCTGCCAACTAGAGACCCCCATTTCTAACATCAGGAATGAACTTGCTGCCAAAGTGTCTCTGCAACCGAACATTTGTAAAAATAATTTTGAGAAAAAACATCCTATCAATTAGGTCTTTTTTGAAGTTGGAGATTAAGTTCCAGTTCAAGAAGTCCAATAAAGCAAAGAAGGGAGAGTCAAAGTTTATGTCTCTTGTGCAAATTACTAAAGTTTCTAAAGGGGCTGTTTTAGTTTTGGGAAAAGGGTGGCGGAATAAAAGGAGTTTAGCAAAGTTATATTACAGGAACAAGATAGGAGAATTTTGTTTTGTAAGGCTGTTAATCAAGTAGTTGTTTTAGATAACACCTGGTGACTCAAGTCTGTTGAACCAACTTCTGTGTTCTCTAGTGTAGCTTCCCATTTGTCCTCAAATGCGTTTCTCAATCTTTTACTTCAAGATCTATTTACCAAATTCTCACGCAATGCAGCAGTCAAAAATGCTGCACTGGTGAGGAGGACAGAACAGGAGAGCAGTATATCTACAGAGATATGTCATTCTACCCCCCTCCCTAGTGCTGGCGCACAATCAGGCAGCCATGCACCAGACACACAAGTTTGCACCATAATGCAAGGGTGCCTGTCTGAGTCTAGCGTAGGTTTTGTATAGGGGTGGGCAGAACTCTCAGAATTTGGCTCTGTGTAAATCTACAGTTACATAAACACTTTGCGAGATTCTGCAGAGTTCCACCAATGGGACGAAATTGGTATGTTGTGCTGCTCGCGTTGTGATTTAGCGCCGGTAGCACGTTCTGCACTAAAACATCAGTGCGAATGGTACCACACACATGCCACAGCTACTCGAGTTGATTTTGCTGCCGCTCTAATAGATTTTCTACTCAAGCGGCAGCCTTCTAACCACGAATGATTGTGACCGCCCGCAACCGTCCACATTAGAAAAATATCGCCGGATGTCCTCCGAGCGACTAGAAAACACGCTAGAGGACACCAAATCTCGATTGGAGACTTTACCTTTCTAGAGCCACATGCGAGAAAAACATCCACCACGCAACAATTGGCGGAATTTGGCCAGCACTCTGTGTTACAAGAGTTAGGCGGAGTCGCTAAAATTCTGCCAATTTCACGGGCGGGGTGAATATTCCATCCACCCCTAGTTTTGTACTGGAAGGGCACCCTTCCAGTACAATATACTATCCTTAACTAACTTTTAAACTTTTCCCACGTTATATATATGCGTACAGTGCAGCACACATGCAAAGTCGGAAAAGAAAAGAGAAATATGAGCATTTCTCCATGATGGCACCTATTTGAAATATCACTGGAGTCAAGCTAGCCTGGCTGATGAGGGTTGAAACCTTGAAACCTGTCCTAGGATGCTTGTTTCCAGTCCAGTGAGGACCTGGCCTGGCAGTTTGGGCTGGACGGTTCCCATAAAGAGCAGGGTCAAGAATGATTTGCATATGGCTGGGTTCAAACTAGAATGGCATGGGGAGCAAAAAAACAATGGATTTAGGCCCAGACCTCTGTACTGGGGTGAATGTATGACATTGTTCTGCCTTCTGTCCATCAATTGTTCTTTTTGCACCTATTTGAAATGGGCACAATTTTCTGTCGCAAAACCCTACCTACTTTTTTTAGTAGATAGGGCTTTGCGTCAAAAATCATGGGTCATTGCATGGGAACACCTATGCAGCTTCCATGGAATGCCCCCTTGCTACTAATCACTGCTTTGCGTTACTTTAAAGTAAATTTTCAGCACAAAACAAGTTTTGAGATGGAAAGTAAATTGGGACAAAAGATTTTACGTTGATTTGTCACTTTTATGAAGCAAACATGGGGCAAAACCTTAGTAAATACACCCCTTCTTCTTCAGCCTCCGTGTCACGTTTGCTTACATCTGATGATACTTCTTCAGTGCTTCCCAGGGCGCACAGTGTAGCTGGCAGTTGTAGTTCTGATTCTGAAGTTTTTACACTTCCACATATGGTGCTTGGTTCTCCACTAGTACAGATGTTTTCTTTTCCTTCTACTGCTGTGCAAATGTATTCTTCTCGCTCTACTCGCAATCCCTCTATGCTTGCTAGGTTTAAGGATTCCTATTTGCATTAATCTTTTTTTCTTTGTTTGTTAGAGGGGGACAGGGATGTAATAATAAGTGATTGTGTTGTTTGCTTTTGTACATGTAGTGTATTGTGCATTTGCAATGCACCTGCACTTACCTGAAATTACCCGTTTACTCTTGTCCTGGGTTCTACGCTCGAGTACAAGTCTCTGCCTGCTTTTCGGCCATACAAGCCAATGGACCTGGTTCAGGCATCTGTTTAATTAGAAGTCAATGGGCGAAATACATTCTCTCGATAATTTTTTTTTTAATCTCCCACTTTTCTCATCTAAAATGTTGACAAGTATATGTTGGTGAATTGTTCTTCTTAGTCACTTAAGCCCGAACTTCAGACGGAACAGACTGCACTTGTCGTAGGCTTCCTAGTTATGTATTAAACTGAAATTTTAACTACTGCAACTTTTGGAGACTCATTCTTCCTTGCATCCACCATTTATGTAAAACAAAACAGTGATGATACAGAGTATACCGGTATGACCTATATTTTAGTCTCCCTAGTAAAACAAAAATCAGAAAAAACACTTAAAACCGGTATTTTCCCCTTTTTAGTTTAAACCGTACATCCCAAAAGACCAGAGTCAGGAGGGTGATTCCCGATTTTTAAGGCAAACATCATGGCACGAGTCGGGGCACTTTTTTCACAGTGTAGATGCTGTCCACCCTGCCAAGAAGTTGGACCCCACTGAAAAAGATGCTGAATTCGTACCGGTGTAATTGCCAAACACCCGGACACTTTCAGCAGCGCCTGCACATTGTTATCTGCTTTCGATCTACAACAACGTGCAGGTGGGGATGGGATGGGGCTCTCATTTCTGACTCCTGCTGGGCCCATAACAAAGGCCGAATCTGAGGGGTCATCTGGTCACCTTTTGTTCGAGTCTCCTGGCTGGGAGCAGTCAGGAGCCTTACACCTAGAAGCAAATGCAGCAGAGGGGAAACAAAGGCTCACATCTTGTTAGCAATTCACACATACTTAAGAGAGGTAACTTTTCCCTTTGTTCAGGCTCTGTTTAGGAGATATGTATGCACTGTAAGAATGTCAGATGTGTTGATCTATCCTGGTATTTGCACAAAATAAATAGCATTTATATAGCGCATATTACGCCTGAGGAGGCGTTGTAATAACTTAAATATCACTATTTTTTCTTTTAAAGCACTATGGCTAGAGGAAACTTTACGCTAACAAAAGGCAACATTGTTTTATGTGTAGCGTACAAAAGTGTGAATATTCTGCCTAAATCAGGAGGGTTTGCAAGTATACTCAAACTATGCTCAAATGTACTCATGATACACCTGCTAAACATATATGTGAGGGCTTAAGATCTGATGTCACTTCTTGTGATGCAACTTCCTGTGATGCCACGTGTTGTGATGTCACACACCGCGATGTCACGTACCGTGATGTCGCGCGCCGTGATGTTGCGCGCTGTGATGCTACTTGCATACTGATTAAACTAGGTTAGTCCCCCCATTTCTTTTTTAGGTCTCGGCTAGCATGGGCTGCGCACATGCGCAGTCTCGCTGGCGAGATTTAACGTTTGTAGGTATTTTCTGTGAAGGGCTTTATGCCCCACACCTCTTTTCCATTGGCTGGCGTCACCGTTTATGCTAAACGGTGGCCAGCCATTGGAAAAGAGCTGTTCATGACGTTTTTGTTAGGCTTTTTGAGCCGTCCCATTTGGACGGGCTCGTCTGCCTTCCTTGCGTTGTAAAAGGATTCTTATCTTTATGGGGCCATGTGTTTAAACACATGGCCCCATAAAGACAAGAGATCCTCGTTCACTTTCGGGACCGCGTCGTGCTTGTTGAAATTGTGAATGTGTAATTGCCTGGGGAAGGATTTAAGATTCTGCAGGCAGTCACAGACGCCGAGAAATGAGGGCTAACCTCGTCAAACGAACACGGAATAATTCTATTTCCACCGAGAGAGGCCCCCGTGCCCCCTCCCCAAGGCGAGCATAGATTCTATCCAAATTAGCCTTTTCCGTTGTCGTTCCCGCGTCATTTTCTTGTTAGTTTTCTGAGACAGATGGACCCCAAACTATTCTGAGCATTGCCTCAGTGGCCTTAGGAGCAGCCATGTACTTCTTTCCCATTTGAAGAAATTAAATGTATTTGGTTCTGCTATATGTCTGTGCGTGGACACAGATTAGGTGTAGGGGAGTGTGGGGGAATCATATATTGCAAATGAGTTATATGGTGTGTCTAAACAGGGGCCACTTTTTAGCTTCCTAGTTCTCCAATGGGGGCCACTTTTATAATGGTGCCCAGGCCTATTTTGTGTTTGAGTCCTCCTGCTGGAGAACAGACATATTTGGAGTTTTTGCCTTTTAGCACAATGGGCTGAGGCTGCACAAGACCTCACGTTTCCTCTCTCTCTCAGGCAGCACGAGCAAACACAAGGCACTTCCTGTTATCTGTAGTAGAAAAGCAGCAACACTTTAAGCGACGGAGGGAAGAGCGGGGGCAGCGAGGGTGAGACATTCCGATGCCTGGACCTCATTGCGAAGCGAACGGTTTTGTGGCGCGCGCAGGATGTACAGCGGGCGTTAATCTCGTGACTCGTGAAAGGTGAATGGGTCAAAAGCAGAAATTTGCTGGAGATCAGGGAGCTGGCAGCTAACCTCTTTTTTATCAGTCTCCTGATAGGGCATCCTAGCCGGGGGTCGCAGGGGCCTTGGGGCGGGGGAGGCAGCAGGGGACAGATACGTCAGCCACAAGGCACATGGCGGGATTGAAGTCTATGGCTCAGGGCCAAGCGTCGCGGGCACCTGAGGAACGCGCTCTCTTGTTACTCACTGAAGCATCAGGAGGTGAGAGCGACCTGAAACTTGAGAACGATAACGGCCCTGCTCGTGGTCGTGGCAACAAAACATATGGAGCACATCTTCCGTGTGATAGTTCGTCAATATGACTGAGAGACCCGGGCATGTTCCCTGCGGAGCGAGATCTGGTCAGAAGGCTGTTCCCATGTTTGTGAAGATGAACTTGCAAGATCATAATGTTCCAACTTCCAGTAAATGCCACGTTATGGTATTTGAGTAGGACCACTGGTGTTATGCAGCAACAGAGGATCATCAAATTATGTGGCAAGGGGACTAAACTATGCGGCGAGAAAAAGGCTAATTATGCTGTATATTGTGGCAGTATCATTTCTTTTTTTTTTCATTTTAAAACACATTACTCTTATCTGGACAAAAGGCTTCACCTCATTAGTACCAGTTTAACACCTACATTCAGCGCTTGAAGAGTTACCAGTTAATATTTGTAAAGGATCTTCCCATACTGCATCACCACTGTGCTTTCTTTTGGTAACCTTGAATCCGTTTTGGTTAGATATTTTTTTTGCTAAAATCTGAAAATTATGCAGCAGTAGATTTTTTTTATTTTATTTATTTTACAGAGTTTTATATAGCGCGAACTTAACCCGAATTGGGTAACAGAGCGCTTTACATTTCACCGGTTGTATTACATGAGGACACAATTAGGAATTGTTAAGAAAGATGAATTATGTGGCAAGTGCATTAAATCCATAATTGACGTTAAACACAGAAGCCACATATTCGTATAAATCCAGTGCCCTCGTATATATGTGTATATATGTGTACTGACACACGTGTTTCAAGGGTATAGCGCCTACTGTTGAATATGCTCAATGAGCAGATCACAGGTTTGACCCTTCTTCTTATCAATAGCATTATTATAATCATAACTAACATTCACTTGAGCATCAAAAGAGAACTCAGTATAAGGAGTGCACCAAAAAGGTGGTGATCATTTTCACTGCTCATTTGTGCAATGCACTAAGATTTCGAATTGAGGACATTTATTTTGTATCCAGTTTTATTTGCTCAGCCTATTTGTTTTCCAGTGAAAGGCATTACAAAGTAATAAAACACAAGGTTGGTAATTAGACCACAGAATGTATATACTACTCACTGAACATTTTGTGAATGGAAATGACAGTTCAGGAAGCAGATGCAAATCACCACTGTCACTGTAGGCCGGGTTGGGATAGTGACCACCACCAGCAAGAAGCACTTTATCAATGGCAAGGTAAAGGAAAGAGTATGGTACAGCTGGTGCTACATTACCACACTTCCAGATCCGGTAAGAGTATTACCACATTGCTGCATTACCCCATGATTTAGTGCCCTACCCTAAAAGGGAGCTCAGCCTTGATATGCTGGTGAAATGGTGTGAGCAAGCACTCTCCAGTTGGCTTTGGATGTTTTGGAACACCACATAAAAAATAAGAAAAATGGTGGCTGCACTTTGCTGTGTATCCCCAATTTGTGGTGATGCATGCACGCGGATATTTCATCATGCTAAACTACCATAGCTTCATTAGACTTTTGTATGTGTACTCGCAAATACATGTCATCATGTTCTTTTTTGCATTTTTTGTACTTTTTGTTGCTGCACTAACGCAGTGGTAAAAAGCATTTATTTTTGCTGAAGCCACATCAGATCGGGAAGAAACATTTCAAAGTCAATAGGTTGAAAAGCAAGACCTTTTGGCTTTGCCAATGCTTTTCACATAAGCAGAGTTTTTTATAATCTATATTTGCATAACTGTTTGGCAGTATTGCATGTTTTTGTTTGATTGACCTATGCTTGGAGAAATTAACACGGGCACAGCATTGCCAGTGCATAGAGCCCGGGGGTTGTGACCTCTGCACTGAATACAAAGGAGAAACCTCACGAACAAGGCCGAGGAAACCGAATTGGCGCGAGTTCCGAGAGGGAGAGGAATTACAATGTAAACAATTTGAGAGATTCCAGTAAAAGGAAGCAATCCAGCCTTACAGTTTATCATTTTTACTTGATTTACTTCCTGTCAGTGTTAACGTACGGTGACTAGGATGCCGCCAAACGATTGTCTAAATCATTAGGGACCGAGTGTTTATTCATCTAGTACGTCATCAAGGAGCGGCAAGAAGCCAACAATCATTTTGTATATTTATTTATTATTTATACCGACGACATTCCGATCGATGGAAAACTTGCTGATTTTTTGTGAAAAGTTGTGCTTCAGTTGCCTTTGCCAAAAAAGGTTTAAAATTCTAACGAGACATAATAGTAATAATGTTGAGTGGGCGGGTGAGTGACCGAGGAGCCTGAGGTGGGGGAGGAATAATAAAATGGAAGCAACTTGGGAAGCAAAGGATGAGGTGGGGGCTGGGTGTGGGACCCGCTCTATACAGTGCTGTTGTTTACTTGTCACACTTCGGTTAATGGTGAGAAGTCAACAGAGACGAACAATGTTGAGTGGGCGGCTGAGCGACCGAGAAGCCTGAGGCGGTGCACATAATAAGTGGGATAAGGGAGGGGGGTAGGGCACGTTGCACGCACTTAGGTGGAGAGAGGCACGCAGGCTGGCAAAGGGTGTGCACTTTCGCGGCCGCTTTGATGTTCTCAGTGGCCGCGTGGCTCACTGAGAACATCAAAGCGGCCGTGAAAGTGATCACGCAGGCTGACAAATGGTGCGCGCGCCCGGCGCACATGCACTGTAGCAGGAGGCCTGAAAAAAGCCACTAGTTTGCACTTTAAAAACCCACTTACTAAAACTCTCACCAGAGCAGCACTAAAGCGCTGGCACAGGCGAGACCTAAAAAAGGAACTGATGATCTTTGTGAGCAGTAGGAACATCTGTGTGGATGCTGAAAAGTAGACGGACACAGCTGGCCTGCTGTTTATAAGGGGGGAAACATAGTAAACACTGATCAAACACTGATTGGAACGAAAAACCGAGCAGGTGAAAGTAAACACTGGCATCCAGTTCAAAATCAGACCTGGAAATAGAAACCTCATGTGCTGTAATTGCAGGATGGTATGAATAGAGGTACTGTACATTAGTCCCATAGCATGCCCAGGGACAGGACACCTGTCTGCCAAGACTTGAACTTCAGCCCAGGCTAGGAATTTATAAATACACAGGATGTGATACTAGAAAAAAAAAAAAACTCGCTCATTTGGTCTGCACATATCCTTCAAATATTGCAGCACTAAACGTCCTTGTATAGTCTTGGAATTTACCTTGGTTGTCACCCAATAATTACTGACCATTGGGAGGTGCAGGTGTTTTGGAAATCAATTTCTTAGTTGCTCAGGTTTCCTGGTTGCTCATGCCCCTTAGATTATCTACATTGTAAGATTTTAAATTTGGATTTTACATTCTGCCCCTCACATAAATGACCCAAGTATCAGTTGTATGCTGACACCTCTTCACCACCGATCCCTATTCCCAAACTTGGGGTCTCTCTAGAGTTTGCCAGAGCAGGAGCGTTGCTGTAAGTTAGCAGTGCCCCCGCTGTGCAAAACTCGGGTTTCCCCGCTCTGTTTAGAGTCGGGGGAAGCAATGTGCCTTTACCAGTGGTGCCTCTGCAGCTCCATCAGTGCAAACCTCTCACCTGAAGCCACTCCACCAAATGTGCTTCCAGGTCACAGTAACAGTCGCCCGCCATGTTTAGGGCAAGACAACAGTCGCTGACTTGTCTCTCCATGTCCAACTTGCAAAGCATGGGACAATATAGACTGGCCCCCACACCAGAGAAAAATCTCCCTGAACATTAGGGCCATTTGCTTTTTATTTAGAAAAATACAACTCCTGCTTAGGAAGACTCCCTCCAGACACCCAAGCCCCATTAGGTCATCATGTTCATACTACACACAGCCATCACCCTCTCTACTACTACTGAGAGCCCACTACCTGTAGAATCTCAAACCCTGCAGAGGGTGGTGAAGACCCTATTACAGAAAGCCTTTGTCCTGAGTAGAACTCTTCACAGAGAGCCCAAACACTGCACATACCCAAGCCCTATAAGAAGGTCAAAGCAGTTTGTAAAAAGCTTACACAAATAAGCAGCACAGAAGCTATAGAAAACTAGTCCCTCACTAACTATCATTCATTGTCAGAAGCTGCTTTGGATGATGTCATCAGTGAATCCGAGGGTCACCACATCATTATATAAAGATAAACTTAGTGACTTTGTCAAGAGTCACCACATCATTATTTGAAGGCAAGCTTATTAGCCTCAACAAGGGAGCACCACATCATTATACAAGGCAAGTTTATTGGCTTTGTCAAGTGATCACCACATCAATGTATGAAAGCAACATTATTGGCTTTGTCTACAATATGATATGGGTGCAAAAACGTTAATGCAGCCATAACACCAACCACAAGGAAGCTCTGCTGAACAGCAACAGTTCCAACAGTAGAAGGGCTTAAAGCAGTATCAACTCTTTCCCAGGTTATGTTGTATATATCCCAGGAAAAATAGGGATACTTTTAAAAATGATTTCTGTGGGCTGCTGTACCCGCAGCAGCCCCTCCCTCCCCCGACAACATTATTATAACAAAATGGTGGTCTCCCTGACCACATTAGGGCACCAAATAGCAAGAACAAATAGGTAAATTAGCCCATGATGGACATTATGGGGCGATTCTTGTCAGGAACAGTGAATAATGAATGAGGGACATTGGTCTTTCATTTATTATTTCATTTTAGCAGCCTTGGGCCACATTCCTTATTTTAACAAAAATCCGATTGGCCGCACTCTGCTAGCCCTATCAGCGTGTTACCCCAAAGAATTGTGGTCCATCAAGTAGCGTCGGCGGGTACGCCTATGCCAAAAGTTTAAAATGAAAATGAGTGTCGCGTTAGCCATCCCTGGACACGTGTTTCGAGGTAGTTGCCTCTCGTCAGCAGGGAGTAGGTATGTGTGTGGGGTTGCTGCGTAGGCTGCCAAAAAATATTCTCAGGTAAAGTACCACTCAAGGCGCGCAGGTGCGTAGCCATGGGCTCGTCAGCCCCACCGGCTCAAGGGAGCCTGAATATAAACAAAAATCCGATTGGCCGCACTCTGCTAGCCCTATCAGCGTGTTACCCCAAAGAATTGTGGTCCATCAAGTAGCGTCGGCGGGTACGCCTATGCCAAAGTTTAAAATGAAAATGAGTGTCGCGTTAGCCATCCCTGGACACGTGTTTCGAGGTAGTTGCCTCTCGTCAGCAGGGAGTAGGTATGTGTGTGGGGTTGCTGCGTAGGCTGCCAAAAAATATTCTCAGGTAAAGTACCACTCAAGGCGCGCAGGTGCGTAGCCATGGGCTCGTCAGCCCCACCGGCTCAAGGGAGCCTGAATATAAACAAAAATCCGATTGGCCGCACTCTGCTATCCCTATCAGCGTGTTACCCCAAAGAATTGTGGTCCATCAAGTAGCGTCGGCGGGTACGCCTATGCCAAAAGTTTAAAATGAAAATGAGTGTCGCGTTAGCCATCCCTGGACACGTGTTTCGAGGTAGTTGCCTCTCGTCAGCAGGGAGTAGGTATGTGTGTGGGGTTGCTGCGTAGGCTGCCAAAAAATATTCTCAGGTAAAGTACCACTCAAGGCGCGCAGGTGCGTAGCCATGGGCTCGTCAGCCCCACCGGCTCAAGGGAGCCTGAATATAAACAAAAATCCGATTGGCCGCACTCTGCTAGCCCTATCAGCGTGTTACCCCAAAGAATTGTGGTCCATCAAGTAGCGTCGGCGGGTACGCCTATGCCAAAAGTTTAAAATGAAAATGAGTGTCGCGTTAGCCATCCCTGGACACGTGTTTCGAGGTAGTTGCCTCTCGTCAGCAGGGAGTAGGTATGTGTGTGGGGTAACACGCAGGTAGGTCAGCAGTGTGCGACCATTTTGGATTTAGTTATTTAGTGGCTCCTTGAGCCGGGAGAGCCGACGGGCTCTAGGTTACGCACCTGCGTTGCTACGAGAGGTACATACCTGATAATGATTTTAGCAGCCTACACAGCAACCCTGCACTCTTTCCTACTCCCTGCTGACGAGAGGCAACAACCTCGAAACACGTGTCCAGGGATGGCATACGCTATTCACACTTGCACTCACGACACGAGCATAGGTGTACTCGCCGACGCTGACTACAGGGACCACAGTTCTTTGGGGTAACACGCAGGTAGGTCAGCAGTGTGCGACCATTTTGGATTTAGTTATTTAGTGGCTCCTTGAGCCGGGAGAGCCGACGGCTTCTAGGTTACGCACCTGCGTTGCTACGAGAGGTACATACCTGATAATGATTTTAGCAGCCTACACAGCAACCCTGCACTCTTTCCTACTCCCTGCTGACGAGAGGCAACAATCTCAAAACACGTGTCCAGGGATGGCATACGCTATTCACACTTGCACTCATGACACGAGCATAGGTGTACTCGCCGACGCTGACTACAGGGACCACAGTTCTTTGGGGTAACATGCAGGTAGGTCAGCAGTGTGCGACCATTTTGGATTTACACATTCCTTATTTTGTTGTTTGGGTGTACTGGTTTCACCCGGGACACCCACAACTGTAAATAATTTTGGGTACTGCCCTTACGCCCCCATTGCTCTGTTGGCTTCCTTGCCATCACTCCTGCTGGGTGCTGGAAGGAGCTGGCTTCACTTGTTTGCTCCCGCCCGATTCCTAACAGCTTTTCTTTCTGTGCTGTGTTCCCTGCACCCAAGATCAACACACAGGTGGATATTTACAAGAAAATGCCGGAGTGCTGTGTTGTGCCAAATTTAGCAAAGCTGCGCCAGACATTTTCAAAACGCAGGGATGCGTTGCATTTATAAAAATACTGCGCCCTCATGCGCTTGCCCTAGCACTAAAAAAGCTGCCTAGCGCCAGCGCAGGCACCCTTGCGCCATGTTGCAAGAGTGCCTGCACTGCAGGGGTGATTGTTTATGTGCAGAAACGAATACCTTCCTGCACATAAACAATCAATAATGGTGATTTGCTGTACACTACAACCATCCCAGTTCCTCAAATATGCACAGCTCAGACACGCATGGCAAGAAGAAAACAAAGATGACACCCCACTGCCAGAATATGCACCGCTAGAGGGGAGACTGCACCAGGGGCATATTACGAACAAACCAGTATCACTTACATTCAAGACCCTGAACAATAATGAACCAGACAGACTGGGAAAGCTGAGGTCTACTTGGGAAGGCAATTTGGCACACAAGAAAACATAGACTGGGAGGCAGCCTTGATGCACCCTAGGAAGGTGGCGACTAAATCACGACTTCGCCTCATTCAATACAAAATACTACACAGGGCCCACTATGACCGAGTTAGACTATATAAGACAGGACGAGAGAATTAACCTAAATGCCAGAGGTGTGGACACGGGCAAGGCGACTTTCACCATATTATTTGGGAGTGCATCGAGATACAGGCCTATTGGAAAAAGATAACACAGGAACTGAGCAAAATACAAGAGGTCACTATACCCCTAGTTCCCAAATTTATATTCTTGGGCATTCCAAATGACGTTGATCTGGGTAGTCCATAATTAATCTTTACCACAGCGGCACTGGGGCGAAAAGGGATGTAGCGAGGAAATGGGGTGCCATAAACACACCAACGCTCCGAGAGTGAAGAGTAGGGATGGATATGTATATGGTGGCCAAAAGCGTCACCTACAAGGCAAAGGGTTGCTAGAAGAAATTCCACAAGGTATGGGGCAGGTGGAGGAAATATTATGGCCTTGATGTAATATTAGGGGACACTCAAATGGCCCCCAGAGGGATAGCTCTTCCAGGGTTAACAACAAACTGAGGGTATCGCGATACTCAAGGGACGGGGAAGCAGTATGGAAATGTTAAAAATCTTTGGTCGGTGCGTGGTTATGCAACAAAGGGGTCCGCAAAGGCTATAAAGATATACTGTTTCGTATGCTGATTACTAAACATAAGATACTGTGTGACTGTAACTGAATCTTGTTTTGCTTTTATTGTTTTTGAAAATAATAAAAACATTTTTTTTAAATGGTGATTTGATCTTTCTATGCATGCTGCAGAATGCAGTACACATAGAAAGAGCAAACAATGAGGAGAAAATAATATTTTCTCCTCGTTGCGCCATTCTAAGACAAAGTATCACCTGGCCTTCGTTTTTGGTGCTACCCCAGCCTTGTAAATCTGGGGCCGCATCAAAAAGCAGTGGGTTTTGCAGTGGAAAGCCCACAGCAACAACGAAAGCCCCTTTCATGCAGAGGACTGCAACAGAAAGGGGCATATTTACAAGGTGTCATTAAGCCATGTTAAGTGGCTTAGCGCCACCTTGTAAATATGGGGAATGCTGCAACACCACCAGAGCGTCAGAAAAAGTGACGCTCCAAAGGCGTTACGTGCTTGTAAGTATGCCCCACAGTGTCTTAGGAATGGGGTCTTGTCTTGCAGTCAGGCCACATGGGTTGGGAACCCCAGGCCATTACATGGCTCAGGGAGGTGGGCCAACACCCCACTCTCTGAATACAAATGAGCCCCAGGAAATGGGGACCCCAGAGCCAATTAAATGTCTCGGGAGGGGGCTGCCTGTCCTGCTTCCTAAATATGCAGTGCCTCAGGACCCAGGGGATGGGGCACAGGAGCCATTAAATGCCTCAGGACGCAACCCCCATTTTCAATTAGGTTTACCATAATGCGCTTGTAAAGTGGTGATTATATCCAATTTAAGTTGAACGAAGAAAACAGGAAGCGGATTCAATCCAGTAAGTCGTTTATTACAAGTCCGGCTAAACACGGGAGTACTGCTGCTCTTGTCAAAGTACAACTGTCGAATGCCAAGTAACTGTAGTGCCCTTACTGAGCAGACACGGCACGAGAGATGCAACCTCAAACATAAACATGTTTGAAGGTACACTCACGAGCAGCGTCTGCGCGAGTATGGAATACACAGCATGACAGAGGAATAAACATGAAAGAAATACCAAAGCACAACATGACATAAATAAAGAATGAAACCATACCTTTACATCATCTCCTTACCCATAAAAATGAAACAAAGTCTAAAATAAAACAGTATTTTACGACATATAATAATCCTTGAATCTAGTAGGAATGGAACAATTGCGATTAGGTTTAGACGAGCTGGCGGTCGTACTTGAAGAAGAAACACTAGGTTGAGGAACAGGAGACGCTTGTGAAGAAGTGGAAATGACCATTGAAGAGGATAAATCCTGAGAGACAACATTGTCAGATGAAGCTCCTAAAGGAAAATGTGAACAGTCATAGTCATCTGTGGAAGAGCTCTTGCAAGTAATAATTCTATTGGCCTGTGCTTGTGAAATTTTAACCACAGCTCTTTTACTCCACCATCCTTTCCGTCCCAAGAAAAGTGAACCTTTTGAAGTTTTGACAATTTGAATGGGTAAAGAAAATTTAGATTCTCCTTTCATAACCTTTTTTGGGTTCTTGAGCAAAACCCAATCTCCAATCTGAAAATCTTTAGTGAGTAAAGAACATTGCGAATTAAAATATTTCTTTTGAACGTTCTGTTTGATGAATACATTTTCCTTCATCATAACTTTGTCCTGACATGCCAAACATGAAGTATCATCCTTCTTGATAAGACCAGTTATCCAGTTAGGACAAATGTTACCATTTGGATTTCTCTTTTTAAGTAGTCTGAAAGGAGAAATCCCCGTTGTGGAGTGAGGAGTGACCAAATAGGACCAAATTTTCTTTCTTAAAAATAATTCAACAGGAAGGTTACAAGCCAAAGCTGACTGAATACCCTCTTTTAGAAATCTGTTCATCCTTTCAATGAGTCCATTTGATGAAGGTGAGTAGAGAGCCACTTTTAGATGTTTGACATCATGAGCTTTGAAGAAATCTTGTAAGGTTGTTGAGCAAAAGTGCGAACCATTATCTGTAACAACCTCTTTGGGAGAACCTTCTGATTGAAAAACTCTGTTCAAGAATTTTATAACAGCAATGGAATTAGGAGAATCACAAAAATCAAAATCGACCCATTTTGAGTGATAGTCAATGAGCGAAATGATGTAGCGTTCACTGCCAGGAAGAAGATTGAACGGGCCAGCAAAGTCCATAGCAATCTTTACCCATGCCTCCTCAGGAACGGGTACCGGGTGAAGAGGAAGTTTGCTGATCTTCCAGTGCTTATCAGAAAGTAAACAAGTTTCACATGTATCAATCCACTGAGTGACATCTCTGTCTAAAGCAGGCCACCAAAAATGTTCCTTAAGTTTACTACAAGTTGCTCCAACTCCTAGATGTCCATCATGAGCAGATTCAATTAATTTACTTCGAATAGAAGAGGGAGGAATACATTGGTCACCACGCATTAAAATTTCATTAACAATAGAAAGGTCATCTGAAACTTGAGCATACGACTTTAATGAAGCAGGAAGGGAACGTTCTCTGGGCCAGCCAGAAATAATCATGTTCCTGACTGCTTGTAAAATTTGGTCATTATCATATGCTTGAAGCCAATCAGATTGTGACAATGCGGGAAAAGTGGACAAAGAGTCATTAATAGATGCCACTACACATTCTACTTCATCAAATTTTGGGTCAGGAAGATCATCTTTTAAGGGAAGTCTAGAAAGACAATCCGCTCTGACATTGAGACCACCAGAAATATGCCGAATAGTGAAATTATATTCATGTAGTCTGGAAAGGATGCGTACTAACCTAGCAGAGGCTTTACCAGTACCATTTCCGTTGAGAAGATGCAAAAGTGGTTTATGATCACTTAACAGAATAAAATGGCACCCCCAAATGAAACTTTTAAACTTTTCAACGGCCCAGGAGCAAGCAAGTGCCTCTCTTTCTATGGTGCTGTAATTTCTTTCAGCAGAAGAGAGAGACCTAGAGGCGAACCCTATGGTGTTCTCTTTTGCACCAAACCATTGCAATAAAACAGCTCCCAAACCCAATTGACTTGCGTCAACAGAAATGTGGCACTTGACCCCAGGGGTGAATGAAGATAAAACTGGGGAATTAGAGATAACCTTTTTGATTAGATTGAAGGAGATATCCAATTCATTCGACCAAATAAATTTCTCATTTTTCTTTAAAAGATTACGTAATGGTTGTACTATTTGGGAATAAGCCTGAATGAACCTTGAGTAATATTCCGTCATGCCTAAGAAGGATTTAAGAGCATCTTTATCTTTGGGTACCTGAACATTAGAAATGGCCTGGGTTAGAGAAAATTTTGGTTTGATACCATTTGAGGAAATTGAATGACCTAAGTAATCCACCTCAGATTTGAAAAATTTACATTTGTCTTGACCTAATGTGACGCCTGCATCTCTAAAGCGTGTAAGGACTTCTTTGAGTGTTCGAATATGTTCATTTTTATTTTTAGTAAATATTAGAACATCATCCTGGTAGGCCTGAACACATTTGATGTTCTTAAGTAGACAATCCATAAACTTCTGAAAGACGCTGGCCGCGGAGGCTAGCCCAAAAGGTAGTCTTAGATATTTATATGCTCCAAAAGGAGTAATGAAAGTTGTCAAGGTGGTGGACTGAGGAGACAGAGGAATTTGATGGTATGCGCTGCGAAGGTCAAGTAAGGTGAAATATGTTGAACCATTAATACCAGTAAGAAGATCTTGAATTTTGGGAAGGGGATGACAATCAATGAGTATATTTTGATTGAGGGAGCGAAGGTCAGCACAGAGACGGATACTGGAATCTTTCTTCCTTACAATCACAATGGGACTAACCCACTGAGAAGAGTCTGTTGGTTCAATAATGCCTTCTGATACCATTTTTTCTAATAAACTTTTTAAATCATCCCTTACACTAAGAGGAATGGACCTTAGTTTATGTGCAACGGGTATAGCACCTGGTTTTAGTTTAATCAAATGTTCAAATTTTTTGATTTTGGCAATTTTTGAATTAAAAACTTGAGGGAATTGTGTGATAATGTCATTGATAATTTGTTCATTGTCATCTGAAATAGATGCAATATCAGTATCATTTACTTGAACAGGATTTTCTGATCCAGGGACAAGTTTCAAACCCATTTTTGCTAAGTCCTGCCAGCCTACTATGTTTTTACCATCTATTGCAACGTATACTTTAGTAATAGTTTGTCTACCAAGACACGAGATATTTGACATGAAAAATCCCAGCATGTCTATGTCTGTACCTCCATATGCCTTAGGAACAATATCAAGTTTTGAAAGAGACATAGAAGCAGCCCATAATCTGTCAAATAGAACATTAGAAATGATTGTGACAGGAGCACCTGAGTCCGCCATCATGTCAATTGATTTGTCATCAATGATAACTACACATGTTGGATCTTTAGCGTGTTTATGGGTGGATAAGTCCTCACAAAGATCAATGGCTAAAATTTCCCTTTTTGCAATGTTATTTGAGGAAAAGTCTATGGTACTAATATTCATATTTTGTAATGAGGACTCAAGGGGAGCAACATCAAATGAGGAAGCATGAGCATTAAGTTCCGGATATTGAAATTCTTGTGAGGAAATAGAACCAACATGCACAGATCGTTTGCCTCTACAAACTGAGCTAAAGTGCCCTATTTTGTTGCAATTTGTGCATTTCTTTCCTAAAGCGAAACACGTGGGACTATTGCTAAGATGTGTTCTAGAGCCACATCTATAACAAATAGTGGTGGGTTTCTTATAAAATGGTTTTGAAAATTTGTTTTTCACAGCAATAGCATTCACAAACATGTCATTCTGTACCAAATTTACAGGTGTAACATTTTCATTTGCAATACATTTCGATGAAACAATGCTTCTCTCAATACTTTTAGCCATATCAATAACTTCTGACAGGGTAGGATCTCTACAGCTTAAAATACGCTCCTGAATTTTCTTGTGATAGCAACTATATACAAATTGATCCCTTATGTACATATCTAATGAGGCACCAAAATTACAATCAGCTGATAAGTTTCTAAGGACAGAGATAAAGTCTTCTACAGTTTCATCACAATTTTGTTTACGTTTCATGAAGTTATAGCGTTCAAGTATGACATTTGGTTGTTCCAGGAATTTTTTGTTAAGTCTCTGAATGGCGTCAGTATATACATTCCAACCATCACCATTACCAGGAGGGGGTATTGTGGTTGGTAAATTATCAAAGGTCTGACGACCAGCTTTTCCCAAGTGACTATAAAGTATTGCTAATTTCCGTTTGGCAGGATATTCTTCTGCGGCAATGGCGATCAAATAGCTTTCAAAGCTTCTAAACCATGTCTTCCAAGGTTCCACAGGTTTGCCATTAACAGGTAAAAAATTGTTTAACTGTACGATATTCTGGTTGTTTGCCATGTTAAATAAATGTTAACAATTCTTTTGTTGCTTATTTTAAATATATATATATATATATATATATATATATATATATATATATATATATATATATATATATATATATATATATATATTTTTTTTTTTAAATATTTCTCCTTTGACTATATTTAAAAATCAGTTGAATAAATAATTCCTTCTTTTAAATTCCTTATTTTTGTTAAAATGTTATTTCCCTTTTTTGAGATTAAACTTTAAATGAAGTACATACCATGTCAGGTGCTTTTTATAATGAAGAAAGTCTGATTTCCTTGTTTGCAGTAAGTGTCGGTTGAAAAATCTGCTAACTCTTTATTTCTCAACCAGAACGAGTTAGCATCCGTTTATGAGGCCTCTCTTTTTTTTTTTTTTTTTATTGAAACAGACACCACCGCTGCGTGAAACGCGATGATGTAGGAAATACAGGTGCACGGAAGCGAAGCCTCTGTTTTAACAGTCAGAGATGAAACTGATGTGAAGCTTTTCCTTTGACGATCAGCGTCAATATGTTTTGGATCATTTCTCCGTTCTTCGTGATGTCGTCATCACGTTATTTTTTTTTAAGCCTTCAATCCGTATGTGTTGCGTTGCAGGGATCAACCAAAGTGCTCTTAATTCAGTAAAAACTGAACAACGGGTCGTTTTTTCTTCGAAGAAAGCCTGTTTGAATTCCCAAATCCAAGGCGCAACAATGAAAGCGGCAATACAAGGTAGGACAACTTCATTTGTTACGAGCGCGTAGCCCGCAGCCTTTTAAAGTTGTCTTTTGGTGAAAAACCGGACCATCCCGTCGCCAAATGTAAAGTGGTGATTATATCCAATTTAAGTTGAACGAAGAAAACAGGAAGCGGATTCAATCCAGTAAGTCGTTTATTACAAGTCCTGCTAAACACGGGAGTACTGCTGCTCTTGTCAAAGTACAACTGTCGAATGCCAAGTAACTGTAGTGCCCTTACTGAGCAGACACGGCACGAGAGATGCAACCTCAAACATAAACATGTTTGAAGGTACACTCACGAGCAGCGTCTGCACGAGTATGGAATACACAGCATGACAGAGGAATAAACATGAAAGAAATACCAAAGCACAACATGACATAAATAAAGAATGAAACCATACCTTTACAGCGCTACATCCCCAAACCCTGGCCCACCCCAGGGTGGGTGGAGAGAACTATAATTAAAAAGCATTAAAAATGCAATAGGTCTGGCCTTTCATTAAGTTCAAGCCATTTGCTTTGCTATACAATACCATTAGCAAATCAAATGGCTTTCACTTAATTAAAGGCGAGACCTATTGCATTTTCATTGCTTGTTTTAGGACTTGTGCCCTGGCAAACATGGCTTTATTTTGGCTGCCTTCCAGCTGAAATTGCCTCTGCTTCAATAGAAGTCAACGGGAGAAATACATTCTCCAGATTATTGTTTTTAAATCTCCCACTTTCCCCTGTTATAATGTTTCCATGTATTATTAAACTGTAAATGTTAAACACTTATATGGTCTACTGCTGTGCTAATGATCCCTGACTGATAGTTAAAGTGAATAAAGACAGAAAGGGCATGTTCAAAATGAATACAGAAGATTTCATATATAGTTCTACTTAAGAATGAGGTCTGGACCGTCGTAGAATATTAAAACGTGAATAGATTGTCGGTATTTTAATCTGGGAAAGGTGTCGTATACTCACTCAATATGGCCGACTATTTCCTATTAAACTGAGATTCTCCATTGTAGCTCTCAATTTCAATACTCGCCAGTGAAATCTTGAACGAGGCTTGCAACGCACAGCCAGCTGCTAGAGCGACGGCGGGAGTTACGAATGGGTATACTTCCTGTTTTGTGAACCTGAACTATTGAAACCGAAAGTTATTGCTGGTTCCCGCCCCCTCACAGATCTTGTCGGGCTGCTGCTCGGCAATACTTGTTCTGTCCCGGTAATCGGGTTCACCGGGCGCGCCAGGGACAGACAACGCGAAGATGGCAACCCCAGCAAAGCGACTGGCTTCTCATACTAAGGAGGTGCCACTGCCGGACCCGGCGCCCAGCACTAGTAGTGGCAAAAGCCGGGATAAGAGAACATCCAGTGGTCAAGAAACCATCGTATTGGGCAAGAACCCCGCACGCGCCCTGGGTTTTGTGGAGGGATCTATCATGAGGATCCGCATGGAGAACTTTCTGTGAGTCATTTGGTGTAAGGGAAGGGTAGTGTACGTAGACTTAACTTCTGCGCCATCATCACCCATCCCGTTGTGTGCTGCCCCCACCCAACACACCTCCTAGGGTCCCAAGACCTCTCCTATTGAGAGTTACGACCCCATCCCACATTGCAGAATGACCCCATCAAATACCCAACACGCTCAGTTTTATCTCTACAGGTAGTCTGTGCGGAGTTAATATAGGCAACTTGACAGTTACTTTAAAGATGTACACGCTCAATATATTAAAAAAAGAGCCCATGGTAGTTCTAGCTATTCCATGTTATCAAAAAGAGATGGATTTCTAGGTAAGGGGTGTCTCGTAGAAATAAATGCACTACCGCATGCTTATGTCCTTTCTTAACATTTTAGGATATTTTTACTGTGCAATCTTTCTGTTACTTGCACTTTTTATTTTGTTAATTGATTTCAGTATTGAGCTGGAATATTAGACGACGTCCAACTTAACCCAAAATTGTTTTTAAAACACAGCTAAAGTTGGTTATCTTAACTTACATTTTGCAGCGTGCGCCCGTCTGTCCCCGGCTGGCCAGTGAAACGGAGATATGTCACTTAAGCATAGGGTGATTAGTGGTTGCTCAAAAGCAGAACCGTTCTGCAAGTTCTCCACTTATAAAGGATGGAGCCCTGGATTTTTTGCCTAAAGTGTTTTCAATTTTGGCCTCTTTTGAACCATACCTGTATTAATCTCCATGGCATCGTATGTTATAGGGTACATACATGCGTACGTCGTTCTGCCACGCCATTTCTATTTTGCAAGCTCCTAAATGCTGGCATGTATAGACCGAGCTACCTATGTTTTTGACCTTTTAACCCCAAACGCTTTATTCTCCTTATGCCCTATTATCCGGTAGTGGGTGGCACTAAATGTGTTCCACGTCTGGCAGGTCTGGTTCTCTATTATATCCCCTCCCGCTCCCCAAAACCTTTAATGTGAAGCCCTGCCACTGATATATCTGGACATGCAGCTACAATCCTGCCTATTGCTAGTGCTTTTAACATGCTTGGGAAATAAATGTAATGTACTGAACCCAATTATTTACTAATGATTACCGGTGCATAGACAAGTTTTTTGTTTACTGATATCAAGCCAAACGACTCTAAGATACCTGCTCAGCACTCTCGATACGTTTATTTGAATTATCAATGACTAAACCTTAACTTAGTTCACGAAGTGCTCCAAGTATGAAAGTAATATCATTACGTTCGATTCAGGGGAGAGTTCTGGCAATGATAGATGACCAGTGGTTTGGCATAAAGTCTTTCTTGGCTCCTACGGTGTGAAACCTTATCTACTCGTAGCAGAATTTTGACAATTTGAGCTATTCTGATCTGGCTTGCGTTTCGTAAGTGACACGTTATCTGCACTCTGACAGAGAATGTGCACAGAGAGACCTGGATTGAAGTGAAACCATGGGAAATAACCCCAAATGTTATTTTGTCAGCAAAGGCTATGCAGATCAAGTGAACCTGAAACCATACATCCCCCTTTACTTGTCAGTTCCTTCGTCCCAACAACTTTATTTATTTATTTATTTATTTATTTATTTCAAGTTTTGTACAGCGCGAACATGACCCAAGCGGGTATCAGAGCGCTTTACGTACGGTTGTGGAAAACGTAGGTAGATAGCTGTGAGAGAAAAGTAGATAAATATACATCGGGTACACAATGACATATTAGCTGGCGACACTGAGGCCATATCATATACCAGGTAGCAGATTAATCGGCTGAACAAGAAAGAAGACAAAAGGAGAAACGCTTCTAGTTTAGCGCCGTGTTCATCAATAGAGCTTTCACTTCCTTTTTGAAGGCAAATGTTGAAGGAATCAATCTTGTTTCCACAGGTAGGGAGTTTTCTTGGAGCCAGTGATGAGTCTAGTTGCAGCATTCAGAGATGCGCTGAGGGGGACTAAACTGAGTTTTGGTACTCCGCATAGAGTAGCACGTTATGTGTGCAAGTGTGTGTCTGCCTTTGTGTGTTGGTTTGTAAGGGCATAGGTTCTGGCTCTCCGCGGCATTGCACATGATTAAACACATTTTCAGACCCAGGTCTACCAAGTCAAATGCGTGAGGGCTGCAGTACTAGAGTCAAAAGATGTTCCTCTAGCACTGTCCAAGAAGTACACACTTAACAGGTCCAGGGTCGGACTTGGCTGCTACTTTGTGTGTACAAAACCTGGAGAGAAGCTGCACACCTCTAAGTTCAAATTAACATACTCTAATGCAAGGTGAGGCCGGCTTTGGTATATCCCAACTGACCATGTCCTTCCGTGCCTTTTCCTTGAGGCCTTCGAATGAGACTTACAATCCTGCAGCCATTCTGCTTTTGAGCATGCCAGTGTGAGTAAAGATTGTGAACGCAGCTGCCAGAAACGAAAGTTAAGATGAAGATAGAAAATCATCAGCAACAAAACAATAACTGGAATGGTAGCAAGAAGGTACTGTGTGGCGCAGGAAGTATTGGTACAGTGTACCCCTTAGAGTCCCTCCTTCTTAACTTTCATAATAAACACATTTCTTAATATTTCTAGAAGGTGTGTTGGTTTTGATGGCTAGGAAATCGGGCACAAAAGGATTTGGAGGTGCCACAGTTATTGGTCAACGGTTGGTGTATGGCGCCGTCTCATTGAACTTTCACGTTATGAGGGTTCTGACAGGAGGTTCCTTGTCAGTCAAATATGACACATTACTTCATTTTACCATGAGCAGCTTGAATCTGAACAGTTATTTTCGGTTTAAGGTCGTAGCCTTCCAGGCAGCACAGCTGTCCGATTTGCTAAAGACATCTTGGGAACATTCAGAAAGTCGACCTAGGAATGCATTCCACCGTTGCTTACCATTCACTTTGTGGTTTGTAACTCACATTTTCTGGCTTTCTATTTGCAGGCTTTATATGCTTTAGGCTGTCCAGCTCGAGTGCGTCCCTCCCGTTGCCCAAACCTTGTTTATTGTATTCTTCCACAAACTCGCTTTCTGTGCACAGGCCTTTAAATCTTGTTCTTATCTTGTCACCTTTGCTGTGTATTCAAATACAGAGTTCAAATGTCAGACTGTGTCTTCCAGGGAGCTTGGTGTTTAATTTTCTTTCCCTGACTTCATAGTGAGAGGGTTTATGTGACAGTCATGTTTGCTAGTGTGGGTCCCCTTGAGGAAGGATGTACAGGTGTTATTTTTTTCTACCACACAACAAAATTTAAATGTCTATAAATTAACTGTGCTGATGATCAAATCAATACATTAGGTCAATACATTTCCACACATTGTTTGTGTGCTGTATACTTTTATCAGTAAAACTGTATGTGAGTTCAAATGTAATGGCAATTTCAATTGAAGATGTGTTGTCTGTAATGGCCATACGCTGCTATACCATGCATACTCCACGTTACCCCAGTCTGCACCACTCCACTGCACTCTACTCTGCACCACTTAACACTACTCCGCGCTACACTGCGTCACTGCACTCCTCCCCCACCACTCCGCTCTACTCCTCTCTACTCTACAGCACTCCACTCTATTGAAATGCACTCTACCCCACACTTCTATGCATCACTGCACTTTTCGCCCCTGCACTCTACACCACTCCTTGCCACTCCATTCTGTGTCACCCTACTGTGCAACACTGCATTCTATGCCAGTGCACTCTACACCACTTTTCTAAAAACCATTACCCTCTAAGCCAAACTACTCTGCACCAAACCACTCTGCTAGTACTCTCTACTCCACTGTGTTCTACTCTGCGTCACTGCCCTCTATGCCACTCTATTTTACTCTATGCCACTCTACTCTGGGCCACTGCACTCTACGCAATTATACTCTGCCCCACTGCACTCTATGCCACTCTACTCTACACAATTGCACTCTACAACAGTATACTCTGCAACTGTGCACTTTCTGCCACTGCGCTTTATGCCACTCTACACCACTTAATTGTACACCAATCCACTCTGCACCCTACAACACTCTACTGTATACAATTGCACTCTATGCCACTTAACTGTACTCTGGAACTTTCTACTCACTGCAGACTAAGCCACTCTATTGCACTCTACGCCACTCCACACCACTGCACTCTAAGCCATTGGACTCTGTCAATGCATTCTACGCCACTGCACTCTATGCTAATCTACACTGCACTGTACTCCACTATACTCTTTTCTGTGCCATTGCACTATACTCCACTTTACTCTGCACGCCACTGCACTCTACACCAATGCATTGTACGCAACTCTACTTTACAGCACTGCACTCTACGACACTGCTCTGCAGCATTGCACTCTGCCCCCGAACACTCTGAACTCTGTGCCACTCTACACCATTTTATCAACAGAATTTAAATGTCTATAAATTAACTGTGCTGACGATCAAATCAATATATTAGGTCAATACTTTTCCACACATTGTTTGTGTGCTGTATACTTTTATCAGTAAAACTGTATGTGAGTTCAAATGTAATGGCAATTTCAATTGAAGATGTGTTGTCTGTAATGGCCATACGCTGCTATACCATGCATACTCCACGTTACCCCAGTCTGCACCACTCCACTGCACTCTACTCTGCACCACTTAACACTACTCCACGCTACACTGCGTCACTGCACTCCTCCCCTCACCACTCCGCTCTACTCCTCTCTACAGCACTCCACTCTATTGAAATGCACTCTACCCCACACTACTAAGCATCACTGCACTTTTCGCCCCTGCACTCTACACCACTCCTTGCCACTCCATTCTGTGTCACCCTCCTGTGCAACACTGCATTCTATGCCAGTGCACTCTACACCACTTTTCTAAAAACCAATACACTCTATGTCCAACTATTCTGCACCAAACCACTCTGCTAGTACCCTCTACTCCACTGTGTTCTACTCTGCGTCACTGCACTCTATGCCACTCTATTTTACTCTATGCCACTCTACTCTGGGTCACTGCAATCTACGCAATTATACTCTGCCCCACTGCACTCTATGCCACTCTACTCTACACAATTGCACTCTACAACAGTATACTCTGCAACAGTGCACTTTCTGCCACTCTGCTTTATGCCACTCTACACCACTTAATTGTACACCAATCCACTCTGCACCCTACAACATTCTACTGTATACGATTGCACTCTATGCCACTTCACTGTACTCTGGAACTTTCTACTCACTGCAGACTAAGCCACTCTATTGCACTCTACGCCACTCCACACCACTGCACTCTAAGCCATTGCACTCTGTCAATGCATTCTACACCACTTTACTCAAAACCAATACACTACGCCACTGCACTCTATGCTAATCTACACTGCACTGTACTCCACTATACTCTTTTCTGTGCCATTGCACTATACTCCACTTTACTCTGCACGCCACTGCACTCTACACCAATGCATTGTACGCAACTCTACTTTACAGCACTGCACTCTACGACACTGCTCTGCAGCATTGCACTCTGCCCCTGAACACTCTGCCTCTGAACTCTGTGCCACTCTACGCCATTTTATCTATACCACTGCACTCTACAGCAATGTACTCTATCTCACTCTAATCTACAGTGCACCACTGCACTCTATGCTGGTCTACTCTCTTCTGCACCACTCTACTCTATGCCAGTGCACTCTACCCCATGCTACTATGCACCACTGCGCTCTAGGCCACTGTTATATACCACTCCACTTCACTCTACCCTGCACCACTTTACTCCACTCTACTCTGAAACAATCTACTCAATGCCACGGCACTCTGTGCCACTGCACTTAGTGCCACACTACTACAATCTGCGCCTCTCTACACCACTGCAATCAATGCTGCGCCACTCTATTCGACACCACTGCGCTCTACACCGCTACTCTATCCTGCACCACTATACTGATGCACCAGTCCACTCCACTTTGCTCTGTAGCAATCTGTATCTTGCTCAGGAGGTCAACCTTATGACCCGCAGAATCCACATCTTTGCCCTGGGTACAAGAAATAACAGGTCCATTCTTCAGGACTTCTCACAAGTCACTGACAGCAGGTCCAGTCCTCTTCTGATCTTCCGAGAAGTGTTTTTAAATGAGTACCTGGAGGTGCCACATTTATCCCTTGAACTAGTTAATGGTGAGAATCACTCCTGGACACGTCCTAACCAGTGGGGCAAAAGTAACAGGGGCCAGGTCTACCCCCTTTGGGCATTTTCAAGAGGGCGAAATCTTCAGCCACACTTAACCTGGACTCTGAGTGCTAAGTGTGTGTGTATGTGGAGTGCAAAATAGTAATCTAGTGTCCTCCCACATCTAACACTAAAATTCAGTTTGAGGCAGTCACTAGCATCAGTAAACCCAGAGGCAAAAGTCTGGTAGGACAAACACAGTCCTTCAACAACCAGATGGTGGATCCACAAGAATTGTCTTGGTATCCTGTTCTGTTTCCTTTCAAGTGTGCTGCAAGGTTTATATGTAAATTCAGCAGACCTGTCAAGCAGGAATAGTGTCAAAAAGGATACCCACATTTGCGAGGCAGATTTAATTAGGGCTAGCTATTTCTAGGTCCTACTCACCCTTTCTGGCGAGTAGGAAAATAAACTGACTTTTGACCTCTGTCTCTGAAAGCAGAGGAAATGTGACAAAATAGTAAGATTTAAAGGCATCTAAGGCAAAGTAAATTAGCTATAAAAATGCCTTTAAAACTTGTTAACTTGTCACATTTGCTCGGCTTTCAGACAAAGGTCGAGTGCATTTCAGTTAGGTCGAGTTGATTTTGTAGGTTACTAGACCTGCAGGTCTAGTAAAATTTAAATGATTTTTCGAGCCCTGCCACAGACCCCACCCTTTCTATTCTGGGGAGTTCGGGGCAATCATCTCTACTCATTTAAATCAGCCTTATGTTTGCTCTTGGCAGGGTATTCACACCTATTCAAAGCTAATTACTGGCTTGAAGAAGCTGAAGAGCCAATGCAAATTAGTCTCCAACCACATCGGACAGGGAGACGGTAACTTTCTAAAATTACTTTTCCTTAATATATTAAAAATCCAACTTCACAATTGAACTGGAATTGTAATAACTAATAAAAATTGTTGTTTAAGTATTTTTTGTAGCGGGCCCCATTCCAGAGATACATATTTTAATCGGCCCTCATCGGGCAGCACCTGCAGCATGTGCTGCACTTCTTCAGCACAGAGAGCTTCACAGTAGTATAACAAGCGCACAATCAAATTTGCACCAAGTTGTAAGCTGAGGATGTCTTTGGGAATATCAGTGACAGGACATTATTTTTTCTTTCTGCATGTTTCATGTCTAACTGCTTCTGCTCACTTTCTTGAGGTAAATGAGGAGTGTTAATGTTAATCTGGCTGGCATTTGCGTCTGAAAGGCTATTGGTGCCCACTGAGTTGTTTAACCTGTGATTTCCCGCAAGAAAAAAAATCTGAAAGCCAGGAACTAAACTTCATCTTGAATTTCACAACTCTGTGCTTTGGTTGTACATGTAATACCACCATCTGCTTCCCCCCCAACCAGTTGCATGTTGCATTGTGGGGCTTGTAGGTTTGCTTTCAACAGGACTCGAACAGCATTCAGTGCTCTGTTGGCTAAATGCCAGAATTGCCAACTTGTCAGCTATGTTTTAAAATTTGCAAAGCCATCAGTGGTGTCAAGTTTTACAAAATTGACTACTCCATTAAAAAAAAAATATTGCTTGTCTCATGCGTAAATCCAAATGCAGAGCTAAAAAAAATCCACACACACCCTCTCTATGGCGAGCCTGATTTAATCGGGAGGAGCTATTTTTAGGGCCAACTCGCCCTTTGTGACGAGTAGAAAGACAAACTGACTTTTGATGTCTGTCTCTGAAAGCGTAGCAAATGTAGCAAGATAACAACATTTAAAGGCATATTTATTGCTCTCAAAGTGAATGAGCAATAAAGATGCCTTTAAATCTTGTCACATTTGCTCGCTTTCAGAGACAGAGGTTCAGTAAATTAGTTAGGTTGAGTAGATTTTTCAAGTTTCTTGACCTGCTCGTCTAGTAACATTTTAATGATTTTCTGAGCCATGAAATGTAAACTCTGCGTGAACATTAAGTGAGAATTCACTAACTTCATGTATTAAAACAAGCATTGGCTGTGTGAATCAATTTTTCTTGTGCGTAATAGAAAGTTTTATTCAGAGTTTCATGGCACAATAAATGTACAACGAGTTTAGCAGCAGCGCAGCAGTCCTTAGCACAAGTAATAGCTTACCAACACATACTGGACAGGTACAACACTTATAGCTAAAACACTAAAGAGTGAGTGAGTGAGTGAGGGGAGTTAAAGACTGTTGTACGATTTCCATAAAAAACAAGAAGTCTAAAACTCCAGGAAGAAACAACTAGACGTCTTATGAAATTATGCTACATTTACATACTCTCATAGGATGATGAACATTTACCTACCCAATGTGGTATGCTTTATTAGTGGGTTCTGTATCTTGCACTGGGAAGCATTCAAAAGTACTACTATGGACTGGTTGTAAGTCTCCTACAGGGCCGGACTGGTCATAGCAGGGACCGGACAATCCCCCGGTGGGCCGCACGGGTGGGGGCTGTTTTTGTTACAGGGCCGTTTTTGCAGTATAACTGCAAAATCGGCCCTGTAACAAAATCGGCCGAAAACCGGCCCGGGCAAAGAGCTCGGCGGCACCCCCAACTCCCGGGGGTGAGGGCGGCCGAGATCTTTGCCAGGGCTGGTTTTGGTTCGCAGTCCGGCCCTGGTCTCCTAGTTATAAGTTCCCTTGTTAGGGCGTGGCTATGTTACTTATGCCCGCATATTATGTTCTTCTACACCACATACTAGAGAGATTGTTGTGCAGTGTGCATTCTAAACCGAATTATTTGCAGGTGGTCTCAGATGTGATTATCATGAAATGAAAAATTTCTTCGTAGACATGAAGGAAAGTTGCAATTCTATTAAGGACACAGAGGAGAGGAATATGGTCTACTTTCTTTATTTTCCATATCCAGCTGTGTTCAACTTTAACAGAAAGAAATGATCTTTCCCATGGATCCTAGGGAAAGGTCAACACAGGTGAACCAATCAGCAGTCCTGAGCATCCTCAAAGGCAAGAGGCTTCTGGGAAAAGTCCTCTTTCTTGACTGTGACATTCTGCCTGTCACTGAATTCCTCTTATCCATTTTAGCAGGTTCTGAGCGTTCAAGAAGCCAAAGGAAACCGAGATGAACCCGAACTTGTATACCCTGGATTCTCTTAGTACAACAATCATGGAAAACAAAGCACAACAGTATTAGGATTCTCCTACACAGTGCTACATCAGCAACTCTAACATTGGTCAGTACAGTAGTGTAAGCAAAACTTAGGGTCATACTTGTACCATACACCGATCTGGCACACCCCCAATCACCTGTCCCTCTTAGACTGGGTGGGAAGGTGACTGATAACCTCAGGAAAACTCTGGGCGCGAATAATCCTCGCCTTTGTCTTTCCTTCATGTCTACCAGGACATTTTTCATTCTATGGCAGGACCAGAGGCGGGGATTATGCTCGTTCAAAGCTTGTCAACCACCAGGGAGGCCATGTCCACGACTGGTTTGAAACAGAATCTTTTGAACATTGAATCTGATGACCACTCCGGGGCATGAATTATATCCTTGAGGCGGGCCTGTGTGAAAAAGCCTTGGAGACATTGCCCCTCTGACTGAGTGGGCTCCAAAGTGCGAAATGTCAATGCCTGCCTCCTGTATGGCCCATCTGATCCATCTAGCTATGGTGGGGGAAGAGACCGCTTTGAAAGGTTTCCTGAGAGAAATCAGTAACTGATTCTCCCTGTGGGGACAATACTCATCTGCCATAGTCTTGTAAGCCTTCAGACAGCACACTACGCACATCTTTGGATGTTTTCAAGGCAGAATGTGAAATTGTCCTGGACCCCGACTTTGTGTGCCTAGAAATATGGAAGGAGACTCCTTAGGGGGGTAAAGACCCGACTAGAGACGTCCAAAGCCCTCACATCAGACTCTCTCCTATAGGAGACCAGGTACAAGAGCATGGCAAGTTTTGCTGATAACTCCTTCCTTGACAGGTATTTGTTCGATTTCCATGACTTAAAGAGGGATAATACTTTGTTCACATCCCACAACTTAGAGTATCTGGGTTGAGGTGGAAGCGACAAACAAATTCCTCTCATGAGCTTGTAGGCAAACGGATGTTCGCCCACCGCGTCCCCTGTAACAGGGGCATGGCCTGCCGAAATCGCAGACCTGTGCGAGTTGATAGTACAGTATGCTAAACCTTCTGAAGCCAGGAGTTTAGAATGTAGACCACTTTGCACCCCACGAGATCCTGAACTTTCCTAAGGCACCAACCCACCCACCTGGACCAGGCTGATCTGTAGTGCTTGTTCGTGCCCTCTACCCAGGCTGCTTCAAAGACCGTGCAGCAGGTGGATTCCCTCCATTTTGAAATGGCGGTAAACCAATCAGCGGTTGAACTCCCTTAGATTTAAGACTGGGTGCTGGCCCCTGTCGGTCTTGTCCACCAAAAAAACGTTGCTTAGGAAGCCCCTTGGGTGGAGGTAGGCGTGGGATATCGCCCCTTTACGCAGGAGATCCGCCACTACATTGTCTACCAGTGCGGGTCGGGATTCGGTATGGACGAGAGGGGGCGGGCAAAACTCCTGAACCGGGCACCTGTAGAACTCTATGTGGAACCCCCTGTGTAAGCAGCTGAGACCGGCCAGGTCACTACTTTTCTGCTTAGCAGACCGAGTCTCACATTTTCTGTGGTGGGTTTTAGGGCAACGTTAAACCAATTAATATGCTCTTGGTAAGTTAATGGGACGTCTATGTCCTCGTATGGAGAGTATTCTTCTGGTGTCTCATCTGGAATGTAAGTATGAAACAAATGTGTGCCGGCATCTGCAGGTGGGAATTTAATTCAAGAATAGAATACCTCTGTCCTGAATGCCTCTTGTGCCTCAATCACGAATGTAGCCATCCCACCTATTGATGAGAGGCCATAATCTACTAATTTCATAGTAAGTGCATGTCTGCAATTTTCTGAAATGTGAAGAGCACCTTCCTGCTCAGCTTCCTCTGTACTAGGTCCACTCGTACCAGCGTCTTCTTTGTTGGACATTATGAGAGGAAGTATTGAGAAAAAAAGAACAATACTTCAAGCTTGAGCAAACCCTCAGCCAATACTTAGGATATACCTACTCAGCTGCGGCAGATTTTATCTTCCCACTCCAGACGTCTCCGGTTAAATGTGAGTAGGGGTCTCTGAGAAAGCACAACTGAGCTACTCAGATTTGAGCGTTATATAAGAACCAAACCAACGTTGGCAGTGCCATCTCGTGCAGTTCCTAAAAATACATAGGATCTGCATGTTTAGACAACATAAACTAAGGGATTGGTGTCCAGACTGATTCCATACACCCCCAAAGGATATGTTAGCCTTTAGACCAGCTAGCGCACAGTGCCACTCTAAGCCCCCTAACCTTACCAAGGAGCGAATAGTTTCTGGCAACTATTGAACATGACAACCCTTGATCCTGCAGGGATCGTGGAAACAGGGCAGTATTTTTCCCTCAGTCAATCGTACTCACTTAGTCTCAGAGAGATACACGGAGTAAACGATGGGATTGTTTTCAATAAGTATTTATTGAACCAGCGTTATTCTAGTATAAAACATGTGTGCTGCGACAACCATTAGACAGAAACAGATGTATAAGATTACAATCACCAACAGAGTAAATAAAAGGTAGAATTCTACCATGGTGCTAAAACAGTGATTATATGCAGGCATATAGATACATGACTGTAATCAAGCGTACTCCTACGATGCAAACCCTACCTAAGTGTAGTTAGCATGTATGTGGGTCTAAAGCCAGGAATCCCCTAGGAAAGAGCCAACCACATTACCTGATGGGAGTGAACAAAGGACCGCATCTTGGTCTCAAGTTGGACACCCTGCAAGGGATTTACGACTACTGCATGTTGTAGCTTCTGCGGCCGGGACCTCAGCGTCTAGTGTCAGTGTGAAGTATCTCCTCTGCCTATCTAGTGTCGGTATGGTTCTTTTAATACATAAAGCTAGGCTTGTGGCTCCTTACACAATCTGTTTGTTGTGAGTACGATTAAGCAAATGTGTCTAGAACAATACCTGCAATTATGCACAGCATTCTTTCACCCTAGGATGATGATGCCCATTTATTTTACACAGATTATGTACATGCTGTTATGTACATCATGTGCAGGGACTTTTCTAAGAATTCTCATGCATTATAAATGAGGCTAATTTCCAGGAAACTGATCGACATTTATTCAGCACATAACTGTGTAAAAGGTCAGTGCTAGAACCGTTACGCAGAGCAAGGTAGAGCAAATGTAGGTAAAAGATCGTGTATCTACTTAGGTCTAGATTGGGGTAGATTGGGGTACATAACAGTAGAACTAAGAGTTGTGCCAAATTAGGCATTTTCAAAAGATAAATTTTTGTTTTATGCATGGGATGTCATGACATGGCGTGCAGAATTGGTTTATCAGTCTCTTGTGAAGATTGCATTTGGGATATAAGATACCATTCCTGAAATCTTGCATTGTAACTATATTGACCCCTATTTCGCATCCTTAGCAGGACGATGCGAGTAGTAAACTGTTTGTGACATATGATGTGCCTTGCAATATAACCACAAATTGATGTATCTATATACTTAAAACATTTGTAGTCAAGGTTATGAGTAGTCTCGCACAAAATATTTTATCAGATTGTCAGTCTGACATATTGCACTATTGCCCCCAAGGAGAGTTTTAGTAGTTTCCATTTGGTGAAGTTTGCCAAAGTTTTGGCAAACACAGTGGTTAAATTGTTGTATACCTTGTTTTATAATCTGATATTGAGCGTTGCCCCATATTTCAATTTTTTTGTGAACCCATTTGATTGGATATTGTGTTATAGATTTTGATGGTGTGTAAAGACAAAGGTAGGACTTCACGTTTCGACCAATTTATCTTGTACCCTGCCACGGCTGACAATTTAGACACCAGAGACATCAGAGATTCAGTACATTCTCACAATTTCAGGAGGTTTAATAGAATATAGTAGTTTGATCTCCCGTGCCTGGAAATTGCATGATTTCACACGTTTTGATTTTCTGATGGCTACTGCAAAAGGTTCTAAATCTACGGTGAAAACAGGAAGTTACAGAAGGCAGCCTTAATGTGTACCTCTTCTGCCATGAATGACATCCAACATACATCTGCCATAGGTGACCCTAGCTATTGCCTCCTGCTATAGTCATCTGACTGCCAATAGTTGCCCTGGAAATAATTTTTTGATATGATAGATATAATTCCATGATAGAGGCTGACCCTGGACAGACAAGGAATGGGCAACCATCTTAGCTGGTGCTACTTATATACCAAGAAGCTCTAAATTCAGGCTAATGCAGACTTGCATAATACAAAGGGCGTATCTTTCTCCTGACAAAATAAACAGATATTTTAATATTGCTACATCTGAATGTCCTCGCTGTCAGCAGCCCGACGCAGATCTGCTTCACATGTAGGTTCACATGCTGTGGTCCTGCGCCTCCTTCCACCGTTACTGGCGAGACGTTGATGCAGCATTGGCGACCTGCACCGACCCGTCCTTGCCGCCCACATGGGAGATCTGCATTCTAGGGGTCTATGTTAGGTCCAAGAAAAACAGTTACCTCACGTTTCAGAGACTTAGGACTAATAGTTGCCAAACGCTTGATGACAAAGCGGTGGAGGCAGGCAGACCCCCCAGAGATGATCAGTTGGACGGGTTCACTTAAGATATGGGCGCAGGCGGAGAGCACAGCATTGCATAGGGAGGAAATGGCGGGGCTCCGCAAATACCCTACAGCGCAGCACTGGGACACCATACTTACATCATTCAGCTGTGGAACCACCAGGGAAGGCGTAGGCACCCAACTAGCAGTCACATAGTACACCTGCTGCAGGCCTCAGGAGGCGGGGAGCTAGAGGATGGCAGCGGACGAACATACCCCATTGAATGTCACCTTGTACAGTAGGTCTGCTGTAACAAACCCCTTCCCCCTTCTGTCCCGGCACGCCCCTCTTGACACCAGCCCCCAACACCCACACGAGTCCGAGCTTCACCCTAGTATATTAGCATTCTGTGACTAATACACTACACAGACCCACACCCAGTACTGTAAAGGCTATTCCGATTGATTTTTTTGATGGCAGCTCTTTCAATATGTTGTTTGATATTGTTATTATAATAATGTATACTTTATTGGTGTGTGTAAGTATCTCCGTATTCCTTTTACTTTGGGACACATCCACTCATCGGCCCAGTGCGTTGGCCACATGAGCCTATCTTTACCATTTGCTAATGTTTAGGTAGTTCTCCCATAATGACTTCAAGGATACCAACAATGCTGTCAAAAGATATTGGCGACTCCCCCTTCCCTCTTTTGTCAATTCCTTTCTTCAACGTCGATTGGACACTGTGAGATGGTGCGGAGGACGGGTAATCTCACAAATGTTGTAAGAAGCGACCTATTAGTAGCACACTGGTGTGCTATCACACATTGAAAAACGTTCTGCTATATTATCGACGATTTATGATAGTACTGTCGAGATATTGTAATGTACTGCTGGAACAATGTTTTTGACATCTCTGTTTTGTCATGTGTTATATGAAAATGGACAAATATGGAACAAAATAAAAAAAAAGAAAAACCCAAAAAGATATATAAAAAAAAAAATTATAGATATAATTCCATTCAACCCTGTTGAATAGCTTCTCAGCATAGCACGCAATTTGCTTGTCAAGGTCCTTATAGGCTTGCCATAGAAGGCGATGAGGGAAAAAAGTGACTTACGGATTGCTTGAATTAATTTCAGCCATTGGTAATTAACCTGGGCTGCAATCCACCCCAGTCTTTGCTTTACCCTTTCTGCCATCTCAGACTGCAATCAACTACATGGCATATATCATTCTTGGTTCTTCACCAATGGCAACAGTCCAGTCTAAACTGCCAGGCAGGCCCCCTCTAATTGGGAACTCAAGCTTGAGAACTATGGTGCAGTGAGCATGAGACTCCTGTCTAGGCAATGATCACAGACACAACTCTCCAGAATTGCTCAGACAGAATCGGCAGAATGCAGCTTGGATTGGGTGGAAAAAAATCTGCTCTCATGCTTGATTCGTGGACATATAAACCGAAAGTATATTCAGTCTCTCAATGTTTGGGTCTCCTTGGGTCCAGAATGGTGTGAATAGACATGAGGTTGTTTAGGGTTTCTTAGTCTTTTCCTCTGCTATAATCAGGTTTTCCAGGCATATTCTATTAATGGTTGAGTTCCAGGCTCTGCTAATTATAGTTGCCAAGTTCTTTTAACAGTCTTTTCAGTAATGCTAAGAAATTTGATTTTTGGCTATGTGACGTAAATTGATCCCACTACTAGAGCGATGTTGTGTTATTTAAATTTAACATTATTGAACCTCCTGTCAGTCCATCCATGTTTTTCAGTAAACCCGCAGGGAAATCCTTACAGAAAAGGATCTTCACCCATCTTTTTTTATTGCAAAAACCTGTATGAGGAGAATCATTTGCGAGAGTTGAGCCTGTGGAGTATTCCACCCACTCCCTTGTTAGATCTTGCAGACCTAGCGCTGGAGCGTGCATGCGCTCTTCACTCTGGGAGGCTTATTGTCGAGAAGATTTCAGAAGGGGGACTTGAAGCCCCGCCCATCATTCCATTTGGCTGGCGTCCTCATTTATGGTAAACACTGGCCTCCGATTGAAAACAAGGCTTTTTTGTTACCGCCCTGTCTCTGGATCTTTTGCTTGCGGCTTTACACTGTAAGCACTTTTTTTTTACCCCTCCCTGACGGACGGACGGACGGGGCCTCAGACTCTCTGCCGAGATCTGTGATCTCCAGTCAAGGGCTGGGGGCGTGGCCCCCTCTGCTCCCTCCCATCCCACGGACAGATGGCTTTTACAAGGCCCTGGTAGGGCTGGGGTTGTTGGAGCTCCGAGGAGCCTCTGCACGTTGATACAGGGGTGACTGCAGCCAGCTGCTTCCACATGCCGGGAGTGTTGACGGAAGTTGCTGGAAGGAATTGTCCCTGAATTTGTGTAATCCATTAATGCCGAGACCGGCAGTGGAGAGATCTGTAAAAGAAAAATTTAAAGATGGTCTGGATTGTAGACTTTTTCAGTTGCGCCTTTTATGTCTGCGTCCCTGGCTCGTCTCCAGTGCTCCGCTTTCAATGCACGGAGCGCACGTTTTTAAATGACAGGAACACCCCCGTGTGTATAAGTTGGTACGGCTTGCAATTGACCTGCAGTTTAAGGAAAGCTTTACCTCTGAGTCTCTGCCCGGAAACTCATGGGCTCTATGTCGCATTGTATTGTTATAAGGGCATAAGGCTGTACCGCCCGCTAGATAACTCGTGAATGTTTTGCATGGCATTGGCGTTTGTTCAGGACACTCCCCTTATGGAGTTGGTTTTGCCTGGTATAGAACATTCCTTTTAGATCACTGCTTTTGCCCTCAGCAGTGAGGGACTGGAGTCGCCCAACGGCGCTACAGCCGAAGAGTAGGGGGGTGAGGCAGAGAAAGAACCTCGCTCATTTAACTCCTACAGTTACCACCTTGCATGGCCTGCGCTGCGTCTTCTGTGACGGGGCCATTCGAGGACATCGAGCTGGAATTATTTATTTATTTTACGATGGGCACGGCAGGATCCCCCTCGCTCCGCTGAGCCCGTTGGTTTGGCCCGAGTCCCTGGCTCATTGTGCTGTAGCCTCACGCCGGTTCCAAGATGGCTTCGGTGAGCCACCAAGTGTGAGAGGCGGATAGGGGAGGAGGAGGAGGACAGCGAGTAGAAGTGTGGAGTAGGGAAGTCTCCCTGCCCCAGTGTAGGAGAGCGTGCAGGCCACCCTGCTCCCCATGAATGAGTGAGTGTGATCCTGGGCCCTCCCTAGTGTCTGTTTGAGCTCGGCCCTCCTCCCCTGTATGAACCGCCCCTCCTCTGTGTGTGAGCACGTGGGACGCCCCTTACACCCCCCTTCCATCTGTGTGTGAGCACGTGGGCCTCCCCTTCCCCTCGGATCTTCAGTATTATGGTGCTAGCGCGATGGGTGAGAAGCTGGAACTGAAGCTCAAGTCCCCAGTGGGAGCCGAACCCTCCATCTACCCCTGGCCGCTGCCAGTTTGAGTATCAGCAGTAGCCGGACGTGACTGCTGAGAGTTTGAGGGTGCAGCCTTTGGAGGAAGGGAGACACAGGAAGCGATGGGGTGAGCACCCTGGATCCGCAAGTCCAGGGTTGTAGGTTGAATGCGGGCGAAAGTGTGCTGTTTTGGGCAAGTGGGATTTTCGGGTGCTTTTGAAAGGGAGACTTGATTCCAGTTTCCTAGAGTACTGGAGTTTGAGGGGTGCAATTTATGGGGAGTCGATTTTTCATTGAAGGTGCTTTGTTCATGGTGGAAGGAAGAGACTGGGGCGGGGGTAATAGGGTGCATTTTTGGGAATATTTATATGGTAGATGTGTTGCTGAGGTGGAAGGACTGTATTTTCGTTGCAAAGAGGGTGTAACATGAAAATCCTGCCCTTTGGGTTCAATTGTTTTTTCCCCAGTTGTATTGTGTGCTGGTCGGGAGTTGACAGATAGATACGTCGTTGTGTATTGCCTAGTTAGGGAGCAAAGGCAATGTTGTATGTTGGGAATATTATTTTAAGGACTAAATGGTGGCAATTTGATTAAAAAACGTTCGCGATTCCCTTTTACACTGCACCTGTGAGTAACTTTATAAATTTGCATTTAGACTTATTTGGCTTTTTAGTCTATAAATGAAGTACAGGTTTGAAGCAGTGGCTTTTGTTGAGATTTGCTTTGCCTCTATCGACCGCTTCATAAACTCTGTAAAATAGCTGATGGTGATCACCTACCTACATTTCTATATCTTTTTGCTTTTGTTGATGCCAGTCTTGTCGATGGCTCGTTGGTGGCCCTGCTGTTTGGACTGTATAATGTTTCTGTGCCGCTGACTATGTATGCTTTTAACGCAGGTGATCTTATGACAGGACAAACATGCAGCCGTTTACTAGTGTCCTAGATTGAGGTACATGACTGGAGTGTCGCACACGTTGTCAGGGGCAACTAGCAAACCGCTCATTCATTCAGTTAATTCCTCAATATGCTCATTCCTCCCGAAAAAAGCAGCATACTTGGGGAACAGCTTGCAAGCATTTGCAATGCAATGGGTTTTGCATTTACACAAGTTTGAGGTATTGACATTGCAAATAACAATGCCTTTTATTTTTGTTTTCGTTTTTTTAAAACCTGAATAAAAGGCATTGGCATTATATGCCAATAGCTTAAACTCGCGTAAACGCGAGACCTATTGCATTGCAAATTCTTGTTAGTTTCTCTCATTCCTTGGCTTTGGAATGGATTTTTTGAAGTAAGACTATCTAAAGTGATTTCGTAGCACGATATGATAGCATGTTCTTTCTTATAATGTAACTAAAGGCATTTATATTCAATGACAATCTGTTGATTGGTTTTGGTCCTGTCAAAAAAGACCCCTGCATTGCTCAGTAATTAAGAACTTCTGTTGTCAATAAATATTGTTATATATTCACTTTATAAGATACAAGGATCACAATAACTCCTCAGTGAGGGAGTTTTTTGGAGTCTCGATAAATGAGAGGGGGCAACTGGTCACTCACGTAATGGAAAAAGGCAGTGGCTAATCCAACAGAGTTGTTAGAAAATATGATAATAATGTGGGCACTAGAGATCTGCTGTGTGTGTGTGTGTGTGTGATATTTGATATGGCATATAGTTGGTCCAGTGGTCCACTGTTTTCGTTGTGGGGGAATTCTCCTCTCTTTGCTTCTAGGGAGTTAGGTTATCTCTGAGCTAGGGATGCTTCATATGTAGCAGTTTACTATGTTCTCCAGCTGGGAGTTTTCAAATTTAAATTTTCAATAACAACTTAGTAGCTCTCTGTTTAACCATTTTTTTCAGGAGTAATGTATAGTAGGTAGTAAGCCTTTTGCTAGATTCAGGTAAGCTTTTTTAGGTCTCGCCTGACCCAGCGCATGCGCTTGTCTGGCGAAACGTTTTGAAAATTATTGGGGGGCAGGGGTTGGATGGGCAGCCAATCCAGGTGATTTTACCTGTCCTGAAATTTGCAGGTTGTAATTTCTTGAAAGGATGTGATAGATGGAGATTGTTTTTGTGCTAGATTTTCGGTGTATAGTTGGGGGCATCAGCTTTTTTTGACTGCTATATGTCAATCTAATGTGCCTACTTTGGATAAGTAATGTGTCGCTATCATATTGCAGATGTCTTGAGAAAGTGGGGTAGAAATATGACTGCTTCCTGGATTATGAAATTCCAGTATAACTTTATGGAGTTCCTTGGTTGGGCACCTGCCATTGTTGATCCAGCTTCATCATTGGATTTTTTTTCAACATTTGTATGATTGATTTGTACATTTTTTGTTTCTTTCCCACACATACTGTCGTGAGGGTTCACTTGGGGTTTCAATTGGATTTGTTCCTGTAGGAGAGTAGGATCTGCTTCTTATAATTACCCCCACCTTTTGCTGATGTTTCACTGTTTTTCGAGTCTGGCTGGGGCGCTGCTAACCAGGACCCCAGCCTAGCTGCTTCCTCTCTAAATTGATTACCAGTACTTTAGGTACACTCCAGATTGGATTCTGGGGTACCCTTATAAGTCCCTAGTATATGGTATACTACGTACCCAGGGCATAGGTACCCCAGAGGCCTACCAGGGGCTGCAGCATGTACTATGACACCCCTGAAACCTTCCAAAATGACACCACAGGTCTGCTACTACACCCTGAGTAAGGTGGTGCATGCACCCCTTACTGAGAAATAGGTTCACTATATCTCTCCATATCACTGCACATATAAACCTATCAGTCACCCCTATGACAGGCCTTACTAATGTTGAAGGCAGGGTGCTGGTTTTTATGTGAGAGGGTGCCCATGTATGAGCAGAGCCCCTCTGCAGCCTTCGGAACCTTTATTCCGGGGTTGTTTGTGATGCAGCCAAACCATATACTCTTAAGTGCATTATAATCAAATGGTAAATGCTAACTTTGGGATGGCTGCACGGAAACATGTTGTGTTTGGTGTCAAACACCTTGGAATCTTACCTCCACACCAGTAACTGGTGTAAGAGTATGATCCCACCCTTCTAGATGAAGAGACATGACAGCACCTGTATACCCAGTACCAGCTAACAGAGCCCTGGCATCACAAAATGGATGCTGCTAGCCACAGACACAAGTATGCCCTCCTGCTGCTGGACGAAACTCCAGCAGGGGAGGCCTGGACAATAGGTTTCCCGTCACAGGGAGGTGTCACCACCTCGCAGACAGGCTTTAGTGTATTGGGGCTGGGTGGGTGCACTCCAAGAGTGCTTTGAAGTTCAGCACTGGGGGCACATTTGGTGTCCCTGTGCATAGTCCAGCTCATACCGGTTGCATGGGCCACCAGCCCCTGCTCTGGCACGAAACTGGACAAAGGAAATGGGTGTAGCCACCCCTCTTTCCTGACCCTCCCATAGGTGGGTCCCTAGAGTTTGTCCCACCCCTTCCTTGGGTATAAGATGGGAGCCCCTGGCTAAAGGACTTTAGATCACACCTGGACGAACTCCGATACTGAATCCTGGAACTTCGACGATCTACACTGAACTAGATGACTGAAGAATCTCCCTTGGAGTAAAGAAGTTACTCCCCTGCAAGGCAGACACCAAACACGCATCTGACCGGCTTGCGTCTCCGAAGCTCCTGAGGACTCCGAAGAACTCTGTAACACAGCAAGTGGGTTTCCGTGGTCTTAGAGGGCGATCAGTGCCCACAGCAAGTCTGAGGCCCGTATCCCTCGTGGCGATCGTGCAACCCGAACCCCTGGACACCGCGTCACTTTGCAGAAGCATCAGCTTTCCAACAACTCCTGCAGCTGAGCTTTGGGTTACTTGTAGCCCTGAACCCGAGCAGCATTTGCACTAAAGATTGGCCACCTACACTCCACGAGTGTTCCCTTGAGCTGGCCCTTTGTGTTTTCTCTCTAGGTCCCTTCGCGATCCCTGGTCCGTCGACTGGTGGGTCCCTGTGAAGGCAACTCTAACTTTGATTGGGCTTCCCTGGTTGCTCCAGATGTGCCCTGACTCTCCATCGCTTGGGGAGTCTCCAGGATCTTGCTGGTCCGCTCAGAAGCAACTTTTCTCTTCCTGCGTGGGTTGCTGTTGCCAAGGCTTGTTGTGCTCAATCCGAGCACCAACACCGCAACACTCGACATCCTTCGTGGGACAGCTCGAATCCAGCTCCTGGTCCTCGTGGCTGCAGAGTCAAGCTTCACCTCTCCGCCCCTGAATCACCCAACATCGGTGGGCATTCGTCTGTCGTGCCCCTGGTCACTGGCATGTTTCCCAGACTCTGTCCCCTCTGCTTTCAGGTTCTTCTGATCTTAGATCCAGGCTTGGATCTCACCGGACACTTTTCTCCTTCCCGGCAGCAGCACTTTGAAGCAGATCGCTATTGAAATCAATAACGATTCCCGACACCATTTGACACCTATGCACCCGGCTTCCCTGGGTGAGGTAACTCGAGTACTCTGGTGCTCCCGTGGGTGCTGGCCCTAGACCCACCTAAGCCTAAAGTGGTTTGCTCAAAGTCCTCTCCTAAGTTTCCTTAACTTCTAAAATTCCAACCGCGACTTTCCCATAGAATAGTACGGGGCTAGCGCCTGTGTTCTCACACTGCACGTGTCCCCCGCGGGTCTCCTGTGTCACTACCTTGGGTGGTTCCTTAGGGGCCCAGCGATTCTACGTGCTCTAGGCACTGTGTCTAGTCAAGTCGTGGTTCTTATACCACTTTCTTAATATATGGTTTGGGCCGCCCCTAGGGCTCATAGTATATTGTGCTATTTACTGTTGTTTTAGAACTGTATTATTGTGTATCTTGGACGCTAATCTCATAAAGAGATTAGTAGTGAGTGTTTAGAAATAAATACATATATTTTATATATACCTTATGTGGTTCTCCTTTCATTTAGTAATTCAAGAGGTTAAAATCTGGTAAACCAAGCTGCTTTACACTCCTTCAAGACTTAGCCTGAAGGCTGCTCTCCATACCTACCACTAGGATAGCTTTCAGTAAAGGTTGTCTTTAAACCTATCATTAATAAGGGTTGTTTGTACTGGTACAAGGTGCCCACTATAACTAGTGGACAGCATATACCAGGCCAACCTCTCACAGTTCCAACTCTGTCAAAGGTTTGAGATTTGTTCTTTTAATTTTTAGGTCTCGCGCCTAGTGTTGCAGTGCGTAGCACTGCTCACGCAGCGCGAGACCTCTTGTAAAGGGGTTCTGAAAGCTACTCACACGCTCGTACGTTTGAGCAGGCTTTCGCCGCCCGCCATTGGCATTAGCGTGTTGTTGTTTTTTTAAACGGCACGGGATTGGGAAAAGGCGGGCGCATGTCCCGCCTTTGCTCCGCCCATTCCCACCGGTGGCCAGCATGCGCAACAGCGCGCATGCTGGCCACCGGTAGGAATGGGCGTGTCTTTGCCCCCGTTCCTCTGTGGTGCGCACACACCACAGTTTTTTTTGTTGGCAATAGCGATCGCGATGCGATTGCTTTTAGTGCCGCTTGTTTCACTTGCGGTAAAGACAAATATGGCAAAAACCAGAAGGGCGTGTTCGTCCAGAGACAATCCCCATGCCAGGGCTTAGTTTGTAAAAAAATATGTTGTGGACAAGTTGCCCAGGTATGGGTGCCGCACCCTGCGGCGGCGCAGTCTTGATTCCACACCCTGCCTGCCACCCTCTACCAGGCGCTCCCTGCCCCTAATCTCACTCTTGATACTAACCAAAGAGGATGTGGTCTGACGGCTAGTTTCTTTAATGGTTTTCAACCACAACTTTCCTGATCCAGCGTGCACTGCCAGGCTTTATCACACAGCATGGCCGGACCCTTTCACTTTAAATTTCAGCCCTGAGGGAAGGTGTCTGCCCAGTTTGCTTTGGTTTATGCTTCATTTGGAACAAACAGCGAGGCGCAGCTTTAAATTCTAAAACACGGCCGTGCAGGTTTTTTTTTTTTATTGGTCCCACACCGTAGAGAGCAGGCATTGGGGCGTGAGGAGGAGAGCGGGTAGCTTTGCCAGCGTACACCTGCCTGGTTTGGGCACGCTGCTCTCCTCCCCTCACGCTGCCTTTGCCTGCTCATACTCTGTCCCAGCAGCTAGCTTTGCAGCCTGACATGAAAGGGCACCGACGTGATGCTGATCCAGAGCCTCCACCCCTCCCCTCTGGAGGCAGGCTGAGCAAGCAAACTGTGCACAAGTCTGCTACAGCTGAAGTGGGTCATAGATACACGAGGCATACAACTGATTACCTCTGAACGGTGTGCTTGTGTGCTTTCACCCCCAGCTTCACATTGCTCTTGCTCATTCGCTTTACTCCCCCTGCCCTCCACATTGCTCTCTCTATCCTTTGCTTCCTCTCCGTGCTCCTTCCCCCAACTGCGCCCTCAGTTTTGCTTTCTGTGTTCCTTCTGCTACCTCCCACTTGCACCCCCCTTAAGAACAAGCATTTGCAATGCAAAAGGTCTCACAATTGCGAGATTGTGAGCTATTGGCATTGTAAATGACAGTGCCTTTCATTTATGTGTTAAAAAAAACACATAAATAAAAGGCATTGTCGTTTACAATGCCAATAGGTCAAAGTTTCTAAAATGCGAGACCTATTGCATTGCAAATGCTTGTTTAATCTAAGGAGCTTTGTTTCTCTTTTTGCCATGCTTCATTGGGATTATTATGTTGCTGGCTTACGTCACCGATTCAAAGGATTTCTGTGAGTTTTTCTCCAATTGTATGTTTGTGGTTAGTTGAGATTCCAAATTCTTCATGTTTACTTTCTTCTATTGTCTATGTTGCTCCGGCAGATCTTGAGCGAAAAGGTGATGCAATGATCACTCTATTTTACTTGTGAATTTCACTGAATACCGATTAGTTTTAGATTGTTGAAGACGTCATCCAATCTATGACCTTTGTGCATAGGTGCAGAGATGATCTGTTGTAAGCTGGTCAAGTTTATCTTGTATAATTACATTTGGTTGAGGTCAACTTGGTTTGTTGAACCACATTTTTAGTTCCCAGGGTATATGTATAAATGGAATATTTGATTGACACAAACCTTTATTGCCGCATCTTCTATCTTGATGAGTATCATGGAATACTTTAAGATAGTAGCCATCCCACCTCCTTTCTTTCCTTGTTGGTTGTGTGTAATGGCTCGATATTCAGATGGGATAGCTTCTTGGAGTGTTGGAGCCATATCTTTTCCTAATCTTGCCTTGTGATCACTAATGCACCTTGTTCCATGTCTGTCAATAGTTCAAAAATGTTGTATTTATTTTTGTTCATAGAATGGGTGTTCATGAACCATCAATTTCGGTGGAGTAAATTTATTTTGCAGGAGGAAGGGTTTGTGTCTGGGATGCTTATGGTGTTATCTGGTGAGTTTGTCATTGATCTGTCACTATTGTTAGATGATATTCCTTCCTCGTGTATGAGGAGGTGAGGGCGTAGTTCTAGTGGATAAACCACAATCAGTTCACCCACTGTAACGGTGTCCTCTTTCTCATGCATGAGGAAGGAATATCATGTAAGGAACGACACGAGACAGGTGTCTTGAAGAATGAGGATTCCGTTTTTTCAAGCGGACACCACACAGCCGTTTCAGCAGCTCATCCAGTGAAGACTAGCTGTCTTCCTAGAACGCTCTCCTAGAATGTCCATGGCGTCATTCTACAGCAAGTTCCAGATGGAACCTATGTGTAAACCAACCCACAACACATCTTCCTCATTAACAACCCCAAACAATAAAATACAACTATATTACATAGAGAACAAAATTAGCTTACAAAGAACATTTGAAAGGAAAATAACACTTTTCAGTAATACTATACATTGCATTACAGTATAGACCTCCATAGCAATAAAACTAAGAACAAAATAGGCTTGCAAACGGTAACTAGGAATATAGCATTTGGTAACTGAGGCTATAACAACCTAACCCCAATGCAAGTCAAATCATTAGTACAAGACGTAATCACGTAAATATTTAGGGAGAATTGTGTTCCTCAGATTGTTCATCCTTCCAGTGATAGTTGTGGAACAAACAAGATCTGCCACATTACCCTGTGTAACATTGGCAGATTCTCCAGATGGCCCACTGTAAAGACTAGAAGATGATGCATATTCAGGAACAGAACGAGAATATCCTGCTCCTTAAATATCAGATCCAGATTGCCTCCTGTCAACCCCACCTCTGTGGTCTTACTCATGATATCTTCCAAACACCATTCAGCCTCTGGAACCGGAACTCCAGCTGGCCCCATCTCCACATTCGCACCAGTGCCATCCTCATGTCCCTTCTTGACCAGGGTCGCCTTACTCTTACTCCACCATTTCCCATTTTCACCCATTATTACATGATTAGTAACTTTCACCACATGTGTGGCAGGGAAGATCTTAGAGCCCTACTTCTTTTGGCCTGAGGTATCCTTATCTTCACCAAGTCTCCTACATGGAAAACAACCTCCTTGACTTTCTGAAGAGCATCATCTCGCCTTGCATCTCTCCTGCCCTTCGTCCACATTGCTTTGCACCTCCTCACTACCAGGAGTCCTCTTGCTCACTCCATTGTATCTTTCAAAAACTTACACTCCACCAACTTGGAGTACTAATCCAATACTACCAAGGCATATCTCTTATACACTGGCACTCAAACATAGTACCCACAAAGTCCATACCCAACTTTTCCCAAGGGCCCTTAAGAAACTCAAGTGGGCACAAAGGAGTAGAATAAACCCTCAAGGACTTGTCGGCCTGGCCACAATGTATGCATTGGCCAACCCACATGTCTATCTCATTGTCCATCCCTAGCCACCAACCAAAATCCTGCATCCTTTTGTTTGTGCTGGTCCTGCCAACATGACCTTGATGAGCAAGATTTATCAACCGCTTCCTAAGAATACGTTTAGGAATGAGCATATTGCCTCATAGGAACAACTCATTCTCAATGGACAACTCATCTCGGACTTTGTAAAAAGGCCTGATATCATCATTTAAATTCCTTTCCTGAGGCCAACCTCTGGTAATGAACGGTCTTAACTTGATCTGACAGTTGTCTTTCTCAGCACTCTCCTTCCACTCCCCATACGAATTGGTTTTGCTGGTAACTAATACACCATCCACTTTTCCAATAATTAATTCAACCTTATCAACCATATTCTCTTCACCATTATTCTTAATAGGACTCCTGGACAAAAAGTCAGTTTTGGCATTTTTACTTCCAGGAATGTGTTTTACATCAAGATTTAACTCCTACATTCTTGCTAGTAGCCTTACTAACGTAGGACTGGCCTTATTCAAATTCTTTTCAGAAGGTAAAAATACCAACAGTTTGTGATCTGTTATAAGGGAAAACCTACGTCCTCATTGATATGTTTAAAAATGTCTAGTTGCCCACACACAAGCCAAAGCTTCACGTTCTCTGGTACTATAATTACGTTCAGCCCCGGACAACCATCTGGAGGCAAAAGCTACCTACCGTACATTCTGTCCCCTCCACCATTTGTGACAGTGCTGCTCTTAAACCAACCCTACTAGCATCAACCTTTACAATAGACTTGGCTTCATCTTAGAAATTGGTTAATGCAGGAGCTTCCATAAGCAACCATTTCAAACCTTGAAATGTATCGCCCCCAAAACATATTCAGCCCCTTGCAGAAAATGTTCCTGAGGGGTTCAGTTTGTAAAGCAAAATTCTGTATAAACCGGAATCATATTCGCACAACCCTAAGAAGGACCTTAACTGATTTTTATCAGTAGGTTCCGGGCTTTGATTAATTGCATCGACCAAATCAACTGTGGGTGCAATAACAGTTTTGGACAAAATGCGCCCTAAATACTCCATTCCTGGAGAGATTTAAACAACATTTCTCTCTCTTAACTATAAGACTTTGTATTTCCAGCGAGCCCAACACATCATCCAGTAATTTCAAGTGATCCTCCTCATTATTTGTGAAAATTAAAATATCATCTTGGTTCTCCAAAACCTGTCTATTGTCGCCAAAAAGTTTAAACATTAGTTTCTGAAAGACCGATGCAGCGCAGGCTAAGCCTTCAGGCAAGCGCAGAAACCTGTACGTACCAAAAGGCGTGTTAAAAGTGGTTAAAGACCTGAAATTAACACACACATCTATTTGGTGGTACGCTTCCCTCAGGTCAATGGTGGAAAACACTTTAGCATCACCCAGCTGTTCCAATATCTCTTGGGTTGTGGGAAGGGTAAAACAATCTAAAATAATGTTCTTATTGAGAGATCTGAGGTCCACACAGAGCCTCATCTCACCATTTTTCTTTTTGACTACCACACTGGGGGAAACCCATTCAGAAGAGTAAACCGGCTCAATAACTCTTGCTGAACACAATTTATCTAAAAGAGCCTTCTATTGACCCCTTAGACTTAATGGAACATTTCTCACCTGTGCACCACTGGCACATCCTCTTTTAAAAAATAAATAAATAAAAATGTTATGTTTGAATCCCTTCACCAAACCCAGACTATCTTCAAAAAGGGATTTATATTCCTCAACTAACTTTGTTACTGTTAAGGGTTGCAAAACAGGGTCAACTAAAGAGATGGGACATTAAGTTCCTGGTCTGAGCACCATACCAAGTGCTCCCTGATCTATCCACCCCAAGATATTGTATCCTTTTACTGTTACAAAAATCTTAGTAGTGATGGATCTCCCTTAAAATGTCAACACTTCATTGAAAAAACCCATTAAGTCAGTACTATGACCACCTAAAGCGATAGTGTGTATGTCAGGAGGCGTCAGTGGAAAGGAAGGCCACTCTGTTGTCAGTAACAATGGTGATAGGTGATCCAGGATCTACAGTGACAGGTACTACCAATACAGACATCAAAAATGTGATCGCCACATTTCCCATTGCCCTGATTTATTTCCACAATTTTGATGGACAACACAACCCTAGTGTCTAATTCTTCTGCTAACTCAAGGTACAAGTGGAGTTCCTCCTTCCGCACAACCCCACTATTTGCGCACTCCTACACACTTGCAAAATGCCACAATTCTTTACACGTCAAACAAAGTTTGTTGGCCGCAGGGCAGTTTTTAGCATTTTTTAGCATTTGACAAAAGGTTGCTGGATCCACACCTGATGCAGGTGTTGGGATCATCCCAAATCTTTTTCAAGTAAATTGAGGGATTTGGCTTTGACTGTCATTGCATACACCTGTTCAGTACCAACATGTTCTTTGCCCATGTTCAATTCTTTTGAAGCCCGGGTCGATCTTTCAATTCCTCTTGCTGTCATTAGTGTTTCCTGGAGATTAGGATTCCGACAGCCTAAACAATTTCTGCTGAATACGTTTATCAAACAAATGACCACAATTTGATCCCTGAAATAATTATCCAGGTTACCATCAAGCTAACATGTTGAAGCTAACACCCTCAATCTAGCCAAACAATTATCAATGGATTAGAACTGTGATTGTTCCCTGGTAAAAAAAACCTATGCGTTTCTACAATAATACCAGTATCATCCTTAAAATGATTTTAAAGCCTGTTAACAGCTTGTGTGTATGTGTTCCATTCTGTGTCAGGAGCATGAATAGCTTTGGGTAAATGGACAAATATGCGTTGGCCCACAGCACTTCAGAATTCTAAAGTAAGGCCAACTTCCTTCTTGCTTTAAATTTGTCTCCTCAATAGCAATTAGATAGATGTCAACATTTTTAAACTACTGAAGCCATTTATACTTTTGAATACCAGCTTCAGCTAAAAATGGTGGTGGAATATTCACATTTTGCATCTTGAAGTAAAAGGTTAGGTAAACGAACTACAAATTACCAGATACAGAAAATGTGGTGTGCAGTAATAACTCCACCCAACCCAGCACCTGTGTGTACACAACAACAAATGGAAAAATCTGTAATCTAGAATGAAAATAGTATCAACTAGCATAATATGCTACCCGGCAACCAACAACTCTATTACCACAATGGCAAAAGTTAATGTCAACAAAGTGTGCAGTTGTTGTTATAATCCTCCATTTGAAATACCTGAAATGAAGAACATTCAAAATGAAAGTAGGAAGTCAGTGTGCTTCCAAAATGAACGTAGTAGGCTGTGCCCATCAGCAAAGACACAACAATTCTGCCTCAAGACGACTTGCAAATGCTGAACAGAAACCGTAGTACAACTTTAATGATGTATGAAAGAAAGGTGTGCATGTCGCCAAAGACTGGCCAATAATAAAGCAACAAGGTTTGCCTGTCGCACAACCAAGTGAATGGTACTATTAAAATTATGTATGACAGGAAGGCATGCCTATCACCGAAGATAGGATAGTATTGAAGCAGCAAGACGTGCCTGTCACCACAACAGTAAGGAAGTCTAACGTTGTGAACTGGCCAATGATGAAAGAGCACAGCTTGCCTGTCACCACAAGCTGTATGCTGAACGAAAAATGAGCTCAAAATATAGCAATCACGTGTAACTAACGTGCTTACGTGAAGAGTTTGTCACACACAAACTGCAGAGAGTGTGCCAGGGAAGGATGCCTTCTGACTGAGCCTAAAGTAAGTGCACAGCCTCACTCACGCTAGTCGGTGGATAATGGTGAGCACGGGGGAAGAAGACTCGTGTGACAGTTAGCTCACTTTCACAAGGCCTGACGCACCCAACAGCCAACTCCTAACTTGCTCCTGATCAATTACTGTAAATCATGAAAAAATACTTGGAGGGCACAGATAGTAAGCCGAATCCAACGCTTCGTAGCAACAGCATAAAAATAAAATAAGCAGTGCTCAATAACGTGCCTTAACAGCTGCAGCGCAATTAGGAACACGTACAGTCGTACTGGTGCTGTCTTGAATGGGGATCGAGCTGCTCGTCGCCAACCGATACGAGAGGGGTGTCATGAAGAAGGAACATTTTGTTTATTCAAGCTGACTGGACACGGTCTTTCCAGCAGTTCATCCATTGAAGACTGTCTTATGGAACGCTCCCCTAGAATGTCCGTCACAACATTCTACACCAAGTTCCTGGTTCCATTTGAAACCTACATGTAAACCAAGCCACAACAATCCTTTAACAATAGTGACAGATCGGTGACAAGCTCATCTGGTAACACCAACTGCACCCCAGCTTTGTGACTTTACTCATAATCGCTGTTCATCTCAAACAAGCTTACTAGGGATTTGGTGGAACTTTAGGGGAGGGTAAGTTTGATTTGTGAAATTGGTGGTGGTGTAAGATTGTGTTTCGATGTTTAATTGAAATTAGGTTAAGTCCAGTTGTGTTGTAGCAAGGGTGATGCAAAATTTGTGGGAGTGGTGATGTTTGTGTTTTTTTTGCGCTTGTTTAAAGTTGGTGTAGTATAGGTGACAAGTGATGGAGAAGCATAAGAGTCTTAGTTTTAGCACTCTATATTCAATAATTGATGAGAGACGTGGATAGATTGATCTTTGGTCTGTTGTGGTTTGCTAAATAATTCTTCTGTCTGGTGAGGAAGGAGATTGTGAATGACTGGCAATGCGTGGTGACCATGTGAGAGAGTGAGAGATTGCTATGTTTGAGGTGTGAATGATTATGAGGATTTGTTATAGGGGATGTGCATGGCTAGTGGGGGAGAAATCGGAAGTGTTGGGAAAGGAAGCCATGTATTGGAGGTGGGAGAGGTTGGATAAGACAGTTGTGGGAAAGGTGATCTTTTACAGATCAGTTCAGCATGCTGCGGTGGGGAATGAGTGGGAAAGGTTTGCAATTGGGTTAGTAGGGTGGGGTAAAATTGAGCAAAAGGAATAGAAAAAGTCATTAATAGGTGATAGTGTTGTGGTGAGGTGTAAGTGGTATGGTCCAAAAACATAATTTAAGACAAATTGAATCGAGACATTTTCTTCAAATGTACACTCGGACCAACGTTTCTTGAATATACTGACACATAAATATTTATTTCATAAAAGTGATAAAGGTAATATACAGACCCTGAAACCTGCCTGTTAAAAGTATAAGTGGGCGATGCTTTAATGAAACGTTGTGTCTGGTGTCTGCATTCCTATGGTAGTTTCTTTGTACTGTATAATTGCATTATTTTTAGATAAATAAAGATGTCTGCATAAGATGCATAGTTTCTATTTTATACATAATGCTGTTTTCTTTGCTTGTGTGGTATAGGGATATTGTCTTCATTTAGGATACTTGAGTTTGAGATGCCTATTAACTATTTTTTTGTTTTCAGAACATACGATTGTTGTGAAGTGTTTCCTGGGCCACACCTGAACATGATAGTTGGGGCTAATGGAACTGGAAAGTCCAGCATTGTTTGTGCCATCTGTTTAGGATTAGCAGGGAAAACATCATTTATTGGACGTGCAGACAAGGTGAGTACATTTATTTTGTAGACATTAAAAGAAAAATGCCATCTTTAGTGTTTTTAGAACTAGAAATAAAAGATTGAATGTTCAAATTTTCTTGCAAAAGTGTCTTGGAAAGCATACTTTTATACAGTTGATTTGTTAAGGGACGCACCTTCTGACATACAGTACCGCACAATAATTGTTTCCTGTGCCAAAGTGAAGCTTAGAACTGTTATCTAGGTCTTATCTGGAGCTGATGTTTGCAGTTTGGATCCATCTAGATAACATAGTATGGAACGGTGGCTTAGCTTAGAATTTCAGGGTTTTCATCCCATATTCTCATAAGGCAATGGGGTAAAAACAGTAGATTGTTACATTAGCCACTACAAGGGTATTGGTCCTTCTACCTAGCCAACAGGAAGAAATGGGAGTGAGAGAGCATGTTCTACAAACCATTTTCTCAAGCCCAATGTTCAAACCCTTAGTAGTTCAGGAGATCTGACATTTTGTGGGAAGTAAGGCAGATCCATTGAGTGTTCAAGTCGTGAAACTTGAAGAGAGGTGAATTTGGGAATGCACTGAACATCCTGGGGTACTGAACCCTTTTCTTACTAGACACTTACTTGGCTGGGTTTTTGCGCGACTGCCTACCTGCTGATTGCACCAAAGTAAATCTTCACCTTTGTTTTTGGAATCGTTGGATCATCTTCAGTTATAGAACAAGTGCCTGGAACCCCTAAAGAGCACCGCTTGCTGGCTATGGTGGTATCACATCTAAGTGAGAGAAACAAACTTTACCAAATCCACTTCAGTTACCCGGTTGAGACTAGCAGAAGAGTGGTTAGAGCTGTTGTCTCATATTTCTGTGCCTGAAACATTGTAGGAGCTGGATTTCTGCATCACTTACAGTTGTGCTGTGACAAATCCTAGCCACTTGATTCCATGGTTCAGAAATAAAACTGAAGTGTTAATCATTGCTGTGGCAAAAGTGTCCTTAGCAGTTCAAGCCACTGCCTGATCTGACTATAACCCCACTAGCATGTCAGAAGACCTGCACTTGCAGTATTCTTTGAAGGAGGAGAAACTTTGTCACACAGATCCCGACCTTATGCACTGGTCCAGTCTGCTGTTGGCTGACCACACATTAGCCTCAACAACTATTCTACAGCTATCGGAGTCCTTATGGAGTACAGTTTAGAAAAATATTTTATGAAGTTTAATCTTTAACCTTTTACCTCTTTGATTACTTGTTTAAATAATGTAGTCGTGCATTTTCTGTCATTGTGCTTCAATTTTCATTCTTGATACATGTTTCTGTTAGTTACTGCATTTCTATTTTCATATAGATGCACAGCCTTGCACACCCTTTTCCACATCCACACACCCCAACGAAGGCTAGCCCTCGCCTCTTCTCTCTCAACTGTAACCTATTGAACTATTGGCTATTCCATTGTGCTTTTTGGTAATTACGTTCCCAGCACATTTACAGGGTTAAACCATACCTGGTAAATATTGCTAGCTATGTCTGGTTGTTACATAAGCATGTTGATTAGTTTTGTCCAATGCTGCACTCCAACGGTGTTCATACAGTATATGATGTCATTGTTTCTTATAAAGGTTAGAATGTAACACAGATTGATATACAGTGGTAAAACATTTAAATAAATCTTTGCTTCAAGTTGCGTGTATGCACTTGAAAAAACGGTCTTAAATTACTTTAATATCCGATTATCATGAGGGTGCAGCAACTTCACCACAACAAAATAGATCTCGACTGTAGTGTAAGTAAGACCATTTGATTTACTTCACCTACAGGATCAATTGGTGATGCCAAAAGTGTGCACACTTTTGGGACAAAGGCAGGGTATTAATTAAGCTACCACAGAAGTTCACATGACCCATTGTGGTAATTAGGTTGGGATATCTGGTCTTTGGGCTATTACTGCCTAGATCTAAACATGAAAAGGTATCCTTGAATTTATTTTGGTTTCCAGACGGCCCAGAACCCCTTTTTCTGGAAGTAAGATTCTGTTTAGTCCCAATTGATTTGGCTAGACCTTGTATGGGACACATTGGTATGTGGAAAAAATAACTCAGTCTGTGATCAAATATTCCCAGTTCTCAAACGTGGTTTTCCTACTTTCTAAACATGTATGCAAAATGAAGATCTATTTAGACTGATAGGTCAGATCACCACTTTTGTTCTTGATTGAGACTTTTGCTGCTGTATTGTCTTCCTTCAATGTTTCTTCCCTAGAATTATAATTTATTTGAGCACCTCAATTGTGTCTTGACTCCAGTGCCTGTAGATTAGAGTGATTTGGTAATGGTGAATTAGATTAAATATCCAGCTGCTGCATCAGCATAATGAAAATGACTAGAATGCGGGGAGTGGGTAAGGGGGACAAACGCCACATCCCAACAATCAACATTATTTTATTGTATTGTTGCATTTATTTGGTATGCTGTGATCTCAGTGTCTAAATCCTCACCACATTAGTTCAAAATCAATTGTTGAAATGAAAATTTATTCAAAAGAAAACTTTGGAAAACATTAAAAATGAAACCCACTAAATTGCAACCTTTTGACTTATTTTGTTAAAAAACAAAACCGCATTTGTCAACCCCCCCACACCCGACCTCCCAAAAAAGTCTCAACCAATGCCCAATAAAAATAATAAAAACACAGAAGTATAAAAATTCTTAGGCGAAGCCCTGTCTTACAGCATTGCAACACATAGAACAGTGTGGAGGATTTAGAGACCGTGCCGCAGACAAAGAGTGAGAGGAGCAAGATAAAGTCTAAATATAGCAGGGGTGCTAAGTATGCTAGTGGAACAGGGGTGACAAACCAGTAGGGAGGCGCACCAGCAGAAAGGAGGGAACAGGGAGCATCTGGGAGTTAGTGCACTGAAGGCAGGATTGTGCATAAAGCAGAGGTAAGAAAAACTAGCATTTTCAATGCAATAGGTCTCGCATTTATGAGAGTTTGAGCTACTGGCATTGTACATGACAATGCCTTTTATTCATATGTTGTTTTTTAAAACAGATAAATAAAAGGCATTATAATTTATGCCAATAGCTTAAACTCTCGCAAATGCAAGACCTATTGCATTGCAAATGCATACTATAAAATAAAAAATTGTTAGGAGGAGCAGACAGGATAAAGCTATTTGAGAAAATAGAGCTCGGAGGCTGTAATTAAAGCATACAGAGCAACAACACATGTAACAGGGGGTGTCACTATGGGAGGTTACAAAATGAGACAAGGCGGTACTAAGCCTTTTGACCAATGAACAGCCACAGTGGACAATGACACAAGCCAATGAAAAATTTGGGCGGAGAGTGGGCGGAGCTTCATGTCCCCACCTCAATACAGTATGCCTTTCGAGCAACACATGCACTGCCCAGGCTCGACCTAAAAACACATTGTTATTATTTATATTCACGCAGTAAAAATATACATTGCAGCGGGGCACTTTTGGTTCTTAAAGTAATCGGGCTTTCTTTCAACTGGTTTGTTCCTTTATTTTGAAAAGTGTTGAATGCCATTTCGCCAAAATCACCAGAATGATAATTAACCTCTGATGAATACTACCTATACTGAACTTGAAAATGTAGGTGGGTGACAGTCAAGTGACACTGTGTGGTACAAGGGTAACGCCAAAGAGGCGGGCCTAAAAACTGTGCTACAAAATTAGAAAAAAGGCCTTACATCCAAGTTTCTTGACCACAGGAAAATAAAAAATATTCATATAAATTAGTTTACCAAGTGAATATATGAGCATTTATAATGCAATATTTAATGTCAAAGAACATATATTTTTTAATAATGCGCAGTCAATTATGAGCCACTTTCTGTAGACACTGAAATGCAGTCAAATACATACATAAAAAAAAAAAAAAAATCCTTACAAATGTAAGCGTGCAAAAAGTCTAGAAGTGACCATGCAGGTTTATAAAAATGTACCAATATTTACAAAGAGCAGTTTGAACTTTTTTTTGCTCTGAATATGTTCATGTAATTGGCCAATTAAGATAAGTGCAAATGATAAGGTCACTTAGAAAATTAAATAACATGATTAGGGGAACATTAAAACATCAACTGTAAGCAGCCTTTGCAAGGTCCCTTCCTGTGCATCTCCGTTTGTTAATTCGAGTTTCCCACAACAACTGGAACAAATTAGCAGTCATTTAATCAATATTTAATGCGTCACGGCTTTGCACCCAGTGATGCAAACGTTATTCCAACTGAGTCACATGTGTCAATTTTTTTAATACAATTTTATCAACACGTTCTAGTGTGTTTATAGAAGAGCCTCTAAAAAGAAACGAATAGATTACTTACCTTCAGAAGCGCTTTTTTATGGTGGATAAGGAAATGGAAACTCTTGCAATAGCGCCTGCGTGTTGGAAGGTGGTGCCATTATGCTCTGTAGTAACTGTTTTGTCTTCAGACTTGGAGGCAGCGGCCGAAGAAGGCAAGATCAGAGGGGTAAACCTGCCCATACTTTTTGAATTTGACTATAACAGTTCTTAAAAGACAACTGTCCCGGACGGTTAATTACGACATTTGAGATGTCTTGGCAGAAGTGGGGGGAGCAAGTCTAGGTGCTGTGAAACTCAGAGAGGAACAAGCCAAACTATAACGGGTATTCTTACCTGGATGCCTTTTGCCTGAAATAAAAGCAAATGTGTTTAAAGGCTCATTAGAAGCCAGTATGGTCTTCAATTCATGGAGCCACTTGAAGCCTTCTGATGACAAAGATGTGTTTCTTTTTTTTAGGGAATAGTAAGGTGACCAGGCGAGCTGTGGAGAGCATACTTTTAATGGACAGGTATAAACATATGTTTGTACTAGGTACAATCTGCATATTACTAAGACCTATATTTAGGAGGTACTTTTTTTTAATCTTAAACCTAAATCTTTTTGTTCATTTTGTGGCAGCCTATCTTATACGGTTTGTAATAAAGTTAAAATAATGAATTACATATTCATAGTGCTTTCGGTCAAATGTTGAGACATCACAACACTATGAACCCCAAGGTCCCTATTCTCCACTTCACCAACCAGAATTCAGTTCTGCTGTGCTCAGTTACACACACAGATATGTGCAATGCTCACATTACCCAACAGAGATTTCATAACGTAAATTAGTGTATTTCTCACTGATTTTGTTTCACTTGAATTTATTTTTCTTTTAAGTTGTGCGTTATTTTATATGAAGTTACCGGAAGGTGAAATGCCAACACAATAGTTACAGAATATTTTGTTCTTTTTAGCTACACATTTGATCCCGCCCCCACCCTCAGTGACCCCGCCCTCATTGCACTCAGGATCACAGTTCCTATACTTTTTGTAATGCACTTCAAACACTGCTTGGAGGAATTTTTGGTGTTGAGGCACTAGATAGACGACATGTGGTTTCGTGACAGACAGATGTCTACGACACGAGCAGCATGGTTTAAACCCTGTGGCTTTGGAGATATCACTGCACTTTGTCAAAGGTTGTACATTTTTACAAAAAGTTGAAAACTTGAAGGAGCTAACCTCTGAATTCACAGGGAAGAGAGGAGAACAACGGTCAGTGCGAGAAGGGTGGCACCTATATGTAGGTCTGGATAGTCTGAAGGGAGATGAAGTTGCAATGGAGGCCTTTAGCACTACCTGCGATATGCAGGGGTTACTGCAAGAGTTTCTGGATCCAGTGTGACGCCTGGGGAGATTGACAAGGTGAGACATCTGTGGTTAGAACTAGCACTGATAAAACAACTAAAGAGTGACACTATCTTACAGCGACACTGGTGCCTGAACAGGGTGAGAAAGGCCCGCAATTTTCTAAGGTTTTTTCACTGTCTTAAGACATTTTCAATACTCTTAAAACAGAAAATGACGAGCGTAACTCAGTCTGTTTCAAATACGTACAAAACACTTGGTAAATTATGGTAAAGAAAATCTGACTATTCCAAAACAGAGGAGAAAGCAAACAAAACAAGGTTTGTTAAATGTTGCCGTGCAGGATTCATTACCGAATATAGCACTTTGTGATCAGGCATGCTGCTGTGCGAGGGGATATTTCTCCATATGCAAAATAAAATGTTAAAGGCGCTGTCGGTGTCACTACTACTGCACTGACGTTTTCCCGACATAGAATCCAAATGTGAATTGTCTTTCGTGCGGGAAGAGGCAAGGTAGCACGTTTAATTAACGCCATCTGTTTGATACACAAATAGGATTGAGTGAGAAGGCGCCCTGCCACTGCTGGGATTAAACGGCCATTTCCACCACTCACCTCACGCGAGCGAGGTAGTCTCCTAAATAAATATCTCCGCCCCTTGCAAGACGAAGCACACGTCAGCTGGCAGTCTGCCCTCAAAGCCAGAAACCCCAGCCCAGGTCCATTTGCTTGGACTTGTTTCCAACAAAGATCCTGTTCTGGTTACAGCTGTCTTCGAAGCGAACTCTGTGTGCATGTATATTCACCTTCTTCCGTTATGCAACAAACACAAAGAAACTCTGTGCATCTGACTATTTTAACGTGTCCTCCCCATTTGTCGCAGGGCCCCGAACTCTACAACACAAGTAAAGAAGGCCATGTGTATGTGGGTCTAGGATCTCTGCTAGAGTTACTTACTATGTGTGTCATCAAGACTTCGGTCCACAGCTAATGCCAATCCAAGTGTATAGCTTTGAAACTCTTCTTTGCACAGTTCAAAACCACAGAAGATACATTCACTTTGGTTTTGATAGCTTTTAAAGTACAGCTTGACTAGAACAATGTTTTTTTTTTCAAATATGTGCAAACCCTTTGACCTGCCAATTGCAAAACTTTAAACTAATAAAACACTGTAGAGAAGATGCATTGTTAATCTGCTGTGAATCATGTTTTTTTTTTTTTTGCATAAAAGTGCCCCTTTGGGGTGTAACAGAACCCTGGAGGTTCCCACTGCGCCCCCCCCCCCCCCTTTGTATTAGCAGAAGTGTTTAACAATGCAGCCCCCCATGGCAGATGTAGTCCTTGTTCCTCCACCTTACTTGCAACGTAACCCCACGCGTCAGCCAATCAAACGTTGAGTCTCTTTAAAAAAAGAAGGTCCGGGTGTGAGTTCCCGTTTCGTTTCTTCACCTCGGAATGAAAACAATCGGGTTAAACAATGGCGTGACCACGGTCAGTTCTGCACCGACTTCTTAGCATCCGAGTGAATTTGTTTATTTAAACCCTAGAGCGGCGACATGGGGATTGGCTACAATTACATATGTCTTTGGAGTTGTAGATGGTTTCCTTGCAACCTAAAGCAACTCAAGGAATGGTTATTCTTTAATAAAATAATATGGGATCTGTATTGATAAAATTTAACAAGCAAGGGGGTCGGGAGTGGCGACGGTGGCAAGCACGCGAGTGGTGCGTGCGCGCGCACCAAAGGGAGCCATGTGTTTTGCATTATCGTGCATGCTTCTGGGCACGATAATGCAAACCAGATGTTACCCTGTGCGCGTAACATACACCAATGGGAAGTGGGCGGAGCAAAGGCGGGACATGCGCCCGTCTTTGCCCAATTGCGTGCTGTATTGTTTTAAAAAACACACGCTAAAATGTATTGCAGGAGAGGTAGTTTCTCATTTGGAAAATAAAAACAAAAATAATTTTCGACACTGTTTTCTTAGCAGAAAACACATTTGCAATGTATGTTCTTGTTTTTTCAACAAATCCTACTCAAACTGTTTGATTGAGAAAATCGGTTTTGTCAATCATTTTTTAAACTGATATAATACTGCTTGTATTCACTGCTTCATATGTCTATTGTAGAATAATAATGTAACTATGCAGCTTTAACCTCTTAACCATATTCACCCTAGATCCAAATGGAAAGGAGAATCACTTGCTCTATAAGAGGAAATGCTGGCTCTGACACCATAAGAGTCCGCTCAACAATTTGCCTTGGCCACAATGTATGTTTTCTGGCCGAAGATAGCGTACTCTTGGCGCTAGGTGGCGCACGGCGGAATGGCTGCCTCTGGGTGAAGCTCCCGCTGCTCAGCACTGAAATCCTCCTATAATCCTTCCTGAACGTCGCAAAACCTGTCGGAAAGGGTCTCGGTAGGCGCCTTGCTAACTCTGCCACCGATTGTGACCCTCGTGGAGCTGGGAGGCCAGGCGTCTGCTGGATACACGGTCGCTGTCGCGGCCGCCGACTGGCGTGCGATCCTTGCTGGTGCCGGAGCCGGGCGGTGACTGTTACGAGAGGCCGGTGCTGCGCACGTGGGCGGAGAGGCCCGGCTGCGTCCTCTGGGTCCCGGACAATCGGACCTACATTGGAGGTGCGGGGAGGCTGCGGAACCCTTCCTAACGCCCATACCTGAAGAACCCACTGGCGTTGGGACATTGGGCGGTGAGGACGAGTGCTTCCTGCCCGGTGTGAAGCGGCCCTCCACGATCCTTCCTGCTGTGCCCTGCTGCCTCCTGATTGATCTTGCGGCCTGCCTGTCCAGCCGGAGGGCAGGTGCTGGTGCTTAGGAGAGGAGGCTGAAGCATCGCTGCCCCCGGTCCAGAGGACGTGAGTGTTGCGACCTAGGGGTCCGTGTTGGCGCCCGCGAGAGCGCCCTGCCTGAACTGCGGTGATTGCTGTTTGTCTGGGGGCGCTGGTCGGAGTGTCGCGCTCCTCCCCTGCTGGGCCTGGACGGCGTTGCGGCGGAGGTAAGAGGCCTGCCGTGAGCTCTGGGGTGCCCCGACTTCTGTCGCCCAGACCCTGCCCCCCCCCTTGTTGACTGCCGGCGGCTGGGGGTGCGGAGGTCACTATCGCTCCCAAAATCCTGACGGCGGATGGCCTGCTGAGGGAGTGCGCGGTCTGCCCGCACGTTTGGGGCTGATTCCGGGCGCGGAGCCGGAGACGAAGGTCGCCCTAGGGATACCGCGAGGAGGACCCGGTTGCCCTGTGGTGTTGCTCATTGAGGAGCGGGCGAACTGCCTTGTATTGCTGCGCCCCGGACACATTGGATCACGATTTTTCTGACTTCGCGCCTGCAGTGGTCTGGCTATCGGGACTGGCATGGGGAAGCCGGACAGCCGTCAGCCTCGTCTCACCTTCGAGGCGAAAAAACCCACTAAATCCCAGCCCGGAGAAGACGCGGGAGGGTCGGCCCAGTCGGCCGCTCCGCCGGTGGACGATGTCAAGTCCATCCTACTGGACATGAGGCAGAGTCTGGCGACTATCGTCGACAAGATGGACTCTATGCAATCCCGCATGGACTCCATAGTCCACAAGGTGGATAGCCATGGTGAACGCCTCACAGAGACAGAGCGACGTATTTCGGACTCAGAAGACCGAACCACACAATTATCGGCTACGGTGACACGTATGGATAAAGTCCTCCGAGTGATAGCAGCCAAGAACGAGGAGTTGGAGGCGCGTAGTCGCAGAAATAACATACGCATCATTGGCGTACCGGAGTCCACCCACACGGGTAAGATGGAGGACTATGTGGAGGGCTTGCTGCGAGCGGTGGTGGGCACGGATTCCCTCTCTACTCATTTTATTGTCGAAAGGGCGCATAGATCGCTAGCTTCGAGGCCACCGCCGGGGGCTCCTCCTCGCCCCATCATTGCTCGCCTGCTGAACTTTCGGGACCGCGACGCGGCCCTTCGGACGGCGAGGGAACAGAAGACCCTATCCTATGATGGTAACTCCTTCACTATATTCCCGGACTTCACCCCCGTGGTTCAGGAAGAACGAAAGAAGTTCATTGTAGTCAAGCAAAAACTGAGGGCGGCACAAATTGACTATGCGCTATTATACCCAGCCCGCTTGCGCATCACGCATCAGGGGAAACAGACCTTCTGCACGAGTCCTCAACAAGCAGAGGAATTCTTGAAGCGTGTCAAGAAGCGCGACCTTGACCGCCCCTCCACGCCGACCTCGGACTGATGGAACCAGGCCAATGTTGTGCAACGCTGGGACTGGAGGCTCAGTGACTGGTAGGTTAATGCGAGTGCAAGCTGATACGACACTGGATATGATGGCCTGTGAGCCTACCTGAACTGTATCGGGGGGCAGCTATCGGCGTCTCGCTCCTACTCCCCGGCGCATCAGACTTTCAGGACGTTATGCTTTGCTGAGCACCCTCTGTCCATGGTGAGAGCTCGGTCTCCTACTGGGTATGCTCTTATGGCTCAGGGGGCATAGTGTTTCCACCTAGATTGCGCCCTCAAGGGTATCACCCCATCGACTGTTCATTGTTATATGTTGAACCCTTATGGTACTTGCTGTGGGGGAGTTTTTGGGGGGGGGAGGGGGGCAGGGGGTTGATCCAGATGGCATGATTGGGATGCTGCTGTGGGTGGGGGGACGAGGGGGGTGTTGGGGATTTAAGGTATTTGATGGTTCCGATTGGCAGGAAGTGACATTTGCATTGTTCTCTTTGCATCATGTGGGGGGCGACGGGTGCATTGTGTTGTGCTATATGAATTTGGTGATTTATTATGAGTGATCCGCTAACGGGTGGGGACCGTACTAATCAGCTCACCTTCCTCACGTGGAATGTGAGAGGCTTGGGAAACCCTAGAAAGCGTAGGCAGATTCTGGCATACCTAGATAGACATCACATTGGGGTAGCGTTCCTTCAGGAGACACACCTCGACCCCTCCAGGCCCTCGCTGTTTGCGTCACGTTGGGCCGATCTTCGTGTTTTTTCCTCCTACTCCACATATTCTCGAGGCGTTGCAATCCTTATTCGGAAGCATACCCCCTTTGCGTACATAGGAGAGCGCACCGACAGAGAGGGCAGATACTGTGTTATTTGGGGACGTCTGGGTATGGATGCGCTTACTTTAGCTTGTTATTATGGCCCCAACTCGGATGATCCGCATTGCCTCCAGGTGCTTTGGACTGAGATTTTGCGCATTGGCTCCACGTATCTAGTGTGGGGGGGAGATTTCAACCTAGTTGCAGACCCCGCACAGGACAGAGCGAACCCTGGCCCTCAGCACTACTCCCGCTCCCAGGCTTACGTCCATGGCCTCCTTACTGATCGCCATCTGGTTGATGCGTGGCGCTATGGACACCCTGCGACCCTTGAGGGCACACACTGGTCGGCTGCACACTCCACTTGGGCACGATTGGATTATATCCTGATTTCCCCTGGGCTGGCTCCCAAGCTCTGTTGGGTGAAACACTTAGCCCGCACTTACTCCGATCATGCCCCTGTCTCGATGGGTGTGGATTTAGTGGACTTGGTTGGATCTCCGATGGCGTGGAGATTGCAGCCTACTGTCCTATTAGACGACGTCTTCCGGTCTGAACTAGCACAGGAAATTGAGAGTTTTTTCCAACGTAATGGTGGGACGGTGGATAGTGTGGCGGTGGTTTGGGAGGCCTTCAAGGTCACCATTCGGGGGATGTGCATTTCCAAGGGGGGGGGCATTCTCAAAGATCTGCGTAACACCCTCCGTAAATTGGAATCCGACCTTAGAGATCTGGAGTCTCGCCCTACGTTCACCAGTGATGCTGAAGCGCAAACCAAATTCCGAGACCTGCTGTCTGACTATACGGCAAATGCGGACAGAGAGGTTCGATTCAGGGGGAAATACTTCCAGGCCCGACGGTACGGGGAGGGTGAACGGCCGGGCAAGTTCTTGGCATGGGCAACGCGACCGCCTCGATTTACTAATCACGTCCTCGAATTACGGGGACACTCGGGAGACCTCCACAGAGATACCCGGGCTATAATGCATGAGTTTGTTACTCATTACACTGACTTATATTCCTCTGCTCATGCACACCCACCGGAGCTGGACCGCTACTTGGGAGAGATCACACTGGGATGGCTCTCTGATACGCAGAGAAAGTTCCTTATGGCTCCGCTAGGCCTAGATGAAATCCGGGAGGCTATAATGCAAATGGCCTCAGGGAAGGCCCCCGGCCTTGATGGCTTCCCGATAGAATTCTATAAAACTTATATTGATATTCTTGCGCCGATCTTGAAGGTGGTGTTTGATGAGGCCCATACGCTGGGAGTGCTTCCGCCTTCCATGAGAGAGGCACTAATCACCTCCCTCTTAAAACCGGGTAAGCCGGCAACCTCCCCGGACTCTTATCGCCCACTGTCCCTCCTTAATAGCGACGCGAAGATTCTTGCTAAAACTTTGGCTAACCGTGTGACACTCCTCATGGATGGACTGGTTCTCCCGGACCAATCGGGCTTTATACCTGGCAGGGCGACGTCGCACAACTTGCGTACACTATTCGCTACTTTACAGAACGTGGATCCCGAACTGCAGATGGTGGCGGTCTTTTTGGACGCCACAAAAGCATTTGACTCCCTGGAATGGGACTACCTGGTGGCCGCGCTGTCTCACATGGGCTTTCCTCTGGTGTTCCTGGGGTGGATAGCTATCCTCTATGGTAGCCCATGCGCTAGAGTCTTGGTTAATGGCAGAGTGTCGGAACCTTTCCGGGTCGCCAGAGGGACCAGACAGGGGTGCCCTCTCTCCCCACTTTTATTCGCACTGGCGATTGAGCCACTTGCCTCGAGGCTGCGGCAGCACCATCAGAACAGGGCGCTATTCTGCGAGCAGCGACAGATTTTGCTGTCGCTGTATGCAGATGACATTACTCTATATGTTCGGGACCCTCAAAATAATCTGAACCCTCTGCTTCGGGAATTTGTAGTCTTCGGGGAGGTGTCGGGAATACGGATTAACTGGTCCAACTCTCAGATTTTCCATTTGACAGACGGCTCCCGGAAATTCTCGCTTGACTACCCCATCGAATGGAGCGACTCCGAGGTCAAATATCTTGGCATTAAGGTCTCTCGAGATAGGGAGGAGCTGATGCGATTAAACTATGGTACGACGCTGCTGCATATCGCCTCTTGCGTTGACCGCTGGCTTGCGCTCCCATTATCGATGGCCGGACGAGCCGCTCTAATCAAGATGGTGGTGCTTCCTAAGCTCTTATACTTGTTCCTGAATATTCCTTTTCCTCCGGGGAGACACGGAACTGATACGGCTGGTGTGGGGAGGGAGGAGACCTAGATTGAAATGGGCTGTGATGACCTCTCCTTACTTCATGGGGGGCTTCGATATTCCGGATCTGGAGCTATACTATTACTGTGCCCAGGCGCATTACGCGTACTACTGGTTCCGTCCCATTGCCTTCATGCCCCAACTCGCTGCTGAGGACTGGCTTGCGGCGCCTTTGCCCCTGCCTGGCCTGTTGCATAGCGTGCTCCCACATACCACCGCTAACGATAACGCCCTCCAGGGTACGGTGGATGCGTGGTTGGAAATATCAAAGCGAGTGGGGAGCCCGTTTCTGTACTCGCCTCTCCTCCCCATTGCTTACCACCCTCAGCTCCCCCTTTTGCAGGAGAGGCTGTTCCAAAACTTGAGTCGCAAATTGGGGATTCTGACTTGGGGTGATCTGTTTACGAGTGGGCAGTTTCGTGACAGGGATCACTTCTTTGCAGGCCACGCGCCCACCCCTCTGGAGCTTTTTACTTACTTTCGATTGAGACAAGGCATGAAGGCCCTACTGCAGACGTTCCCGGATGAGCCCGAGACCCTTGCTCCCCTACATAGGCTCCTACAGGCAGCCTCACCCTCCCATCTGGTCTCGATATTATATCATGCGGTTCGCTCGGATGCGCCTGTTTCTGCCTCGAGGGCTCGTGGGGAGTGGGAGCGTGAGTTGGGGCTGGAGCTCGGTGATGACAGGTGGACCTACTGCTGCTTGCAGACAGAGCAGATCTCAGCGAGTAGTAGGCATCGGATCATCCATTTTAAATTTTTGAACCGTCTCTACTGCACTCCTGTAACCAAACACAAATTTCGACTGCAAGATTCTGATAATTGCGAGAGATGTCGCGCCCCTCGGGCGGACTTTCTCCACCTCTCCTGGATATGCCCTGCTATTCAAACTTACTGGGGACAGGTGTACTCTGCTCTTGCGCACATGATAGAGCTTCCTCTTGCGCCTGAGCCGGTACAGGCATTGCTAGGATATACCAAACAGATTCCGCGCTCCTGTCGTCGATTTGTCATGATAGCGCTTTTATTAGCGAAACGGTGTATTGCTTGGCGCTGGGGACGGGGCCGGGCCCCGAAATTCAAGGAGTGGCTCAAAGACCTTATATATTGTCAAGAGCAAGTACTGATCTACTCCGAGCTACTTCCCGCTCGGTCCCGTCCTGCCGACATCTGGGGGCCGTTGCAGAATTATTTGTTGCAGCATCCTGAGGGTCTGGCGGAGAGCGCCCCCCCTATGGCCCCTGCTGATCCTACTCCCAATACCCAAGGTTGACATCCTGCATAGTGAGGGGGGTATATTGCTGGAGCACTATAGGTGCACCCGCTCTGTTACTTTTGCTTCCCTGAAGAGGTACCTTGGGAATGATGAGATAATGATCTTCTGCTACATATGGCCTGTCGCTTGTTACTGTGCTGGGGAGGCCCAGCTGCTGGGAGGGGGGCAGGCGTCAGAGGGGATCGAAAGGACTGCTACGACTGATTTGCAGGCTCCCAAGCTGCTTATGGACAACTACGATACACATTATTTCCCTACCTGATGTCCCCCTTATTTGGGTAGGCTACTGGCCATATGCATTGCAACGTGACGAGCCTCGATCGCCTCCAAGGGAAGAGGTATATATGATGCACATGTACTGTTTCACCCTCATTGTCATTTGAACCTGCATTCGTTTTCTTTTTTCGTTATGTATGTATGTGAAAGTGAACCATAAAACTTCAATAAACAAAGTTAAAAAAAAAAAAAGATAGCGTACTCTTGTTAAAGGGTTTTGTTAATTAATAAGGAAAGTGTTAATACCATGCACAACAGAGTGACCCAGAGGCCAGAATCAGGGAAACACATCTGTGAAAATGTTGTCACTCTTTAAGATTACATAGGAACTCAACGTACTGAAGGGAGGTGGTTGGTTGGTGCGGATAACCTTTCTGGAAAATAAAAACTTGACTAGTTATCTGTGACCAGTTTACAGTGAGATAAATAAGAGTAAAAGCCTGACTGCACAATCTATTGTCCAGTTCTAAAACCCAAAATGGCAATCTTAAAAAACTATTGCATACTGCGATCTAAGTGCACAACCTTTGACACTTTACTCTGCTCTGTTGCAGAATAAATGTAGGCTGAAAGCATCAACATCTCTCGAAGCATATTACCATTTGTTTTTATTGTAATTGAGCTTTCAGAACCCCCTACATGAGGTCTCGTGCTGCACGAGCAGTGTTGTGCACTGCAACGCTAGGCGCGAGACCTAAAAAGGAAAGGTAATTTCTCCTTTGGAAAATAGAAACAAAAATAATTTTCCACACTGTTTTCTTAGCAGAAAACACATTTGCAATGTATGTTCTTGTTTTTTCAACAAATCGTACTCAAACTGTTTGATTCAGAAAATCGGTTTTGTCAATCATTTTTTAAACTGATATCATACTGCTTGTATTCACTGCTTCATATGTCTATTGTAGAATAATAATGTAACTATGCAGCTTTGACCTCTTAACCATATTCACCCTAGATCCAAATGGAAAGGAGAATCACTTGCTCTACAAGAGGAAATGCTGGCTCTGACACCATAAGAGTCCGCTCAACAATTTGCCTTGGCCACAATGTATGTTTTCTGGCCGAAGATAGCGTACTCTTGTTAAAGGGTTTTGTTAATTAATAAGGAAAGTGTTAATACCATGCACAACAGAGTGACCCAGAGGCCAGAATCAGGGAAACACATCTGTTTAAATGTTGTCACTCTTTAAGATTACATAGGAACTCAACGTACTGAAGGGAGGTGGTTGGTTGGTGCGGATAACCTTTCTGGAAAATAAAAACTTGACTAGTTATCTGTGACCAGTTTACAGTGAGATAAATAAGAGTAAACGCCTGACTGCACAATCTATTGTCCAGTTCTAAAACCCAAAATGGCAATCTTAAAAAACTATTACATACTGTGATCTAAGTGAACAACCTTTGACACTTTACTCTGCTCTGTTGCCGAATAAATGTAGGCGGAAAGCCTCAACATCTCTCGCAGCATATTTCCATTTGTTTTTATTGTAATTGAGATTTTTGTTAGCTTGAGTTTTAAAAATGCACCATTGTTGTTTATTTTAAAGGTGCATTTTTAAAATGCAAGCTAACAAAAATCTCACTTCTAAAAAACAAAACAAATGGAAACGTATGCTCAGCTGCAATTTTTCTATTTAGAATTACTTTGAGAGTGCAATACCATATGTGGCTGATAGAGGTCCCTTTACAACTCCACAGGGACACCGAGTAGCACCCTGTAGTACTGTAACCTTTCCTTGCTTAGTGGATTTTTAAAAATAACTTTTGCTACTGCTGGAATATTTTTTAACAAAAAATAAATAAAAACAGACATTAGCATTTGCAACGCGAATAGCTCAATGTTTCACTAATGCAAGACCTATTGCCTTGCAAATGAGTATTATACCCTTCTTTTTGGGTGCACCAAGGTGCGTCGTGAAGTGTTACCTGGCACTTTTGAAATTCTTCACATTCAAGTTTGTCTTAATATTCATTCTGCCCTGCTTCCATGTCTGTATATCCTCTCTACCTGCTCTCGATTATCTCCTCTTGTCTGTCACTCCCCTGTCCCCTTTTTTTGATTGTCCCTCCTACTCAAGTACTGATCTTGTTCTAAACCAATTGAAACTACTACTATTTAAGATGAACTATATAAAACACCGAAGACAGGGTTGTCTTAAGTCTCTTCTGTAGTTCATTAGGATATCCTTATGCTGACTGGAGAGAGAGAGAGTGGAGTGCTCCTTGATCCCACCCAGTAGGCCCCTGCACCACTCTTGAATTACAAACTGCTGTTCAGGCTGAAACAAGAAAGTTACATACAAGTCCTCCGCTAGTTCTTTGATAGTTGGCACATCTGTAGGAAGATCTGTAGCAGAGTACTAGATGGACATTCACCGCAGCCCTAACCTCATCTCTAGTCCTGCTTTACATCACTTCATCAGCGTCCTTTCTGCTCATTCTTTTGTGCCACCTGTCCGTCTCTCTCTACCCTTTGAACTTCCTTCCCACCACTTAAATTATTATTTATTGATATTATTATCAATATTAAAATTTTCCTACAACCTATCATGGGACCAATGGGCAGTATGAATATAATCTCACAGTTGTTTGCAGTTCTTGGGGACAGAATCCACACTACTTTGCTCCATGTACTCCAATGTATTATGCAAACTTTATATTTTTATCCCACAATATTAGCATGATTTTATTTCAGTGCATGTAATCCATTCCTATTTGTCAGTTGCATCGGTTTCTTGAAACTAGTCATTTTTAAGAGGCACAAACCACAACAGTGTACTTGGCAAACGATGTGTTGTTGTAAAGCTGTTTTTGCAGGTTGTGTTTAGATTGAGCCTACCAGAGAGTGTAAGCTGTCTGTTTGTTAGAGAGCTATTGCTGGCTTACCAAGAACGTACAGGGGCTTACAGCTCACCCATTGCTAAACATTGGTTGGCTTTGTCACTCATTTGCTTGTTTCTTATTTGATGGCTTTCTTGTTCTATTCTGTCCATCTTCACCCCTGGAGCATAGTCCATTTACCATCTCTCTGAAGTCTTGGTTTCTAGCCCTCCAGTGCTCACTTTTAGGACACTATTTTTCTTCTTTTTGCTTAAGCACCTCACAAGAGTGCAAGTCTCTTCCAGTTCTCTCCCTCATGTGTTTCTCTGCTCCCCAACTACCTGCCCAGTGTTGTTGGTGCTTCTCATGTTTTGCACTGTCCCTTGTGTGTTTCCCGTCACCAAACTCCCTGCCTTCCCAGCGTTTAGTATTGTTTCTTACTTGTATGATTCTTCCTACTCCGTGTTGCCCTTGCTATTGAACTATCTTCCCCTTACAAACCCACTGTCCCCCATCCTACCCACTCACTTCCATCGCCCCATGCCTACCAAATTATTCCAGGAACTCTGTTGGAACTCCCCACCTGTTATGTTATTGATATGTTTATAGCACGCCAATCACATGAGAGGGTATCCAGGCACTTGTAGACGGCATGTGAGGACAGCCCAGAGGGCTTACTTGAAACAGCTCTTGTGGAAGTCCAGAAGAGAGGGGGAGGCTATAATGTGTTGTGAGAGGTCGTTTCAGACTTTGGGAGCCAGGTATGAGAACGTGCGACACCCTGCTCTGCTTTTGTGTATGCACAGGGTGTATGTTAGTGAGGGTCCGGCACAGTGGAGGTTTCTGGAAGGTCTTTGCTTTGTAAATGTGGGTGAGGAGTTTGGAGTGTGCGCACTTGTGTATCGGGGTCCAGTGGCATTCTCTAAAGTGTGGTGTGATGCTTGGCATGGGATGCTGAAGACTATTTTGGATGCTGCATTCTGGACGGTCTGAAGTCTTCTTATGGGCTGTTTGGTTATCCCTGCATACATGGTGTTTCCTTAGTTCAATCTGCTAGTGATGAGGGCTTGGGTGATCGTTTTCCTGATGTTGTCCGATAGCCACTTTTCATCAGTATCCTTAGGGTGTTGAAGCAGGATGAGGCAACTACTTCGACTTTGGCGGCCATGTTCAGTTTGTCTATAATGATCCTGAGGTTTCTTGGTTGTGAGCTGGGTGTTGGTTCAAGGTCTGTAGGCCACAAGGTGGAGTCCCATGGCGAGGCATCTTTCCCGAAGACCACCACTTCGGTCTTGTCTGAGTTCAGATTAAGGCAGTTGGACTTTATCCAGGCGGCCACTTCGGTCATGAATGCGGTGAACTTGATCCTGGTGTTCTGTGTTTTGTCAGAGAGTGACAGTATCAATTGCTTGTCATTGTCGTATGTGAGGATGTTAATATTGTGAGTCCAGATGATATCTGCCAGTAGAGTCATGTAGATGTCGAAGAGCGTTGGTAATTCCCGTGCTTCAGAGGAGCAGGGACGCATGTTGACAGTTTGGTTTCTTCCAGTAATGAAAGAGCAGATTCACTCAAGTACATGTCCGTGGATTCCTGTTTTATGGAGCTATATGATCAAAATGGGATGGGAGATGGTGTTGAAGGCTTCTGATAGATGTAGGAGGAAAATGGCTGTAGTTTTCCCTCTGTTGAGGATCATCCCGATGTTGCCCATTGCTGCTATGTGGTTGGTTTCCGTGGTGTGGTTGGGTCTGAATCATGATTGTGTGGCATCAAGAAGCAAGCGATTGGCGAGGTGGTCGGAGAGGTTTTTGTCTATGGCTTGTTCCAAGATCGTGGCTGGGTAGAGAAGAAAGGATATGGTTTTGTAGATGGTGAGTTTGGTCAGGTCGGCTGAAGGTTTCTTTCTGAGGGCGTTGACTGCTAGATGTTTCCATGGTTCTGGAAATATGGCTGTACAGATGGAGGGGTTGAGGATGGGGTTGAGGGCCTCGCTGATGGGTATCAGTCCTTTGTTGAATGCGTGATGGGTGCAGGGGTCCATTGCGGACTCAGATGGTATGGTCCTCATGATTGCTGTGGTCACCCCTGTGCTTAGTGTGTCCCATGTTGTTATTGTGTAGTCTTCATTCATCCCTGGAAGACAGGGACTCCGGTTGTGGTGCTAAATTGCTGTATATTATTGTGATCTTGCTTCAAAAGGTGTGTGAGAGGTCTTTGCACAGATCTTGAATTGATTGGGCTGATATTACTACCGGTGGCTGCTGTAGATGTGATGAAATCCTTGAAGATTGTGAAGATATTTTTGCTGCTTTAGGAGCTGGTGGTTATTCATTTGGGTAGGACCTGCCTCTTGGTTTGTCACCTGGATTCATCCCACATAAAATTGGTTTTATCACATACAAAATTGTTAACTTGGGAGGAGGCAAGATGGCGGCGGCCTGTTAGACCGCTTTGAGGCAGCTCCCAAGCCAGCGTTTCAAAAAGGCCAAAAACAAAATATGGTTGAGCGGAAGAGGTCCGGCTGTAATTAAGAAATTAAGAAAAACTAATAATGAATATAAAAGGATTTACCTTATTCCTCGCTGTTCTTTAAAGCCTCGTGTGGTGATCCTGGTATGATGTCCGTGAGCAGAGTGGAAGGTCAATCTCTGGAGTCTGCTACGGACCCTACTTCGCTACAGTTACGTTTTTCATTTTGCACTTCCCTGATTGGATTGCTTGTACTGCGATTGATCGCCCGTGTCCAGGCCAGCGGAGTATCCACTCGTCTGAAGCAGGACGGACCCCTGGAGGAAGGCCAGTCAGCTCTGTCTCTCCGGAGGCTCTCTCGTGTATCCTCTGGCATGGCGCCGAAAAACGCCGCTACGATAGCTGCAGCTGCAGCCAAGACTAGAGCAGCGAAGCAGGCTCTTCGTGACAAAGAGCTTGCAGTGAAGCGAGGCGGCATGCGTCAGGAGGGCAGCGGCGGCGCTGCAGGTCTTGGCGCGGGGGCTGGAAAGTCAGCGGGGGCCCCAAGACAGCAGCTGGGTGTGCCTGTCGCCATCGCTGAGCCATCCGTGATCGAGCTGCTCCGGAGGACTCCTGCTCCAGTGCCTTCTTCGGTTCAGGTTCAGCTGTGCCCATTAGAGAAACCAGCTGCTTCTCTAATCGCGGGTGACCTGAGAGGCATTTCTGGGCCTATAGCGGCACCTTGTGGACAAACTCAGAACAGCATAATTAAGGAAAAGGAAACAGCGAATACCAAAGTGAATGCTGCTATAAGTATTGGAGTGGACAGCCCTATGCTTTACAATGAGCCTAAAGGTGCAATGGTAGGAGCGCAAGATTTAAAGGCTGGGACAGACTTTAATGTTGGAATACAAGATACAGGGAGTCCTAGACGTCGACTTGTCGACAAACTTGGTAGGTGGGTTGTGGTTGTGGGTTGTGGTTCAACTGGAATTGGATATAACCATTTGCTCACTTTACGGTTCTAATTTGGATGACCCACAACTCTTTATTGAACTTGAACTAGAATTGGCTTCTTGGGCTGGCCCACTTATCCTGTGTGGCGATTTTAACATTAATATAGAAAAATTAGTAAACAACAGACTCCCACGGAATTACAGTGGCCGGAAACCTAAAGTCTATAGGGCAATATCTTGTCTGATGGATACTCATGATTTAAGGGATACTTGGGACACTTTGAGGCAGAATGATAATGGCTTTACCTATTACTCCTATCCCCATAATAAGTATGCTCGATTAGATTATATTATGACATCAATACATAGGACAGCCTTAATTGATATAATTAAAGATCCCAAAACTATTTCTGACCACAATGCACTTACATTAATTTTTGATTTGGATAGTTTTAATAGATCTAATTTCCAATGGTCGTTCGACCGGAAGCTTTTTTTGAACCCAGATTATATTAACTATATTACATCAGTTTCTCAATCTTTTTTCGACTGTAATCAATATAGTACATCCAGATTTAGTGTATGGGACTGTTTTAAGGCAGTAATCAGAGGAGAGACTATAGCGTATGTTGCTAAATGTAAGAAAACTCAGGACAATATTAACAAGCAACATAAGGCGGCACTTATTAACTTGGAAATAGTACATGCCAAACAAATCCAGCAAGGAACACCAACTTCTGACATACTACAAAAATTACTGATCTTAAAAACCGAAATTAATAGCTCGTTAACGCAAAAAGCAGCGGAAATATATCAAGCCAATAGAAACAGAATCTATGAAGCAGGGGAAAAAGTAGGGAGGCAACTAGCTCTCAAAACTAGACAGAAAGAGACATACAACAAAATAAAGAATATAGAATATGAGGGTCAACAGTATACCTCCCCTCAAGATATAGTAGATGTCTTTCGAAAATACTACCAAAAACTATATCAAAATGATAACGAGCATCTATCTACAAGAGACATGAAAACCTTTCTTAGCGAGTGGTTGTCGGAATCAGAGCTATCTAGAGTACTTGATCAAGGAGATAGAGAAGAACTAGAGAAAGAAATCACAATGGTAGAGTTAGAAATTGCTTTGTCGGATCTAGCCAATGGGAAAGCGGCTGGTCCTGACAAGATTCCTTTAGAGTTATATAAGGTGCTGGGCAAACAGATACTCCCCTATTTATTAGATCTTTTTTTGGGAATACAACATCACTCAGCTACACCAGAGTCTTGGAAACATACTAACATAGTAATATTTCCAAAAAAGGGGAAACCTCCCCAGCTTCCATCTTCATATCGACCTATCTCACTTATAAACTCTGACTCAAAGCTATATTCCAAGATACTTGCAAACCGAATGAGGGGGATCATTGAACATCTTGTATCCCCATGGCAGCACGGTTTTATCCCGGGGAGAGGAACAACTGACCATACCCGTAGAGTTATTGCCTTATTTGACATCATGGGCGTCACGGGGGAGAGATGTCAATGGTCTTACTCGATGCCGAAAAGGCATTTGATCGAGTGTCTTGGCGGTTCTTATGGGAAATAATGGAATATAATAACTTCGGCCCAGGCTTTGTCAAAGCTTTAAAAGCTCTGTATGTCAGCCCTAGAGCTAAACTATTTATTGATGGCTTTGAGTCGGAGTTTATTGAGGTAAAAAGAGGCACTAGGCAGGGCTGTCCTTGTTCCCCGATATTATTTGCCCTAGTGATTAATCCTTTAATTTTAAAGCTCCTTAACTCCTCCCAAATACAACCAGTTACGGTGGGCTCATACTCTACAAAAATATTGGCATATGCCGATGACATTGCTGTGCTTACAACGAATCCAGACGAAGCCGTAGCAGAAATAGAACAATTAACCCAGGATTTTGGTGTTTATTCCGGCTACTCACTCAATAGAGACAAAACTATGGCTTAATTATGATCCTTTGATTAAGGTAGTAAAAACAGATCTGAAGAGGGTAGATAACCTACATCTCTCAATAATCGGGAGGGCGAATTATATCAAAATGAGTATATTTCCCAGAATACTTTATCTGTTCCGGGCTATTCCATTGATTGCCGACGTTAGTATTATCAAAATTTTTGATTCCACGAATTCCACGATATCTAAATTTATATGGAACTATGGTAAAATAAGGAGAGCATTACCATTACTAACTCTCTCCGTACATAGAGGTGGCCTTGGTATCCCGAACCTGACATTTTATCTCTGGGCGACATTACTCCAACAAATGGGCCCTCTCTTTAAAGTTAAACCGGCCAACCTACCCAACATAGACTCCTATATTCCTTCCATTTTTGAACTGGGATTGGGTGAAAAATGTCAAGGGCTATTTCTGAGACAATTGGAAGCGTCTTATTATAAAAAGACCAAGTTCAAGGTGATTGGAGACGCATGGAAAATCTGGAAACTGGCCGCAAAACAATTAGGTATACCTAAAATAACAAGATATACATCTCTATGGCATAGCAAGATCATCTCATCATCTATGATAGATAATGTCTCTAGGAGATGGGAGAATTTAGGCATATATACACTTGGTCATTTTCTAGGACAAAATTTTATTCCATCTTTTGAGAGACTACAGCAGAGATTTGATATTCCATCTACAGATTATTTAAAATATTTTCAAGTCTTTACTAATATACGGAAATCAAAACTTAATATCACCTTAGATAGTTTTCCCTTTTTTTCTATTATTGAGAAACAAACCACTAGGATAGGCACTTTATATGATATTTTCTCTCAATCCTCTAAAGACGATTTAGATCGTGTGGAGAGATCCTGGGCACAAAAACTTGGAAACCCAGATGTAGATATTGACTACTCCCTAACTCTCTACACAACATTATTTTTAGCGCCCAATCTCAAAGCACAATATTTCAAAACAATTTACAACCTTTATTTTACCCCGGCCAAACTTTTTACCTGGGGAATGCGACTAGATGATTGCTGCCCTAGATGTAGCCAGGGACAGGCAAACTTAATTCACATGTTTGCGGAATGCCCAAAATTGGATAATTTGCAAACATCGATTGGAGGATTTTGGACTCAAATATTCGGGCGGATTCTTAGATCCTCCGCAACCCTATTTCTTTTAGGTTTTGACGAATCCTTGGGGTACAGCTTGGAGGAACAGAGGATTGTCTTCCTGGGCACAGCTGTTTTTCGTATCATTTTGGCTGCTTGTTGGAAAGATCCCAATGTACCTACTTTTCAGATGTGGCTTAGCCGATTTCTTGCCATCTATAAGCAGGAGACAGCTATATACAGTACAAGAGGCAGGAAAACAAGACTCCGGGGTACCCAGATCTGGGCCCCAATTTCCAACTGGTATTCAAATGTATGATCACCCCCCTGTAGAGAGAAGGGCTGATATGATTTGATGATGTAAAACATGTAGAGATTTACTTTGCATTTTCTATATTTTATATTAATTGTGCATTCGTATTGTGCTGTAATGATTTTGTTTTTCTTAACTGATGTACTTCTTGTTGTACTAAGAATATATATATTTTGTTTGTTTGAATGAAACAGATCAAGCTCAATAAAAATATTTAAAAAAAAAAAAAAAAAAAATTGTTAACTTGAGCAACTACCCTCGTTTTGGGTAGTAGGACCTCGTGTGGGCGCGGTGGTACATGCTGCAATAACTGAGTCCAAGACCAAATGTAGAGACCAGAAGACAAGATGCCTGACATTCATCTGCTATTTTCAAGTGATCTGGAGCTGCCTTCCCACTCAGATCTGGTAAAACCCTTGCATTTTAGGAAGTGACAAAAGACTGGTCTTTCCATGCAATAACGTATCCACATGTAACCATCTATATGATAGAGCAGGGCTGTGCGAAGTCTCTCCCTCCACTCTGTAGTCCTCCATTCAACTCTCTGGTTTGTATGGGGTTTTATTGCTTTATCCTATGTTGCTCTATACATGTTTGCTAACATACATTTGTAATGGATATTGCAACCTGCAAATTCCTCACATTAAGAATATCCCCAGGCACAACACTGGACAAAAATAATTTTATCAGGGATGCTGTGTGCTTGTAGTTGATGCCATGGGAGTCTTAGACCCTGGAAGTGACCGAACGGTGCCTCGTACGACGGCAATCGTTTGTATGCTGAGGTCAGTTATTTTCTTTCTTCGCTATTCAACTTGGATCTGGAGTTCTGATCCCAACTTTAACGGTTTGCTGACACCTTTAGAAAACATATGCTCAATGTGCCAGGGACATTGATTTCTCTCTAAACGACCGTCTTCCAGTCATGCCATAATTGTTGGAAGCAGCTGTGTGCTACAGACCCACCAAAGTGTGTCTCTGCTGCTTGGACTTTTCCGATTGGCATCAGAAATTATGTAACCTAGGCTATTTCAGTTGAATAACCGAATTAGCCTAGGCTACTCTTTCCTTTTTGATCTACCTGAAAGAGTTTGGTATCAGTACGAAATCTCATAGATTTTATCCCAAAAAAATACTACCAGGTGTTTTTTCTTTGCAGAAACGTGCTGGTGCTTGTCATTTTAGTGGTCCACTTATATCCCCAATGTCCGAGAGTCCATCTAGTGTTATCCTTGAATAGTCTTTCATCTATGTTAGCTGATACTTCATTCGAGCCTTTTTCTCATAATAGTTACAACAATTTTTCTTGTGGGCAAATTTCAGACTTAATGTTTCCTTTTACTCCAAGTTGTTTCCCGATATTCATGTGAACCTGGAAATGGGACTGCTTCTTTCTTCTGATTTTAATTGAATTTCTTTCATGTTGCATGGTCCAATATTTTCTTGAATGACTGTAGGGCATCAGGGTTTTAGATAGGTTTTCAGGTATGGTAGCACTTCTTCAGACAGTCATCCTATGACATCATGTTGGTGTATTTCCTGAATATAGAAATGCTACTCAATAACAGTAGTGTTGGGTCCTTTAGTGGTTTTGTCTAGCCATCCTTTTTGAAAGTTCAAGATTAGGCATACAGCATGATCAAACCATGGTAATAAATTGCTCTGGATACCCATGTTTGTATTCACTCGCCCTTTCTTGAAATATAGGTTTGTAATATTTCAATAAGTAAAAAGGAGGGAGTGGTGCATAGTATTTAGCACAAGTTGCTAATTCTTTGATCTATATTGCACTTCTAGGCCATACTCACCACTTCCCTTCCTTCATACAACTCACTCACTGTTTATCTCTGTAGTTTTTATTTTTTATATGGACAGAGAATGAAGAGCTATTAATCTGGAAGGCCACCACTGTGTTTTATGGGGTTGAGTTGTGGGTGAGGTTGCATCTGAATTTTGGTTTCTAAATTATCAAGAGAAGCAAAGTGTCTACTGTCCCCTTTCGTACACAGAAGCATGTCTTATTAGTTGGAGAAATGGTAAGCTAGGAACTAAGATGTGGGTCCAGGAGGGCTGGATCCATACTGGATTTACAAGATAGCTACAGACGTTACATTTACATAAAATTAGTCTAGAAGGAAATAATTTACATTGTCCATGGTTATCCTGAACATCTGGTATGAGCCAGCCCTGCCTGGCCTATGTTGGGCTCCCTGGCCTAAGAGTACATTTATTGCTATGATGAATAACATGTGCTTTTTTAATTTCAGGTTGGTCTTTATGTAAAGCGTGGGTGTGCCAAAGGCCTTGTTGAAATAGAGCTGTAAGTACCTTGTACATTTTAATCCTATTTTCTAAGTCTTACAGTGGGCAAACACTATTTTAAAGATGTTGCGTTTTCTAAAATGTTTAGTTATCGACACTTTAGCACAGAATAATATACAAATGTAATGCTCTTCTTGTTAAATTGTTATATTTGTGACCCAACTAAATTCTCAAAATCGAATCATTCAATTCTTAGTACAATCACAATTATTAATTCTAAAATTAGTGTTGAAACAAAGCTGCTGTGAAAATAGACACCCATTATCCATGCATGTGACCAACTCTTCCTTTCATACCAGGGATAGGAGTTGTGCATATCCGAGAGCGCTTACTTATGCTACCTTTGTGAATGTCATTTATTTCATCGCGATTACCCAGCGCTGCCTTACGCGTCTTTACTCATGGTATGTTTATTTGTTCAGATTCAGTAAGCTAGAGCTTGAAGTCTCCTGTCAGTTTCTTGACCTTCCACAAGACAGACAAACATATTACAGTATTTTGCACTCTATATACACTCTTATACGATTTTAAAATAACTGCCAACTTGTTCTTCAGGCCTACGCTATCAGAACTATTGTAAGAAGATATGCGTGTAATCAGCACTGTACACAAAACAATAATGCACCATGAAGTAAACGCAACCCAACTGTATTTTGTGTTCTATTCCTCAGGAGAGGAAGGATGAGGAACTGTGGTACACCTAATTAACATGTGGGTGAATTATTATTGGGAAGTACTGCAACTTGATTTCTATCCTCCTTATCGAAGTCTTTTTTCCCGTGACCTGCAATGCTTTAAAACCTATTTTTATGTAAATTACTAATATAAATCATCTTGCTTGTACTCTGTAAAAGAGACCTTTGCCATCTCATTATTCAGATAATACTTAAAGTCGCTATTAACAGAGGTAGATCGTTCAAATGCGTTTTCCTCCTAATTCGTGCAGCTACAAAATACACGTATTTCATATTGGGTTCATGGATGGGCATCTTAAGAGTCTGGTGCTTGTTGACACAGTGTTCAAGCTCCTGGTTTTGAGAGGTCCTTTCAAAGTAACTCCTGTGGGATGTTGGAAGCTTGGGTTACAATATTTCGGTAAATATCTTTCATTTGTTCACCTAAATTCTCTATAAATTACATGGTAAAAGTATATTTCCTAATTGCATTTACTTCAATACAGTTCAAATTGTGTGCTAATTTATTGATTGAGGAGGCAATCAAATGGCTTAACCATCACAGCAATGTCTGAAATGTGTTTTTGGCAGCATAATCTACAAGTAATTCTGCTGGGATGTTGTAAGCTTGGGCTACAGTATTTCGATAGGTCTGGTCTGTCCACATGCCTCCTAGTAACTACGAATGTACTGGCATTCATGGGTTACCATTCTGGTCCTGTTCCACTCCCACTATCTTGAGCTTTGCTTACACTTTAAATGTTGGTCATTCCTTAAACCACCACACTCCCCAGGATTCAGTGTAAAGTTGTATTATACATTATATAGATCCCAGTCATTAGTTTGTCTGGCGTTTGGGTTTTCTGAACAGTGAAGAGGCTGACAAAATGTCCCTGGGATAGTGGGTGTCAACATATGAAGGAGAACAGTGGTTCCTTGCGGTGCATATAATTTTTAATTAAGCACTTTTGGTTAAAAGAGTTAGCCTTAAATTAATTTTATGTGAAGTGAAAATGAATCAGTAAATTTTCCCAAAGGTATCACTGTTCTCCTTCATATCTATATTCATATCATAGGAGGGAAGATGTGATGTAACTGCCAGAGCAGGCGACTTTGGAACTTGAAAACCAGGTTTGAGTCTCGGTGTCAGCTCAACATTCTGTGATTCTGGGCAAATCACTTAATCTCCCTGTGCCTAAAATAAATGAATGTGTACTTGTGTAATATAACTGATACTCGTGTAAAGCATTCCAGTACCTTCGGGTTGATTTCGCACTATATAAAACTTCCAAAAAAATGAAATCTGCTGCAAAGGCAGGTTTGTGATTGAACTCTTTTATATTCTATAACTTGGTGTTATTAGACCCTTAGATTCTTTTCCTTTTTCTAATTAGGATTTTCTTCTTTTACATGTGAAAATGAATTTGTTTTGCCACATTTCTTTTAATATTATAATACCTTTGCTAATCTATGACTTTCATATGATAGTTTATATCTATGTGTAGATTTTCCCCAATGAGGAGGCTCGGTATTAAATGCCTGCTTCAATGTTCAAGTACAGATTGTATGGATTAGGTTGTTACTTTAGGTGGCAGATGTTGAAATCTTCTTTGACATTGGGTTCATAAAGCTGTGGCTACTGTGTTAAGATTTTACAGTACTTATCAAACATGCTTTGCCCATCATCTCTGATCTAAATGCAACTGAAATTTGACTGTCTCTCTTTAATAATTTTGTTATGTTCTCTTCATCCTCTTGAGGAAACTAGATATTCTTTCAACTGTATGAAAGCTGAGATCTGAAAATATGCATGAATTTTGACTGGAGTGTCATTTTTATTACATTTATATCACTCTTTAGTGATGACATAACTACAAGCAGTTTTGCCTGTTTAAGAGCTGTCTCAAAGTCGCCTCTTGGTGCCCCTTTCAACATTACTGAACCTGATTATCTTTTTCAATTCCCAGTCTTTTTTTTTTTTAGATTTTCCTTTAATCACTACTGTGATTATCCATGTCATTTGTCGCCAGTCCACCTACGGTTAGTTTTGTCCTTTCCTTCACCATCTATTCCTTCATTTTCTAAACTTTTGAAAACAAGGTGCTTAGGGAGGGCATCCATAGTTCTTCCTCAGTTCTGACTTGGGAAGCCCATACCCCCGCCCTCCCCATTTTCAGTGTGCATTTGCCTGGTTTCACTCAATTCTTGCAGTTAGTCCATGCAGCATACACTTTATGACTGCCTTAAGTGTACACCATGTGCGCCCCTGCTAGCCTTCCAAGTATGTAGACACTGTTGAAGGATTAACAGAATGTACTGCTATGTTGTAACCTGATAGTGATCCATACTGCTGATGAATGTCACTGGTAATCCTTTCTGTCATCTGTATCAATAACAACCTCATGATATCTGGTCTTAAAGATTATAAATTGAGTGTCCTTGTTAAGTACTACGGTTTTTGCACATTGCTCCAGAATTTATCAAATGACCACAACTGCATATTTGAAAAAAAGTGTCTTGTCTGGTCCTTGGCCAGCAAAATTAATATATAATGGCATATAAACAAGGCCAGGTCACTCTGAACGGCTATTTCACAACTTTGATTACTGCTTGAGTTTGTTCTGTTTGAAATAAGCATTAGGTGTAAGATCTTTCTTATGATATTAGTTCCAGTTCTCTCTTAGATAAATATTGCTTGCTCTATTTCAATAATGTATTGAATTCTGATCAGAAAACTTTGGTGGCAACATTTATTATTGATACTGGTCTGAAAAAGTCACATTTTATTTTATGTTTGTCTTTATTATATATTGTATTACCATCCTAATTTTTCATTTGGTATTGCCAATCTACTCTTATTTCACCCAACATTTAGGACTGTTTAGTTGAGAATCTTGCATATTCAACACATATTCAACATTGTGCTTTTCGTCCTGTTCCACTGGTTGGAAATTGTACGTAACTGCAGCTAGAACTTTAAAAAGCTTTGCCAAAATGGGAGCTGCCATTATAAAACAAATTCTGTGCACCTCCAGTGTGAGAGCCCACTGTGCACAGATACTCTTTTACTGGTGCGCTACCAACCATACTGTCCTGGATATGAGTGGTTGATGCGTTCTGGCCATCCCACTGATGATTGGCTTCAAGCAATGTTATGTGTGCCCCAGACAGTTGCCAGTAGCTGACACAATGTTTACCATCTAAATGAAGAAGAGAATAATTCTAGCAAAGACACTTGACTCAGTCCCAAAATTGAGGTTTTCACACGAGATCAGGGCAATTTAGGTCTGGGCTTGGTCTCAAGAAAAGCCTACCCTGTTCCAGGACCATATTTATCGTCTGTTGGGGCATGCACTCGATACTAGTTCTAGGAAGGAACGCATTACATAGCAAGACTCAAAATCCTATTGGCAAGAAGTTCACAATGTAGACTAGATTTTATAACTTCACCAACAGATGCATTGGGGCTGAGGAGGTCAGTTCTGAGCCAGTCTTTACAGACAATTGGTGGGACCTCCCAACATACGATTAAAGTTTCAAGCCCTTCTTCTCCACAAGACATCCATATTGATAACCCACAGCTACATGTTAGCATGTAAGGGGGTAAAGGGAGCACATGGAGATAGTACAAAGCCTGAAATTATCGGCACACGTAGTGCATACTAGGCTAATAGGTACAGTGCTCTCTGGAATAGGCAGCACAATTAAATTTGACTATGAACTCACTAGTGAATATTGACGCTTAATGTAATCTCGCATAATAAATTCACATCAATTTTTGACTGACCCATCACCAGATTTTTAAACTCCAAACAATGGCACAGCTCTGTTTAAATTAGTGCATGTTGCTCTATATTGCATAATTATAAATGAATTATGAATTGATGGTGCACAATTAATGCTTACTTTTTTTCCAAATTAGTTACCAAGAGCATTAAGCTCTTGCAAACTCACCCCAACATATCAACTTGTATGCTAATTACTTTGTTAGTAAACTTTAACATGAAATTACGTTTTAAAGATTTGCCTTCTCAGTGTCTATTACAGATTAGATTTTGAATTAATTTCTTCTGTTTTTTATTTTAAACTAGGCTGAAGACTTCTGGAAATGTCATTATCACTCGTGAGATACATGTGGTGAACAATCAGTCTGTGTGGTTCATCGACAAAAAAAGTACTTCTCAGAAAATGGTGGAAGAACAGGTTGCTGCCTTAAATATTCAAGTAGGAAACCTTTGTCAGTTTCTTCCTCAGGTAGGAATGTGTATATCCTTTGAGTTGTATTCACAAACATAATTATAAATGTGAAAACATAACCTGTAAACCTATCTCACTTGTGAGTCAGTCAGAAGATACTTTATTCGACAGCTAAGAGTCATAAAAGCACAGTTCATTGCAGAACATTGGTACTTAAAACCTTTAAAAACATTAAAAAAATTATATTCTAAAACTACTATATGCAGAACAGATAAAAAGGTATCCCAATTTACAAATTCATCAAGCATCTATAGGTATACAAACAGAGCAGCAATATAAGGTACAAACAAGCAATAAATAAATCACCAGAGTATATTGCATCTGTCTCATGAAATACACATTAAGTAACCGACCACACTGACTCTGGAACCGACAAGCTTTTCTTGTATCTGATGGCCGCTATTAAAAAGCTTGCAACCCACAAGCAAACTATGGGAGAAGATAGCATTTGAAGATAGGTCAAAGCCAGCCTCACTTGAACAAACTGTCGATCTTTAAACAGTCGTAAAATGTGAGACCTGCGCTGATGGTCGTAAAAAGTGCAAAAAAACATAAAATGTAATGTATCCTGGTCTGAGAAATTGTTGCAGGGGTAGGGTTTGAGCGAATCAGGCTTCGAGTAGCCTAGGGGAGATGCCAAGAGCCAAGGGACCAGATTCTGGAAAATCTAGTCAATACAAAGCGGTGATATGCTTTGTTAACATAAGTTAAATAAGGCTGCATCTGTGGGCCCATACTCAATATAACAAAACTCCTCACAGACGGTTTTACTACTTCCGCCTCCTCCCTAAGCATCTGCCACTTGTCCAAAAACTGCTTTTTAAAAGCTCTGATAGCAGTTTTGCTCAATACCCCTGTGTTCAGGAACAGATCCGGGCAGCCAAGCCATCCGGTCTGTTCTTTTATGCATTTCAACCAGGGGATGCGCAAGGCCCCATCCAGACTACAGCAGTCGACAATTATGAGCTGGCCTAGATTTGTCGCTGGGGATGCCCAGGTTATGAGCCAGCGCAGCAGTGGTGCAACCGCAATCTTGTCTGAGATATATCCAACTCCCAGTTCTTCATGCATGTTAAAAACGGGTGTTGCGGTGGGGCCCATCCAGACTACAGCAGTCGACAATTATGAGCTGGCCTAGATTTGGCACTGGGGATGCCCAGGTTCTGAGCTAGCGCAGCAATGGTGCAACCACAATCTTGTCTGAGATATGTCCAATTCCCAGTTCTTCATGCACGTTAAAAACGGGTGTTGCGCGGGGACCGCAAGGAGTTTCCACATAGAAAATTCTTGCATGACAACGCCACTGCTAGCACATTGGGTGAACGACAATCAATCAATTTTGCTTGATAAGAGAGTTTTAGTGAGAACGTTAAAAGCAGACCCCCTCTGGCTCTTCCCATATTTGAGGGGACAGCATATTTACAAAATGTAGCAAAACCATCTAAGTAAAAGCAGTTTTCAGGTTCCCATGTTTCCTGTAAAGCAATAATATGATGTATTCTAAGAAACTGTTCCCAAGCAATGTTCCCCTGTTTAGACCTAAGGCCTGCAATGTTCCAGGACAATACTTTCACGGTAGGAGCTACAGAATTAACCAGGGTAGAAATGGGTGCAGATATATTATTCACCAGTGATAGAGGGGGAGGTGTAGGCACAAAAACACATGGATTAGTGGAGGTCTTTAATAACGGCTGCTTGCCTGGGGTATTTATAACCACAGGAGATAGTCAGTCATTTTCATCAAGACTCGACGGGCAATCTAAAGGTAAGAAACGGTTAGTCAAAGTTAACCCGGAGTTCACATTTCTTTGTTGATGGGGCTTGGCTGGCTTGAATGGAAACTGCCAATCCGAATTTCTCGGGGGCGGTTTAGGGGGATAAAAAGATAATAAAGAGGCTATTCTAATTCGGGACTTAGTACCATCCCTAACTTGACAGCCTACCATTCTCTTGCCTGCATAGGATTCTTAAAATTGACAATAATACAGTCTCCCTCCACAGTTTTCCTAGTCCCATAGCCTACCCACCCCACCCTTCTGGCCATAATGATGTCAGCAGTGAACTGTGGGCCATTTTCCACATTCTTATTACACCAATGAGCCATCTTATGCATAAGATCCAAAGTTGTTTCCTTGGTACCAGGAGTAAGTGTGGGCACCCCTGTTAAGATGGCGACTAGATGCGCTGATTCAGGGGGAAGGTCAATAGTACTAACATTTTTGGCTATGTCTGTGTTTGGGACTGAGGATGGTTGTGTGGGTGATGGGTCCACCTTAGTTTTTACCTGACCTTCCGTGTTGGACGTGGACGGAGCAGTGGCGGGCTCCCCAGTTTTGTGGTTAATGTGATGACGAATTGGAGATGGTGCAGTGTTATCTTGGGAGCTGTTTATCTGCGGCGCTTGGATCACACCACTAGGTTCCAGACAGGTGTCCCCCCTCCCCCTTGTTTTTATGTCACTAACAGAGGAGCATGGTTTATGCATAGAGATAAAAGAGTTCAATTGCAATTCAACTTCATCCAGTTTTAAAAATATGGGCGCCAACAAATCTTAGTCAAGGACCCCAGCTTAGTTGTAAGATTGTCCAGCAAAAGTTCAATTTTACATTCACAGGTGCAAACAACAGGGGGTTTGAGAGTTTGAGGCTGCGGTGATTTCCTCAGAGTTTCTCTGCCGACATTTCTCTTTAGTTTGGGAGGTGGGCTGCCCAGATCCTCACCCAGAGTCGAAACTGCAACGGAAGTGCAGCTCGGTGCTCCCCCCTCCTCGCATTGACCTGCTATCGATGGTATTCCAGACATTGGCAAGGATATCATTCCTGCCGTGTCTCCAGTGATAGTCAGCTTTTCATCCTCCCTCGCTGATGCCAGGGCTAATTTCTCAGATTCCATAGACAACCTTTTTTCGGTTAGGGCTATTTACTTAGTAATAACATTAGCAGGTTTCGTCAGAAAGGAATCTATAGTCCCACTTGAGCCAACTGCATTACACCTCTGCGAGCCCCCCTGGCCATTAGGTAGCTTCCTTTTGCTCATGACTAATCAATAGAAAAACACTTTATAATAGAAAATCCTGTTTAGCAATGAGCTGATCTTCAAATGTCTGAGTTTGCAAAAGAGAGGGGGGAAACACGTTACTTTCAGATTCCACTACAGACAAGACGCTCAGATGTATATGAAACAAGGTTATTTAACAAAAATAAAGGCATTGAACCTGCAAGTGAGGGAAATATGCATTGTACCTTGGTTATATGATTATGAAATCAATCTGGTCAGGTGATGTTTCCATACGGCTGAATCCGTTTAAAATAAATCAAAGGGTATGGCCCAGCCCAGCCTCTTCCGGACTCGGACGGGCGCAGACGGACCCGCCCTTGGCCCAGGCTTCGACCGGGCGCGGCCCAGGCACGCCCGCGCGCGTCCCGCGCCGCTGGGGTGTAGCGGTGCTTTTGTCACACCTCCTGGCGCAGCTGCAGCGTCACTGGGAGTGCGGGCTCAGGGAATATGTAGTCCCCCGGTCGGCTGTTCCCCTCACGGCGCTGGATTGCGGCGATGGAAAGCCGTTCCCCTCACAGCAAGAGTGATGGGCAAGGTGGCCGTTCCCCTCACGGCATCAGTAAACACTGCAGGCTGGCGTCCCGTGCTGCGGGAGTGTAGCGGTGCTTTTGTCACGCCTCCTGGCGCAGCTGCGGCGTCACTGGGAGCGCGGGCTCAGGGAATTCTGGGGATGTAATCCCCCGGTCGGCCGTTCCCCTCACGGCACTGGATTGCGGCGATGGAAAGCCGTTCCCCCTCATGGCAAGAGTGATGGACCAGGTGGCCATTCCCCTCACGGCAGCAGTAAACACTGCAGGCTGGCATCTCACTTGATATAAACATCTCTCATGACTTTTGCCATTTTAAACCTACTTTCGGCATCCCCTGCGCAAGGTAATTGTTTTTGCTGGTCCGCGAATGGCCAGTGATGGTTCAGATGTTTTCACCTACAAATATCTCATGTGTTTACTTAAATTCCCTATGAATTACATCGTAACTGTTTATTTCTTAATTGCATTAATTTCAATAAAGTTCAAATTATTCGGATTTATTGTTTGAGACAGCGATCAAAAGCATAACCATCACAGCAATGTTTGGAATGTATTTTTGCCAGCATAATTTCCATAGAGCAACTTCATGTCTGAGAAGAATTCTTTGTTAATTCCCAAGTACGTCAGATAGGACTGGTGGAAAATAGTTGTGCGCACACAGCTTATTGCCCAAATCTATTTTAACTACTTAGATGCTTTGTTGAGTTAATAAACACGTACCAATCGTCAAATGGTTAGCACTCGTTCAGAGCTTCCAGTCTTTTTGATTAGCCGCGCTGCCAATGAATTGCGTTAACTCCACAGTCCATATTAAATAAAAATGGTGGCACTTACTTGGTTGTACACACTCTAAATGTCCTCATGCTTCATTCAGTCTCTTCCTAATATCCATTCTGTAGACTTAGCATACCTAACTCATTTATAACACTTACTGTCCTGATCAAACATTACCATAACAGGACAGAATCGCTCTTGAAAATAATATTTATTTGATTACCGTAGCCTGGCTTTTTGTACTTCTAAACAAAACAATAAGTGCTTTTCATTTAACCCCTTCTGTGCCCATGACGAGCTGGACTCGTCATGGGCCGCGGTTGCGCTGTGCCCATGACGAGTCAAGCTCGTCATGAACCCCGCCCGCTAATGCAACGGCCGGCACAGGGCGGGGAAAGGGCGTGGCACACAAGGGGTTAAGATATTTAGTTTTTGAGAGAAGAACATTTTGTTCCTTTAATTTCTTGTTGCCCTTTATACTAATTTTGCAATTTGGGAATGAGGTTTGGAAAGAGCTTTCTTAACACCTCATTATTGTTGAAGTGTCCTGTTGTGTGCTGGACTAAGTGCATATTTTGGTAAGTCCACTTTCTCTCTATGTATAGTTTGCTACCTTCGGTCTGCGTTATTCGACCAAGAAACCAGAATGAGGACAACTAGGCCGTTCATTAGTAAAAAATGTCCTAGCTATCAGAAAGTAAAGGAAAGTTTCAATTCTATTAAGGACAAGGAGGCGAGGATTAGGCTGTTCTTTCTTCTTTATTTTGCACCAGCAGCTATTATAAAGATTTATTCAGACATCACAAAACTACATTTCCAATAAACATTGGGAAAGAAATAGAGAAATAGTCCATCCAATCGGGAGCCAGCATATCCCTGAAGAGCTTTCTTTCTCTATCCCCGTGTTTCTTCCTGAGAACACAGCTCAGAAGATGGGACTTTATTCCTGCTTGGAAGAATCCAGGCCTGAAAAAGAGAAACTGGTATGTAATACACCGTTGTACAGAGAAGACCAGTGTGGCAGATTGACTATTTCAAACCCGCATTTGAACAGTTCAAGTTAAGTAGATAAGAATACCTATAATGCATGAGCATGCCTGAATACTCTATGATCAAATAACTCTTCAAAGGGTGGGCGTGATATGAACATACCAGTACGGGTGGGCTAATCCTCGCCTCCGTGTCATTAATAGAATTGAAACTTTCCATTACACTAGCTAGGAAGTTTTTTGTTGTATGTGAGGACCCAGAAGCGAGGATTAGGCTGGTTCAAAGCTTTTCCACCACTAATAATGCCAAACTTGTTACTGGTTTGAAGTAAAACCTCTTGAATCCGAGGACCAGTCTGCTGCATTTAGTATGTCCTCTAAGCAAGCTCCCAAAGAAAAGGCTTTGGAAGCCATGGCTCCTCTAACCAAAGGAGCCCCAAACTTGGAGGTATCAATACCGGTTTCCTGAATGGCCCAACTGACCCATCCGGCAGTAGTAGGTGAGGAAACGGCTCTATGCGATTTCGTAAAGACAATAAGCAATTGTTGTTCATCTTCAGGATGAATTTCCACCGTCATGGATTCATAGGCCTTAATCGCCCGTACCACACACAATTTTGCAGCGTCAGGAAAAGACGGGTTTGAAACCATTTTTGAATTGTATTTCCTTCTTCTAGAAATAACAAAGGTTACACCCTCTGGAGTAAACACTCTACCTGTTAGATCAAGTGCTCTCACATCCTGAGACTCTGCAACAGGACACCAAACACATTAAAGTAGCCAACTTGGCTGACATCTGCTTTGTTGACAAATACTTATTTGAGGGCCATGACTTAAAGAAACGCAAGACCATGTTAACGTCCCATAATGTGGAATACCCGAGTTCAGGCGGAATGGGTAGCCAGATGCCCCTTAGGAGTTTGCAAACCAACAGGTGTTTACCCACAGGTCGTCCCTCTACTGGGGAGTGACTAGCAGAGATGACTGACCGAAAGCTATTAATGGTCCTATAAGCTAGCCCCTCCGATTTCAGGGAGGCAAAGACCTTTTGAATGTGGACAACATGTGACCCCATGGGATCCACTTTCCTTTGACACCAATCCAACCACTGGGACCAGGCTGAGTGGTATTGTTTATTCGTGCTGTTTGTCCAAGATTTAGTCAGTAAGACGGCAGACTCTTGTGAGATTCCTGGGACAGTCCAGCGTTCCCTGTAATCCTCCATGCCATGAGACAGAGGCAGCCCGCCAGGACCAGTTGATATGGATTCCCGTGGGGATCCTGGAGGAGATCTTGAATTAAGGTTAGAGGGATTGGAAAATCCCAAGAAAGTTTGATCAGAAACAAATTGAGATCTCCATATCAGTGTGATTAGCACCAAGTCTGTCTGTTGTCTTCAAATCTGCGTCAATATCCACATTATCATGGAAAAAGGGGGAAATGCATACCCTGTCTCTTTGCTCTAATCCTGGAGGAAGGCATTGGTCACCACTGCTTCCGGTTCTTGGTGCCAGATGTAATATCTGCTCAGTTGACAGTTCTGTGGGTGGCGAACAGGACCTGTATAATTGCCAAAGACTGGCATCTTGCCAATGGCGAGAGTTCCAATCCGCCACCTGATTAGATGTGCCGGGGAGATGCTCCGCAGAGACCGAGATCTGCTTGTCCAGGCAGTAAGTCCAACACATTCTTGCCAAGACGGCTAGAGTTTTCGACCTCGTTCCTCCTAAGTGGTTGATGTAACGGACTGCCGCTACATTGTCCATCTTGAGAAGGACACGACACTGGGCCGTGTCTTTGGTCCAACACTTCACTGCGTAAGATCCCACCATCAACTCTAGACAGTTTATGTGGAGTGCCCATTCTGTTGGTGACCACTTTCTTCCTGTGTAGAATTCCCTGCAATGGGTTTCCCAGCCCAATCCACTGACATCTGACTCTATTATCAGGTCTTGTGGAAGCCAAATATGGCGTGGCCCTTCAATGCCTCCATATGGGTGATCCACCATTGCAATTCCTCCTTCGCTTCGTCCGATGGACTGGGAATACATGAAGCCCCGTTGCAGGTGCGAGATCTTGAGGCGTTGCAATGCCCGATAGTGGAGGGGCCCTTGGAAGATGACCTGTATAGAAGATGACAATAGGCCCACAATGTGGGTGAGGTGGCGAAGGCAAATAGAAGGATTGGTAAAGGCTTCCCACAGTTCATGTTTGATTTTCGTCAACTTCCGAGATGGAAGGCTCAAGGTGGCTTTGATGGAATCTACCACAAACCCCAGGAATTGCAGGGACCTGGATGGAGTTTAGGGACCACTTTGCTTCGTTGATCATGAATCCTAGCGACTCCTGGAGACTGATAGTCTGCTGCAGATAACCAGAAAGTCGGCTCGGGCTTTGGTCCAGGTAAACTATTAGACGGATACCTCGGGTGTGTAGGTGTTCTATCACTGGCTTTAAGACCTTGGTGAAACACCATGGAGCTGAAGATAGACCAAAAAGAAGGGAGGCGAACTCGAAGATCTGACCCTCCCATTGAAACTGCAGGTATCACCTCTGTGGCGGGAAGATTGGCATTGTAAGATAGACATCCTTTGCATCCAGACGCACCAGCCATTCATTCGCCTGCAGTAAGACCGTGAGAAGATGGATACCCTCCATCTTGAAGTGGCAAACAATCATTGAACTCTTTCAGATTGATGACAGTCCGTTGACCCCCATCCTTCTTGTCCACCAGAAATAGGTTGCTGAGGAAACCATGAGGGTGTAAGGATGTCCTTGTATTAGCGACCTTGAGCAGGAGTTGCCCAGTCGTCACCTCCTACTAAATCCCTTTGGTTGGGGAGAAAGGAAGGGGGAGGGTCAGATTGGTTGTAAAGGAGAGCCGTAGAACTCTGTGGAAACCTCTTATGGTTTGAAGAACCCATACATCAGACGTAAGAGCCTCCCAACTGTGAAAAAAGTCTCCCAATCTGCTCCCAAGTCTAATCCCCTGAGACAGTTGAACTCTCACCATGAGAATTGTAGTAGCCTCTGGCTTTTCCTATTGACGACAGGCATAGTTTCTGCTTGGCTAAAAGTTACAGAACTGACTGGAGTCCTGCCACTGTCCTCTACGGATGGCTGTACCTCTGGTGGAGGCCTGGTGAAAGGGAGCGGCCTGGCTCGGTGCGTTTGATAGAGGATTGAGCCTTATCAAGGGAGTTAAGTGTTGACAAATTTCCCCAACTCATGGATAACGGGAACCCCCGAAGAGATTCCCCTGCGCGATAGGGCACGCTTCAGATGTCCATCTGAGGTACCTGGGGTCTGTAGGTCAGTAGGTGGGGGTTAAGATTACAAGAAAGCCTTTTTTGAGGCAGGCAACAGCAGCTCGATCGACCCCAGGGCCGTGTGCACTTTTGCGATTGGTATCTGACGGGGGTGCCAAGGGCTGCCCTAGAGGTAGGGAGATCTGGGAGCCAGTTGAGTCTTCCCTCATGGTGAGGGGTCTTTGGCACTGCACTTCAATGCAGAGAATTGTCGGCTCCAGGGGTGCCACAACTTGAAAGACTGCTTTGGGAATGGATACGTCCATAACCTGACAAAAATGATTGTCTATTATGAGGTAAGTAACCTCCTCTTCCTCCATGTGCCCCTGGGACTCAAACATTGTGGTAAGGGAACTGGATCAGTCCCATAATAAAGGGCAGTAATGGCTTGGCACTGCCAAAAAGGATGACCGGTTTCTCAGGACACCAAGGCCGGTATGGGGAAGCCTGTGGGACAATGCTCCCTTATAATACACTGAGATAAGCGGTGGTAGCCACCTGGGACATGTCTCAACAATGAAAACTTTACCCTCACGAGTGTTCCGTCTCCAGGCGGTGGCTCTGAGAGCCCAAACAGTGTGCAGAATGAATGAAAGAGCGCAAAAAGTAGTCGGTAGAGCTCCTGTGTGCCGAGCGACCGATTGTGCTTCACCGTGTTCAAAAACCAGCAGGTGAAAGTGATGCCCTGGCCTCCGGGGGGTAGAGTGCACTGATCGCCAAGTTAACGGAGCGCAGCACCCCTCTAGCGGTCGGCCGACCACACCATGCATACAGAGCCTGAGGCAGGGGAGCTGCCGCGTAGGGGTGAGAACGGTCCCGCGGCCGCGCTGTGGAAAGCAAACGCTTAGTCAGCAATAAAACAGTAAAAACATATTCTACATTACATGACCCACCTAATAAGACTCTCGCATGGATATAAACGTGCCTCAATATCAGAGACAGTTGTAGGTATAACAGAGGGAATAAAGGCACCTAGCTGAGGCTCCCGGAGTAGCGAAGAAAGAGGGGGATAAAGCTTCGGCAGGAAGCTCTTCGGAAATATGCTGGCTGCCGATTGGATGGACTATTTCTTTCTCAATGTTTATGGGAAATGTAGTTTTGTGATGTTTGAATACATCTTTATAATTGCTGCTGGTGCAAAATGAAGAAAGAACAGCCTAATCCTCGCCTCATGGTCCTGACCTTAAATTCCTTACTGCCTGTACCATTTGGCTGACTCTGTATAAGCATTGCTTCAGTACAATTTCCTAGCTTTTTACAACAAAGGACTATTCACAACAATTTGCTCTTAGCCACAAATGACAAAGACAGATCTGCTAGGTGGTTCTGCTTCTAACTCCCATGTAAACCTTTTCTCAGTCACCTAATTGACTCACATGGGCATTTTATTTTTTTATGTCTGAAGACATTACGAAAAATTATCCTTCACCTTCCCATTCATTACTGTAAAACCATGGACCAAGCTGTGATCACTTCCTACCTATATACTGAAAATTCTTTGTACATTGACTTCTCCAAATTCTTGATCGCTAATCTTCAGTTAGTGCAAAACTCAGTTGTTAGTTCAAACATTGGTTCCAGGGCTTACTTTAGGATCTTCAGACAGATAGGATTTGTCAAGGCAAATTGTGGATATGCATTGGCTTGCTTTGGCAAGGAATCACTTTTTAAGAGTCTCTGTATTAGCCTTTGTGTCGCCTGCAACTCAGAACCTGTATTATTAGAATGCTGTCTTCAGCAGTAAACTCCTGCTCAATCTGTTTTTCAAGATTTCTTTTATCCCTTCCCAAGATACACAAGGCCAGCAATAGGGAAATAGGCACGTTCTACCTAATGCCAGACCCTGCAACAAACTTCCTATTGACTTTGCACATCAATCTAAACTTCCTTTATTCCACAAAAAACTAAAAACATGGCTTTTCTCTTCTTCTACAAGTTCATATTTGTATCCACATTTCATATTTGTATTGACAGCATCTTAGATAAGTTAAAACCTTTTAGAATAGCAATGTATAGTGAAACCTGGTTGAAGTGTTCTGAAAAAGACACTGGTAAGAAATGAATCTGAGAGCTTTTTGCTGACCCGAGTGGTTGAAGTACTTAGCTCAGCAGACTACTAGCTTGGTGGCCAGCAGTAAGGTGGACTTCCAAATATCAAAGCCTCGGTTGTGTCACTGTTAACTTTCAAGGAATAGATCTTTATCCAAGAGACAACTGTATTAAGGTGGGAAAGGGTTTTATTTTGATTCATAAGTCATTGGTAATAGAATGATTTGTGTATTAGGTGCATAAGGAATAAGAGATCCAGCCCACAGTATGGATCCATGTTGTTAAGCGTCAAATAAAGATTAGAAAAAAGGAGGTCTGAAACATGAGCCCTGGGAGTTTCCTCATTTGAGATGTTTTGAGGAGGACCGAAATGAGGCAAAGGACCTGCTTTGGTTCTGTAAGGAAGAAAGTCAAGCCAAGGCTTTTTCATGGATGCAGGTGAGTGTAGGATAATACACTGTGTCGAATGACACTCTTCTACTTTGATCTAAGATCTGGCTGTGGTTATGAGTGACGACAATTAGAGCTACCTCCCTCCCATGCAGCGGACAGACTCCAGCCTATCTGATGTCTGCAAGATCTTTAGATTTAGCAAAACAGAAGATATGACGTTGTTTTTTTGGTGACCATATTAATGGGAAAGGCAATAATGAAATGGGTCAGAACAAATCGCAAGTAACGTCTCTACACAGTTAATAATGACATCACATTTAGTGCATGAGGCGTTTTAAGGTGTCGACGGCGTTTCGATCCAAGTGAGCAATGCGCGGATCATCTTCAGGACATTATTAGCATGCCTGTATACAAGTGTCTAAGATAATTGGGGAAGTCCAAAGGGCCTGCCACGAGACTGTGGGTGTGACAACACCGGATGCAGGAACGTCCGGGCTCAGTAGGGGCTACTGGCAGTCTTTGCACATTCGCTGTGTAATATGGGAAGAATGTTACAACGCTATTTTCAAATTTGTCCGGTGGGCAATACGCGCAGTATGGAGGACTACATCGGGGTCCCTAAAATTAAATAGTCTCACCAACAGTGGTCTTGGCGGTGCTCCCGGCTTAGGTCTGCCCCCCGGGACTCGATGCGCCCTTTCTCCCGTAAAGAAGTTGGAGAGATTTTGGGGATGAAGGGCTCTACGAAGAGGTCTGGAGTGTGGGCCCTTCCACCCGTTCCGGTAGTCCAATCATTTTAATATTATTACGGCGCGACCTGCTTTCATAATCGTCTAGTTTACTTTCCATGACCTTGCTCCTTTATCCACCGACATTATGAGATGCGATCACGGTGGACAAGGGTCACCAGGGTTTTTTTTTTTTTTTCACGTGTCGTGACTGCCATATCCCCTGGGCTACTCCTCGTCACCTGACCACCGAGCGCTATTGTTATGCACCCCTCGCGGCCTCTCCGGTTTCACCCAGTGGATGGCGAAGCCGCTGCAGATGCACGACTACTGCAATCTGATATTCCCTCTGAGTTGAGTCCTCACTATTGTGGAGGAAAGGGTGGCCCCACAGGCTCATCACACACACTGAGGAATCCACTCCACCCCATGGACAGGCCCCGTGACCTTCAATGACTCTTCTAGTCACCCTGACCACAACTCGCGGCCCCCACTTCAGGCCGGTAGACTCAAACACAGTAAATCACACTGCACTGACCACAGCGCGTCTCTACTCACCCTTCATTATGGTGATATTCTCACTGTGTGCCCAGGATCTGGAGACTGCTGCCAGTACAATATTCGGCTCTAGATACAATCCGCCACCAGAGCCCCCCCCCCCCCCCCCCCCACGCGGTGCAGGGAATCCCTTCTTTTCTTCGGCGGATGTATCCACCCAGGGGCACGCGGCGCTCCTTGGCGAAGGCCAAGCGGGGCACTTTGTTTGAAACTCAAGGCGAGCAGGCCCAGTGCTCACTTCCAGTCCCCATGGGCATTGCTGGCCCCAGTAACGATTATGACCCCTCTCACCCTCTTAGATGTGCCACTGATGGGGAAGTCAGGTCTTCGGCCTCTCAAGCCATGGCCGCCGCCCCAGGGGTGTCCGCCGCGCGCCTCCGAGCCGAGTCTGGCGATAGGCACTCGCCCAGGATCTGGAACACAGTCTGAGGCTCCGGACTGTCGCAGGCTCGTTGCCACCCTCGCGCAGCTCAGTTGAGTACTCAAGAACGCGGTCACTGTGGGACTCTGGGCCTGGGTGCGGGGCGCAATGGCTTCAGGACCCCGGATACAGCTGGCTCGTCTCCAGCCTCCTCTTCATTTACTCCCAGACCTGGGCTTTCATTCTTTACAGCGTTTGCAGATCTTTGGGTCGGATTAATTCTCGGCGGCACTTGGAATCGAGCAGAGCTACAGCAGTTCGCGTCCGTCCATGTTGTTGGCCTTCGTTACCCATGATAGTCTACCCAGTTTTGTCTTTAACAGGTCTTTCTGGCTTTCTGTGTCTGCCGAAGTGTTTCCTTGTTATGTCGTAGAGTTCTTTCAAGTTTCCATGGCTTGCTCCTTCCTGGGCTTCCGTGGCAAGATCATCGATGAATCTTCGCTTGCTCTTCAGCTTCTCTTTGCTTCCTTGTTGGTTTTGGTGTATTCACCTTGAGCTTTCCCTTTTTCTGCTCTTATTCGGCTGGTGTTGACTGCGACTTTCTTTTCCTTTCTCCCTTGGATTTTGTGGAGGGTCTCGTGGACCCATTTTTTATGCTGATGTTTCTTGGAACCCAGTACTTCCTGGCAGGTTGATGTCACTGTTTCTCTGATCTTCTCTCACTGACTTTCTACTCGGTCTCTTTCGTCCTCTAGTTCTTGCAGGACTTGAAACTGGTACTGAGGGTGACTGGGTATTCACTTCATTTCTGTGCATGTTTGAGGAGGGTGGCGTTATATCACTGGCGTTGGTTTGTCGGTTCAATCCATGCTTTCTTCAGTTTCATCTTTAACCTGGCCATCTCAAGGTGATGGTCTGATGCCACGTCCGCTCCTCTCATCATTCTCGCATCCTGTAGGGACCTCCAAAACATCCTGTCAATTAAGACATGGTTGATCTGATTCTCTGTTGAATGGTCTGGTCATGCCCGCGTTGCCTTGCGTACTCTTTTGTGTGGGAATACACTATCGCCTATCATCAGACTCTTCAGGGCACAGAGATCTGCGAGCCTTTTACTATTCTCATTCAGGTCGCCGAGGCCATGGTTGCCTATGACGTCTTTGTACCCAGTGTTGTTGCTTCCAATCTTGCCATTGAAGTCCCCCATCAGTATGGTGATGTATCTCTCAAGGCATTTTTCCAGATGGCCTGCAGTCTGTTGTAAAACCTTTCTTCTTCCTCTTCTTTGCTGTCATTTGTAAGTGCATGGCACCGGATAACATCCATGTTGATACTCTTTTTCTTTTTGTGGAAGGTCGCTGTGATGATTTTGGGACCGTCAATCAATCAATCCGTGGGTTTCCCATCCAATCAGAGCTTTGTTAGAAAGCCTCTCCTTGCTCATGTAAAAATGAACTAAATTCTCGTTTGGCTTCATTTAATTGATCTTTGATAATTCTGGAAGGATTTTGCTGTCTTTGAACACTGAGAACCGGTATACGATGTTCTAATGATTTTTTTTTTATGGCCCTAGCCTCTATAGATGTGGCAGCGTCTTTTCCAATACAGATACCACGAATAAAAGCCTTTAAAGCATCCCAAATAATACTAGGAGAGGCGGTGCCAGAATTACGCGTTAGGAATTCTCTAATCTCATGTTTTACTTCGGAAACCCATTTTTCGTCATTAAGATAAACTTGATTGAAAACCCATCTTTTAGGGGAGCTTCGAATAACCCCAAGAATGAATTCCCTAATGAGCATAGCGTGATCGGAAAATACATTATACACCGTATTATAAGAACCAAGCCTAAGTTTGCGTGAAACTAAAAAAAAATCAATTCGAGAGGAGGACTTAAATCTGCTCGACCAGCAAGTATACTCTCTTTTAAAAGGATTGTCTAAACGCCAATGATCAGAGAGATCCAATAATCGTATATAATTAGAGATGGTGTGAAAAACTTTGGGTTTAAGTTGTTTTTTTGATTGTGAAGATGAGTCCACTTTGGGATCCATCAAAACATTGAAATCACCACCAATCACTATATCGCCTGATACCGTTGATAAAGATTGAAACATATCTTCATACATATTGAAATAGTCATTTAAAGGCCCATAACAGGATACAAAAGTAAAAGGTCTATGTCTACTTTTAACTCTGCAAGAGACCCAGCACCAACGTCCTGAACCTCCCTCTTCTGAATGAATAATTTCAGGATAAATATTCTTATTTAAAAATATCGCCACCCCTCTTTTAGATTCATCACATGATGCAAAACAACGAAACGAAGCCCGTGATTTAAACATAGAAAACTCGTCCAATTTAGAAGAGGGAATATGAGTCTCTTGTAGCAGAATTACGGATGGATTTTCAACCTTTAACCAGCATTCCACAGCACGCCTTTTCTTAATATTGTTTAAACCATTAACATTACGGGAAAACCACTTCTTTCATTGACATTGAGATCTGAGTTTAACTAGCTGAAGACAGATATCATCAGACCACCCCTTGCACATTATATACCTTCTGGCACTTAGAATCGAAATCGAAGAAAAAATAAATAAGCATATCCTGACACCATCAAATTCCTTTTTTGATTCATCCCACCCATCACCGACAACCCCACCCCAACCATCACCACCCTCACTCCCCCAAACCTTACCCTCCAATGGCCAAATTTCCTCCTCCCACGCAGACCATAGGAACCTACCCCACTTCATTGGGGTGACCTGTTAACACCCCCTTGGCCCCCTGGGTTCCGCACTCCTTCATGCTCTCATAGCCCACCCCCCCCCCCTCCAATTAATCAGCTCACAGAAAAAAAAACTATAGCATCCTATGGACAGAAAAAGACATAGCTCAACATATACTCCTCCCAATCTAACTAGCTTGAGAGGTCGAAATCTCCTTAAGCAGATCCTGTGCTGCTGCTATATCGGATAACATAAAAAATTTGCCTTTAACCAAAACTTTAAGCTTAGACTGTTGCGCTATCGTCGCTTGGGCGCCTTTAGCTTTAAACAACTGTAGCATATGCACAATCTCTTTTCTCCTCCGAGCTGCGGAAGCCGACATGTCTGAAAAAATACGACACTTCGAAGATTCAGTAACAAAAAATTGTCTTTTCTGGATTGCCATTGAAAGAATAGTCTCTTTAATCCGCATATCAGAAAAATTTACTAATATTGTTTGAGGAAGAGAAGAATTTGAAAAAGGCTGGGCAGGAACTCGGTGTGCAAGCGTAATAGTTAAGTCGCCCTCATGATTAGGGATCACTTTTGATTTTAAAAAAGAGGTAGCCCATTGCAACGTACTGGATCCTTCAAGGCCTTCTGGACCCCCCACTATACGAAGGTTCGAACGACGATTATAATTTTCCAAATCGTCCAGTTTAGTTTCTAGAGAACGTGTAGTAAGGGAAAGCCGACTTGCATCTTTTTTAACCTCGATCATTTGATCCTCAAGATTAGAAATGCGAGTTTCGGCTTCTTGAAGGCGGGCAGGAAATGTAGAAAAAAGATCCTCCATTTTATCCAATCGCTGATTGATCAAAGCCAACTCCGACTTTTGAAACCTCTTTAATTCTCGAACCTCATCCAGAATTAAATTTAGCATATCTTTGACTGACATCTGGATCTCGCCGACAGTCTCAGTGTCCAAATCTAACAAAGGACTCCGGTGACTATCATTTGAAACTAAGTCAACAGCAGTTTTGGGAAGCTTGCTGAACAATGAAGCGGCTGTGGCCGAATTTTCCGAGGACAAAGCCTCTTTCTGAGTGTCGTCCATAATTTTCAAGGAATGTTCCAAAGGGTTTTCTTTGAGTGGAGAAGTCAAACTTGTTGAGGGTGCCAAGAGGTTAGGTTTATGCAAAAAGTTTGGGGGTTGAATGAATGAGGGAGCAGAAGAGGAACATACAGGAGCGGGAATTATCTGACAAGATGCTGCATGTTTTTTATCAAAAAGAGGGAAAGATTTAGCACCTTTTAACACATCCGTAAAACCTTCTTGTTTCGAAATAGTACCCGAAGCAGGAGAAGAACATGCCACCTCTACACTTTGGGAGTCCTCAAAATCCGGAAGCGGACTCGAAAAATCCACGAAAGACTCCTGCACCTCATCCGAGCTTTCAGAACTATCAATTTTATCCACTGCATCGCCTTTATCGCAGATGGTATCTTTATTTTTATTTAATAACTTGGCTGCGATTTTTGCTTCGCTGGCCTGAACACGACGCGCTTTTGCCTTGCGTGTATTAGTTAGCTTCCCCATATTTAAAGAAAGACGGACATATTTAAAGAAAGACGGAGGCAGCAGAGAATTAATTAATTTAATGCCTGAAATTGAAATTCAAGCCCAGAGCCGCTGTACCTGGATTCCACGTCCTGCCGTCCCATCAGATACAGACACCGAGGTCCAAAGACAGTGGCTGAAGCCAGCAGTTTTCCGCTACGCAGGCAGAGAAAGGCAGAAAAAGAACTCCACAAGTACAGCTCACCACAGCGTCCTTTCCAACTCTTCCAACATCCAACACAACCAAAGAAGACAAACGGCTCCACTCTACGCCGTTTTGCAGTGAACAAAGGCACCCCCCTTGGCGAGGCGGCACAAATTTTTAGCACGACAAAAAAGAAAAGAAAAAGCCGCTCCGCTCCGTTACAGTGTTTCGTAACCTCGGAGCCCGGAATCCGCGTCCTTCACTGCCGTCTGCCATCAGCCTCGCCGTGCAACGAAGGGGAGGGGAGGAGCCTGGAGCCGGAAACCTCAGGTGCGCACGGAGGTGTGGAACTCTCGCAGGCTTTCTTTCGTAGTCATTACCAGAAAGTTTACGAAGAAAGCAATTTTACGGGAAGATTCTTGGCTTGGCAAGCGAAAGAACAAGTAGCGTCTAATTTAATTAGGGGGATAAGTTGTCCAGCCACGCTTCAATTTACAACTCACCCGGATGAGATAGGTAAGATAATGCATTGTCATTATCAAAAAATATATAGCTATCAGCATGAAATTGATCAGTCTAAATTGAACGCCTTTTTGAGGAAGGCTGCGATTCCTTCTCTTTCCCAAATTGAACAATTAAATATGATGGGTGGATTCTCTTTGGAAGAGGTAGAGCTCGTGGTGAAAGAACTTCCTTTGGGGAAAGCTTCTGGCCCAGATGGGATACCCGCCGAATTTTTTAAAGTATTTTTTCCTGCCTTCTCAAAAATTTTTCTTGACCTTCTCAATTCAATGTTGGCAGGAGCTCTTATTCCAGACTCATTTCGTGAGGGTACTGTGGTTAGCTTTTTGAAGAAGGGGAAAGATGCTAGAGATCCTAATTCATACCGTCCAATTACCCTCCTAAATTCTGATTATAAGATCGTTACTAAATTATTGGCTATTCGATTTAATCAGATTTCCACGGATTTGATTCTCGAAGATCAAAACGGCTTCATTGCCGGTAGACAGCTGCTGACCAATACTCATTATCTCTCGGAAGCTTTAGATTATTTTGAGACACAGAGGATTCCCGCACTTATTCTTTATTGGATGCGGAAAAAGCTTTTGATCTGGTGGTTTGGGAGACACTTTTTATTATTTTGTCACACTTTCATATTCCGCCAAATATCATTAACTTAAATCGAAATTTATACACGGGCGCAAAAGCAAACATTATTATTAATTCACAAATGGTCGGGTCAGTCTCTGTTAATCGGGGAACACGGCAGGGTTGCCCCCTTTCACCAATTCTTTTTGCTTTTTTCATTGAACCTCTCGCAATTGCAATTCGTAAGTGTACTGAGATCTTACCTCCGCTTCCTTTTATGTCCAAGATAAAACTTTACGCCGACGACATTATGTTACTTATCAAATCCGATTTACAGTCTCAAGTTTCCGCATTCCAACTTTTCGAGGAATTCGAGACTTTTGGGGGCTATCGGATTAATAAAAAGAAGACAGAAATATTGGTCTGTGGTAATCATAGTCCTGAATTACATCCGGATCTTCTGGGCAGCATTAATAATAAACCTAAGAGATATCTTGGGGTTTTCTTTTCATCCTCAGTTAAAGATCTCTACCGTTTGAATTTTGACCCCCTTATTCAGAAGGTTCGCTCAATGTTATCGCGCTGGAATAAATTACCGCTTTCAATCTTGGGCAGAGTCGCCTTGATAAAAATTTCTATTTTACCGTTGTTTAATTTTCTCTGTTTTCAACAATCCCCTGCTTTCTCTCAGGCACTTTCTTTACTAAAATTGAATCTTTATTTTCCTGTTTTTTGTGGGCACATAAAACACCTCGTATTGCGATGAGTACTCTTTTGGAGGATTCAGATAATGGAGGCCTTGCACTTCCTAATATTAGAGATTATTATAGCGCCTGTTTTGCCCAATATCTCTCTCGATTTAAAATTCCAACTTTATATCGAAATTTATATATTAGCTTTTTTTTTTACTTAATTTTTTCGGAAAGTCAAATACCCTCCCCTCTTTTGGTACCTAAATCCCCCAAATTGGTTAGGTATAAAATAATTGCATGGTTTTTTAGGAAGCGCACCGTTATGCTTAAAAGATACTCTCTTTCTCTTTTTAATTCCTCCTCTTCTCTTGTTTCCTTACTTTCATTTAGTGGGATGAGTCCAGGCTCTGACTTAATGGCCTATTGGGCTAAAGCTGGTTTCAGCAAAGTGGGCGATTTTTTTTACAACAGTCAAGCTGGATAACCCCGTCCAAGATGCGAGTACTACTCTTAGGAAATTTTTTGTTAATCGGGTCTTATAAAAAAATGTATCAATCCTTGTTACAGTATACTCCCATTTCATTTTCTCAGATCTCCTCATTAAATAATGATCTTTTCTTTAATAATACTCTGATAAGGAAACCCGGTGAGTGGAAACGTATTCTAGCTCAATCTAGACAAGGGGATCTGGGTTCCAAAGCTGTCAAAAAATGGTGGGAACAAGAAAATCATGTTTTATGTTTGACTGCTTGGCGGACCATTAATAAGTTCAATTTTTCTACTTTAAGGGGAGCTAATTGGCGCAGAATGTTATTTTTTGGTAAGTTGCTTCTATATTGTACCCCGGCGGTAATTTCTAAAATGTACAGCAATTTTGTACCCAATTGTTTCAGATGCCTGAACTTTGCCCCAGCTAATTGGACTCATGTTATAATTGACTGTAGCATGGTGAAAGCCTTTTGGGAGGATATCTTTGCCTTCCTACGTTTAAGTTTTCATATCCAGTTATTTCCAAATGTTAAACTTATGCTTTATGGTTTTGATCCTTATCTTAATTTTTCTGTACCATTTGCAAAACTGGTGTATATCTGTAGGGCAGTAGCTAAATCGCTGCTTCTTCAGAACTGGCGTTCAAATCAGACTCCATCTATGCATGAATGGTTAATCAAAATGCGTAGAGTTAAGATAAGTGAGCAAAGGTATGCCCTGAGAATTGGGGGGGGGGGGGGGGGGGGGGGGGGGAAGAATATTTGAAAAGATCTGGGGAAACTTTTTCTGAATAATTAATTACCTTTTTGTTCTCGATTTTGGAATACCTGTAAATTATCCATATGTTGATATTAGTTGCTGAAAGCAGGGTCTTCTGTACGAGATTCGCTGTTCATATTTTCTGTTTTTGTTATGTACTTTTGATCAATAACTATATATGTCACCAATCAATTCCAATAATAAAAAAAACAATCAGAGCTCTGTTGGCTGCTGCTGTTAGCATCAGTGCTACTCCCTGAGTATGTGAGGTGTTTTCTTCTTCGTGTCCAGTATACAGCATCTTTTCTCTGGGAGTCAGTTTTTTCTTTCCGGACTGTCTACATCTGGTCTTGCTGAGGGTTGTTTTTTTTCATCTCTGCTGCCACTTGGGTTGTCTTGCCTGTCTTGCACATGGTCCTCATGTTCCATGTCCTCATAGTGATGGTCTTGGTCAAAAGCAGGTTGTAAGGAAATGGGTTTCTGTTGCAGTAACCCCCCCATGTTTTGCCTGATAGCTGATTCACTTTTCCTTGGTGTGCCCTGGGCTCCTGCCAGTCATGTGCCCAGGGCCTGTGTTCCTTCCCTAAAAACTGCCTAACGGCCAAAACCCAATTGGCATCTCTGGTCACATGTCAGCCCCTGGTAAATGGTATCCTAGGTACCCCGGGCCTTGTGACCAGAGAAGGCCCCTAAGGGCAGCAGCACTTGTTGTGCCACCCTTAGAGGCCCTGTACCCTGACACACACACACTGCCTTTGCAGGCTGAGTGTCTTGGTGCAGAACAAAACAGAGTCGACATGGCACACATCCCGGTGTGCCATGCCCACAACACACACTACCCTGGCATACCTCAGTCACCCCTCTAGCTTGGTGCCCTATGCCAGTGGTGTGGGCACAGTTGCATGAGCCCTGTGCCCCTACAGTACCCAGGTCCATTCCTGGGCACTGTAAGTACAGTGCTGCCATTAAGAGTATATGGTGCTGGGAGGTCGTCAACACGAACTCCACAGCACCATGATGGCTACACTGAAGACTGAGAAGTTTGGTATCAAACTTCTCAGCACAGTAAACCCACACTGATGCCAGTGTGGGATTTACTGTAACACGCACGACAGAGGGCAACTTAGAGTTGCCCCCTGAACCTAACCTACAATCCACGTCTTGTCTGAGGGGCTGCCTAGGCTGCCACACAGCAGACATGTTGCTGGACTCCTGGGTAGAGAGCCATCCTCTCTCCTGGGCCTGCAACAATGCACATCCTGGGCGAGGTGCTAGGTCTCCTCCCCCAGGATGGGCAGGGGAAGTTTCAAAGGCATGCCGCCTTTGTGAGCTTTTCCATGCCACTTGCTGTACTCCGCAACTGGTCCCCACCGGTTCTGACCCTCTCTGGCGTGAAGAGCGACAGGAAAAGCTAAGTGAGGAAAGGGGGTGTGCCAGCCTCTGCCAAACCCACCTCTCAGGTGGGGGAGGCGAGGTGAAGCACATCCCCGGGCTCTCGCCATCTTGAAGATGGGGAGCCCTGTCCAATCAGGATTAGGCTACTGCCTCTCTCCCACAGGAGAGTGGCAGGATAGGGGTGTACCCACCCCAGGGAAGGGACCCATTGGTCCCTGCCCTTTACCTACCTGTAACGCCCCTAAATTTAGTATTTAGGGGCACCCTGAACCTTCCTTCCTCAGATCCAGATTCCGAAAAAAGAAAGAAGATCAAGGAACAAGAAGACCTGCCGTGCAGCTGTTAACAAGAGGAAGACACCAACTGATTTGGCCCCAGCCCTACCGGCCTGTCGACCCTCGAACCTGCTCCTGCTAAACCCCGGCATCTCCAGTGGTCAGCAACCTCAAAAACCCCGGAGGACCTGACTGCCTTGTGACTCTAACTAACTGCGACTCCCACGAGCAGTGGTACTGCTCAAAGCAAGTAACCGCGAACCCTGCACACTCTGCACCCGCCAAGCCTGGCCTGTGCTGGAGTGAACAAAGACCCTGAGGACGTTCCCCTGGTGACTGTGACCCCGAATCCAGCACCCAAGGACCCACCTCGACGCTCCTGACAACGCCTGCAGCCTCAGAACCAGGGACCCCTCCAATCGTGACCAGCAGAGGGTAAGATTTCCCGAAACCAAAAGGCACCCCGGCGCCCTGCGGCCCCCTGCGCCCAACTCCTGGGTGCCTACCTATCCTCCAACTACCCCACTTACCTCTCGAAGTAGTGGTCGCACCTGAAGAATCTTCGTCCCCGAGCTTGCAGCCTTTGTTCGTTCTTGAGCTTCTCCATTGAAATCCATTGAGCGCCCAACGGCTCAAAAGCACCCTGCACTCAGCCGCCCGTGTGCCCCTGGCAGTGCAACCTCTACTCTAAACTACTTCCTCATTTGCCCTGAGCAAGTGACCAGGAGCCCAGCTTCCACAGCCGCGTGGCCTGCTAGCCAGCAGTCACCAACCAAAGACCCCCTGCCTCCCGTAGGATAATATTGGGCCTAACTCACTCTGCACCCGACTGCCCCTGTGCCGCTGAGGGTGTAACAACTGTACTTACCTGACCCTGGGAGACCCCTGAGTCTATGCCCAGAACCTTAACTCTGCCAGTCGAATACTTACCAAAAAGCTGATAACTCACTTTTCTTCCATAGGGTAACATTGACTGGTTTCACTTGGAAATTCTTCTAAGTGTCGAGTTTTGAAACTTTAAAGTATTCATCTAAAATCAGCCGAATTACGAAAACGAATTTACTCACCTGTTATCAGGAGAGATTCCAGTGCTGGATCTTGGTGCCCAGCACTGACCCTGAAAAGTAATTACAACCGTACTTACCTATAACTTGATTTTCCTTCCATAGGATAACATTGCCTGGTTTTCACCAGAAATTCTTCTAAGTGTCGATTTTGCAAACTTACAAATATTCGTTAAAAATCGCCTGTATAACAAAAACACATTCTTTCAACTGTTTACAGGAGATGCCCCAGTGCTGGATCCAGGATCCAACACTGAGTTAGAAAAAGTAACAGTAACCCCACTTACCTGCTAAGTGAATAACCCCCCATAGGATAACACTGGTGATTCTATGTGAACAAGTTTCTAAGTGTCAACTTTTAAAATACAATAATATTCCTTAAAAATCACAACTGTAACCAAAACGTTTTTACTCCTTAAAAATCACAACTGTAACCAAAACGTTTTTACTCAACTGTTTACAGGCGATGTCCCAGGACTGAATCTAGGATCCAGTCCTGTGGTAAAAAAAGTAATCCATTTCATTTAACTAGAAATTCCCATTGAGCTCAATGTTATATTGTGTTTGAAATTGTGTTGCCTATTGCAACAACTGTATCTATTGCATTCAAAAGTCTATTGCATATTGAAAGTATTTATCTAAAGAATCTCATGCTGAGAAAGTATATTTTGATACCTATTGTTGGTTCTAAAATAAAACAACTATATATTTTTATACAAAACCATTGGCCTAGAGTACAGTTCTTGAGTGTGTAAGACCATTTGCTGACTGACTGTGTACAATAAATGCTTTACACTGTCCTCTGATACTGCCTTACTGCTCGACCAAGCTACCACTTTAGAGAGTAAGGTTATATCTAACTTTAGCCTCTGCCAAACCTCTGGGGACTATGGACTCTGTGCACACTGTACCTATTTGGGAACAGTATATACAGAGCCACGTTCTTACACAGGTGGATCGGCTTAGTGGCTTCCAGGGATCTTTGACTTTCACCACAAAGCATTGTAGCTCTCCGTGAATATGATTCCTCTCTCCCCAAGACTGGAATGTCTCTTGGTCTTTTGGTTGATGTTTCTGTGGCTAGATTTAAAAAACATGTTGTTTTTTTTAACATGTTGGGGTGCATAGCGCCCCTCCTTTTGCAGCTGGGCTTTGGACTTCCACTATGGTGGGCCAGTTAAACTTGTAAGAATCATCGGGAACTCTGACAAGGGAATGACCTGCAAGATAGCCCAAGGAGGACAACTCATGTAAGCCTTCCAAATGAGGACCGGAGTCCGCCAGGATTGTTTGCTCTCGCCTTTTTGTTTTCTTGTTTTCCATAGACTGGATTATGAAGACATCCACAGCAACGAGAAGAAATGGGATCCATTGAATACCTTTGACGCAGCTCGATAACCTGGACATTGCAGATGACCTGGTCCTACTCTTTCATAACCATCTGCAGATGCAAGAAGAGACCCACAATGTGGCAGCCACGCCAGCACAACTTGGCCTCAACATCCACAGGGGAAAAGCAGGATCCTGAAGGCTAACACAGCCAGCACAACAGCAGTCACTCTCGCAGGCGATGCACTGAAAGAGGTTTAGGCCTTCACCTACCTAGGCAGTTTCATAGACAAGAAGGGCGGGACAGACGCTGATGTCATGGCAGAATCGGCAAAGCAAGGGCTGCCTTCATTCAGCGCAAGAAGATTTGGCACTCCAAGGATCTAACGCTGCAAACCAAGATCAAGCTTTTTAACACCAACATAAAGTCGATCCTTCTCTTTGGAGCAGAAACTTGGATGATAACAGTGATCACCACCAACAAGGTCCAGACCTTCATCAACACCTATGTGAGGAAAATCATCCAAATAGGCTGGTCATACACCATCAACAACAACGAACTATGGAGGCAGACTTTCCAACTCCATTCTAATGAAGAAATCATGAAAAGTCGCTGAAGAGATCACAGCCTCCGCAAGGCAGAATCAAACACCACCAAGTGAGCCCTGACTGGACCCTCATGGAAAAAGAAAAGAGAAAGGCCAAGTAAAACCTGGCGTAGAGGCCTTGAGGCTAACTGCAAGGAGATGGGTTACACCGGAAGTCAGATTGAAAGCAAAGCCCAGTACAGAAATGGCCTGGTTGATGGTCTATAATTCAGGAGGGACAGTAGGCGTAAGTAAGTAGGCAGAGTAGTTGTAAACATGGCATCAAGATCTCTCAAATGCTTTGTAATATCGCTTGGCTGCTGATTTGTTTGAGTAGAAAGTGCGGTACAGGCGAGTCCTGCTAGAATGCAATGATATAGTAGCTGTCATCCATCTCGTCTAGGATGGAGATGGATGCGAACAGTAAAACTTGATCTTAATTTCCTCCACCAGTCAATAGAGAAGTCTGTTCGAATGACTGAAGTTGCATAAAATCTTCCAGTACGAAGAAACTGATGGAAAATTAATGATGATTAGCTAGGTTTCCTGGGAAATTCAAAACTGAAGTCTGTAATAAATCACAGGGAGCCAATCAGTAGCAAAATCCAAACTGCATATAATTGTCTTCAAACAAAACAGCATAGAAACACTAACAGTAATCGGCAGAGCTTCAGGATATATTCTAACATAGTTGCTAAGTTTTTGTGCTTGAGACATAGTTTGTTGTTGAAGTGGCTCTTTGTGGGTGGTATGCATCATTTTGTCAAATCTCACTGAGTTTGCATTGTGGGAAAATACTGTTGGTTTGTGACTGGGCAGTTGGTATGAAGACAGTGTCTCTACTTCTTTGGTGTCATTGTTGTCCTAAGTCTTCCTCTACATTTTGGTACCATGGCTGCAAGAAATCAGATTTCATTATTTTATTGTAAGTGCACTCGGACACAGGGCAGGAGCTCAGGGAAGTGCTGACACCAACGGTGTGATACACCTGTGTCCTTGTTAGTACTCAAGACTTTACATAATCATTCCCCCCTCAAAGATTCAAAACACAAGGATGAAAAGAGTACTTTTTACAGGAAAAGCTTTGACCAGATTAGCAGCGTTTACACACTTGGCATCTTCCCAACTTTGATCATCTGGTTCATATTCTTTCCAAGCTATTAAGTATTACAGCTATCCTCTCCAGCATCTTGAGGAGCAGGATGATCTTGTAACTTGCAGATAGCAGGGGTTTCAGGAGACATGAAAAAAAGGGTGAACCTTCCAGTGTTAAGATAATTGTAGTTTCAGTGTGACAGGATCGATGATCTCCATATATGGAATTGTCCTGTGTACTTGGGTGATAACGTCCCATTCTTTCTCAACGATATGAGATTGAGTAGATAAACAGATGAGATTATAAATTTGGTATGCCAGCTGTTTTATATCTTCCCCAATTTGCTTTTTACTAACATAAGCATCTTGAGCTTGTTGCAAATATCTGATTGTTTTTGAATATTGTGGGTTTGTTGAATATACCGCGCCAGACGTACAGTGGTGGTTGGACTCTTGATTGGTAGAAAACATGGTTGTAAGCATATGAACAATCAAAAGGAGAGGCTCCCTGGGTCACATACATGACAAATTCAGCTAGGACTAGAAGATGATACTAAGCATCAGTTTGGTCAAATATTAAGCGTTACTGTTCAACTATAATTTAACCATTTGGTTTGGCCATTCGTCTAAGGATGATGGACAGTAGACAAGGCAGATTCCATTTTCAGTAATCTTGATATTTCCCACCAAAATTTGGAGGTAAATTGAGTTCCTCTCCCAGTGATCATCTTTGCTGGTACTCCATGAAGCTGATTAACTGATGAAATATAAAGTTCGGCAAATTCTTTTGGCAGGTGGTATTTTTGAGTGGTCTCAAAGGCCCAGCTGGAGGTGTAATTTACAAATAGTTAAGAGTATTCATCTTGTAGGATGTTGGGCGAAATCAATAACAATTTGAGACAATTGTTGGCTTGGTATACATACAGCTTGTACATGCCTTTCATTATGATGTGCTGACTTGGGTGCTTCGCATGTACATAATGTAATAACAGTTTCCTATGAATGAGACTCTAATGACAGAGGACCGTTGTTATGTTTTAGTTGATTGTTCATTATTATATATTATTCATAATTTTGTGACTGAATGAAAGTACTTTTGAAAATGTGGGACGTTAGTGTTTTGTAAAGTTATTAACTGATTTGGGGATTTGATTGTTAATTAGCAATTTTATAGGTTGCAATCTACTATCAGTATGATACTGCAGCATTGTTTATAGTGCTGCACCAAATTGGTTACATAGTTCCTTGGTTGATTAACCTGCCCATTGACTGCAAATGTATGCAAATACTATAAGCGTCTGACGGTAGCAAGCGCTGTTGGATGTGTCAATACCCAGTTAATTGGAAATCCCAACTGTGTTGGGTTTGTGTTCAGTGTTATTTATGTGTGCTATTCTGATGTGCAGTGTGATATGTGCTGGTGGTCAGTGCTGCTGTGAAAATGTTGCTTCCTGGCGGTATGATCTGTCTATGCTTGATTTGCCTATGCTTGATTTGCCTGTTACTGCAGAATTTGGTGTAAAGTTTTATTTTATTTTTCCTAGGACAAAGTGGGAGAATTTGCAAAACTCTCCAAGATTGAACTTCTAGAAGCAACTGAGAAGTCCATTGGTCCTCCTGAAATGTATGCATTCCACAATGAACTGAAAAATTTCAGAAACAAAGAGAAAGACCTGGAGGTAGATGATATGCAGTAATAGTGACCTCTATTTGACCATCAGATATTGCAGTTTATTGTTCTAGATTGTGTTGGTAGTCAACAAATTCTTTGGATTGAATCTATTTACTCAAATGTTTTGCATATTAATTTTTCTTTTATATTTTACATTTTATAAAGGCATCTAATCTACTGAGTTAATCCCTGTACAGAGATTATTTAGAGCATCTAGGAAAAAAGTTTTTATATCACTAGGCAAGTGTAGCCTTACAACGGCAAAGCTTTCGTACACTAACAAATTTCTACGTTTACTATAAAATGACATGCACACTTGACCTGGGTGGAATGTTGATTATGCAATCCCAATTAATGGGGTTCAGATGCTTTGTATAATGTTGTTGTTCGAGGCATTTGAGCTGCAGATTACACACTGTGCATAGATCGCCATCTGGTGTTAGACCAGGATGCTTGCACTTGTTTTTGTCTTGGAAAGTCTTTGGAAGTCACGAGGTATGTGACTCCTCCTTTGGATCATAGTGCACATGGGCATCGGCTCCATCCTCCGATTGTTTTTTTCCGCCATCGGGCTTGGATGTGTTCTCGCGTTTCAGTTCGGAACTGTTAACGGTTTTCTCTTTCGACGCGCAATCCTTCCCTTCTCGACTGTATTGTTTCGATCGCGTTTTCCAATCACACGCGACCCTTCAACTTCGAAGTCTTCGATTCCGGTCGTCGACGAAGGCCTTCGGGCCTACCTGGGTCTCATCTGCGGCCCATGGAAAGGGCGCCATTCAAAAAGTGTCCTCGATGTGGGTCGAAGTTTCCCCACACCGACCTACATGAGGTGTGAAACCTCTGCCTCTCACCGGAGCACGAGGCCAGAGACTGTCCAGCTTGCGCCTCCTTACGCTCCAAGAAGACTATCCGGGACCGGCGAGCTTGAAGAACAATGGTGCGCTAGTCATCTTCGATCCCAGAAGACATCTTGCAAGAGGGCGTCGGTGTTCCTGAGCAGGGTCGGGTCGAAGAAGCCATCATCAGCGCCTCCGAAACAGATGATTTTGACGTCGAAGACATAATTCCAGCTCAAAGGGCCGTGAGTACAGACGTCGACCCCCGACCCACACCACCCCTCGACACTGTCAAAAAAGGCTTCAGTACCACCTCCACCTTCGGGCCCAGGTGCACACCGAGACACTGCTTCCCATGCCACGCCTTTGGGCCTGGTAAAGAAGCCTATTAAGCCTTTAGGCGACTCTGGCTCGAGTCAGCCTACCCTCGGTACCGAAAAACAAACTCAGGCACCGAAGAAGACGACGTCCTCGTCCTCATCCACACCGACCGCTACTTCGACATCAAAGCACTCTGCATCGAAGGCTAGCACGGGTTCCTCGGCACCGACGACACCCTCGGAGCCGACTAAAAAATGCCCACCAAAAGGCCCCGATTCTTCCAAGCCAAAGACCTCGGAACCGAAAAAACAGCAGCCGGTTCCATCTGATAAAGACGCTTCAAAACTACAGGGTTCCAAACCTAGAACCGCTAGTCGACGCCAAAGAAACCTACGGCACCGAAGACCTCGACTCCGAAGGATCTGTCTCCCACAGACTAACTGTTTCGTTCAGATCCTACCCAAAAGACTCTAATGAAGGATCCTAAGGCTGGTCATGTTCGAGGCATGTGGGCTGCTGAATTCATATCTGTGCATAGATCGCCGCCTAGTGTGGGTCCGGATGTTTGCACGTTGTTGTCCTGGAAGAGTCTTCGAAGTATCACGAGATAGGTGACTCCTCCCCTGGACCACAGTGCGCATGGGCATCCTCTCCATCCTTAGATTGTTTTTTTCCGCCATTGGGTTCGGATGTGCTTATCTTAGCTCAAGTTAGGAAAATTCAGTTTAAGGCCAAAAGGCCTTTAGTTATCGTCGGTACTGTTCCCGTTCGGTATCGACTAGTTTCTTTAGTACTTTAGAAACTTTTTCCAGCTTTTCGGATCCGTTTGGTCCGAACATCAACCTTCCATCGACGATGGAATCGAGGACCCCATTCAAACGGTGTCCTTTATGCCACGCAAAATACCCACACATCGACATCCACCCGGTATGCAACAAATGTCTCTCACCGGATCACGATGAGTCGAAATGTATGGCCTGTGCCTGATTCCGATCGAAGAAGACTCTCCGGAATCGACGGGAGGCGAGATTAGAAGCGCAGCAATCGGCGCCTGCCCCGGCCAACATCTTCAGCACCGAAGACGAGGACGCAGAGAGCGTGGAAGAAGTAGACTCCAGCCCCGCTTCCGAACACGATTCCCGATCGGAATACGACTATGAGGTGCTTTTTCAAAGGGAAGAAGTCATCGACGAGGTAGGAGACTACGATGAGGCCTTTGGGGCCGAAGAAGATAGCTCTAGCGAGGAGCTAGGCCCACCCGTCGATACGGAGGCCGACAAAATGCGTCGTCATAAGGCTCAGGTCGAGGGATCGCCTCCGGGCCTTACCCGAGATCAATCTCAAAGTTCTTCGGCCCCGCCTTCAGGCCCGGCCTCGAACATTCAAAACGAGCCATTATTAACGAAAACGACTGGATTCCCTTCAACGAAACCGAAACCAATCGTCATTCCAGTTCCACCGAAACCAAAAGTGAAACTGGCTGTAATCGCCTCGAAGGCCTCGAAGCCCTCCACTCCTTCGACGCCAGCAAAGGCCATCGGCCCCGAACGCAGTAAAAGGGATTTCGGCGCGAGCTCACTGCAGCGGATATCGGTGCCGACCTGAAGAAAAAGGCCCTCGGTCCCCACAAGGCGCCTCGGCCTCTGGCACCGAAACCGTCGGCCCCGACCACCAACGTCAAAGTGGCCTCCCCATCTGCGTCGACGTCGAAGACAGCAACGCCCGCCAAGTCGTCGACTCAAAACGACCGTCGATTACCTCTCTTCGGATCGATGACCCCATGGCTCAAAAACAGTCGACGACTACCTCCAAGGTGCCGACCGGTTCCAAAGAGCCTTCGGCGTTCTCCGTGCAACAGGTCGCGGCATCGTTGCAACGCATCAGGGAACGGGCTGCCCTCCAATTCACGTCGGGCCCCGACACGCACAAGGCTCCGAAAGCAACCTCGGCGCCAACCAACATCACGTTTGGCTTGCCGCCGTCCACAGCGCCGAAGATGTTCGAGATGAGGACACGTGTCCGCCAGACACAGTCCCCGTCTCATGGACACACGGATTTTGAGCCTTCACAGCCACAATTCATCGACGCCAACACTGGTAGACTGATGCTCCGCAAGCGGAAAATCACGCCAGAGAGGGGATTGGACTCCTACAGAATCCCTCTCAAGTACAAAATGCCACCAGGGTCGGAGCCAGTGCTTCATGAACGCTTCCGACCCTCCCATCATGATCCCCACTACTTTTCTCCTACGCCTTCAGAGACAGACGCAGTAGAGGACTATATGGGGGATGATTCCACCTACCCTGGGGATGTCGATCCTGATGAGCATCTGCAAGACCCAGATCAGGCATGGGATGACCCTACAGACCAAGGTATCGCACCAGATACCCATGACACGCAGCTTTACAGCACAAAGACATCTCCCACAGAGGATACTGCTGCCTTCAATGCCCTCATAGAACGGGCTGCTGCCAATCATGGAGTAGAACTCCATTCTGACACTGTCGAAGAAGACTTCTTGGTGGACACTTTCGCCTCTTCCGAAAGAACTGTAAAAACTCTGCCCATGTTGAAAGGAGTTCTCAAACCTGCAAAAGACATTTTTAAGGAAACAACCAGGGCACGGGTGCTAAACCCCAGGATTGAAAAAAAATACAAGCCTGCACCCGGAGACCCTATGTACATTAGGGGTCAGTTACCTTTTGGACTCCATGGTAGTTGCTAACGCTCGCAAACGAGCCCATTCGCAGACAACAGGTGATGCTCCTCCCCCAGACAAAGAGTCCAAAGTGCTGGAGACATCAGGCAAAAGTATTGCAGCGCAAGCAGCAAACATCTGGCGTATTGCCAACACACAGGCACTCCTGGCCCGTTATGATCGTTCCCACTACGACACACTAGAATCACTACTCCAACATTTGCCAGATGAATATAAAGAGGCAGCGGAGCTCCTCATCAGAGAGGGACAACTCCTTACCAATGCATCCATCAAGTGCGCCCTGGATGCTGCCGACACAGCGGCGAGGGCAATCAACACAAGCGTCATGTTGAGACGACACGCATGGTTGAGAATCTCAGGCTTCAAGCCGGAGATTCAGAACAACATCTTAAATCAACCAGTCAACCCCGACTACTTATTCGGCCCTGAAGTTGACACTACCCTCGAGAAAATTAAAAAGGACACTGACACTGCGAAATCAATGGGGGCTCTGCAGACGCAGCAGTTTCGCAGTGGCTCCTTTCGTCGCCCCGGGAATAGAGGAGCAGCTAGAGGTCAGGGGTCACAGCAGCAATACACCAAAGGGGGCACACAGAGTACCTACGATAAAACCAACAGAGGTGGATATCGTGGCTCCAGCACCAAGGGCAGAGGACGTGGTTACGGCAACACCAGGTCCTCACCCAAAAACAAACAGTGACGCCCTCTCCCTTCCCCCCGACCACATAACACCTGTCGGGGGGAGACTCCAGTGGTTCCTGTCCAAGTGGAAAATCAGCACCACAGACAGGTGGGTCAGGGACATTATCCAGCACGGTTACTGTCTCGAATTAACATCCACTCCACCCAACATACTGCCAAGGCACCGTCCTATGTCCGTAGAGCACTTGGCATTATTGCAGCAGGAAGTGCTAAGTATGCTGCAAAAAGGTGCAATAGAGGTCGTGCCCATCGACCAGCAGGGGACAGGGGTGTACTCTCTGTACTTCTTAATTCCAAAAAAGGACGGGTCGCTCAGACCTATACTAGACCTGCGACCCCTCAACCAATACATTCTCTCAGAGCATTTCCATATGCTCACCCTACAGCAGGTTCTCCCGCTGCTCAGTCAGCGAGATTTCCTAGCCACACTAGACCTCAAAGATGCGTATTTCCACATACCCATACACCCATCACACAGGAAATATCTCAGGTTCACTATTCAGGACCATCACTATCAATTCAAAGTTCTCCCCTTCGGAGTGACAACAGCACCCAGGGTTTTCACCAAGTGCCTAGCTACAGTGGCTGCACATCTACGAAGACAACACATTCACGTCTACCCTTACCTGGACGACTGGCTTGTTCAGGCAAAGTCAGCCCAGCAATGTGCCAGCCACTTGTCCCTCACCATTCACCTCCTTCACAGTCTGGGATTCTCACTAAATTACCCAAAATCACATCTCCAACCCGCACACGTACGACAGTACCTGGGCGCGACCATAAACACTCTGGCAGCCACAGCGCAGCCAAATTTAGTGAGGATCAACAGCATGCAAATGCTGATCTCAAAGTTCAACACTCCCTTCCTGCGCGAGTGTTCATGCAGTTGATAGGCATGATGGCCTCCTGCATTTTCATAGTCCCGCACGCAAGACTACATATGCGCCCGCTTCAGGAGTACTTGGCACCTCAATGGAATCAGGCTCACGGACAATTAAAAGACCTAGTGTTGGTGAGCGGTCGGGCATACAACTCTCTGCATTAGTGGAATCCACAAAACCTTTGCAAGGGCCGACCGTTCCAGGAGCCTGTTCCACAAATAATACTGACAGCGGACGCCTCTCTCCAGGGTTGGGGAGCTCATGTACTCACTTTCACAGTGCAGGGACTATGGTCAAAACAACAAAAGAAGATGCACATCAACGTTCTGGAACTGATGGCAATCTTCCTAGCCATGAAGGCATTCAAAGTACACTTGTGCAACAAAGTCGTGTTGATCCGGACGGACAACATGACTGCCATGTACTACATACAGAAGCAGGAACACACTCTCCACAGTTGTCTAATCTGGCTCAGAGCATGTGGAAGTGGGCCATTCAGAGGAACATATTCCTCATGGCAGAACACCTCCCCGGCAAGGACAATCAGATGGCGGATCTGCTCAGCAGACACAGCCACCAGATGCACGAGTGGGAGCTACACCCATCAGTACTCCAACCGTACTTCCAACAGTGGGGTCATCCAGAGATAGACCTATTCGCCACAAACGAAAACACAAAATGCCAAAGCTTTGCCGCCAGGTTCCCACATCCACAGTCACAGGGCAATGCGATATGGATGAACTGGTCCGGCAGATTTGCGTACGCTTTTCCCCCAGCGCCATTAATACTGCTAGTGGCACGCAAACTGCGACAACACTCTCTGACACTCATCCTAGTTGCTTATATATAACTGTGTGATCCCCGTGCACTCTAAGGTATGTGGACGGTTTAACAATATAGTTTCGGCGCACCTTGTGAAACACGAAGTCCCGGCGTGTCTTTATCAATGCAAATATGTTGTAAGAAAGAACATCTTCTCACTAACAAGGGCGCACTTAATATACGATGAAACTCGCTGGTTTCTTCATTTGTGGTTATATGCATTTAAAATTCATGATTAATTCACATGTCTTAGACTGTATGCTTGAGTGAAGCTAATGGTCCTGTCTCATTTACTTTTAGACCCCTGAAGAAGGGTCAGACCTCTATTTGACCCGAAATGCATTGGGTGGACATCTAAGGTTGTCATGAAAATTTATTTTCACCTGATTGGAAATGAACGATGAATATGATTGTCAATATGAACTGACAAAGTTTTGAAATTCATTTGGAGTTAAAAAAAAATGTTGAATAATAAAAGAAAACTGATGAAGAAACCAGCGAGTTTCATCGTATATTAAGTGCGCCCTTGTTAGTGAGAAGATGTTCTTTCTTGCAACATATTTGCACTCATCCTAGTTGCTCCCACATGGGCGCGCCAACCATGGTACACCGCCTTTCTAGAACTTTCCGTGGTGCCGCATCAGAGGCTGCGGATCAAACCCGCACTTTTAACGCAGAACCATGGCGACATTCAGCACCCAGATCCGCAACAGCTGAACCTGGCAATCTGGCTCCTGAAGTCTTAGAGTTTGGCTACCTAAACCTGCCACCTGACTGTATGGATATCATCAAGGAGGCCAGGAGACCCACTACCAGAGCTTGCTATGCAGCTAAATGGAAGAGGTTTGTCATTTATTGCAACTATTTCTATTTCTATTGAGGGAGTTTTGTAAAGCGCTTGGTGACGCACAGCGGCGTGTCCCCGCGCTAAGGAGCGGCTGCTTACTGGAACCTACAGGAGTGGAATATTTTACTGTTCAAATAGTGCAGTTTTAAGCTTGGCTCTAAAGATTAGTTCAGATGGTTCGAGACGCAATATTAAGGGTAACGTGTTCCATCTGACGGCTGCAAGGTACCTAAAGGATCTTCCGCCCATCCGTGCTCTAGACACCTTGGGGATAACGAGGAGTCCTGAGCCAGAGGATCTGAGGGAGCGGGACGGTTCATAAGGCGTCAGCAGTCCTTTCAAAGGGAGAGGAGACCTCCCGTTGATGATCCGATGGCACATGCAGAGTGCTTTGAATTCAACCCTACTTCTGATCGGGAACCAGTGCAAGGACCGGAGGGCCACAGAGGATGCGGCTCTTCTGGGTAGTCTAAGTACTAGCCTAGCAGCGGCATTCTGTAGGACCTGTAAACGACTCAAATTCTTCTTCAGAGTCCCTAGATAGAGGAGATTGCCATAGTCCATCTTTGAAGTGACTAATGCATGCACAAAGGTTTGACGGGCATTTACGGGTAGAAACTTCAGTGCCTTCCTGAGACTTTTGAGGGTCCCAAAGCATGATCCGACCACCCGGTTGATCTGAGGGCCGAAGGTCAGGTCGGAGTCAAACCAGATGCCCAAGTTCTTCGCTTTCAGGCACGGGATGGGTGTTGAACCTAGGCATGGTGGCCACCATGCCGACGTCCACGCCGATCGGTCTCCCCCTACGACAAGCACCTCGGTCTTGTTTCCGTTGAGCTTAAGGCAATTTGCGGACATCCAGGCAGCTAGGTCTTGCATACAGGCTCTGAAGGTGTCCGCCGAAAGATCGGGTGCATGTGACAGGGAGATCACCAACTGCGTGTCGTCGGCATAGGATACCATTCAAAGGCCGTAGCTCTCTACCAGAGAGGCAATCGGAGCTACATAGAGATTAAAAAGTGTTGGGCTCAGGGACGAGCCCTGCGGCACCCCCTGGTCCAGAACGATTCGCTCAGAGTAATAGTCACCCTGCCTCACTTGAAAGCCTCGGCCTGCAAGAAATGAATGAATCCATTTCAGCGCTGCCCCTCTTACCCCACCTTTGCTCAGACACTGTAGCAAGATGGAATGTGCTACGGTGTCGAACGCCGCGCTAAGGTCTAAAAGGATGAGAGCCATAGTTTGTCCCTCGTCGGCACCCTGCCTGAGGGTTTCGGAGGCCCTAAGGAGGGCAGACTCCGTGGAATGGCGGGGCCGAAACCCGAATTGAGTCGGATGAAGTAGGTTACTATCCTCCACATATTTCATTAGTTGCTTATTGACCACCACCTCAGCTACCTTCGAAAAATAAGGCAGGAGAGAGATGGGGCGTAAGTTATCCAGCTTGTCGAAGCCGATGTTAGGCTTCTTACGGAGGGGAAGCACCACAGCCTGTTTCCAATCCTCAGGTATTGAACTGGATCGGAAAGAGACCTCTAGCAAATGCCTGATGTAAGGTTCTAGTGTCTCTAGGCTGTCACTCAACCTTTTTGGGGAAGCAGGATCGCGTGGGGAGCCAGATCTGACGGATCTGCAGATTTTGACAAGATCCTCCTATAGAGGAGTGGTGAAGTGAAGTAGCAGATCCAAATCGGCTTCAGCTCCTGCTAAGTCAGCAGGCTCTTCCGCTAGGGGTGGCATGTCGGGAAAAGCAGAGTAAATCTTACACACTTTGTCTCCGAAGTAGTTGGCAATGCGGTTACATGCTGTTACTGAGTAGTCTTCATCTCGAGTAACGGATTTTGGGGTGGATAGGGATTTATATATGCTAAACAATTCCCTAGCCGAGTTTTCTGCCCCGTAAATTTTATCTGCATAGTAGGTGGCTTTCTCTATCCGGATTTTATTATGATAGGATCGTCTCTTTGTGAGGTAGGCCTCTTTCATCCGATCATCATATGCCACTCTCCATTGTCTTTCTGCTCGTTTGCAGTCCCTTTTGGCACAGCGCAGCGCCTCGCTGAACCAGGGTGCAGTTCTTTGTCTGTGGACAGCTTTGGTTGACCAACCCAATGGGGCTGTGTGGTCCAGAGCAGCGGTGATACGGTCATTGAGCAATTTATTTGCCATTGTCACGTCGTTTCCTCCTGGGGGCCCTTCCACGGTAAGAGCCTTATTAAACTCTCGCAGGGAGAATCTTGCCCACCTACGTAGGTAGTTAAAAGAGGTGGGAGCGCTAGCTGTATGCTTGGGCAAGTAAATAGTGAATGGAACAAGAAAATGATCGGTCCAGGGCAGGGGCAATGGGGGAGCGACTAAAACACCCTCCCAATTGGCGAATATTGGGTCTAGCAGGTGCCCACGATTGTGTGTTGGAAGCTGACCTTTTAACTCTAGCTGTAGGGTGTGAAGTTCTTCCCGGAACTCCACCGCTCCTTTGTCTAGTGCGTCTTGCAGGTGTATATTTAAATCTCCCAACAGCAAAAACTTGTCCCTCCTAATCGCTGTTTCTGTGACCCACTCTAAAAGATTTCCTTTAAAACTGGCCATAGGTCCCGGTGGGCGATACATTAGCAGGCCCTTTACAGTCATGCTCCCATCAATTGTTATGGTGAAAACACCCGCTTCACAACCTGCCAGGTCAGCTAGTTCTAGTTTGCAAGGCCATTGTTGTTTAAAGGCGATCGCAATCCCGCCTCCTCTGCCTATCGGTCTGTCCAGGCGCACCATCTGATAGTCATTAGGTAAAGCCTGAATAATATCGGGATCAGAATAGGCGTCTAGCCACGTTTCAGTAATAAACAGCAGATCATAATGTTTATCAGTGAGAAGGTCATATACATCATGTTTATGACAGCTAAGCGACCTCACGTTAACGAGGCCGCAGGACAGCGAGGGATTGCTTGCCCTGGTATCTACTAGGGCAGGGCTGAAGCGGAATTGGCAATAGCTACACCCTTCATTCTCCCCTACCCTTACACTATGGTGACCAAGGGTGCACACAATCGAGGATAAACTTACTAAGTCACTCCTACTCCAGGTCAACTTACGATCTGGGCCAGGGGTTGGGGCCCTGGGCCGTGTCCGGTCGCGGACGGGCGCAGACGGGCTTGGCTTAGGCGCGGCTTCGGCGCGCATCCGGCACGCCCGCTGCGCCAGCCCGCTGCGCCGTCTGGCCGGGACGCACATTATATAGGGTGTGAGGAGGGTAGGAGGGCGGCGCGACTAGAGCGCACCCCCAGCCCTACCTAAAATGGCGCCCACCGCCTCCAACAGCAAATAACACAAGACGGCTGGGTGAGGCAGAGAAAGGAAGATCAGCGTGATGGAGAAATGTCAGTGTGCCTAAATAAATTCCCCAGTTAACTATTCAATTTAAAACCCCCAAGTAAAAAGTTATAAAAACGATCTCTTTGCAGTTTTAAATCACAATTTCACAGATACATATGCCAGCAAGTAGGTTCCAGGTAAAAAACGCTCGCAGCCCTAGCGTCTCTCACTAGGGAGAGCTCTAAAATAGGCAGCGAGGGCTTCAAAGAGCAGCTCTAAATAGCCTGGGAGGGCGGGAGGGCGGCGCGACTAGAGCGCACCCCCAGCCCTACCTAAAATGGCGCCCACCGCCTCCAACAGCAAATAACACAAGACGGCTGGGTGAGGCAGAGAAAGGAAGATCAGCGTGATGGAGAAATGTCAGTGTGCCTAAATAAATTCCCCAGTTAACTATTCAATTTAAAACCCCCAAGTAAAAAGTTATAAAAACGATCTCTTTGCAGTTTTAAATCACAATTTCACAGATACATATGCCAGCAAGTAGGTTCCAGGTAAAAAACGCTCGCAGCCCTAGCGTCTCTCACTAGGGAGAGCTCTAAAATAGGCAGCGAGGGCTTCAAAGAGCAGCTCTAAATAGCCCGGGAGGGCGGCGCGACTAGAGCGCACCCCCAGCCCTACCTAAAATGGCGCCCACCGCCTCCAACAGCAAATAACACAAGACGGCTGGGTGAGGCAGAGAAAGGAAGATCAGCGTGATGGAGAAATGTCAGTGTGCCTAAATAAATTCCCCAGTTAACTATTCAATATAAAACCCCCAAGTAAAAAGTTATAAAAACGATCTCTTTGCAGTTTTAAATCACAATTTCACAGATACATATGCCAGCAAGTAGGTTCCAGGTAAAAAACGCTCGCAGCCCTAGCGTCTCTCACTAGGGAGAGCTCTAAAATAGGCAGCGAGGGCTTCAAAGAGCAGCTCTAAATAGCCTGGGAGGGCGGGAGGGCGGCGCGACTAGAGCGCACCCCCAGCCCTACCTAAAATGGCGCCCACCGCCTCCAACAGCAAATAACACAAGACGGCTGGGCGAGGCAGAGAAAGGAAGATCAGCGTGATGGAGAAATGTCAGTGGCATTAACCCGCTGGACGCATCCATTCAAAACATCATCTGTTACCTCTTACACCTATACCGATGCAATCTAGCATACACCTCAATACGTATCCATTTAACCGCAATAGCAGCCTATCTCCAAAACAGACAGCACCTCTCTTTATTCAGAGTGCCTGCCATCAAAGCCTTCTTGGAGGGACTCAAACGAGTAATTCCCCCGAGACACCCACCAGCACCGGTGTGGAACCTCAATTTGGTCCTCACCAGACTAATGGGTCCACCCTTCGAACCTCTCCATTCATGTGAGATTCAATTCCTCACCTGGAAAGTAGCTTTCCTAGTGGCAATCACTTCCTTAAGAAGAGTTAGTGAACTCCAGGCACTAACCACTCAAGAGCCATTCATACAGGTTCACGCAAACAGGGTTGTACTACGCACCAACCCCAAATTCATGCCTAAAGTGATATCGCAGTTCCACATGAATCAAACTATTGAACTGCCTGTTTTCTTTCAAAATCCACAGAATGTCGCAGAGAGAATGCTCCATACACTAGATGTAAAGAGGGCCCTCATGTACTATATAGACAGAACTAAGGACTTTAGAAAGACAAAACAACTTTTCGTTGCCTTTTCTCCACAACACAAGGGCAACGCCATTTCCAAAGCAGGTATAGCCAGATGGATCGTTAAATGTATTCAGATTTGCTACCTAAAAGCTAAACGCACATTAACGATTCCACCACGAGCCCACTCAACACGGAAGTTAGGGGCGTCCATGGCTTTCCTGGGAAACATTCCTTTACAGGACATATGTAGAGCAGCCACATGGTCCACTATCCATACATTTACCAAACACTACTGTGTAGATGTACACTCAAAACAGCAGGCAGCTATAGGACAGGCTGTTCTCAAAACTCTTTTTCAGACTGCTGCAGCTTGCACGGGTAGCCGCCGCTAATAGGAGGTACTGCTATATATTCTATGCACAGATATGAATTCAGCAGCCCACATGCCTCGAACTGAATATGCTACTTACCAGTATGCATCTGTTCTTGGCATGTAGGGCTGCTGACATTCATATCGCCCACCCTCCTCCCCGGCGCCTGTAGCAGCTGCAGCTCTCAGAATTACTGTATAGCATGGTCATCACTTACTGTATCTACTCCATCACTGCCACAATGGCGAAAAACAATCTAAGGATGGAGAGGATGCCCATGCGCACTGTGGTCCAGGGGAGGAGTCACCTATCTCGTGATACTTCGAAGACTCTTCCAGGACAACAACGTGCAAACATCCGGACCCAACACTAGGCGGCGATCTATGCACAGATATGAATGTCAGCAGCCCTACATGCCAAGAACAGATGCATACTGGTAAGTAGCATATTCATTAATGCTTAGCATCAAGAAAAGACCCCTGGAAACGCCTGTGCCTGCACCGTCACCAAAGAAGAGAGACTTTGCTACCTCTCCATTAAGGGTCCCTTCTCCTCTTCCTCTTCTTCCTCCTCCTCCACCACACCACTCTCCCACACCATCACCTACCCCACTAGATGATGATGATGATAACACCTCAGATGATGCAGGGGGGGGGTGCGGACGATCAACCCCTTGGGGACCCTACCGACTCCCCTGACCCCTGGGATGATTACAGTGTCCCAGACGTCCCTTACACCCCACAGGATGATATTTATCCTTTCAGGCCTTCCCCTCCAGAGGACAATATGGATTCAATCAGCTCCTTCATAGAGCTGCCCAATACCACGGGGTTGCCCTGCATACAGACCCAGTAGAGGAGGATTTTCTTGCAGACACCTTCGATACCTCACAAAGGTCCACCTCAACCCTGCCCATGCTTAAAGGGGTCATTAAGCACGCACCAGAGATCTTTAAAGACCCACTTAGAGCTCGAGTTATCAACCCGAGAATAGAAAAGAAGTATAAAGCTGCTCCTACTGACCCAGTATACATTAAAGGCCCTGCACCACTAGACTCCTTAGTAGTCTCTAATGCAAGGAAGAGAGCAAATTCCCAAACATCAGGTGACGCACCACCACCAGATAAGGGCATCAAAACTCCTAGACGCCTCTGGCAAACGCACAGCGTCACAGGCAGCAAACATTTGGCGCATTGCTAATACCCAAGCGCTGCTAGCCAGGTATGACAGGTCACATTATGATGAGCTTGAGTCCATAATGCAGCACCTCCCTGACAAATATAAAAACGGGGCCAATGAACTCATCCAGGAGGGTAAAACCATCACGAACACCTCCATTCGGTGTGCCCTAGATGTAGCGGATACCGCCTCAAGGGCAATAAACACCAGTGTCCTTTTGCGCAGGCATGCCTGGTTACGCATATCAGGTTTTAAACCCGAAGTCCAGAGTTCTATACTCAATCAGCCTTTCGATGAGCAACACCTATTTGGCTCCAATGTAGACGTATCCATGGAGAAAATGAAAAAGGATACAGACGCCGCCAAATCTATGGGAGCCTTGCAATCGCAAGCTCCCAAACAGGCCTTTTGTCGCTCATCCTTCAGAAGTACCCATAGAGGCTACTCCTCGGAAAGCCCTTCCACCGCTTACAAGGCACCCACCCAATCCACCTTTACTAGAGGTTACCAAAGGGGTGGATACAGGGGGAACAACAGCAAAGGCAGAGGCAAGAACAACAACTCCCGCTCTGCCTCCACCCCATGACTTACCTCTACTTCTCCCAGACCATTCCACTCCAGTCCGGGGAAGACTCCACCAATTTCTCCCTGCCTGGGCAATCATCACTTCAGACAGGTGGGTCCACCAAATAATTCAATCAGGCTACTGTCTCGTACTAACATCTACCCCCCCCCCCCCCCCCCAACCATACCACCCAAACACCGTCCAATGTCACAAGAACATCTGTTACTATTAACGCAGGAGGTAATCTCCCGCCTACAAAAAAGTGCAATAGAACCAGTTCCCCCTGCACCAACAAAACAAGGGAGTTTACTCCATTTATTTTCTCATACCAAAGAAGGACTGATCTCTAAGGCATATTTTAGACCTCAGACCCCTAAACCTCTACATACACTCAGACCACTTCCACATGGTCACACTTCAGCAGGTCCTCCCTCTACTTTCCCAGGGCGACTTCCTTGCTACTCTAGACCTCAAGGACGCCTATTTCCACATTCCCATTCACAGCGCTCACAGAAAATATCTCAATTATCAATTCAAAGTACTCCCATTTGGAATCACCACAGCTTCAAGAGTGTTTACCAAGTGCCTAACAGTGGTGGCAGCACACCTAAGAAGACAACACATCCATGTCTTCCCATATCTAGACGACTGGCTCATAAAAGCCAGCTCATGCAATCAGTGTGTACAACACACTCATGCCACTATTCAACAACTTCACGACCTGGGGTTCACAATAAACCACGCCAAGTCCCAGCTGCAACCGTCCCACACACAATAATACCTCGGTGCCACAATAGACACCTCAAGGGCGCTAGCCTATCCCAGTCCCGCCAGGATAGCGAGCATGCAAGCTCTTCTCACCAGATTCCAACCGCAACACTCTCTTCGAGCTCGAGTGTTCATGCAACTCATAGGGATGACGGCCTCTTGCAAATTCATAGTGCCTCATGCAAGACTCCAGATGCGTCCTCTCCAAGAGTGCTTAGCACGCCAATGAAACCAGGCTCAAGGTCAGCTAACAGATCTGGTGTTGGTAGGCGGTCGAACCCATCGCTCTCTGCAGTTGTGGAACATCAAGAACATTTCCAAAGGGCGACCGTTCCTCGAGCCAGTTCCTCAAATAGTCATGACAGTGGACGCATCGCTCTCCGGCTGGGGAGCTCACCTACTACATCACACCATGCAGGGCAGGTGGACATCCACAACAAAAGTTACTCTGCATCAACCACCTGGAGTTACTAGCCGTATTCCTAGCCTTAAAAGCATTTAAAAAACAAATATCAGACAAGACTGTCTTAGTCCGCACCGACAACATGACAGCCATGTATTATATCCAAAAACAAGGCAGGACACACTCTCTGCAGCTCTCTTAGCTCGCACAGAGCATATGGAGGTGGGCTATAGCTCAGAACATTTTCTCCTAGCCCAACATGTCCCGGAGTCCAAAACACAATAGCCGTTCCGTTGAGCCGTCAAACACAACAAATCCACGAGTGGGAACTTCATCCACAAGTTCTTCAACCGTTTTTTCAGATGTGGGGGCAACCGCAGATAGACCTCTTTGCCACCCAAGAAAACGCCAAATGCCCAAACTTAGCCGCCAGGTATCCTCACCCATCGTCCAAAGGCAATGCGATATGGATGAACTGGTCAGGCAGATTTGCGTACGCTATTTCGCCTCTCCCACTCATTCCACTAGTAGTGCGCAAACTACAGCAACACTCCTTAACGCTCATCCTAGTTGCTCCAACTTGGGGCCAGACAACCATGGTACACCACACTGCTGGAACTCTCCGTAGTTATGCACCAAAAATTACACCTCTCTCCATGCCCCTTAACCCAGAACCATGGAGAGATCCAACACCCAGACCCAGCTCAGCTCAACCTAGTGATCTGGCTCCTGAAGTCCTAGAATTTGGTTACCTTAACCTTCCTCCTGACTGTATGAACGTCATCAAAGAAGCTAGACAGCCTACCACTAGACCATGCTATGCAGCCAAGTGGAAAAGATTTGTGATATACTGCCATAACAACATCACTGATCCCCTAGATGTGTCTATCCAACACATCATAGGCTACTTACTACACCTCCAAAGATGCAACTTAGCCTACATGTCTATCAGACTGCATCTTGCTGCCATAGCAGCATATCTACAAAATAGACAACATCTCTCACTTTTCAGAGTACCTGCCATAAAGACCTTTATGGAAGGACTCAAGAGAATAATTCTCCCCAGAGTACCACCTTCGTGGAATTTAAACATCGTTCTCACAAGACTAATGGGGCCTCCATTTGAACCTCTACATAAATGTGAGCTACAATTCATAACATGGAAAACTGCTTTCCTAGTAGCCATTACTTCTCTACGAAGAGTTCGTGAACTGCAAGCACTAACCATTCAGGAACCTTTCTGCAGATGCATCTTAATAAGGTTGTTCTCCGAACTAATCCTAAATTCCTCCCTGAAGTCCTTTCTCCCTTCCACCTCAATCAATCTGTGGAGCTGCCCGTATTCTTCTCGCAGCCACAAACAGTCGCAGAAAGAGTTCTTCACACCTTAGATGTCAAAAGAGCACTACTGTATTACATAGAGAGAACACAACCTTTTCGTAAGACCAAACAACTATTCGTGTCTTTCTCACCACCACACAAGGGCAACCTCATATCAAAATCTGGGATAGCTAGGTGGATTGTCAAATGCATACAGATGTGTTACCACAAAGCAAAACGTACATTATCTGTTCCTCCTAAAGCCCACTCCACACGAAAGATAGGGGCTTCAATGGCATTTTTAGGGAACATTCCCTTAGATGATATCTGCAGAGCAGCTACATGGTCTACACCGCACACATTCACAAAACACTATTGTGTCGATGTGCAAACTAAACAACAAGCTAGTGTGGGCCAGGCTGTACTCCAAACACTATTTCAAACTACTGCAACAGATACTGTTGGTCGCCGCTAGGAGGGGATACTGCTATACAATCTATGCACAGTGTGTAATCTGCAGCTCATATGCCTCGTACGGAATATGCTACTTACCAGTATGCATCTATTCTTGGCATGTAGAGCTGCAGATCTACACACGCCCACCCGCCTCCCCGGCTACCTTTATCTGTTCCAGTATTATCTTACTTAGATACAGCATACATGGGCATCTTTCCTTTTTCTTACTAAGCTCCATCATTTCCCTGCTAGCGAAAAACAATCTGATGATGGAGCCGATGCCCATGCACACTATGATCCAAAGGAGGAGTCACATACCTCATGACTTCCAAAGACTTTCCAAGACAAAAACAAGTGCAAGCATCCGGGGCCAACACCAGATGGCGATCTGTGCACAGTGTGTAGATCTGCAGCTCTACATGCCAAGAACAGATGCATACTGGTAAGTAACATATTCCTTCTCTTGTTTATGCTTTTCAAGGGGGTGGGGGGAGACCAGGCGTACTGGCACTGGCCACGATCTGGGCTCAGATGGGCTAGCCTTAGATGCACCTGCAACGTGCCCGCTGCATGGATGCACACCAGCCTGCTTTATGTGGCTACTCATATCCCTGCAGATGCTCTGGTTAACAACTAGGACTCCTCTTTAGAATCCGATCCTAAAAAGCTTTCCCTAAATTATATATTCACTTACCACATGTTAATAGTGAGAGCAGCCGAGCACCACAATGTACCCATTTACGAGGAGGAGGATTTTCAAATTGAAACACTATACAAGAAAGAACATACTACTCAATTTCTGCCCATGTTAAAGATAATGTTAGATTGTACCACAGAAAATCCAGACTTTTAATACCAATGGTTGAAAGATATTAAGTCATAAATTTGGAGAGTAACCTTTCAAACAGCCGAAGACCTTTAGGCCTGCACTCGTTATCTTTATGAGATCATTTCCCATCTGACTTGCGCATAGTCTATATAGCATGAAAAAGAGCCTCAGTGCAGCAAACAGGTGACTTCCGCCTCCACACGATATGCAATGAAAAAACATTGATTCAACTGGCAAACATGTAGTGTTAAGCACATCAACACAATGACAAAGTGCTAATAGCATGGCTCTCCTGTTTAGTTACAACAGAGATCACTGGGAAATGATAGAGGAACTTTTACCACACGTTTCTGGCACCCAAAAAAAAGAGCTAATAGTGTTGGTAGGTAAAGTTCTATCCAGTGCCCTAATTAAATGTGCCTTAGATGCTGCTGATACAGCATCAAGGCAGGTGAACACAAATAACTTTATGTGGTGTCATGCATGGCTTAGAGTCTGTTTTTAGGCTAGAATTCCAGCAACCTCTCATAAGAATACCTTTTGATTGGCAGCACCTCAAGTAGATGAAATGCTAGAGAAAATCAAAATTGAAACAAGACACTGATAAATATATAAAGCCATGAACATTTTTCCCAGTCTTCAACAAAAGCAGATGTGTGTAGTACTCAAAACATTTATGGAATGGTTAAAATGGTTAAAAGGGCTAAGCCCCCCCCCCTCCCCCACCCCCTAATACTTCCAATCTCTTAATGTGGCCTAAATGTTCTACTCGAATTATTGCACCTCTGTTTGATCCAAAGAATTTCTGTCACCTTCAGTTCTTTAAATTAAGGTGGTAATCGTGGTACCAGTCCCATCTTAACACCGATTTAGTGAACTACAGGCTTTGTCACTTGAAGTATTTATTCAGCTACACCAGGATAGAGTTGATCTTAAAAGTCACCCTGTCGTTAGTCAGCCTATTCAACTGCCTTTTTTCTACTTGCAGAGAGAGCTGTACGTACTTCAGATTTTGGAAAAACCATTATGTACTTTATTGAGCGTACTAAGTTCATTAAAAAACAAAGCAACTGTTTTTTGCCTTTGTTCAAACATACCTTGCTAGACTAATTTTTAAGACGGATTGTAAGATGTATTTAAATGTATTACACCAGAGCAAAACTTACATTAGTCACTTCACCTATAGCACATTTTACTTGTAAGAAAGGTACTACAATTGCCTTTTTTTGGTAATATTCCTTTAGCACCAATCATAAAGCAGCTACTTTGGCATCTATCGACACATTCAGTGAACACTACTATGTGGACATTCGTGCTCGACTAGAAGCACCAGTCAGACATCTTACTTAAACATTCTTCCAGACTTCTCCTGTGATAACTCCAAGCCACTGCATGAAGGGATGGGCTCCTGCTATTCAGTCTGCACTGCATGTGATTTACAGCAGCACATGTTGCAAACTGAAAATGTTACTTATCTTTAACAATCGGATTTGCAGCTTGTAGTGCTGTAGCCACAAACTTCCAGCACACCTCTCTGGACGGAGCGCACAGATGCCTGGTATTTTAAATAGTTTGTTAATGCACCATCCTATGTTCTTACACCAGTTTGCAAGAACTATTCTTCCTCACATTTGCACAGTGGCACTCTGCTAACTGGGAAAGATGAAATCTATAGTGGAGTCTTGTGTCCTGCTGCATTGTGGGGTTCAGGGAAGTATTGAAAGTCCTCTTGAAACCTAAACTACTACGTCAAAGAAACACTTGCAACGACCGAGCCCAACACAGATGGCTGGGGTGTGCACAGAATGTTAATCTGCTGCACTACAAGTTGCAAACCAATACACATAGCATTTTCCTTTTTGGTTTTCTTTAGCGCAGCTTTACACACTTAGTGTGAGAGGTGCTTAGTGGAACAGCATACCATTAAAAATGTTGGCCTCAAAACATTTGATTCTGTCCGACAACCTTTTGATGCCTAAGCACCACTTGTCACAAGATGTTAAACATTGAGGCAGCTTTCCTCTAATGTGCTGAGAGTATTCAGCCAGATGAGCACTTTTGCTGCCAAATATTCTGTATAAAATAATTTTTAGGCTCATTCAGTAAATGTGTAAAGAGCTCCATGTATATGTGGAAAAAGCATCAACACTAATAAACTTAGTTTTTGATTTCTATTTGTATATTGCTTGCCTGTAATTTCAGCCATGATCTCAGAAAAAAATGATTAATTCTAAACTTAAACTAAGAAGACCAAATCCACATTCTGCAACAAACTTCTTTAATCCAAACTACCCTGTGTTTATAAACTGTTTTGATGGCCAGATAGCGGAAGTAGATAGATAAGTACCTACATTAAGGAGCACATATTCAAATATTTGTTGACTACCTTTGGCCATCATGATTTTTGTGCATATAATACTAGCTTGCTACTGTCTCCTTGAGATTTTGTGGCCCTTCTTGCAAAATATTCCTTTGTTGCTTAACTTTAAGGCCATTTCTTTGACTGTTGAGCAATAGCATGACATAGATTTTTTCCTGATAGAAAGTGAACAGTGCTTTACAGTAGTGCCTGCCACAGCGTAAATCCCCACACCATCTGCCAGGTCTTATTGAAATAAAGTACAGTCTAAAGCACTGACAACTTTTAATTTTTTTAAGCTTCTTGTGATATAAACCCACTTTCTATCTGAAGATAAGCAGACATTTTACCCATACAGGAACACTTATAAAGGAGTCACATTCCCTTGATTTCAGATTGTCTGTCATAAAATGACATACTACTGACTTCACTAGAAAACGTTCATTCATGAGCCATGTTGTCCCACAGCCAGATAAAGTCTTTAATTTATAGTTTTGTTTACACCTTCAGTTGATACAGAATTACTGTACACAGTCTGTTAACAAGGTTGATTGATGCCTTTGTGACAGAGCGGATAATGCACTGTGTTTTGTTCCGGTTCTATTCCTCTGAACCTCCATTTCCTCTGGGTATTAGTGTGTATGAGTGAACTATTGCTTTGCACTTCAGAAATAAAAGGAAAGCATTGACACATTCTTCAAAGTAACATCTTGAAACACTTAATCATTTTGGATACCACCATCCTCAGCTGCCCCCTAACTAAAGTTTTGTGATGCTCTATGGTGACTGGGCATAATCTATTTCTACTGGTCAGCCATGACTTTGCATTCATAATGTGCACCTGTTGCTGTATTTTGGGGAATCTGCATCATCTTACCAAAACTGAATGTCGCTGTGCTATGATTAAATAAAATATCAAAATGAAATGTTTTATGTGAATGATGTTGTGTTTAGTTTTTGAATGTGCTTATTACTCTATTTTTCAGAATTCGTGTAAAGAAAAAAATGACTTTTTGGAGAAAATGAAGCAGAGGAATGAACGGCACAAGCAGGATGTGGAAAGATACTATGAGCGCAAGCGACATTTGGACCTCATTGAAATGCTGGAAAGGAAGAGACCTTGGGTGGTAGGTTTTTGACTTTGGCAGTCTTATTTTGGATTTCAAGTCACTCCTGCAGATCAAGTAATGACCACATCAAATTGATGGCAATTTGTTTTCAGTTGATTTCAGTGACTGTCACAATAACTTTAGTTTCACCTTGCTTTAGCTCATTTTGTAGAGCTTCCTATCTGGTCTGGTAAATCACCGTATCTATTTAAAAGTATGGTCATGCTAGTTCCATCTCACTATACTAAGGTGATACCATTCTTTCCTTTGCTCAACTCTGCCATGCTGATCTGGATTAATGTTGTAGCCATGTCATTCTTGTTTATCAAATTTATTAAGAGGATGGGTCAGAGTTCCTACTTATTACATGGATTAGATTCTGAGTGCTGTAAACGTTTTTGAATGTTTGGCATTTTTAATTGAAATTATTTGTTCCCTTGTGTCTAAAAAGAAAGACCAGTTGTGAGATCAATTAATGCTGGAAGCACCAGGGTTTGGACTTCATTGTACCATATCTTCATCCCTAAGCAGATCTGTGAAATCTTTAGATTCACTGCGTTCTCAAAATAACTGCTACTCCTACTGGACTTTATGGTCATACTCCATTGATGGTACACACTGTAGACTATTTCCAGGCCAGATCATTTATACAGACACTCACACTCTCTTTTTTTCCCTGCTGGAAATGAAAATACTTGCTCTGTGGTTGGACATCTTTAAAACAGTCTGCTTGTTGGGTGCCAGCAGGACTCGTCCAAAATTCCAGTTGTGCAGTTAGATTAGTGTAGATTCTTGGCTCTGCTATTTTTGTAACCATACAATAGTTTTATGAGAAACCATCCTTGTGGATATGATTGCTGTGTGTTTGTTAAAAATCTGCAAATGGAAACCTATGTTTATTTGGGTAGTGAACTCTGACTGCTGGTTGTTCACGTAATATTTTTGTACTTAATTGGATTTTGATCATTTGTGCCAGAAAAGTTACATGTGGAATACAATACTGCATAAAGGCCATAACCTCTATGAATGATTGCAACCTAAGCACTGGTTGCATTCATGGCAACGCAAACGAAACAGAACAAAACATCAACGGACAGTAGCCCATCATAGTCTACATGTAATAGATTCCTGTTCACTGTGCTACCGGTGCAGATGAGCCTGCTTAATTGATCTTCATGTAAGAGGCAATCGTTTTTGAGAGCTGCTTTGAAGAAGGATAGGATGATAAATGTCCTCACGTCATGCCATGTGTACCAGTGGAAGTGGCCCAAGTTAAAAAGGGCAAGGAGGAAGAGTGTGGTGGGGAATGCAGATTTTATGGTTTGATCTAGCTATTGTGTATTACCCTAAAACCCTAAACCATGAAGTGATTTGAAAACAATAAGTATTAATAATTTGAGGATGTTGCTATTGTATACTGAGCCAGACATTTGGTTGTCTAATAGCAGGGTGTGGATGGTTGTGGTTTTGATTGGAGGGTGGACGTTCAAAAGTGAGGTGATGTACAGGGAGGTTGAACATGGTCTTGGCTATGAAGTTAGAGGTTTTCAAGTGAGGCAGTATCATAGGCCAGTAAAAAGGCTGTTGCACTATCCCAGACTGGTAATGTCTACTGTTTCTTGAATAGTTGGATTTAATTGGTTCTTACTGCTAAAGGTAATACCAATATACAGCCAAATATGACAAAGTAGACCCTTGAGGTTTTCTGTCAAATTTAGGAAGGGGTGGATGCATTGGAGAGAAATGAAAGAGAAAATGTTATCCAGCTCTGCGGTTGAAAGGAAACTTACTTGGATTTTGCAGAGTTGAGCTAATGGCAACTCAGTGTCACCTAATATTTTAATACCATTGATGTTATTGGTCCTTTGCTACTTTGGATGTGTTTTAATGGAGGAAAAGGAGACTGGTCTCATGGCAAAAAGAAATTGGAAAAGCAAAGGTATAGAAAGAAAGCAAACGTAATAGAACTCTGTGGGCACTCAGAAGTTGAGGGGTGAATGGGGGACACAGAGAAGCTTGTGGACACTGTGTATAATGGCATGCATAAACCAGGAATATGACTTGCGACTTGTATATGATACAGTTGCAAAAACAACAATTGATGGACAGAATGCAGAACAATGTCATACATTCACCCCAGTACAGAGATCTGGGCCTAAATCCATCGTTTTTTTGCTCACCATGCCTGTCCAGTTTGAACCCAGCCATATGCAAATCAGTCTTGACCCTGTGCCTCATGGGAACAGTCCAGCCCGAACTGCCAAGCCAGGTCCTCCCTGGACTGGAAACAAGCATCCTAGGACCGGTTTCGGGGTTTCACCCCTCTTCAGCCAGGATAGCTTGATTCCAGTGGCATGGAGAGCACGGGACCCACTTCTGGGCATACCCTTCCCACTCGGGGTGACAAATGCAAAAACAACAATTGATGGACAGAATGCAGAACAATGTCAATTCACCCCAGTACAGAGATCTGGGCATAAATCCATCGTTTTTTTGCTCACCATGCCTGTCCAGTTTGAACCCAGCCATATGCAAATCAGTCTTGACCCTGTGCCTCATGGGAACAGTCCAGCCCGAACTGCCAAGCCAGGTCCTCCCTGGACTGGAAACAAGCATCCTAGGACCGGTTTCGGGGTTTCACCTTTCTTCAGCCAGGATAGCTTGATTCCAGTGGCATGGAGAGCACGGGACCCACGTCTGGGCATACCCTTCCCACTCGGGGTGACAAATGCAAAAACAACAATTGATGGACAGAATGCAGAACAATGTCATACATTCACCCCAGTACAGAGAACTGGGCCTAAATCTATCGTTGTTGTTTTTGCAATTGTATATGATACAGAGCATAGGCGTGTAGTAGAGTATTGTGGTTAACTGCGGAGATTGTGAACAAAATAGTTGATAAGCTGTTGAAGGCTAGTGTGGTTGGTAACTTGTACAATGAGGCAGAGGAACAAAAACATGATGTAAATGTTCCCTATCGAGTTGCCCAAGCACGTATTTAACATTTTTGTTCTCTCCTTTGTTCTGTCCCTGATGTAAGCTTCATTATAAGTCTCTGCTTTTAGGCAAGCAAGTGCCAGTTGAACCTTGTACAAGGTGTCTTGAGTTTCCTAACAGAGAATAGGGTTCTAACAATCTTTTGCCAAGGTTATTGTATATGCTGGCAGACCTTTAGCTTTCCAAATGCTAAGCTTTGCAAATGTTAGGTGAATGTCGAAACCGCCTATTATCACTCACTCAAAGATATGGGAGTCACCTCATGAGGCCATCCTATTTTGTGGGCTCTGATGCTTTTTTCATTAAATACCTGGATGAGAAGAGCCTGTCTTAAATTGAAAAACGTAATGAAAAGAAGGACATCTGAATGTTTGAAATCAGTCAGAAATATGCACAATTGTGAGATCTGTGACTAAAGCATCTGCTTTGTGGTGTTTATTTAGAGAAATGATCTCTAGTTGATATTTTTCAAAAGGAATATGAAAATGTTCGGCAACAGTATGAAGAGATGAAGCAAGGACGTGACCATCTCAAGGACGAACTGAAGAGGCTCAAAGAGACGCAAGCTCCAATGGCACACAGAATACAAGAGATTGAAAAGCAAGTCAAGAACTTTGATACAAAAATCAGAGATAAGGTAATAATTCTTTGGATTTAATATTATATTTAACAGGTCCACATAAATATCTTTTTAGATTTTTGAAACTTTTACAGTAGGGCATAAATGTGCCCTGGAAAACTGAATATATGTAAGTTTGTTTGTCAGATAATTTAGTTTATTAGGTTTTTGTGGCTTGAATATATATAGCGTGACTTGTGACATTGACCAAAGACTAGACTTATTTGGGTGTTCAATTTATAAAGTAAGAACGGCACTTTCAAGTGCCCTCTTTGAGTCAATACAAAGACCTGCAGACCTGCACTATGCTATTAATATAAATCATATGAATTGTATGCATTTTACACTCACTGTAGACCCACCAACAGTCTGGTTTCAGTCATGACTGAATTGTGGGTTGGAGTTAGCCCCTTGCATGGAACATCTGAGCTGGAACCTTACAGAGTTAGCAATATCACTATTTTTCATCTGCAAATTTGTCTGAGCATGTCCAAAGTAGTGTATGGTGTAAGTAATCTTTATTTGCATCAGTTAGTTAAAACCCTTACAAAAAAGATCAAAACAGCAAATTATCTAATTTCCATTTATAGGTATAAATGAAAATTAATTTTAGAAGCAAATAACTTAACAGAAGCATAGCCAGTAGCATGGTTGTATTAATTGTTTAAGAGACATGTAACTCTAAAGTGACTGAGTACATAAGCATGGTGCACAGTCCCATCAGTTCTGTAGGTTGGATAGGGTTCATTCATGCTCACCTCTATGATAGAGTACTATATCTCATTTCAAAACATTAGTTGGGGCTCAAGAAAATCCAATACAATACATTTGTTTTGATCCTAAATGACCAATACTTGTACCTAAAACTCTGTACAAAATTCTATAAATAGATGTCATTCTAATATGAAGTGTAGAATTAATAGCTAAATAGTGATCTCTCCATTAATTATTAAATTCATTAATATTCCCAATATCCACTAGTGGCCTGAACCTTGGTAGTCACAGTCCCTTTTTTTTGCTTACAGGCATTTATCATTCACCTGCTTAGCTGCCTGTCGCAAAAATTTCAAATATCAGGCTAATAGTTGCGGAAACTTCCCAGATTGGCAGGCAGCAACTGCATCTTTACATGTTCTAAAATTTAATAGCAGGAAATCTGGCCACAGTCCGTACCTTCTAAGAGCCATTAGGTGGGTGCAAATACAGATTATATGCAATAAAGAATCAGATTATGTTCCACAGAGTTGACAAGTGTATTCCATTGTGCCTTTAATACGTCTAAAACGATATTCTTTCAATGGAATCACGGCGTAGCAAACTTTGCTCCATTGACATTTTCCATGACAGATCCAAAAACCCTGAAACTCCAGTTTCTTTACACTGAGGAAAGAAAATCCCTGATCGTACCATAGCAGAGATGGCTTCATTATCCATTCGTCTAGAAACTGGTGTAGCTGATTTTGACAATACTCCACGCATACATTTTGGTGGAATATTACTGTCCCAGATTTCTTCTGCTGCTAAAGTGTTTACCGCAGATGTAAAATATTGATGCTACTTTTGGCTGCCAAATCAGGTGTTTCAGTGTACAGATTTCAGCGCTTCTTGCCTTTACATATTAAACTATAAAGTCAGATATTAGTATAAAACTTTTGTCTGGGCCTATAGATTGAATTCAAGGTGCAGACTCGCTGATGATGCACAGTTGGACAGCGAGAAGACTGAGCGATTGCAACGGTTTTGGGCAGGATCTAGCCAAACTTCTAGGTGATCTTTAACGGCAAACATCCCATACATTAAAGTTCGCATTTATTTGGAGTTTATCACTCGACACAGGTCTGATACCTGTGGCCCATTCATTCTGTGTATCAATTTTAAAAATGTGACTGTTGGAGCTACACCAGCTTGCTTCTGGGAGCCCAGATGTTGTTTATGCCCTCCATGACTATTAAAATATACACCCAGGTATTTGATGGTTGATGTTGTTTCTAGTTTTTTGCTTCCCAAATACCATGGCCATTTTATAGTGTGTTCCATACAAATTATAACATTTTTAGTTATTCTGCTGTTTACTTCAATATTATTCATTTGACAGTCTTCATGGCCATTTCTGACACGCTTGCCAATGGCATTTATGTTATGTTACGGTTATTTCTAGAGCTCACAATTCACCCTGGGGCATCTCGGCGCTATACCTGGTAGAGAATTAAGGGAAAGATGAGAAAGAAAACAGCGGGAAGCGAAAGCAGATCATGGGTGATCAGAACAGAAAGGTTTTCAATTTTTTCCTGAAAGTGATGAGGGAAGGGCAAGAGCGTATGGAAATGGGGAGCATATTCCAGTAACGAGGGGCGAGATATGAGAAGGATCTCCCCCCGAGCGGGTAAGTCGGATTAGTGGGATCTTCAAGAACCCTAGTGTATTTGACTTAAGGTCACGAACTGAAATTTGTTTAGGAAGTCTGCGTGATAGATATTGAGGGCCTTTTCCGTTTAAGGCCTTGTAAGTAAGAGAACAGGTCTTGAAATATGCTCGTTTCACTATTGGGAGCCAGTGAAGGTCAAACAGTAGAGGGGCTGACGATGAGCCCGGATGGCGGTTTAAAATCATTCGCGCGGCAGTATTTTGTATGACCTGCAGTTTCCTAAGCAGTGTCGGGCCTAAATCTGCCAATAACGCGTTGCCATAGTCGAGGCGAGAGATCACCATGGCCTGGACCAGAGTTTTACGATGCGTGGTAGGTAAATAGGGAAGTATTTTTCGTAGGAGCCGTAGACTGTAATAGCAAGAGCTGGAAGTTGCTGCTATATGATCCTTCATGGATAGTGCTTGATCAAGTTTGAAACCCAAGTTCTTTACCATTTGTTTGGCGGCGGGGGGAGTACCCAGATCGTCGGGCCAGCAGCCCTGGGACCAGCACAGAGAGGCTTTCCCAATTAGCATAATTTCTGTTTTGCTGGGATTTAATTGAAGATAATTCTCAGTCATCCAGTCTGCGATGTTGCGCATTCCGGCTGCGAAGCGAAGATGTTCGAATTTTGCTTCTGGGTTGATTTTAAAAATGAGCTGGGTATCATCTGCGTAAGAGATTATCTCAAAACCAGATGATTCTGCTATCTTTGCTAAAGGGGCCATGTACAAATTAAACAAAGTGGGGCTAAGGCAAGATCCCTGAGGAACCCCTTTGTCCACACAGTACTTGTCTGAGCGGTAAGGTCCCGGCATGATTGTCTGGCTTCTATCCGACAGGAAATTCTGTATCCATTTTAAAGCCTGATCTCGATTACCGCAAGATAGCAGTCTCTCCAATAGCTTGGCATGTGAGATGTGTCGAATGCTGCGGACAGATCCAGGAGGACCAGAATAGCTGATCTTCCGGCATCCATTTCTAGTCTCAGTGAGTCCGTCACTGCCAGGATCACGGTTTCAGTACTAAATCCTGGCCGGAATCCTGATTGTGACGGATCTAGATGATTGTTAGATTCTAGGTGGAGACTTAACTGTCTGTTAATGGCCGATTCAAGAAGTTTGCCCAATAAGGGTAGCAAAGATATAGGCCGATAGTTACCCAGTATAAGAGGGTATGCAGCCGGTTTCTTCAAGATGGGTCGAACAAAAGCTTCTTTCCAGGCTGGGGGAATAATACCCGAACTGATAGAACAGTTGAAAATTTCTTGAATTTCCGAGGCGCAACATGGGGCTAGCAGGGCCATAATTCTGGGGGGGCACAAGTCGCTAGGAGAACCTGATTTAGCTGAAGATATTAGTTTAGAGACTTCCGTTATAGAGAGAGGTTGAAATTGTGTAAGATTATCGGAAGACTGCTGATTATTTTCTGTAGAGCTCCTACAGGGGATTACGGACTGGGCTAGTGTGGGAGGGAAGTTAGCATAGATCAGGTTGATTTTTTCCTGGAAATGAGTCGCAAGGGAGTTGCAGAGATCCTGTGATTCCATTGAGGTAGTCTGCATGCTTGGGGTGAGACAAAGTCTCTAACTATATTGAATAGTGTTTTAAGTTGTCTTCCATCCTGCATCCACTGCGGAAGCTCACCTGGGTTTGAGGTATTAGCCTTTTTCCAAAGCCCATTGTTCCAGCTCTTGAGGTAGGATCTTGGTGTATGCCTTCTGTCTACATACAGCAATGCAATTAATCTATAGTTGGTGGGGTTGTCACTCGATCCCTTTTTAGGTCGAGGACTACCGGTCTGCCGAAGGCAGAACCGGAAGTCGGAGATTTAATGTTTCCTAGAGTGGCTCCTTAGCCCGCCTCTCTTTTTGCCTCTCCTCCATTGGCTGGCTTCCTAAACGGAGGCCAGCCATTGGAGGAGAGAGCCGTCCCTCCAAACAGGCTCCGTCTTTTCCAGATTCGGGGGCGTGTTCCTTGCTGTTCTTTCCACTTTTTAGCCACGCCCTTTTAGAACAGCAGGAACACGCCCTCGAAGCCGAAAAAGTTTTGGAGCTTCCATCCGTCCTTTTGGGATTCGGGGGCGTGTTTTTGTTTTTCTCTCCTCCAGCCAATGGCAAGAGGAGAGAAAAGAAAACACGCCCCCGAAACCGCCGCTGCGTTTCTCTGAGGCATTTCTGGTTCGCCTCGGAGAAAGGCAGTGGTGTGCTTGTCCGGCCTGTGCCCTCTGCACGTGTGTCCTGTCTTCCGCAGCGCTCTTATGCCTTCTTACCACCAGTCATGTTGAGCTCCATGTCCCGGGTTCTACGGCCTGCTCTTGGCCTGGCTATGCGACCGCTGGAGCCTCTTCTGCCTCGCATGGGTTTGGGAGCCGCCGCCCCTATGCGTCCTTTCACTCGTAGCCTTTGGCTACTGGGTTCTGCCTCCACCCCTTAGAGACCCGGTCTGCTGCATTCCCAGCGATGCCTGCCATCCGTGTCCTGCGGCTGCGGAGGACTGCACACAGAAGGTGAGAGCTGAATATAGGGAGGAACGCCAGGGCTGGGGAGAGGGATATCATTGCCAAGAAGCAGGGGGCGGTAACTAAATGAGCTTGTGCAGAGGCTAGTTATCAAGAGAGTTCGCCGGCGTCACGACGTGGAGGAATACCGATACCGATAGACGCGCGATGAACAGCTCTTAGAATGTGCTCTGGGTAGTAGCCTTTACTGTAAGGATTTACGGAGACCGGTGTTGCAGATTTCTACTAGTGTGTCTAAGTCCGATGTCCTTGGAGTTAGGGTACTCGGAGAGTCCTGTGTATGTCCTCGAACTGATTAATGTTACCGGATCTTTCTTTTGTTAACGGTTCGTAGTGAAGCGTCCAGAGCTGGTCAGGTCTCCGTCCACTGTGCATTGACTGCTAGGGATTGTACGGGATTTGTGTCCCACGTCTGTTTTTAGTCTCCCTGGAAACGGCCCTCCCTGGACTCCCTCCTTCGGGAGAGGAAGGCCAGGCTGCTCGAAGCTCGCCACTAATTATACCATTGGTCTGAGCCTGCCTGCACACATACACGTCTAGCCTCCCATTTCTTTACCTGTCATACTTCCTGTCTGCCTGCTCACTCCTCTATCAACTGCGTTATCTGTTTTGCTTGTCTCTACATCGTAGCTACTCTTTCTCGATCTCTAATCCCCACCCCACCCTCTCGTTTGGTTTAGCGCTGATTCTGAAGCCTCAGGGCGCTGCATTGGATTCGCCCAGGGCAGTAGCGGAAGCAGCGGCACTGTTACGAGGCAGCTTTAAACACGGAACCCCCAAAACATGGCGCAGAGATCACAAAGAAATGCACTGATACCCCCTACCCAGCACTTTTCCACTTTGACCACATCTGTTCCCCATCGGCCCAGCTTATTCACCTATCCAGTCTTTCCACTGTAACCCTCCTCCCCCTTCTCCATCCTCCTCGCTTTCTGTCCCCTCCCCCCTTCCTCAAGAGCCCCCCTGCAGAAGGGGGAGGAACCAGGAAGCGAAGAGCAGATGTAAAGTGCTTCCCTGCCCCCTTTTTTCCCAACCACGCCCCCGGCCTGCCACAGCTGCTTATTTTGAGGTCACTGACGAAGTGTGGGGTGGGTTCTCCCGCCCCCGCTAGTCTGCATTCAAACCTGTGACCTGCAGGTTACCCAAACAAATTTTAGCAGCCGCCGCATCGATTCATTGAGCAAAAACGTAAGCATTGAAACCTGCGGGCCGTGCTGATCTGGCCTGCAGGTGCATTAGCCATCCGAGCAGGCTCAAAGCCTGTGATTTACAGGTTAAAAATGGACATGTCCAGTGGACGTTCAGCCCAATCCGCGGTCTATGGCCTTGAAAGCCTATCTTACCCGGCTGAAAATGTATTTATTTAGAAAACTGTATATGCCGCCAAGGCGGCCTCCGAGGGGGTCAGAGCGCCTCACATTTATGCATGTTAAAGTACAGTATATACAGCAGTCCAGTCGTGTAAGAAAGTATGGGGACTTTGAACCTGAGCACAGTGGGTACAGCGTCGGGGAGAGGTCAGTTTAATAAAAAAAAAAAAAAGCTTTATTGTTGGGCTTCCACTGAGAGTAACTTCATATACAATATAATGCACAGACCATATACGGAAATAGTTAAACTGATGTTTAAAGTGCAGGAGACCTACTTCTTTCCTTTCAACCTGAGGACAATGCCGAGACCATTACATTGAGAGAGAGAAGTTGTCTGCAGGGAAAAGTGGATATCTAAAGACAAGATGAGATATAGTAATATTCCATCAGTAATGTTTCTCAAAGGTTCCTTGCAACCAGTTGACACCTACGTTTCCTTTGTAGGATCCGTATCTGCCTGAGCCATGACTTTGTGACCTCCTCCAGGGACCTTTCCAGTGGACCCAACCCCATCTCTCTCTCTATCTCACTACCTCACTCTCTCTCTGCTAATGCAATAGGTATCACATATGCAAAAAAAAAGCCAATGCCAATAGAAATGACAATGCCATTTATTTAGGGGTACAAAAATGATAAAAAAATAATGAGCAATACCAATAGCTCTACCTATAATATTGCCGAGACCATTGCATTGTAAATGCTTGTTATGTATAGGAACCAGGACTGTACCCAGCCAGATCTCTGGATTAGTATTATGCATCCTGCAGTGAGTGAATAAGAAGTGCATCATCCCTGCCCATTCATTACTTGCTACTTTAAAGATACTGGCTGGAAGGCCATTTGGTCCAGGAGCACCTGTCAACTGCATGGACCTGATGCTCTTGTGTACTTTTCATGAGTTGCCCATTGGAAATCAGGAGCCAAGGCCCTTAAGTGCTCAACTAGATTGAAAAAATGTAATGGTTCCATTAATTGATTGGCCTCATACAATTTAGCAACATAGGTCGACCTAGATGCTGCCGTAATATTACCAAACTTTTGGTGGTTCTTAGGGTTCCTTATCCCATGTACCAGTAACCCAGAAAGTGCATGTATTAGTGGATTTTTCTGCTTTATGGAGCTTTATCCACTGTTTTTCTTCTCGGAGTTGATCTAATTCCCATCTCTTCTTTCTGTATTCTCTCAGTGCAGACATCCATGTTATCCATGCCAACTAATTTGTCTATTTCTCGCCAGGAACCTTGCTCTACAATTCACTATTTTTTTTAATCAAGTATTATTGTGGGACTATTCGGCTTCCAGCTTGGTTTTATCAGCTGGGACTCGGATGCTTTGAAACCTTTCTTGTATCCTGCTTGTAATAATGGGCCAAGTTGCTGTCGAGACACTGTTCTCCTTGCTCAGACTGACCAGGGAATTTGTCAATTTGATGGTTTCCTCTTCCTGAGGTGCTAGTTGCCACCTTATTTTCTTAATGGTCATAATTTCCATTTGATTACCTAGTTGCAAATGGGATCCTTCAAGCACAAGCTCACTAGTAGTTGGCACCAAAGTGTTGCATGATTGTGGTTGCCTATGAACACAACTTGACCATTTTTTGTTCTCAGGAAATGGGCAGCTGTGATCCAAATATAATCTAATATTGGTTCTGTATTTCCCAAGATAGGAGTGTATGAAGTGCGCTGATCAAATCTGTCATTCATTGCATAGAATCCTAAGTTGTTCAGAGTGCTGGCCAGCGAGACATAGCCCTGCACTTCCCTGGAACTATTCGTTACTATATGGAGGATTCCCATCTTAGAGTCCTCTACTTGTTGCCATGAGGTTTTGAATGTTTGCACCAACTAGTCTCAATTGAAATAACATGTAATCAACCACAATGCATCCGGATAGGTCAGTAAGTTGTTTTGTACCACCTGCGCTAATGTTTTTTGTTGGACTTTTTCCTTTGTAGGGTGCAGGTTCATATAAACATTTCTTATGATTCTAGGTGTTGGTACCAGCGGAACAGTGTCGGAGGAATGTAATTTAATGATGACATTATCGCCTTTTCCTCTGTGATACAGTGACTTCTACTCACAGGCTCTTTTGTATGTATATTGCCACACCACCAGATTGGTGGCCCTCTCTTTACAATGGTTCAGTTGGGACATAATATTCATTATGATTTTGACTTGGACACTGATTTCTGCTAGGTTTCTTGATTACATACTATCTTATCTTGTTGCAATTCTTTTAATAGATCCGGTCTTTTGATCTAGTTGTTAAAGTCTCTGACAATCCTGAATGTAGTAGGTAAAACTGAGTTTGAGTTTTGATTTCCATCACCAGTACATGGGGAGGGTTTCTATGCTAGGTTTGGTGATAATTTTTGGGTTGCAAAAAACTGGTATTGCTGATGTACTCTTGTGTTCACAGGCATCTTGAAATTGATATCCCTCGAAAGTGATTACCAATTAATTCAGGACCTTTACAATCAGGGACATTCCTCTTACCCTTTTGCATTGATGGTTGTCCCTTCTGGGTCAATCGGGAAAACACTTCTGGGTATCGAATAATCCAAGAGTTCCTTATCTGAATACTCCATGCTTCAAGACCAGCCCTGTGAGATCATATTTTGGCTTAAATCTCACTACTAGACAGTCTGAGATTCATGCATTCATTGAAATCTCCAATTTCTTCCCTGCAGAATTTTACTGAGTGAATATCAGATGAGGAATTTTTCTCCAGGCCTGGCAGTGCAGAGAACCGTTGTAACAAACTCCCCCTATTTAACTTATCATGTTTTTCCTGTGTTGGATACTTGGGGAACAAATCCAATAAACCATCTTCTTCTTTCGTCAGCTGGTGTGCTATTTGGAAATGCTATGGTACCTCCGGTCAGCCTGTCTTTCCTGGGTTTGTCGCTGTCCTTGTTAGGTTGAAACATTCTTAAGTTCCAGTTTACTTTTGCTGCACTCTCTATTTCTCTTGACATCAACTCTGTTCTATTCCAGTCGGTTACCACTTTGTTGATCGTACTCCCACTGGGCTGTTGCATCTCAGTCAGTGTAGATGTTGCAGAACGTATTGGCTCCAACAGAGGGGACTTATTTACAACTAACTGTGTGTTTTTCCTCGTCTTTATTATTACTTAGATTTTGTTTGATAATTAATATTGAGTTTTCAGTTTGGGCTAATACTGAATTCTAGCACTGTATGCTTTTTAATCTTCTCATTCGTTCCTTCCAGCACTCAAGCAGTGTCTGGATTTCTCCCTATAAGACATGCTTGGTTTTTCTATAGAATGTTTAGAAGATATAACATCAATCTTTGTTGTCTCTTTGTCGTCTGTGATATCAATGTTATCCTCATCCTCTTGATCCAATTAATCCGATGGAACCCTCTGTGAATGTGCCTTCTTAAACATGGGGAAAAGGCTGCATACTGTTTTCTCTGGTTATTTCCCCTTTTTAGGATTCGCCTGCACAGCGCTTTCGAAATCTCTTGTAAAAAAGGGGATTACTTACCATTGGTTATCTTCCGCGTCACTCCTGTTTACTTGCTTCATATTGGTCAGCGCCCCTCCTAGCTCCCGGATTCCTCCTCCTGGGCTTTGGGCCTTCGTCCATGCCGTGGAGCTTGGACCAAGTACTACTTTCTCTGGCCAGTGACCTTCTACCTTCCAAAAAGAACAGATGATGGATGGAATGCTGAACAAATCAAACATTCACCCCCCCAGTCACAGATCTGGGTTAAATCTCTAATTTTTTTGCTTGCCATCCAATTTTCAGTTTGGACCCAGCCAAATGCAAACCCATCTTGACTCTGCTCCCCATGGGAACAGTTCAGTCCGAACTGCCTGGGCAGGCCCTCCCTAGACCACAAACTAGCATGCTGGCACCTCTTTCGGGGTATCACCCCATATCAGCCAGGCTAACTTAAATCCACATAGATTATTTTTTAGGTAGGGAAAGGTGTGAGTGAGTGTCTAGATTGTGTGAGCATGTATCCCCACCCTCATCCCTCTTTGTGTAGTCCACCCCCTGCATCCCGACCATGGTATGACCCTTTCCTCTGTCCGCTCCTGCTAGCTGTTTACAAATCCATCCATCCCCCAATCCCTGTATTCCTCTTGCTCTCCGTGATTTTACTCAACACCCCCACTGCAGTCCTTCGCCCTCTGTCTTTCTCATGTCCTCCCTCGTGTTGTTCACTTTGCTGGGACTGGCTTGTTCTTAGAAGAAGTAGAAGTGGAGCTTTTGCTTGCCCCTGATTCTGCCGTGCTCTGTTAACAAACATTACACATAGAAGTCATGCGCCGGATTCTTTTGTGTTTCCTGCTGCTAGTCCATGGCTCAGCTCCTTTCAGTGCCATGGCTGCCCTCCTTTTCCTTCCATGTCCTACGTTGCTCGGAACCTGCACATTGACATTCCTGCATGGAATTCTGTTTTTTATCCTCCCTGGTAGAGTGAGCAGCTCTGAGGAAAGTGTGGATGCAGCACATTGCACGCAGCCTGGAGTAAACGGATGCTTATTCACTGATTGTAGGAAGCTGGCTCTTTATATGGTATTCCAAAAAGATGTGTACCTTGCAAAGAATCAAGGTATTCCCTTATGAGTGGAGAGCGGCTTGCTCAAGCAATCCCAAGGTGATCTTCTAGGGAGTAGTGTGGTTGAACAGCCTTAGGCTTATCACAGAGGAGTGTTAGACATCTGCATAATACACAAACACAGTCTTTAAATAATTCACACGACTCAATAATGAGATCCACACCAATTTATAAAAATGTGTATCTTTATATGTATTTAGCCACCAGAATCAATATAATCTGGTTAGTATGTTTCAAAATAAAAATACTTTAAGTTTTCAAAAGTCGACACGTGGTGCAATTTTCAGAGGCTGTAATGTTGTTCTATGGGAGGAAAAACAAATTCGGCAACTTACCAGACCAATCTCCTGGACTTAAGGTGAGTATGGGTCAAGGGTCAAGGCAGCACCAAGAGGTCACACCAGGTGGCACTGGGACGTTCGGGTGCAGAGGTGCAAAACAGGATTGAGTGCCCCATGTTGTTTAATGTGGATCGGATATGCATGAAAAGAAGCTGCAGGTTTGGACTGGGAGGCCAGTCGCGCTGAACCAACAGGGGGCTTAGGCCTGACGATGCTCTGGGACGTGTTGACCCCTTTGGCCCTATTCTCCACGGGCCATGGGCGACCGGAGTGGTCTTTAAGCGTTAGGTTTTCCTCACTGGGAGCCCGTGCCGTAAAGAGGGCCTGCAAACCGAGGGTGCAAGTGGCGTTGGTGAGTCCTCAGTGGGCAAGTCCAAGGTGGGCTTTGACTCTGGAGGGCCAAGGGACCACGCTTGCACCATTGGCCCACTTCAGCTCAGGCTAGGCAGGACGGGTGTTGTGGTGCTTTCCAGTGTCAGATTTTTGGCGATCCGGAGTCCTTACAGGTCTCTTTGGGTGCCTGCAGGATGCAGGGAAGCAGGTCTGCTGCTCCACTGGAGTTCCTCGTTCTTGGATGAAGTGCTGGCAGGTCTCCCAGGCTATTTTGAGACACAGCAGCTGCAGGACAAGTCATCTTTGTCTCAATTGTTGAAATCGGCAAACGGGCCGGCAGGGTTGGGTCCAAGTCAGTTGCACATCTTCTAGTCTTGCTTCTTTCAACTCTTCAATTGGGTCAGCAGAATCTGATTTCCTGGTGCCAGGGGCTCCCCTAAATTCTAGGCTTCGGGGCATAGGGGAGTGTAGGGTTGTAGCCAATTGGCTACTGACCCCTGGGGTCACTCTGCCCTCTATATGACCATTTTCTGTGGGAAGTGGGCATAACCCTGTCCCAGAGTTCCTAAGTTTGCCATCACAAAGATCACAGACTCTGAAATTTCGCATTCGCTTCATGCAGCCCACCTTAGGGGTGGAACTAGCCTACTACTAATTTTCCCGTCTATGTAGGTGCCAAATGGGCCCTGGATGAGGTAGGGGAGGGTTGTCAAGGGGGGGAGGGGGAATCCATTCCTGTGAGGGAAGCCAGATTTGCATACCAAAGGCTTTAGGCTCTTTGGAGCTCTATGCCTTGAGATTCTAATTTGCAGGTCATCCTATAGGAGGGGATGTAATCACCCTCTGCCGGATAGGCTTTGTTTCTGATCTCCTCAGAGATTAGGTCCTCGCCCCTACTGGTCAGAAGCTAGTCTGTTGTGTTTGGCTGGCTAGGACCAATAGTTAGTAGTTTTTTAGGGGGCCCTCTGAACGCATGTGTTAATAAAGCCATCACTGAATTCATTGTGGGCTTATTAATATGAGCTGTTTGATACCAAACAACTTTTGGTTTCAGTGAAGTCCCCATTCAGCTGCGAAACTCGTTTTTGCCCTGTGCCTAGCACACATATTTAAAATGGCTTCCCTGATAACTTGTGCTGGCAATAATTGAACTGACCAGCACAGGGACATATCTGCTCATGCTGATATTTCCACACGTAGTATAGTGCACCCTGCCTCAGGGCTGTAAGGCCTGCTGTAGGGGAGACTTACCTATACTGCATGAAGTGTCCGCTGCCATAGCACACAGGCTGTGTGCCATGTTGTGTTTTCACTTTTAGAGCACCTTGTCACGCAGTCTGCAGCGGATGTCTGTATGAGTTTGGTGTTGGGTCACTTAGAGTGGCACAACATATGCTGCAGCTCTTAGGGACCCTCTTTAATACCTATGCCCTACTTACCAAAGGTACCACTTTCCAGAGACTTACAGAGCTGCTAAAGGCCTGGTTACTTGGGGATCAAGTGACCAGTTGTCTTGTTTTTGGGGAGGAACACTGGCATAGGGGACCTGGTTAACTGAAACCCATCCATTTAACTTCAGCCAATGTTGCATCAAATACCAGGCAAAAGGTGTGTGGGGGGAGGCACTACTGCAACAGAAACCCAGTTTCCTACACTGATGGCTAGATTAGGAATTGGAGCACACATCTGCCCAATAGTTGTAAGTAGATGTGTGCCTTAGAGTGCCCCTGAGGACAACAGTCCCCCTTCCCCTTCACCAAGCTCCACTCCCTTCATAGGCGGTTGCTGCTCGGATAGTGGGGTGTCTTTATTTACAGCTGTTTCTTATGTTGCTTATCAAAACGTCGAGGTTGGGCATCAGCGGGGTCTCCCACTGAGCGCCAACATTGCACAGTAGGCCTCGCTCTCCCGTTTCCAACTCCTCAAGTTTCATTTTTTGGAACGCTCAGTGACCCACTATCTTAAATGTAGTTTTGACCCGGAGAATTGCGTTGTCTCGTGAGGCTTGTGCTTATGCTGTTCGCCGTCACCTTAACAAACAAAGCACTAGTTTTTCAGCTGCTGGGCCTTGTATCTGCAGCTTATTCTAGAATGTGTAATTTTGTGGTATGGGGTTTGTACCTCGGTGGGTTAATGAGAACATGCCTGCTGCAATCCTCTTAAAACTGCAGGTCGCATGCAGTCAGTGTGATACGCATACATAACACATTGCATACTCGGGATTTCGAGCCCCTCATTAGTGCAAACAAATTGAAATTACAATGGCCGTTATGCAGTTTAATGTTAGGTAAAAAGCGAGAGTGAAAGAAAGTGCCACACTGAACTTGGGACAACTTGGCTGCTCAGTCTCTTTTACTCTCTAGAAAACTATTATATTAGTACCATTGAGTGGGGTAGTTATAAAGGTCATTGTTTAAAGGTCCATTTGTGGTCTCGCCTAGCAGCGCGCATGCGCTGCATAGGCAAAAAGACCTTTAGTGATCACTTCGGCTTTTCAGCCAAAAACATGCACGCGTTCCATCGCGGCCCCCCTCGCTCGCTCTCGCAAGTGAATCGCGCAGGCCCCCCCTCCTCTCTCCCCTCCCCCTGCTGCCGCGTGCGCTTGTTTTCTTGGTTAAGTCCTCATTCGAGGACAGCGAATGCATCCAAAGTATTACGCTCTCTTAGTAAACTCGAGCAACTCTTGGATTATCCGGAATCTACTCAATTCACTCACTATTCCAAGATATCATACATTCATATTTAGAAACTATAATGTCTAATAAGTACTACTCAGTGCCGGGCCAATCTAACACATTGAAGAATGCGTTTGCGTGCTAGAAAATTACACAGTTTGGAATTTAGAAAACATCTTATCTTATTTTTAGAAGTTGTTGCACGATTTACATGGCAAAATATGGATTGCTCGACTCGTGCTCTTTGAGTTAAGCTCATTTTTTGCAAGCTTTATATTCAGAAAGTTGAAAATGGCTTGAAGTGAACCCAAGCAAGTCTGGCATGTGACTACTGGGTCTCGGTAATACCATACCACACGGTTTACTCTGGGAGAAGAATCAATTTTGCTCATAAGCATAATGTATGCATACAGTCTTTAGGTACGCAAATATATGCACATATTTTAACATGCTGAATGAAAGAAATCCAAGATGGCGGCTATCAATGGTGGCAGGAGCGGGGACTGCCTGGATAAGAGCATCACCCTGCCAGACGAGATCTTCCGCAACCTGGAAAAGGCCAAGCGGTTCGCCATAGACATCGGTGAGGTGCCTCCCACGGGTGGGAGGCGAGAGAGTTGTTCGGGGAGAGATAAAAGCTGATCCTTACCATTTATTCCGCTGGCAATAATCACGTAGCGGTTCCTGCCTCTACAGCGGCCGTCATGCGGCACTCTGGGATTTGTAGTTTGAAGTGTATGAGCTAGTTCCTTCAGTACAAGTCATAGGCGGAAGGGGTGATCTCGATTTTCTAAAAGGATGCGTGTAGAGTCACCAGCTCCTCACAGCACGAGGAGCTGTTCCACTGACTCTTGATGTCATTGAGAGGTAAGGAGCATAAGGCTCGGTGAAACTACATTTCCCAGAGAGGGCGTAGGGGCTCCGTGGGGGACAAGAGTTAGGTAAACAGCATGGAAACCGAGCAAGGGGTTTACTGCATATAGGACAAGGCACTTTTTTCAAAGGACACAGCGTGTACCTGTATTACCGCTTTGGCACCGCAGCACACAACGTTCACGTAGAGCAGGCTTAGCGCCCCCCAATATGGTCTGTATGATAGCATATTACAGTGTCAGACACCACGGGCGTGGGAAATGCATATAAATTAGTGCATGTATTTCAGCGCTCAATGTGAGATTGCAGAGCCAACTGGACCACCTTGGGGATGAGTGTATATTATGTAAATAATGCACGTTGTTTAGGTGGATAGGGGACGCAAGTCCATAATGTATGTATACAGCAGTTTGTGCACGTTCCTAGATTACTGCGCAGGCGTATGTAAGGCTTTGGTCCTTATGAACCAATGTGGGTAAACAGCAGGATAGGCACCCTCAACAGATGGGCAGTGTGTGTACATAGGTTATGTTGAGCACATTCTGTGTTTTGAGCAAATCGTATACCTCCTACTTCAATGTGTGTGTAAGGAGCATTCTGCGCTCGAACGGTTAGTCAGTTGTAAAGCTGTTGGGGTTGGATAGGCTGCTTGTGAAACACAATTAGTGCACAGAGTGCACGATGGATGCGTTGTAAATTGAACAGGTTGTTACTTAAGTGGTCATCAGTGTACTATATATAGTTGGAACTCAAAGTATAACCTTAACCAGGGGCGTAACTAGACCTGCACTGGGGGTGGGGGAGCAGTAATATATAAACTAATGGAGGCAGGGCTAACTTCAAACAATGGGGTAAAACTATCCTTTGAAAATAGTGTTCTATTGTGCATTTTAAACATGCTGATCATACCCTATACGATTACAACAAACATGTTTTAATGGATTTAACAATGTTTCTAGGCTACTGACCGTGTTCTATAAATGGGATGAGTGATTTGCCAACAAAAAAGCAGCTTTTATAAATTCCAATTCAAAGGACTTAATAACCAGTTTTTGCAGTGTTATTTCAAGAGGGGACCCCTGTTTCCAATTCCTTCTGTGAAATTATATTGAGCTTGTGAGGGATTTTTAGGTCTCGCCTGAGGCAGCGCATGCGCTGCTCTGCGAGACATTTAATAGGTGGGTTTTCAAAGTGCTACCCCACGCTTTGGCTAGCCTAGCGCTTGCGTTCACGCACGCAACCGCCAGCTTTCAGCGCCCGAGGCGCCATCTGGAGTGTGATTGCTTTCACTTTTGACGCTGCTGCGCGCGCTCCACTCGCGTGTTTGCCGGCGCGCGCGCACCCCTGCTTTCACTTTTGCCGTCTTTTTCCTTGGTTACCGGTGTTTCGCGCGATCAGTTTCACTTTCACGGCCGCGCGGCCAATGCTTGTTTTCCTTAGCATTATGTCTTCCCTGCTGTTTTTTCCTTAATTGTACTTCTATAAATATACATCTAATCTCTTTTTTACTTCCACTGTACAGTTCTCTGTTTTACTGATGTCCACGTGTACTTTGCTCTTCCCCTTGTCTCCTGTGTAGAGCCCCGCTCTACTCCCCACCTCTGTGCAGGGAACTTTAGTGTTGGTCAGTTGGGGTTAACACAGGGTTCGTAGGCTTTCGATATCCCTGCCAGCCCATCCAACTGACCAACACAAAGAAACCTGATGAGCCCTTGTCTTAAAGGGTCCATCCAGTGAATGATGTCACAATACATCTTTAAACCCCACCTGAAGTCATCAATAAATAAGAGTTGAAAAACGCGTTTTGATAGTGATTGCTAGAGGTGCGTGCAGGACGAGGCACGATCCTTTAACAATTCTGCCCCACTTCCATATTCTGAAAGCGCCTAGAAGTGATTCACTTTTTACGGTAAACCATCTGATCAGACAGTACACAGTGATTCAGTTTAGTTCATCATATCTTTATTCGGTCATTTTTAAAAACCATCAAAGTGTACAAAATATAAAACATAAATATATCTACAATAAAAAATAGTATTAAACCATTGCAATCATGAATACAAATGACTCGAATCAATGTAAGAACAATCAATACATGTACCATCAGTCTAATCGTGCTTATGGAGAGGAGCAATACAACCAACAAACATAAGAAAGATAAACTAAATAAATCGGCTAGGGAAAGAAAAAAAAACAACAAGATTAAAACTGTGTCATAACTACACAGGAGATTTTTAGAATAATATCATAACTAACAAAGGAATTTTTTACGAATGAACAAAAAGGATAACAGAAAACGACTAAGGGAAAAAACAATTGGTCCAGAAGTGTCTGCTTTAAAAACTCTAAACGCAATCTGGTACTTCCTGACACCCATATTAAGGCAAATAGGTCTAATCCATCTCCTGCGTAGCTGCCTGTACTTGGAGCAGACAAACAATATGTGTTCTTCGGTTTCGTCCGCTTCGCAGCATGCAGGGCAGGTGTCAATTACTAAACCCCTCTCCCTGGAAATTTCAGTAATAGGTTACCATACCTAAACCTGACATATAGGCTTTTAGCAAGTGAAGGCGAGATCAAGTCAAGGAATGGTTCAAAAGAGGAGCAGGATTTTATAATTAAAAAATTTGCTGTCCACTAGCTAAATTATTAGTGTAGTGCTCCCCCGCCACCTTCCAGTAAATGGCTTTAAGGGACAGAATGTCACGTCCGGTAGCCTGTTCTGGATTCTCCCGTAGACCCATTAGGTTCAGTGACTTGCACCATTTAGCAATATGCTTGAACCAGGGAAGTTGTTTTGCCCCCTTAAGTGCCAGGACCTCCCGTAAAGAGTTACGATATTCAGTTAATTGGGGAGTAGTTCATAGGGGCAGCCAATAAATTAAGGGTTTCAGGGCAGCCAAGTCACCGATTCTTTTTAGCCCAAGGTCACAAAAAAGTGGGGTAAGTGGTGTTGTGACTGGTAGTGCAATCAGAGCCCTTGCAAAGTTGATCTCGCAGGTTGTTAGCTGGGTTACAGGGGTAAATTCCCAGATCTCTGCTCCATACAGAGCTCCGTTCTGGGCTTTTGCACGATATATTTCAAGGGCCGGGGAGAGGGGTTGGGTGTAAGATTCTTTAAAGAATCTTAATACTGATTTAGATCTTTGGCATAAGGTCAAGTAGCTCTTCCTCAATTGATAATCCCAGCTAAGTGACTCACTTAAGCCTATGCCCAAGTAATCAAAATCCTTTACGCGTTCCAGAGGTTCATGCATGATCTTAACCTCTTGAACACCACCCCTTGTTTTAGCGAACACCATAAATTTAGTTTTTGTGGTGTTCAGTTCCAGTTTCCTATCCTTCCAAAAACCCAGGAATGTATTCAATAAGACTTGTAAGCCCATGGGGGTAGTGGATATTAAAAGCGAATCATCCGCGAAGAGTAAGATAGGTACATTTGCGCTATTCAGTGAGGGGGCATCGTTATCCATTAAGCAGCTCACCACATCATTAATGTGCAGAGAAAACATTGTGGGAGCGAGGACTCACCCTTGGCGTACCCCGCGTTCTATCGGAATCCTCTCCGTCAGTTCCCCATGTACCCCCCACCTAACCTGAGCATCAGTGTCCTTATGCAACCTGGCAATCATTGTCACCAAATCAGCCGGGGCACCTTGGTCAAGCATAGTCTTCCACAACAAGTTGCATGGCACCAAGTCGAACGCAGCTCGCAGATCCACGAAGGCCACATAAAGCCGCTGTTTCCTAAGTAACGCGTACTTCCAAGCCAACAGAGAAAATCTGAAGGCTTGGTCGCACATGCTAATTTTTGCACGAAAACCCGCTTGGGCTGAGGACAATATCTTGTTATCATCCATCCAATTTTGGAGTTTATCTAAAACTTGTCTAGCAAAAACCTTCTGTAAATTGTCTATCAGACTGATGGGTCTATAATTAGAGGGGATAGTAGGATTGCCCTTCTTAAAAATGGTTATTACCTCTGCCCCCCTCCAGGATGGAACCACCACCTAATATACAATTAGACAGAAGGTGTATGTAAGGTGCCCATATCGTTGGTTTAGACTTATACTGGTCCCCTGGGATCAAATCGGGTCTAGGGGCTTTACCTGGTTTTAATTTACGGATTGCTCACCAAGTATCCTCTAAGCTAAAGGTTTGTGAGAGATTATTGTGTGCGGGCCCGTCAAAATCAATAATATCTTTAGACAAAACAGCCTGGTCTGTGTGGGAGTCTACGCTAACCCTTCCGCCAGAATATAAACCAGAAAAATGATCCACCCATACCTCCGGCTGAATATGATTGCAATTAGAGGTAGGATGCTCCGCAGTACCTTTAGACACAATCAGCCAAAACTTACGGCAATCTCTTGCTTTGGCTGCTAAAACTAGATCATTCCAGTTGGTGTCGGTGTGTTCACGTTTGGCTTTACTAAGTGCAGCTTTATAGAAGTTGCGGGCGAAGGTTATGTCTAACCTAGATCGCCCTCTAACTGCTATTTGTAGTGCCTTCTTGGCACTCTTACAGTCATCATTAAACCAGTTTTGGGCCCTTACACTGGTAACTTTTCCAGCTCCACTGGGTTTTAGGAAGGCTAGCTGCAGAACTTCAAAAAGTTATTTATGTGCGGCAGTGACATACAAAGCATTCAACAGGACGGAACTATCCTTAAAACTAGACATATTAGATAGGGTGACTGCTACAGACTTGTAAATGTTTGCATGGAGATCTGGATCGGCTTGAATTTTGGGCCATGTAACTCTCCTACAGTTGTTAGTTGGACTTAGCTCAGTTAAATTAGAAATATAACAGTGTGCACCCCTAAGCAGGTCCTTACCCTTTAATTTTAAAAACAGAGAATTATGGTCACTGTCTGTCCTTAGTTCAATTGACATATCTTCCACTAAAGACCATATTCTAACATCAACGAAGATATAGTCTATAATGCTAGTGTAGACACCCCTTTTAAAGGTAGCCTTCCTTGCTAACTCTGAAGGGGTTCTCCCATTACATGCCCTCATACTCCTACCGGCGATTAGGGAGGCAATCTGCAAGGACACATTAGACCAACGCTGGGCAGGTTTACCTATCACCAAATTGGGGATACCCCAAATCTCGTCCTCTTCTTCAAGGGAAGCACTTAATAAGGCATAGGCTTCTAACGCGGCATTAAAATCTCCTGCAACTATGATTTTAGAGCTCACCTGATAACCTCCCACTAAGTCATCTAGCAGTGAAACTACTACAGATTCGCTTTTAAAAGGTTCGGACTTGGCGTACACGTTAAGTAGGGTCAAAATTAGACCAGGCGGAAAGGTAAGCGCAATACCCAGTATATCGGGTGAGTTTGTAGTGAGTTGATTATACCTACAGGCTATGTCGTTTTTGACCAATATTAGTAGGCTGCCACTGGCCCTACCAAACGTTTTTGGAGGGAGAGCATCCACACAATAAGAAGTATAGCCATTAATGTGCACCTTGTCATAGACAGGTTTCTTGAAATGCACATATATCAATGTTACCCATGGCAGTAAACCATTCGGGATCTTGCATTTTAGACTGTATCCCTGCAAGGTTCCAGGATAGTATACTTAAGCTATTATTTACCGTTGAACTGCTGTTAGTGGCACTCCTGGATGGACTGGCTACTCCATCGGAGTTAATTATGATTGTTTTCTTCAGTAGCTACGGTTTGGAGATCCTTGAATATTAGTTTGGTGTAAGGAATGACGTCCTGGAACTCAGGAGTTAAGGCACAGACCGGGTAGCCAAGGGCAACTCATTTGTATGAAAGTTAACAGTATGCCCACTCACTTTGCGGAAACTACCAATGATAGACTTCATGGATGAACCACTATCCACCTCTCTCAAATCAGAGGTCCCCACAGATTCCACACAGGTATAGGGATGAATTTCTATTCTATCTAGGGCTTTATGATTAAAGTGCCCTTTACCCTCTGGATTCGATGCGAACAGTCCATCATTCTCATCCAGGGGGTTGAAGACATCAAACTGGTTATTAACTTGGATCGCGTATCTAGCCTGCCTCTACCCCTCCCATAAAAGCTCCCCGAATGGTGCATGTATCATGCACTGGTGTTTATAAAAGTAACCAAGAGGTAAAAGACTAATCTCTGTCCGTGCCATCGTCCAGTTGCCCTCCCTTTCTAAGATTGCATTAACAAGTTCGGGTGACCCAAGGAGATTACTACACAGTCGCCATCCCTGGCCTTAATCGAATTCCCTACCCAACCAACACGTCTCACCATTTTAAAGTTTGAGTGGAGCGAGTTACCTAACCTTGTCCTCCTGTTTAGTTTGAATAAAGATTTGTTTTTCAAACTAGGCCAGTGTTTCAGCGCTCCCAAAGGCAGTTTAGGAACATTAGCCAACACTGTTGTATAGGGAGTCGCCTCTGGAGGTAGATGGGGCACGTCATTACCTTTCGTATCACTCCCTGCTCTATTGGGGGGACCATTTCCCCTTTTTGACTGTAATTCATCAGTGCATAAGTCTTTTAGCTTTTCATGGGAAATTATTGTTTGGGTTTTGGGGCACGATTCATTTGTACTAGGGATATGGGCTGGGTCCATTGCTCTCGGTAAAGTTATCCCCGTGCAATTAGTATCTTGGTCATTAAAAGAAATGGGGTTATGAGCTGGTAAAGATCCCGTGCCAGAGTTAGTAGATTCACCATCACGACTACAGTTGGTCCCAGAATACTGAACAGAATTAGCACTAGAGGCACTGACCAGGGGAGGCTGGGAAGGGTAAGCATTTGTAGGGCATAGTTGCTTCTGTGAATCTAAGGAAGCAGCGCTCACAAGTTTTTCGATGGCCTTTTCTAGTATAGCCAATTTCTGCATCAGTGGGTTCAATGCGACAGATACGACGTCACCCAATCTGGACCAAAACTCTTCGCCATCAATAGATGGCAAAGAGGATACAAGAGGTGGAGCCGGGGCAAAATTATCCGTTATATTGCCAGATATGTCCTCAACAACCTCGATAGCCTCTCTCACTACGCCTCTACGCCCTCTTTTAGATAATGGCTAGGTCTGCTTTCCAGGACCCGGTCCTTTCCGTTTCTTAGGCTGGGGTAAAGTGCTACTCCCTTGGGGATCCTTATTTAATTGGCTTCTAGTGTGCACTTTGGATCTAACCGTTGTTTCGTTTATCACTGGGGCAATACATAGCCCAGGAACCTGTTCGAACGGAATGACAGATGCCAAAGGTGTAGGTGATCCAGCAGAAGTGCCGGGGTCAGGGTGAGCGACCGAGATAGTACCACTAGAGGCATCAATTTGTGGAGGGGGGGGGCTGGGGCTGAGGCTCAAAGGAAAGTCTGCATTCAGTAAAAGCAATTTTGTGCATAAGCACTGTCTCCGCCCTCATTAAGAAAGCATCTAAAGTGCCTGCCACCCCCTGCCCAACCATCAATTTCCTCTTAGCTAGTTCCCTCTGCGCCATGATCCCAAGGAAAATGCTTTGGTGCACAATGTTATAATAGCAAGTAGTTCAAATTCCTTGTACCTTGTTACCCAAATCTTATCTTTCAGTCTCAAGTCCAGGACGAGGTACAAATTCCCAAAACACAGTGATTCATTCGAAGTGTCTATTTTCTTGCACCTCTAATTTATTTAAAATTGCCATGGAATATGCCAAATTGTTTATATTTGTTGTGTAACAGCCTTTCTACATACATTCCTTGTGCCAGATGAGGTCTAGTCGATGCTCCAAGATACACCTCGCAGGCAGGGATCCCTGAGTGTGTCACGTGCCGCATACACGGTCTCTGCACCAAGCCAGTTAACTGGCTTCAGAAGAACAATGAAAATGCACCTTAATAACCTCCTCGGCGTGGAAGCGCCCAGAGGCAATTCAGTCTGTGCTGCGGTGCATTACAGGTGCCTTCATTAATTCATTCAGTCTTTGCTTCTGACACCATCGAAAGCGGCAGCCGCTCAGATACGCAACAGCCACTAAGAGTGATGGTTCATTAATTCATTCAGTCTTTGCTTCTGACACCATCAGAGAAGCAGAAGCCACAAAGAGAGATAGTTCATTAATTCTTTCAGTCTTTGCTTCTGGCACCATCAGACTATCAGCAGCCACCAAGTGACGTACAACAGGTGTTGGATTAGAAGAGTGAACACAAAACATGATGATGACCCTCCCCTTAAAGGCAAATAAACAGTTATGAGAAATGAGTAAATCCTCCACTAGGGGTGGAAAGTGCACACCCACAAAATGCTGAGTTAGTGGCTAGTCACAAACAGATTTCAGTCCCATTATTATCGTGAAAATGGTCTAAGATTTACTCCTGTGAATGGTGGGAGTAAATAACATTCCAGCCAGGGATGAAAAGGAACTTAAAAATCCTGGCACTCTGGGCAGCAGGGGCATTTATAAGAAAAAGTGCTAGCGCACACGTGTAGAGATTTCCCCATGGGCATATATGTACACTACTTACAATCATGTTTATGTTTATGTTTTCTCAACTTTTATTGCGCACGACTACCCTAAGGTGTCTCGGCGCATACAGAATATCCTCCTGACAAAGACATCTGAAGAAGCTATTGGTTAAATAACCAAGTCTTCAGGAGTTTACGAAACATGATAAGGGTAGGGGCAGTTTTTATAGCAAAGGGAAGGGAGTTCCACAGCTTAGGAGTAGCTACCAAAAAACGTCTGTCTCCCCATGTGGATGTTCTAGTGCGTGGCACTGGGAGAAGATGAGTAGAGGCTGATCGTAAAGTTCTATTGGGAGCACAAATCCGAAAAGCATCCTTCAGGAACTTAGGTCCCGAATCATGAATGGCTTTATAAGCGATACATAGAGCCTTAAATTTTATCCGACTCTTTACTCTCAGCCAGTGCAACTGATGAATAGCCGCAGATGTGGGGTGACGGAATGGAACATTAAGCATTAATCTAGCTGCCGCATTCTGTACAGATTGCAGCTTAGCTAGAACCTGCTCCCGAGCATTAAGAAAAAGGCCATTACTATAATCCATTTTTGAAAAGACAAGTGTAGTAATTAAAGTTTTTCCCGCCATTGAAGGAAGGTATGGCAGCAACTTCTTAATCTTTCTAAGCATATAAAAGGAAGATGCCGCCACAGCGTTGGCATGATACTTGAAAGACAGTTTGTCATCGAACATGATACCGAGATTCCTGACCTTGGTTACAGGAGTGGGAGGGGGACCCATATCACTGGGCCACCAAATCGCAGACCACTCAGGGGAGAGCCTACCAAAGGTCAGCACCTCGGTCTTGTCCGAATTCAATTTTAAACTATTATCCGCCATCCATGAGCTAATGGCCAACATCCCTTCCTGAAATTGGGCGGCGACTGCAGGACCGTCTTTTTGAATAGACAGCACCAATTGGGTGTCGTCGGCATAAGTGGTTAACCGCAGCTTATGAGTTTTTATAACCTTCGCCAAATCTGCCACATATATATTAAATAAAGTGGGACTTAGCGAGGATCCCTGAGGAACCCCGCAAGGAAGAACAAAAGTGGGTGAGTAAAAATTACCCATCTTAACCGTTTGAGTTCGGTTGGCAAGAAACGAAGCGATGAGGTTCTTTGCAAGATGGGTTACCCCCATGGATGCGACACGGTCGACCAAGATGGAATGGTCGACCGTGTCGAAGGCGGCGGACAGGTCGAGGAGCACCAGGACCGCTGCCCCCCCCTGATCCATGATGGTCCTAATCTCATCAGAAGCTTTTATCAAGGCCGTTTCAGTGCCATGATATTTCCTAAATCCGAACTGCGTGTCATCCAGAAGATTATGATGGTCAATAAATTCGGATAATTGCAGGTTCATCACTGATTCAAATATTTTAGCCGGAAATGGTAGGCAAGCAATGGGCCTATAACTGGCTGAATCAGTGGGGTCTAAAGAAGGTTTTTTAAGTAGTGGTTTTATAGCTGCCTTTTTCCAAATATTCGGATAGGTGCCAGATTGGAAAATGGAGTTGCAAAGGTCCGTTAGGGGAGGTGCTATGACCTCAGTGAGAGTATTCAATATCGCGGGAGGGCAAGGGTCAAAAGGAGAGCCGGACTTAATAGAAGTGATCAACCTACCAATATATTCAGATGAAACCGGAAGAAAATTGGTGAACATAGGTGTGTGAAAGGGGAGATCAGGAGCAACAGAACGTGTAGGGAGAGAGAAGGACGAATAAATCGTGGAAACCTTGGAAATCATGGCCCAGAAATGCCTCCACATTGTTGGAAATCACAGAAAACCTTGGAAGACTTTGTGGATCCGTACCCATGCAAATTCGTAAAATGCCAGTCAATTTTCACATTTTTTTTCTGAATTGGGCCCACAGTCTGTCAATAGATGAGGGACATTGATTTACATAATTTCCACATACAATCGCGGCCCATCACGATTCCCACCTTATTCAAACAAGCATTGGCATAGCCAATAGGTCTCGCTTTTGGGACTTATAAGTATTTAGTTATGCAGCATTATATCCTTGGTGCACAACATAAACTGTTGCATGGCTAAACACTTATGAGGTCCCAAAAGCGAGACCTATTGGCTATGCCAATGCTTGTTTTAGAAGGGGTTATTGAGCGCTGCTCAAAATTCTGGTTTGTGTCCTGCCTGGTGGAGGGAGCGGACAGGTCAGAGAAAGGTGTGGCTGCATCCAACACATTGCACGGAGCCTGGATCCTTACTCTAAAACATACTCACAGTTGTCTGAGCTAGATGTTAGAGCACACATCTGTCCAATAGTTGTGAGCAGGGCTTCACAGATAGTGGGCCGTATCACACACCTCTGTAGTGCGCATGCAGGATCCAGACGCTGGCAGCCAGCTTGAACTCTAGTGCTATTGCAAATAATTTTTGGGGGAGGTGGTATGGAACGCATATTGTTAGGCAGGTACTCTTTTAGCAATGAGAATGTTAAGGCTTCATAGTCATTGTTTGCAGAGGGTTGTTGCGGTATGGCATTACACCACTAAAGATGAGGGCACTGCTGTAGTGACACGGCATACACAGTGGTAAGTCCTTGGAGCTCAGACTTGCATGGCATTGAACAGTTGACCGCACCTGTTATTAGAGCTGGATATTGCTGTCCAAAGGTGTTTACTGATTTCACTGGATATTTTTTATAAGCAGGTGAAGTGTTTTTTGTGTGTTTTTTTTAAATTCTACTGGACATATATAGATGGGTATCCGAAAACCAATGTGCGTAACTAGGCGCAAAAGAAATCCGTTGTAGAATCACACACTCACCAGCATCCAAACTCAAACACGGAGAACGTGTGCATCACATAGAACAAAGGTGCATTGCTACATCACATACAGAGCAGAAAGAATAGGTGAATCACACCAGTCTAGTGCAAGTTCGTCTCAGTCACAGAACAGGTATAGCGTTGACGGATGCAATATCAGCTTCTCTTGCATACAAAAGAGGGACAGCACAGCAGCAGTCTTTCCTCTACACACAAACACACCCAGAGCCGGTACACACTATTTTGAAAGAGTACCAGACAGCTCAAAATGAGTCTCCCCAGAAAACGCAAAACTGATGTATTCTGCTCCTGTCATTTTACAACCTAAGGCTATTCAGATAAAATATTTGGGCATGTTATAGTTTGCTGCAGTGTTTGGGACAGGGTGGTGTTCTGTACATCTTCCTCTGTCAGGCATGTTTTTTTCATTTTCTTCCTCCATTATTTGCTGGCACACATGGTTGAGCTCATTAACCACCCTGTACAATACATATTATTATTATTATTTATTTTTTATTTTCCAACGTTGTCTTTCCTCCTCTGTGCCTGGGCTTCTCCTTTTATATGTTGATGATGTGAGTACAGTTATCTTAGTTGCCATGTTCCTGCCTTTGTGAAGCCCATTATTAGCTGCTATGGGACGGCAAAGGACACTACGCATGTTTAATGAAGAAATAAAATAAATATTGACTGTGACATGAGTTCTTCTTTTCTGTGCATTGTATAGGGTATGGAAATTAAAGAGACCTCTCAAAAATGCAAACAGAAACAGGATGCGCTAGAGAAGAAGGACAAACAGGTAGAGTGGTGCTTGCTCATTTGATCTACTTGCTTTTCTGCACTTTTTTTGTTTGAAAATATATGATTTTACTTATGTTAACGATTTTGTGTGTGACCTCTATATAGAGACCACATATTGTGAAAGTAACCCATTATTGGGAAAAGCAAAGCACTTGTCTGTCACATGCAGCACTATTGATGTGTTTTTGTTTCTTCATTCTCTGGTGCAAGTATTATGAAATTTACTTAGCCAAAGAAAAACATTTCTCGGCTACCACCACAGGTCTTGATAAAAGAAAAGAACATATTCCACTGTATTAAGTAAAATAAATTAACCCTATTCAGTCCTGTCAATTTGGCAATACTATAAAATTGTGCACGTATGTTAAGAGCTGAATCAAATTGTACAGTGGATTGTATACAGCAGAGCTCATTAGTCTGATCATATGCCTCACCTTTTGCACAACCGAGTACTAAAGTCATGTTACAGGCAAATTGATTCAGCAACAACATCACATAACATTCTCACACGCTCATCTTTACCTCAATTAATAAAACATCTAATTCAGAATATACCATACCTCATATACAAAACACAGCACGAAAGCCGTAGACCCCTTTGGAAAGTGTGCCCATAATTCTGAGAAAGCTACAAAGGCATGGGCATACAGAAGCGTGCTATATAAATGCAGATAATATACATACAGATTAGGTGTGTACACTGCTTCATTCACTTGGTTAGTTCCTCAACAGTTTTGTGAAGATGTCTTTACTTGTTTGTATAAGTGACAAACCAGTTTAAAACATACGTACGTTACTTTGAATATTTCCTTTTTCGTGGTTGACCATCAAAAAAGTGAAGCATGAATTGTATGTACTAAAATACCTCCTTATTTGATGTGGTCAGGCTATTGGAAAGTCTCATCTAACTTCATTATGTTTTAAAATTGATCGCTTTAAAATTGATCGCTCTGAATGGAACACATAGAGTAATTCTTTTGACACAATTCTGGCTGTAATTTTGTGTTTTTATTTGGATGGCACTTAGTTTTCTTTTAAAATGTTTCTCTTAGAAGTGCATCTTCGAAGCATCTGGGAGTTGTGTACTCTGTTGGTAGTCATGCTGACAACCATGCCTAATTGTTTCACTTCCCAGCTCTTCCTCTTTTACCTGAATTGAAGGGGGAACTTTGTCCATGGATAAACATGCCCATGCGTAATGCTGGACTTGAGATAAGATGAAATTCTGTAAGAGGTTTGGAAGATTAGGGCAATTAAAATTAATGAGTACCTGGCCACCAAGCATACAAAAATTAAACAGTCCTACTGCCAAAAAGGAAAGGTTTTATCATCATTACACATGGCATATGTATGCAATGTGAATGTCCTAGATAAACCCACACCTCATCCAACTGGCTGCATAGTTCTTTAACTTAACAAAGGTTTAAAAAACAAGGAACTGTGGACCAAGACGACAACAACTTCTTACATCACCACGTAAAGTTATTAGGCACTGGCATTTTGTGATTGGGTAACTCTGAAGAAAATTCTGCTGGAAGAAAATTACTTTTCTGAATGGCAAAATAAACGTATTGGTTGTCCAAGTCACAAACTGCATGACTGACATGAATGAAAACTCGTTGATGCTTTGACCACAGTTTGCCCAAACCTTGCCTGCAGGTTTCAGCAAAGATATTCAAAAGAAATCTCAGTTTTGGTTAATTGACTATAATAGCTACATATGCTCTGCCTTGTCTACCTCTAGTGTGTCAGGCCTAGCAAAAGATTAGTGCTGCGGAGACATTGCTGTTCCTTATTTTTGTCAAGGGTATTTATTCTCATTGTGTGGGTATCCGCTTTGTGGCCAGATGGCAAACTGTTTCTAAAGCTGTTAATGCTTAGCTTTGATTGTCAGTACCACAAAGGTGGCAAGACACATACATGTGGATTTGTGCGCCTTCAGATCAACATTGCAGGATTTGTCATCTCCTGAGCAGGTATCAAAACTGGTCCTTAGAGTGAAAGATTAATTTGGAAGAAATTATTTTTTTTTTTTTAAATTGTTCTCATAATGTTGAGTTAGAACACAAAATACTAACTTGCTTTTTAACAGTACAAAATTATTACATTTCTGCTATGGTTTGTGCGTCTAATAATACATTTATTATTGTTGTCCTTGTAAAACAGTTAATCAGCCTTCATTGTACAATACATTTTTGGTATGGTTTTTCCTTTTGTATTACAATTATAGCGCTTATGATCAGTTTTCCCCAACTCATCAATATTTTAGTTTCTATGTACCATATCTGAATAGAAGGTGGATATTTATCCTTCTGTCTCTTGATGGTTTGATTTCTCACTACTAAATTTGCAATATACATTGTTTTCTCTTTAAAGCTTGACTTTTCCTTGTACTTTGAAAGAAGACCAATTATAGCAGTTTTGTTTACTATCACAGATTTTTGCCACATTAAACCGGTTAACCCCTTCGATACGAGTGACGGAGCGGTTCCGTCATGCGCGTCGGTTGCGCTGTGCGCTTGACGGAACCGCTCCGTCACGGCCCCGCCCGCGCACGGAACCTTCAGCATGGCGCGGTAATCCGCGCCGCGCTGAAGGGGGTTAAGTAGTTTTGCTCTTCTAGGCATATTTCTTGAACCTTCTGACTTTCCACATGTAAGTGTTCCCATGGACCCTTGGCACTAAATTGGGACATTTTGAATCAGCTTCTGGAAACTGTTCCTGAAATTTAACCGGTGTGTACTAGCACCTTAATAGGGTAAAAAAAGGTATGAGTTAATTTGATCCCCTAGTTAACTTCTGCGTTTTCAAAGACCATCGACTTTGCTCTTCATTTGATTTTATGAGTACCGCTTGCCAATTATCCTGAATATCCTTAAATGACTCTTCTTCCTCCATCATTATTTTAAAGAGTAAAGATATCCACTCCCTACTGTGTAATCCTTTTAACCTTCCTTTTTGACAAACAGTAGTGCATTCATATCTTTTACCACTAAACTTATCCCTTAACTGTAGGTATTTAAAAATATACCCTTGGCTGGTAGAATGAATTGTTTTTGTCTGTGAAATTGATTTGAACTCCGACCCCTTCATTAAATCACCTTAAAAATGAAATGCCCTCGTAGTTGCCAAAACTCCCTTCTTTCTCGTACTTCTGAGTTTATATTTGGTTTCTCCCATATGGGGGTTACCTCCTGTAGTGATGTGATAGTATGTGATTTGGTGATGGCCCCAAATATCATAATGCAGTTATGTTTCATTTTAAATCGGAATTTCTTTAAAAAAGTGTGGTGGAACTGGCCATATTTAAATGGATGCCAGTTAGCACCTCATGCCCAGTCATCGCTTCTTATATGCTGGTGTCCATGTTAGGGTAGATCTAGTTATTATCAATTGTTTTAGCTATCCAGTTGAACCAACAATATAATAGTTTTCAAAATCTGTTAGGGCATAGCCCCCATTTAACACAGTGTGGGATAATTTACGACCGCTCATTCTACTTGTTTTGCTGGCCCAGATAAATTTAGTAATAATCACATTTAGCTTAATTAAATAATCTCTTTGTTAAACAACAAGTAACAATTTGAAATAGAAAAAGGTATTGAGACAAAAACAGTCATATTAACCAGATTAATTCTCAAATTATGAAAATAGTTTCTGACCCCTTTCTGTAATTGGTTTATCTATTTTAAAAGCATATGTTAATCTTTTAGTCAGTGTTGAGGAAGATGCATTGTTTGAGGATTTTGTTTGGTTTGAGGAATAAACATAAAATACCTTCCATCCTGTTTGCTAAATATGAGTCTATAATGTAACCAAATTATGTAAATTGAAGCCTCAAATTTTTTGATATATTTTGTTTTTTAATCCATCTGGGCCAAGAATATTTTCCCACTGGCAATTCTCTACTAGGGTTTTTGATTGAAATCCATTTTAAAAGAATCAATGTGCAAGAAAGGTAGTCTCTGGCAAAAATTCTTCTAGATCCTTCAGTCTGTAGCTTATTGTAAATTTGTTATAAAGATTTCACTATTCCAACTGTACAGTTTTCTCTACTACAGCGCTGGGGCCACCCCTTCTGCTTGATCTTTAACTGGAATGGAGATAGCCACACTATTCACACTTCACCAGAGGCCAGAACTGTGCTGAAGCTGCTGGAACCTTATGAGGTCTTCTCTCCTGCACGTACAAGATCTGGAAATGAGAGAAGAAGCTGCCATCCAGGCAGATGGAACATGGTTCCTTCCTCAAAATAGTCACTCGAACTGTTGTAAGAAGAAATCTAACACGAAAGGAAGGCAATCCTAGAAAACCTAGAAGATGACGAAGTGGAGAGCAAGAGTTGAAGCAAATGACACCTCTCCTGCTTGGGGAGACATTGAACAAATGCAGGCTTGCAGCCCATGCTGAGAACGGCTAGCTGGCCTCAGCATGACCCTGCCGCCCGTATGAAAAAGGAACTGTGGATGCACGAAAAGGTTTATAAGTAGCATGGGGGATGGTGGTGTCGGGCAGAGAGAGGAATTGTGAACAGTGGAGGACACACTTGGAATGACCACGGACCTGATGGACTGGTTTGATAATCCTATCCGAGAAGCTGAGAACTCTAGTTTTGGGGAGAGGGGGTGTAAGAGAAGTTGTTTATCTTTTTTAATGGGGGGATACCGGCACAATAAAAGGGGCACTATGGCAACCTATGTCACAACCACTGCACTTTACAGGAGACTGGAGGAGAGCCCTCCATCCTACTTAGTCATCAAAATCCCAGTCAAAGTCCCCAATGGTAAAAATCACGAGCCTCAATGTTCGGGGACTTAATGCCCCAGCTTAACACCTATTCTTCCTGAGCATGCTGTAGGAGTTTAAATGTAATAAGTCTCTTACAAGAGACTTGTCTCTTGAAGCAAGACTGGGAGCGACTAAGATGCCTCTGGTTCTCCACCAGTTTCTCTCTTCCAGTCCCAATAAAAAGGGGGCAGAGGCTATTTTATCTATAAAAACATTTAAGGGGAAGGTTCTATACACTCCTGCTGAAACCCCAGAGCCTGCTGGTAGTGCTGAGTTCTATGGTAACACTCATTTTTAGACTGACTTCTATCTATGCCACAAAAACAACCAGGAGAGGTTCCTGAGAGAATCCCTAGCACAAACCGTGGCCTCACTGGAATTTTAAGTCCTGATGGTAGGAGGATCTAAATGTGCTAATTGAGTCCACTCTAGATTGCTACGCCCAGTAGGTTGGACATTCAGTAGCTCTATTGAAGGCGGGAATCGATGAGAACTCGAAATCCTATATGGAGGGACTGCATTTTCTTCTCTGCTTCACATCAACTTTCGCAAGGTTAGACTACTGCGTGGACACTTCACAGATACTCAATAACATGACACTTAGACATCAGGGGTCGCCGCCTTGTCTGACCAATCGCTTGTCACAATAAAATTGCAGGACCACTATACCCCTACAGCAGACGTGGCAATTAAAAGAAAAACTCCTGAAAAGCAAGATCACGTGTATACCAATTTGGAATAAAATTAAAAATTTTCTACAGGAGAATGAGGAGTTTGGTGTCCCACGTTGTTGTCCTCTGGGATGCCTTTTAGTCCGTCATATGGGAGGAACTGATATTACTTGCGGCGAAACCTACTGCAGAGAGACTGGATAAAAGGTTGAAGCTGAAGGATTAGGTGAAGGAATTAGAGGGTCAGCATAAACTCACAGGCTCATGAAAAATATGGTGCTAGCTCATACAAACCAAACAGGAACCCAAAGCTTTAGCTATGGACAGTGAGGAGTTTGTTCTGCTCTGTCTTCATCAATGGTACGAGAAATGGGTGGGAGAGAGCTGGTAAGATGCTAGCCTGTAAAATGAGAGCCGAGAGTCAGAGGGGAACCATAGAACAAATCACTATTGACAAGGGGAAGTGTTCAATGAAAATAACAGGAATACTGAAGCTTTTCAACAATTTTACACAAAGTTATGTTCAGTGGAATCTCTCTTAATATCTGTTATTAACTCTTACCTAGACCCAGACTTTTACTACAGAACAAACAGGCCACCACAAGAGAAAAGGATATTGGACTGTAGGAAGTCCTCTCCGGTATAGCTAAATTACACCCTGGCAAAGTTCCTGGCCCAGATGGCTTCCTCACTTTGTTCCATAACATATTTTGCTCCCCATTTACGCCAATACTGAACCTCTTGTATAATTCATTTGCAGAGACAGGTGCCCTCTGACCCACAATGAAGGAAGATTATCATGGTGATTCATAAAGTAGACGAAGACCCTGTACAGTGCACCTCATATTGTCCCATCTCTCTCCTTAACTTGGATGCCAATATCTTAAAGGCCCCTATATGCAGGGACTAATCAACCCTGATTAAACCATTTCTATCTTGGAGAGAGATTACAATAACACAAAACGGATCCTATACATTTTCTGCAAGACTGCACCTTCTGAGGTGCTAGCCTTCTTGCTATCTATAGGTGCCTAAAAGGCTTTGGAACGGGTTTGTTGGCATTTTCTACAGGAGGTGTTGACCCCAAATTAAGGACCTCCGTAATGAGCGGCTACTCACATCCCAGAGTGAGAGTGAATGGAGTGCTCTTTGATTCACTGATTTTGAGTAGAGGAACATGTTAATGTTCATTAACTCACTGATCTCCCTCCTGGAACTCCTATATGAGCAGAAACCTTTGGCAAAGTTTCGGAGTCCAAAATAAATCTATAAAAATCACAGATTCTGGACCTTAATTCACCTGAGACATCCAATGTAGCCTACAGAGAATATACCCCTTCTCTTGGAATCAACACCATGTAAAATACCTGGGAATGAAAATATGCCCTACAACTGAGAAAATTGCCTAACAGAATTACAATGACCTTTTAATAACATTGTACAGATTTACAAAACTGGCAGATTGGCAAGCTCTCCTGGAAGGGTTGAATCTCATTAATCAAGATGACACGCGTCCAAAAATCTTATATACTATGCAGGTAATATAACTGGAGCCCCCTCTGGGCATGATGGACAAACAGCAGCAACTAATGTAGAATGAAAAATTTCCTAGCTAACGTAACAGAAAGTTTCAATTCTATTAAGGACTCGGAGGCGAGAATTATGCTATACTTTCTACGCTTTAGTCACAGCAGCCATTCAAAGATAACAAACTACTATTCCCATGAACCAAAGGGAATAGGAAAGAAACAATAGAGAGTCCCAGGATAGACAGTCCTCTTGCAATGCACCAATCACAGGGCCCCCAGGAGTATGTAGTCCTCTGTCCCTCTTCACTCTCCCTCTTTCGTCGCTCTAAGCCAGCCAGTCCAAATCTTCAGGAGTCTTATTTGCCGGCGTCGCCTGCAGAAGCAAAGCACAATGTAAGTGACAGCGATGGCTAAGGTTTAACCCTAATAGCGAGGGAAGATCTCAGCACATTAACAAAATCCACAGAACAAATTTCAGAACCACACAATAGAATCATCAAAGATAAAACTCATTACTTACCCATATATGAGGGCGGGGTACAGACCTGAAACCGGTACCCTGAGTGGGATAATCCTCGCCTCCGAGTCCTTAATAGAATTGAAACTTTCCGTTACGTTAGCTAGGAAATTTTTGATTCTATGTCAGGATCGTTTAAAGCTTGCTCACCACCAAGTGTGCCATGTTCAGCACCGGCCTAAAATAAAACCGCTTAAAGGTGGATTCGGAAGACCAGTCTGCTGCATTCAGAATGTCTTCCAGGCGAGCTCCCAGGGCAAACGCTTTAGAAGCCATGGCCCCTCTGGTCGAATGGGCACCAAGGCACCGCAGATCAATTCCGGCCTCCTGCATCACACAACGAACCCAGCGGGCGATCGCGGGAGAGGGCACAGCCCTCTGAGGCTTCTTTAGTGCAATGAGCAATTGGTTTTCACCCGGAGGCCGGAATTCCTCAGACATCTCTTCGTAGGCATTGAGGCAAGCGACTACCCACAATTTAGGAGAATCCGGGAAAGCAGGGTAAGAAACTGATGTCGTTCCGCATTTCATCCTCCGCCGGATCGTGAAGGTCACCCCGGAAGGAGAATAGATCCGTCCTGACACGTCCAGTGCTCGCACATCTGAGAACCGCCTGCAAGATATGAGGCAGAGGAGCATGGCCAGCTTGGTCGAGAGTTCCTTCCTTGATAGGAATCTGTTAGGTTGCCATGGCAAGAACAAGTTGAGAACTTGGTTCACGTCCCACAACTGGGAGTAACGAGCCTCGGAAGGCAAGGAAAGTCTAATGCCCCGCAGAATTCGACAAACCAAGGGGTGTTCACCCACAGGAGAGCCATCCACCATGGAGTGACCAGCCAAAATGGCAGACCGGAAGGTGTTAATGGTCCTATAAGCCAACCCTCCTCCGCCAAGGCTGCCAAGAAATTCAGAATGGCCGTTACATCTGCTGCCACGGGATTGAAACTCCGTTGCAGACACCAGCGAACCCATCGTCTCCACGTAGAGCGGTATCGCTTGAGGGTACTATCGGCCCAGGCCTTGGACATGAGTCTCTCAGCCGCTCCCGAAAGGCCTGGGACCGCCCATCGTCCCGTGTAATCCACCACGCCATCAGAGCCAGGGAGCCCTGGGTGATGAGAGGATGGGGATGTACGTCCGGACTGAGCAGAAGAGTCGGAAACCGGGGGAGTGGGATTGGAAAATCCCAAGAAAGTTCGAGAAGAACCTGAAACCAGACTTGAGACCTCCAGATGGGCGAAATCAACACTGCTCGGCTGCTGGCGACGCACCTGGGCCGAGACTCTCATCAACATTGCGAACAGCGGAAAGGCATTCCCTACCTCTTCCCTCCAATCCTGCAGGAGGGCATCCGTGGCCGCCACCAATGGATCTGGCCTCCAACTGAAGAACTGGGAAAGCTGAAAGTCCAGACGGGAAGCGAACAGGTCCGTTGAGAAAGGGCCCCAGACGCCCTGAAGGTCTGCGAAAACCCCCGGGTGAAGCTTCCAAAGGCTCATGTCGTGGGAATGACGCAAGTGGAAATCCGCCACCTGATTGTCGAGACCCGGAAGATATTCCGCCGTAACAGAGACATGGTGATCGAGGCAATACTGCCAGAAATTCGCTGCCAAGTCCGCCAGAGCGTGCAAACGCGTGCCCCCAAGATGATTTATGTACCAGACTGCCGACATGTTGTCCATCTTGAGGAGAACACAGGACCGAACTGAGTCCTTGGTCCAACATTTGATCGCAAACGAGCCCGCCAGCAGCTCCAGACAATTGCTATGAAGTTGTTGCTCCGGCGGAGACCACACACCTCCTGTAGGGAACTCTCCACACCGCGCGCCCCAGCCGGATCTGCTGGCGTCGGACTCCATGACAATATCGGGCGTGGAACCAAAAATCGCCCGTCCGTTCCAAGCCTCCATGTTGGTCAGCCACCATTGGAGCTCCTCACTGGCGTCCGTGGAGAGGGCGACCTTCTGTGAGTAAGAGAGACCTTTGCGCAGGTGGCGAGCTTTGAGGCGTTGGAGAGCCCTATAATGCAGAGGGCCCGGAAAAATCGCATGGATGGAGACTGAGAGAAGCCCCACGATCCGGGCAAGCTGACTGAGAGACAGGCGGGATTGAGCGAGAGCTCTCCGGATCTCGTGGCGGATATTCGTCATCTTCCGAGAAGGGAGGCTGAGGGTGGACTCCACGGAGTCGATGACAAACCCCAAGAACACCACCTTCTGAGCGGGCACCAACATGGATTTCGCATCGTTGACCACGAAGCCCAAGCTCTGAAGGAGCTTGACCGCCGTTTGCAACTGCGACAATAGGGCCCGAGGACATCGAGCTATCAACAGGATATCGTCCAGGTATACGATTAGACGCATGCCTGACGCACGCAGACGTTCGATCACCGGCCGCAGAACCTTGGTGAAACACCAGGGCGCGGAGGAGAGGCCGAAGGGCAGAGTGGTAAACTCGTACACCCTGTCCCGCCAAGGGAATTGAAGGAACCGCCTGTGCGGGGGGAAAATGGGAATTGTAAGATAAGTGTCCTTCAAGTCAAGGCGCGCCATCCAATCGCTGGGTCTGAGGAGGTCGCGCAGCAGATGGATTCCCTCCATCTTGAAGTGGCGGTATACCAGCCATCCATTGAACTCCCGAAAGTTGATGACCGGACGCTGTGTACCATCCGACTTGTCCACCAGAAAGAGGTTGCTGAGAAAACCTCTGGGGTGTGGAACGGACTCCACAATTTCCCCTTTGTCGAGAAGAGAGGAGACCTCTCGGTCGACCAGAACGGCGTCGGAGGCCGAGAAGGAAAGAGGACGTGGTGGAAGAGGTTGTGAAGTATCCCCGTGAAACTCTATATGAAAACCCTGGAAGGTCTGCAGCACTCGGGCGTCTCCGGGAAAAAAAAGTCCAGGCCTGGAAAAAATGCGCCAGACGGCCCCCCACTTTTAGACGGGAAGAAGGGAGAACACTCACCGGACACGATGGAGGCTCCACTGCCTCGGCCGCCTCCTTTCCCACGACGTCCTCTGGTCGTGTAGAAATTGACGAATCTGGCCTGATCCTGCTATTGACCACCTCCGGAGCCTTGGCCCCTGCCCTGATTTGGCCGGCCGAACGAGCGGCCCCTACCTTGTCCGGCCCCCCTGAAAACACGTGGACGGAAAACTCTGCGAATCGAGGATTGGGCCTTGTTCAACAATGTGAAAGTATTCCCGAACTTGCCCAATTCCTTGATGAAGGGTTCCCAGAAAAGTCCTCTTTGGGCCACGGAGCCAGCCTCCGAATCGGCTAAATCCCCAAGTTTGGGGTCAACCTTGTAGAAAGCGCGCAGTTGGCATCTCCAAGGAAAACTACCACGCGTTGGGCCCAGGCGGAGAGGGTCTCTGGGGAAATAAGCGATCCTGACTGTTTAGCCTCCTCGGCCATGTCCAGGATCTTAGTAATGGGGCCGAGGATATCGAGGAGCTTGTCCTAACAAGCCCACCAGGACCTATCGATGCCCCTCTTGGGGTCTTTAACAAACTTTTGGATAAAGGTGGCCATGCGCGGGTCAATCTCTGGTGTAGCCGCCACCTTTCCCTCCAAAGTAGGACGGGGGCACTCTGCCCGCAGAAAGCTCCTGGCTGTGGCCTCTAACGGCCGGCGGATCCTGCTGGCTACATACTGGGCTACTTTGTCAGAGTGGGCCCAGTCCGAGGACCGGGGATGCAGGGCATCATCGGGGCCGAGCATGTCTGAGCAGAGGTTCTGCGGGTCAGAAGGTGGGTCAGGGCGGGCGGGACGCCAGGGACGGGAAGGCCCAGGTTCGTCGTCTGCATCCCCTTTATCGCTGTCCCCCGGGGGGGTTGAAGGCCCCTGTACATGCTTGCTCGCCAAATACGCCTGCTTAAGGCGGGCGAAAGCATCCAAATCCACCCCAGAGTCCCTAGGACGCTTAACAAGTGGGACTTGGGAATCGGCGGGAATAACACTGTCGCCGGGCGCAGGAGCAGGGAGGGTCTGAGAAGCCTTGGTCAATTGAGCGCAAGCTTGCTCTATACGACGAGACAGGCGATCCTCTAAAGGAGCCATGGCCTGCTCCACTGCCCTGTAGATGGAATCGTCCACCACGCTATCAAAATCATCATCCCACTGAAGGGACGTGAGGGGGTCCTCCCCCCACTGGTCATCCTGGTAGGGCTCCTCCTGATATTCTTCCATTAGGCCAGGAAGCAGAGCGCCACCCAGGTAAGTGGGTAATTGGTGAGGGGTAGCCTCAACTATGTAGGAAAGGGCTGGGTGTCCGCCTAATATGGGGCGAGCTATGCCCACGTGAATACTGGGCAAAAACCCTGGGACAAACAGCCCTGGTGCAGTAGGTTAAAGGGCGGCCTACCAGAAAGAAACTGTCCGACTACAGACCCCAACAGGAGCGTTATAGACAAGGCCTAAAGGTACAGGCCCCCCCAAGCAGTGTAAAAACACTAACAGCAACACTGCCTAATGGCAGGTACAGACTCTCCTTTACAACGCGAGCGTTCGCGGGGGCGTAAAATTAGCAAATTGATGCCTGAAAGGCAGTTATACGGCCCACAAAGGGCGTGCTGGCAGGCTAGGCTCCAACGATCGTCCGCGTCTCCGTTGAGCGATGCGCGGAATGCCGGAGAGGTGGACGAACGAGAGGACGCGTCTATGCGCCCTCTAGCGGTGGGAGGAAGACACCGCGAGCCTGCACCACAGACGAAACGGCCGTTAGGGAGTGAAACGCTCCCACAGCCGAGCGAGGGACCGCAGAAACGGGAAAAACTGCCAATCAACAGCAAATGCCTGAAACAACACGAAACGCGCCTCGCGCACACCAAGAACAGAAGGCAGGCCCACAACAGGCCATCACCCAACGCGCTATGCGACCATTACAAGAACCCAGTGAGGGAAAACCTCAGAACGGTAAGCACAAAGCAAAATATGTAAACCACACAGCGCGCAGCACCGCCAGTGAGAAGAAACACATAAATCACTGTATAGAATTACACAGCATAAATGAGGGAAACAAAACGACACTTGGCTTTGGCTGCAGCAGCGAAGAAAGAGGGAGAGTGAAGAGGGACAGAGGACTACATACTCCTGGGGGCCCTGTGATTGGTGCATTGCAAGAGGACTCTCTATCCTGGGACTCTCTATTGTTTCATTCCTATTCCCTTTGGTTCATGGGAATAGTAGTTTGTTATCTTTGAATGGCTACTGTGAATAAAGCGTAGAAAGTATAGCATAAGCCTCGCCTCTGGTCCTGACATAGAATTTAATTTGGGGTGGGACGAAGGCCACTTACTCAAAAGACAAGCATGCCTTGCACCAGCGCTGGGTGGATTGAAAGTTCGATACTTAATGCACTCAAAAATTGCAGCGCAACTCCAATATATTGTAGAGCAGCACAGACCAACATCAGAGAAGTACAAGTGTTTAATAGACTGATCTATTGCAGACATCCATATTTTTAAGGTTCCACGACTAGCTAAGGAGCATAGACCTTGGGGAGCATACTCTCTCCTGGTAATCAGAGCTACATTAGAAGCCTGGGACAGGGTGGTTCTCCCGAGTGATCATACGTCTATACCCTCTCTGCTGATACCTATGAGAAGTATGGGTTACTGATTGTGGGAGCTGGAACCCTTACTAAAGCAGCAACGGCGATCCTTTTCAGGGTGGGGCCCAAGCAAACCACTCAAATTAACTTGTGCTCAACCCTCTGATACCTTGGTACAGAGCAGTCAGGCTTCACTTAGAGAAATTGTATAAAGTATTTATGCAACTCTTCAAATAGTAATAAAGGAAAAACACCACACAAGAAAAATCCCATCCCAACTTAGAAAAGTAGGGCAGGATTTAATAAATAAAACAAGACTAAAACGACACATCCAATGAGTAGAACTGGAGATATGCAAGCATAAAGATTTCAGTGAAAATAGTGCCAATGAGCACAAAGCATCTGCTGTGGATATCTGGTCACGCCGGACCGGGACAAAATCACAAGTTCAGGCATACTGCGATGGAGCGCGGGCCGTCTGCAGGGACCCAGTTAGGCCCGCTGGACAAGATGACCTTAAATCCTGACTGCGGTGTGTTGCGATGTCCTGCCTCAAAGATGTGTCGCGCAGCTGAGGTGATGCATTGGTTATGAGGAGCAGCGATGCAAGAAGCTGCGTCGCCGTTGAGTCAGCTGTCGATAAGAGACATGTGATGCGAGGGCCTGCGTTGGGACGGCATCACACAGCAGCGAATCCGATGTGGACTGCAAGGTTGATGCATAGTCCGTACGCTGGGAGAATCCTCAGAACAGAGGCGACGCGTCAGTTCTGCTTAGGGTTGTGCCGTGCGGCAGAGGAGATGTATCAGTTCTGTTGCACCCACAGATGGGCTAGCAGGGCACCTTCAGGCTCACTTCCAAGGGTCCAGGACTAGAGTGGCACCACTTGGCTGGGTAGGACTCCCTGATGGCAAAGTCCAGATGCTGGGTTCAAAGTTATTGGGAGCCTTCAATCCCTGGGGCTCTAGTCAGGATGCTAGCCAACTAGCCCTTGGAGTCAGTCCTGGGTTTAACATATGCAGGCTCAGTCCTCCCCCCACATGCAAGAGGGTAATGGGTCAGCATAACAGGGTAACAGTCTTTCAGAATAGCAGTCCAGCAGAGTGGCAGCTTTTTCATCAGCACCGCAACCCTTCTTGGCCACAGTTCCAGAGGTGTCCTGAAGAGGTCCAATATTTATGCATGGTGCCTCCTTTGAAGTGGGAGAAACGCATAGGTTTCCTGACTCCCCTGGCTTCAGACTAACTACAGGGGATATGCATCTGTTTGTGTGGAGGCAGGACATAGCCTAGTCAAGTGAAAGTAGGGCTTGTGCCCATCTCTGCCGTCCCATCGTGCCAGTAAGGTCTATCCAGGCACCTAGGCTGTGTAGGAGGAATACACAAAGCCCAGCTGTCCGCTATTCCCAGTTATGTGACTCAGGGACAGGCTGCAGGCTTTAAATGTCTACGACAGAAAAATGCCAACTTTCATGCAGAAGTGTACCTGGTTTACTAAATTATTATTATACTTTATTTGGATATAAAAAAAATATCCTTAAAAGAACTCCTTATAAATACAGCAGCGATACACATTATAAAAGAACCATAACATAAGAACACTAATTCTTAAAATTTCAAATTACATTAAAAGAACTACACTGGTGAATTATTGATAAAAGAGCAAGATATGCTGATAACAATATCAATGACAATTAAAATACATTTGATTTCAGGTACTAACAATCAGCCGTAACTGCAATCCAATGTTTCATAGAGTAGTAGCAGGATATACAGGAGAGCAGTCAAATAAGATCAATTTTAGCAGCATTAAAACGATTACAATGTAGTAAGGGATAGCTCCTAAAAGGGGGCATGATGACAAACCCTTCCCATTACAGCCCAAGGGTGCGGTATGCATGTCGTATAAAGATTGTAAAAGCAATATTTAGAGCTGTATTTTCTGGCATTATTGCTGCAATAATTGCTTGTCTGCACGACCGGATTCCCAACCTGTTCCACTCAGTTTTCAATTTACGTCTACGTAGTGACATAAAAGTGGGACAAAGGCATACTATGTGAACCAAGGTTTCAGGGGTCGTGCCGCACCCTCTGCACATTACATCCTCTGACAAACGGCGCCAGGCGGGCATGTCCTTTAAAAATTGCCAATCACCCAGTCTGACGGCCATAAAGCTAAGTTTTAGGTGCCAGGAGTAAGTGCAGGATAAGTAGGAGGCAGGGGATAACCAACCATACGAGCTCATTGTAGCCCATGCGTGTCTGCGTTTGGCAAAGTGGGCTTTATCAGTAATCAGGGACCTTATCCGAATACATTTCTTAATGCTAGTTTTAAATGCTAACCTACTAGGGTTAAGGTCCCATAGGGCGCACGCAGACAGTTCTTGGATCGAATCCTTAAAGAAACGGCTATAGGAGCCGCATAGGTTTTTCTGGGAAATGTTGGCCAAATTAAGACTCTAATGAGCCTGTATTTGCTTGTCTCAGTTTATGGCACAGATTTAAATATGGTCCCGAGCCAGTGATTTCATAGTTTAGTATGCCCAATTCAAGTCTAATCTGAGCAGCAGAGGCAGTTTTGGGCAGATGAAGAGTTTTTTTTATAGATTTTGGTCACATGTTGGTTAAAAGAGGAGTTTAGTTTCCCACTAAAAATCTCAACCCCGTATGTCAGTACCGGCCCAATTTTTGCTCTCATATCTTCCAGTAGTGGAGATAGACTTGGGCCGGACAAAGATCTTGAAAGTTTGCAAAAATTCACCTGTAGATTCATGGCTTTTACTGAAATGGCCTTGCGCTGTTTATTGAAGTTTCCCCTGGAGTCAAAATTGACCCCTAGATATTTATATGCATTGCCTATTGTAAGACTCATGTTATTATACAGCCATCCACCTCCGCGGTAACATTTTCTACCAAAGATAACCACTTGGGTTTTCTTTAGATTAACCTCTAGACTATTTGTGGTGGTATATGTGTCTAGTTTATTTAGTAGCCTTTGAAGCCCTACCCGTGTCAGACTGAAAAGGACCAGGTCATCAGCATATAAAAGATTACTTATTGATACACCTCCCATCTTGGGAGGGTGGCTGTTTGTTTCTTCAAGGGAAGAAGGCAGGTCTGCTATGAACAAATTAAAAAGGAGGAGGGCCAGCACACATCCCTGTTTAACTCCTCTAGATGTCATAATTTTCCGAGAGAGATGTGTGCCGGTCCCCAACTTCACTTGCACCCATGTGCCCGAGTGCAATTGGATGATAGAGTCCAAAAGTTTGGCTGGGATCCCCCATTTTTTCAATTTTGGCCAGAGGGCAGCCCTTGGTACCCGATCGAATGCGGCTTTAAAATCTACAAAGCAGCAAAAGACCACCCTAGAAGTAACTAATGCTTTGTCAACGATTATGGACAGTGTCAGTAAGTTAGTCATAGTGCCGGAGTTAGCGGAAAAGCCGGTTTGATTCATTGGAATCAACTTGTTCTGCTCAGTCCAAGACCTCAGTTCTTCCAGTAGGATTCCAGCATAAAACTTGGCCTCGAGGTCTAGTAGGGCAATTAATCTATAGTTGTTTGGCGAGGCATGAGAGCCTGACTTATAGATCGGGTGGATTATTGCCCCTCGCCATGAATCCGGTATAGTTGAACTTGTCCACACGAAGTTGAAAAGATTAGTTAGGTATCTTGACCATTGGTCAATGTTTGATTTAAACAAGGGCTGTGGGAGGCCGTTTGGACCCGGAGCGCCGTCTGTTCTTGCTTTTGATAGAACTTTGGTAACCATTTCTAGGCTGACCTGAAGATGTTCACTGCGTGGGTCCAAACAGTCCATGGGCTTGCTCCAGATCAAATGTGAGTTTGTTAATGTTGGGTTAGAAGCACATGAGTATTCTCTAAGACCTCAGAGGCCCTAAAATGGTCTGTCAGATAGGCGAACCAATCATCTTCTGCAATGTTTGCTGACCCAAATCTAGAAAAGCTGGAGTTTTGGCGGTTGATTAATGCCCAGAATCTTCTAGAGTTAGAGTTTTTGCTCTCCCATAGAAGTTTACACCAAAATTGACCTAGATGGCGCCTTTTATCAATTTGTATAGCCTCCCTAAATAATTTTTGGTTAGTTTTATACCCTTTCAAGTACTCGTTGTTACCTGGGGAAGTCTTGAGGATCCGCAGAGCTTTGTCTCTGGAGTTCTTCAATACCCTGGTTCGGCTGGAAATTGAAAACTGGCGGCTAGTGAGAGCCTTGTAAGCTTGTGGTTTAGATGGAAAAAGACTTATCAATTGGGAACAGAAGGACGACCACTCGCCGGTGGGGGAAACCATTGCAACCGGGCTTCCTGTTATGCTTTCATGCTTCCATGATGTTTGAGCTGATATCGTCAGTCCACCTTAGCCGTTTTAGGTTTTCTGTGTAAATTCCTGTGCATGTTGTTGGAGCAAGTTTATGGCACTCGGGATGTGTGTTAAGGGAAACCACTTGTGGTCGGTGATCACTTTCTGATCGAGGGAGAATGCTGTAGTTACCCAAGTGGAGAAACCGCGCTGAATTACAGATGGTGTAGTCTAGGTAGGAGCACTTACGCCCATTAGTCCAGGACCAGTTAGGAGGGGTATCGTCTGTGGATCTGCCATTCATTACCAGAAAGCCTATGCTGTAAAATTGCAGCACACAAAGCTGACCAAGGCCACAGTACACTTGATTTATGGGTTTGGACTGTGTCATATCTTCCGTAGTTATGGATGCCAAAAGCCCTTCGTAATTAATGGGTTTACCCTGGAAGAGGTTAGTATTAAAAGCTCCGGTCATAATATAATCTGAATGGGGGTAATCCACCACCAAGTCGCACACGATTTTCATTAAGCGTGTTAAATGGGCCTTTTTTGAACGAGTACTGGGATTTATGTACACGTTCAGGAGCAAAAGGGATCGCTGTTTATTCCATGCGATTATTTTGACTCCGAGTAACCAGTCTTCGTCAAAGTTCAATGGCTCAATCGGACCTTTTAAGTTGTTTGAGACATAGATCGACAGACCACCTTTGGGGTGGCCGTAGAGACTTGTTCTAATTGCCGGTTTCCAGAATTCAGTGAAACCTATAACTGGGCTGATTCGGTAGGCCCAGGTTTCCTGGAGGGCTATTAGATCATGACCAAATATAAAGGAGTGCGTCTCCAAGTTGGTAATTTTCTGAGAGAGACCACTGATGTTCCATGAACATAGAGTAAACCGTGACTGTGACTGGGGGATCGGGGGAATTATAAGAGGAGATAGATGGCATCTTGGTTGGCCATGAGCCTTGCATGATTGAACTACACGGTGATCGTCACATGGTCAATCTGATGTATTGCGAGACAGGGCGGCTGGTAGCCAACCCCAGTCTGAGTTTTTTACGGAGTTCGGTATTCAATGGACTCGATATCATCCGAAGTCAAAGCCTCAAAACCAGGAACTCCCTTTACTAATTTAATTATATTTGACCTATTAAGTATGTCCTGCCGACCTTTAGAATTGTATTCGGGGGCTAGGAGGATTTTAAAATGCGGTGAATCGTTTTTAGCGATGTCGGAATTCCGGCTTAAGTTGGGCTGAATGGTTTTGACAGTTGTAAGGTCTGAGTGTGCACCCTGTTGGGATTGAAGAAAGTCCTGTGAGCTTTGCCTGAGTAACTGTGAATCGTTCAATAAAATTGGTGTATTGTTGGAATTTATGATATGGAAATTGGATCTGTGCCGAGATGGACTTAACGGCACTGCTAATTGGGGTTGAAGAGTTATGGCTGATGTCCTTATTGTAATTAAATCATTGGATTTGCCTCTTGATTTGATTATGTCCGGGTGGGACTCTAGTGCCCCACTTTCGGCTGATGAGGGACTTTGCTCGGGACTACTCACAGGGATCCGTTGATTGGCCATTGGGGGTAAGTCTACCATATAGGGGCTTTGAGAAGAATTTAATGGCGTTTCAGAAGGTTGTGGGGCGCTTAAGGTGTTTTTATTGGTGGCAGTTGAAAACATCGGGAATAGTTTAGGATGATCGACTATTGTACTAAGTCTTGTTTTATTCCTTTGTTTTCGCTGACGTTTGCGCTCTCTCTTACTGCAGGGCAACGAGGGGAGTTGGTGTGTTTCTGAAGGAATTGGAGCCACGGCATCAGGGTTACTACTAGTCCCTGCTACATTGTTGTCAATAAAAATGGGGAGCCCGTTTGTTGTCTGTGGACTTGTGACCACTTATACAAACGGAGTCTCCGGACATGGGGTGGCTTGGACTTGATGTGAGACAACTTGATGGACGGTCTGTGTCGTAGAGGGTTTACATTCCCCTCTAGTTTGGGAACCAGTAATCGTTGGTAGCTGAATATTCACCAATTCTGAATTGGAATCGTTCGGGTAGGTTGATCTGGATGTGGCGATGTGCCACCACCCTTCAACGACTTTACTTCGTTTAAAACACTAGTTAAAAAAACTGGGAGCGAAGAAAGGGAATCAATAATGGGCGAGCAACTGCATAAATTACACAGAGCCGATACACCGCTGTGTATTAGACAATGTGGGGAGCCAGGAACGTTCTGGCACATAATATGGCAATGCGTAGCAATCCAGAGCTACTGGAAAGCAATAGTGCGCACAATCGCGCAGGTCACTGGTATAACACTGGTTCCTGAACCAAAGGGATGTATATTAAACGTTTGGGAGGGCGTGGACCTTAATCAGACGGTGCAAACATGGGTAACACTAGGGATGGCCTTAGCAAAAAGAGATATTGCGCAGCAGTGGGGGGCCCGACAAGTCCCGACACGCCGAAAGTGGTGCAATGGAATGGACGAACTCATGGTGACCGAAAAATCGGTCTACATACACAGAGGTTGCCCCCAAAAATGGAATAAGATATGGGGAAAATGGAATTAATATCGGGGTAACATCTGTGAGCCCCCACAGGCAGAAGCCCCATCGGATAATTCAGACTAGCCGGGGTGTGTATAAAGAGTGCTGATGGAAGGTGGTATGATGTGGTTACAGGGGCGGGTGCACAGGGAAAGGGGATACTGAAAGGGGTCATTATTGTACGGCACAGGCTGATAAAAGAAGGATGTAAAACGCACTGCATAAAACGATATGGTATGGTAGAAATGGTTGGAAATGAAAATGTTAATAAAAAGAGTTTAAAAATAAAAATAATGGCGAGCAGCAACAAACTGACTGGACCAGTTTTGTGGATGCTTGCGCACTCATTATTAAGTTGTTCAGTTTGTCCATCTTACTATCAATCCCTGCTGTAAACAATGCTAGAGTGTTCAATAAGTCCACCTGGATGTCTAATTTATCGGAGTGATGATTTAGGGCCATGACTGTGGATTGAAAAGTCTGAAGTAATTGAGGCCAAATGCTCGTGGTTATGAAAGCGTCATGGTCTGGGTCAGTTTTCAATCTAGAGTTGGGTGAATCTTTGAGTGAGTTGTGAGAGGTCTTAGAGGAAAGAGACAGATCCACTAACCATTGGACATTTGATTCTGTACTTTGTACGACCTTTGGATAAGCTGTTGGTACTGCTGGAGATAAGGATGGGCACTGTTGAGGCTTAATTGGCTCTGAGGACCCCTCTAAGAAACTTTTAACCTGTAATGGGCAGAGGCTGGGTGTGTCAAAATTGGAATCTAAGTCTTTTTGACCGTGGATTTGTGGGAAGATTAGATAAGAGTGAGGCGCAATGGAGGCCACCTCAAACTCCTGGGGGTTATGTGATGACATAGCCATGAGGTTCTCTGATTTAGATACTTGCGGTGCATGGAGGCTTAAATTATGGGTCGAGCTCCTGGAGGGTTGCTGATTCCGACAAAACTCTTGATTAACCATGTCGAGAAGAGGGGAAAGCTGACATGGTAGGAGTTAGTGAGGACTTAGAGCTGGTTTTTGGGGTGCGATCACTACCCTCTCTGAAACAGTTTCCCGAATGTCAGGAGCTGGCCCAAAAATGAAAACGTCCAGAATGTGGACCGGAGTGTTGGATGGTATTGGAGACATGAGGCAATTGTATATTTGTCTCAGTGGGTTGATTAAGATCGCAAGACGTAATTGCCTCAGGGGCTTTTTTAAAGTAGTCCAGAAGCGAAAAGGATTTTGAGGTGGTCACAGAAGTTGTATGAGAAGGTAGCATGCTGCTGTTGTTCGTGTGTTGCCGTCCGTTTGGTAGGTGGTTGGGGGCCTTCAATAGGGTCATGTGATCCTGTGGTGTCGCCGGGTTGGTTGAAGCACACTCCACGACTGCAGCCAACCGTTTTGATTTCTTTTGTTTTAAAGTGGGAGGTGCTTTTCTCATATTTTCTGATCTCATCGCTTCTGTTGTTGTGCGAGACTATTAGAATCTGTAAATTAATCGTCTAGCTCGCTTAAGCCCTTTGTCGGACACACCCTTAACTGCCAACTGTGCCAGCCGGGCTTGGGTGTGTTTTACAGAAGCGAATGGAAGCGTAAAAGACCAGTTGCTTCCAGGTCGAAGTTGCTGGACTTTGCCCAACCTTGACCAAGGCGAACAGGGCAAACTCAGCTGGCTATAGCAGTATGCGGAGGCATACGCAAGGGCACCCCCCCGCTCTCTTGATCCCTGCACAACCGCTTGCAGTTCCCGTCCCGCGGCCTCCCTTCAACTGATCCCCACTGCACCAAGGGGAACGCCTGAGATCCCTGCTGGACTCCCAACTCCCGCCAGAACGCCGCGTCACAACTGTCCGGCAGTCAAGACTAGATATAATCGCCGGTAAGGTCGCAGCACTGCGGCGTGGGGAGGGGGAACTGAGCCAGCAGTCACGGGCCAGATTCCCTCTGGGCAGTAGGGTCAGCAATGGTGGCGACGGGCAGGGGGGTTGGAGGGGGAGGGGGGAGCAGAACCAGGGCTGGCAGAGCTAACAGAACTAACAGACTGGCAAGCGGCTAGGCAGCCTAGGCAAGTGACTGGTTAGTTGACTAGCCAGAGAGGGAGGAGACCTGAGCAAAGACCTAGTGGGGGCGAGAATCGGGAAGGCCGAGACCGAAAGTGGGATAAGAGACCAAAGCCAGCGGGAGCCAGCGGGCGAGAACCAGAGGTGGAAATACACCGGGCGTGGGGGCGGTGGAAAAGGGCCAGAACGGCAGGAGCACAGAGCGACGAGGGGGTAGATGAGCTTTCCGTGGCTATTGCACGGAATCCCGTGCCAGATCACTGCCAGATCTGTGCCTCTTGCCACTAGCACAAACACAAGCATGCGTCGATGCCAAGAGACCGTAACCCAATTACCTTGGGCCTCCGGCTCTCAATGGCTTGAGATTAACGCTCCCCAGTGCTCCCCGGGTCAACTTACTTGAATTTTGCTCTACCGAGGGCACAGCCTTCACAGCAGTTGCAATCTCTGCCTGTCCGCCCTCACCACCGCCACAGCCGCAGCCGGTCTCGCCCACAAGTACTGGGTCTCTATAGTCACCGCTCTCGGTCTCTGCACGCCGCTGCCACCGCCGGCAACCGACACTACTCGCTTCGCTCGGCTCCGCCCACGAGGCTCGTCAACGCTCGAGAGTCGTCTGACGCTCGCCTTGTTCTGAGCTCCACCTCCATGGAACGTGGCCACAATTCCATGTACCTGGTTTGTCAGCAAGGTATTTTGAGTTGCTGTGCCTCAGTATGGCTATAGCCATTTCAGTCATTGCATGCTGTAGCACCATGTGGGTTGCTCAATGGGTCTGAATATGTGCGTAAATGGTTTTAAACTTTTTTCATTCTTATTTGTGGTTGGGTGTTTTATAGCACTTGGTTGCAGATTTTTTAACACATGCGTTCTATATAAGGATCACCTTAACTACCATGTCTTTGATGATGGATTGCTGACAAGCGATGCATATCATGACGTAGTGCTATTTTGTTGTTTCATTGAGTGTTTTTGGTTTTTGTGTCAGCACTTATGTGCTCTACTCCTTCGCAACACTGGGTTCTAAGGATGGTCTAGAGAAGTGGTTCCCAAACTGGGGTCCGCGGACCCCCAGGGGTCCGTGACACATTCCTAGGGGGTCCACAGGCAGCAGTTTTAAAAGCACTGAAAAGTTCTGTGTATAATCAGCAGTTTTTGGGCAGCAATACAAGTGTCAAGATAACTTGGGTGATTAATGTACCTGCTGTAGAGAGATGGAGGTTTTGTCCAGTGGCAGCGTTGACTCATCTTAGGAACTGCTGGTGGTTAATATGCCTACTGTAAAGAATGTCTATCACACATTTTTTAAAAAGCTGCATTTTGTTTTGTGCATAGCTCATTGGGTTCCTGCTTTTGCCACAGAGATTCTTTTGTTATTGTGCAGTTCACAAATTCCAATCGTAGTCTAGCACAGTGAGCTATGAACTGCCATCAAAGAGCTGCATTCAAACTGCATGGTACAAGTTAGTAAGTTATGTTTTTTCCCAGTCTTTCATTATCCCGATGCTGCTAAAAAGGTTTGTTTGGGTAGAAATAAATCATTATTAAAGTCAGTGCTAACCCTGGGTTATGTTCTGAATCCTGAGTATGTGCTTCTCCAGACCAAGCACTCTTAAAAAATGCCTACTAGTATTGATGACATGTGAATCCTACACCTTGTAGTCCCCTTTGCCTTATGTAACATTTTCTATTCACTGATTTACAAGCAATCAATCATTTGTAGAGCGCACTACTCACCCGTGATGGTCTCAAGGCGCTGAGGGGAGAGGAGGGGGTGCAGCTACTGCTCGAACAGCCAGGTTTTGAGTCATCTCCTGAAGGTCAGCAGGTCCTGAGTCTGCCGCAGGTTGGTGGGGAGGGTGTTCCATGTCTTGGCGGCGAGGTAGGAGAAAATCTGCCGCCGGTGGTCGACCTGTGGATGCGCGGGATGTTGGCGAGGGCACGGTCAGAGGAGCGAAGCTGGCGGTTCGGGGTGTAGAAGGTGAGACGGTTGTTGAGGTATACTGGTCCGGTGTCGTGGAGTGCTTTGTGTGCGTGGGTGAGGAGCTTGAAGGTGATCCTCTTGTTGATTGGGAGCCAGTGCAGGTCTCAGGTGAGCTGTGATGTGGGGCGGCAGGGGATGTCGAGGACAAGTTATGCGGAGGCGTTCTGTATGCGTTGTAGTCTTTTCTGAAGTTTGGCCGTGGTTCCAGCATAGAGGGCGTTGCCGTAGTCCAGTCTACTGCTGACGAGGGCCTGTGTGACTGTCCTCCTGGTTTTGGAGGGGATCCATCTGTAGATCTTGCGAAGCAGGAGGAGGAGACGGCGTTGACTTGCTGGGTCATTGAGAGTGATGAGTTCAGGATGAACCCCAGGTGGCATGCGTGGTCAGAGTATCGGTGCGGCTCCCAGTGAAGTCGGCCACAAGGAGTCCTCCCGGGCAGAGGGGGTGGAGCAGAGGATGAGGACCTCGGTCTTGTCAGAGTTCAGTTTCAGGCGGCTGTTCATCACCCATTCGGCGACTGCCTTCATTTCTTCATGGAGGTTGGTTTTGGCGGTGGCAGGGTCCTTGGTGAGGGAGAGGATCAGCTGGGTGTCGTCAGCGTAAGAGATGATGTTGAGGTTGTGTGATCGGACGATGTTGGAGAGCGGTGCCATGTAGACGTATATGATTCCTTGTCTCTAAGTGTGTGATGTAAAAGTGCTCTGACACCTATAGTGGTATGAGAGGTGCTATAAAACAAATTAAATACATGTGACAGAGGGTCAATGGAGAGATGAGAGGCACTGTTGGAAGGTAGTAGTGAGGGAATCATTGAAGATTGTCAATCACTGAAGATTGACAAAATATTGTTGTATCCTGGTGCATAGTAAGGTCATTGTTTACTATGCTTTAAAAGCTAATACAATTTAATATATAATGACAAATGTGTTGTAATATGCACCATTTTCCCACATATTTTCGTGGGGGAGAGCTCACCGAAGCCCCCTTTATAGTGGTCAGGCTCGCTCGCTGCACTTGGTGTGCGCTGTACGGGGACTGGTCTGACAACATTAGCCAGAGCAGCATTAGGTTTCCAGTCCAGCTTTGGCAGGAGCCTCGGGCTGCAAAATAAAACCAAGCAATGAAAAGTTAATTGCAAGATACAGCACCAACCTTCCCATTAGGATTTTTCAATTTTTGAAATATTTTTTAATGTAAAAATACTAAACTTTATAGTAATTCAAGTCTAGTCTTTGTTTGATGTGCACACGTGTGTGTTTGTTTTCTTCGAATTACAGTTTTGTTTGAGATTTAAATCATACAAATTGCTTGGGGGTCCCCGGGTTCCAGTAGTGACTCAATGGGGGTCCTCAGGAGTGAAGTTTGGGAACCACTGGTCTAGAGAACCTGATGTGAAATTTTGAGGCCGAAACGTCAACAATATGTCCTCTCTAACAACATACATGACACCGCATGGTGCTTTGTCCTTCATTCAAAGTTTAAATATGATGATTTGTTTCTCATGGACTTGGGTGTCTTGGACCCATGTGGTTATGAGGATTCTCGCTTTTCCTTAGATCCCCAAACCTAATGAATGTGAATATAGGGATCATAAGGTAGTGTCAGTGTTGGTTTGTTGATGTAGTGCTATATCAAAAATGTTATTTGTACTGTAAACATGTATATTGGATATGATGTGTTGTTTATTCAATGTTTATAAATTCATTTGTGTTCACATCAGTACGTCATTGCTTTTATACAGGAGCGTTTTGTTGATGTCATTGGATCATTTTCTTGACCAGTACAAGATTAAGTTGACTAGAGATAATTCTTCCAGAAACATATTTTTGTAGATATTTCCCAGTTCTATGGGGGGGTGAAACTGTGTTGCCCTGTCTTAATATAAACTTTCTAAAAGTGGCATTTTCAAAATTGTAACTTAAAATCTGACTTCACTGTAAGAGAGGATTTTTCATTAAAATTTCAAAGACAGCAAACATGAGCTAGTTACCTGTTCCCATTTGGAAGTTACACTTATAAAATGTATAATGGTAACTTCAATGCCATCCTAGAGAGGTAGTCCTTGCAGTAGTGAATAACGGATTTAAGAGTTTTTTACTACTAAGACATGTAAAAGTACACGTCCTACTGTGTAAGACACAGCACCTTGCTGTCCAGGGCCAGCCCTAGGGGTGACTCGTATCTATTAAAAAGAAAGATTTGGGCCTGACAAACTGTATCTTTTGCTAGGTTGAATTGGTAGTTTAAAACTGCACACACAGGCTACAATGGCAGACCTAGACCTGAAGCATGTTTAAAGGGCTACTTAAGTGGGTCGCACAATCCGTGCTGCCGGCCAACTAGTAACATTTAATTTACAGGCCCTTGGCACAGTTAGTGTCACTTTACCAGGGACTTACAAGTAAGTTACATTGACCAATTGAATGTAAGCCAAATCTGCCATGTTTTAAGGAGAAAGCACAATCACTTAAGCAGTGGTAACAAACGCAGTTTCCTAAAAGCTAACAAAAAAAGGTTTGCAATACAGGAAGGTGAAGGCAAAATGTTTCGGGATGACCCTGCAGAAAAGGGCTCAGTCCAACAATACCCATACTTGGCAACCCAGAATTTTCTCTAGCCCACTGGTGTAACCGCTATATAGAATGACAAATTGCAAACTGGTGGGAGATTTCTGTGGTATGGAAGATCTCAAGGCATTTGACTAATTGAAGGAGGGATATGGCGTCCTGGAGAAAGAATTCCCGATGCTCCATGAGTCACCTGTAAACGGAAACCTGGTTTGATGAAAAATAGCTTGCGCCCAACTCTAGATGGCATGAGTGTGCACAGCATGGGAACTGCAAGCACTACAAGGTCCAAACTGATTCCTACAGGCAATGTTCCCTCTAATTTTTTTCCTCTGTGTGCGGCACTGTAAGGTCTTTGTGCACTGCAGCCAAGGCTATGTGCGCCAGGAACCAGGCCGCGCATGTGGGTGCAGCGTCTAAAGAAAGGGGCGCAGCCAACATTAACGTGAAAATGCCTATGGGGCGCTTTTACACAAAGTGTAATAAAAAGAAAGAAAGCTTTTGTAGCGCGGCCGCTGAAGTGAAAGTGGTTGCGCTGTGAATTAAATAAATAAATAAGCGTGGCTGCTAAAGTGAAAGCAGCCCACATTGTAAATTAAATAAATGAATAAGCGCAGCTGCTAAAGTGAAAGCGGACTGTGCCATAAATTAAATAATTAAACGCAGCCGCTATAGTTAAAACTCACCGCACTGGAAATGAAAAAATACATGAGTAAATTACGTGATATAAAAGGTGGCAGCGTGCTGCGACATTATGGGTGGAATAGGGAAGATCATTAAAGAAAACAGTGCTCACCCACTAGATAAAGCAGACCGTGTAACACGAGTAAAAAGACCAGTCGTTATGGGAGGATACAAATGCAGACAAGGTGGTACCAAGGAGGGACTACTAAGCCTATTCATGAATGAAAAGCAACGATTTCGAAAGGACAGTTACAGGAGCCAATTGAAAAGATGGGCGGGAAATGGGCAGAGCTTCTATGCCATACCTCAATACAGCATGCCTCGCACAGCAGCACATGCACTGCCCAGGCTTGACCTAAAAACAAACAGGCGCTTGGCCTAAAATGATAAGGCGCTGTGTGAAGAAAATGGGCACACGTGCCAGTTGAGCCCCCAGGGCACTGTATCTCATTTGACCCCCAGGTTCCTTTTAAAGGGTGGAGGAGTGTGGCCCCGCCTGCAACGACTCTCCCCCAACCTTTAGACCATACCATTGTTGCTACTTTTTAATTATCATAGGCAGTCAGGCACGCAAGTGCTGTTCTAGTGGCGAGTTTTGCAGTTTCAGGGTGGGGCAGGACTGATGCCAGCAGCAGGATCGGGTGATTTTTGAAGCTGGCTGACCAGTGTGCATGACAGATTGTCCGGCCGTCTTGCGACGGCCAGCTAGACATGCGCACTTCACAATGCACAGTTGGTGTTAACCTCCGGAGAATTGCAGGCACAGGGACCTAGGCTCAAAGGAGCGCTAGGTTAGCCTGCTCAAACCAATCCTGGGGCTTCTCTCATTCTGAGATCAGCTCCAGGATTGGTTAGGTTCACGTTGGCACGAAGTCAACGTGAACCACCATCCGTTTCTTTCCTACCCTGAGCGCGTGCGCTACACACCACCTGGGCCTTTGAGGAGAGCAGGGGAGCTGGGGTGAGGAGGAGAAGAAGGGATGGAGTCAGGAACTGAAATGGCGACTGCGGGCCGTGAGTGAGGCTGGGACCAGCTGAGGAGCCGGAAATCGCTGCACTCACAATGCTGCCAGTCTGACTCTGGCCTCTGTGTTGTTGGCGTCCTCGGGCTCCCACACTAAGCTAGAACTTCAAGAGAGGTAAGCGCTAATGACGAAACAGCTGTGCACTTGCTTTTATTCCGCTTTGAACTTATCTGAGGAAGGGGAGTGTTGCACAGGGGGGCTGTTGATGTCAATGCTTCAAGGTGTATGATCACTGTCTTTTCACATTAAGCAGTCGACTTGCCCCCGGGGCACATCCTCACTGAACAGCAGTTAACAAATAATTACGTTTTCCTTTTAATGAACTTCAATGTTTGCAATGCGAGTTTCTGTACCTTTGGGAATTGTTATTAGTGATCCCCACCTGTCAGAAAATCTGTTCTTCTTATCTAGCAGCCATCTCTGGAACATTCAGTTTCTTGTTTCCCAGTAAGGGACTCAAAGTCCCAGATTCCAATGCACAGGCGGCTCCAAAGCTAGGAATAGATGATGGTGTTAGATCGGGTCACTTGCCAGCTACTACCTCTGAGATTAATGGCAGCACTCTTTGTATTAAACTGGTGTGACCTCCTTGCAGACTAAAGCACATGCTCGCCGGCCTTTTACAAAAACGTGCTTTGATTGTTTGAGTACGGAATTAACTTTTCTTGGTGGTCCAGCTACATCAGTTTCATAAATCCTTTCTTAATACAAGCATCATTATAACAGATAAGATGTCACCTCACCTGGATCAAATACAGAAACACATGTGCTTTCAAGCTGTTCCACCTGTGGCTGCTATTTCAGTTATTCTAGTGCTACATTGCAATGGTCTTGGCGCTGCGTGCCAGTGGTCTTGGTGAGCGCCTCTCCATGGATAATTTTTGGCATCCTCACTTCACCTACTTTGTTTTAGATAGGGCATTTTTTTATTCATAAAGTTTTATACAGCGCGAACATGACCCAAGAGGGTCTCAGAGCGCTTTACAAGTGGTAAGGGGTAAGGAAGGAAGAAATCGCAAACCAACAACAAAATCAAGAGCGAAACAGGATGTGGTGGGTCCCAAAATGAGTCAAGATGCCCCCATAGGGACCAAGGCACGCACAAAATATACATGATCATAGAAGTCCAGTGTGGTGATTCAATCGACACTAAAAGAACATTCGATTATCTATAAAACATCAAGACATTCTCTGTTTTGTACATCAAAGATGTTTTCTGATAGCCAGAACAAAACTGTTTCATGTATCCTTTTCTAATTTAAACTATTTTAAAACCATAACTTGTACCTCCCAGAACCAAAAGATATGAATGAGCCAAATACAGATGTCTCTTGTTCTGGGGGTTTTAAGGAGCTATAAAGAATGTGGGCCTTGTGGATCTCCGATGTAGGGCTATTTATTTATTTGTACATATACCCAGCCCTGCCAAGTACCCCCATCAGGCCTGAGAGTAACACGTTTTAATGTGGTGGTGCGCATCACCGCACCGCACCAAAATGCGAAGTCACACATTTATAGCGCCTCATGAAGTTGCTGACAAAAGGAAGGGAGCTTCGCTATTAGGGTTCATTGAGCAAAGCACAGACCACGCGCTCCTGCGGCAGACCAATGTGTGAAAGACTGCACTACACTGTGCAGAGAAACTGCCCTGCTTGCTCTGCTCCATCGGGGTTTGTTTGTTTGAAATACATCTCAGCTGTTAGGAGGTGGTTCCGGTCGCTCCGGCCAGGCTGGGCTGAGATGTGCTCTCACTGACTGCAACACAGGGTACATTTGCCGCCAAAAGACAGAACGTAATTCATGAAGTGGGCGACGTGAGCGGGTGGAAGTTATGTTTGTAAGTTTAGTAGTTTTGAAGCCACCACTGCTCGCATCGCCGCCTGTGCCTCTGCTCTGCTGTGACCGGACCAAGCTCGGTTTGAGGAGTCATCAGTCCCAGCTACCTTTGGATTTTTCTCTAGTGCTTTGCAGACAGAACTATAGTCAGTCAGTCATATACTTTTATTCGATAAATTAATATCACAAAAAGACACAATTACAGTAATTAACATAAATAAACAATTAAAGGGTAAAAACAGATAAAGCACCATAAATTATTTTACTTATCATTATAGAAGGCATAAAAACAGGGACCTATGACACACTCCCCTCATATCCATACTAGGGTATACAATAAAAATTCCATACAGTCAATAATGAATAATAAATATTATACTTAAAGGGGCATATGCATCAACCAAACTAATACCGATTCCTTAATAGCGAAAAATAAGGAATCGCCATTAAGGAATCGGTATTTGGCATGCATCAACAGATTCGGTTAAATTTAGCGATTCCTTAAAAATCGCTAAATTTACCGATTCCTTAATAGCGGGGCACGCAAACGGCCCCACTAGCAAATAGCGAGTTCGGAAATACCGCTTTGGCTAATAGCGAGTTTGGTAATACCGAATTAGCAATTACCGAATCGGTAATAGCGAAATCGCAAATTGCCGCGTCGCTCCGGGAACAGGCTGATGACATCACCAACCAGGAAATACTGCTGCCCCACCCACATAGCCTCGACAGAGGAGCAGACAGGAGCTGGAAAGAAGGACAGGCTGTGCAGAGTGAGGCCACACAGATTCTGCCATTCACAGCACACATCCATCATGTCGCAGGAAGTGCCATCCAGCGCTGAATCTGCACGCAAGCGCAAGAAGAAGTTTTCAGACAGGGAGCTGGAGTACCTCATCGAGGGAGTGTCCAGCAAACACGACCGCCTCTTTGGCAAGCTGTCCCTCAAGGTGCCTGAGACCGAGAAGCGGCGCATCTGGCAGCGCATCCGTGAGAGGGTCAATGCGGTTGGCGTCACTAGCCGCAGCATCAACGACCTTAAAAAAAGGTGGTATGACCTCCGGAAGCGCGCAAAAGAGAGGATTGCTGAGAGGCTCCGGGAGGCAAGAAGGACTGGAGGCGGAACAAGCACTGCACCATCCAACACAGCCCTGGAGGACCTTGTGGAAGGGACGATAGAGCGGGAAGCCGTCGTGGGGGTGATCCAGATGGACACGTCCGGCGCAGCCACAAGTGCCCAAGGTAAGATGCATGCCTGTGCCACACCCAGCATAGCGTAAATCCATACCCATGCTCCCAGCCCAATCTCACTGTGTCTGCAGCTCTGGCACAGACAGTTCCACACATGACACTACTGCATCTTGGGAGTTGTAGTCTAGTCAGCCCAGAGTGCAGGTACAGGCGTAAATCCTCACACAACACATATTTTGTACATGGCTGTAGACTGTTCATTTGTTGGACCACAGAGGGACATTGATGGGTACAACACTATGTAGGTGTAATCATCCCACTAATCATGCACTGTTTCACACACAGATGCATCACCTGGGGACTCTGACGACAGCGACCAGCTGATCATATCTGAGACACCCGTGGAGTCAGACCAGGAGACTGCGCAGGATGCGCACGCACCGCCAACACCTGCCACCCCACCAGCACCACCTCCACCAGCGCCACAATCAACGGCACCAGCACCAGTGCCACAAGCCAAGGCACCTGCGCCACAAGCCAAGGCACCACCACCTGCGCCACAAGCAACGGCACCAGCAAGCCAGCCTGCAGCCAGTACAGCCACAATACCGCAGAGGCACAGGCACCAAGTTGCGCCCTTGCAGGAGATGGCAACCCCCCCCCCCCGCAATTGGCACCCACGCAGCGCACATCCACACCACCTGCTGCACCACATGGAGGCTCAAGACACGCACGGCGTCACAGGGCCCGTCGCAGTTCCGTCTCCTCAGCTGACCAGGATGTCCCAACAACCTCTGCAATTGAGGAGAGGATGCTGCGCACACAGAACCTGCAGGGAAGACATGTGGCTAGCATCAGCTGCAACATCGTGCGCCTAGCGAGGGAGATGCGCGCCATGACTGCAGCAGTCACCGACATGGGCTCCGCGGTCAGGGACATGGGCACGGCGGTCAGGGACCAGACCACTGCGGTTGCTGATGGCAATGCTCAGCTCAGGGAGGAGGTACGTGAGCTCACCCGTGCCATCAGGGAGGGCCATGAGTCCCAGAGGAGGAGTAACCGGCAGCTAATGTTGCGTTCTGCCGCCGCTACCAAGGCCATACAACGGCACAGCAACTGCACCGCTGTGTTGGCACGCCGCACAGTCTCCCTGCAGGTGGACCTTGGGCACTTCTGCGGTGATGTTGCCAAGTCACTGGGACACATCACCACTGCTGTGGAACAACTTCAGAGCAGCACATGCAGTGCTGCAGCATTGGGAGGGGATGACACCAGTGAGGCTGCCTCCAGTGTCAGCAGCGTGTCACTGGCAGAGGCCAGCACCAGGCGCCGAAGTTCGCGTGCCTCCACGGGGACAGGCCGTGGTGAGGGTTTGGATGCACCTGAGCGGAGGCTTGGTGTACGTGGCAAGCGCCACTAGAAATTTTGACATGCTGCAGGTCCATGGTGGAGCAACCATGGCCATCCAATGATTCTGTTTGCACAGGCCTGACTTTAAGGAACCTTTTATTTACATTTATGCAATCGGAGCATGATTCACAATGCTAGTTCTGTTGCACAATCCTCAGTGCTACTGTGCATTAAACAGTTGCACCCAACACCAACTTGTAATGTCTCATTTTACCCAGGGTCAAAAATGATTTTGCGTTATGTCTGTCCGCCTCCTATGGCCCTCTGCTGTGTTTGGGATGTGTGCCGGTCGTCGTTGGGCGGGTGGTTGGTCAGCCTGGGGGTCGTCATCCCTGTCCACCTCCATGGGTATCCCCCTTCTGGTGGCAATGTTGTGCAGCATTGCACATACAGCAATTATTCGACAGCATGTGTCTGGTTGGTATAGCATTGCGCCGCCAGTCTTGTGGAGGATACGGAAGCGGCTCTTGAGAATCCCAAAAGTCCGCTCTATCACATTCCTCGTGCTGATGTGTGCAGCGTTGTAGCGATGTTCCTGCGGGGTTGCTGGATTTAGGTATGGGGTTAGTATGTATTCCCGCAGGGCGTAAGCACTGTCACCTAGAAGATAGAAGCATAGACTTAGCATTGGTGATGTACATACATGTGTGGTGTTGGTGTGGGGAAGCGTAGTTCTACTTACCTAACAGGAGTCCCTCTCCAAATTCGCCATTGAGTAGTCGCCTGTGCATTCCACTGTTGCGGAAGATGTATGAGTCGTGTGTGCTCCCTGGGAATTGTGCCACTAGGTCCGTTATGATGTTGTTGGCATCGCACACAACCTGCACGTTGATCGAGTGGTATGACTTGCGGTTCCTGAAAAGGTACTCATTTGCTGACGGAGGGCATATGGGGATATGCGTGCAGTCGATGCATCCAATCACATGTGGAAATTGTGCCACCTGGTAGAATGCCTGTTTGGTGCGGTCCAACTGCTGTGGGGTTGTGGGGAAGCTGATGTGTCTGTGGAGCATTGTCAGCATGGCATCTAGGAATTTTTGGAAGAAGCGTGACAGTGCGCTTTGCGAAACACCTCCGGCAACCGCAATTACCCCCTGGAAACTCCCTGAGGCCAGTAGGTGCAGGCTGCATAGTACCTGAACGTGCGCAGGGATTGCATTTGTCCGGTGGGTCTGGTGCTGCAGTAATGGTTCCAGGTCTGCAATCAGGCGCATGATCATAGCGCGATTGAGGCGATATTTCTGGTACACCTCGTCCTCATTCTGGCCGAGCAGGGTTATGCGCAGTCTGAACACTCGCTCCTGGACCCTTCTCCTGCGCTGTCCTGCTGCATTGATCCGCATCCTCCTTGCAAGCACGTAGATGGCAGCCATTTTGGGGGAGCCAACAGGGTCTCCTGGGCCAAATTTAAGGGTTTAGTGATTGCCTCAATCATTTGCACATGTAGGGTTTTTTTTTTTTTCTTTTTTTTTTTGTGACTTTACCTCCAGGTTTTGATTCCCCTTATTTAGCTCTGGCAAAATAGCGATTTTTGGGATTTTCGTTATTAGCGAGTTTTGTTGCATTGGGGTGCGAATCGTTATTTGCTATTGGCAATTTCCGGGAGCTAATAGTGATTTCGGTAATTGCGAATTCGGTATTTAGCGATTCGGTAAATTAGCATTTTGGGTATTAGCGATTCGGTATGTTCGAGGTTATTTATTTAGCGATTCGTTATTTGCTCGGGTTTTGGGTTGATGCATTGGGATTGGGTGTTTTTCACACAATACCGGGAGCTATTACCGATTCGGTATTTTACCGACTGGATTTTGGCTTGATGCATAAGGGTGTATATTAGTTAAAAGGTCATAACCATATAATAAAATCAGAATAGAAACCACAGCATTGTACCAGGTCAAAGTACAGCATTCCCTGAACCCACTTTTTTGTTCATATTATTGATTCGAGCAGCTGCCACTAAGAAATTCGCGACATGGAAAATAGTCCGAACACTACTCAATAATTGTAAATGTATAAGTGCCGGTCTAACCTAAGCATACCCTATTTCCTTTAGCACCGGTAATAGATACCTTTTCCTAATGTCTGAGTAATACTTGCAGAGCATGACAAAATGCAAAGTATCTTGTGGTGACAAATTGTCACACTTGCAAGGCTCAGCATTATCCGGTACACCCCATTTGGGGAAATCTCCCAGAGAAAAATGAATTAAATTAAATCGAAATCTAATTAACAGAAAACGATGAAAAGGGCGTGTAACTAGCTTCAGGTAGAGTTCCAGACCTGGTAGACTCACTAACCCAAAGTGTAGTCTAACTAGAGGTTTTTTCAGCTTTAATTCCTCCCTTTCCGCTAATTGAAGGTTTACCATGGCAGTTTTTATCAAATCCATGTCTGCTTTCTTGATGGTATCCGGAGCCAAAAAAAAGCTCCGGCCGGCCGAGTTTTTTAAAAGTCGATTCAATGTATGCTAACCACGGGATTTTACTGGCCATATCTAGAGCCAGGCAATCTTTCAGGATCATATGGTTCAAAGTTATCTCTTCATTGAGCCAAGTCTTGAGCCAACATAATATCGGGGCCATTTTCACTTTATCTGATACATAATCCAACCCCATCTCCGCATGTATCGAAAAGGTAGGGGTTGACTGTGGCACAGATAATAAGGTTCTTAGAAATGTATTTTCCACCACTTGGATCTGATGGTCTTGTGAGACATACCCCCAGATCTCAGAACCATAATTAGCTATTGCAAGGCATTTTGCCTTGTAAACCTTTAAAATAGCTTCCATGGGTCTGGCTCCAAGACGTTTTGAGAAACCCATAAGGGCTGATGTGGATCTTGCAAATACATTTCTTTTAAGTTTCATTTGCGGACCCCAGGACCCCTTTTCATCAAATAAGAGACCTAGGTATGTAAAAACAGGGACCCTACTAACCTCATCTTTTCCACAAAAAAATGTCATTATATTTTTCTTTTTTCTTTGTTCCCCTACTATCATTACATGAGATGTTTGTGTGTTTATTTTTAAATCAAGTGATTCCATAAATTTGTCAAACTTCATTAACAATTTATTTAGACCGACTCCAGTACGGGCCAGTAAAACCGCATCGTCAGCATAAAGGAGAACTGGTATAGTTGTATCTCCTACTCTCGGAACATCTAACGAGGCTCCCTTCAGGGCAGGTTCTAATGCGTTAATATATAGTGTAAAAAGTAGGGGTGCCAAAATGCAGCCCTGCCTAACCCCTCTTTCTGATTTAAAATGCCTTGTGCATCTCCCGTCTTGGGTGACTCGTATAGAAGCAATCAAGCCACAGTGGAGGTCAGCAAGAAATTTAACTAAAGCACTGTCAATGCCCATATTAAGTAAAATTTGCCACAGCTTCGACCTATTTACTAGGTCGAAAGCTGTTGATAGATCCATAAATCGCAGGTAGAGGGAACCCTTTTTAGCAACAGTGTACTTACTAATAAGGAGCTGTAAATTAAGACATTGATTTAATGTGCTCCTTTTGGCTCTGAAGCCATATTGAGCGTTAGATAGGATCCCCCTTCCCTCAAAATGATCCGTCAACCTAGCTAAAATAACTCTGCCTAGTATCTTCACAGCAGAATCTATCAGGGAGATAGGCCTATAACAGGATGGGTCATCTCTTTGCCCTTTTTTGAAAACCGGAATTAATAATAGATTTTGACCAAGAGATGGGAATTATATTTGAGCCTGATGCGTTAAAAACGTTAGTCAGTACCCTTGCCCAGAATCTAGGGTGACTTTTATAGAGGTCCGCAGGGACCCCATCCGGACCTGGCGCCTTGTTTATCCTAGTCTCCGCTATTGCTTTAAATACTTCACTCTCCTGGAAGACCACTACTGACGCTAATTCTGAATTAGAGATATATTCTTGTGGGCTCTCAACCCCTTGACTACCATACATTTTCTCAAAGTGGGCAGTCCATTGATCATCTTGGATATTGCAATCAAGTCGTGAGTTATGTTCAACGGAAAAAAAAGGGTCATTGATAGTTTGCCAAAATTTCCCACTGTCCCTCAAGACCTCCTGGGACAAGAGTTTGACCCATGCCTCATCTTTGATCTGATTTTTTTCTCAACCAGATGGCCTGTTTATAAGACTTCCTTAACCCCCTAATTAGCTCCCTATTTCTGGGGCAATGTTTTAATGCTTTAAGAAGAGCAGAATGTGCCCTAGTACAGTCTTTGTCAAACCATCTTTTCCCCCTAATGGTAGTTGTGGGATGCATTTGCTTCGTCAGCTTGCTACTGATATGTTTACAGATAATGTCAAAAGCCTCTACAATCAGTATATTTGGTGCATCAATATCCAAGCAGATACTGACTTCCTTCTCTGTATTAGACAAAACCTCCCCCACGAAAATGTCAGGAATTACTTTCGACCATTTCAATCTCCTGCCTCGATCCGTGGGTATCACCTCTCGACTGATAGCCATATTCTTGTATACTGTAAAACTTAATTGGGCCCCCTGGGCCATTTCTAAAATTACAGGGTTATGATCACTAAAAACAGAAGACCCCACCTTATAAGAAACAACACTGCCTAGGACTGGGGCAGTCATAAAAATATAGTCTATGATTGTACCTGTGTCTGTACCTTTAAAGGTAGCTACCCTAGGGCCTCCCACAATACATCCCGATTCATAAAGATTTGTGGTAGCCAAAAGTTTCTCAAGGGTCTCCCCTTGCATAGTGTGTTCAAAATGTACAGGAGCAGAATATGGGGGACCATCTGAATTGTCAAAGACACAATTTTGTCCACATGGGTGAATGTTAAAGTCGCCCATAACAATAACCTCAGCCCATGGATTTTTTGCTTTATATGCTGTTAAAAAGTCCTCTAGACATATTAAAAATTGATTTAAACACTCGCTATTGGGAGAATTATAAAAATTAACCAGTAATAATTTCCCAAAATGTGGCCGAGATAGCTCCACTGCCAAACAATTGTGGCAGCTCGCATCGATCTGTTTTAATGAGCCATTCAAATTCAGGAAAAAAACATTACTAACCCTCCCTGTGCTTTATCATACTGGGCCTGTTTAGCAGGGATAAAAAATGTGTATACCCATCTATATAAAAATTATGGTTTGTGTCCCATGTTTCCTGAAATGCCATGATGTCATAGGACTTTATCTCTTCCAACCAGGACCTATCCCTACACTTATTTCTCATCCCGGCAATATTCCAACTCAAGATTTTACAGGTTGAAGTTTGGGAATCGGTATTAACCACTAGGCTATCTATAGCAGTTACCCTTTGTGCTTCGACCACCTCTGCCTCATTGGGGGCTGTATTGACCACCCCCAGACCTAAATTATCCCCTTGAAGTCAGTCGCATTCTTCCAAGCCAGATAGCACGTCAAACCTATTACACAGCGCTATATTCTCCCCCATCCACCACTCCTTTTGTCCTCAAGAATGCTGGTTACTACCCCTCTCTGGATACGCGTCTGCATAGAAATAAGACAGTGGAAGAGGGTGAATAGATGATACCGGGTCGTTTTGGTACCAATCACAAATGTAATCCACCGTCCTCCAGTCCCTGAAATTAACAACTATGCAATCACCCCCCCCCCCCCCCCCCCCCCCCACTGACTTTGGTTTGTACCCCACCCACCCCACTCTTCTGGCGTGGAGAATTTCAGCAGAGACATGTATTGGAAGTGGACGATTCTTGTTGAGCCAATGGATACACTTGTTCTTTAACTCCTGGTGTGATTCCCTCTTACCCTGACAAAATGAAGGAGCCCCCACCAGGACCACTACATAGGGTGCAGACTCTGGAGGAAGCTGGATGTTTGGTAATGGAGCTTCGCTATAGGCCCATTATGTTTTTATGCAATGCTACTTTGTGTTACGGGCTTACCAGACTCTCTTTGCAGCAGCATTCCCCTATCTCCGGAATGCGCTACCCTTAATAAGTTGTTTGAGACTGATTCAGGGGGATTTCCCCGGGGTACTACCAAGTTTCCACTTGCAGCCGTTTTGCTGGGAGCTATAGGCCCCCTGGGGACAGAGGGGGGTATCTCTGCACCATGGGTTATAATGGACCCCTCTCCCCCTCCCCCAACATGGTTCCTGACTGACCCAGTGGCTTGTTTCCCTTCCCTACCCCGGGATGAGGCTAGCAATAGTTCAAGGCATATTAATCTAGAGTTAATTGAGTCCAAACGTTCACTTAATGGGGCCCAAGACTTCTTAATCCAATGTTCCATTTTCAACCAAAAGGATGGACCCATCTCGTTTGTGCTATTCTGTTCATCAGAAGGGACGTTGTTTATATCTTCACTTGCAATGCAAGTACTTCCAGGTTGAGTTACGGGCTTGTTCACAGAGTGAGCTTTGCTAGGTTTTTAGTTCTTTCCAGGGGTCTGTACTTTATTACTGTTACGGCTCCATTTTGAAGAGAGACTCTGTTCACTTTTGGGCGGCACCGCCTTGGTACTAGTAGTAGACCGAGTTTTAATTTTGTCATAGCGTATGCCTCCTGTCACAGCAGGGGTAACTATGTCTAAACTCTTATCTAATATACTGGCGATACCGGGAGGCTCAGTGGTCAGGGGTCTTACTAGTTCTGGTAGCTGTGGTGGCCCCTGCACCTCCCCCTCCTCTACGGAAGTCATTAACGCCAATGGATCTTGGGTATTACTCCAATGTGAATCCAGAGATCGAGCTTCAGCTATCCTGCCCATAGAATATCTTTTTTCAAAGGCGATGTTAAGTGATAGTCTTTTTTCTGTTAGCTCAATATCCTTGGCAAGGGCAGAGGACACACTAACTAAAAAATTATCCAGAGTGCCCATTAACGCTCCTCCTGTTGGCCTTTTAATGACTGACTTTTGCGTTATCTCTACAGATTGGAGGAGAAGCAGACATTATGTATGCATACAGTACTCAACCTAGCGTCGATAATATGTGCAAACAAAAGTTTGATATGAGGATTCCATAGACTGACCTTAACTGTAGATAGTAAGTACCTTGTACATATACCCAGCCCTGCCAAGTACCACCATCGGGCGTGAGAGTAACACGTTTTAATGTGGTGGTGCGCATCACCGCACCGCACCAAAATGCGAAGTCACACATTTATAGCGCCTCATGAAGTTGCTGACAAAAGGAAGGGAGCTTCGCTATTAGGGTTCATTGAGCAAAGCACAGACCACGCGCTGCTGCAGCAGACCAATGTGTGAAAGACTGCACTACACTGTGCAGAGAAACTGCCCTGCTTGCTGTGCTCCAGCGGTGTTTGTTTGTTTGAAATACATCTCAGCTGTTAGGAGGTGGTTCCGGTCGCTCCGGCCAGGCTGGGCTGAGATGTGCTCTCACTGACTGCAACACAGGGTACATTTGCCGCCAAAAGACAGAACGTAATTCATGAAGTGGGCGACGTGAGTGGGTGGAAGTTATGTTTGTAAGTTTAGTAGTTTTGAAGCCACCACTGCTCGCATCGCCGCCTGTGCCTCTGCTCTGCTGTGACCGGACCAAGCTCGGTTTGAGGAGTCATCAGTCCCAGCTACCTTTGGATTTTTCTCTAGTGCTTTGCAGACAGAACTATATATGATAACCACCTTTAATTAACTTACTGTCACCTCGAATGAATGAAAAAAAGATGCATTGTGGTTCTCGGGCTCAATCTAGCCACAACCAACCAATGCTTCTTGGTGCATTCTGCCCTCCTTCTTGGCGATAAAGAGATGCAGCCTCCCAGGAATGTTGATTCAGCATAGCTCCTAGCGCTGGCCTTCCAGCTGCTGTGTATCTCAAAGGAAATGGGCAAGAGGGGGTAAGATGTGACAGGCAATACTTCCATATATCGAGGGGTGCCGTCAAAATCAGATCTAAAACAGCACAGTCCAGTCAGCAAGTTTGTTCTTACACACTGCACACGAAAATCTGCCAACCCAATTCTAGCACACTGCACAGTTAAACCCAGCAGATCCTGCCTAATCTGCTGCTGATCCAGCAAACTAGGCTTTAGCACACTGCATAGTCCAACCCCCTCTAAACAAACTGTACAGTGAGACCCTTCAAACCCCGCTTTAACACACTGCACACGTAAATCTACAAACCTCCGTTGTTCAAATGTGTGTAATTTCTCATATTTGTGTGTTTTCCTCATCTTCATTGCTTGATTTTTGCTTGCGAGAAAGTTTCTCTCGTAGTCATTGAAATGTCACTCATAATTATACTAAAATTATGAAAATGTCACACATAGCAATCTGAAACCTTGGCAGCTATGTATACCTAAAAGAAATGCAGCAAGTCCAAAAGCACAATGTGTGTTTTACACGTTGTGCTTTTGAACTTGATGCATGTTTTTTTGTTAATGGAGAGCGACCGGAGGCTTATTGTGGGCCTTTGCGAAAATATTTCTGGTAATTGCTGCGCATGACAGTTTTACGATTAACAGCAATACTGTCACAAAGGCCCACAAACAGCCTGCAGCCGCGCTCCATAAGACATGCATCAAGTTCAACAGCAGGACGTGTAAAACACACATCGTGCTTTTGGACTTGCTGTATTTCATTTCTTAATAGAGTGCGGCTGCGGGCTGTTTGTGGGCCTTTGTGAAAGTAGTTGTGGGCCTTGGTGAAAGTATTCCTGTTAATCGCAGCCCTGTCATGGGCTGCAATTAACAGAAATATTTTCCAACAATGGTCCACAATCAGCACCCAGCCGTGCTCCATTAAGAAAACAAATGCAGCAAGTCCAGGAGCTTCTTGTTGCTGAATGCGTGGCCAGGCTGTCATTCAAAGGAAACTTACCGGCCACTCCCGGTGACGCGACCACTCTCTCAGGTGATCTGCTGTGTGCGCGCTTCACATAGGACACTGCGCGCTCGGGCTGAAAGAGGTGCGCACGTGCACATGCGTGCACCTTCCTGGGAACATAGCCTACAGGTATTCTGTACCAGTAGGTAACATTTCTGTTTGCATTAAGTCTGGTCAAGACTAAAATATTTCTATTGTTCCAATTTTTTCTGACTGTGAATCTATCTCCCAACCAGTTAGCACAGCTGGATGGCACGATGCAGAAACTATACTGAGAAGCTATTGTTGGTGACATCTGAGAAGTGAGCAGGTCATACATATGACAAGAGGATGTTAATGCTTATGTCACCATCAAAGATTTAAATTGACAGCATTCCTCCCAAAGTTATTTTCATTCGTGCATGTGGCACAGATAGTTCCAATAAGTTGTGAAGGACTAAGAGCATTGACTAAAATACATAAATCTCCATGAAGGTCATGTTCACAGACTCAACCAAATTGGAATCCAAGGAGAAGCCCTAAAGTGGATCGCTTCCTACCTCAAAAAAGAACAAAGAAGGTCATCCTCCCTCCCTGAGAACATCACCTGCAGTGTACCTCAATGCTCATACCTCAGCCCAACCCTCTTCAGTGTATACATGACACCCCTAGCCAACATCGTCCAGAGCCATGGATTCAACATCATCTCCTATGCTGAAAACAAACAACTCATCTTCTCCCTGACTAACGACACAACAACCTCCATGGACAAGTCCCTAAGATGTATGAAAGAAGTGGCCGCCTAGATGAACAACAACTGTCTCAAATTCAACACCATCAAGACAGAAGTACTCGTCTTCACGAAAGGTAAGGCTACCCTCTGGAACAACTAATGCTGGCCACCTGAGCTGGGCCCAAACCCACAGAAAATGCCCGCAACATCAGCATCATCCGGGACAGCCAGCTATCCATGGAGAAGCAGGTCAGCGCCACCTCCTTTGCTTTCTTCCTCACCCTTCGAATGCTCAGGAAAGCCTTCAGATGGCTCCCACCCAACACCAGACGAACAGTCACACAAGTGCTTGCCACCAGCAGACTAGACTACAGCAACTACCTCTACGTAGAAATGACCTCCCAACTCATGACAAAACTCCAGACTATCCAGAACACAGCAGCCATACTAGTCCTCGACCTCGCCAGAAGGACTCACATCACCCCTCACATCATGAAACTCCACTGGCTACCAGTCGTAAAGAGATGCCAATTAAAGCTGCTCACCCATGCTTACGAGGCACTACACCATGTATGACCAGCGTTCTTCAACAGTCAAATTAATTTCCACCAATCTACTAGGAAACTCTGCTCTGAATCTCTTTCCCTAGCAGCCATCCCGATGCATCCCCCGGACAAACTGTGGAGGCCAGTCGTTCTCCCACCTGGCGGCTAAGACCTGAAACAACCTCCCCCTGCACCTCCAAGCCTCACCATCGCTCCATCAGTTCAGGAAGGACCTCAAAACCTGAATATTTAACCAAAAACCAAGCAGCATGTTCTCCTAGCGCCTGGAAACCCTAACAGGTTTTCCAGTCGTGCTCTACAAATCCTGACAGATTGATGTTTTCTAACTTTTTGTGAACTCCTAATTTGCGTACCATCATCTCATTTTGATTCATCCAGGCTCAAGAGTGCACACAGAAATTTGACTTAAATTCTTGGCTTGCAAATTATTATTTAACAGTCACTGGTATTGTATTGCCCTTTGACTAGCACATTGCTCCAGCTGGTGTGGCTGTGTAGTGCTGTGTGGTGCTAGCAAGAGATTATATGACTGGTTTCTGTGTCAGTTTTGGGGTAAGCAGAGGCACACTTCAGAGATTTCCATGTCCAAATTTGCATGAATGGTTTGTAGAGCACATGGTTGGTGTGAGAGTTTGGGGATGGTAACCCCAGTCTCTGATATGATTCTATTCCATCCCATGAAATGTCTCTAGGAGGTAGAAGAGCTATAATTGTAGTCAACGTTTTTTAGACCGAGATTTGACGAGAAAATCTAAAGGGAAAGCCTGATCCGGCAGTATTCTGAAGTTTTTGTCAATTACATAATGGGTATTTTACAGGCGCTATTGAATCCATGTTATTTTTGTAAAACTCAGAAATTTGTTCCAGATGAAGCACTCCATGGTAGAAGTTTGCAGAGCATGTGAAGTTATGTTTGAGGGAGCGATGTAAAAGCAGCATTTGTATGCAACATAAACGTTTTACCCTCTGATCATTAATAATGTTAATGTGAGTACAAAGTATTTATTTTTTAACAGATAGAAGAAGTGCAACAGTTCTTAAGGATGAAGCAAGATGAAGAGTTGAACAGACAGAAAAAAATAACTACCATTCGTAAGATGATAGAGGACTGGCAGAATGAGCTGAGTACCATGGGCAACTGTGGAAATCTGCAGCCAGAAATAGATGCAATAAGTGGTGAACTGAGGCAAGTTCAAGAAGATCGGGCAAACATTGACAGTCAAATGAGTGATCTGAGAAGAGAGAAAGAAATCTTGGAACGAGAAAAGAAAGGTAGAATTTCTCAAATTTGCTGTTTGTGTTACCCTTTCAGTTTACTTGGCAATAGTGTTCATCGTCTACTTCATACATTGTTTTCTTAATTAACCTCTTTCTAGGTGTAACAACATCTCTCACCATTCCTACTCTTCACATATCATTATCAACATCTATACCATCTTAAGTTCCATTTCTTGGCATTGTTCTCACAAAATAACCAAAAGCTGTAATCTGATTAATTTAAGGTCTGGCATTTGTCAAGACATTTTGGTTTAATTAAAATGGTTTGCTTACTATATTCATTTATAGGCGCTTTCAACCATCCCTCTTTATCCATTAGTCTGTGATTGTCATTCATGTTTTAATTCTGCCCCCTTCAGCCTCTGACTAATGTCTGTGTGAGTGATGGCATTCTTCCCGTTTACCAAGGAGTGCAGCCACACACAAATTAGTTCCCTTAAATGCCAGGGAATACTGTGGCAATTTGTTTGAGACCCCCAAAATATTTTTGCGATTAGCTTATTTTTTTTAATTTATCTTATATCAAGGACCCAATAATTCCCCAACAGTAAGGTTTTCCAGATACCATTCCAAAACAAAACCACCATCGACAAAGCCAGAAGACTGGTGTGCAACATACCTTTAGAGTTTGCCAACCTTTTTTCTATCCTGCTCCGAAGTGATTGGTTCTCCACACCTGCGGTTGAGAATGATATATTTTTATTTTTGTCTTTTTGTCCCTATTATTTAATTTATGATGCAGTTTTCAATTTTTTGCCTGTGTGTATTTTAAGATTCCGGTTACATCGTTTCATTGTTCTCAAAAACCAACGTTTTTTTCTCAAGAACAGGTAGTGGCAGATCCTTAGATTAAAAAAAGAAAAAAAGGGACACAATGACCGAATCCAATTTCCAGTCATTAGATTTGTCCATTCTTGCTGTTTTCCCAGCAATAGTAATTTTAATTCAAAATGTATGACCACAAAACAAGCCCCCTTTCACTCTTAACACTATTGCAGCTCAGGATCATCCTCGTGTTGACTCCCCAGTGGCCTTTGAACTAGCACTATTGGTTGGGATATTTTCATTTGTCTAGGTAAGTAAAAGATGTCACAAGCTTTCATAATTTAGCCCTCCGCTTTAAACAAACATGATTAAATTAAGTCCCTTTTGTAATCATGTTCCAATTTTCCTAAGTTAACCAGTGTTGGCGCTTTGAGGTTAAATGATCAAAAAGCTGATTGGATGGACTTGGGCCATGTGAGTCACAAAGGATGAAATGTCAAGGCAAATAAAGGAAACCTACACATAAATTGATTCCAAGTGTAAACCAGAAAAGTTTATTTACATTTAAGAATCATTACAAAAGGTAATTGGTAATTTTATTCAAATCAGCATCAATATATCATCAGTCAAAATAAATATAGAATCAGCAAGATGACTGGCATGAAGCCTGGCCCTAAGAAAACATGTAAAAGGTCTGGCAGTTAAAAGTACAGAAAATAAAAGGAAACTGACATAGGGACGGCTCAGTTCAAAAGACAAGAAAGGTGTGGCAGAAAAGCCATTTTTGTAGGGTTTCAAACAGTGCAAGTCATACTCATGACATGGTGTGAAATGAAGTAATCATGATATAAATCAATAATTTTTCATAAACACATGATTCACTTACTGCAACACTGCTAGAAATCCCATATGAATCCATAATTAATGCTATCTCCTAACCTAAAACAAGAGAACAGCATTACATCTTTGCACCGATTAAATTCAGTCGACTTTTCAGAGTCGGCCGAAGGAACAGAAAAAGTCCTTGACTTGTTAAGAGTGGATACAGTTAGAATACAGCTTCAGACAAAGCTACAAAATAAATTGCAATACGTTTCAACGCAGCCCCACAGACTAGATCCCATTTCTTCTACTTTATGAAAATGCAAGCACTGTAGAAAGAAAAATATGCATACAGAAAACTTTCCATTGCACTTTTAAAAGTCACATTTTCTTCAGCGGTCAGTGCAAGACAAGAAAGGTGTATTACAATTATACTTTTTATTTTCTTCAGCAGTCAATACAAGGCAAGAAAGGCCCATTACATTTATATTTCATTTATATTTTGCAGCCTCGTTATACTAACTTTAAACACACACAAATTAACATTAAACTTGTAATTAATCTGCTCTGACATCCCTCTGATGATTTTTGATATCATCACAAACACACCATACTACTCTACAATAGTCTCTCATTCTTTTTGACTCTTCAGTTCCACTTACGCTTTCAGCTCATCGTAAATTTTCGATTTGATGTCATCCAGTTTAATTTCTTCTCTTTCTTTTTCTGGTCATCATCATCTTCAAGCGAATTAACGTAAGTATTTTCCCTAAAATTCACAAACGAAACATCTCTGTGATCTAGTCTATTAACATGTAGCATTACTGTGATAAAAATCTCATCAAAGTAAGTCAGTCTTAGCAAATGCAGGCATATAATTCCGGTGTTCATTTCACAGGGTTCAATGCAGACAAAACTATCTTCAGCAGAATACCTAAAGTACAAAAGCAATCCTCTTGGAGTGAGCATAAGCTATCAAAATGTGGGAATGAACAAAAAACCTAATTCAGTTTCTAAACCTAATAGAATTATGAAGGCACACTATGAAGATTGAAGACATCAAACTTCTTCTCATAGGTTCAAAATTCAATTTCATTGCTCCATTTGGAAATTATTCAGTGTAGATCACCATCAATCTTAGTTCGCGGCTATTCATGGAGATTCTTCCAACAAAAATAAATAGTCTCAGATCAAAGTGTCTTTCTTCTGGTTCAATCTTTTTCAAATATGCCTATTTAGGTGCTGTACACTTCTTGTTTGGCCCTCTGATTCTCATTGAGGCACTACTGATTATTCCTTCAGATCTGGTACTGCATGCAATGCTCTCCTTGCTTCTCTCACAACTTCAGACCAATCAGCTTCCAACTTCAATCTGAATTGTTGCATTTGCCTAATTTTTGTCTTCATCTTTATCATGATTTGTACAACTTGCAACTGGAACACCATGACGGCCCCTGAGGTTTTCAAAATTCTAAGCTTTGAGGTTTGATTTTCTTGTTTGTTGATCTTTTTGTTGTAGTTTTTCTTCTCTCCAGTCTAGATCCAGCTAGTGAACTGGAGTTTCACCCTGTGAATTAGTGGTTTGTTTCACAAGTTCTTCATCTGGAGTCTTCCCGCTCTTCGTGTGAGATATTTGAATCCACTGTGGCAAACCTCCACATTTCTCCTCAGTATTTGTGACACCCCTTCTATCAAGGTTGAAGCAGGCAGTTATTCCTGATATGCATGTTCACCGCAACCCAGTTGCCAGGCTCTAAGTCGTGGCATGGCTCTTTACTTCCTGAGTGACGCCAAATTCACCTACTGTGGGATAGTGTTCCAGATCAGCCAAACTCTTGCAGTTTCAAATGTTCACTGCTATTCACAAGTGGAGCTGAAGGAATACCAGCAATCCTTATGGCTAGACACATCAGAATGTAATGAGAAGATGACCTCGTAGCCTTGTTGTGTGTGCTGCTCGTACTTAACACGAAGAGAAGGACACCTGTAGGTTTCAATGTTGTTGATGGCAACACCTTTGCTTGCTTTGCTTTCAGAGTGCCATTGGCCCTCTCAACAACTCCTGATGCTTCTGGGTGATATCCACAATGGAATTTCTGCTCCATCTTCAGAGTCATGCAAAGAATTATCAAAACGTAATTTTTAAAATGAGTTCCCTTATCTGATTGTGTAGTAGTTGGGAAACCGAATCGAAGGATCAATTCCCACTACAAAAGCTTGGCCACAGTCGAGAGCTCTCCTGGGTGGGTAGGTTTCAACCCACCTGCTAAAAAAACAGTCATTTACTAAGATATCTTAGCCCATTATATGGTGTTATTTCAACAAAATCTATCTGTAATCTTGTGAAAGGTCATTCTGAGTTCCCGATATGGCTCATGACAGCAGTTGAATACAGGAAGGAAGAAATAAGTTGTCAGGTAACGCACTGTTGATAAAGTGTATCTGCAGCTTTAAAACAAGAATTAAAACACCATTTCTTAAACCGTGACAGCATACTGTCACGCCCCACATCTGTAGGTCCATGGACGATATCTTCCCATTTATAACAACATGCACTCAGGTAAAGCAATGCATATATCTGTGGACGTCCAGACTTCATACACATCTATTGGACAGCTCTCCTTTTGCTGTCCTTTCTTTTTATCCTCTTGCACCTCATTGTGCAGTCCCCTCAACTCCTCGAGTGACTGAGCTGACACAGACAAAGGTACTGATACGTCCTTATTCGTATTCTGAGGTTTCATTTATTCCCAGTGTACGAGACGGAAGAGAGCAGTACTTTTCCACTTGATTAGCTAAATTGGTTCCTGCCGAAACCATGTCATCTCCACTCTTGTGTACAGCACATTTAACAACTGCAACTTTCTTTGGGAACTGCAGTGCTTCTAACAAACCTACAATTCTTGATCAGTCTTTATAGGGGTGCCAGCGGATGTCACTAAACCCCTCTGTGACCATAACTGCCCAAAATCATGGCTCACACTTCAACCAGTCCTTCAATTTTGCTGTTTTTCTTTTTGTCTGTTTCTTCAGTAATTGCCAGGAAAGCATGTAGCTTGTAACTACTGGTCCCTCCCAACTACAACATCGTAAGACTTGACAGGTTAAACAAAATAGAGGGAGGTATTGCCTGCATTCATCGCACTGACTTCCAAATTATTCCGTTACATACCGACCCTCTCAACTCTTGTGAATACCTCTCTCTTTCTATTAAAACTACAGACAATCAAAATTGCAAACTTCACACAATTGACCATCCTCCTGGCAGGAACGCCCAGTGCATGGACCATTTAAAGGAGATTTTCACAGCTAATTTGTCCCTTTATTCTAATTATATATTCCTTGGTAACTTTAATTTACATTGGGACAATTCTAAAGACAATTTAATCAATGTCCTTAAAGATTTCCTGGAAAACTATCCTTTACACAAACCTGCTCTCTCCCTACTCATGTAAAAGGTGCTACTTTAGATAGGATCAATTCCAGAGACAATTTTGTTACAGTAAGCTCAGTTGATCCATGTTATTGGTCAGACCCCCACATCATAACCTTCTAAATACCATTCATAAAAAAGATTTTTTCGCAAAACTCGTCGAAATCAAACATTGAGTCGGGACACCAAAAGTTTAAACAATGTGAATCTAATTGCACGCTGTGAGAGGGAGCTTCACCCACCGAACAATATGGGTAATGGGAATGATCTCACTGATCACTATAGCTCTACAATGACAAACATATTCAATTTGATTGCTCCTCTTAAACTGAAAAGAATTCATGATAAAGATAAAACTCCTTGGTTAAATGGGACTCGCTGAAAGGAAATGGAGACATCACCCCTCATCCTCCCACTTACATCTACTAAGAAAGACCAGAAAGGCTTACAACAAAAGCCTTCTCAGATCAAAAAAAGATTTCTTTAGTACTGAACTTGACAATGCCAAAAAGCAGACCGCGTAAACTCTTTGAGTTGATAAAACAATAATCTAACAGGCTTGCTAAAACCTCACACAAATCAAATAGAGCACAAATAAGCTGCAAGGAATTATCCTCCTTTTTTTCATCCAAAGCCAATTCCCTGGAAATCGAACTCTTGACAGCTGCTGATTCACTCTCCAACTCGCAAATTTTCCATCCCGAACCACTGCACCCTCCATTGCCAAAGTCCAACCTCCATTGTCAAAGTCCAAAAATGAAGCACAATGGTCTGATTTCAAGCTATATAACCACAATGACATTGCTAGAACCCTATCATCCATAAATCCTAATAATCACTACAATGATTCTCTTCCATCCAAATGTCTTCCGATACTCCACCAGTGTACGTCCCCATTTGGACCAACATAATGAATGCTTCCTTATCTCAGGATTCCTTACCAGACTGCCTCAAGACAGGTCAAGTCCTTCGTATCTTAAAAAAAAAAAAAAAAAACAGACCGGGAATCCTGTCGACCCAATTAATTTTAGGCCATTGACCAACATTCTTCTTTTAGCTAAATTATTCAAAAAATGTGTGCAACAGTTGCGCCAACACATCTAGAAATTCAGTTTGCCTGATGACTGTCAATCTGGTTTCAGACCAGGTCACAATACCGAATCTACAATTCTTCATATAGTGGATGATGCTCTATTTGCACTTGATCAAATCGAAACCTGCCTATTAGTTCTTCTAGACTTGTCATCAGCATTTGACACTGTAAACCATGAAATACTGCTAGCCAGACTTGAAAACAGGAGGGGGTTATCGGGTACAGTTCTTGACTAGTTTAAATCCTTCCTGCAGAACAAAACCCAAAGAGTTTTGGTTAACCATGATCTATCATTACTGTCCTCTATCTCGAGTAAAGTTCAGCAAGACTTTATCCCCCTCACTGTTTAACCTTTATGTCGAACCACTCACTGAAACTCTTCTGCACACTCACACTTCCTCCCACATGTATGCGGATGATACTCAGATTTATATGAAGAGATCAAGTCAATTGATGATGCCTTAAAGCTGACCTTACATTAGCTAACCTGCATTCATCTTAAGCTCTGTTCGAAGAATACAGAATTCCTTTGAATTTCTCCGCCCAAAAGCACCTCTGATGTTGGACCAAGTTGTTCACTGCTCTAAACTGTACCCCTGTCCTGGTTGACTCCTCTAAATCTCTTGGTGTTAATTTTGATAGGAACCTAAATGTGCAAACTCAGATCAAATCTAGCAAAAAGCGCCCACTTTCACTTCAGCTATCTTAGGAAACTGAAACCATTCATTTAACCTATAGACCTTAAATTGGCAGTATAGGCCTTAGTCATTTTTAGGACTGAATATGGTTGCACAACACTTTCAGGCTTACCCTAGATCTCCACTGCTCCTCTAAAAGCATGCCTTAATGCTGCAGCAAGACTCTTAACAGGATCTAAAACATTTGACCACATCTCTCCTCATCTGAAGGCTCTGAACTGGCTACCATTCGAAGCCAGAATTCAACTTAAACTGGCATGTATTACTCACAAAGCTCTCCACCACAAAACACCGATTTATCTTGCTAAAAAAATTGAGATTTCTGGGGAAGGCAGACCATCTCGGAGCACCAGGGATCTAGTGCTGAAACCGCCATTGTTCCTGAAGAAGAAAACCTAGTACAGAGCCTTCCCCCAAAGCTGCCCCTAGAATCTGGAATTCGCTTCCTCCTTACATTAGAAGAATGAATTATACTTCTGCCTTCAAGAAGGAAGCTAAGATCTTCCTTATGAGCAAACTCCTACAATAGCTGACGACTGAACTCAATCCTCAACATCTTTTTAACCCATGTTGGCCCCTAGTCTATTAGTTATGGATTCTGCTCTCTCCCTCTAGTTCTATCATAGCAATTGTGTTCCTGATTTGGAGCATAACAGAAAATCCTTGATAGCTGAGATTGATCACATATTGAATACTTGTTTATCTATTTGCCTATAATGTCTGCAATGTATTATTGTCAATTCCAAGTATATTGCCTGGACCTAGTTATTATTATCTACATTGTGTCCTCATGATTCGTTTTATGTTCTCTCTTTTGTCGTAATTTTGCTACTATGAAATTATTAAGCAATCTGATACCCATGGGTCATGTTCGTGCTATATAAAACTCTGAATAAAAATAAATAAAAAGAACACTGCCTGCCTCCATTCTTTCTTCCGGTAACGCAGTCTCATATCCAGCCAGTGGTTGGCTGCCATACTAGTCTGTCTTGTTAGCATTTTTGTTTGTGCACTCTCATTTGTCATGTAGTCCCACTCAATCAAGGATTCAAATTACGCAGGTCTAGGCTGCAGCTTACGTCTCAAACATGGCAAGCCTCAAATTCTCAATCTTCTTTACTTCAGAAGAACCAAATAAAAGAAACTATCTTTTTATTATCCACAATAATTTTGTTCCAGTCTTTGAGCCGTAGACATATATGTTACCCACGATCCTTAAGCATCTCCTGGGTGGGAGTACCAATTAGGGGTGTAAAATCTCCTCAATTAGTGAGAATCACTGGTTTATTTAAATGTGCCCCCATTGTAACCTCAACCTAGCTCACAATACACAAAACTAATTTAACAAATAACAATTCATTTCAAAACAAGACTTGAAATGCAGTGCACAAACCAAAACAAATACCTTGTCTGCTTACCGGAATACGAGACATAAAGTCAAACTCACCCCAGTAAGGGAAACATTCTAATTACTTTTATTCATACCAAGATAGGTTCTTAACCAACAGTAACCCAACTTCGACTCAGTGCATTTATTCCTGTGTACAAAGAACTGAACAACACTGCCATGATTTGTTGATACACACCTATATCATTTAGTGTTCCATAGGACTTTAACCAATGCAAAAATCACATAAAATCACAATATTTTTTATTAAGAGCACAGTTTAAAACGGCTTCAGCAATTTGTGCAAAATATTACAATATAGTGCAGTTTCTATTCCAACGCATGCACCACACGATACACAAAACACTTTTGACATAAACGCTCCAATTTACTCCAAACTACACACCACAAGACAGCACAAGTGCACCATCACGATCCGCATAACACTCCACATAACACTCCACATAACACTCCACATAACACTCCACATAACACTCCACATAACACTCCACATAACACTCCACATAACACTCCACATAACACTCCACATAACACTCCACATAACACTCCACATAACACTCCACATAACACTCCACATAACACTCCACATAGCACTCCACATAGCACTCCACATAGCACTCCACATAGCACTCCACATAGCACTCCACATAGCACTCCACATAGCACTCCACATAGCACTCCACATAGCACTCCACATCACACTGTCAATTGAATGGAGTGATAGTGTTCCTATTCCTTAACTGGGTTCTTGCACTCTGAAAAGTCTACCCCGTTTGGAGCTAGATGATTTGCTGGTATTCAGAAATATCTTTGAATGGTTCTTTTTCCTGCAGATATCTCACCATATCAATATCCTAGGGTACCATACTAAAACCAGAAAATGTTTTCCCTCAGCTATAGCTCTCCATTTCCACCAGGTGGCATCACCCTGCTCCAGTTGTGGCCCAGGATGTGATGACTTTGCCCTATTTATGGCACCTATTGGTAACAGTTCCTGTTTTTCTGTGCCTTACTGATGTGGGCCTAAAGCTGCTCTTTGGTGTTCAGCAAACTTCCTCACATCTACTAGGACAGGAGATTAGGTCAAATGTTGCATTTTGAGGTCTCAGGACACAAACCCTGTCAGTGTTGATAGATGTCTGTGTTCGAGCTCCACATCATCTGTATGTGGTGTCTGGTGCCTGATCGTGATCCTTTAGCCTGCACCTCCATGCTCCTGAAGACTATCAGGGGATACACCCTCAGGCTCCCGCTCTGATTCTGAAGAAGATACCACTTGTGAAGGTGTCTCGCAAATTGTTCTTGAGCATATTCTGACGCAGTGACTCTACTATTACAGCAGTGTTTGATGTCACCTTGGCCCTCAAATGCTGCAGAGATAAATTGGATAGCAAGAGAATAGGTTAAGACTTACTTCAAAGACCAACCTCTTGCTGAGCCTCTTCTGTGTAGCTAATGGATAAGCTTGAATAGCTGAACGTTTTGGCTTAGATTCAACCACCGTGGACATGCCTAATTTGGATTTTAAGTGCACAGAGGAAAATGATTCAGAGGCTGACTACTTTCTCCCTTCTTATCACAGAGATGATTGACTATTTTCGGTCTTCAAAATGCAATTGGTCTTGATACTTCTGCAGGACCTATCTCATGTGCTTTGTTCTCCTTTTGAAGAGGTTTGTTAATTTGTGTTGCCTTTTCAACTGTGATGACTAAACATTAATATGGAAATACTGCAGCCGTTTTCAGTGGTTCCAAAAAGCATCCTGCTATTTAAAGAGGCAATATTGGAACCAATGCTGGCAAACTTGCAGAAACCCTTTTCAAACCGGGCAGATCACTCAGTGTCAAAGGCCACTTCTTCTTCATTCTAATTTCTTAATGATTATTATACTGCTTTGAAAAGTTTGGCTTCTCAACTTAACCCTAGTACTTTACCCTTCTGCATTACCGTACTGCGATTCCAAATGGTTTGACTGCAAATCTTTGCCTCTGGCAGTTTTACTCTCTGCGTTGTGGTTGTCGGGTGCCTTCTCTGATAGTAGATTCACATTTAGTTTCAAGTGGCAAAATTGGTTTTGATTAGCCTTTCGTATAGCATGAAAAAAACATTTTATATTTGGATGCCTAAAAACAAATTGTGTAATGTGGCTTAGCCTGACACAATGCCCTGCTCTATGGCTACAGTGGTTACTCTGTGCATGTGCTCCTGAATGCACTTCAAAAGCTTTTCTGGGGATGCTCAGCCTGTCACGGACATCACCTGAAAATGCAGAAGACATGGCCTTCGGTAAGGGTGTGTTTTTTTTTTTTTTTTAGTAAAGTAACTTTTTCCTGGCGTGGTTCAAAAACAGTTGTGTAATGGCACGCTGGTTGGGATTAGTGTCCCCAGCAAAGCAGTTCACTGACAAAATCGTTGCATTTGTGGCTTTTCGAGGAGCTGTCCAGCCTGTCTGCATCAGGCTTCCAAGCCAGCTCAGAACCTGCAACAGTTCAAAAGCTCCACCCCTACTTGTGCAATACAGATGACTATGAGATCTGAACAGCAGCAGTGCAGCTCCACTCTTCTTCCCTCCTCCCACTCACCCAGTTCCACTCACCCAGTTTTTCACTTGTTCGACTGATTAGGAAAATGTATTTGTCCTGCCTCTATCATCAGCTTCCAGTAGAGGGGAGGGTCTCTCCTTTCCTTTCCAGTTGAGAGTCATTTATGACTGATGAATGCTCAAGCTTATTCCCATGTGTAATGCTCATGGCACATCTTGATCTTGGAAGTGGACGTTCTCACACTGTTTCACAGGGAGACAGTAGAAGTGGCGCCCTTAGAGGAGAGGAGCAGAGGTTTTAGTCTCCCTATATTTTGTATTTTACGAAGGACTGGGCCATCGGGCATCTTCTGGACTAGAGCCCCTTGAAGTTCTTTGTTCTCCACAATAGTTTCGAAATGCTGTATGAGTCAATTCCTCTTGGCCCTGAATGTGGACCGTTGGATGATATCCCTGGATCTTCAGGATGCCTGTTTCTATCTGCTGATTCTCCCCCCACCCCCCGCCCCTACAGCTAACAGGCATTACCTTGCATCACAGTGGGGCCCCAGCACTACCATTTTTGATTTCATTCTTTGGACAAGACTCATGAAGCAGTCCTATGAACAGAGTGCTAGCTGTAGTATCAGCCTCGCTCAAGATGACAGGAGTCGTATTACCATACTTGACTGATTGTTGGATGAAAAGGATATTCCAGACACTGGTCTCCTGATGTGATTCCAGTATTTTAGGGCATGATTCCGATCACGGTTCTGCTTGTTGATGCTTTTAGCATCAGGGGAGTCGCTCTGCTCATGTGAAGGTCTTCACACACGTCGATTGGTGCATCTGTCCTTCCAACTTAACAGTTGGTCATCCCTTGTGTTCTCTGCAGTTGCAGGACACCACCTTTTTGGGGACTGGGATGCTCATCTGAGGGAGATAACAGTATAAGCTCTTTGTCCCCATCAGAACAGCACATGCACATTAACATGCTGGGGCTGAAGACATCTGTCTAGACTAGTAAGTGTTTCTTCCCTCTGTCTCTGGGCGTGTTGTGCAGGTTGGTTCAGACAACTCTTCGACCATCCATTATATTAACCATCACGCCACATGGGTTAATGGATTCTGTGTTGTGAGGTCTTAGATTTTTGCTAGTGAGCTCTGCAACAGTGCATTTTCCCCATGGTGGCTCATTTTGAGGGGAATATGAATGTCAAGACAAAGATACCTTGAGTCACCCGTCTCTGAATTCATTTATGAATGGGTGCTCCATGCTGTTGTAATGGACGTTTCTTTCCATACTGGACTGTCAATAAAATGCCATCTGATCTGTGACTTGCAATTCGCATCTATTAGTGCACTGGGGGACCAACTTCAGGTTCAGATGATGACCGAATTTGCTCTTTGTTCCTTTCAAAAGGCGTGCAGAAAGTGCAAGAGGATAAAGGACAACTAATTGACATCACCCCAGATTTGGCGAGGATTGAGTATGCCGATCTGTTTAAACTCAGCGTTTGCTTAGGTCCATAAATGCATTCTCATCTTTTGATTTATTTACCGACTGGTGTTTTCAGTAGTCAAGGCAAATTAACTGTATTCCATACATGTAGGAAGATCCAAATCAGTGACATCGACCAAGGGTAGAATGTGGTGTCGGGGTTAATCTACAATACATTCAAGAAACGCATCTTCTAACAAGCCACTGGCAAGATAGTTATTAAATAGAGTATTTCAGAAGATGCTGATGGACAGGGACATATTGTCTTCAAATATGCCTTTATGAAAACCTATAGCTGCACAATATCCTTCATTACTCCAAACATGGTTCAGATGTACTGTTAGTACCAGATGACAAGATTATGAGGGACAGCTCCCAACCATCAACGCTTGAGGTTTAAATCTTAAACGTTTCTGAATTGTGAGTTTAGATTGTGTGGGATGAGTTACAGAACGTTTGCCTCATCCAAGCATTTTGTATAATCAGATGGCTGTAATCGATCAGTACTAGATAGAATCATCCCACCTGGCACACGGGAGCATCAGAACTAAACTGTGGAATGGAGAGAGGATTGCAAGTACAACATTAAATTGTATCACATGGCCATTAACCTTATAAATAATAGTCATGCAAAGTAGTTCTCATCAATTTTGTTAACTCTCCATTCAGAGTTGGGTCCAAGGCTTTCTTCCAGGGATGTAAAATACAGGTTTTTGGGATTTGATCGTGATGTATCCAACCATTTTCCTTTATGTACCTACTTACTATAATTGGAGATATGAAGCATACCCAGTTGTATTGGAGAACACAATTTTGCCAATACACAACCCTATGGAATGGGCTATGGTCCAATATGGAATAACACCCTATCACTTCCACAGTATGGAGTATATCACATTCACACTGTCTTCAACACCAGCATATTAAGTGGGGAGGGAACCTGGTTTTCTACAGTTTGAAAAGGGCCCATGGCTAATATGGTGTAGCTTAAAGTAAGAAATATTTAGTTGAACCTCTTTTAGGTGTTTGTCATGTGAAGTGAGAGACATCCTCACCTCATGATCAGTCAGTCATATCTCAGCATTGATTGCCAGTACATATTCAAGGATGAAACAAAAGGATTGGAGTGTATGTTGTTAATGAGAACTCTATACATACCTGGTATTACTTCCTTATGTTGCCCCCACTTAGTGAGAGAGTTCTGTATGTGAGAGCTTGTGGCAGTCAGTGGATCCTTACCTAGTTTACTACGAAGGCAATGTAACACTTTATTGTATTGCCGTGGGTAATGCACGGGAACTTCAAATTTAGTGCACATCGTTTGTGAGGGTTTGAGCAACCCTTCACTTATGAATTGCACTACCTGTTCAATTCCTCTAGAAGCCCAGGAATCCCAGTGGACAGTAACTCCTCCATGGTCAATCCTGAATTCTCCTAAAAGGGGGACTGGCTGGGACAGGTCTCCATCCAGTTTTTTGCGGGCAGTTTTCCTATTGACTGGCATAGCCATTAGAATCTGGTTCCTCACTGGAAGTTTTAACCTTTACTGTTATACAGTGTAGTCTGGCCCTTTTTATAATGTAGCTTGTTTTATTTCAAGGTCAATGGCCTTAGTATCTCATACATTACAGGAAAGAATTATTTTACAGTTCAATAATGTGAATGGTCCAAAAATGTAATTGTATCTAGAGACAACTGCCATCTTATTTACCTTTATTTTTCTCCAGAGTAAACGATGCAGTTAGGAAGAATTTTCAATGTCAAGATGCGTCTTGGAAATTGGGTGGGTGGGGGGCGTAGAGATTGTCTTCTGCCCTACTTACTAACCCTTATTTCAGATAATCACCAGATATCTTAATCCTTTCTGGCCCCCTTCCATCCTAAGCCTTTGAATACAGACTCTCGTTGTGATAAAGTACATCTGCATGGCTTCACGTTTTCCACAGTGTTTTTTTTATGACTGAAGAACAATTAAAAAGGAATCCATCACGTCAATAGGCCTGGTAACAAATATTATCTGGGAATGTGATTGTCATCAGGATATCATCAGCATGTAGAGACCACATGACCGCTCCTTTGGGAAATGCTATGTATTCCCTTAATCTCTTCCTATAACAGCTCCTTTGGGAAATGCTATGCCCTTATTCTCTTCCTAGCCTCTGATCGCTGGAGACTGTTAATACCATGAGCAAGAAAAGGGGAGAACGAGAAGAGGACATCCCTGCCAAATGCCTCTCTTAATCCTTGTAGGTCTCAATAGCAAACCTCCACAGTGCACATGTGCTATCATGTAGCTACTTTTTCTTTGATGTGAAGTAATTTACCCAGCCAAATCTATCTAGCATTCAGACAGAATTTCCCTTTCGACCCAATTTGATAGCTCTTTCGACACCCAGGGACACAAGCAAGACAACCTGTTTAAAGTCTGCAGAACACAACAGGAGGGGAGGTAGAGTTTTCTGGTGGTTACTAGAAGACCCGCCTGGGACAAATCTCGCTTGGGTGGTTGTATCAATGAGCTTATGACTTTTCACAGCCTAGTGGAAAGTATCTTGGCCAGTCTGCACATGTATGTTAATAAGAGAGATTTGCCTATAGCTACTATGGTGTACAGGGCCTTTGCCCTTATTAGGGATTAGCTAATTCAATTGTTGTGTTTATCATTTTGCCATTTTTAAAGGCATCAAATAGCATGGGAACAACATGATTTTTTTTCATCAGAAAGAATTCTCCAGGGAACCTGTCTTCCTCGGGGTGTTTGCAATTCGGAGATAGTGGTGGCAATCTAGTCAGCCATGTTTCCTCCTCAGCGGAGAGCCCTCCCTTCATCATTCAAGAAAGAGAGTTACACGGACATTAGAAAGTTTCCTTCTCCAAATAAGTCTTTCTGATTTAAGTCAGGCACACCTCCTCGTAGCCACAGCAGATGTCACATATTATTGTGTATTTCTCTGTGGCGTAACTGAAATGCAAGCAGCCAGCCCATCTTCTTGCCATGCTCAGTGTTTTCATTGCTATTCCACCTGTACTACCTCTACAGCACAAACATTTCATGAAACAGGATTGGAATTAGCCAAGGACCATATGCCAGGTTATCGTTTTGTGTCAGTGAGTGAAGCAGTTCAAGAGGTGCAATTCTGCCACCAGGCAATGGCCTTCCGTGAATTACCCCCAGATCATTCAACATCTGTGAAAGATTGGGGTTATACCTCCTACACTCGAAGGACATAACCTCAGATCAGTGGGTATTATCCAGCATTTCCCATGGTTACTGCTTAGTTTACTCTCTGTATTTGCTAATCCCCAAAAATGGCAAGACATTGCAACCATCACTTCAAGACGGTCACCCTACAAGACTTCATCCTACTTCTCAATATTGGAGCCTAGATGACACCACTAGATTTAAAAGACATGTCCTTTCACATCCCGACTCATTAAGCACACTGACAATATCTGAGGTTTGTGTTAAGTGGAGCACATTGACAGTACAAAATGTTACCATTCAGCGTAACGGCAGCTCCAAGAGTGTTTGCAAAGTGATTCTCTGTGGTCTTGGCTCAGTGGATGTGCATCCAAGTTCATGTGTTCATGGATCTAGGTGATTGGCTGGTAATGGACACATGTTGTTCACAATGCCTTAACTGTTCTCAACATGTTATTCAGCTTCTACCCAAATATAACTTCATACCCCTTTCCAGATCAAATTACCTGCAGCAGACCAAGGAGTTTCTGGTAGCAATACTTACATCATTCACACCAAACGTTTCCCCCAGCAACGAAAGTGATGGCATTTCAAGGACGGCTTCCCCTTTAGCTGATGTTTCATCCTGTGACAGTGGCAATGATAATAAAACTTATAGGAATGACGGTGTTGTGCTTTACACTAGTACCTAGTGTAAGTTTACCCATGCGACCTCTACAACAATGTCTATGAATGAGGAATGGGAGGATCCAGTGTTGGTGGAGACTGTGTTCAGCACAAGCTACATTGGTGTAACAATAAAATTACATTATTGGGCAGATCATTCTAGACTTCCAGTTGCATATGAACATCTGCTCGCCCAACAATCCTAACTGTTGGGGTACTCACACTGACAATTCAAGGAGATTAGTTTTCTTACGAGCAAACACTACACATCAGTGTGTTAGAGTACAACTAGCCTTTCAAGCTTTTGCAACATTGATTCACCTTAGCTCAACCAGTTTTATCATAAATTTGCCTCCTGATAGGAAAGGGATCACTAGGCAATGTATTTCGTCTAAATTAATTGGAGATAGTATATGCATTTCCTCCCATTCACCTTCTTTTGAGGGGATTCATAAGTGCATGGTCTCCCCATCCTTCGATGGTGATCAGTGCACCCTCTCTTTACCCCCTCTTTTTAGGTCTTGCCTGGCGTAGGCTGCGCAGCCATGCGCAGTCTCGCTGGCGAGATTTAATGATTTAGGGTAGCTTTCACTAGCGGGGTTTAAGCCCCGCCCCTCTTTTCCATTGGCTGGCATCACCGTTTATGCTAAACGGTGGCCAGCCATTGGAAAAGAGCTTCCAGTGACGTACACTTTTCTCTTTTAGAGCCGTCCCAGTTGGACTGGCTTGCTTGCCTTACGTTTGTGGTAAAAGGTTTCTTATCTTTATGGGGCCATGTGTTTCAAACATATGGCCCCATAAAGACAAGAGATCGGCTGCAGCGCGGTCCTCTTTCACTTTCGGACCACGCTTGCCTTTTGCTCTGCCTTGTTTTTACTTTTATTACTTTTAGCGCGATTAAGGGAGAATACAGATGGGTTGAGTACATTATTCTGCAAAACTTGCTTCATCGTTTATCACATTTTAGCTGTGTCTCAGTGCATGCATCGGTATCCTTAGACACCCACCAATAAGTGCGAAATACCATTATTTTCGTGCACACAGCTGCTAAGTGCCCTTGTATAATGTAATATGCACCTCAAGTTTGCCGTCTGTGACCTTTCGTTGATGCTTCCTATTAGAATTATAAACTTTAAACGTCCAGCATTTAGAGGGCTCTTAGCCGTAAACCGAGCACTAACTAGAGTTTCACACAGTGACACTGCACCACTTGTTAATTCAGTACTATAAATAAAGCCTGGTCCTTTAGAAATGTATAACGTATCACAAAAAGACCAGTCTATCGAAGATCGACTGTATTGCTATATACACATAGCCAACAATCTATTGGACAACGCTTGATGGTGATCACGACACAATTAATGGTCTAATAACAGTTTTAATGGGCAATACACGTTTCCAAACAGAGTGGTCTTACGAAGGCCGATGGAGGCATGTTGCTTTTTAGGAAAGCGAATATCATTGAAAAGAGGATGTCATCCGCCAAGTGAGCGACCTGGCAAGTATGCATACAAAAAGCTGTGCTTTTGAGATATTCACTGTTTCACCGGTTATATAAAGTGTTGTCCGTCGGGGATTAAACCTTATCCTCGGAGATACATGGCGCCCCTATCGAAGGAAGTCCTCCCCTTTCAGTAAAATATTCAGTATTGCTGGGTATATGAAGACTTGTGCTTCAGAAATGTACTGTATTTGTGTGTGTGTGTGTGTGTGTGTGTTTAAAAATATATATATATATATATATATATATATATATAAATATGTATACATACTCTCACATACATACAGTCTCTATTTTATCTAAGAAATAATTAATCCAATTATATTAGAATGCTGGGGTTTGAGGATTTTCAGCACAGTAGCTTTGTTCAGGATGGAACACACCATTTTCTTTGCAATGCAAATACATACACACCATGTGATCGTGTACCACTGATTAACAGAAAATAAATACTGCACAGCTGAGGTGAATACAGCAGCTGTCGGCATACATGAAAAAAGACCTACAAACTTTGACATATTAAAATGGTATCACTTGTTTCAGTATCCACAATAATTCTCTATATATACACTTATATAATTCTTCATTAATTCATGAATATGCCAATATACCAAAGTGGACTCATCCTTATTAGCAATATAATCACCAACTTACTCTCTCAGTCTCTTTACCTATTGATACTATGTAACCTCACTATATCACATCTTACAAAGTAACTAAAAATATATTCTCATGTGTCCTCAAAACACCATATTAATAGTGCCCATATGGGCTTGAGTTGGACTTACTATTGTTTTATTTATGTGCAGAGTTTTATTTAGCGCTGGCTAGACCTGGAGGTATCCGAGCGCTTTACATGAGGATTAGCGTACTTGCATTTACCCCCTCTGTATGTTGTTATAAGTCTAGATGTTTCATTTGGTCCACTCTCTACCACCTCCTGGTTTTTAAATAATAAATCATCTCTTGTCTTGCAACTCGCTCTGTCGACTGCCCGGCTTATTGTGTTTTCAGTGTACCCTCCAAACTTTAAATCAAGATATCATGTCATCTCTGGTTTCCTTATATGATTTCACTGTGCTACAGTTCCTTCTCATATATTAATTCTCTGTAGGGGATGCTCTCCTTTCACGTTATCGGGTGAAAAATATGTGCATAAAGTAAGTAGGTTTCCTGATGTTAGTTTTCTAAAAACTGTAGTATTATTGATCTTACCTTCCTCTATCCTAATCCTAACATTCAGAAATTCTATTTCCTAATTGATCTTGCACCTGTAAAGTCCAAGTGCAATGTATTCTAATTTCATATTCTCTTGCCTTGCTAGGAGAACCTTGCCATATAATAACAAGCATTGGCATAGCCAATAGGTCTCGCCTTTGGGACCTTATAAGTGTTTAGCCATGCAACAGTTGATCTTGTTGCACCAAGGATAATGTGCTGCATAACTAAATACATATAAGGTCCCAAAGGCGAGACCTATTGGCTATGCCAATGCTTGTTAAATGACAGATGGATATCTATTCTCTTAAGAGCTATCTCCTGGCACCCTAGCCTTCTGCCTCATCCTAGTTTATGGAACAATATGCAGATGATGGCATCATTTGTGAAAGCTGAGTTTAGTGCGACGTTACTACTAAGCACTGTCTCATTTTATTTACCATCTCACCTGCTTTATCTATTAAGTAAGTTCTTTCTGTTGGTGGCTTGCTAAGTCATATGGCCGAATTTGTGAAGCTTTCAGTATGTGTTTAACAAAATACTCACTAGTAAGCTGATCTCATAGTCGAGAAGAATATCTAATGGCAATTCTACGATCTTATCCACATGTTCCTATTGTGAATGATCATTCTTCCTGTTTGTACCTGAATGAGTTGTTGACTAAGTTAATGATGACATTTTCAAGTCTCCTCTTAATATTCTCCTGACTGTCAGGGAAGTGAATATAGTTGTATCTCTCTTCTCTTTTGATCCATACACCTGATTTTGAAAAAGTGGTGATCATGATTCCAATGATCTGCCTCAAAATGCTCTCCTCTTTTCTCCACCGTGTGGACATTTTTTAGCCTGGATTTATTTTCAAGATGGCAAAGCCCAGCTGAAGGGATTCTGCACATCCTAGTTATGGAACAAAGTACTAGTTCTGTGTGTTGGGTACATTTTTCCTATCTTCCTTGTACCTATCTATCACTTAAGACTGCTGCACAGCTGGAAAACACCTGCTGTTGAGGCTATCATTGCTTACGTTACATGGTTCTTACCCCCTAGAGAAAGTAATAGCTCTTCGGCCGATGCAAAAGCATTGACCAGTATCTTTCAGTGAAATCTGTTAGACCGGAAGATGCACTACTTCTTCTTATTCTGTTTCTAGGATTTCTCACCGTACTGAGCCTCTTAAAGAGATCCTATGTTTGGATGAGAAATTAGCTTTGTCCACTTCTGTGCATGCTTATGTGACATTCATGTGTAGTCCATTCTGGACAATGTTAATCTATCAAGCAGGAGTCATGATGAAGATAACAGTATACTTTTTATTCTACATCATTGTTGAATCACATTCCGTATAGATAGTATTTCTTCGCTTATGGAGTTTTGCCGCTGTGACTTGTTGATTTTCAGCAGAAGCCCATTGTTACAATTTCTACTGTCTTCTCATAGTTGTTTTTGTTTATACAGATCAAAGTTGTTTTTGTTAATACGGATCGAAGTTGGCATCAAGTGGAGGCTTAGGATAACGCTACCTTCGGTTTCTTTAGATGCTGGGTATGCCCAGACGTGGGTCCCGTCCTCACTACACCACTGCATTCAAGCTAGCCTGGCTGAGGAAGGGTGATGCCCTGAAACCAGTCCCAGGATGCTTGTTTCCGGTCCAGGGAGGACCTGGCTTGGCAGTTCGGGCTGGACTGTTCCCACAAGGAACAGGGTCAAGACTGATTTGCATATAGCTGGGTTCAAACTGGGGTGGTGTGGTGAGGAAAAGAATGATGGATTAAACCCAGATCCTTGTGATTGGTGGTACATGTTTGCATTGTCCAGCATTCCGTCCATCAATTGCTTCTTTTGCGAGGTCCAAGGCAGGAAGAGTTAATTTAGTTGAGAGAAAGGGCAGTGTGCGAGACAGTTTAATTGCAGGAAGTTTTTGTAGTCTAAGTCTGAATTTAGTCCTCCTATTTGCCATAATGGACAGCTTAATGCTGTGTTTTTACTAAGTAACCTAAGTTAAGAAGAAGTATGGTGCTACTGTCCTCTTACTGAGTGTCTTGGGTCTTTTTGAATGGCTTTGGTTAAACAGTTGACTTCACATTTACTCTTTTTTGTTAGGATTCCTTGATGGACGCTGTGGCATGCCTGTTACTCAGCATCTCAATGAATAACCTTTACAGCAGTTAATAAGAATAACAAAAATCCTCAAACAATTTGTTTTCACAAGTTTCTTGGATGGTTTTATTCTGCTCAAAGCACTGGTCGAAACTTTCCTAAATATTAAACAAGGCCTTAAGTGGTCTGTTAATGTGCTTTTGCAGGGTTATGGTAGCCCTTAACATAGAACAAAAATGCAGGGATTCTGTTCCCCTGAAATGTGTCCTTTTCGGTCTTTCGCCTTACACCCCCATAGGCTCCTACTTTCACAACTGGGGCTGCCCGCCTTTGTTGGTGAATCTGAATGTTACATAGAGGTAGAGGCTACAAAACTACATATACAACATAAAGGTGACATGGGAGACCTATACATAAGACGAGGAATATCTTTCCAGCCTTTAATGTGTTTTATAAAATTGTACTTGCTTGATACTCCTGATGCGGAGTCAAGAGATGAGTACCTAGAAAATATCACTCTACTAATGATTATACCTGAGAACCAGTGGCGGTTCCTCTGTATGGGCATAGGGGCGTCCCCCCCCCCCCCTGATTATTTTGCCCCGGGGTCCACGGTCCAACAGCCGCAGCACATAATAAAACAATTAATTTCAGCCCGTGGCTCGGCAGCAGTCACCTGTCTTTGGCTCAGCCACGGGCATGCCATGTGACGTCACGGGGGGAGGGAGAGGTTTTAGGAGCAACTAAGTAGTTGCGTTGCGGCATTCCCCTGGGGCCAGTGCAGCAAAATGCGCATGTCAGGTTGGCCGGGTGCCTTTTCCTGGCCAGCCCGACATGCGCAGTGTTGAGGGTCTTGCCACTGTCGCCTGTGTAAATTAAGGAGGGGGCGTGGGTAGAACTTCCCCATGGCCTCCTAAGGAGCGGCAAGGTCTCCTGGCCCTGGCCAATCCAAGTGCTGCTTTTGGAAAGCTGGCAGCGCCTGGATTGGCTGTTTTAGTCTCTCGGAGTCGGCAGTCAGAGGGGGCATGTCCAGAGCATGGGGCATTGTGACCAATCACTGCATGGCTTTATTGTAAAGCCATGCAGTGATTGATTATGGTCACCATTTGCTGCCCAGCCCTCAAGCTCAGCGCCGTGCTCTCTCTGCTCCGGGGTACTCCCCCTCCCCTCCGTGCGTGCTTGCTGCCACAGAAGAATGGAGTCGCCAGTCGTGAGCAGTACTAGCTCTCGAGCTCCGCCTGACCTCATTGCCCTGGGACTCGGTCCTCGGAGGCCTCGCTCTGTCGTAGTACTTTCAGCAGAGCAGCCCATGTCAGAGCAAACCCTGCTGCATCTGCATGTGAGCTGAGCTGAGCTGCCAGACTAACTCCGTAACTCGTGGAAAAAGGATTGACACGCAGTGAGTACTACTACTACTAACTGAGTGACTTATAGCTGCGCCAAGCCTGCGCAAGTGCGCAGCATATTTACAATATTGCATTGCAGTGGCTGGCTGCTGACTTTAGTTTAGTTGGGACTGGGGAGACGCGAGACCGAAAAAGCGAGGTGAACTCTTCTACCCGGCCACACCTATTGTAGGGTGGCAGTGACGTAATGAGGGTCTACTCTTAGTATCAAATTATTGCACAAGTAAAAAAAAAATCAAGAAGTTGTGAAAACGCACGCCGCGGTACTAAAATGTCTACTGCTGTGTTTTATAAAGTGAACATCTTTTTGTTAATCTTACAATTACTTTCATTATTTGGTTAGCATTTATTTAGTTTTTATAGTCCGTGATGCTGGCCTCACACGCATTCCATTTAGGAGCTACCATTCTTACTGGAAAGCTCATATGCTCTTTGCAACCAAAAGCAAGAGTGTTTGCTGAGACAATACGCGATACAATATTTAACTTTGGCTTCCTGACTTCGAGAATGGCACAGTACTCCGTTTCAGCGCCAATATTTCACGAGCATGTTTTTCTTGCTGCTTGGCTGCTTTTCCCGCAGTTTACTGTGCATGGCCATTTGGTTGCACGTTTGGATTAATCCACCGACTACCTTGCTGAGCAGGCGGCTTGCCTACTCCTTGGGTAACTGTGTTAAAATATTCTATTCCAGTTGAAACACTTGCTTTACAAGAGCCTTGGTTTTGTCTGACACAATATGGAACAACATTTGTTATTCGTTATCATGGGTGATATATTTGTTAGCCTTCAGAGAAACATCTGCTGTTCTTTAATCTCCAGTGTGCAGGGCAATATTCATAGGGTACAGCTGCATAGAACCGCGGTATTAGATGGGGCTGTCCGGTCTGAGATGAAAGCTGCCTGGCAGGACGAAAGAAATGCATTTTTGTTATCTGCCGTTTACATATTTATTTATATCACTCAAAGTCTCTTTCCCAGAAGGCATACTGCTCATATTTTTAAATATACTCTTAAAGTCTAAACTTTAAACACTATTTTCTCCCCCCACCAATCTGCAAACTTTTTTTGAAAAGCTAAGCTTCTAATGTTAACCTTTTTTTGGGGGGAATGAATTAATTGAATGTAGCACCTCTGGTTTCAGAACTCGCTGTTGTAAAACATTATTAGAGACTCCACGTGACAGGTTCAACGTGACATTCATTATTTTCGGTGAACAGTGCTGAAGCGTTTCCGTTTGTTGTCGAGAGCAGCGTGTTATTCCTGGCGTTTGACACAAGGATTAACAGGTGACCAGCTCTAGCGGAGAAGTGCAGGTTATTAGGCCGTGACCTGAGCTCACTGTGGTAGCTCACTTCACATCTTTGTGGTGAGCACCCCGGCTGTCAGTGTGTAGGTCACAGAATGCAGGTGAAGGTTAGTGAGTGCACTTCTGAAGTACACCCGCCATTAGTTCCGATTTGTAGGCTGTGTCCTGAGCTCACTGTGGAAGCTCATACCATGACAGTGTCTTTGCGTTGAGCCCCCTGGCAGATAGTGTGTACGCCTATCTACCACTCTCTAGCTTCAAAAACATAACCATAGAAATGTTTCTGATGCTAGGCCCTGCTGGTACACAGCGTGTATATTGCTCAGAGGTGCGTGGCACTGGCAGGGCCTAGCTTCAGAAACATTTATATCTACATGTTGGCATATGACATCCCTTTACTAATGTAATAACTGCACTTTCACAATTGCTTTATTAACATTCCTGCTTCTCAAATTTGCTTGAAAATGCACCATTTACCCACTCTTTGTTCAAAATTTTTATCGGGGGAGAATCCCCCCCCCCCCCCCCCCCTCCTTAAGATGTTCAGTCGATCACGCTGCGCTCGCTAGCCACGGTGCACTCCAACAGAAAGTTTACGCCTCACCACTTGCAAATGTCACCAGCCACCACTGCTGAGAACAGAGAGTATTTGGGACACACATTGAAAAATGATGGCCAGATATCTTTCCTGGAGGCTTATATCTAGATGTTTTTGTGTTTCGTTTAAGCCTTTATTATCAGCCTTCTACACATTCTCTAGGTCTAGAAAGACTCTCGACTCAGTCGTAAATACCATGCTGGTTAGTCTTGAAGCTAGGTAAAGCTCATTACTAATACTGATAATACAAGCTAGGTGCATTCATAAACCATCTCTATATTACCAGGAGGAACGCAATCATTTTAATAACCTTAGAATGCGCTTTGTTCTGTTGATAAAAGACTAAACATTTTCTTTGAATGGTAAGTTATTTTTAATTTTTATTCAGTATTAACATCTGCACCAATTGTTTCTAACTTTCATATCCCTCACAAAACCATCATGATTTGTGGTTCTGGAATGCAATTTCACTCCCGATAAGTTCACTGCTTCCACTGGTTCAGCAACTGACAGCACCTTAGTCTGGCACTTGTTCTGGAATAAAGAGTAAATGTATCAATTTATTGACATCTTTGCTCCCGAACTTTCTACGACTCTTTATTTCGTTAATGGTACACCAAGCTGGCTCCAAAGAGAGATGTACATGGCTTTCAAAGATTTTGGGTTAAATATATACATTTTCAGAAGCTTACTATGCAATGGAAGGTAGAAAAGCATTCTGGTGCATTATGCTGATTGTGTGGACTTGATGTTGAACATCTGATCCACATGATCTGCATGTGTCCTGACATCGTGGGTGGGAGAAGGAAACTGTTTGTCGGAGTTAATGAATCAGAGGATACGACTCACCAATGAAGCTAAACACTTTTAAAAAGCAAGCAAAAAATATAATGTGCACAACCTTGGTTTGTTTATTAGAGGAAACAGTGAGTTGAGCAATCTGGTCGCCTTTGAGTTCCAGGGACGATGATGTGGTTATTTCAATATTTTTAGTTTCTGAATCAAGATCCTGTCCACCAAACAACTTATGTATTAGAATGTATCTAAAGTATTTCAAATGTATTTTTATGTATGTCAATATTGGCAGAATATTTGTGAGTTGTGTTTCTTTTAATTCAATATTAAATGTGATAATATGTTTGTCATGTATTTCATGCTGTATTTGTTCCAGTTCAACAAAGTTTAAACTTGAAATTAAACGTTAACTTTAAATCAAAGCGATAATAAGACCGAAAATGTACAAATGTTTTTGTGTTACCACCTTGTAGTATTCATTCTTTTCATTACTAGTGAGCTTATCTACAAAACAAATGCAAATTAATAGAAATCAAATTACAAATATACAGTTCCATAACCAGCAACATTACAAGCGCGGTCTGTTGGACTGAGCCCTGTATTTTATTTTCTCTCACAGATAAAGTTAACCGCATTAAGCAGTTTGATAATTTAATGAATCTAAAGGAAGAGAAACTCCGGACACGATTCAGAGACACCTATAATGCTGTCATGTGGTTACGAGAGAACAAAGATAAATTTAAGCGCGGTGTCTTTAAACCTATAATGCTAGAGGTGAGTTTTATTCATTACATTTTTACTAGCAGAAAAGAGCCTTAACATAGCTTTACTAATATGGCACAAATATACAGTAATGTGGTGCCTTATCTCTTCTGATTTGATGGACCTTTGACTATCTGGGTTTCCACAATACACAAAAGGCTGTTCGGACTCTGCTTGCTGCAGAATATTTTCCTCTGGCCACCTACTTTCTGCTGGTCAATGGATTGGGGCCTTGAACAGCACACTGCTTAACTTTCATTTCCTGTTTGTCTGTTGTGACACTTTTACAACTCGTCTGTTTCATTACCGAAGAGGGGTAGCTTTTGATCGATTACATGAGTGATATCCTATTTCAAGTGTTTCCTTTCAATGAAACAAAAATTCTCGATTTGTGAATAGTTCACCTTGATTTACAAGCTTCATACATTAGTCCTGGTGCAATCTGGTGTTTGTTCAGACTGGGTATAGCTCTGCCAAAATGAGTGGAAAAGTGAGTTGTAGTCACATTTGAACACTTATGCCAAGACATCATTATAATGAGAGAAGCCTTTCCAAATCAGGTCTACAAAGTTCATATCAATAGTGTAACATATATGGGCAGACTCCTTCAGTTGCAAAACCAAAGATTCTTAAAAATAACACATCTAGCAGCGAACTGGTTTTCCACCTCTGTGGATTCTCTAAAGTGGATCTCTTATTTTCGAAGAACAATACCCATTTCATTTCTCCTTGATGTGGAGAAGTCTCTATTCTGAAAGATTGCCTGCTGCAAGACTGACAGGTCTGGCATCTGAATGTTTAGAGTAAGACTGAGGTCTTGTGATTGGGGGAGCTCTAAGTTGGCCTATTGAGGTCCAACGGTTTGGGAGGCTCCATTTTGCATCATCCCATGCTTATTAGAAGACCTGGAAGCACTGCTGTGTTGAAGGATAATAGGGAGCACACAAGTTATCTCGAGTAGCAGCACTGGGACTTGACCTAACTTCTGCAATCACCAGGATATGTGACAGAATTGTAGCAAAGATGGAAATGCAGTGGCAGAGCTCATCCCGTTCCCAGTGGCAGGTCCGATTGGAATCTGGGCTGAGGACCACTTGCCGAGGCATTCTAAAATACCAGGGAAGTAGCGGTAATTTGAGATTAAAGTTTACCCATGCCATGGGGGTCAGAAAGTGCTTGAATAGTGACACATATTGCAGAGAAATCTGAGGGAGAAAGAATACACACTGGTGCTGATGAGAAACTAGCACCACAAAGGGCACAAATGAAGAATTCTGTCTTCACAGCTTGCTATATGTTCCACCGAAAGAGGCTTGCCTGTCCTGTGAGGCTCCCATAGCAGCTCAAAAGCCAAGAGAGCAGAGAATGAACTTGACCAGTAGATCGGATGACCCAGGTACACCACAAAGAGCTGTTTACCTTATACCTCGAGAAAATAGAGTCTTATGGACTTGAAGGGTGTATCTGAACTGGTATACTGAGAGCTGGGAGATTTTCTAAGGGGGTACAACTGGGAGAATAATGAGTATAGGGTTTTAGTTTGCTATAAAACATGAACTTTAAAGGCTTTAGTTTTATTAGTGAATGCTGGCACACTTTTGGTCTTCTTCCTCCTCCTCCTCCTCCTCCTTCTCATCTCCATATTCCTGTCGCATCTGGAAGTCTTGGAGAGTGGTATGTAAGAATATTGAAGCACAAAAATATTGTACTTCAAAAATATCATAGCCAGATTATCGGCTCCCAAAATATTGTGAAAATAAGCATATGCAGGTAAGATTTACTTTTCTTACCTCAACATCTACATACTATGAAGATACTTCTATTTTGTCAATTAACGTATTTGTGGAGTTATGCATAGTAATTCTATAATTAGCTATTACATAGTTACCATCACAATATTTAGTGGCTGATATTTGGGTTACAGTATTTTTATAGCATGACATTCATTTAAAACTCAGTACTCTGGCAATGTACTCTCAGAATAAGTAAACTAACTGGCCCTGTAGTGACTGCTCTTATCCAGTTCGAGATTGCACTGATAGGAATCCTTGCCCAATCAAACAGTATACTGTTTGAAACTCAGTAACTAGCCAGTTGATAGGCATTTTCCACTCAACTGAAAGAGTTAGGCACCAAATGGTCAGTAGCATGTGCATTTCAGGAGTGATGGGAATTACTTCATGAGCAGTGTCATGGATAAAGAGATCACAGAGGAGGTGATAGGTGGAAATCCAAAGCAGAGATAAACAACCTCAGCAATCAGCAGGTAAATCTCTTCTGAAAACCAAATTGGTTCTAGTCAGTTGTTTGTTCTAGCAGCAGAGATGACATGAGGGTAATACCAGCTCTCCTAGGTGGACACACACATTGGAATGAGAAGCCGGGCAAAAGGTTTTCCAGTGCGAAGCAACATGTAGCTTGTATATAGAAGGACAACTTAACCTAAAACTGTCTCTCCTGTCTTAGGCTGCCAGCCATGTGTCCTTGAATAGCATATAGAGATCAAAACATATGGCACTTAAATACAATCACACCACAAACCTGCCTTATAACCCATAGCTCACCACATCCATGATTGGGTGGGGGGTATTTAGAGCAGGACCTTCGTTTTGGGAGACTAAGTGAACTTTCATCAAAGATTTTCATGACTCTGTGAACCTCCATCCAAAAAAAACAAAAAAACAATGTTCATCTCAGCAACTCTCTCCCTTAATCTGGTGAGGGGGCAAGTCGCCTTGCTTCATTTTGGTCTGGAGTACACTTTGGGTGTACTTCTTGTCCAGAGGAATATTTTCTTTGGTGAAGGAAGAATTAGAAACATGAAGCACCCCAAGTAGATTCAACGAACCTAGACACAGAAGAATAAATGTGTACACGAAAAGCAAAAGCTTCCTAAGAGAGACAGTCTGTTTTACCGTAAGGACTTATGCCTGTAAAGTAAGCCTGGGCGGAGTTTGCGGAGTTCCGCTATGCGGTATTCCGCGAAGTGCAAAAAAAATTCTGCCGCACTACGTGGAGCTCTGCAAGTGGCGGAGTGCGTTAGATAAATGCCGTTTGCGGTGATTATCAGTGCCAGGTGCTTGTCCTCACTGTGCAATAATCGCAAACGGCACCATGCACATCGCAAGCAGGCGCTGCTTCCTTTCTGCCGCTCGAGTAGATTTTTACTCGAGCAGGAGCTTTCTCAACATGAGCGGTCGCACGCATACACGACCTCTCACAATGAGAAATCTGACCGCCCGCGTTGAAAAATCTCGTCGGGAGGTTGATTTTTCACACTCGCTAACTTGATGTTGACGATCGTGAACGAGGAAAAATCTCACCGGGAGGTGATTTTACCTCGCTCGCCGACGTTGACGGACTCGAGCAAGGAAAAAACGTCACTATGCGGAGCGGAATTTTTGGGAACTCTGCAAACTCTACGTAAACTGAGTGCGGAAAACTCCACGAGCAGAGCGGAGTTCACCGCCCAGACTTACCCTAAAGCCAAAATTGTAAATAATACATTTCTTTTTATTAGGTTATTACATTTTTACTCTTTATCTCGTGCTCCATTTCTATGCAGTGAATGTGCGAGAAGTGAATTTTAACTTTACTGCAATGTTTTCTTCATTTCAAAATTAACATTTGTAGAATAGCATGGATAACTGGTTAGCAAAACACTAAGGAGCAATATTTGAATATGGACATTTGTTTTAACGTTATATACTTGTTATGTGAAAAATAAATACTTAGATAATATATTTACAAGTTGTATTGAAATACAATAGTCCTTATGTAGCCCTTTTATTCTAATCACTGTTTGTGTGTTTTATAGAATATTTATATGAACTGTTCTAATATTTATGTATTAAATGTTATTTTGAGATTTTTATTGTGTGGAGATTTTACGCTGCTTTTCAGATTTCCAATCATAATTGCTCCCTTCTCTTGGCCTATCGCTGTATGGCCCTATCAGAGAACAGCTTTTTGAGCATATATTGGTGGTGTTATATAGCTGTGAGCCTCTTACTGTAGCCAAATGTATGCTGAATATTAACTTTAGAAGTTTTCCCATATGGCCTTTTATTTGTCTGTCTTAAATCATGGTGGAAGGTGGATGTTCTCTATTGCAGTTAATGAGTTTTACTTAATCTCTCTTTTACAGATCAACATGAAAGACCAGCGAAACGCTAAATATATTGAAAATCACATTTCAATGAATGATTTGAGGGCCTTTGTTTTTGAAAGTCGGGAAGATATGGAGCTATTTCTAAAAGAGGTAATACCAAGCCGATTTCAGGTGTTTGGTAACCATGGGGATTTTAAGAAGCATATCATAGCTCATCCACTTTATATTTGAAAAAGGATTCAAATCTTTGAGTAATTTTATGTTAATAATGTGGGGTATGCAGATCCAAAATTGTATTTGACTTGACGAAACAACATAAATTGAACAGTGAACAAATGCTTACTGTAGTACAGAAACTTTAGATTTGTGTAGTCTAACTTTACTAATGATATATATATTTTTAAATTTATAACTCAAGTTTAAAAGTACATTTTCTGTGTAGCCTTATAGGAAAATATTCAATATAATTTCATGTGCAAGAGCAGTACACTTATCTGTGTTCTGAAAGCCATTATTGTCACAGGAAGAATTGCCTAAGTATTCATTCTATCTGGTTACTCTACCCATATGTAAGGAGATCTTGGGTGGGAGAGGCTTAAATGTTATACTGAATGTATCTGTGTCCAGGGGTACCCAACATAAAACAAATACCTAGATTTAATTTTAATTCCAGAGATAGAGCATTATAAATTACCCTAGAATCAAGCAGTGTTGTCTTGTTGCCAGTCCACTGTTGAGCATACTTTCAAGCTTCCCACCAAGCAAAAAGGGTGTGGCGAAAGTGCCCAACATCGGAGATGTCTTCAGTGCAGAACTCTACTTCTACTTCCTTACTGAATGAACAAATAAAAAAATACTCAAATAGCGCAACTGCTTCCCAGCGGGTGTTCAGGCTCTTAGTGTCTCAAGCACAATCTAGAGAGAAAGAGCAGATGCAGTTAAGGCCATTAAAATAGCCAGGTTTTTAATTTCTGTCTGAAACCCATGTGATTGGCCAGACACAAATATGCAGCTATAGGGAATTCTACTGTTTGGCTGACAGGTAGTAGAAAGATCTGCCTCCCTGATACTTTGGTGATCTTGGGTATCACCAGTAGGTTCTGCAAGCTCAAGCGAAGGTGACAAGTGGGAAGGAAGTGAATAAATATTTTGATGTAGAAAGAGCATATGTTGTGTAGGCCTTTGTGAAAAGCAAAGGGCTTCATACTGGGTACGCTTGCGCATCTGAAGCAAATGGAATGTTTTGAGGTGCGGTTTGATAGAAGCTTGCATGGGTATGTCAAGAAGAAGATTGACTTCCGTGTTCTGCAAACTCTGAAGAAGGTTTTGATCCATGCTGAGCATGTGAAAAGTAGAATTTTAAGCAAAGAAGTTAGTTATAGTCCTCATTTCGCCTCTACGTTTGCGTATATTCGACAACAAAGTTAAATGTTTGATACTGGATGTGGTATACATTTATTTTCTGCTTGTAAACAAGAAGTGTGAGATTAAAACGTGGACCATCCCATTATATCCAGTTATTCCTGAAATCGTGATTGCTTATTCCTTTATTCTTCGCTTACGTGGGGTTAATGCATTGGTGTGGGGGTTATTGTGTGGGCCTTCATTGTATGCTACTTGCCTGGTAAACATCATAAATCAAGTTATTAATTTAGGAGAGGGCACCCATGTCATTAACATTGGCACAATTTTAGTCTGACCGCGATGGAACAGAGGTCGGATACAACAAGTGAATTGGCACTGTCAAAGGTTTTACCTTGAGACCTATTCTTCAGTTGTGGGGAAAGCTTATTCTGGTCAAGTCAGAATATTTTGTTGTTGGCATTGCCCGAATAATACAAAAAGCAATATAAACAGAAAATCTAATTAGAATCAGTGCATAAACTGTACTGTCAACAATAAAAAGAATTCACATTAAAATCACAACATAGGTATTCAAAATCACAGCATAAACACCCATGTCAGCCGGACAATCAGTTAAGTCCCCATCACTGGCTATTCAGGTCCCCGTGTTCCAACTGATGGAGGGTAAAGAATGGGTAGGCATAGTATTACCCCTTGGATCTGCCAGTTCTGACCCATGCAGCGCAGATATATTCAGATACTGCACATTTAATATAGTTTATCAGTAGTAAGGCACAGCAATGGTGCAGCCTCATGAGTGGTGACATTATATAGTTTCATTACAGGGTGGATCCATTCACTACGAGAGGTTGATGTTAGAGGGCAAAGAAGCATAAAACGAATAACAGTCTCATTATGCCCGGAATTGCGGTTGTTCAGCTCACTATTGGCTTCCCTTCCCCTATAATCTGACGTATAAGCTTTAGTAGGCAGAAAACTGAGCCTAAACTTAAGATAAAACACAATTCTGAGTATATTGTCTAAATACGGTTCAAAACTAGGCCATCTTTTATACAGAAATAATTGTGTACAACTAAATCTCTTTGCATTATTGTACATTTTCTATCCTAAATAACCCATGTTTTCCTAAATCTCCTGTACGTATCCATATTCATACTAGAGGGCTTTTCTCACAGGTCACCTAGTTCTAGTATGTTTAATATTCTTTCTATGTGCTTGAAGTATGGTACTGAAAAACCTCTATCAGAGCACCTAACCTCCGTAAGTGATTTCTGATAAATGCTTGCCTCCTTATTCCAATGCAGCTGGCCCCAGTAAAGGACTGACATTGGGAGAGATTGTCTGTAATCAATGTGCCCCCTTATTCAGGAAGCGGACTATCCAAAAAGTGCCTGACCTAAAGTCAGAAGAGATTGCTGACACTGATTTTCCACTTTTTGTAAGGTCAAGATATGTAAGGATCCTCATAGCTAGGCCACCAGCTATGGCCTATGGTTATAAACATACAGCAGAGAGCATAGGGATCACGCTCCAGTCTTCTGTTTGCATCTCAAGGTAGCAGCAGCAGTTGTTGGCTTGAGCACTAAAGCAGGCTTATCTTTATGTTGAGACCATTTCAGTTCGCTATCAAAGCAAATTGCAAGATAATCAAAAATATCCAACCTTTCAAGGGGTTGATTTATAGTAGCAAGTGTGCATTTTCCCTTTGTAGTGTATTTCAGGATCAATGTCGTATTCTTAGCTACATTGACTCTCAGTTGCTTGTTTATACAGCATTCTATAAAGCCTTTGATCAATGTATGCACAGAATGCTCATTTCGAGTTAGGACTGCATCATCTGCATACAGTAGGATGGAGGTTCTTGTACCTGCGATTCTTAGGTAATCAAGATTCAAATCCTCACGGTGTCTGCCATTGTCCTTCAAAAACAGCGATAAATAGCAGACATAGTGCATCTGCAGGAGTCACACTTCACTGACGGACAACACTGCAGCATGGGTAAGGGCGACTACAGGCTATGCACAATACACTTCTGGTTCGAGGGGGTTGCTGATCCTTCTCGGAAAGACACTCCTGTTTCAGGCGCTGCCACATGCCACATGGACAGATACACATGTGTGCCAAATGGCGATCCTGGGAGAACATGAAGGCAAACCAATGCTACTGATCAATGTTTACACGCCTCCGGAGCTCCAGTCAGCAACACTCCAGAAAGTGGGGAACATATTGCTAGAGGATCCCCGGCGCCAAGAGTAATAGGCGGAGACTTTAATCTCTCACTAGACATGTAGCTAAATAGAATGAGCACAAGAGTGGGGATGAAGATGACTAGAGGAAAGTTAGCGGGCTTTATGCATGCACTAGGGCTGCGCGACGTCTGGAGGGCTCTCCACAACAGTAAGAGAGTAACAGTAACCGAAAACAATTGGAAAGGGGTTATGGGTAAGACAGCGCCCGGCAGTACTGCAACCACAAATGAGAATCAAATACGTAATCTAATTAAGCGCTTGGAAAAATGCAAGCGTTCGGAAGTAACTAAATGGTGGGAACATAAATCTTTATCAAAATATATCGAGGAGGGGCGCGTACCTAGGGGGCTATGTATTTTACTGGCCCCGAGCTATGAAAGCCCGAATCCTGAAATGTTAAAAGAATGGGGACACAGCAATCTGGAAGCGTCAAGAAATGTAATAAAGATTTTGGTCAAATATGCAACAATTGACAGAGAGGCTTTAATGAAAGAAATTGATGAAATCAATGAACAACTATTGAAATTTGAACCGAATGAGCTCATTACTAAATCTAAAAAGGATATGCAGAAACGGTTAGCCAAACAAGAAGAAAAAATTAAGGCATGCAAAGTATATAAGTTTGCTCGGGATAAAGAAGATTACAAGCAGGGGCGCATCTATACGTTTGCACGTAAATATGAAGATGCTAAAAAATCTAAGTTTTATCAGCCAATGCCATCAATTATGCAAACGAAAATACCTACAGACAACAATAGTGAATCTGTGGAAGGCAGCAGTGACAATGATTCTGTAGGAAGCAATATGTCATCAGATGAGGGAAGTATTAACAGACTAACAACAGCGGATAAGTCAAGAGTATTGGATAAATGACAATACCATCATTAACTTATCTTCGACTGTTCTTAGCGAGGCAGAAAAACAGCTTCTTAGCCTCGGTCTGTCATACTTCCCCATTTCGGATTTCAATTACACACGAACATGTGTAGACATTTTTCATTATATTCGCGAACTGAAGTTGCGTAAATTCTTCAACATTAAAGATGGCCTCAAAGAAATGGAATCTAATGCATCTAATCAGTCTAATCTCGAGCTAACAGTGGGCGGTACGAAAACGTTCCTCACAATGCACCAATTGGAGACTAGTAATGTAGCTACAGAGGGGGAAGCAATATCAACCCAACAAGAATTAACCGATGCAGCTGTTGCACAAATAGGAGCTAACACAAGCCCTTTCAAGCCAAAGTCAAATTTATGCCAAATATGCCTAAGGACGCTATTGATACCTTCCACGATGTAATAGTGGAAGATACGAAAAAGTTGCACCATAAAATAAAACACCGAAAAAGGTATTAAAGTGAACAGGAGAAGAAATATGCATCCCTAATTAAAAGACTGAATAATGTTCATCAAATTATTGTCACGACATCAGACAAAGGTGGCAATATTGTAATTTGGCCGCAGAAACAATATATTGCTGAAGCTCAAACAACTAAGCGATCCTCTGTGCTATGCTAAATCCAGTTTCAAACATTACAATGTTGCCAGAGACCAACTTAAAAAAATCCTTTTCAAATGGAAAAGAGAAGGGATGATCTCAATGCAAGAATTCCAATTCCTACATGTGGAAAATCCAGTTCTACCAAGACTATATTTAATACCAAAGGTGCACAAAAAAAAAATTCCAGTTCCTGGACGTCCCATTATATCAGCCATACAAAGTGTTGCGGAACATATCACTGAATATATTAATTATTTTCTACAGGACCTGGTAAAAAGTTTGCCAACCTATATTAAAGACACCAGTGACTTTTTAAGAAAGATCAGAAATATTCCCCAGACTGAAGATTTGATATTTATTACTCTTGATATCGAATCACTGTACACAAGTATAGAACATCACACTGGGTTAAAAGCATTAGAATATTTCCTAGGAACTAGATCAGTACATAGTTACAGTCAGAACAAAATGATTGTGGAATTGGTTACCTGGTGCTTAAACAATAATTACTTTATGTTTGGCAATGAAATATATCTACAAAAGAGAGGAGTGGCGATGGGGGCCTGCTTCTCTCCCAGCTACGCGTGTTTACACGTGGGCTGGTGGGAGGAGCAGGTCCTCAGGCGCACACACCATGTGGCTTTCTCTGGCCAAGTGCCAAAATGGATGCGATACATTGATGACGTTTTTGTTTTATGGAAGGATGACGAAAGCAGTGCTAAGGAATTCATTAGAGAAATCGATATCAATCATGAAAATTTAAAGGTTACATCGACTATTAACAGACAAGAAGTAGATTTCTTAGATGTAAAGGTCTTCTTTCAGGAGGGACAAATAGCAATCAAACTCCACAGAAAAAGCATTGCTGGAAACACCATATTACACGCCAGCAGTGCTCACCCTAAACATGTCATCAATAATATTCCCTACGGGGAATTATTAAGACTCAAACGCATATGCAGCACAGAGGTAGATTTAGCCAGTTGTACCTCACAAGCATTAGAAAGATTCAAACAAAGAGGATACAAAGATGTCATTTTAAATCAAGCGCTTGATAAAATGCAGGCCAGGTCCAGAGAATCTCTTCTGAGAAATGATAAAATCACTAATACAGATATAGTGTCAGATAACCTAGATTCAGTCCCGAGGTTTGTAACCACCTACAACCGCCAAGAAAGGAAGATCAGGTCCATTGTAACACATAGCTGGCCAATTCTATTAACCGATGCAGTTCTAGCTCCTCGACTTCCCAATACTCCGACAATCACATATAGGAAGGGACCTTCCATGAAAACTCAAATTAGTAGAAGTTTTCCAGAATTAAGTAAAAATCAAATGTGGCTGCAGTCCCGGCCGGGATTCGTCAAATGTTCCAGCTGCAGGGCTTGCAGATTTGGAACTAACACTACACAATATACCACCCCATTCAGTCCAGAAATTGTAAACATTAAGGTGTCTTACAATTGTAAAACCGAGTATGCCGTCTATGTCCTGACATGCACCTGTGGCTTGAGATGTGGGCAGCACCAAGCTACAGGTGCATGTCAGAATCCTCCAGCATCTCCGGGCAATCGTTAATCGCGACAGCTCGTACCCAGTGGCCAGACATTTTAAGTCTGTGCATAACAATGATTTGCAGTGCCTCAAATATTTTGTAATCGCAGCAATTCCAAAACCACGAAGAGGAGGAGATTGAGACAAAATGCTGAGAAGGATGGAGTCGAAAACAATTCTAGAACTAGATAGTAAATTTCCTAACGGACTCAATACCACGGAGGACTTGTATCATTTTCTATAATAGACGGTATTAGGAAATCAAGAATTAATAGATCTGCATACGCTATGAGGCACCTTCCCTGCCGCATTTTTTATCTTTCTCTTTTTTGTTGCAGAATAATTTTTATAAACAAAAGGTTTTTTGATGTATCAAATCAAGCCTATTTTGGGAATTTGCCTATATAAAAAGTATTTAAATTTTTATGTGGGTTGCACATTTCACTATTGCACTTTAGCAATTAATCCAAAAAAAGGGGGTAAAAATAGGGTCTATATTCTTCCGTTTTTATGAAAGAGATGAAACAACGCGTTTTAAAATTAAATATAGCAAAAAATTAGGTCATGTTCAATCATTCAGCATTCAGGCTGTATATAGATATTTTGTTTCCAATCATCATGACACAGTCAATATGTATTATAGCCAACACCAGCGCAATTTGCACAATTCAAAATACATTTGTTTACATAAAATATTTGCGTATTGTTGCACATGTATTTGTATACCAATTGCATATTTTGCACATTGTTGAAAAAATATATTTATCTGCGAATATTGCACAAAAAATAGCGATATTTGCACATGATCATAAATATAGGCTATAAATATGTATATGAATTGGTTTTAGGTTACTCATAAAATAGTGGGAAATGAACATCGATTTAACATTATTAAAATATCGTAGTGATTGATGGCCTAAAAACTGATGTTTACTTATAGCAAAACATTGCATTGATGCAGATAAAAAGTACACATATTTTTTAAAAAACGTAAACAGAAAATCTCTTTACTATCAAATGTCAGATGATATTTGACTAGGTAGAAGAAAGACTCACCTATTGGAAAATGTAAAAAGTGGCAAATAGTATGTTGTCTATGTTTATTATCACGTGTGGTGTTTGCCCAGCATATTTATATAAAAAAAGAGTCATGGCCGGTAACTGACAATCTGTGAGCAAGGGCACCCGCCCGAAACACGTCAGATTTTGCAGCTCGAAGAATAAAATATTTGTGCCTGAAAATTTGGGACTCGTGTTGTCTTTGGTTCGCCGAGTGGAAGTGCTAAGACAGCCTACTTTTCTTTGATATATATATATATATATATATATATATATAACAGGCAGGGTCATTAAATGGTACCGTTATATCGACGACTTATTCATAGTGTGGCAGGGCAACTTAGAGTCAGCAAATGGCTATATTAATGATCTGAATCAAAAAAATCTGAACCTGCACTTTTCGGCCACAGTGAGTCCAGTGGCAGTGGACTACCTGGATCTGAGAGTGTTTGTGACAGATGGGCAAATACATACTGCCCTATATCGTAAGATCACGGCAGGGAATTCGACCCTATATGCGACCAGCAACCATCCACCAAAATTAGTACAAAGCATCCCTTATGGAGAGCTCTTACGACTAAAGCATAACAGCTCACGCTCATGTGATTTTGAAACGACAGCCCAAGAATATGTGCAGAGATTTGCTAATAGGGGGTATGACCCCATGCTCTTGGAAAATACATTAAAGAAAGTGAGAGGAATCCCTAGACAACATCTTCTTAAAGATAATTCAATAGCCAAATGCAAGTCAGTCAAAACACAAGAGGGCACGTTTAGGATGGTCACCACCTACTCAGCAGAAGCAAACCATTTGAAACGTACGCTTAGAAAAAATTGGCATATTTTAGAAACTGACAAGGTCATAAGTGACGACATTCCAACATATCCGTTGGTGACTTTTAAGAAAGCTCGATCACTGAGAGATAAACTAGTGAAGAGCCATCTTGAGAAAGAATTCCACGGGGTGGGAACCCTGAGAGAAATGCGGGTTTTTTTCCCATGTGGGAAATGTAAGGCTTGCTCGAACAGCAAGAGGGTCCTCTCCTACAGTATCCCAGATGTGAAGATGAAAAGACCAATCAATAAATTTATCACCTGCAGTACCTCATATGCGGTGTACTGCCTGATATGCCTGTGAGGCCTATGTTATATAGGCAGTACAATACACCACTTGAAAATTCGAATACTAGAGCACCAAAGGGCGATAGTAAAAAATGATGCGTCATACCCAGTGGCGAGACACTATGCCGAAAAACATGCCAGCAATAGGAACCTATTACAGTTTTATGGTTTAGACCATGTGCCCGAAAACATCAGAGGGTGTGGCAGGTTGAAGAAGCTGCGAAGGTTAGAGTCACGCTATATAGTGGACTCTCATACAAAGTCCCCGAGGGATTTAAATAGTGGGGAGGAATTAGCATCACACCTGGGTATTTGACGGGTAATTTTCAGTATTTGCAAAAAGGATTTAACAGGACATAGGAGTATTGTGTATAAAATTGAACTGGATTAGAGGCCAATTGCGGAGAGAAAAGTGGAGAATATGAATTTTAATACACATAGTATATGGGTAATTGATTATTTGTGATTTTTTTGAATTTGTGGATGAATTGCTGATTAGCTGTTATAATTGGGGTTAAAGAACAAAATGAAATATAGGAACATGCAATAATGAGGAAATGTGTGTCCATTAATAGAAAGGGACTTAAGCCGATTCACGGCAAGATGAATTCATTTGGAGGCAACAAGAGAATTTTGCCTTAGATGGGTGTAGTGACTGTTAAACACCCATACAGGGTAATGACAAATATGTTTAGCAATTTGGTATTGATGTACTGCTAACGCCGATACACGGCATGTAAAGAAGGCAAATTATGATCATTAGCCGAGCGATTACGATAAATGAGAATCGAATATCAAAGGCTGCAAACATTTGTAATAACATTGGTGAAATTAGTATAACCGTATTATTGTATACATGTGACCTCCATTGAACTGCCATTACCAACCTTCTGGCTATCATCCCAAGCCTCGTCCTAGAGAAATGGCACGTTTGCCATCATCTCTCATCCAAGACCTTCAGACTATGCTGGCTGACTGTAGACTCAAGATGCCCAAATTGATCCACCACCACCTCAGCCAGAGCACCCAGGAACACTGGCTTTACCACTACCTGTGATACCCGCTGTAGCACCGCTCCCTCCAGTACATGCGCCTGACCCGGAAAACCCTTCCTCCTTGGATGAGGAGAGAGAAGGAGAGATACTGGATCCTCACCCACCTGCAGATCCTTGGGATGCTTACATCATTTCTACTCCCTTTCCTCAATCACATCATCCAGGGGGCTCGCCTCCAGAAGACATTGGGGAAGGGGGTGGGGGGGGCAGCAATCTAATGGAGAGGACCTCCACCAGATTCCATCTTCCAATGACTGTGAAACATACAGATTATTTCCTGTATGATTTTAAAGAGGAGACTGGGAATTCCATTCAAGCAATCCCCATAATTGACTATATTTGGCAGGAGAGAGTAAGAATTAGGAAAACACAGGGCACGATATCATTGGTGCTCCCTCGAATCGATAAAAAACATACAGGGCCCCCAAGGATTCCCCTTCTTGCCTCGCAGGTCACCCGAGGCCGGATTCTGCCATTTCTCAAGCACCGCAAAGAAGATAAAAAAATCCGGCCAACCCTATCTCAACTCCTCCTGACAAGGAGGGGCGTAGACTGGACATTAAGAGGAAACATTTTTCGACTATGGCTGCAGTTACCATCCGAGCGGCCAACGCTCTAACTATCATTAGCCGCTCCGATCATCAGATGTGGTCTGATATGGCGTCTATGCTATACCTTATACCTTATCCCTGAAGATAGGAAACAAGAAGCTAGCATGATCCTCCTGGAGAAAGAGCGAGCAGTCTCTGAGACCTTGACTGTGCTAAGGATATAGCCAACATAGGTTTCTGCCAGCTGGCAAGCGCAGCAGTTTTAAGGTACCAGGCATGGTTGAAGGTCACTACCTTCAGACCTTAAGTCCAGACAAAGATTTTAGACATGGCGTTTGATGGGGATTCTTTGTTTTGCAAGCACATTGACGAGGCACTGTTGTCCATAAACACTGACACAGCAAAATCATTGGGCAAACTCCAATATAAAAAGATTCCTTTCAAAGGAGCAAAAGGACGCAGATTCACAGCATACAGAGGTAGTTACCAAACCTATCAACCGCAATACAGGCAGACCTACTAGCCCCTTACTTACCATCGGTCTGCTACGGCTGGTTTCTCTCGTCAAGAGGGTTGCAAAAGAACACAGCTGGAAGGAAACAATAATCAACACCAGGTATCGGCTTTCCCCCACCACTTTCTCAGCAATGGTAGAACATAACAACGGACCAATGGGTATTGGATTTGATTGACTTTGGTAATACATTAGAGTTCACAAAAAGACTTCCCACTGCTCCACCCGAAGGCCGCCCCCCCATCTTCACTTATTGCACAAGGAGACAAAAATCATGCTCTCAAAAAGAGGGATCCAGGAAGTTCCAATTCTGCAAAGAGGTCAGGGTTCTTACTCCAGTTTTTTCTCAATAAAGGAAACAGGGGAGTGGAGACCAGTACTGGATCTCAAGAAGCTCAACAAGTTCCTAAGAAAGCAAACATTCAGGATGGTAATTCTGGCCGAGATTCTGCGTTGCCTTAACAAAGGAGAATTTATAACCTCATTCGTTTTGGAAGACTCATATTTCTACATCCCCATCCATCGAAAACATCTAAAATTCCTCATGTTTGCGGTAGCTGGTACCCACTACCAATTCATGGTCCTCCCTTTCGACCTCAAATTGGCACCTAGAATATTTACAAAATGTCTTGCGCCAGTGACCGCTGTCTTATGTTCTCAAGATCACCAAGTATTCCCCTACTTGGACTACTGGCTTCTGAAGGCACCAACGGCAAGTCAAGCTACCAAAACCACAAATGCTTGTCTTCATCTGTTCAACAAGCTGGGGCTGACAGTGAACTTCAAAACGTCATAATTTCTTCCCAGCCAAATCATACCATTTCTGGGAGCCAGGTTGGATACAGTCCAATGCAAAGTCTTTATATTGGATGGACGCCAGATATGACTATTGCAGTTGGCTATGGCCATCTCAAGAAAAAAGTCAGTTTCCATAAGGAGGTACAAATCACTTATAGGAATGTGCTCCTCCGCACTTGACCTAGTGTCCTTAGTCAGGCTCAAGATGAGACCTCTCCAAGAGGAACTACAACAGCAGTGGCTGCAAACATTGGGATCCTTCGAAGATATCCTTTGGCTATGAAAGCAGCAATAGAATGGTTGTACTACAGACCAAATCTTTCCAAAAGCCTCACTTTCTTCCAAGAGATTCCAGACTACATCCTGACAACAAATGCCTCTATTGAAGGCTTGGGAGGACACTTGCAGGACCTCCAAATTCAAGGCAAATGGTCCAGTTCTCAGAAGCTAAAGCACATTAACAGTCTGGAGTTATAGGCCATATGCCTTTCTTTACAAGCCTTTCTACCAAGGATAACAGGTGCATCTGTACAGGTTCATACGGACAATACGACCAGTATGTTCTACATCAACAAATAAGGGGGCAGAAAGTCTCTCTCGCTTTGGAAGGAAGCGCAAGAATTATGGAACTGTACAAAGGAGCATGGAATCTCTCTCACAACTGAGCACGTTCCAAGCTTGCACAACACACTAGTGGATGCTCTCAGCAGAGCAACAGACAATTGCCATGAATGAGAGCTCAGCCAATACCAACTGGACAGAGTAGTTGCGCTATAGGGGAAACCAGCGCTAGACCTGTTTGCCACAGATGTCAACACCAAATGCCAGTCCTATGCCAGCAGGTTTCCCCTCCCAGGGTCTCAGAACAATACCCTTTCGATGCGATGGCCAGGGATATATGCCTACACCCTTACCCCATCCTATTGATCCCCAGAGCTAAACATATAAGGACAGGGTCCAACCCTACCAGAATAGAACTCCTGGAGTGTCTGGTAGAGTATGAGAAGGACTACCCCTTCCCTGAGAAGGAAGACTCCCAGGGAGATGGGGAGGGTAGTGAAGTGGATAAGGCCTTTAACCCTCCACCACTTAGTGAGGAAGGGAACTTTGAGCTCCCCACCTCCAAGCCAGAGAGTAGAGGGTCTAGGCACTACAGAGGTAGGCTAGACTCTGTGCAAGACAGTGAAGACAATTCACTGAAGAGGACAACCTTTTAGCAAGGTTGACCAAGAGACTAGAGCTAGAGAATAGGCTCCTAGCCATAGAAAAAGAGCAGATATGGGCCTGGGCCACATCAATGGTGGCATCAATAATAAGAATCAAGAGAGGCAAGGATCCTATGATTGTTCCTAAATTTGAGGATGGTGATGACATCACTAAGTGGTTCACAGCCTTTGAGAGGGATTATGATGCCAGAAAGGTGAGGAAATCTCACTGGGGGGCACTCCTTTGAGAACTGTTCTATGGTAAGTGCATAAACTGATTTCTGAGCCTTACTGGGGCAGAACTAGAGTCCTATGAGCTTACGAAGGTCACCCTGATTGAAGGATTTGGACGCACTACTGAGGAGTGCAGAATTAAATTCAGGGGTGCTCAGAAGTCCCAGAGTCAGTTCTGGGTGGAGTTTTAGAATACTGAGTAAAAACACCAGGTGGCTGGTTGACTGGAAGTAAAGTGCAGAACTATGAAGGACTTTATAATTTGTTTATGAAGGAACACGTTTTAAGTAACTGCATCAATGAAAAGTTGCATCAGTATCTGGTAGACCTAGGCCCAATTTAATTGGGAAAGAAGGCGGACCACTGGGTCAAGACAAAGGTAACCAAGACTACCACAGGGGTTGACCAAAAGAAAGGGGTCACAGCCCACTAGTGGCTACAAAGGGAAAAATGTTGATTCTGCAAAGGCCTGGTGTTTCCACTGTAACATGAAGGGACACCGAACTGGAGATGATTCCTGTCGCAACAAACCAGCCCCTACTCCCCCACCAGTTTCTACTTGTGTGACAAATCTCCAGATGGGATCAATAGTGTGTCCAGAGCTAATCAGGGCTCACACTGAGGCTGTTTTAGTCTCTAAAGGGGAGGGAGGTTCAGCCACTTTAACTCTCTGGCCCCCAAATGTAAATAAATACTTGCAGTACCCCTTAATACATGGGATTAAGATAGAAGCCCTGAGGGATTCAAGTGCCAGTGTTACTATGGTGAGAGATACACTGTTTTCTCCAGAGCAATACCTGACTGGAAAAACGTATCCAGCTGCCATTGCTGACAGTGTCACTACTAGCCATGCCATGGCTATTGTGATATTAGACTGGGAGGGGGGGATGCTGGCCTTAAACAGGTAGTGGTCTCTCCAAAGCTTACTGCTGCCTGTCTGCTTGGAAATAATGTGGAAACCTCAGCATGTTCTGAGGTAGAAAGACAGACACATGCAGCCATGCTGCAAATCCCTGAGACAGTGTGTGTGAAAACAGGAGCACAATGCCTAGCACAGGGTGACAAAGGAGAGTTGAAGCCTGAAATGATGGCCCAACCTCCCAAGAGAAAATGTAGGAAGACTGGTAAAACAGAGTTCGAGGCATATGAGCTGCAGATTAGACACTTTTGCATAGATAGCCATCTGGTGTTGGGCCCGGATGTTTGCAGTTTGTTTTTCCTCTTGGAGAGTCTTTGGAAGTCACAAGGTCGGTGACTCCTCCCTTGGTTCGTATTGCGCATGAGCTTCGGCTCCATCCTCAGATTGTTTTTTTTCCGCCATCGGGCTTGGATGTAATACTTCGCGCTCCGGTTCCGAACATTCCAGTTCGACGATCGAAGCGGAATCCTCGCTCTCCGCGGTATTGTTTAGATACTGATCTCCTCAGTCACCTTCTTCTTCGACGCACCTTCGATTCCAGTCATCGACGGCGGCCTTCGGGCCTATCCAGGCTCCGGTCCCGGCTGATGGAAAGAACTCCATTCAAGAAGTGCCCTCGATGTGGGTCCAAATTCCCCCACACCGATCTTCATGAGGTGCGCAACCTCTGACTCTCCCCTGAACACGAGGCTCGAGACTGTCCCGCCTGCAAGTCTTTCAGATCGAAAGACTATTCGAGATCGAAGGGCCAGACGAAGAATGGCGCACTCCTCGACCTCCGTTCCAGTCGACATCTTCGGGGACGACGTCGAAGCTCCGGGACACCAGCACACTGAAGAGGACCTAGTCAGTGCTTCCGAAGCCGACGGATTGGATGTGGGGGACATCACCTCGGCGCAGAGGGTCATGAATAAAATACCCCCTCCCACACCCGCGCCGACACCCAAAAAGGCTTCGGTCACGCCTTCGCGCCTAGGCAAGACCAAACACTGCTTCGAACACCCCATCTTCGGGCCCGGTGACGAAGCCAAGTAAGCTTTCCGGCGGCTCTGGCTCGAGCCAGCCTGCCAGCGGTGCCGAAAAACTCCCTTCGGCACCGAAGAAAAGTTTGGCCTCTACCTCGACACCGAGCTCCACACCAAAACCCTCGGTGTCCAAACCCAGCCTCTCGGTGCCGACCAAACATCATAAGGCCCTCGGCACTGACATTCCCGCGCCGAAGCCTGTCTCGGCACCGAACAAAAAATCGGAGGTTCCCAAAAAGCACGGCACAGACAAGCCCAAGAAGCCGTCGGCCCCGAAAACGTCGGCGCCGACCGAACAACCAGTGTTGCAAGAACTTTTTACATCGGATCCTTTCCAAAAGACACTTACCAAGGATCCAAAAACTGGACATTTGGCACTGTCTTCTAAAAAGAGACATTTGGACAAACCAGCTCCACCTCCACCTCCAAAGAGGAAGGACTGTGCTACCTCCCCTTTCAGAGTGCCTTCCCCACCTCCTCCACCCTCTCCACCTCCACCTCCACCTCCACACCCTCCACCACCCCTGCCTCATCGCTCTCCGACCCCGTCTCCAGACCATGATGATCAGGGGGACCCATACTACGACCCAGCAGATGTGCCACAAGACCCCAGCCCTACAGGATCCCCACACCCCTGAGATGATTATAATAATCCAGACATTCCTGATGTCCCACAAGATGACCTCTATCCATCCAGGCCATCTCCGCCAGAAGACTCACTAGGTTTTCACCACCTACTTCAGAAGGCGGCACATTATCACGGGGTAGAGTTACACACTGACCCAGTAGAGGAAAATTTCCTCCTAGACACCTTTGATACTGCGCATAGGTCTACTGCTATACTACCTGTGCTCAAAGGGGTAATAAAACATGCGCCAGAGGTTTTTAAAGACCCAGTCAGGGCTAGGGTCCTAAACCCACGCATCGAAAAAAAGTATAAAGCTGCCCCTACAGATCCTGCCTACATCAAAGGGCCAGCGCCACTGGATTCCCTAGTGGTATCCACCGCAAGAAAGATCAAATTCCCAGGGGTCAGGCGAAGCACAACCACCTGACAAAGAATCAAAGCTCCTGGACGCGTCCGGAAAACGCACTGCGTCACAGGCAGCTAATATATGGCGTATCGCCAACACTCAAGCGCTATTGGCCAGATACGACAGAGCGCATTATGATGAACTAGAAGCCATCATGCACCATCTCCCAGAAAAATATATAAATAAGGCCAATGAATTAATCCAAAAGGGTAAGACCATAACTAATACCTCTATACGCTGTGCCTTAGACGCAGCAGACACAGCCTCCAGGGCCATTAACACCAGTGTCCTACTCCGTCGACACGCTTGGCTGAGAGTTTCAGGCTTTAAACCCGAGGTACAAGCCTCCATATTAAACCATCCGTTCGATCAGGAACATTTATTCAGTCCAAAGATAGATGAGGCCCTCGAGAAGATGAAAAAAGACACAGATACGGCAAAATCTATGGGAGCCCTACAGTCACACCCTCCTAGACGCGCCTTTCGCCGCTCTTCCTTTCGGGGCACAGGCAGAGGCTACTCCTCAGACAGCACGTTTACGTCCTACAAATCCCCTCCTCAGTCCACCTTCACAAAAGGTTATCAAAGAGGCGGCTATAGAGGAAATAACAATAAAGGCAGAGGCAAAACAAATACCGCCCGCTCTGCCACACCGCCTACCCAATGACTTTCCCCTGCTCCCCCCAGACCATCCGACTCAGGTCGGGGGCAGACTACAAAATTTCCTTCACGTCTGGGAGTCCATCACATCAGGCAAGTGGGTGACCCAAATTATTCATTCAGGGTACAGCCTAGAACTCACCTCTACCCCCCAACATTCCACCCAGCCAACGCCCAATGTCACAAGAACATTCCACGTTACTAAAACAGGAGGTAATCTCCCTCCTACAAAAACACGCAATAGAACAGGTCCCCGACGATCAGCAAAATGTAGGGGTCTACTCCCTATATTTTCTGATACCAAAAAGAGACGAGACTCTACGACCTATCTTAGATCTCCGGCCTCTAAACACTTACATACATTCGGACCATTTTCACATGGTAACACTTCAGCAGGTACTTCCGCTCCTCTCCCAGAACGACTTTCTCACCACACTGGACTTGAAAGACGCGATCTTTCACATTCCGGTACACCATGCCCACAGAAAGTACCTCCGATTCGTAGTGGACGGGCAACACTACCAGTTCAAGGTGCTCCCATTTGGGGTCACAACAGCGCAACGGGTATTTACCAAGTGCCTAGCGGTAGTGGCGGCACACCTCAGAAGACAGCACATTCACGTCTTCCCGTATCTGGACGACTGGCTCATAAAAGCCGCGTCCTACAACCAATGTGTACACCACACCGCCACTACAATCCAGCTACTTCACCAACCAGGCTTCACGGTGAACCACCAAAAGTCCCAGCTAACACCATCCCACATAAAGCAATACCTCGGTGCCACCATAGACACCTCAAAAGCCATTGTCTACCCCAATCCGGCAAGGATCGCAAGCATTCAGACTTTGCGTCAAGAATTCATACTTCAACACTCCCTCCCAGCAAGAGTGTTTATGCAACTGATAGGGATGATGGCCTCTTGCATTTTCATAGTACCTCATGCAAGACTCCAGATGCGTCCACTCCAAGAGTGCTTAGCACGCCAATGGAACCAGGCCCAGGGGCAACTGACAGATCCGGTGTTGGTAGACGGTCGCACCTATCGCTCTCTGCAGTGGTGGAACACCACAAATCTTTCCAGAGGTCGACCGTTCCTGGACCCCGTTCCACAAATAATCCTGACAACAGACGTATCGCTCTCCGGCTGGGGAGCTCATCTACTACACCTCACAGTGCAGGGCACATGGACACCGCAACAAAAGTTACTCCACATCAATCATCTGGAGTTACTGGCAATCTTTCTAGCCCTAAAAGCCTTTCACACACAGATTTTAGGCAAAGCAGTCCTTATCCGCACAGACAACATGAATGCCATGTACTACATCCAGAAACAAGGCGGCATACACTCTCCACAGCTCTCTCAACTAGCACAGAGCAAATGGAGATGGGCAATCCCACACAAAATCTTTCTCCTGGCCCAGCACGTCCCAGGAGTCCAAAACACCATGGCAGATCTGCTCAGAAGACAGACGCAACAGATCCACGAGTGGGAACTTCACCCGCAGGTTCTTCACCCGTTCTTTCAGATGTGGGGGCATCCACAGATAGACGTATTCGCCACCCACGAGAACAAAAAATGCCCAAGCTTCGCCGCCAGATACCCACACCCATTGTCCAAAGGCAATGCGATATGGATGAACTGGTCAGGCAAATTTGCATACGCCTTTCCACCTCTCCCACTAATTCCATTAGTGGTGCGAAAGCTACAACAGCACTCCCTCACACTCATTCTAGTAGCTCCAACATGGGCCAGACAACCGTGGTACACCACGCTGCTGGAACTCTCAGAAGTGCCACACCAAAAATACACCTCTCACCATGCCTCCTAACCCAGAACCATGAGAGATCAAACACCCGGACCCAGCTCAGCTCAACCTTGCGATCTGGCTCCTGAGATCCTAGAATTCGGATACCTTAACCTTCCCCCCGACTGTATGAATGTTATCAGAGAAGCTAGACTTCCTACCACTAGAGCCTGCTACGCTGCCAGGTGGAAAAGATTTGTTGTTTATTGCCATAACAACACAACCAACCCTCTAGACGCATCCATACAGCACATCATATGCTACTTCCTACATCTACAAAGATGTAACCTAGCATATACATCCATTCGGCTACACCTCGCAGCAATTGCCGCTTACCTACAAAACAGACAGCACCTATCACTTTTCAGAGTGCCTGCCATTAAAGCCTTCATGGAAGACCTAAAACGAATAATTCCCCCCAGAGTGCCACCCTCACCTGTGTGGAACTTAAATATATTGCTCACAAGGCTAATGGGTCCGCCTTTTGAACCCTTGCATAAATGCGAACTGCAATTCCTCACATGGAAAACAGCTTTCCTTGTAGCTATTACCTCCCTTAGAAGGGTCAGTGAAATACAAGCACTTACTATACAAGAACCTTTTCTCCAAATGCACCCGAATAAGGTTGTCCTACGTACCAACCCAAAATTCCTACCCTAAGTCATCTCACCCTTTCATCTAAACCAATCGGTAGAATTACCGTTTTTTTTCTCGGAACCTCAAACGGTTGCAGAAAGGGCTCTACACACACTGGATGTTAAAAGGGCCTTGCTTTACTATATCCAGAGAACACAACCTTTCAGGAAGACAAAGCAACTGTTTGTCTCTTTCTCTCCACCTCATAAAGGCAACCCCATCTCTAAATCAGGGATAGCTAGGTGGATTGTAAAATGAATACCGATTTGCTGGCGAAAAACAATCTGAGGATGGAGCCGAAGCCCATGCGCAATACGAACCAAGGGAGGAGTCACCGACCTCGTAACTTCCAAAGACTTTCCAAGAGGAAAAACAAACTGCAAACATCTGGGTCCAACACCAGATGGCGATCTATGCAAAAGTGTGTAGATCTGCAGCTCTACATGCCAAGAACAGATGCATACTGGTAAGTAGCATATTCCTTCCACACAGCAAAAAGATCAGGACCTCTCTTCTCAGGGAGAGGACTTGTCAGTCTCAGTAGGGAACTGAGCCTATGTAGCTTGAGCCTTACGAGGTAGAGCTCTTGGGACCAGTGGAGCCCTCTAGGGAACCACTGTGCCTTGGGCAGCAGGTCTGCCCCACTCTTGATGGCCTGAGGAAGCAAGCTGCTGCACAGGAGCAGGGAGATGTCAGTGGCTCCCACAAAGTCTATTGGGAGGAAGGCCTCTTGTACACCGAGGCCAGCGACCCCAAAGGTGGTGTCACTAGGAGAGTGGTAGTACCTCAGTTGTATAGGGAGTTTCTACTCACTGTAGCTCATGACATCCCCCTAGCTGGGCATCTGGCCCAGACCAAAACTTGGGAAAGATTGGTCACCCCCTTCTATTGGTCCCAGATATCTAAAAAAATGACAGGAGGACACCCAAATGTCCCCTTAATCCAACTTACAGTATGGGGTACCCTTTGAGAGAGTGGGAGTGGATAAAGTAGGTCCACTTGAATCTCCCACAGCCTCAGGAAACACGTTCATACCAGTCGTAATGTAGTATCATGCTACTAGGTATCCTGAAGCTATTCCCCTGAGGACTACCACAGCCCCATGGTAGCCAAGGCCCTCATTGGTGTCTTTACCAGGGTAGGGTTTCCCAAGGAGTTAGTATCTGACTAAGGGTTCCAGCTTCATGTCTGCATACTTAAAACAGATGTGGGATTAGTGTGGAGTGATCTATAAGTTCACAACCCCTTACCACTCACAAACCAATTGTCTTGTTGAGAGATTCAACAAGACATTGAAAGGCATGATAATGGGGCTCTCTGAAAAGCTCAAAAGGAGATGGGATGTTCTGTTGCCTTGCCTGCTTTTTCCCTCCAAAGGGGTTTCATTCTTTAAACTTCTGTTTGGCCACCCTGTAAGGGGGCCACTCTCTCTTGTGAGGGAAGGATCGGAGAGACCACTATCCTGTACCAAAGCCAGATGTGGTAGACTATGTACCAGGCCTTAGTTCCTGGAAAGCAGAGTACATGCAGAAACCATCCAAACACCTTGAGGCCAGCCAGGAGATCCAGAAAGCTCTGGTGTGACCATAAATTGGCACTGGTAGAATTTCAGCCAGGGCAACAGGTGTAGGTTTTGGAGCCAGTGGCACTAAGAGCCCTCCAGGACAATTGAAGTGGCCCTTACCCTATCCTAGGAAAAAAAAGTGAGGTCACCTACTTGGTAGACATGGGCACTATCATGTCCACCAAAAGGGTGATGCATGTGAACCACATCAAGCTCTATTGTGACAGTGTTGATGTAACCATGCTAATGGTTACTGATGAGGATCAGAAGACAGAGTGATCCTCTCCCTGACCTTCTCTCTTACAGCTCCCAAGATGGGTCAGTAGATGGAGTTGTCTACTCAGACACTCTCTCTACTTAACAGCATGCTGATTGCAGGCCGGTTCTGAACAGTATGCTCAGCTCTTTTCCTTGACATTTGGTCAGACACTCTGGTGTACCCATGTTTTTATTTTTTTACTTATAAAGTTTTATATAGCCCGAACAAGATCCCGAGGGATAACAGAGCGCTTTACAATATGAATGGGAGGAATAACATAAATGCAGTATCAACATCCAAGCAGGTGAAAGTATCCCTCTTAGGGTAAGAATTTGTTCATAAGGAATCGTTTAGCTTCCAATTTGAAAGCCTTCGTTGAAGATATTCGGCGTACTTCCGGTGGAAGAGAGTTCCAAATCTTTGGTGCAGCGCTGGAGAAGGCTCGGTGACAAGTTATTTTTTTGTTCAGGATAAGTGGTTTCAGGAGAAAGGTAGTGGCACTTCTTGAGGCTCTAGAACCACAGGATAGTTCAAGTTTTTGCGCAAGGTAACTGGGAGTATTGAGGTGAATGGCTTTGTGAGCCAGAACAGCAATCTTTAACTGAATTCGCGCTTTGTAGGGTAGCAAGTTAAGAGATTTTAGGACTGGGGATATATGATCGTATCTTTTGGTGCCTGTGACCAGCCTAGCTGCTGCGTACAGAGTTGACCTTAGTGGAGCCAGGGCGTATTTGGGAAGGCCACTGAGAGTAGCACAGCCATAGTCAAGCCTCGGCAAGACAAGCGCTTGGACTACCTGCTTGAAATCCTTTAGTGGTAGGAAAGGTTTGATATTTGAGTGACCTCAACAAATGGTTTGTTCCCTTACATACATTACTGATATGATTTTTCATATTCAGGTGATTGTCCATGGTGACTCCGAGGGATTTTGCGGAGTCAATGATGAGAGGAGTGCAGTTGAAAGCAGTGATGTGACTCAGCCATAGGTCAATCTTGGGGATGTGGTTCGGGGGGGGAGATGAGCAGGAATTCTGTTTTGGAAGGGTTAAGCAGAAGATGGTTCTTCGTTAACCAGTTTTGAGTAGACGTTAGAGTAGTGTTGAGGGAGATGATGTTATCCAAGGATGAGATTTTCACATAGAGCTGCGTGTCGTCCGCATACATGTGGAAGAGAATGTTCATAGAGTTTAATGAGTTAGCGAGAGGTTCCAGGAAAAGGTTGAATAGGATGGGAGATAGGGCGGACCCTTGAGGGACCCCCATGAGTACAGGAGTGGGCTGGGAGATGGAGTGGTTTGCCTTGACTCTTTGTGATCTGTGATGAAGGAAAGACGAGAATCATTGTAACACCTAATCAGCAAAACCCATTCTATTTTGCAGGATGGATAGAAGATTGTCATGATTAACCGTATCGAAAACGGAGGAAAGGTCAAGGAGAATCGGGAGGCAGGATTCGTTTTTGTCAAGCATTTTTAAAATATCATCCATAACGTGGGTGAGAGCTGATTCAGTTCTGTGGCCCTTCCTGAAACCAGATTGATGTTGGTCTAGAAGTTGATAGTTCTCTATGTGATCGCAAAGTTGAGATTGAACACATTTTTCTAGAAGTTTCGCTAAGGTGGGGATGTTGGAAATGGGGCGGAAATTATTGAGATCAGATTTGTCAGCGTTAGTTTTTTTTTTTAAATTGGTGAAACTTGAGCTGCTTTTAGGCAACTGGGGATCGTACCTTGTGAGAGAAGCATTTACTATCCTTGTCCAGGTGGGGATGCATTCTTGATTTCTTTGAAGATAGCCGGGGGCAACGGGACGCTGAAGTGGTTGGAAGGGTTGATATTCTGAAGAATCTTGTGGATGTCCTTTTCACTAAAAGGGGTAAAGGTACCCGATGACGCCTTGTTCTTAGTGTTCATGGTGGTCAGTTTGTCCTTATCCAAGGTGTCAAGGTGGCTGGCAGCACGTGAGGGAGGCAGTAGAGCCTTCTTGGAGGCGAGGTCAGCAGAGATGAGTCTTGATTTCTCCGAGAAGAAAGTGGCAAGCTCATCGCATGAGGGTGGGCACCCATCCAATTCAGAGTGATTTGGACCAACGACTGATTGCTGTTTGACCAAATCGAACAGCTTCTTGGGGCGGTTTGACGCTTGATCCAGTTGGTGTCTGAAGTAGTCAGCCTTGGCACTCCTGATTTGTTTATTGTAGAGGCTCCTGACTTCTTTAAGGAGTTTTAGTTGGTCCGAGGAAGGATTGGATTGCCAGGACCGTTCAACTGCCCTGAGGTTGCGTCGTTCTGTGTTTAGGTTGTCATTATACCATGGTTTGGATATTTTTGTTGAGGCATTTTTGTGTTTGAGAGGAGCAATGTCATCCATGATGATAGAAATTGTCGAATTGTAGGCATCGGTGAGTGATTGCACCTCAACCAGATCAGCTTGGGCGGAAAGGGCAGACTTACATTGAGCACCTAGTTCGACAGGATCAATTGATCTGAGGTCCCTTTTCCATATCTTCGATTTCAAAGGTTGAACCTTCCTCATCAATACCTCTCTGTTAATGTAAAAGAGGATTCTATGATAGTCGGACCAGTCACAGGGGGTAACCGAATCTAGGGTGATGGTGTGCTCTTTAGAAATGATGAGGTCTAGAGTTTCTCCTTTAGTCTGAGTTGGTTGGTCGCATTGCTGAGTCAGATCTTGATCAATTAAGAATGATTTCAAGCAGGATATAGCGGAGTCGTTTGGGTTGGACCAGTGAAGGTTGAAATTACCAAGAAAGATTTAGGCTACCGCTGAGTTGACATTACTAGTGATGATTTCCATTAGATGCTCAATGAAGGGGAGATTGTCACCCGGAGGGTGATAAAAGGTATGAAGTTTGCAAACCGGTAGGTTCATACTAGAGCTGCTGAGACACAGGTATTCAATGGAGGAAGGCGTAGAGGACTCCAAGAGAGAAATTGAGAGTGTGTTCCTGTGGATACAGGCTAGGCCACCGCCCAACTTCAGAGCTCTGTCTAGCCTAATTATGTCATGAGTGGGAGGACATAGGAGGTCTAAGATAGGGGTGGAAGCGGGATTTAACCAGGTTTCGGTTAGGATGATAATGTCTAACTCATTGTGTTGGATGAGGTCGAAGATATCGGAGGCGTGTTTACTGGCTGATCTACAATTAAGTAGTACACATTTAAGTCGTAGTGGGTAAGGGGGGGAAGGAGTCTGGGAGATGTTCACACGGGTGAGGTTGTCTGAGTTGCTGCCTCTAAGATTGCGAGGAGGTTCTCTGTTTGGGTTGGAAAGGATGGCATGTATTTGACTCGGATGGACCATGTTAGATTTAGAACCAGAAGAATTAGAATTGTGACTGTCCAGGTGATCAGTAGATGCCGGTAGAGTCCCAGATCCTATGAGGCTGGTGGAGGCATTGGGTAGGGGAAAGGATTTCGAAAAGGCGGGGGCAAGCGGCTGATCCGTGTGGTCGCAGTCCCTGGTGGACGATCTGGACCAATTCAAAGAGGTGAACAGAGAACTGAACATTGGGAAAAAGTCATTTGAGAGGGATTTCAGGTCATGTAGCTCAGAAGTGAGAGGGAGCGACTGACTAGAAATCTTGTCAAGGCGCGCAGCCAGGTCTGAATGTAGGTTTAGGGGTGGGGGTGTGAGGGAGAAAAGATCGGTGATGGGGAGCATCTGTGTAAGTCAGTTGAGGCCTTTATGGGGACCTGTTGTTCAGAAAGTAGCATAGTCTATGGCAAAGTAATATGGATGGGGGAAGGGGCCTTGTCTAGTAATCGAGGAAACTGTATGACTTGAGGGAACCTCTCAGATTGAGCGAAACCCAGTGACGGACTGACAGACGGTGATGAGATTGATCTCATAGATCCGCCAGCCACCTGAGAGGGAGCTCTAGTGGGATGACATAATTCCACCGGGGACAAGGCGGTGCTAGGATCATCAATAAGAGATGAGGGAAAAGGGGAGAGTGGGGTAATCTCAACCGTTAGGGGGGAGGGGGGGGGGGGGTACTAGTTAAGTCCAACGGAGAAGAAGAGGTTGAGTAGGAGTCAGAGGGGTTGCCATACACAGCATTTTTAAGAGTGGGGTAAATATTGGCCACCTTTGCTAGGTTGCTATTAGAAGCTTGGATTAGGATTATACCATTATTGTAGAGGGTGATAGTGGTGGAGGCTTTGAGGGAGGACGAGAGAGATGTTGTTAGTTGAATGCCATGTGGGGTTTTCTTAGCTCCTGTTATTCAGAGCAAGGAGAAGACCATTAATTGCCAGCATGCCCGTTTTCTGGTATAGAAGATGAGGTCATTCTCCAGGGTACCTTTGTTGGTGCAGAAATAGGGGTCTGAAAATAGAATTTCCGGTCTAACTTTGAGTATGCGGTGTTTGTATTTTTTTGCCGCATTTTTGGAGAGGTCAGTTGGATAATTGATAATGAAGGCATTGGAACCATTGGGATCGGGACTTATCTCCATTGTGAAAGTAGAAACTTAGAGATGGTGGGATCACAGGGAAGAGGATAAGGCGGTGGGAGAAAAGACAGCGATCCTAGTTCTTTCCACAGAAAGGTGCAGGGGCGGAAAAGGCAGCACGATGGGAGGCATTGAGATCTTGCTGTGCAAAGCTAATGACTAAGGCCCACTACGTTAATGCCGTCGTGGGATCCCATAAATTGACTCAGCTCTATAGACTGGCATTGGCTGTTACACAGGACAATGGGAGGCCCCTCTACGAGGGAAAAAAGAAGCCTGGCCACAAGAACTGCGAACTTAGGGAGAAACATTCCTCTGTAGACGCCGTTTTCAGTACATGCAGTAGGTCCAACAGCTTCATGAGTCATTGAAGGCTTGAGAACGGGATCATCATAGTAGTAACATCAGTAGTGAGGACCATTGATTATATATAGGCCTAGTCCAGAAAAGCGCCCAACCAAATCAAATATCAGGTCAGTCAGTCAGATCTAAGGACTTAACAACCCATGAGGGCTGGACATAATTTAAAACAGAGACAACGATTTATTACCATCCTCAAATTCCACTTTCAAAATAACTAGAGGGGTAAAGTACTCACAATGTCTTTGAATTGCCGTCATTTTAAAGTCAGGCAAAGTACAGCGAACCTTACGTCTTCAAGATGCCACCATTTTAGAGTCAGGCAGCAAGCCCCAGTTAAAAGGCTAAGTTCACACGGTTTAAATGTAATGCCTTTTCAAATCAACTGCAGAAATCTCATCCCGGTATAATATGACACTAGCACCGTTGTAGTGGTTCCCACAATGCCTCAATCATCTTCGGCAAGAATGTAAGCAGCCCTCATAACATGAATGTCAGTATGCAGTAATCCAACCTGAGGCGGCGTAAATACCTGGTAATCATCGCGGATGCGGAGGGGCGAGAGCGGAGATCCAAGCTGGGAAACCGGGAAGGTCAGAGGTGTAGCAGCGTTAGAGGCAAGAAAATGGCGTCAGAGCAAATACCCCCGATCCCCGCATTGGATTCAGGCGTGATGACGGTCCCCCAGGGGGGGGCATGGGGATCCTACGATCGGGAAGCGGCTCTTGAATTCTAGTCCAATCCTCATAGGCATAGATCGCCGACAAACCAAGCGACGTCAGAATCATTCGGGCCGCGGTAGAGACGCATAGAAAGGCGCTTGTCTTGTGAGAACACCCGCAAATGCCAGGAGATCGCTCGTCATTGGGAGCAGGTGGCACGGGACAAAATGAGACACGAGCAGCGGCGTAAAAGAAAATCAACGACTCACTACTAGGTAAGTCTGCAAATAATAACCGACTAGTCCCGGGAGTCGGATCCACATCTGCTGTAGTCCAGGGAGTATGAGACGGATCTGGGCGGCCTCGGCGGTCGACCCAACAGGTATGTTGGGATTTAGAATCTGCTTCCACAGAAAAAAAAAAGTTTCGTTTGAGCTTCAGAAGGGGAGTGCAGTCCGGTCCAAGGGCGGTCGGGATGGAGGCCGGTAGGATGGTTTAAAACTGGGATAACTACCGGATAGGTAATCCCCAAACCGGGAGCTCCTTCGGGAGACTCCTATTCAGCGGCCATCTTGCCCAGTTCAAGCATGTGGACACTAGACAGCTTTCCTGTCAAAACAAAAATCTATAGCCAGTCTGACCAAGTCAAGGAAAGCATTAAAGCTGAAGTCAGCAAGATGCTGGAGTTGGGGGTCATTGATCTTTTTGAGAGTCCCTGGGCCAGCCCAGTGGGCCTAGTCCCCAAACCTTATCCACAGGGTGGAAAAAGAGAAATTAGGTTTTCTGTGTACTACAAAGGCCTCAGTCTTTGACCAAGACAGATGCACATCCCATCCCCAAAGCTGATGAATTGATAGATAGGGTAGGGGGTGCCAAATACCTAAGTACCTTTCAATCAATCAATCAATCATAGCATTTGTAAAGCGCACTACATACCCGTGAGGGTCTCAAGGCGCTAGGGGGGGGATGCTGCTACTGTTCGAAGAGCCAGGTCTTGAGGAGTCTCCTGAAGGATAGAAGGTCTTCGGTCTGCCGTAGGTGGATGGGGAGGGTGTTCCACGTCTTGGCGGCAAGGTGGGAGAATGATCTGCCATCGGCGGTCACTCTTCGGATGTGGGGGATGGTGGCGAGGGCATTGTCTGCAGAGCTGGCGGGCGGGAGTGTAGAGGCTGAGTCGTCTGTGGTACGCTGGTCCAGTGTCGTGGAGTGCCTTGTGTGCTTGTGAGGAGCTTGAAGGTTATCCTCTTGTTGATGGGGAGCCAGTGCAGGTCTTTCAGGTGGGGTGTGATGTGGCTGCGGCGGAGGATGGCCAGGATCAGGCGAGCGGAGGCGTTTTGGATGCGTTGGAGTCGTTTCAGGAGTTTGGCCGGGGCTCCTGCGTAGAGTGCATTGCCGTAGTCCAGTCTGCTGCTGACGAGGGCCTGGCTGACCGTCCTTCTAGTTTCGGTGGGGATCCACTTGAAGATCCTGCGAAGCATGCGGAGGGTGTTGAAGCAGGAGGAGGAGACGGCCTTGACTTGCTTTGTCATGGAGTCGAGGATGACCCCTAGGTTTCGTGCGTGGTTGGTGGGTGTAGGGGGTGCTCCTAGTGCCGTCTGCCACCAGGAGTCGTCCCAGGCCGAGGGGGTGGAGCCGAGGATGAGGCCCTCCGTCTTGTCAGAGTTCTGCTTCAGTCGGCTGTTCCTCATCCAGTCGGCGACGGCCTTCATTCCTTCGTGGAGGTTGGTTTTGGCAGTGTGGGGGTCCTTGGTGAGCGAGAGGATCAGCTTGGTGTCGTCGGCGTAGGAGATGATGTTTAGGTCGTATAGTCGGACGATGTGGGCGAGTGGTGCCATGTAGACGTTGAAGAACGTTGGGCTGAGAGATGAACCTTGGGGTACGCTGCAGATGATCTTGGTGGCTTTGGAGCGGAAGGGGGGTAGGTGGACGCTCTGGGTTCTTCCGGAGAGGAAGGAGGTGGTCCAGTCCAGGGCCTTCTCTTGGATTCCGGCGTCGTGGAGGCGTGCTCTTAGTTTGCGGTGGCAGACTGTGTTGAAGGCGGCTGACAGGTCCAGGAGGATCAGGGCCGTGGTTTCTCCCTTGTCGAGCATGATCCTGATATCGTTGGTGGCGGCGATGAGGGCAGTTTCGGTGCTGTGGTTGCTGCGGAACCCTGACTGGGATAGGTCTAGGACAGAGGTCTTCAAACTTTTAGATGCCGAGACCCCCCTGTCAACATTTTGAGGCGTAAGGACCCGCTCTTGACAAAAATGTCTAAACCTGTTGACTAAATTGCGTGGGATGAAAATGTAAATAAGGTTATGTGATGCCGCGTATTTTGGGATAGCATTGCTTCATTATTTTGATATTTGTTACAAACAGTAACGCTGAGGAAAGATTTCACCCAATCAGTACCCATTTATAACCAAAATAGAGCAATTATCATCAGAAAGATTTCAAGTCAACGTTTGTGAAGGGCCTTCCACTCTGCAGCAATACGTGCTGCCACATTAGAAGCTCACCTGGCCCTGACCGGAAGAAGCAGGGGTCCCTTAAAACCCTGGCGGTTTTGTGTAGAGTTAAGCCTTTTACCCATGCAGCTTTCCTCTCACCCCCTCCCTTCCACCCCTCTCTCCTCTCCTAACCCCGGATCCCTCTCTCACTTTGCAGGTCATTTTCTTTCACCCCTTTTTACAACTTCTGAACTCTCCCCATTCAACCTCTCACTTCACCTTTAATCACCTCTTGCCATTCTGTCCTTTCACTGCCCTCATCTCTAACAGTCTCTCACATTTATCTCATGGCCTCTTTGGCCCTGTCACCTCCCGTGCCCCTCAGCACTTCTCATTCACCTCGTCTCTTCATTCAAATTTTTGTCTATTTGTATCTTACACCTCTCCAGTCCCCCCATTCCTCTTTCACATCTCCCCTTTGTTCTAACAGAAGCCCTCACCTTTGGATCACACTCACTTCTTGCGTGTCCACACTTCTCTTCTGCAATTCACATTTCTCCTCATCCCTGACCTCTTCAATCAAATTCTCTCACTCCCTTGCTGTCCTCTCTCATTTTGGGTGCGGATGCAAGTTCAGAATGGGATGAATGAATGTATGATTACTGATGGGCTTGTTTGAGTGAGTTGCATATTGAGTAGTGAGGGGGACAGGTGAGTGAAGTGTCACATGAGTGCAGGATGAGTAGTGTACTCGTGTGACTGCAGGTTGAGGTATAGTGTGAGCAGGACAAGTGCATTTTGAGAGCAGAGTGATCACTGTGAGTGCAGGGTGAGCGGGTGAATGGTGCAAGTGCATGGTGATCAGTGTGAGTGCATTGTGATCGCTGTGAGTGCAAGGTGAGCGGGTGAATGGTGCAAGTGCATGGTGATCAGTGTGAGTGCATTGTGATCGCTGTGAGTGCAAGGTGAGCAGGTGAATGGTGCAAGTGCATGGTGATCAGTGTGAGTGCATTGTGATCACTGTGAGTGCAGGGTGAGCGTGACAATGAAGGGCGAGAATGAGGAATGAGTTGTCTGAATGCAGGGTGCATTCCCAGACCCATGAAGTAACTCAGCATGTTATTGACGGGGCGTAGACTTTAAGATCTAAGTTAAACTATTGCGGCATTAATCGGGGATCGAGGGTGAAGGAAATAAACAATGTGCTGATCCTGCAACAAACTTCCAGTCCTATGGTTAGGGTTGCCAGCAGATTATTTTGGTGGTCCAGTCGGTACAAAAAAAAACAGTCACCTAAAGCGGTATTTTCAGCGCTTATCTGTGCATACTTCCCAGGGCCGGCTTTAGTGCTGGTGGTGCCCTGTGCGACCATGTTTGTTGGTGCCCCCCACAATGACCCCCCCCCACCACGGATTCTCTCACTAGCACCCTTTAACAGTGACCAAGTCTCCATAACCCCACACTCTCAGATGCATTGAATTAGTTATATAGTGCCACTCATACCAGTGTAGGGTGTCCGAGCACTTTGCATCACACACACATTACACAGAGACAATCAATCATAAGTGTGTAAATCAGTGTATAGGAAATGTTACATAAGCCAAAGGACTAAAAGTATAGGAGTCACATGTCATCCATACTGGTAGGCAGTATAGTTCAAGAGTGCTTGGTGTGGAGAAGCACAAACTCAGAGTCGAAAAAGAAACAGCAGAGTTGGGAGTTTCCTTTAATAATAAGAATTGATTTCTAGCCAAATTAACCCTTTTTGCAACATTAATCAATGGTCTAATAATGTATTCTTTGTAGTGTGTATGCTGTTCTAGGATGAAAGTTAATAGCTCACTATTCTCTATTAGGACTTTAAGTTATAAATTGCAAGTAACAAAAGGATGTCTCTTTTGAAAGCAGTAACCTGCTGATCTCTTCACATCATATGCACTCTGTAATCTACTTGGTACACGTTCTTTGCAGCAGGCATATTAACCCTCTGCACTAACATCACCCAAGTCAAAACCTCAACTATACAACATTCTGATCTCTCTCCAGGAAGATAATTAATCACATAAGTTATCTTGACATGTATGTGAGGCCTGGTAATTGCCGGGGAAAGAAACGCTGCAGCAGGTGCTTCAAAAGCACAATAAACTTTCACTCACGGCGCCCCCAGGAAGCCAACTTTGTATTCCTTTCCATGAAATGCATTCTCACACTACGGCACTGAATGTAAAATCCAAATGTAAGGAATAGGCACAGTGGGGACCCAGGGCGTACTGGAACCAGCAAAAAAACCTAAGCCTCTGTAAGCAGTTTACAAAGGCATGTTAAATGGTCTTTAAAGACCTGTGAAAAAACACGGGGGTGCCGGAGATAGGAATCCAGACACTGCCCAGCTGAGCCCCCAGCAGCTCAAGTTTCACTGCAGCAGCCCGGGCTGAGACACAGGACGGGGGAAGGGGGGGGGGGGGAGGGGGGCTGAAGCCCTTGGGCCTGGGCAGAAGTGTGACTGGGAAGGCGCGACCCCCTTTGCATCACTCCACGGCCCCCCTGGGGGTCGCGCCCCACAGTTTGAAGACCCCTGGTCTAGGATGTTGTTCTCTTCAAGGAAGCTGGTTAGTTGTTTGACTGCTTTCTCGATGACCTTCGCCGAGAATGGGAGCAGGGAGATGGGTCGGAAGTTCTTGAGGTCCTTGGGGTCCGCCTTGGGTTTCTTTAGTAAGGCGTTGATCGCTGCGTGCTTCCAGCTCTCCGGGAAGGTCGTTGTCTCGAAGGAGATGTTGATGGTTTTCCGAAGGTGGGGTGCGATGGTCCTACTGGCTTTGTTGAAGATGAGGTGTGGGCAGGGGTCTTCCGAGGATCCGGAGTGGACGGTGTTCATGATCTTGATGGTGTCGTCGTCGTTGGTGTTGGTCCAGGCGAGCAGGCGACTGCTGCGGGTGGTGGTCGTGGGAGCAGGGGTGTCGGCTGTTGTCGGTGTGGTGACGGCGTCAAAGCGGTCGTGGATGTCTGTGATCTTGCAGTGGAAGAAGGTGGCCAGCGAGTCTCGCAGTTCTTGTGACGGTGGGATGCCGTTGGTGTTGGAGCTGGGGTTGGAGAGTTCCTTCACGATGCTGAAGAGCTCTTTGCTGTTGTGTGCGTTGTTGTCGAGGCGGTCTCTGAAGGCGGACCTTTTGGCAGATCTGATGAGTTGGCGATGTCGGCGGGTGGCGTTCCTGTGGGCTGTGTAACTTTCCGGTGTTCTTTCGCGGGTCCAGTTTTTTTCTAGTTTTCCTTTGACTTAACTGCAGGGTACTGGCAGATTGGCATGGCCCCTGTATCAAAAGAAAAGATTGCCTTCTCTACACCTGACGTCCACTTCACTGTGATGCCCTTTGGTCTAAAGAATGCCCCTGCCACCTTCCAAAGGTTGGTGAATCAAGTCCTTGCTGGGTTGGAAAGCTTTAGTGCAGCTTATCATGATGATATTGCTGTGTTTAGCTCTTCCTGGCAGGATCACCTGGTCCACCTGGGGAAGGGTTTACAGGCCCTGCAAGCTGCAGGCCTGACTATCAAGGCATCCAAGTGCCAGATAGGGCAGGGAATTGTTGTGTACTTGGGCCACCTTGTAGGTAAAGGCCAAGTACAAACCCTTCAACCCAAAATCCAGGCCATTCTGGATTGGGGAGCTCCAACAACCCAGACCCAAGTCAGTGCTTTCCTTGGCTTGACTGGGTACTATAGGAGGTTTGGGAAGGAGTATAGGTCCATTGTGACCACCCCACCTCACAAAACTCATCTCCAACAAGATGCCCAAGAAACTGAACTAGACAGTTGACTGCCAAAAGGCTTTTGATACCCTAAAAGAGGCAATGTGCTCAGCGCCTATTCTCAAGGCTCCAGATTACTCCAAGCAGTTCATTGTGCAGTCTTATGCCTCTGAGCCAGGGATAGGAGCGTTCCTATCCCAGACGAATGATGATGGACTAGACCAACCTGTGGCTTTCATAAGCAGAAGGCTACTCCGCAGGGAACAGCGTTGGAGTGCCATTGAAAGAGAGGACTTTGCTATGGTTTGGTTCCTGAAGAAGGTGAGACCATACCTGTTTGGTACTCCCTTCCTAGGTCAAACTGACCACAGACCTCTCAGATGGCTAATGCAGATGAAAGGAAAAACCCCAAAACTTTTGAGGTGGTCCATATTCCTACAAGGAATTGGCTTTACAGTGAAACGTAGACCTGGGACTGCCCATGCCAATGCACATGGCCTTTCCAGGTTTTTCCACATGGACAATAAAGACTCTCTTGGGGAAGGTTAGTCTCATCCTTTCTTTTGGGGCGGGAGTTATGTGAGAAAGTGCCCCTTTTTGCATGGTTACACCCCACATTTTAGCTGACATCTGATGTATCCTGACTTGATGTGCCCTGGGTCCCTGCCAATCAGGATTCAAATAGCCGTACTGACCCAGGAAGAAGAGGGCACCAACTGCTTTAGCTCCAGCCCTACCGTCCTATTCTGTCTACGACCTGCCTACAGTAAGAACCCAAGAGAGTCCAGCAGCCAGCATCCCCCAGAGCCTGGAGGACCTGCCCTATAACCATCTTACAGACTCCTGTGAGCACCGGATTTGCTCAAGCAAAGACTCGCCCACAGAATCCGGATTCCCGTGACTTCGTGATTCTGCACCTCTCTTCACCTGGCACCCCTAGCCTGAGTTTTAGTGGCCCAACACCACGAGGTGGTCTCCCCAGCGATCCTGACCTGGGATCTGGTGATCCCCGACCTCCCACAAGCTTCGATACAACACCTGCAGCCTCAACCTGAAGGGTGCCCCCTACTGGAGCTGGTATGAAAGTCCGACACCAGAAGACACCCCTGCACCCGATGCCGCAAGGCCTTGGGTGGCCCAACCGACGGTGTCCAGGCATCCCCCAAGAATCCAACTTACCTCTCCACCTGGCTGTCGCCTCCAGCTGGTTGTCGCCTTGAGGAGGTCTCCGAGCCAGCAGTGTCTTTGTTGAATCGAAGATCTCTGTTGACATCCATTGGATCCCAGACGTCGCTTTGACACTCTGCACCCGGCCACCCCTGTGCGGCTGGTGGTTCAGCTCCTGCGCGGATTGTTGTCCCCTCCAGTGCTGATCTTAACCTCAGGAACTTGTCTCCCACATCCGAACGCCTGCTTATAAGCAGCCCCTAACCTAAGGCCCCTTTAACCCCCTTAATTGGCTAACATTGGGCCCCTGCATTCTGCACCCGTCCGCCACAGTGCTGCTGGTGGTGCGAATTGAGTCGCTATCTAGACCTTGGGGAACCTTTGTTCCTAACCCCCAAAGCTCCCACTCATAAGTCGTGTACTTACCTGAGAAAAAGCTTACCCTTTTGCTCCCATAGGAACCCATGTCATGAGATTTTGGGCCTAAAATGTTCTAAGTGTTTAACTGATGTTGGTATGGAGAAAAGATAACTACACTGCAAAGTCTAAAAAGTCTTACTGTGTATTGTGAGATTTTTAGGTGTGGTATCTAAGTATACCACCCCCAGCACTCAATGTAATCAGAAAGTAATCCAAAGGTATCCTAAAAATAATGACTGTGTAATTCAAACTGCTTTTTAAAGACATGCCAACCTGTAACAATTGCAAATCCTTTCCAAAGTATATTTCTGTGTAAATGATTACTATTGCAAGTACATTTTACCCACGTGTACCAAGACTGCTTGGTTCTAGTAATAAAATACAAGTATACCTTTTTTTATACTTACCCAATTGGTCTGAATTCTCTCTCTGAGTGTGTGTAATCAGTCCATGAGTGAGTAAATACAATAAATGCTTAACACGCCCTCTGGATAAGTGCTCGCCCATACTCCCACAAAGAGAGTTGTTAGTACTTACCTAATTTAGACTCTGCTATCCTTCTGGGGACTCCCTGGACTCTGTGCACACTATACCTTACTTTGGTATAGTATATACAGAGACCGCTTCCCCCAATGGACAACTGAAAAGAAGTTTCTTTCTGACCTTCAGTTGGGTTTTCGTACTGGCCTTGGGACAGTGGAGCAGTGCCTGAACCTATATCTTTTAATCAACAGGTATACAGTTGCCAAGGAAGGCAAGGTTTAGCTAGCCTACATAGATCTGAGTTCAGCCTTGAATTGTGTCAACAGGTCAAAATTTCAGATAATTATGACAGACCTAGTGGCAGAGCCCAGAATTATTAACTTGTTGATGGCGCTTCATCTAGATGTAACCGCCAGTGCGAGATTTGGGCTAGCCGGAGAAACAACTGAAGTGTTCAGGCTTGATCGAGGTGTACAACAGGGTTGCGATTTGGCCCCCTCTACTTTTTTCACTGTTTGTCAATTGGTTGGAGAAACATCTCCTGGACTCTAATGCTGATTGCTCTAAGGTAGGCAACCGCAGCATACCTGCCTTGATTTATGCTGATGACAACCTTTTAATGGCCAGAACTGCGATTGACTTGCAGTGACTACTAGACCAGTACTGTACTTTTATGAGCAGTTTAGATCAAGGTGCAAGTCATGCTGAAACGCACATAATGGTCTTTGAATGCTGGGATCAGAAAAACAAGGCCTTTAGAATAAATAATGTGGAAATTAGCACGGTTCCCTTGTACCCAGGCTGAGGAATACTTTTTGACGACATACACCTCGGGCACATTGAAAGCTAGCAGGGCTTTGAAGCACTGAGGTGGTTCTAGGCTTTGCATCTCGACTACGAACCAAACTGATTAAAGAACTAATAAAATTCTACAAGGTCAAGTGCTGTCCAGGTACTACATATGGACCTGGTGTATGGGGCATCTGTGGCCAACCCGGGCTGAAGAGAGTGGAAAATGACTTTATGAAAAGAATGCTAGCTGTACCAAAATCCACTAGTGATTATGTCTATCACACTGAAGTGGTGTTACGGTACATGAATGATGCTACAAACACTTTTGCTATGGCTAAAGATATGGGCCAAGGAAGAAAACTGTGAACCGATTAAAAATAACTGATTGTCTTAAATTGGAAAAGGGCATCAAAATACCTTGGAATTAATATACGAATATATGTGTATGTATATACATTTATTTAACCTGTATGGGGAATGCAACAAGAAAATGTAGTAGGTTCACTCTTAACCTGGTTAGCAAGAACCTATATTGTGTGTGTTGTTGACCCAGGTTAAGTAAGGTTTAATATCAATACAGGCAAATTTGAGCATGGGCAAGAACGGTAGGTCTAGTCGCATTTATGCCCGTTCTCTCTTCCATACATTTAGCTAAGAACAATTTACTCAGTGTTTTGAAGAATCCAATAGAAAAAGTAACCAGTTTGACTTCCTTGGTGTGTGTTTGATGTATTGTCTGTGCTTAGAAGGTGAAATGAAGTACACAAGGGGCAAGGAGCAGGTGGGTTAGTCTTCTTTATTGAGAACGTCATATGACAATGTCCTATCCACAGGGTAAGCCAGAGATAACTGACTCTCCCAACACTTGGCAACAGTCTTTTGTCATAAGCATTCTAGTACACCTAAGAGTTCCATAACAACTAGTCAGCTGACATGCAGCAGCATGTCAGGCAAATACCACTCACCTTTCTCTGAAACCTAAAACAAGAACACATAAAAAAAACACAGTTCACATAGAAATGCAACAAGCTATAAGAACTATGAACAAGAAGTACAACTAAGATAATACAAAATCATGCAGTGCACCCAAAGCTTTTCATGTGCGGGAGCTCCTGCGTAAGTGAGTTCCAACCTTGGAAGGAACATCAAGCATCATGTTTAATGTAGTTACCAGAACGAATGGGAGCAATCCTGCTCAAATTCCATATGCGCCCATCATCAAGTTTCACAGCATTACGAAATAACTTCACCACCTTAAATGGCGGGGAGAATTTTACACCAACTGACTTCTGAGGAAAACATACTTTCACTCTATCTCCCAACAAACCTTTGTGTGAGACAGCATGTCTAGAGTCAAAGTTGGCTTTTCTCTTGGCTGACTTGAGTTCCTGATTAACCTTCCATTCAGCGTCCCTGACATCTTCATTCACAGCACCTTTCTCCCTCATCCAAGATTGAAACATTTGAGTGTTAGGAGTACGGCCCCTAAATATTTCAAATGGGATTTTCCCTGTGGTTGAGTGAGGGGTCAAGCGATAAACCATCACTCTTTCTATTTTACAAGACCTCCAGTCTTTACCCTGATCTTTAGCAAGTTGAATTGACTCTTTTAGCTCCCGGTTGAACCTCTCTACCATTCCATTACACTCAGGATGATAGAGAGAACAACGCTTGTGCTTGATCCCTTTTTGCTTTAAAAATGCTTCCATTTCCTTTGACACAAGTTGAACTCCGTTGTCTGTCAACATGGATTCTGGGAGAACCTCTCTACAAAAGATTTCCTCCAAGAACTTAGTAACGTCTCTAGTTTCGATGCTCTGCGTCACTTTAATTTCAGGCCACCTTGAGTACATGTCGATCAACACTAGGACACAAAACTGGCCCGTCTTATTAGTGATTGGCCCCAAAAGATCTAAGGCCACACGTGGGCGCCTCACGAATAATCAAAGGTTGTACTCTCGTCTTGTATGTTTTATCACAAGTAATGCACTCAGTGCGGTCTCTTATCACAGGTTCTACAAGGATATCAATCCCTGGTCACCAGAAATACAAACAAACCCTCTCCTTGGTTTTGTAGATGTACCTGATGGGCTAAATTGATGATTTTCATCCTAACCTGTGTGGGAGGAATGAGTCTTGTGCCCCTCTAAAGCAAACCCCTACTTACAGAGAGTTCATCACGAACGTTCCAGAACTTCCGGACACATTCACTCAGTCTTGATCCCAGGCCAACCTTCAGCAACCAACTTGCAAATTTCATTCATGACTGCATCATCCTTCATGGCATCCTTCCATTCTTCCTCAGAAATCACACCTTCCACAATCTCGTACACCTTGTAGTCATAGTCTTCCCAAGGATCTTCTGGATCAGCTAAGGGACTCTCCCTCTGTTTTGTGACTAAGCGAGAGAGACAGTCCACAAATTTGTTCTCCGCTCCGGGTATGTAGCTTACAGTAAAATCATAATCTTGCAGAGCAATCACCCATCTACATATCCAGGAGGAGATGGCTTCAAGACTTTTTTTCAATTTCTTGATGGGCCAGAAGATACACATAGCCTCTTTTTCGATCACAGAGTATTGCACCTCCGGACCAACAAGCGTTCGTGAAAGAAACATGATGGCCACCTCTTTACCATTTTTTACTTGTTTCAGGACAGCACCCAATCCCTTCAAACTGGCGTCGGTAAATAGAATCGGATTTGAAGAGGTGTCAAAGCTCTGAAGAGAGGGTGCATGACTTAGAGCCTTCTTGACATCCTCAAATTCTAATTGGCAAGGAGAATACCAAGAAAACTTCACACCTTTTTTTAGGATGGACCTTAGAGTGAAGGTGCGAACTGAGGAACAAATTTATTACAGTACTCCGCCATCCCTAAAAATGTGACAAGGTCATCTCTGGATTGTGGGACAGAATGTTCCTCAATAGTCTTCACCAGGCGATCTCTAGGTTTAACTCCTCCCGCAGTCAGACTGTGGCCCAGGTGATCGATCTCCGAGAGATTAAACTTGCATTTATTCTCGCGCAAGGTTAAACCCCTCGCACTGAGCTTTTCAAGGACGATTTTAAGCCTCTCATCATGTTCCTGTTGAGGCGAGCCATGAACTAAGACTTCGTCCTGATAAATCTTAACCCCCTCCACACCATCCAACGCATCTTCCATAACTCTTTGAAAAACGGAGGGTGAGGAATTCGAGCCAAAAAGAAGACGGGTGAACTTGAAAGTTCCGAAAGGGGTTATAAAGGCTGTCAAGTTCATGGACTCATCATCAATCTTGACCTGATGATAGGCCACCTTGAGGTCTAGAGTGGAGAACACTCGAGCATCTTTCAACTGAGCCAGCATCTCTCAGATGTTTGGAAGAGGGTACCTGTCCGAGATAACTGCCCGGTTGAGGGCGCGGAGGTCCACACACAATCTCACTTCTCCAGAGGCCGTACGTGCTAATACAACCGGAGCTAACCACTCACAGGCCTCTGTCTCCACAATTATTCCTTCTTTCTTTAATTTTTCAAGCTCAGAGTGCATAGATTCTCTCATGGTCAGTGGTACGCCAATCAGATCTTTCGTTAATTTCTGCTACATTGTTCGATACAACATTCAAATGATTAGAGTGTGGAGTGATGTCTCTAAGAACGATGCAAGGATCACCGCCTGGAACCAACGAGACCCCTAGATCAGCCTGATGGAACCAGTTGATAATGCTGTCACCCCTGCAAGAGACATAACTCTTCCCTGCTGTTAGTCTTCCCTTGTATTCAATGTTGCCCATAAAATAACCAAACAATTTAATGGGTTGACCACCATAAGCTAATGGCCTAATGTCGGGTTTGTAGGCTTTCACCTTCCCATTCAACTTGCTGTCAAAGAAGACTTTTGGGATAAAAAATCTTTGCTCCAGAGTCAAAAAGCATTCTGACTGTGCATTCATTTTTACTTGTACCTCATCTACAGGACCTTTACTCTTGTTCTGACCATTTGTGTAACAAGATTTCCCCACTGTAAAATTCATCGTAATCAGAATCACTCTCCTCCTCTAGGGAAACCTCTTTGACACGTCTGCCCTTTTTGTTTTTCGGAGCTCTACAAGCTTTGGCAACATGTCCAATTTTCCCACAGTTGCTGTACTTAGATTTGAGAGCAGGACATGACTTGTCATTAGCAAGGTGACCAAACATGTTGCAACGAAAACACCTCACATTAGAGTTTCCCTTGGGTTTAAATGAATAAGAATGTGCTGGTTCATGCTGTTTCAAAGTAGGTTTTAACAAGCTTTTTGTCACAGTGTGTACTTTTTCTTCCACTTTTCCATTTTCCTTTTTGATGACCTCAACGCAGGCAAGTGAATGTTCTATTCTCTTCACTATGGAAACCACTTCGTCTAATTTTGGATCATCTTTTTGCCACAGTTCATCTTTGATCTTTTCAACATTGCAACCTAACATAAACTGATCGCGAATGCGCTCCTCAAGTGACCCATCAAACTTACAGGTGGCGCCCAATTTACGAAGTGCAGTAATGTAAGCCTCAACAGATTCTTCAGATTTCTGTGTTCGCCTTCCGAAATGATACCGCTACAGAATAGTGCTGACTTTTGGAAGGTAATGTTTATCAAGTTTTTTTTTTTAAACAAATCTCAAATTCATTAAGGCTATCAGCCTCGCCATCACACAACGCAGGAAGATGTTCGAACACTTCGTGTCCTTCAGAACCTAGACAGTGTAATAGCAGAGCTGATTTTCTCTCAGAGATACACCACAAACCCTAGAATAGTTGAGGAATACTTTTTTCCATTTAGACCATCGTAAAGGTAGGATCACCAGGGTTGGATAGAAAAAATGGAGGAGTAAAATTTTGCATTTTGAATAAGTGCAGGTAAATTAGAATACACTTGGCACATCAAAGGAATAAAGTGACGCCTTAACAATAATACATTTTCCCAAACAATAACTATGTTGCTTTAGAGATGAAGAAATGTAAAAAATATATTATTTATGGTGCGCTTGTCACCGAAGAAACAATCCGACAAGCAGGTGTGCTTGTCACCGAAGAAATAATCTGACAAGCTGGTGTGCTTGTCACCGTAGTAATGATGAGGGATTTTAATTTTGCAAGAAAGTGTAAGCAGGTGGCAAACAGGTGTGTTTAACACTGAAGTGATTACGTAGAACTGTAATTTGACAAGAGTGCTCTTCTCCGGAGAAGTAATTAATAAGTAAGTGTGCTTGTCACCGAAGGAATGGTTTAACAAGCAAAGTTTTTCATGAAGAACTGTAACGTGTGTACTGGTAAAAGAATGGTGTGCTTGTCACAGAGGAGATGATTTGACAAGCGAAGTTGTAGGACTGGAAGGTGTTAAAAGGGTGTGCTTGTCACCGCAAGAATAATTTAACAAGCACAAGAGTGTTGCCAGGAAACAGGAGGAAAAGAAATATCTCCGAAACGGAGGCACGGTGCTGACTTCCGTAGTCAGGTTTCCAAGGCATAAAGTTGCCTAGCAACAACAAAGGCAAGAATCCTAGGGACGAAGACGTCAATACGCAGGAGTGCGGATGAACTCCGTAGAGCGTATTACGTTGCGTGTGGATTTAAGCTGATGTCGCCATGCGGAGTGAAGAACGCTGAGGGATGCTGCGTGCGATGACAAATGAATAGTGCATGGAGCGCGCGCAGGTAACGACGAGTGTTCTTTTAAAAAAAAAAAATGCCACAAAGTAAATTAGCAGAGCCAATGCCATTGTAAATCCGTAGAAAAGGCAAGGTGGATGAAATGTAGCGCCGAGAAGGCGTGTGTGTAGAGGATGTAACGACACACGAGAGTTTAAAAGTTGGAGTGTATGTAGAGGGAGGCAGCAACATGCGAAAAATTAAAGGCTAACTCAATGAAAGCATGCAGCGCACAGTACCTTTAGTTTAAACACAGGTGTGCTAGGACGTTTTTTGTCATTTTGTATTTGAAGAGCTCTTCTTACTTGTTTGAATAAAGACCACCTTCTCCTTCAGAAATGACGTGCATATCCTCTTTCGTATGAAAGAAGTAACGTTGATTACCAGGGTCCGTGGTTCTCCGCTCGTTACCGGTGTAATGAAGTACACAAGGGGCAAGGAGCAGGTGGATTAGTCTTCTTTATTGAGAACTTAATATGACAACGTCCTATCCACAGGGTAAGCCAGAGATAACTGACTCTCCCAACACTTGGAAACAGAGTCTTTTGTCATAAGCATTCTAGTACACCTAAGAGTTCCATAACAACTAGTCAGCTGGCATGCAGCAGCATGTCGGGCAAATACCACAGAAGGTATCAGAACGCTACATAGATCTAAAATGGAAATGGCAACCTAAAACTTGAGATCTCTGTGTAATTTTAGTAATCTTTCTTAATTGTCTTGCAAAGAAGATAATTTGAAGTTTAGCACGTTTATAACTGCCTCACTCGAACCAGCCTCTGAAATGGCTGGTTGGATGGGCGAACAGTCTGTCATATATGCACAAGTACTAAACTCACAGACAGGTCTTCCTTATCAATAAGTAGCACTTCACATGCTAAGAAAGCAAGACAACGTATTTAAAAAAAAAAGCCTGTGTGGGTGAATGTCACATACGACAGTGGGCAAATTGGCAGCACTGGTCACCTTTCAGGAGCATCATTTAAATGAGTAGCATGAAATGTATCACTTGGTAGCACTTTCATAGGCAGGCTGGCAGGACTGAAAAATAGTCACATGTGAGGACCATCTGCAAAGGGGCATGTTGGAGGGGAGTTAAGGGTCTGTGTCATATTTACGTCTAACCATGGTTATTAATATTTTATGTGGTGGTATCAGATAAGACCCCAGTCATGGTCTCACTGTTTGTTTTTGTTAGCGGGTAAAAATTTAGAGTTTCAGTTCACTCGTAGGTGGGTGATGTGGAGCAATGCGGGAGTACATTGTTGTGCGCATCTCGATAGGACAACGTGTACTGGCACCGGAGACCTAGTGCATTTCTGGATGGACGGATGTCGATTTGAAGTTAAATGGATTATACAACATATGTTTGAGCATTCTACATGCCATGGATTTAAACACCATTCTAAGATGGCGGTGAAATTAAGTTTGTCAGCTACCGCACTAGCACTTAGCGTCGTCTTTATACTCGTCCGTCACAGAAGTTTGTTTATACAAGGCACAGCCTGCAGCCTCGTCTATCCAAGATCGGATAAACAAGGCTTGGTACTCTTGCATAATCTGAGAATGTTTGAACTTTTGATGTTGAATGGCAGATTCCCAGAGGACTCCCCTGCCTCTTATACTTATTGGGGTCCATATGGACACTCACTAATTGATTATATGGTGGTGTCTCACCAATTTTTTAGTGTATGCTCGCAATTCAAGATACTGCCAACAAGTATGAGTGATCATGGAGTTTTGGCTGTGGATGTTAAAATGGAATTTGAGCAGCCCGAACTTTGGAACCAAAGGGATGAAAGCATTGTATATCATTGTAGTAATGGGCGTAATTTTTGGTCAAATAATACGCTCCCAAGCTTTAAGAGAGTTTTCAAAGATGTGGTCTCTAATCACATACAGGAATCCCCCATTGCCAGGTTCGAGAGATTTCTGTCTGTAATTAGAACCTAGAGAAGTAAAACACAAGTTTTCAGTTCTGCATCTCCAGTGGTTAAATTATGGGAGATTAAAAAACTAAATTGGGAAATTAACGATTTGATCATGGAACAATTTAGGCAGTCTTCAATACCCAGGCAAAGGAAAATTAATAGACTAAAACAGGTAAGGAAAAGGAAAGTGGTATCAGAATGTAGAAGGGTGGAAGATGCAAACTGGGTCAAACTACGAGAGGTCGCCCAGTCCGGTGACACCAAGAAATATTGGGCGTTAATGACCACATTTTGTGATGGGAGAGAGAAGGCAAAGTCCATTCTGGTATCAGATGAAGAATGGTCTACATATATTTCCGAGCTGTATGCTCTAAATTCCTCAGTCGGATGGGATCTTGATGTTGTCTCTGATTTTTCCGCGGGGAGTGAGTATGGAGCCCTCTTGAGCAATAAAATAGAGGGTTATATCAAATGGGCAAGATACTCAGGTGCGATGGGCCCGCATGATGTACCAATAGCCATAATTAAACAGGATGGTGAAGCATGGGCAGAATTCTTACATCCACTATTTGTCCACTGTTACACTCATGGGGACATTCCACTATCCTGGAATGGAAGTATAGTTGTTCCATTATACAAAAAGGGTCAAACAAATTCCCCCGCCAGTTTTAGACAAATATCTCTTCAGGATGCGACTGGTAAATTGTTTGCTAAGAGCATTCTCACCCATCTCCAAGATTGGGCCTTTGGAAATGGTTTTATTCCTGTGGAGCAAACTGGCTTCCGCAAAAATAGTGGTACCCTCGATAACATCACTGCCTTGCAAACCTGAATTGAAATGTATCCAATGTGACGGGGAATGCTGTTATATGCGGCTTTTACAGACTTCGCTACGGCCTTTGATCAGTTTGATCGGGGGACCTTGTGGAGAAAATTGTTCTCCATGGGGATACCAGTGAATTTACTAAGACTGATTATAGAACTGCATTCCTCCACTTGGACGAAGGTCCTATTGGTAAAACACAGGGTCGGTCAAGTAAAATAAAGACCCATAATGAGTTGAAGCAAGGGTGCCTTCTGGCCCCTCTCCCTTTTTCTCTTTATGTCAATGATTTGCCAAGCAGAGTGGGGCTCAGCAAAGGGGATTCCCCAAAATTAGGAAATTTTAAGTTGAGCTGCCTGCTATACGCTGACACCGCCATAATAATGGTTTAATGCCAATTGGACTCCAAAGACGACTTGCTGAGTTAACTAGGTACACAGAAGAATACTACTTAAAAATAAATATTTTAAAGAGCCACGTTATGGTTTTTAGATATCGGGGCTGTAGATTCAGAAAGAACATGCATTGGTTGTTGGGGAACGAGAAATTGGACGTATTAAAGTTTTACCCATATTTAGGAAAAAAAATTCAAACAGGTGTTCCAACAGAAATCGCATGGATCATTTCAGAGGGAAGGCAATTTCTCAGGCCTCTGCAATCAATCGATTCTAAACACACTGTGGGAAAAGACATTTTGCACATATTTTATCAGTTTTTAAAATAAAGATACCGCAAGCACTAAGCTATGCCTGTGAACCAGTAGATGCATAAGAATAGAATGAATTTGAGAAAGTAGAGGGATGGATTTTGCGCCAAATTTGTAATCTGAATGACGCTGCTCCTATAACAGCGATTCGTCTAGAATTCGGTTTACTCTCCAACTACGTGCTCTCTATGGCTGCATGTTTAAGATGTAGAAACGCACTAGGGAGTAGCTCTGAGACCGCCTTACGGGTAACGTTGTGTGAGGAAATTTTTGTCATCATGAAGGGAAAAAGTGCTCTTTTTAGGAATTATCAAAAACCCAAAAAACTGTTGGGCTTTGAGATGGACAGTATGGCGGTGCTTCCCAATCAAGTTCTGAAAACCAGAATTAAAAAAACAATCTACGGTGTTCTCGTAAAAGAGACATTTTATTGTTCGCAGGATATAGTAATAATGACTGTATAGCAGGGAGTAGTATCTATTAAAAGCCTCAACCTTATGTTTTATGGAATCTCTAACATGGAGTACGTAGAGCTATTTTGCTGCTTAGGTTGAATTTACTCCCTTTAAGAACTGTAACAGGAGCTTGGGAGGGCCTTGCTAGACATGAAAGACTCTGCCATTTATGTAATTCCTGTGTACAATACTTAAATCATCATCTATTCGTTTGTCCCATATTACAACCTTTACGCCGTTGATACTTAAGAATTTGTTTTCTAAAGTACAACATTGCAACAGCAGAAGAAGCCCGTAATGGTCTGCTGACCCAACCCCCCCCCCCCCCTTCTGAACAAGTTTGTTTTAATTTTTTTTGCTTTTTTTAAACAATTCTTAAATATATTCTAGAACAGTATTGGTTTAAGAATGTATTCGCGCACTTGCACTTTTTTGATACTCACTATGCTGCTAGTTATCGAGTACTGTATTCTGAATCGTAAAACCTTGTTTTTATTATGAGTCTTAATTCCCACGCACTTTTACTAAGTTGCTAGCTATTGTGTACTATTCCCTGGATCGTAAAACACTGTTTTTTAATATGAAGTTTTCAATTCCCATGCACTCTTATTAGGCTGCTGGCTATTGTGCACTTTACCTTGAATTGTAAAATCCCTGTTTTTACTATGTTTTTAATCCTTAAGCTCTTATTTCAGGTGGGTGTGTGTGTCTGTGTGTGTGTATTTCAGTAATTACCACAAAAGTTTAACCAAAGTTCTCTAAGAATCTCACTGTGGCAATCTGATTTGTTACAGCTCTGTATACTTAGCACTTGCAAGGTCTTTGGATCGGTTTTTGTACATATGCTCTTCTTCTGTTTTTATATGAAATGATGAATTTTATATGGTAAAAATGAAGAACATTTTACTTTTACGGGAGGGTTGTGATGACTTTGGAAGTATATCTTCTATTTTATGTGGAACTCTTTGGAGTCCCAAATCATAATAAAATAAACTTGAAACTTGAGCTTGCAGGTTGTTGCTTTTTTAGTTTGTTTGAATTTTTGGTCCGCACATCGGGTGATATATTTTTTTTACTACATTCAGAACGTACTCTGGACCACTGATTCACTTCAGCCAGTGATCATCACCTCAACTGGTGTTCCTAACATATTCACTTTGTTCACATAGCGGTCCACATGCCCCATGCATGGTTTTCAAAATAGTTGACTTGCATGTGTTGTCCCTATAATCGTTTCAGGTTTGGTGAACACAAAATAAGAGTGTGCCGTCATGGCGGTTTGTTTATAGAACCCACAACCCTCCAGTTGTTCCTTTTACTTTCACTTTTACATACTCAATACGGGTAATTTGTTATCACTTTTAGAACGTTCACAGCACAACTAGCGTTCACATTATATTTACATGGCGTACATGGAGGTTGACCTGCTCCATACACCAGACCTGACCATCAACGCGCTTCCTTTTATATTCATTGTAAAACATATAATTGCCATCACATACATCCACTCCTCTCCCAAACACACAAGTAAAAAACAATTCCATTACAACGCCTGTAGCTCTAATTCTAAAACAATGCGAGACCTATTGCATTGCAAATGCTTGTTTTGAGTTCAAGCATGCCTAAACATCAGAAAAGGACTTGCCACCCTGTGACTCAGACCAGTTTAAAGCTTAACAAAAGTGGACTCCGGAAGTTGATATGATGTGTTTTATTTTAACATAGCAGAAACTAGTGTTAGTGTGGATTTACTGATTTAAGGGGCAGATTCAAGAACATTTTAATCTGTACTAACCAAAGTGTGCATTATAATACAAGTAAATGCCTTTTTATGTTTTGCACACTGAATTGCTTGTTACCTTTTTTCTTTTTAGGTCCGTGACAGTCAGAGGTTAAAGGTAAATGCGGTGTGTGCACCTGTTGAGCCCTGTGGAGAAAAGCGACCTCCAAGGCACATTGAGGAGCTCCAGTAAGTTTTGAGACTTAATCCAGCATGGGCCTTTGAAATATGAATATTTATACTGTGTTACCAATAATGGTTACATCTGTGAACTCAGTCTTATTGCCTTGTCTTCTAATCAAGCAATTGTCATGATTGTGCCTCCTATTTTCAGAGGTGATTGAGGCAGGCATATATATGGCTGTTTTCTTTTTCTGAGTATGATATTTCCATATTATGAAAGGGAACAAATATCTTATGTTTGTGATTGAGGGGAGCAACTGCCTTTGTGTGCCAATGAAAGCACTAATTCCAGACACTGTTGAACATTGCATCTTGCATAAATGGGTCTATTGGACAACTCTAGTATTGTAATTCTCTGTAATGTGCATTGCTTCAGAGACTGTGCCCAGTAATTTCATAATAACTAATTTATCCACCATGAGGCCAGATGAAGCAGCTCCCCCGGCACTGAACCGAACAGTGTCAAGGTCGAGGATAGCTCTAGCAGAGCACACACATCCTATTCTACTCCAAAGTAGAAGCACCCTGTCCTTTAATCTCAGTTCCAGAAAGATTTTTAGAGCGAGTTTCTTTTCCCATCTTGTGATCAATAAAGTCCAACAACACCCGAGGATTTTGACTCACCAAAAATGGCTTCATAAAATAAACTTAGTGATTATTAGAGTGTGATTATTTGTGTCTGTTTTAGAAAACATTTAAATCCTCCACCAGCAATAAATGTTCATAATTTTGGCTAGAGGTGCACTCAAATGTGGATTTAAAACCATGTATAAGAAAACATGTAGCTTTTTTCTTTAATTACACAAGGTTATTGGAGTGCATGCCCCACAATGTTAGATACTGTCCCTCTGCTAAGATTCCTATTTATTGACAAAAATATCATATGACTATCACCCTGTGAGAAATTAGGCTGTTGGTTGACTGGGGTGTGAACCCTGGTCAAGCACCAACCACATTCCTTGTCGGGGTGATGTTGGAAGCTGGCTCTGTATATACTATACCAAAATGATGTATAGTGTGCACGAGTCCAGTGGAACCCCAAAGGTAGGCAGAGGTAAAAGTAGATAGCAACTTACTCTCTATTTGTGGTAGTGTGGGCTAGCGGTAAGGCTTTATCAGAGGGTAGTGTTAAGCATTTGTAGTACACACTCAGTCAGCAAATGATTGCACACACCCAAAGACTAAACTCAGACCAATTTGTTTTGTATAAAAATATTACGTTATTTTATTTCTAGAGCCAAGCCAAGCCTTGCACAGGTAAGTGAAATTAATGCTTTGCAAAATATTATGCAGTGTTTATAGTTGAATGCAAGTTCAAATGCAGTTGTTTGAAATACAGGTAAGTCAAGGATTAAAAATGTCTGTACAGTTTACTTTTTATTTACTTTTTCAGTTACGTTTTCTACTTAGTGTGATATGAGATATCACACTGGGACATTTCCTAAAATCAGTTTTGTACAGTTGTAATTTTTCTGGTTTTCATACAATTCAATCCACACTTAAAACAATTTTCAAAGAAAAACAGTCAATGTATTCCTATGGAGAGAAATGAAGTTATTGGTTATAAGATAAGTAATCTGCAGCCTGGGACAGGCTGTAGGCACCAAATGACTGAGGCAGGAAAACTCCAACTTTATAAAAGTGGCATTTTCAAAATTGTAATTTAAAATTTGACTTCACCATATTTAAGGATTTTTCATTACAATTCCGAAGACACCAAACATGAACTCGTTTCCTGTGTCCATTTGGAAATTACACTTAAAAAATGTAATAAGAGAACTCCAATGATATCTTATGGGAGCGTTAGGCCATGCAGTAGTGAAAAACCTTTTGAATTTTTCACTACCGGGACATGTAAAACTCAGCTGTACATGTCCAACTTTTTAAATGTACTGCATTGAGCCCTCTGAGCAGTGCAAGGCCTACTATAGGGGTGACCTATATGTAATAAAAAGGAAGGTTTGGGCCTGGCAAAAGGTTTATTTCCTAGGTCGACATAGCAGGTTAAAACTACACACACAGGCTGCAATGGCAGGCCTGAGACATGTTTAAAGGTCTACGACACAATCAGCGCTGCAGATCCACTAGTATCATTTAATTTGCAGGCCCAGGCAGTTCCACTTTACTAGGGACTTTCAAGTAAATTAAATATGCCAATTGGGTATAACACAATCTTATCATGTTAAGGTCAAAGTACAAGCACTTCAGCACTGGCTAGCTGTGGTAAAGTGTGCATAGTTTTTTAACCGCCAAAAACAAAGTCGGCACACAGGAGATCTTAGGGCAAAAATGTTAAGGGGAAAACTGCGCCAACAATGTCAGGTTTAACACACCCGAAGAAGATTTCTCAAATTGACTCCATTCTGTAATATCATTCAAATCATCCTTGACCCAATGATGTGGGTCTGTGAGTTTAGAAGCCCTGTGAAACCTCCCAGGCTTAAGAATCCATAACCCACCTTGCTGCCATCGCCCCCTTAAGAATCACAACGTGTATTCTTTGCATTTCCCTACCTCTTCTTTCCTCCCACTCAACAATTCCTTCAACTTCCTGTATATCTTCATGAGGCTTGACACCCAGAAGAAGGTTGGAAGTGACTGTAACACTTACAATATTTTTGGCATAACATATATTTCAGTAGCTTTAATCTTCCACCAAATTTAGTCTACTGTCATCATAAGCCCCCTGCCGTAATTTTCACAAGCAGCTTAAAATTAGTGTTCAGCAATGTGACTGGCAACTAGTTCTCATGTTAAGTATTTGTGGATTCTCTATTGATGACTCTAAAACATGCTGCATTGAATTTGATGAAGCCAAATTATATCTAATACTTGAAAATGTCCTTCAAGGAATTAGGCCAAAACATCCAATGTTTACAAATTCTTTGCAAAAACACAGTCTCAATAGTTTCAGCCTCCAACAATTGCAGTGCTTCTCTATCAAACTTTGGTAACCTGTCTGTCAGATGCTTCTGCTTAGGTATGCAGCGCATACTGTTATGTTTCTTACAGGTAAAGCTTCTATTCAGACCTTCACCGGCAGTGACAGTCACACTGCCAAATGTCCCTGCTACAGTCGGGTCTAGCTGTCTGCTACTACTCTAAAACTCGGGGAGGCCGTTCCTTGGCCCCATGCTGCTCAAGCAACATTGAGATGGTATATATTTGTGCTTGTTGATGTGCACTTTTGATTAATTCCTACTAACTGGGCGGCCCTTGGTCTTGGGGTTAAAAGCTCTAGCACAGGTGCTATGTATTCATCACATTCTGATGAAGACTCTGGAATTCCTCCAAGGTCTGAAACACAGTCAACAATACCGCATCTAGACTAGGGACATAATGCTTAGGCCTTAGGCCTCATTATTTTCCCTTAGTTTGTTTCTCATTAGTATTTATTGTCATACTACAGTCACTAGCAACCTTTTACATAAGTGTTTAACTTTAATAATTATCACTATGTGATCACCACCAGCAATGAGCACTTTTATTTTTTTTGCAATCATAAGTTTTTGAATTAAATTAAGAGGCCTATAGTGATTTCTATTCATACTGTTTATATTCTTCATTACATGAGAAGTTTCTGGTTCAGCTACTGTTGTGTATTGTGAGTCATCAGTTAAAAGGTTGGTACTCCTACGGCTAGACATTCTACAATACCAATAAAGAGTTTTAAAAACTTTTTTTATTTTTAATGGCCATGTACAACCTTCATCTACGGTGCCTCACAAAGGCATTATTAGAACTGTACTTGAGACCTATCTCCACTTGCTTACACCACTGGAGAAGAGGGTCGGCTTGATCAACCCTATGCAAGGTCTTACTCATTTTCTGCCTAGGGCAGCCAAATTTATGATGGACAAGCAGTTGTACTTTGTCCTCTGAGGAGACCAAAAATATTTTTGAGTAATCAAACCAGCCATCTTTATGTGACTAGCAACATGCTCTTAGCTTCCTTCACAACCAGTTCCTAAAGTTAATTCTACTGAAAGTGAAGTAGATCTTCTCAAAGGGGCTCCTGTTCATGACTGTTTCTAAGTTGCCCACTATTAGCAACCCAGCTTCTACTCTGTCATCATTAAATACTTTCACCAGCCAATATAGCCTAAGCTTAGACCTAAAAACCTTGCTTAGTAACACATATTTGCTTCGAACTTTACACTTTTTCCTATATACTCCTTTTATCTGCTTGGCTTATCTTTCCAAGTATGAAGAATCTACATAGGAACTTGAGCATTAGTCATAAAATGCATCTTTGCTCAACTTATTTGTTTATTTCCTTGAACGTTTTTCATAAGTCTTCTTGGATATATTGTATGTTCTGGCTTTGGCTGTGCAACTAGGGGAAATGCTTTTTAACAGGAGGTGCATGTACAGCCAAAGTCATGTATTCCTATTCTGCAGTCACAACTGTTGTTGCATGATTATCGCATTCAGTGACGTATTACCCTCCCAAACAGTATTCCTGCCTGGTAGCAATGTTAGGATAGATATTTGCCTTCAACGTATTTAAGTTCATGCTTATATTCTTTGTTCTAATTAAATGTGTTTAACCTGCAATACAGGCTATATCATGTAACTGCTTCCCTTTTACTTCCACACAGACATTATGGATTTTTCTCTTATTTAAGAGAATTATTTGATGCACCACAACCTGTGATGAGTTATCTCTGTTTTCAGTACCATGTTCATGAAGTCCCTGTGGGAACAGAAAAGACACGATCCATGATAGAAACGGTAAGACATTTTCAACGCTGAATATGTTCATTGCCAGTGGAAGAATGAATTGGTACATTCCAAAACTGTGAAGCATTTACCATCCTGAATGTTTTTTCGCAGTAATGGAAAGGGCTCTACAAAGGTTTTTTAAAATGTTGAGACTTTTCCCCCTATGGTAAAAAGTGGGAAGTAAAATCAATTTACTGGGAATAATACAAAAAACAAGTCAATAATTGATTTTTTTTTTTTTATATCTGAGACTTCTAGCCGCAGAATCCTTAGCATAGAATTATCCCCAGGCATCAGACTGGATCGGGAAATTCTTTTGTGAGCAGTAACCCTGCGCACCGGTTGGTGTCATCGTTCTGTTCTGCGTGGTGTCCTCTGTGCCAGAAGTGACGTGCCTATATGGGCGCCACCCCAGCATGCTGACGTAAATTTTTATTTCCCACGCCAGTCAGTGCAGGTCCGGAGAAGAGGTACGCCCAGTCACTTTTTGACTGACATTTTTTCAACCCTTTTGATGAATGTTTTGACATTGTCTCCCGGTGCAGCCAGGAAATCTGCGAGGAAGGTTGGCTTTAAGCCCTGTGGCTCCAGTCATCAGCAAATGTCGGTGACGGATCCAGACGTCATCTGCCTCTGGTGCTACCTGCGTGTGCACGACGCCAAGACCTGCGTCGAATGTCACGCAATGCACCTCCAAGGCCTTGAGGGAGTGGTCAGGCAGGCTACTTGCTGTGCGACTTGAACCACTGCCTTGTTCCCAGTCAAAAGAAAGGTCCTGGGATCAGTTGCTAAGTCACTCAAGCTCTTGCATTTGCACTCTAAGTCGGCCGGGCATTTGAGTAAGTCCAACAAGCGCAAAAAGAATAAAAAGTCAAAGAGGTCTTCGATTTCGCTTTGCCTGTCGAAGTCATCCGAAGAGACAAGAGAACTTCCGCATTCTAGGCCTGGGTCTGCGGTTGAGCCTGAGCCAGGGACGTCTCCACGCCTCCCGGAGTTTCCTGGAACCAGAGCCACCCCCGCCAAATTCTGTGAGCTTTATGAGACCATACACATCAGGCACGCCCTAGATGGCAGGGCCTCGAACCAGGTTTTCTGCCGGCAGGTTTGCTGCCAACGTTTGTGGGGCACCTCTGATGCGTGGACGGATCTGGATTGTTCCAGTCCAGCCACCACGGTTCCCAGTCTCATCCTAGACTCCAACACAGAGTCGGCTGGACGTTGTAAAGCTCCAGCGCCTATGAGAGGCATCCTAAACTGCGTCCTATTCCTATGGGCTAAGATTTGGGGATTAACGGGAGAGGCCACTGGACTCTGATGAATACCAGCCCCTAGATGTCACCGAGGACACCTGATGTGATGATCTGGCTGGTGCCACTGGACTGGACACGTCTCCGGAAACTGACTTGGTCTCTCCTCCTACGGTGGCGACGGAGGAGGAAGCCTCATTTGCTATGGTGGTGAGAAGGGTGGCCTAGGTCCTGGACCTTCAGCTGCCCTCTGTGTCTGTCAAAACGATGTCTTGAAAGAGGTGCTTCACCTGGGAGTGACCTTATTCGAACCGCTTCTCCCATTTAATGAATCCCTCCTGGATCTCAGGGCCTCCTGTGAGTAGGACAATAGCCCTCCGCCATCACGACGTCCCAGGGGCCCCCAGTTTCCTTACTCAGCTCCCCACCCTGGACAGCTTCATGGTCCAAGACTCCACTTCCAAAGTAAATCCTGGTGCTTTCCCAACCACTCCACCTTATAGGGAATGCCAAGAGGCTGGATACCTCGAGGAAGATGATGTTTTCTTCCACCAGTCTTTCACTCCTGTCAGTGAATATCACATGCCGTTTAGGCCGATACTCCCTTTCACACTGTGACTCGGAAGGAGGTTCGGCCATATTCTGCCAGGCTATGGCTGATGGAAGAGATGCGGCTAAGTTCACCATACATTGTGGACTGAATACGACTAAGCCTGGGCAGTGAACTTCGTGCACTCCACAGAACATGCAGAGTTCCCAAAAACTAGTTTTTTTCCTCGCTCATGCTTGCCACCGTCAAGTTGGGGAGCGCTAACATAGAAAATCCACCTCCCAGCGAGATTTTTCCACGCTCGCCGATGTCAAGTTGGCTAGCGAGAAAAATTCACGCTCTGGCATGATTTCTCAACGTGGGTGATCTTGACCACTCATGTTGAGAAACCTTCCGTTCACGTGGAGAAAGCAGCCACTCGAGTAGAAAATCTACTCAAGCGGCAGAAAAGAGGCAGCGCCCTCTTGTGCTACGCATGGTGCCATCCGTATTGATTTTGTAGTGCAGGCCAAAAATCAGGCGCTGAAAATCAACGTGAACAGACATGACCAAGCCCACTCCACCACTTGTGGAACTCCGTATAGCCCGGCAGAGTTTTTTTTTTTTTTTAGAACTCCACCAAGGCCTAGATATGACCGACTCGCTAGGCAGAGCAGTTTGATCGTTGGTGGCCCCTAGGTGCTACTCCTGGTTGAGAACAACCAGCTTTTTCGGGAATTTCCAAACCTTGCTTATGGACATGCCCTTTGATGGCTTCCGTCTCTTCGGAGACAATGCAGACTCACCAGGTCCTTGGGCCTTTCTGTGGCCCCTATCAATAACATCTGACCGCTGGGTTCTCCACATTTTCCAAAGGGGCAACTCCCTCCCATTTGCCCCTCCACCTATATCTCCCACTTACAACAGGTTTACTTAGGATCACCTCTCACTACTCCGCCAGGAAGTGGCGGCTCTCTTGGCCTAGAGAGCCATAGAGAGGGTGCCGGCATCAGAAGTTGGTCATTGCTGTTATTCCCGCTACTTTCTGGTGCCCTAGAAGGATAGAGGCCTTTGTACTTACCTAGACCTACGGCCTTTTGATTTCTTCCTGAAAAAGGAGAAATTCAAAATGCTCATGCTCACTCAAGTTCTGTCTGGCTCTGGACCTGGAAGACTGGATGGTAGTGCTGAACTTGCAGGACACAAGCTTCCATATTCCCATCCTGCCTGCTCATAGACGTTACCTGTGGTTCACAGTGGGCCACGAGAATGTTCAGTTTGCCGTGCTCCCTTTTGGCCTTACCAGGGTCCTTCGGGTGTTCACCAAGGTGATGGCTGTGGTTGCAGCTCATCTGCGGAGATCAAGGTTTCCAGTCTTTTCCTACTTCGACGACTGACTTTTGAAGGCGAGCTTGCCCCATGTGTTCGTCTCCCACCTCCAGACTACGGTGGTCCTCCTGCACTCGCTGGGGTTCACTATCAACGTGCCAAAGTCACACCTGATCCCTTCTTAGATGTTCCATTTTTTAGGAGCTGTTCTGAACACAGTGTAGTTTTGGTGTTATTCTACCGAGCAGCTAGTCAAGGATATTCACACTATGATACAGATTTTTAAACCTGTGTCCTGGATTTCAGTGAGACCAACTCTGAAGCACTACTAAAGACCTGCAATGGTGGCTGATAAACCACGTTTGGGTCCGACCCCTCTCCCTTCCCCAACCAGGTCTGACAGTAGTAACAGACTCATCTCTCCTGGGCTGGGACAGCCATCTGTGAGAGGTGGAGATTTAAGGGCTCTGGTCTCCGGTGGATTAAGGACTTTTTTTTTAATTATTATTATATTTTTATTGAGAGTTCATAGACAATCAACATAAAACAATATCATATATAAATACATATTTCGCAATATTGAGAAAAAGATCGAAAAATTATTTAAATCTGAAGTTCACAGTATTATAGTATGATACATAACCATATCGAAAAATACTCTATAATGCAATCACAATATTTCTATAATACAAGAAGAGGACCTAATAATTTAAAGTGCGACAGTGCAATAAATCAACATAATCTAAAGTGCAAAGTGCTGTAACCGAACATATACTCGAATATATATTCTCTCCTTTTATGTCCACTACAAAATGTTATTCTATATCTCAAACACACTCCAATATTTCTTATATTTTCTTACAGTTCCTGATCCTAATGCATATTTATTTTCCAGTTCTTGTATCCTAGACAACTTTGCCCTCCATGCATTAAAAGTGGGTATCTTCTCTGTTCTCCATGCTTGCAGAATTAAAGATCTTGCTATTGAGACTGCGACAAACAAACCTTCCTGATGTGCAGAGGTATCAGGAGAGCAGCCCAAAACCACATTTGACTTGTTAAATAAGATGCACGGATCAATTATAAATTTAAGAGATTTCTCGATCTCCTCCCAAAATCTCTGGATTTTGGGGCATTCCCAGATGATATGTGTCCAGGTTCCTTTCTCTGTGCAACAAAAGCATTTATCTTCTATTTGTGGGTATATTTTATGAAGAAAAGAGGGTGTTCTATATATCAACCATTTCGTATAATATTGCATGCGTTTAAAATTTGCCCCTCTGAAGATAACTGTATTATATTTGTTGATCCTATTCCAGGTTGACTTAAGAATCACCATATCTTCCCTTTTCTTCCATCTATCCCTGGCTTTTTCGTATAGTGATAGGGATTTATTTTCATCAAAGATCTTAATCCAGTTACTAATTTTCCGTTGTGTGGGGGAATTAAGGGCTTCACTAATACTAATTTTATAGCGCAAGCTTTTCATATCTAAATTTTCCAATATAGATTTCAATTTAATAAATGACCATTTCAAAATTGTATTTGAATGTTTGAGTCCTGCTTTGATTTCCACCCAATTTTTCCATCAATTCCCCCGAATAAAATCCTGGATTTGAACATATCCATTTTCTTCCCACAGCTTTAGTATATTACTTTCTAGAAGACATGTTTCCCCCGTATGTATATTTGAAAGCCTAGTTGAAATATTAATTCTAAAAATATCATAGTGCGCTAACAACTGAGTTTTTTGTCTCAATAACCATTGTAGGGTCTTTACCGGACTTTTTTAGGATATTTAGTCACTCTTGTTGGATCTATTATATTGCACTGCCTTAGGATTTTATTCATAAAAAAGTTATCCACCTCTTGATGGTCTAAGAAGAAAAATCTAAAACTGTGATTTGCAAATGTCGCATAATAATAATAATTTCTAATATTTGGAAGGGATAATCCTCCATCAGCAAAAGGATCATTTAAAGTGTCAAGAGCTAATCTTGGCACCTTATTTATCCATAAAAAAGTAGAAAACATACTGTCTATTTCTTTGAAAAAAGTGGTCTGTATTGCACAAGGGGCTGCACTAAAAAGAAAATTGAAAAGTGGAAGAATGGACATTCTAATTAACGCGACTCGTCCAATTATTGACAATGCAAACTGATTCCATCGTTTTAACTGAGACTGTACCTTTCCTAGCAATGGAGTATAATTTAGCGAGAAAAGATCTTCTACTCTCTGAGTTACGTAGATTCCTAAATACCTCTTCGGACGGGTATTATATATCTGTCTAAATTCCAGTAAAAGAGAGTCCACTTCACAATTACATAATATAATTTCTGTTTTAGAGTTATTGATTTTATAGCCCCCTATCTTTTCAAACTCTGCAAAAATACTCAAAACTTCTATCTCTGTATTTTTCTTTGGGTTCAGGAAGAGGACAATATCATCAGCATATAATTTTATGTTTGTCATTCCTTGAACCGGGACTGTGTGAGCTCTTTTTCCCTGATTGCAATTGCTAACGGTTCTATGAACAGAGCGAATAAAATCGGGGAAAGGGGACAGCCCTGTCTGGTGCCTCTATTTATTTGGCATATCCCCATATTAACAGAGTTAATTAAAATTTTGGCCTGTGAATTTGTGTAAAGTTGTTTCAATAGAAAAATAATCTTATCTGGTAAGCCAAAATTTTCTAAAATTGTAAAAAGACAATTCCAAGAAACAAGATCGAATGCCTTTTCGGCGTCTAAAAACCAAATCTGCGCTTTGACCTTATTAATATTTAAAAAATCTAGTGCCTCTAATAAAAAGTTTGTATTATTATACAGCTGTCTCCCTGCTACAAAGCCGCACTGATCTGTCCCAATAAGGGATCCCACCATCTTATTTAGCCTATTGGCAAGGAGTTTAGTAAACATTTTATAGTCAGTATTTACAAGGCTTATTGGTCTATAAGAGTTCACATTTTCGCTATCTTTATCTTTTTTTAAAATGCTGACCACCACTGCCGTGCGAAAAGATGCAGGTGGGTCACCTCCTTGTAGCAATTAATTTGCAAGTTTTAAAAATTCGGGGCAGAGTACAGTAGAGAATGCTTTAAAAAATTCTGCGGGGATGCCATCCTCTCCAGTGGCTTTGCAGTTAGGCAAAGAGCTGACAACCACATCTAATTCTTCCTTCGTAAATTCTGCTAACAAAAGCTTTTTAAAATTATTTTCCAAAGTTGGGATTGGCAATTTCCGCAGAAATTCATCAATTATCCCCGGGGGAGACCTGCTGAGTTGTCTGATATATGTCTTTATAATGTCTAAGAAACACCTTGCCTATTAATGGCGTAGTTTTTACGCAAGTTTTGGTTACATTGTCTTGAATACATTTGATTCTGTTTCGAACTTGTTCTTCCTTTATTTGCCAAGCTAGCAGTCTTCCCGTGTACTCGCTATCTTCATAGCTTGTCTGAAGATATAACCTGCTAGTCCTATCCCCCTAGTCATAATAGAATTCCCTCATTTTTGTTTTTGCGTTCTGTACTTCTTGCCTATTATTTAAAGTCCTATTTCTGAAGTATTCTTGATTTGCATAAGCTAAACTATTTTCTATTGCCATTCTTTCCTCCTTCTTAGCTTTTTGTTTCGGTATCTCTTTTGAGGTAATTATACCTCTCAATGTAGCTTTAAAAGCATCCCATATTATGTTAATTGGGGCAGAATCTTTATTTATAACGAAGAAAGAACCAATCTCCTTCCCTAACTCTGCGCACCATTGCTCATCTGCTAAATTAAATTTATTAAAATACCACCTTCTTGATACTTGTTCATCTTTCTTCCCTAGAAGAACTTCCATTTTAATGAGTATGTGATCTGAGAACGCATTTGCTATATGCTCATATTTACAAATTTCCAGATTATGGGAAGTTAGAAAAAAGTCAAGCCTTGCTGACGAATCATACTTTGCTGAGTAGCAAGAGTACTCCCGTTTAGTTGGATTGTTGAAACGCCAATGGTCTAAAATATCTAAATCTGTCTTACAACTCAGTAATGCAATACATACTTGTGGTTTATTTTGCCTTCGATCTTTTTTTGTAGAATCCACCACCGGGTTTTGCAAATAATTAAAATCCCCTCCCCATATAATCTGACCAGGTATACCCGTCAATGCTTGTTTTAACTGCAAAATGGGGAGCGGGTCATCTACAACTGGTGCATAGATTGTAGCCAGTATCACACTTGTGTGGTTTATTTTCCCATGCAAAAATGTCCATCTGACTTGTGTCTGAATGAGATGCTTCAACATGAAATTGAACATGTTTACCTATATAGATGCTCACACCCTTCTGAGCTGTCCCTGATATAGCCGAGCAGCAAAAACCCGCCCAGTTTTTAAACATTTTACTAGCATCTGTTAGGGCCCGGAAATGTGTCTCTTGTAAAACAATTACATCGGGGTGGTGACTTTTTAGCCAAATTTCTATAGCACCGGTTTTACGCCTATTATTTAAGCCGTTGACATTCAGTGATAAAATTGAGAGTTTATTTCTACTCATAATGCAGCCTGCTTTTTATCCATGCGCGCTAGGGAGTCTCATCTAAAGTGTAATATGTGCTATATGTATAAAAAAATACTTCACTAAGCAAATACATTTTTCCTGCAAATATGTCAAGTGCGCAAGTAGGTAGCCGCTTAATCACTGGCTCTCTTCTCCCGATAAAACCATAATAGACTAAGTTATACGCTAAAATACATGTCATTAAGTAGTGCAGATTACGCAAGTCTGCCATGTCTAATATAGCAATTGTGCAAATCGTACAATAAATACAATAAAGTGCAAATCGCGCATCTAAAACCACATAATACAGTACAGTACAGTTTGTAACAATTGTGCAAAAAGCTATTAAAGTGCGAATCAGGTAACTGTTAGGCCACTCAAAACAATATACTACAGTACATATCAATTATGAAAGGTAAACAGCTAAAGTGCAATAAATTCCAATATCCAATGTGCAATATGTGCAACGTGCAGTCACACAATAGATACAGTAAAGTGCAAGTCGCGTAGCTAGTGCTGTATAATACAGTAGAAAACAATTTGTAACAATTGTGCAAAAGGCTATTAAAGTGCAAATCAGATAGCTATTAGGCCACTCAAAACGATATACTACAGTATGATTTATATCAATTATGAAAGGTAAACACTAAAGTGCGATAGATTCCAATATCTAATGTGCAATATGTGCAGTATGTGTAATATATGCAATATGTGCAACATGTGCAATAAAATAGCTACACAAGGCAGCGTTATTTGCTAACAGCATTATGTATCCTTTTCCTTAACTTATTCAAAAGATCAAAAAATGAAAAAATTCCGTCTATGAACTCTTTTTCTGGCTGCTTCACCCCCATCACCCCCCCCCCCCATCTCACCCCTCCCAGAAGAAGAGAAACCCTACCCTGCCCCACAATCCTTTCCTCTTCCTCCCCCTTCCTATTGCATGCCATCTTGTTGCATCCTGTTGCGTCCCCTGAATCTGAAAGAAACACGTTATTTAGATTCCTCACCTTAGAATATCCCCAGGCGTCAGACTGGATCCGGAAGATATTTCGTCAGCAATACCCCTTGCGCGTCGCTAGGCGTCGTCTGCGGCTCCGCGTCCGTCGTCGGCGTCGTGCGCCGGAATGACATCGTCGGAGTACTTAGACGCCGCCCTCGCGCGCTGACGTCAGTTCTTCTTTTTTCCGCGCCAGTAAGCGCAGATCCGGGAGAGCTACCCCTTTAGTCAATTTTTGACTAACTTTTTCGATCCTTTTTGATCTTGTCAATCGACTCCGGTGCCGGTGGGATGCCTGGTTTTAAAGCCTGTGCTGACTGTAGCCGCCTGATGTCGGTTACGGACCATCACCGCCGGTGCCTTTACTGCTTGGGCCTCGATCACGACGCGGAGTCGTGTTCCTACTGCAAGGCCCTGACCTCGAAGGCTAGACTGGAGCGGTCCCGTAAGCTTCTCGAGATTCGCCACTCGGCTCCGCGCGCCTCTCGATCCCAGTCCAGGAGGAGGTCCAAGGATCGGTCGCGGAGCCGCAGCCAACGTCACCATCGGTCGTCGGGATCCAAGTCTTCGGGTAAGTCGAAACACTCCAAGAAGTCCAAGAGGCGATACCGCTCTTCGGACTCCCCTCGCCAGTCGCGCGACTCGGCCGAGGGTCAGGGTGGTTCCACCCCCGCGGCTCCGGCGGAGCCGCAGGCTCCGCGCACGTCCCCATACCCTCCGGTCCCTGGGACTAACGCGACGCCGGCGGAAGTCAGTGTCTTCCTCTCGGCCATGAGGAATCTGGCTCCGCCGTCGGCGCCCGCTGGTGCACCTTCGGGCCCCGCGGACCCGACTGGGCTGCCTTGCCTGCCGGTGGCTCCAGCCCCGGCGCCGTTGACGGCTCCGGCCTCGACGCCGCAAGCGCCCGTGGGACCCGTTCTCGAGTCCCCGCCGACGCCGGTCGACCTCGTCACGCCTCCTCCGCCGGCGTCGACACCGGTACCACCCCCGACGCCGACGTCGACTCCGCTCGACGTCGAGCCCCGGTTCAGTCCCACTCCGGGCCCGGCGCCGGTACGGCGTCGATGGACGCCGCGATCGGCGCCGCTAGAGACACATTATGTCTACCGCCCGGCTCCGTTACTTTCTCCTCTATACCAGGAGTCGGATGATGGGGACAACTGGGAGGGATCCGAGGATCCTCTGGCCGTTCAGGCTCAACTGTCCCAGGACTGGGCAGATGAACTGGGGGAGGCCAGTGGCCTGGATACCTCTCCAGACACTGGATTTGTCTCTCCTCCGACTGTGGCTTCGGAGGAGGGCGCTGCTTTCTCTGTGGTGCTGCGCAAGGCGGCCGCAGCCCTTGGGCTCGAGCTGCCTGCCGTGGCTGTGAGGACTAACGTCCTTACTGAGGTGCTTCAGTCTGCAGCAAGCTCCACTGAGCCTCTGCTGCAATTCAATGAGGCCCTCATTGACGTTCTGCAGGGCACCTGGTCCAAGCCCTCCACAGTTCCTCCTGTGGACAGGAACGTCGCCAGGCGCCACCGCCCTGCTCCGGGCGACCCCAGTTTTCTGTCCCAACACCCTACCCCTGAGAGCCTGGTTATCCAGGCCTCCACCTCCCAATCCTCTTTCCCGACCGCCCCGCCGGACCGGGATTCCAAGAGACTAGAACAGTTTGGCAAGAAGCTGTTCTCCTCCCTTAGTTTGGGCCTGCGGTCTTTGAACACCGCTTGTCTCTTGGACCGTTATTCCCACTCTCTGTGGGATGCGGTGGAGGACGCGCTGCCCCTGTGTCCGGAGGAGGTCCGGACACGACTTACCCAGGCTCTGGCCGATGGGAGGGATGCCGCGCGACATGCTATACGGTGTGGGCTTGACACCACGGACTCGCTGGGTAGGGCCATTTCTTCCACAGTGGCGCTTAGACGTCACGCCTGGCTGCGGTCCACGTCATTTTCGGGCGATGTCCAGAGCACTCTCATGGACATGCCCTTTGATGGCACTCGCCTTTTTGGCGAGAAAGCGGACAGTGCGCTGAATCGCTTTAAGGACTCCCGGCTACGGCCAAGTCCTTGGGCCTCTCGGCCCCGCGGTCGCAAACTTCCGCCTTTCGTGGCCAAGGAAGGGGTGCCTCCTCACGTGCGCCTAGCCACCAGCCGCAGAACCAACCTGCGCGCGGTCGCGGACGTGGTTTCCGCCGAGGCGGTTCTGGAGGACGACGAGGTCAGCCCACATCCACCCCGGCAGCATCCGCCTCAAAGCCTTCCTAGTCCGAGCGTTGGACTTGCAGGACGCATATTTCCACATCCCCGTCCTGCCGGCCCACCGGCGTTACCTGCGGTTCACGGTGGGCTCAGAGCACTTTCAGTTTACCGTGCTCCCCTTCGGCCTCACCAGTGCCCCTCGGGTGTTCACGAAAGTGATGGCGGTGGTCGCAGCTCATCTGCGCAGATCAGGGGTTCCAGTCTTCCCCTATCTCGACGACTGGTTGTTGAAGGCGGGCTCGCCCCAGACAGTCGTCTCCCACCTCCAGACTACGCCGGATCTCCTGCATTTGCTGGGATTTTCCATCAACGTGCCGAAGTCACACCGGAGCCCCTCTCAGAAGCCCCTCTTCATCGGAGCGGTTCTCGATTCGGCGCAGTTCCGGGTCCATCCACCGGAACAGCGGGTCCGGGATATACAGGCCCTGATTCCCATCTTTCGGCCTCTATCCTGGGTTTCGGTCAGGCTAGTGTTGCGGCTTCTGGGGCTGATGGCCTCCTGCATCCTACTAGTGCATCACGCCAGGCGGCGCATGCGGGCTCTGCAGTGGGACCTGAAGTTTCAGTGGGCCCAGCATCACGGCAACCTGTCCGACCATGTCTTGATCTCGGAGGGCACTGCACAGCAGTTGCAGTGGTGGCTCACGGACCGCGATTGGGTCATAGGCAGAAGCCTCTCCCTTCCCCAACCGGAGCATGTCGTAGTGACGGATGCGTCCCTCCTGGGCTGGGGTGGCCATATGGGAGAGGCGGAGATCAGAGGCCTCTGGTCTCCGGCGGAGTCTCGTCTCCACATCAACCTGTTGGAGTTGAGAGCGATCAGTGAAAGCCTTCCTTCCCTCTGTCAGGGGCAGTGTCGTGCAGGTGTTCACGGACAACACCACCGCCATGTGGTATTGCAACAAACAGGGCGGGGTGGGGTCGTGGACCCTTTGTCAGGAGGCTCTGCGCCTCTGGACGTGGCTGGAACACCAGGGCGTCACCCTAGTGGTTCATCATCTGGCGGGCTCTCTGAACGCCAGAGCAGACGAACTCAGCCGCCGGTGCATGATGGATCACGAATGGCGTCTGAACTCCGAAGTGGCGCAAGGTCTCTTTCAGCAGTGGGGAGAGCCTTGGTTAGATCTATTCGCCACCGAAGAGAACGCGCAATGTCAGCAGTTCTGCGCGTTGGAATTTCCAAGGCGGCACTCGCTCGGCGACGCTTTTCGTCACGAGTGGAGTTGCGGTCTGTTGTACGCCTTTCCGCCTATACCACTTCTGCCCAGAGTGCTGAAGAAGATCAGGCACGACCGGGCCCAAGTCATCTTGGTGGCTCCGGATTGGGCACGAAGGTACTGGTATCCCGAGCTACTCAGTATGTTGACCGATCCTCCGATACGTCTGCCCCTTCGGGAGGATCTTCTGTCGCAGCAGCAGGGGACGGTCCTCCACCCGAACCTGTCCAGCCTCCACCTCCATGCGTGGAGATTGAGCGGCGGCAGTTGATGCCATTTGACTTGCCTCCTGAAGTCTGTGATATCATTCTGGCAGCCAGGCGTCCCTCCACAAAGACGGTATACGCCTGCCGGTGGAACAAATTTGTGGCATGGTGCACAGCAAAGGCTGTGGATCCCCTTTCCGCTCCTCTTTCTGAGGTTCTACTGTTTCTTCTTTCTTTGGCCCGGCAGGGCTCTGCCCTGGGCACCCTGAAAGGTTATCTTGCTGCCATCTCTGCCTTCTTGCGGCTTCCTGATCAGCCTTCTCTTTTCAAGTCCCCTGTGGTTACACGCTTTCTAAAGGGCATTACTCACACGTTCCCTCCTGTTCCGTTTGTAATGCCTCAGTGGGACTTGAATCTTGTCTTGACATTCCTGATGTGCGCTCCCTTCGAGCCTCTTCACAATTGTCCTCTTCGTCTTCTGACTCTTAAGACTGCTTTTCTGGTAGCCATCACCTCGGCTAGACGGTGAGTGAGCTCCAGGCCTTATCTTCAAAGCCTCCTTTTCTGTCTGTTCATCCGGACAAGGTTGTCCTTCGGCCTCGTCCCTCCTTTCTTCCGAAAGTGGTGACTCCATTTCATCTTGGGCAGTCTGTCACCTTGCCCACCTTCTTTCCGCCTCCGCATCCTTCCAAAGAGGAAGAGAGGCTCCACCGTCTGGACCCAAAACGTGCGCTCTCCTTTTATTTGGACCGCACAAAGCAGTTCCGGGTGGACGACCAACTTTTCGTTGGATACGTGGGTGCTAAGAAGGGGAAAGCTGTGCACAAACGGACCATCTCTCGGTGGGTCGTTTTGTGCATCAAAATTTGTTACTCCTTGGCACAAAAGGACCCTCCTGTTGGGCTGCGCGCCCACTCTACTCGGGGCCACAGCGGCTACTACTGCATTGGGACGGGGTGTCCCTTTGCAGGACAGGCGGCAACGTGGGCTTCGCTACACACGTTTGCCAGGCATTACTGCCTTGACAGCCAAGTCCGGAGGGATGGCTTCTTTGGCCGTTCTGTCCTCCAGGACTTTCTGGTGTGATCTTGGTTCGCAGACCCACCACCGGGGATGGTATTGCTTGGGTATCTATTCTAAGGTGAGGAATCTAACTAACGTGTTTCTTTCAGATGAACAAGTTACTTACCTTCGGTAACGATGTATCTGTAAGAAACATTAGTTAGTTAGATTCCTCACCGACCCACCCATCCTCCCCGTTCTGCGAACTGACATCTAGGGTTAAGGTTATCCTTTTCAGGCCCCTAGATTTTATTTTTGGCACCAGTGTCGGTCTTTGCATGGCTCTGCGTTCCTGGCGCGGAAAGCTATGTACAAGAACTGACGTCAGCGCGCGAGGGCGGCGTCTAAGTACTCCGACGTCATTCCGGCGCACAACGCCGACGACGGACGCGGAGCCGCAGACGACGCCTATCGACGCGCAAGGGGTATTGCTGACGAAAAATCTTCCGGATCCAGTCTGACGCCCGGGGATATTCTAAGCTGAGGAATCTAACTAACTAATGTTTCTTACAGATACATCGTTACCGAAGGTAAGTAACTTGTTCTTCACTTCACGTCCACCCCCCAAAAAGAGAGAGAGAGAGAAAAAAAAAAGGGGGGGGGGGGGGAGTACATTTTTATAATAGCTCAATCTTTATGGTCTATGACAACCACATAATCCTTTTATTCCCCCTTTTTCTTTTCTTCCTTCCTCATGCGATTGTGAGATCATTCAAAAAATTTTGAGCCTCAAGTGTCTCTGTAAAGATAACCAGTTTTCCTTTGGCTATGACTTTCAATTTGGATTTCTGCACAATCATCGCCTGTGCTCCTTTAGCTTTAAAAGAGTCGATCATTTTGACAAAATCCTTACGTCTATGAGCAGAGGCTGCTGACATGTCAGAAAAGATTTAATTTTTTTTTAATGTTATTGGTATTGAATGATCTCCTTGATATTGCCGCACTCAAGATTTGTTCTTTAATTCTATAATCAGAAAAATTTATTCGGATAGTCCGAGGGTATTTAGGATTTGCGGGTTTATGTGCAGGCACCCTATGAGCTCTCGTGATTGTGAGGTCTCCTTGTAATTCAGGTATTACCTTTTTCAACAGAGATTCAGACCATTTTACCACTTCCGCACCTTCCAATCCCTCCGCTATTCCTAAGAGGCGCAGATTGGATCTCCTATTATAATTCTCTAAATCTTGAAACTTCATTTCCATCTGGCTCTTGCTCTTATTCAATACCTGGAGATCCTTTTGCATAATGTCGATGTTGTCTTCCAGGGCTGAGACACGAACCTCCGCCTCAGTAACCCTTGTTGGTAAACTACCTAGACTTTCCTCCATCTCTGTGCAGCTGTGATATTTCGAAGGCTTGTGAGGCCTTCAGATCTCGTATTCCCTGTAAAATAGTTGTAAGCATTTCCTGTATTAAAGTGTCTTGCTCTGCTCTTTTACCCAGGGTTATGTTGACTCTTGTGGCAGGGAGCGTCTCCTTTTCTTTTTCTACTTCCTTTTCCGACTCTAATTGTAATTCTACTTCAGTCATAGAGTCGGCCACATCCAAGGATATCTCTTTACCAACTTCCTTTTGTTGTATCTTTTGGAGTGTTGGTTGTGTTTGAGGTTGTGGATTGTCAGGTGTCTCAATCAGTGGCTGATTAGTCAATAATGGTTTCCCATGTGTAGCTGTGCTCACTGCTATAGACTCTAACCCTGGGTGCTCTCTAAGTATGGGCTGTGGGTTTGTTGCTTGCGCTGAAGGGGCATACACATGGGCAGAGATGGATGACGTTTTCTGACCCTGCATATCCGGCACATCCTGTAGGTGTATTTCACCTTCCGCCTTTCGCGCTTCCTGATTTGGCAACGGCGCGCTGATCGGTTTTCCCCGTGTTGTGGGGGGTCTGCCGAAGAGAGGATATTGTTTTAAATTTACCAAACTATCGTTCTCTCTGCTCAGTAAATCCTCAGCTCCACTTCTTACTTCCCCACCCACAGCCAACATACTTAAATCGGCTGAAAGATCAGATAAGGTCTCCTCTTCTTCATCTTCCTTCTCCTCCTCCAACGTTTTGTCACAGTCGCTCTGCTCACGTAGTTTATTTTTCTCAGCCAATGCTAGCGCTTTTAAATCCATTCTCTGCTGAGCATTTCTTCTTCCTTTCTTAGCACCTTTGGGTGCTAAAGCCGGTGTTGATGGTGAATGCCCGGATTTTAAAAAATCCTTCCCTATCCCAGCCTTAGATTGTTTATTCCGCAATTTTACCGCTGCCTTTAGAACTACCGACATCTTCTTTTAACTTCCTTAGACTACAGCAAGGAGTGAGGTAGATGACTATGCGCAGCAGGCTGAGCGAACATAGCAATTGGCTGTAGGCAATAGCAAACAATGATGCAATAAAGAAGCCCCTTTAGATGCAAGAAAGGGGGAATAGAAAACGATAAGCAGGAGCCCCTTTTACTCTTCCTTTTCTCAACTTGTTTTCAGTGCGTTGAAATTAGAGAGATATTAATAGCCGGTGCAGGAGATTAACAGTTGAGTCTCTCATTCATCTATTGGGCACTGCTAGGTATAATATCCAGGTAGCAGCTGGAGTACAGGTGGGTTTAGGGGTTTTAGATGCTTCGATTCCCTTTGTTTTTCCTTGAGATTTTAGGATATTTAGTGTACTGGCCAGATCTTGAACTGAGTCTCTGTTATCCTCTGTTATCCAGTAAAAAAAAAAAAGACTCACACAAAATCACCAAAGTCCCCCAGCAACTCCCATCTCTTTAACTCACTGCATCTCGACGGTGACTGTGCTTACCGCCCTGCTACACGTTTCATTCACCGCTTCTCCCCTCCTCAGGTGTATACGAGCCCCAATACTGGCGCCAGTGCCTTTTGTAAATCTTTTTACCATTTCCTCCTCACTCCCTGCCTAGCTCGTCCCGTTTTCAGTTTTCCTCGCCTCACGTGCACTCAAAAACGCTCAAAAAATGGAACACAACGGCAGTGATACCGCGGCCATTCCTCTTGAACGACTCCTCTCCTCCTGTGGGCGGGACATCCATGAATCAGGTGGCGCTGACGGCAGCGTGTGTGGGTCACGTCCACCTCATTGCCCGCGAAGGAGTAATAGTGTGTCGGTGGATTAAAGACTTCAGATCAACTTGCTGGAGCTCTGAGGGATCTCACTAGCAATAAAAGCCTTCCTATCCTTCATCAAGCGAAGGCTAGTGCCGGTGTTAATGGACAACACCACTGCATTGTGATACTGCAGTAAACCAAAGTCGTTGATCATTTGTCAACAGGCCCTGCTTCTCTGGACATGGCAGGAACTTCAGGCCATTTCACTGGTGGTTCAACACCTGGTGTGCTCTCTGAATGTATGAGCAGACAAACTCATCTGGAGATGCCTGGGAGGTCATGAATATAGTCTCCTTTCTGGCGGTGGTGCAAGGCCTCTTTCAACAGTGAGGGGAGCCTTGGTTTGATTTCTTCACCACCGTTGAGAAAGCGCAGTGTCAAGAGTTCTGCACACTGGAGTTTCCAAGGCAGCTCTTGCTCGGAGACCCTTTTCTTGTCAGGAGTGGTATTTCAGTCTTCTGTATGCCTTTCCGCCCATACCCCTTCTGACCCAGGGTTCTCAAGAACATCAGTAATGACTGGAGTCAAGTCATCCTTGTGGCTTTGGACTGGGCTCAGAAAATCGGCTATCCCGAGCTCTTGAGCTGTCCATCAGTCCTCTGGTCAGGCTGCCTCTTCGGGAGGATCTTCTTTTGCAGCAGCAAGGTAGTGTTCTGCATTGGAACCTGTCAACACTCCACCTTCGTGCGTGGAGGTTGAGTGGAGACAGCTTACAGCTTCCGAATTTAAACCCCCAAAGTCTGTAATGTTAATTTGGCAGTTTGCTGTCCCTCCACCAAGACAGTATACGCCGGTCATTGGAGCAAGTTTGTGGCATGGTGTACAGCCCAACCGGTTTATCCTGTATCTGCTCCTCTTTCCCAAGTACTTTTGTTTATCCTTACCCTTGCCCGGCAGGGCTCTGCTTTTGGCACGTTGAAGGGTTCCTTATCTACCATCTCGCTTTCCTGCGGCTGCCAGATCAGCTGTCCCTCTTCAAGTCCCCAATTGTGAATAGGTTTCTTAAAGGTCTGCAGCATGTTTCCTTCTTTTCCCTTTGTTATGCCTCAATAGCGCCTTAACTTGGTTCTTACTTTTCTAATGTGTGCTCCCTTTGAGCCTCTTGCATACTTGCCCTCTTAGGCTTTACACTATCAGGACTGCCTTTCTATTGCCAATTACATTGCCCAGAGGGTTCGTGAACTGCAGGAGTCTTCTCAGTCTCCATATGTGTCTTTCTTTCCTGACAAGCTGGTCCTTTGGACTCTGGCATCCTTCTTGTCGAAGGTGGTCACCCCGTTTCACATAGGTCAGCAGTCACTGCGGTAGCAGCCAGACGGTCTTTTTCCAGGACTTGGCTTTATCAACTCCAGACGAGATGTAGCCTCAGTGAAGTGTGCTGGCAACAGGGGAGACCATCTCTGGCAGAAACTCGGATGAAAATCTGGGCAAAGGACCTCTCCTGACAAGGGATAAAGTTATCAGTCCATATATCCTAAACCTTTTCAGAAAAAAGAATTTCTGTGAAAAGTTTAAGAATGACTGACATAGATATATTATGTGCATCAAGGTATGCATCCCAGACGTTTCCTTATGAACATATAAGGCAAAAGGATGTCGATTCAGACTACAATATGTTGGTTATGTCTGAATGTGTTTTTATTTATCATTGACATGGTGAGGAGTAGACATTTGACTCAGACGAATTTAGCATTAGATATTGTATCTGTCTTTATTGGAAGAACTTGACAATAGCACAGTTCCTAGAAAGAAAAGGGCTGCCAACATCTGGGTCTAAAGGCAGACATGACAATGATTCTGCATAAATCAGGGAATATGTTGATATCCATGTTCTAAGTTTAAGGAAGATGGCAGCCTCCATGGACTAAGATGGAGCCGTGACCTACATAAGATGAAGTCAGACCTTAGGGACTTGATGTCACTGTAGGAAGGTAATTGAAGGCAATGAAAAACTGGCTAGTTATCTGCCAACTCCCTACGCTTAGACTGGGTGAGTGTTTCTAGCAATCAGAAATACTTGCATGTATAGCGAGGCAGAAGGAGAGTGTAGATTTCTCTGTGGTGGTAATGTGCCTGCCTTGTCAGTCTAGTTTACCAAAACAGTCGCCCAGCTACCTTTTTATAATCTCAAATCTATATGGTATGTCTCACTCTGACCATTGGGAACAATCTCACATAGGGTTTTCTTCAGAGGAACCTTCCTCCTTATTGGAGTATTCCGGAGATTTCAGGACAACTCGTGGTGGTAAAATCTGCTTTCAATTGTTCTCTTGGTATGGGGCAGTGTGCAAAATGCAAATATTAAGTGTGCATTTTATCTCACTTTAGTGGTCAGCAGTGAAATAAAAATGGCAGCAAGGTGAGTGGCAGCCATGAGCAATCTAGAATCTGAGTCTCTTTCTAAGAGCTACATGATGTGTTTTTGGGTATGCTAAATGGATCAAGTTGTCTGGACCTGCCCTTGCTTAGCATGAATCTCTTTAAACGGTGAGTGCCTAGGAGCACATTGTGACACACATTCAGCACCAAACATACACAATGTGCTTAGAGTGCTCTTTGATTCACTCTACGGCACTCTGAAGGTAATCTTATAGTTCCATACTATTTAATGTAAATATGGCAATAAATTGTAGCAACATATTTATGGTCCTAGTAATACATGTAAGGAAAAGTGCTACTTGTCTTGCCATTCGTTGCCGTTTTCACCACATGATATTGTATTTCCATCTAGGTAATACGTGAAACCAAGCTTCGTCAAATCTACACAGCACAAGAAAGATATACGGTCAAAGTGTCTGCATATTCAAACAAGACTATTTCCAGTAATACGTCACTAAGAGCAGCACAGTTTCTTACAGTCACTGTGGATGCAGATGAAAGAAGGCTACTTGAAGACCAGCTCAAGGTAGGCAATGTACTTTACAGTGAGTAAGTCAGCATTGCTTGTTCTCTAAATTCGCTTTATTTTGTTTTTTGATATTAACATATCTGTAAGTTCACCTGATTTTGCTCCTAACTTTGCCATCCTGTTTGTAGATGACATGGAAACCAACACCATTCTCAATGCCACTAACCCACATCTCAGGAAAAATACGCTTATTGCGTAGGTACATCGACGATGTTCTCATGATCTGGGGCAGTGATCAAAGTGAACTTAAGATCTTTTGTGATTGGCTCAATAGTACCCAGACAGACCTCAAGTTTACATACAATTATGACGTAACACCAAAGTAGACTACTTAGATGTAACCATCAAATGTCTGAATGGGGAATTATATACCACCCTCTTTAGAAAACCTACCGAAAGGAATACTTTACTAGAGTACGACGGCTCGCACCCCAGGGCACTCAGGGCCGGCCTACCACATGGTCAATTTCTCCACGTTAGACGAAATTGCAAATTGAAGGAAGAATTCTTCCAAGAGGCTGAAGTACTCTGTAAAAAGCTCACAGTTAGAGGCTACCCCAGGCGTCTGGTCAAACGCGCAAATGAAATCTGCTCCAAACAAGAGAGAGAACACCTTTTTTCCAGAATCACATGTGGCACCACATTCAGCTCAGTGACTAACAGACTAACCAAACTGGTTAAAAAGCACTGGTCCGTTCTTGATCCCCTAGAGTTCACAATAGGATCACCACTATTCTCATTCAAACGTGGCCGTAACATCAAGCCCACCTAGTGAGGGCACACACACCCACTAGAAAGGACAATTCTATCCACTCATATCTCAACTTGCCACCGATAACGGGTCACTACAAGTGTAACCACTGCACGGCATGCGATTCTACAATAAACACCAAAGTTTTTGAATATGGTAATTCCAAGCATGTATTGAAAGAATTCAGTAATTGCAATTGCCAAAATGTAATTTATTGTATTGAATGCCCATGCAAATTGCGTTACATCGGCCAAACAACCCAGAAGGTCAAGGCCCGGATCTCCCAGCATAAGAGCAGGATCCATTGCAAAATCCTCACTGCGCCACAAGTGGAACATTTTTTACAACAAGGACATTCTGAAAATGACATCACCTGGTAGGTGATCGACAGCCTCCATATCAACGCGAGGTGAGGCAACCAACAAACAATCCTCAACTGGCTGGAGTGTAAATGATTTTTAATTGCAGGACTATTGAGAATGGACTGAACTCCATTGATGAATGGAATGCTTGCACCTAATACCCACTTGAACTAAATATGGACCCTTGGTACTCCACCGAACCTTAGTACATACCCTGTGTGTACTATTTGTCCTTTTAATTGTTGTATTGCTGTATTCAGACTTCTAAACTTTGTTTGTGTTAACATGACTATTAAGTAGATTTTGTCCTACTCTCACTGATAGTTAAGCGCTATTGAAAATCACTTCCTATACCCTGCACTGCTTAATAATGCATTTGGTGCTGCTTGTTGTTGCATCTATTACCCGACGCACGTAGCACTTGCAATCTGGTAGTGTTCCACAGCACGCATGCGCGCTTGGCATTTCCTAAATAATTACACGGGTTCTCTGTTACACAACCCCTGCCGCATGCACTAATACTCTACATGGCGCATGCGCGCTTCCTTCCAATTCACAAATTAAGCAATGCCATCGCGTGGTGAACGCTACTTAAACCACGCCTCCCCAACTGCCCGTTCCGTCGCTTCAGGTGATTCTACTGCTGCGCGCTGGCCAGGGTGGTGCTTCACTCACCTCCGGGACTCTGAATTAGTAAGTACTTTCACGCTCCCCGTCCCCTAGTCAAATTGTTTTGAGATACATAGGTCCCGTACTTGATTGTGACATTTTGGTTACTTCCACCTTTCAGAATTCAGACATGGCAATACGACTCCAATTCTGTGAGTACTCAGCCCACTCAGTGTTTTAGTCCTTGTCGGCAGCCCCCTTTTTAATTATTATATTACTCCCCCATAGGTCGCACGCATTCATTTCATCCAAGTTGTTCACCCTTTAGTTTTTCTCCCTGAATGTGAGTACTACGGCGCTAACAAATATGTAAATATTTCCAACCCCAGCGTGGCCTAATTGTTCTTTAAATCCCCTGACAGAACATCCCAACTATAAATAACACGTTAACCAGTGGAACGCCGAGCACCTCACGCCTGCCCCTAGGTCCGTCAGTCCTTCATCTCGCGCCCCGAAATCAGGCACGATTAAGTAAGCAGTCATTCCTCTACTCCTCCTATTCCCATGCACAAGCACCTACCACGCAGTCTATTGACTCTCTCTCACCCCCGCAGCTCCAATTCCACGAGTGGCCTTGAAATAATTGCAGATCAAGCACTTCCTCTGGCTGGAAGTAGCCCCGTATTGACGCCTCCCCTGACGATTCCTCAGTGAGTAGTTGCTCGGCTCAATTACAACACCTTCCCTGCAATCGCGCTGGCACTCACTAACGCTCTTCTCCCTTCAGATCAGATCAATACAGCCTCCCTATGCAAGAGGTACCCCTACATCACTAAGGCGACCACAACCTCTACTTCTCCCGGGATAGTGCCACTCAATTGAGAGTAAGTTCGCCATTGTGAACCTTTATGCATGACGCTTTCTCAGGTTCATTAATGCTCCCTCATAGATAATTGGCGCCCCGCGTGCGCCACCCTTCAATGGTCTCCTACGCTGTTACATTAAGTGTACTCACCTACCTCAATTAATCAATGAGGCCGCTATGTAATTGATTTTACTGTAAAATAACACTGGGAGCACCTATTCACTGCAACTAGTCAAAATGTATGGTGCATATTGTAACCATGCCTTGTTCCCATTTAGTTTCAGACTGCTCACTATATGTCCTGAAGATTATCTTAACTCCCTAAAAGATCGAAACACCGTCGACCCCTACAACAGGAACTCCTTCAATTGTATATACTCATGTGGAGTTCCTACTGTGTTGTCAGTGTGATGTTATGTTTTCAGTTCACTCTCACTTTGTCACGTCACGCACCTTTCACTTTATGTGAGCACCGGACTATCACTTTGATTACTGAAATCATACCTGTGTAAAATAAATTGTCTACTTTACACTACATATGCTTCCCTACTTTTGTGCTCCCACGATGATTGTCTAGTTTAACTTAAATCCCAGTGTCCCCCTTGGGGACTCTATTTTTTGTACCGGACCCACTGAGGCCAACCTTGAACCATTGTCCTTTCAAAACATATACTAACCCCAGGTTAACGTTTTGGGGTACTCTTGTTTTCCTATACCAATTGATTATATAGCCATGGGTTGCTTTGGTCAAGAATGCTTTGTCTGTAAAGAGTTAATGTGGATTCTCTGTGTCATTCAGTTTTCAACCCATAGCAGTGACACCAGTCTCTTTCAAGCACCACATGATATTCCTCTATTTTTTTGCATATTAGTTAATTTCTGTAATCGCCACTACCTGACTGAGTTGTGTATTAGTCTCTTTCACACACAGACATTTCCCTCTCCCCCTCCCACCTTCTCCCTCTCCCTCCCTCTTCCCAAGTTTGGCTGCTTTCTGTCAACACTGTATCTGCAATATGTTCCTTAACTTCTTTGCAAACCTTTTTTGTGCTGTTTAATTGAAAACTATTTAGCAACCTTTCTTTGCAGATTTCCACTTGGAATTATATATAGGGTCACTTAAGTACTTTGTAATTTGTGTAGGTAGGCGATCAAAAATATGCATGCCTTCTGTAACCTCCGACCATGACCCCTGCAAGAGGGGATCACATGCTTCTTATGCTCAGGCCCCTCACACAGTGATGGGGTTTGGGTTGGATGGATCCATCATATGAGAGGCATATGACATACAGCATGCAGTCCCTTATTTATATAAAGATGGATATGATTGTTCCTGTAGTGCCCCCTTCTCCTCTGTGAGATGATTGTCAAGATTCGGAGAGGTGAGGTTCACCTATTAAATTAATTTCCAGATCGATTTTTAAATTTCAAGTCTCATCTAGGTGTCCTTTTAGTGAAGTATAGTCCTTCCGCTTTAGTATAGTGAATCCCAGTGTGTTTCATGGTACATTTGGTATAGCTGCTTTAATGAGTTGACCTCTTACCTACAGATTTAGGAGGGGCATGGTGCACCACCACTTTATTTTCAACCAAGACCGTTATACGTGTTTCTTTTCATGTTTCAGGATATAAATAAAAAGATACTTCAGCTGGATTCTTCGGTTGCCACCTTGACAGACCGACAGAAACAATTGGATCGCAAAGATAATGAATTGAGACAACGGAAGAAGGAGCTTTATGACCTAAAAGCAAAAAAGCGACAACTGGAGCAAAAGATTAGCACCAAACAAGACAGGTGAATATTTAATCTAAAAATTTAGAAATCCTTAGGATGACATTCATCCAAATATATATATATAGATAGATAGATAGATATTTGTAGGCAATGTATTTTTCTTTGACAGTACATAGGTTCAAAGATTTGTCTTGACAGTAACATAATTCATTTGCATGAATCCCATGAAAAAGAAAATACGGTTAATTGTACCCTCTTATAACCTGTCCACATAGCTGAACATTTTTTAAAGGTTTTTTTTTTTATTGAAAGCTGACTTTTAGGATTGTAAATGTTGCATGATACATGCTGCTGCCATCCTGCAAAGGAGTTTTAACCGATTCATAGGCTTGTATTTGCCATTGTTGCATGTGCATTCAGGTACTGAACACTTCTGTGCCTTTTCTCTGTGAATCGTGAAATAATCTCTTCTGGGCCTACAATCTGCCACTTACATTTTGATATTATGAGAGGAACTCACCTAATCAAGAAGAACCTCATCCTATCATAGCTGCAGTGTGAATACAATATTCTTTGACTGGCAAGTGTGTGTAATCTAGTTGTCAAACCAGATGTTGGATTTTATTCAGAATTTTTGCCCAGCTAGTCCTAGTTTATAGAAGATATAATTCTCCTTAGCTCTTACAGTATTTTAGATATTCAAACAATGGACCAACGTATCCAACATGCTCACATACACTAACTAAAGAAGCCATGCAGCCTAAGCTATTTTGGAGTCATCCTGAGGATCAAAACTAACAAATTGTTCCATATCATCTCACGCCAAGTCTAGATACCACTACACAAGCAAAGTAGAAGACTAGGCCTGGGCGTAGTTCGTGGAGTTTTGCTACGCGGAACTCCGCGAGTGGCGGAGTGCAGTGCGAACTTCAGTTTGCGCTGGTGTTCCTGCTGCTCGGGTCGAAATTCTACCCTAACGGCAGCTTGCGCTCGTGAACTTACCGATCGCGAGTGGGGAAAAAACTCTGCTGCACATCGCAAAGCGGAGTTTTCTGCACTCCACGAGCTCCGCGGAGTAATGAAAACTCCGCGGATGGAGCGAAGTTCACCGCCCAGGCCTATAGAAGACACATCTCTCCTAGGTACTTAGCCAATATAAAAGTGGTTTACCAAGTTATTGCACTTCTGGTTAGCTTTTTCCAAGTCTAGGAAAACATCCATTGCTTATTTTCACAAGAACTGGTAATATGTCTCACCATTGGGTCGGATGCCTGGCATATGACTATGTCCTGATCAACAATGCTCCCGTACAGTTTTGACTGAGCAATCTTCTCGGCTTGTTGAATCTAGGAGGAGAAGTTTAATTATTTCATGAAAAGTCCAACAAAATATCTACGTCCTGGTTTCAATGAAAGTTTAATCTTCTCATTTACCATCTCACAATGATAGAGTTTAAATGGTTCACTCTCCGTAAGGCAGCAAATTTAATATTATTGTAACTGTTAACTTGTTACAACACAGCTTGGATTAGTTTCTCTGATGCCGAACATGAGGGAACTGATAATCAAGTTTAGAATCCTCAGGCTACTCCTGTTGCATAAGATTTCTTTAAATAATTCACCCTGTGCCACTTTTGAGTCTACCTCTGGTTGTATTTTATTGACTCCTGAAGAACCAGATCTTCAAAGTCTCATCCTATACGTTGATTAACTCTTACCACTGCAACTTGTATCACCCAACTTCAAACCTATAATTTTTAATAAGCCATAAACACTATCACTGGGTCCGACTACTTGATTGATTCCTATTAGGCTGCCCGTTTTTATACCATTTAGGGACACCCCACCTCACCTCCTCAGATACTTGATTATTTCTTATAGAACCAGGCTTGTACACTCAAGGCAGCTTGTAATTGTGGATTTATTTTTGGCAGGTGCAGCATTACTTGAACAGGTGTGTGCAGCTGTATCTAAACAAAGATTTTTATTAGAATTTCTCCCAGGAGGTAAAGCCTGACATACAAACAATGTGTGCTAGATTTGAGGTCTATCCCACGCTTTTTTTTAATTTTATTTTTGTAGGGTTTTTTGTATATATTGCAAGGACCATATTCTAAGCAGTGAGTGAGCCACCAGATTGAAAATGTTCGATTCAGTGCCTATGTTCCTGGGGATGTTTAGCTTGTAAATTATATTATGTGGAACCATGTTCCATGTCTTATCATATTTAATTATATTTTAATAACATAACACAATACTGAAATTCATTGTCAAAAATTAACTCTTGTTCTGTACCGGCTATGATTTTTTTTTCATCCCATACATATTCATGAAACAAATTTCTTCTATCATTGTGTTCGGATCCATCAACTCTACAGAACTGCCTACCCACACTCTTAAGTTAATGCATCATTTATGTCAAGGGAAGGCTAGTGCAGATGCCTCTGACAACACCACACCATGTGGTATTGCAACAAACTGGGCGGAGTGGGGTCGTGGACCCTGTGCCAGTAGGCGCTGCGCCTCTACATATTGCTGGACCATCCAGGAATCTTTCTGGTAGTGAACCACCAGGTGGGATCTTTGAATGCCATAGTGGAAAAACAAGCCGTCATGGCCTTGCGGGTCGTGAGTGGCAGTTGCACCTAGAAGTGGCACAGGTCTCTTCCACGCTTGGGGAGAACCTTCACTCAATCATTTCGCCACATCGAGAATGTGCAATGTCAGCAGTTCTACGTGTTGGAGTTCCCAATGCCTGTTTGTCTCATAGATGTGTCACGCCTACGGTGGAACCCGGGACTGAATACTAAAGAAGATCAGGAATGGCTGGGCCCTAGATCATTCTAGTGGCCCCGGATTGGGCATAGAGAGTATGGCAGTGGTTCCCAAACTTTTTCGACCTGTGGCTCCCTTGACCTAATTGGCAGTTGGCCATGGCTCCCCGCCATTTTTTTATCGGTGGGGGAATGTAAACCCGACCTCGGGAGTACTTCCAGTTGTCTCCCTGAAATGTATTGAGATGCGATGAAGGTATTATAATCATATTTGTAACAAAATAAAAATATAGCAGTTGTTTAATAAAAGCTTTAATAATTACGGACCTGGATTCAGTGAAATATGCTTTATCAAGTGTACCATGATTAGCCAGATTGAAGCATTCCTGCCATCACCTTCTGTAAGTATGACACCTCTGAGCAGTCCAGGCATTTTAGCTAAAAGCTCTCGCTTGCCATGAGTTGCGAGATAATACTCGGCATAATAATGTAAAAAAGGCAAACTACAAGCCCAAGAATGCACTACTAAAAGCTAAAAAAAGAGCAGCTATATATGTGCCTGTTCGGTGCTTTAAGGAAGCTTGCATTGTTGCAGCCTCTGCTGTATCTGTTGTTGGGTCAATTAATGACGCTTTGTGAAACTTTCAATTATGAAAAAGCCTGCTAAAGCGTCTTCTATTACCTCATCCCTCTTGTTGCTGCCTTTGTTCTTCAACATTCTTTTTCTCCCCTCTCTCTGCCTTTATGTCCTGCTTTCCTTCTCTTCCCCTTTGGTTCTTTCACACTTTGTTTTACCCCCGTGTATTCCTTCTTCCACCTGCTGCTTGCCCTTGTTTTCTCAGACTGAAAGTTTTGGTGTCACTTTTAGTTACCTGTATTTCCCATCCCTCTGCCGCACTCCTCTTCACAGAAATAAAACATACATGCCCCAGTCTGGGTTGATTTAACAGCCTCTCCGATGCCCAGGTTGCTGCAGTCTGAGCTGAACTTGCATATCACTGCGATGTCTCGTCCGAGGTAAGCGCTAGGTTAATAGTGTAAGAGAAATAGGGAGGGGTAGTACCAGTTCCAGAAAAGGCTTTATACTTATTTAATTTGGGAGGTCTCTTATGTTGTCACTAACATAGGGAAATATACAGAGGGAACAATGATGAACTGCTTTCACTGAGGCTGAAAGGGAAACAGGTTATTTCAGTTACATGCTTCCTGCCTGGCCTTAGCTGAGGGTCAGACTGGGGTCCGGAAATTAATCCTGGCTGCAATGCGGCCTATTTCCAAAGTGGACTTGCCCACTGGAATTCCTGGTTTATAAAATCCGGCGCAGTGTTTCTTCAAGTTCACACAAACAAAGTGCGGGAACAGCAGCCAGCATCTAAATACACGGGCTGTGTGAAGTTGTAGAAATATTTGAAATCTTTATCTTGACTTGAGTGAAAATGTCACGAGTCTGTGTTTTCCCCCCTACATAACTCTTGTTCCCCAGGAAGCTTTACTACACCATAAATTTCATTCATATGCACCTGTTTGCCTAATTTGTTCTGCGAGGAGCCTACGTGTTCATTAAGATGCACTCCTGTTTTCCGACGAGACTGTGGGCCACTACACATTTATTTAACCTGTCCCTTTCAAACTCGACTTGTCAAATTAAAATAGTCAATGAGCAAGCAGTGATTCAGCCCTCTTACATACTTGTTACTTGTGAGGAGGGTCGTCCAAGGCACGGCAGAACACGGCGGGCAGTCATTGCTGCGTATGCGGTGGTTACGTCTGTGAAAGCACGTACGCACGTATGGCGGCATTGCGCTCTTGGGCCAAACCAAGATCCCGGGTTATGCAGGGGGCATTTGTAACTCCCCCGTGAGTTGCGCTGCGGCTGGAATAAGCTTCACTTGCTGCATTCAGGTAGGCGTCAAAAGACTCATATTATTTTACTGCCCACATTCACACAACATGATTATAAGCTTGCTCAGCCCACAGCCACACGCTATCTTTCCCAAATCTGAGTGGCGCCCCTGGCTACTCCTAACGGCGCACCGGGGTGCCGCGGCGCACAGTTTGGGAACCACTGGAGTATGGTATCCAGAGCTCCTGTGCATGAGCATCAGTCCTCCGATCACACTGCCTCTTGGAGGATCTGTTGTTGCAGCAGTGGGGCTTATACCTGGGCCTCCGCTATATCCACCTTCATGCTTGCAGATTCAACGGTGACACCTGAACACCTTTGATTTCCTCCGGAGGTGGATGATGTTGTCATGACAGGCAGCCTTGACAAAAACTGTATACACCTGTTATTGGGACAAATTTGTGGTTTGGTGTGGCTTGCAACAGATAGACTCCCTCCAAGTCAAGTTATCTGATGTTCTGTCGTTTGTTCTCTCCTTTTGACATCAGAATTTGTTTTCTTCTTCTACCTTTGTTATGCAAAAATGGCATCTTAACCTGGTCCTCACATATTTCATGTGCACTCCTTTTGGGCTGCTGCACCGTTTGCAGATTCTTGCTCTCAAGACAGTGTTCTTAATTGCCATAACATGCACACAGCCGATGAGTGAGCTCCAAGCTCTGTGTATCAACCCACTTTATTCCACCTTCTTCCCAGACTACTCGTTTCTGCAAACTGGGACATCCTTTCTTCCAAATGTAGTGATGCTATTCCACGGAAGTCAAACCATCACCTTGCCAGCGTTCTGTGGTCCACCTCACCCCTCTAAGGAAGAGGAGAAGAAACTCCATCACCTAGACCCCAAACGAGCACTGTGTTTTTAGATCGATCGTACGAGAGAACACCTGTAAGGAAATGCATCTTTTTTTTTGCTTCTGGTTTTTCGACTTTGAGAGTGCACTAAGGCCTGCTAACTAGAAGTCAGTGCTTGTGACCTGACATGAAAGTGTGTATGTTGAATTGGCTTGTACCCAGTTAGCATAAGCTAACGTACTGGTAGGACTCTAGTATATGGTACCCAGGGTCTGTAAGTTGAAGGTTCACCCTAGGGACTACAGCACTGGCTGTGCCACCCTGGGTATGACAAAGGTAAAACATTGGTTGTTGTCTGCGACTGCAGACTGGAAGGACAGTTTTAAAAGTGCTACAGCCACTTTGCCATTTAAAGTAATGGCAAAGCCAAGTCCTCCCTTTCTAATATTTGTAAGTCACCCTTAAGGAAGACCTAGCGAGCACCTAAGGCAGGGTATTAGGAAGTGACAGGTATTTTTTATTGTTAAATCAGTAAAACCACACAATTGTTGTTTTTACTGTGGAAAAAACTAGTTGACTCAATGGCGAGTGTAACGTTTCAGGCTGCCACAGCAGCCCTGCTACCTTCTGACTAGCACTACTAAAGTTGATACTGTAAGTTATCAAACAACTTGTTCCGTTAAGCCCAACTTGATGCCCAAGTCAAAATCTTTTTAACTTTCCACTTTGTGCCTTAAATCCCCTGTGCCCGGCCACGGTTTCACATGGAGTCTGTCCCTCCTGAGACAGCTTTCTTTACTCCTGGGGAGACGTTCAGACGTCTCCCAGGAAAGGAGACAATCGAAGCCTGCAGGGAAGATCAGTGTTACCTCTCCCTGGCAGGAAGCCACACAGGTGTTAGCCCAAAAGGTGAGCTTCAAAGAAGAAACTGCCTTTGAAAGGCAAATGGTAAACACGTTGGAGATGGGCTGCTCTATCGTTTAGGTAGACACGCTGTCACTCTGGAAGGAAAGGAAAAGGGGAAGCCAGTTGCCAAACAGTTTTTTCAGTGATGTTTAGCCCCTTCGGTAGCCACACGTCTGGGTTGGGCTAGGGAGCTCTAAACAACAAAAGAAGGGTTCTGCCTTGTTGGAGGTTGGCAGAATGGTGAATTCTGGGATAAACAGATGCCACACTTTGCAGGAAGTGGTCATCTGGAGGGAGGGAACCTAGTAGCCCATTTGCTACTTACTGCATCTACCCCCAAGGAAATTATCTGGGTGTTAAAAGAGCACCCAGAACTCCGATCTCGATGGACTGGAGAAGAGGACCGAAGAAGGACTGCTCTGCTGCCCAAAGGACCAGGTGAAGAGAGGTTGCACTGTCATGGACTGCATCTGCTGAACCTAGTGGCTGGCAAAGAAGGGACTGTGCTGTGTGCTACTCATGAAGAAGTTGGTCTGTGCCCAGCTGAAGCAAGAGACTCCAAGGGTCATGGCGGAATCAGATTTCCTTATCCTGCACTCCACCTCGGAGAGTCTGGTTTCCAAGGCCTCTACCTCCAAAGTTAACTCTGGTGCGTTCCCTGCCACCCCATCGAAAAGTGAATCCAAGAGGCAGGCTACTTTTGGCAAAATCATGTTTGTTTCCGCCAGACTTGTACTGCAGTGGATGAACACCGCGTGCCTCTATGGCTGATACACCCACACATTTTAGGATTTGGTTGCGCAAGTGCTGCCCATGGTATTGGAGAAGGCCTGAGCCATACTGGCCCAGGCTATTGCTGAAGGCAAGGATGCGTCAAAGTTCACCACTTGCTGTGGACTGTATATGACCTACTGTCCAGGCATCCCACATGTACCCGTCTTTCGATAGCTCCCGTCGCTTCAGCGATAAGGCAAACTCCGCACTGGACCAAGTTAAGCACAGCCAGGCCACTGCCCTGTCGCTGGGTCTCTACATTGGCCCACATCAACCCCATTCTGTCTTTCACCCCTCCCAAGGCTATTGTGGGGGCTACCATCTGTGTCCATTACTGCCAAGCCAGCAATGCCTACTGGCTCTCCAGTCCTTTTGCGGCCACGGACGTGGATCTTACAAGCCTTGTGGGTTACACAGTCAGAGGTCTTACCCATCCACCACTCCCGTTAGCCACATCCTCACAATCCATTTAGTTTGCTCTCTTACTATCACCGGCACCCAGTGGGTGGCATGATCCAACATCAACTGCCCCACTGGCAGTCCATAACATCGAACAAGCGGGTACTTCAAATTGTTCAGCAAGGGTATCCCTTTCTTAGAGCGCCCGCCACCCATGCCACCATCCTCACACCGTCCTAAATCTTGTCCTCACTTTCCTTATGTGCACTCCCTTTGAGCCCTTGCACAACTGTCCTCTCAGGCTCTTTACCATCAAGACGGACTTCCTGGTGGCAAAAACATCTGCCCAGAGGTTCAGTGAGTTTCAGGCCTTGCTATCCAAACCTCCTTATCTGAAAATCTACCCAGACAAACAAATACTTCGTACAAGACCTTCCTTTCTCCAGAAAGTGGTCTATCAATTTCATGTAGGCCAATCCATCACTCTGCGTACTTTTTACGCTCCACTGCATCCCTACGAGGAAGAGTAGCCACTTAACCATTTGATCCTAAAAAGAGGGTTGTCACTCTACCCTGATCGCACACGAAAGTTACGGGTGGACAACCAACTCTTCATGTGGTATGTCAGAGGAAAGAAAGGAGGGCCATCTTTGGATGGATCATCCTCTCTTATCAAAATCTGTTACGCTCTACCTAAGAAGCAACCCATTCTGGGTTTGCGTGCTGTTTCCACCAGAGCTAAAGCTGCAACCACTGCAGAGCTCCGGTCCTAGACATCTGCCAGGTGGCAACATGGGCTTCCCTGGAAACATTTACCAAGCACTACTGCCTGGACAATCTGAAAGAAAAAAGTTAGTTAGATTCCTCACCTTAGAAAATCCCCTGGCGTCAGACTGGATCCGGAAGATTTTTGTAGCAATACCCCTTGCGCGTCGCTAGGCGCGTCTGCGGCTCCGCGTCCGTCGTTGGCGTCGTGCGCCGGAATGACATCGTCGGAGTACTTAGACGCCGCCCTCGCGCGCTGACGTCAGTTCTTCTTTTTTCCGCGCCTGTAAGCGCCGATCCGGGAGAGCTACCCCTTTAGTCATTTTTTGACTAACTTTTTTTTACTCTTTTTGGTCACTTTCTCGAATCTGGTGCCGGTAGGATGCCTGGTTTCAAGGCCTGCGACGACTGTCACCGACTGATGTCGGTGACCGATCATCACCGCCGGTGCCTGTACTGTTTGGGCCTCGACCACGACGCGGAGTCGTGCTCCGATTGTATGGCCCTGACCTCGAAAGCTAGGCGGGAGCGGTCCCGTAAGCTTCTCGAGCTTCGCCACTCGGCTCCGCGCCCCTCTCGATCCCGGTCCAGGAGGAGGTCCAAGGATCGGTCGCGGAGCCACACTCGACATCATCGCTCGTCTGGCTCGAAGTCTTCGGGTAAGTCGAAGCGCTCCAAGAAGTCCAAGAGGCGACACCACTCTTCGGACTCCCCTCGCCGGTCGCGTTACTCGGCCGAGGGTCAGGGTGGTTCCACCCCCGCGGCTCCGCCGGAGCCGCAGGTGCCGCGCACGTTCCCATACCCGCCGGTCCCTGGGACTGACGCAACGCCGGCCGAGGTCAGTGCCTTCCTCTCGGCCATGAGGAGCCTGGCCCCGCCGTCGACGCCTGCTGGCGCGCCTTCGGGCCCCGCGGACTCGACTGGGTAACCTTGCGTGCTGGCGGCTCCGGCGCCGCTGGTCCCCGAGGGGCCCATGCCTGGGCCCCCGTCGATGCCAGTCGACCTCGTCGCGCCTCCTCCGCCGGCGTCGACACCGGTGCCACCTCCGACGCCGACTCCGGTCGACGTCGATCCCCGGTTCAGCCCCTGTCAGGTCCCGACGCCGGTGCGGCACCGCTCGACGCCGCTAGAGACACATATTGTCTATCGTCCGGCTCCGATCATTCCTCCTGTTTACCAGGAATCGGATGACGGGGGCGACTGGGAGGGGTTGTGGACCCTTTGGCCCTTCAGGGCCAACTTTCACAGGACTGGGCAGATGAACTGTGGGAGGCCAGTGGTTTGGATACCTCACCGGACACTGGATTCATCTCTCCTCCGACTGTGGCTTCGGAGGAGGGTGCAGCTTTTTCTGTGGTGCTGCGCAAGGCGGCCGCGGCCCTTGGGCTTGAGCTGCCTGCTGTGGCTGTGAGGACTAACATCCTCACTGAGGTGCTTCAGTCTGCCGCAAGCTCCACTGAGCCTCTGCTGCAATTCAATGAGGCCCTCATTGATGTTCTGCAGGGCACTTGGTCCAAGCCCTCCACAGTCCCTCCTGTGGATAGGAAAATTGCCAGGCGCCACCGGCCTGCTCCGAGCGACCCCAGTTTTCTGTACCAACAGCCCACCCCCGAGAGTCTGGTTACCAGGCCTCTACCTCCCAATCCTTCTTCCCGTCCGCTCCTCTGGACCGGGATTCCAAGAGACTGGAAAAGTTCGGTAAAAAGCTGTTCTCCTCGCTCAGTTTGGGCATGCGGTCTTTGAACACCGCCTGTCTCTTGGACCGTTATTCCCACTCTCTGTGGGATACGGTGGAGGACGTGCTGCCCCTGTGCCCGGAGGAGGCCCGGGCACGGCTTTCCTCGGCTCTGGCCGATGGGAGAGATGCAGCGCGCCATGCCATCCGATGTGGACTCGACACTACGGACTCGCTGGGTAGGGCGATTTTTACCACGGTGGCGCTTCGACGTCACGCCTGGCTGCGGTCCACGTCCTTTTCAGGGGATGTCCAGAGCACTCTCATGGACATGCCTTTTGATGGCGCTCGCCTTTTTGGTGAGAAAGCGAACACTGCGCTGGCCCCGCGGCCACAACCTTCCGCTTTTCGCTCCTTTCGTGGCCAAGGAAGGGGCACCTCCTCATGTCCGCCTAGCCACCGGCCGCAGAACCAGCCTGCACGCGGTTGCGGACGTGGTTTCCGCCGAGGCGGTACTGGAGGACAACGCGGTCAGTCCACATCCACCCCGGCAGCATCTGCCTCAAAGCCTTCCTAGTCCGAGCTTTCAGGCCCATTCCTCGCCAGTGGGAGGCCGGGTTCGCCATCACCTGCTCCACTGGCGTACCATTACTTCGGACAGGTGGGTGCTGCAAATCGTCCGAAGGGGCTACTCCCTCCCCTTCGAGACGACCCCTCCAGCCATGCCACCGCAGCACCACCGTATCTCGGAGGATCATTTGAATCTTCTGCAAGAGGAAGTTTCGTCCCTCTTGGCCAAAGAGTCCGTCGAGCGCGTTCCGAGCCCAGAAGTAGGTCGTGGTTGTTATTCCCACTACTTTCTGGTTCCCAAGAAGGGCAAAGGGGGCCTACGCCCCATCTTGGACCTCCGGAACGTCAATGCCTTCCTCCGGAAGGAACGGTTCAAAATGTTGACTTTGGCTCAGGTTCTAGCTGCCCTAGACCCTGGAGACTGGATGGTAGCGTTGAACTTGCAGGACGCATATTTCCACATCCCCGTCCTGCCGGCCCACCGGCGTTACCTGCGGTTCACGGTGGGTCAGGAGCACTTTCAGTTCACCGTGCTCCCCTTCGGCCTTACCAGTGCCCCTCGGGTGTTCACGAAAGTGATGGCGGTGGTCGCAGCTCATCTGCGCAGATCAGGGGTTCCAGTCTTCCCCTATCTCGACGACTGGTTGTTGAAGGCGGGCTCGCCCCAGGCAGTCGTCTCCCACCTCCAGACTACGGCGGATCTCCTGCATTTGCTGGGGTTTTCCATCAACGTGCCGAAGTCACACCTGAGCCCCTCTCAGAAGCTCCTCTTCATCGGAGCGGTTCTCGATTCGGCGCAGTTGAACAGCGGGTCCGGAATATACAGGCCCTGATTCCCATCTTTCGGCCTCTATCCTGGGTTTCGGTCAGGCTAGTGTTGCGGCTTCTGGGGCTGATGGCCTCCTGCATCCTACTAGTGCATCACGCCAGGCGGCGCATGCGGGCTCTGCAGTGGGACTTGAAGTTTTAGTGGGCCCAGCATCACGGCAACCTGTCCGACCATGTCTTGATCTCGGAGGGCACTGCACAGCAGTTGCAGTGGTGGCTCACGGACCGCGATTGGGTCACGGGCTAGAGTCTCTCCCTACCCCTACCAGAGCATGTCGTAGTGACGGATGCGTCCCTCCTGGGATGGGGTGGCCATATGGGAGAGGCGGAGATCAGAGGCCTCTGGTCTCCGGCGGAGTCTCGCCTCCACATCAACTTGTTGGACCTGAGAGCGATCCGACTTGCACTGAAAGCCTGCCTTCCCTCTGTCCGGGGAAGTGTCGTGCAGGTGTTCACGGAAAACACCACCGCCATGTGGTATTGCAACAAACAGGGCGGGGTGGGGTCGTGGACCCTTTGTCAGGAGGCTCTGCGCCTCTGGACATGGCTGGAACACCAGGGCGTCACCCTAGTGGTTCAACATCTGGCGGGCTCTCTGAACGCCAGAGCAGACAAACTCAGCCGCCGGTGCATGATGGATCACGAATGGCGTCTGAACTCCGAGGTGGCGCAAGGTCTCTTTCAGCAGTGGGGAGAGCCTTGGTTAGATCTATTCGCCACCGACGAGAACGCGCAATGTCAGCAGTTCTGCGCGTTGGAATTTCCAAGGCGGCACTCGCTCGGCGACGCTTTTCGTCGCGAGTGGAGTTGCGGTCTGTTGTACGCCTTTCCGCCTATACCACTTCTGCCCAGAGTGCTGAAGAAGATCAGGCGCGACCGGGCCCAAGTCATCTTGGTGGCTCCGGATTGGGCACGAAGGTACTGGTATCCCGAGCTACTCAGTATGTTGACCGATCCTCCGATACGTCTGCCCCTTCGGGAGGATCTTCTTTCGCAGCAGCAGGGGACAGTCCTCCACCCGAACCTGTCCAGCCTCCACCTCCATGCGTGGAGATTGAGCGGCGGCAGTTGATGCCATTTGACTTGCCTCCTGAAGTCTGTGATATCATTCTGGCAGCCAGGCATCTCTCCACAAAGACGGTATACGCCTGCCGGTGGAACAAATTTGTGGCATGGTGCACAGCAAAGGCTGTGGATCCCCTTTCTGCCCCTCTTTCTGAGGTTCTCCTCTTTCTTCTTTCTTTGGCCCAGCAGGGCTCTGCCCTGGGCACCTTGAAAGGTTATCTTGCTGCCATCTCTGCCTTCTTACGGCTTCCTGATCAGCCCTCTCTTTTCAAGTCCCCTGTAGTGTCACGCTTTCTTAAAGGCATTACTCACACGTTCCCTCCTGTCCCTTTCGTAATGCCTCAGTGGGACTTGAATATTCTCCTAACATTTCTGATGTGCGCTCCCTTTAAGCCTCTTCACAATTGTCCTCTTCGTCTTCTGACTCTTAAGACTGCTTTCCTGGTAGCCATCACCTCGGCTAGACGGATGAGTGAACTCCAGGCTCTATCGTCCAAGCCTCCTTTTCTATCTGTTCATCCGGACAAGGTTGTCCTTCGGCCTCGTCCTTCCTTTCTACCGAAAGTGGTGACCCCCTTTCATCTTGGGCAATCTGTCACCTTGCTCACCTTCTTTCCGCCTCCGCATCCTTCCAAAGAGGAAGAGCGGCTCCACCGTCTGGACCCAAAACGCGCGCTCCTTTTATTTGGACCGCACGAAACAGTTCCGGGTGGACGACCAGCTTTTCGTTGGCTACGTGGGTGCTAAGAAGGGGAAAGCTGTGCACAAACTGACCATCTCCCGTGGGTCGTTTTGTGTATAAAAACCTGTTATTCCTTGGCAAAAAAGGTCCCTCCTGTTGGCCTGCGAGCCCATTCTACTCGGGCCACAGCGGCTACTACTGCTTTGGGACGGGGAGTCCCTTTGCAGGACATCTGTCAGGCGGCGACGTGGGCTTCGCTGCACACGTTTGCCAGGCACTATTGCCTAGACAGCCAAGTCCGGAGGGATGGCTTCTTTGGCCGTTCTGTCCTCCAGGACTTTCTGGTGTGATCTTGGTTCGCAGACCCACCACCGGGGTTGGTATTGCTTGGGTATCTATTCTAAGGTGAGAAATCTAACTAACGTGTTTCTTTCAGATGAACAAGTTACTTACCTTCGGTAACAATGTATCGTAAGAAACATTAGTTCTGTAGTAGGGGATCCCTGTGTATAGTCATAATCTATGAATAGTCCCGCCCATGTGCGGGAACCCCGGAGCAATCAAAATATCTCTTAAGCTGTCCTGCATTTGCAAACCTGCAAAGACACTTAAGAGACAGACAAAATAATACAGCCTAATTAACAATATGGCTGCACTGGCCAGCACTTCATCTGAAGTGAACACAAAAGCCAAAATAAAGTTTAAATGTCATTTTTATTCACATCTGACATGTTCCTTTATTGTAACACACTCCCTTCACCAAAATCCCTTTAAACAATAGAGAGGAAGGGGTGGACAGACAAGCCCTATAGGCTGTCATTATGTGTCTGCTAAAAGGATACCGTGCCTTTAAGGAACTCTCCAGAGACCCCCGGGTATCCCAGGATGCACAGCCAAAGCAAGTTACTTTCAGTTCTTTTTTCCGGCTCCTGCTAGCAGGACCCTGGAGCTTGAGCTCTACCCTTTTGGGTGGATATTTGGATAAAAATTGGTTTTTTTGATAAAAGAAGTTGTTCATTCGACATCTAGAGCCTTTCTCTGCTGCATCCTGCAATTTGGTGCAGTTTGACCCACTCTTAGCATGGCTTTATTTGATAAATGCCCTGAGTGTGGGAGGAAAATGGCCAAGACGGACCCACATGATGTCTGTATTCTCTGCTTATCATCTTCACATGTCCCTGCTACATGTGACATCTACAAGACCTTCTCCAAGAGGACCCTGAGAGACAGAGAGAAGATTCGCCTTCAGGGACAGGAAAAGCAGAGAACAGGTGGGACTTCGGGGCATGGAGGATCTCATTCCCCTTCCTCTGCCCATGCTTCAGCCACTGGAGGGACCTCCGGGCAGAAAAAGGAGCAGAAACGACACCTACCGGCTAGTATATCGCGTTCGACGTCGAAGGCGACGACGTCGACGGCGAGAGGTACAGCACCGGTGTGTTTGCCGTCGATCCCGGCGTTCTCGACGTTCGACGTCGAGAGAGGGGCCGGCGAGACCTAGGACTAGGTCGACGTCGAGGATTCCACAGTCGACGTCGACACACCATCGACGTCGGACCGAGCCCCACAGACAGCGCAGCTCGCCGTCGAGGCAAACCTGCTCGTCACCTTCGCCGTCAGCTCCTGGATCGACGCCATCGACACCGAGACACCGGCGACTGCCGTCGAGGCGAAGGAGATCGCCGTCGAGGCACAGATCGCCGTCGAGGCACAGATCGCCGTCGAGGCACAGATCGCCGTCGAGGCACAGATCGCCGTCGAGGCGAAGGAGATCGCCGTCGAGGCACAGATCGCCGTCGAGGCGAAGGCGATCGCCGTCGAGGGGCCGCCGTTCGACGTCGAGGGGCCGCCGTTTGCAGTCAACGGCGAGGAGGAGCCGCACGAGGTCGACGCTCAGTTCGACGTCGAGGACATCGGGTAACACTTCTTCGGTGATTACGATATCCAGTCGTGGATCTAGGAGAAGAGGGCGCTCCCCCTCGTTTACTTCAGCACGGGATAGGCCCGCCAAGAAGAGAAGGGTGGACGGAAGTCCGGACAGTGCTAGTCCGGGTTCTCCTGCAAGGAGTGATGGAACTCCGCAGCCTCTCCCTCAGCCGCTGCCTCAGAAGCCTCAGAAGCCTCCTACGCCTCCTCCACCTCCTCCTCCTCCTCCTCCTCCTCCCCCTCCTCCTCCTAAGCGACCTACGCCGCCTCCCCCACCGCCGGTGCCTCAGCTCCCGCCGTCTCCTCGGCTACCGGTGATTCCTAAGGCCCCACGCAGACTGAGATCACGCTCTCGATCTCGCCAGAGGTCACGGAGCAGACACAGATTGTCCACTCACACAAGGCATGGAGGACGGAGATATAGATCTCGTTCCAGAGGCACGAGGTATACGGACTCCTCAGGCAATGGACGGCTTTCCCCCTCGTTGTCGGAAACGCCGCCTACTAGAATCTCGCCGGTGGATGATATTGCCACTTTCCAGGATGTACTGATGAGGGGGGCGGCGAAATTGGGAATGTCAGTGGCAGTGCCGGTTCCCACTACCTCTGTGATATTTGAGACATTGCACAAGGCTCACCTGTCACGCCCCCTCCTTTCTTTGGTTCCAGGTTTGGAGGAACCAGCCATGGAGGTCTTCTTGACACCAGCCGTGGTGAAGTCTGCTCCCTCACGGTTGCAGAAAAAGTACAGGGCCCCTGATTCGGACCCGGCGTTCCTCAGGGTGGACCCTCCCCCGGACTCTGTCATTGTGGTTGCGGCGCGGAAACAACACTCCACGACGCCCTCTTCCACGGCTCCTCCGGATAAGGAGAGTCGCAAGATGGACTCCTTGGGGAGGAGAATGTGCTCTACGTCGGCCACGACTATGAAGGCTGCTAGCGCCTCCGCTCTGCTGGGTCGCTATGACCGATCGCTTTGGGACTCCCTACAACAGTTTGCTGTCTCCCTACCTAGGGATAAACGGTAGGACTTCCAGGAGGTGCTGAATGAGGGCATGATGGTCTCCAACCAGATCATCAGTGCAGCGGGGGATGTATCGTTGCTGGCGGCCCATGGGTACTGTCATGGAGTACACATGAGGAGACATTCCTGGCTGAGGCTTACCTCTCTAAAGCCCGAAGCGCAGCAAAAGATTGCTAACTTGCCTTTCTCTGGCACGACGTTGTTCGGGTCTCATGCGGATGACGAAATGGCCCGCATAAAGGCCGAAGCAGAAACCCTGAAGGCCATGGGGTTGGAAAAACCCAAGGAACAGAAGAGGTCATTCCGTTCCTATGGCAGGCGTTATTCTAAACAACGCGGCCAAGGGCGTCAGTCTGGTCAACAACAACACCAACACCAGCAACAACAACAGTTCCCGAGGCAGTCCTTTCAAAAGCGCCAGAGGGGCAGAGGCCAGCATCAATCCTCGTCAGGGAACAAAGGCCCGGCCGGGTCGAAGCCCTGAAAGGTCACTTCCCCCTCATCCGTTACCCGCTCCGGTGGAGGGGAAGTATTCAATACTACCTTGCAGAGTGGAGAACAATAACTCGGGACAAGTGGGTGCTGAATATTGTTTGCAATGGGTACAGTCTTCGTTTCACCAGCCCGCCTCCGCAGATTCCACCAGTGCGCTCTCCCTACATGGTGCGCGAGCTCCAGGGGGAGGCGGACATTCTGTTAAAGAAGAAGGCGATAGAAACTGTTCCTTTGAGGCAAAAAGGAAAAGGTCTTTACTCAAGGTTCTTTCTCGACAGAAAAAAGGACAAGAACGAGTTCAGGCCTATTCTAGATCTGCGTCAAGCAAACAAGTGGATCCGCAGAGAAAAGTTCCGTATGTTGTCCCTGCATCAGATTTACCCTCAGTTGCATCGAGGAGACTGGCTGTGCGCCATAGATCTGCAGGACGCTTACTTTCATGTGCCGATCGCACAAAAGCATCGCAAGTTCCTGAGGTTTCTGGTAGGCAACAACCATTACCAGTATACAGTACTCCCGTTTGGTCTGAAGTCTGCACCAAGGACGTTCTCCAAGTGCATGGCAGTGGTGGCAGCACACTTGCGGAAGAACAAAGTGTTTGTGTATCCATACCTGGACGATTGGCTGATCAAAGCTTCCACGTACCAGGCAGCCCAGTGTCATTTCAACAGGACAGCTGCCTTGCTTCATCGCCTGGGACTGCACATCAACATGTCGAAGTCAGTGCCGATCCCTGTGCAGTGTCTCCAGTACTTGGGGGCCTCAGTCAATACTTTGAACGCAAGCATGTGTCCTTCGGAGGAGAGACGCTTATCTATCCGTTGGAAGGCCCTGCACCTCCTCTCAGCCCACTCTCCTACAGTGAAGACGGTGTCCTCTTTACTGGGGTCGATGGCTTCCTGCATCTTTCTCACCCCCAATGCACGTCTGCATATGAGGCCTCTGCAGGAATGTCTGGAGGATCAATGGGACCAGAGGCGGTGGCGTTGGGAGGACACGATTCATCTGTCCCAACACGCTCTACAGTCTCTGAAATGGTGGTGCTCCTCAGAGAATGTTTGCAAGGGGACTCCCTTTCACAAGGATATTCCGGTCCAGACCATAGTGACCGATGCGTCTCTCCAGGGCTGGGGAGCGCATTCGGGCCCTCTTCAGATTCAGGGGACATGGTCACAGACAGAGATGACTTACCACATCAACTTTTTGGAACTCAGAGCAGTACACTTGGCCCTGAAGGCGTTCCATCCCTCCTTCAAGACGAACTCCCTGCTAGTTCAGACGGACAATACTACTACCATGTATTACCTCAACAAGCAGGGGGGCTCCCGTTCACGCACGCTGTCTCGGGAGGCACAGACGATCTGGAATTGGCTGGTGGCCAGGAACCTATCGATCACGGCAACCCATCTGCCGGGAGTGCAGAATGCCCAAGCCGATGCGCTCAGCAGGCTCGTTCAAGAAAATCACGAGTGGGTGCTAAACGATGACGTGCTAAGAGACGTCTTCGCAGAGTGGGGCACTCCGGATATCGATCTGTTCGCTACGGCAGAAAACAGCAAATGCTGCGACTTCGCGTCCAGGTACTACCAACCAGGGACACTGGGGAATGCCCTATGGATCAGCTGGTCCAACAGCTTTCTCTACGCCTTTCCACCCATTCCTCTGATTCCGGCGGTGCTGATCAAGCTGTCGCAATCCAGAGCCAGGATGATCCTGATTGCTCCGGAGTGGCCGAGGCAATGGTGGTTCACCGACCTTCTTCACCGGTCTGTTCTGCCACACCGGCGCCTGCCGTGTCAGCCGGACCTTCTCACGAAGTTCGGAGGACAGATGGTTCACCCCGATCTCTCGTCCTTGTGTTTGGCAGCATGGCTCCTGAGCTAGTACAGTATGGACACTTGAACCTACCTCAGGACTGTATGGAGATCTTGAAAGAGGCGAAGAGACCGTCTACGAGGACTTCTTACGCCTATAAGTGGAAGAGATTCTGCTTATGGTGCACGGCAAAGGACATCCTGTAAAGAAGATGTTATTTTGCCTTATCTGCTGCAGTTAGCTCAATCTGGGCTTAATTTTCAGTCTATTAAAGTTCATCTCGTAGCTTTGACTGCGTATAGAAAGGGCCCTTCCCAAACCTCATTTTTTCAAATCCCTGTGATTAAATATTTTTTGGAGGGTTTGCGTAAGGTGTTTCCCCCTGTTAGACGACCTTCTCCACCGTAGGAATTGAACGTGGTGTTGTCCAGCATAATAAGGGAGCCTTTTGAACCTATTCAGAAGGCTTCTCTGCAGCATTTGTCCTGGAAGGCCGCCTTCCTTGTGGCCATTACATCGGCCAGGAGAGTAAGTGAGATTCAGGCTCTGTGTTGTCAAGAGCCGTATAGTGTATTCCATGCTTCTAAAGTGGTAATGCGTACTCATCCTAAGTTTTTGCCTAAAGTGATATCTGATTTTCATGTAAATCAAATGATAACTTTGCCTACATTTTTTTCAGCATCCCTCCTCTCCGGCGGAGAGGTCTCTGCATTCGCTAGATGTGCGTAGAGTGTTGAAATTCTATCTAGATAAGACAAAAGACATCCGCAGGTCGGATCAACTGTTTGTAAATTATGGTTCAGTAAGAACTGGTCTAGCTACCTCGAAACAGTCCATCTCCAGATGGATTGTGTCTTGTATTCAGCTCTGTTATCAGAAAGCTAATAAGACTTTAGGGGGTAAGCCTACAGCGCATTCGACTAGGGGCAAAGCAGCGACTACGGCTTTGCTTAGGAATGTCCCAATTGCTGACATTTGTAAGGCTGCCACCTGGAAGTCGGTCCATACGTTTACAAAGCATTACTGCCTGGACTCTGACGCTAGGGCAGATGCGCAGGTTGGACAGGCTTCGCTGAGGAATTTGTTTGCACAGTAATTTGTTGGTGTTCGGTTTTTACTCCACCGCTGTTTGTTGGTTGGGATGGGCTTGCCATTCTATTCATAGATTATGACTATACACAGAGATCCCCTACTACAGAAGGAGTAGTTTCTTACCTGTAACTCCAGTTCTGTAGTAGGGGTATCTCTGTTATAGTCATAAGCGACCCTCCCTCCTCCCCGGTGGAGTAACCTGACAGTATCAGGCCTGTTGTTATACACCTTCAAAAAGAACTGAAAGTAACTTGCTTTGGCTGTGCATCCTGGGATACCGGGGGTCTCTGGAGAGTTCCTTAAAGGCACGGTATCCTTTTAGCAGACACATAATGACAGCCTATAGGGCTTGTCTGTCCACCCCTTCCTCTCTATTGTTTAAAGGGATTTTGGTGAAGGGAGTGTGTTACAATAAAGGAACATGTCAGATGTGAATAAAAATGACATTTAAACTTTATTTTGGCTTTTGTGTTCACTTCAGATGAAGTGCTGGCCAGTGCAGCCATATTGTTAATTAGGCTGTATTATTTTGTCTGTCTCTTAAGTGTCTTTGCAGGTTTGCAAATGCAGGACAGCTTAAGAGATATTTTGATTGCTCCGGGGTCCCCGCACATGGGCGGGACTATTCATAGATTATGACTATAACAGAGATACCCCTACTACAGAACTGGAGTTACAGGTAAGAAACTACTCCTTAGTTAGATTCCTCACCGACCCACCCATCCTCCCCGTTCTGCGAACTGACATCTAGGGTTAAGGCTATCCTTTTCAGGGCCCTAGATTTTTTGGCACCAGTGTCGGTCTCTTGCATGGCTCTGCGTTCCTGGCGCGGAAAGCTATGTACAAGAACTGACGTCAGCGCGCGAGGGCGGCGTCTAAGTACTCCGACGTCATTCCGGCGCACGACGCCAACGACGGACGTGGAGCCGCAGACGATGCCTAGCGACACGCAAGGGGTATTGCTACAAAAATCTTCGGGATCCAGTCTGATCACTGGGGATATTCTAAGGTGAGGAATCTAACTAACTAATGTGTTTCTTACAGATACATCGTTACCGAAGGTAAGTAACTTGTTCGTTAGGAACGTAGAGATGGGCATTTTGCCTGTTTGGTCCTGCAGGACTTCCTCATGTGAAATTGGTCCACAGACCCACCTCTGAGGAGATATTGCTTTGGTATCTATTCTAAGGTAAGTAATCTGCGGCTAGAAGTCTCTATTACATGAACAAGTTACTTACCTTCGGTAACGCCTTATCTGGTACAGCTTCTATCTAGCCGCTGATTCTATACAGCCCTGCTCACAGCCCTGCTCTGTGACCGGATTTCTAGGGACAGGGCCTTCCCTTTTCAGGGCCCTAGTATTTCACATCAGGTGTCAGTGTACTTTGTCTCTCTGTGCTTCTGGCTTGGAAAGTCATGAAAAGTAACTGACGTTGGCGCACTGGAGTGGCTCCCATATGGGCACGTCACTTCTGGCGCCAACGACGCCACGCTGAGCCAATCGATGCTACCTACTGGCGTGCAGGGGGTACTGCTCAAGAAAACTTTCCGGAGCTAGTTTGGCACTTGGAGATAATTCTAAGGTAAGGAATCTGCAACTAGATAGTCTCTACAAGATAAGGCGTTACCAAAGGAAAGTATCATGTTCATCTGTTGCTGAAGAACAGTAAGGCATGTCCGCAGTCTCACTTTTTTTCAGCTTGTTTTACCATCTGTCTTTGACCATTGCTGCTATCCTGAGGTTTTTTAAATCTTTCCGCTTTGCTACTACAGCCTTCTGGCTATCATTCTTGTGTACTCCTTTATCTCCTTACTCAAATTATGTCACAGACTAGTCCTTTAACACTTTTTTCGTTGATATTTTCTTTCCAATATTCTCAACCTTGTTTTGAAAGCATTTTGATAAAATGTGATGAATAAATAAACCTGCAGTTAGGAATCAAGAACTTTTTAACCTCTCAGGTTTCTGTAAATAGTAAAACACAGAAGGATTAGATCTGTCACCACTGTTTAAGATAGGGACATTGAGGATTGTTGATAGAAAGGGTTTGGTAGTGTTCCCATTGCATATGGATTTATATTTCCCTGAGAATGTTGGCGTTGTGAATATGATGATGACCATAATAATTAAACCAAAACAGTTCGTGATAATTTTCTGCATCCTCTTTAGCCAGTTACCTGGAACCTGAGCAGCAGGATGTTCATGCCATAGATATGGGGTTTTTCCGAAGGTCTCTGTCCGCTTCAATTCTCAGGGCAGCACTATTCACCCCAGTCCAAATAGGCAGTTACCATTGCCATCCAAGTGCAGAAGGGGAAAGATAAACCCTCCTGCGATTTGTGGCAGTGAGCTTGGACAGCAGCAAAACCAGGTCAAGAAAGTGAGCTATTGTTTTATTTTTCTTAGTGCAGGGAAAAGAGCCCAGTGCTCAGATGGTCCTGCTCCACAGAGTAAACAGGGCACTGCTGTGTAATCAGATCAGGTGTCTCCCTGACAGCCAACTTGCCAGAGGAGAGGGGACATCACCTGCGTCTACCCCATGCTGCAAAATCTTACTACCTGCTCCTGAAATGCCTAGATGTCAGCCTGTCTTCTGAGAGAGGGGAGGAGACTGTCAACCCTGATGGAGGAGTGACTGTCCAGGAAGAGCAAGGTGCAGTTTGATAACTGTATGGCAGGTCTGCGTAACTGGTGTACTGTGGGGAAGATCTGTGTGCAATGGTGTCTGGAGGCCCACAACTCTCCAGTGCGTTTCCTGTTGGGAATCATGAACCCGCGGGTGACCTGAGCCACTGAACCCTATCTGTGAAGCTACAGTGCGACTTGAGTAACAGCGCCCAAATTGTGAAACTGATGCGTGGCTTGAGCCCAACTGCACCTGCACCCATTTCCAGCATGACACAGAGCTACTGTGCATTCTGAGATCTTTGCGTACCTGAAGCCATGCGCCACCATCCAACCAGCCAGGCCTGTGTGGAGGTCTTATTTGCAGTAGCCAGGCGATGTATGAATGCTCTGTTCTGTACCTGTGCAGCCTGATCATGACTCCTGCAAGCACTCGCTGACCAGCTGTGAGTAGATTCAGCTTTTCCCTGAACTGCCATCTCCGACCACAGAATCGTCACCTAGACGTGACTGGTAAGTGGGCAGAGAGGAACTGCTGGCTTGCATTTGGCCCCAGAGAAGATGAGGAACCATCGGAGGAGTCAGGCCACTATCTGACTAGCACCAGCCCATTCATGGACTGAAAGATATTTGTTGGTGTGAACGAATCAACGGAGTGTTAGAAAACTGAGAGCTAACAGAAATTTACAGGGCTAATCTGTACCTGAGGTAATTGTGCTAGCACCAGACCTAGAGAAGGAACCGCCGGGGACAGTAGCAATAAGGGGTACCGACCGACTCTAGTGGCGGGAGACTAAATGTCTTTATGTACATTTTGCTGTGTGTAATGTTTATTATTAAGGTGCATAAAGTAAGTTTCTTCTTGGAAGTCTGACACAGAGTTGGACAGTCATTTACTATTCTAATGTGTGTTTGTTGGGTACTGAGCTCGAGCACCTCCACGCTACTTCCCTAAGAGACCTGTTACTGCTCGCCATCACTACCACAAAGTTAAATGCCGAGTGCTCATACTTAGACCTGTTACAGTCATAATAGGATGCATCACTGGACATCAAAGGCAGTCGACCTGAACCCCCGGTTGAGGCTCTGTAGCCCCTGCTTGCTCCGTATCGACCCCCTTCCCTCAAAGGATTTGACATTCATTCTGTTCAATTGCCCCAGATAGTTTTTCCAGAAGATAATGACTCGGAGTCATGGAGATTTCTTCCCCCACTGGGCACAGATGGTGGTGTCTATAGCCTTCAGAATGCTAGTGGCTTGGACACTTCTCATGAAGTGGACTAGGGAGTGTCCTTCATGATCCCTCTCAGAGGAAGTGGCCTCATTCACAGCTGTCCTGTGTAAGGCATTAGAGGTCCTTAAATTACCTTTGGAAGAAAATGAGGCTAATGTCTTCTTAGAAATTCTGTTATTGCCACGCTCCGCTGTAAAGACATTGCTCCCATTCACTGAAGCCCAGATAGATTTGATTTTTGTTTACCTAGTGCAAACCAGCTCCTACTCCTGCATTGAACCCCCCCAAGTCTACGACCACCATTGCCAAGGTCTTAAAGCCCCAGAATATTTGACCACTCAAGAAAAAGGTGAGGAGTCTACGGGTAGGTGGAATAAACACCAGGGAGATCGTTATCATGGGAAAGTGGGAGGTGCTTGTGTGGAGAGAAGACTGCATTGGACACGAGGAGCATGCCACCCATGCAATGTTTATACTTACACAGTGTAAGTAACTTCATTACAGTTAAACTTGGAGGATGTGGAAAATGGGGTTTAGACATTTCTCAAGCTGCATCGAAAGCTAAATAGGGATCTGACTTCCTTTGCACTGCAGACTGGTCTGTTTGGTTTGAGGTGGTAAATTCCCACTCTGAGGTTGTTGGATTGAGTTGTGACAGTTGTGCCAAGCATGCACTGCTGGGAAATGTGGACATGTAAAAAACAAAATATATTTTAAGAGTTTAGTATTCCAACCATTTGTTGGTTTTCGAAAGCGACCGAACTAGAAAATGTAAACATCCGCGGCAAGCACCATGATTAATGATGCTCCGTCCAAGTGACAGGGCATCTTTTCAATTTCTGAAGCGTGCATTAAAATTATTCCATTTGACTTTGGGCATGTGGTTATAGTTGAGTAATCAAAATAGAATTTAAAAAAATTGGATTAGCTAGGAGCAGCCCAGTCATCATTACACTGTGAATGTGTTTTAAAGAACTTAAAGTGGTTACCTACTTCATCTATAACTCAGACTAGTCACTGGTTAAAACACTTGCATGCACTGCCAATTCCCATATTTTAAAACGGAAAAGATCAGACACTAAGTTAAAGTGCAAATGTTGTTCTTTGTTTACCCATAGCTTAAAACAGATGGAGCAGGAAGACATAGACCTGGAATTAGAAGAGCAGCGTGCAAATACCAAAATAAAAGCAATTAACGTTCAGAAGGCAAAGCTGGCTGTTGAACTCATGCAGCTCATAAAGGTACAGCTCGTATAATCTTTGCATTGTTCTAATTACAATGTCTTTATTTACTATTTCAACAGTGACGAACTATTTTTCTTTGTCTAAAGATGGATGGTGAAGTAAGAAAACAGGTAAAAGTGAGGTTCCGTTACCAGGAAAGCCAAGATAGGAATTTTCACCTTGGTTAGGTGGACAATTTAAAGAGGCTGGAAGAGGCCCTGGAATGTTCTTTTCTTCGGCGATTGCAATTGAGGCTAGTGAAAAAATTGCCAGTTCTGTAGATTGTGAAAGAAAAATGCCACAAAGCTAAATGCCTGAGAGTAGCACTTAAAAAGAATATTGTAATCTGTTTGCTTGCTTTGGTAGAATGTGAGGTAGCCTTATTGTAATTGTATTGTAATTGGATTTATATTACGCGTACTACCCCTGGCGAGGCGTTGAAGTGCTTTTTGGGCGAGTAGCACACTACTGTACCTGAACCCATAAAGGATTAGAGGTGAATTAGTATAGTGAAATATGAAAGTCTTTTGAATGGTGAATATGTTAGCCAGTTATTTGGATTGAGAAGGATAGTGGAGGGATAGAAGAGGGAAAAGCTTTGCATGTATATAGCTCTTGCTACCCCTGTTGAGGTGTTGAAGCACTTTTTCGGTGAGTAACATGCTACTCTGGAACCCATAAGGATTAGTGGTGAATTTGTATAGTAAAATATTAAAGTAATTTGAGTGGTGGATATGTTAGTCTGTTATTTGGATTGAGAAGATTTATTCATGCACAAGTAAACATCTTATAGCTGCTTTAATGTGGGTTGTGGGATGGAGTAAACGTGTTACAGCCTCCTCTGTTTATTTATTCATGCACAAGTAAACATCTTATAGCTGCTTTAATGTGGGGTGGAGTAAACGTGTTATAGCTTCATCTGTATATTTATTCATGCACAAGTAAACATCTTATAGCTGCTTTAATGTGGGTTGTGGGGTGGAGTAAACATGTTATAGCTTCATCTGTATATTTATTCATGCACAAGTAAACATCTTATAGCTGCTTCAATGTGCGCTGGTGGATGGAGTAAACGTGTTGTACCCCCCTTGGAATATTTATTCATGCACAAGTAAACATCTTATAGCCGCTTTGATGCGGGCTGTGAGAAGGAGTAAACGTGTATCTGAAAGAAACACGTTAGTTAGATTCCTCACCTTAGAATATCCCCAGTCGTCAGGCTGGATCCGGAAAGATTTTTGTAGTAATACCCCTTATGCGTCGCTAGGCGTCGTCTGCGGCTCCGCGTCCGTCATTGGTGTCGTGCGCTGACGTCGGTAGTCGGAGTACTTAGACGCCGCCTTCGCGCGCTGACGTCAGTTCTTATTTTTTCCGCGCCAGTAAGCGCCGATCCGGGAAGAGCTTACCTCTAGTCACTTTTTGACTAACTTTTTGACCTCTTTTGGTTACTCGACTACGACATCTGGTGCCGGTAGGATGCCTGGATTCAAGCATTGTGACGCCTGTCACCGACTGATGTCGATAACGGATCACCATCGCCGGTGCCTGTACTGCCTGGGGGCCGACCATGACGTGGAGTCGTGCCCCGACTGTCAGGCCTTGACGTCGAAGGCTAGGCGGGAGCGGTCCCGTAAGCTACTCGAGCTTTGACACTTTGCTCCGCGTCGCTCTCGGTCCCGGTCCAGGAGGAGGTCCAAGGACCGCTCGCGGAGCCGCAGCCATCGACATCGCTCGTCGGGATCTTCGGGTAAGTCCCGTCACTCCAAACACTCTAAGAAGTCCAAGCAGCGTCCGCGCTCTTCGGACTCCCCTCGCCGGTCGCGCGACCCGGCCAAGGGTCCGGGTGGTTCCACCCCCGCGGCTCCATCGGAGCCGCAGGAGCCGCGCTCGTCCCCATACCCTCCGGTCCCTGGGACTGACGCGACTCCGGCGGAGGTCAGTGCCTTCCTCTCGGCCATGAGGAATCTGGCTCCGCCGTCGACGCCTGCCGGCACGCCTTCGGGCCCCGCAGGGTTGACTGGGCGACCTCGCGTGCCGGCGGCTCCGGCCCCGGTGCCGTCGAGGGCTCCGGCCCCGACGCCTCAGGTCCCCAAGGGATCCAGGCCTGGATCTCTGCCGGCGCCGGTCGACCTCACGACGGCGCCGACACCGGTTCCGCCCCCGACCCCGCTCAGCGTCGAGCCTCAGTTTAGCCCTATTCCGGACCCAGCGCCGGTACAGCGCCGTCCGACGCCGTTACCGGCGCCGATGGGTGACCGCTTCATCCACCGTCCGGCTCCGATCATTCCTCCTGTCTACCAGGAATCGGATGATGAGGGCGACTGGGAGGGGTCTCAGGACCCTCTGGCCGAACAGGCCCAATTGTCTCAAGACTGGGCAGAGGAATTGGGGGACGCCAGCGGTTTGGATACCTCTCCGGACGCTGGATTCATCTCTCCTCCGACTGTGGCCTCGGAGGTAGGTGCAGCCTTTTCTGTGGTGCTGCGCAAGGCGGCCGAAGCCCTGGGGCTCGTTGCTTGCTGTGGCTGTGAGGACTAACGTCCTCACCGAGGTGCTTCAACCGACAGCAACCTCCACTGAGCCTCTGCTGCAGGTTAATGAGGCCCTCAGTGACGTTCTCCAGGGCACTTGGTCCAAGCCCTCCACAGTCCCTCCTGTGGACAGGAACGTTGCCCGGCGCCACCGCCCTGCTCCGGGCGACCCCACATTCCTCTCCCACCACCCCCCACCCGATAGCCTGGTTATCCAGGCCTCTACCTCCCAATCCTCCTTCCCGTCCGCTCCTCCGGATAGGTAGTCCAAGAGGTTGGAGCAGTTTGGCAAGAAACTGTTCTCTTACCTGAGTTTGGGACTGCGGTCTTTGAATACCGCTTGCCTTTTGGACCGTTACTCCCACTCGCTGTGGGATGCGGTGGAGGACGTGCTGCCCTTGTGCCCGGAGGAGGCCCGGGAGCAACTCACCCAAACCCTTGCTAACGGGCGAGATGCAGCGCGGCACGCCATTAGATGTGGACTAGACACCACGGACTCGCTGGGTCGGGCAATTTCCACCACGGTGACGCTTTTGCGTCACGCCTGGCTGAGGTCCACGTCGTTTTCAGGGGATGTCCAAAGCTCCCTCATGGACATGCCCTTCGATGGCACTCGCCTTTTTGGCGAGAAGGCGGACAGTGCGCTGGCCCGGTTCAAGGACTCCCAGGCCACGGCCAAGTCCTTGGGTCTTTCGGCCCCACGGCCGCAAACTTCCGCTTTTCGCCCCTTTCGTGGCCAAGGAAGGGGCGCCTCCTCACGTCCGCCCAGCCACCGGCCGCAGAACCAACCTGCACGCGGACGTGGTTTCCGCCGAGGCGGTTCTGGAGGACAACGTGCCGGTCAGTCCACATCCACCCCGGCAGCATCCGCCTCAAAGCCCTCCTAGTCCGAGCTTTCAGGCCCATTCAACGCCAGTGGGGGGCAGAGTTAGCCATCACCTGCTCCACTGGCGCTCCATCACTTCGGACAGGTGGGTGCTGCAATTCGTCCGCAGGGGCTACTCCCTCCCCTTCGAGACGACCCCTCCAGCCATGCCACCACAGAACCACCGTATGTCGGGGGATCATTTGCATCTTCTCCGGGAGGAGGTTTCGGCCCTCTTGGCCAAAGAGGCCGTCGAGCGCGTTCCTGGTCCTGAAGTAGGTCGTGGTTGCTATTCCCACTACTTTCTGGTTCCCAAGAAGGGCAAAGGGGGCCTACGCCCGATCTTGGATCTCAGAAGCGTGAACGCCTTCCTCCGGAAGGAATGGTTCAAGATGCTAACTTTGGCTCGGGTTCTGGCTGCCCTAGACCCTGGAGACTGGATGGTAGCGTTGGACTTGCAGGACGCTTATTTCCACATCCCCGTCCTGCCGGCCCACAGGCGTTACCTGCGGTTCACGGTGGGTCAGGAGCACTTTCAGTTCACCGTGCTCCCCTTCGGCCTCACCAGTGCCCCTCGGGTGTTCACGAAAGTGTTGGCGGTGGTCGCAGCTCATCTGCGCAGATCAGGGGTCCCAGTCTTCCCCTATCTCGATGACTGGCTGTTGAAGGTGGGCTCGCCCCAGCAAGTCGTCTCCCACCTCCAGACTACGGCAGACCTCATGCATTTGCTGGGGTTCTCCATCAATGTGCCGAAGTCACACCTGAGTCCCTCCCAAAAGCTCCTTTTCATAGGGGCGGTTCTCGATTTGGCGCAGTTCCGGGTCTATCCGCCGGAACAGCGGGTCCTGGACATTCGAGCCCTGATTCCCATCTTCCGGCCTCTGGCCTGGATTTCGGTCAGGTTGGTGCTGCGGCTTCTGGGGCTGATGGCCTCCTGCATCCTGTTAGTACCTCACGCCAGATGGCGGATGTGGGCTCTGCAGTGGGACCTGAAGTTTCAGTGGGCCCAGCATCACGGCAACCTGTCCGACCACGTCTTGATCTCGGAGGGCACTGCGAAACAGCTGCAGTGGTGGCTCACGAATCACGATTGGGTCAGCGGCAGATCCCTCTCCCTTCCCCAACCGGAGCACGTGGTAGTGACGGATGCGTCCCTCCTGGGATGGGGGGGCCATATGGGAGAGGCGGAGATCAGAGGAATCTGGTCTCCGGCGGAGTCTCGGCTCCATATCAATCTTTTGGAGCGGAGGGCGATCCGACTTGCACTGAAAGCCTTCCTTCCCTCTGTCTGGGGAAGTGTCGTGCAGGTGTTCACGGACAACACCACCGCCATGTGGTATTGCAACACACAGGGCGGGGTGGGGCCGTGAACCCTTTGTCAGGAGGCCCTGCGCCTCTGGACATGGCTGGAACACCAGGGCATCACCCTGGTGGTTCAACATCTGGCTCTCTGAACGCCAGAGCGGACGAACTCAGCCGCCGGTGCATGATGGATCACGAATGGCGTCTGCACTCGTGGCACAAGGTCTCTTTCTGCAGTGGGGAGAGCCTTGGTTAGATCTATTCGCCACCGAAGGGAACGCGCCATGTCAGCAGTTCTGCGCGTTGGAATTTCCAAGGCGGCACTCGCTCGGAGACGCTTTTCGTCGCGAGTGTAGTTGCGGTCTGTTGTACGCCTTTCCGCCTATACCACTTCTGCCCAGAGTGCTGAAGAAGATCAGACGCGACCGGGCCCAAGTCATCTTGGTGGCTCCGAATTCGGCACGAAGGTACTGGTAACCCGAGCTACTCAGTATGTCCATCGATCCCCCGATCCGACTGCCTCTTCGGGAGGATCTTCTGTCGCAGCAGCAGGGGACGGTCCTCCACCCGAACCTGTCCAGCCTCCACCTACATGCGTGAAGATTGAGCGGCGGCAGTTGATGCCATTTGGCTTGCCTCCTGAAGTCTGTGATGTCATTCTGGCAGCCAGGCGTCCCTCCACAAAGACGGTATACGCCTGCCAGTGGAACAAATTTGTGGCATGGTGCACAGCAAAGGCTGTGGATCCCCTTTCTGCCCCTCTTTCTGAGGTTCTCCTCTTCCTTCTTTCTTTGGCCCAGGAGGGCTCTGCTCTGGGCACCTTTCAAGGTGCCCAGAGCATCTCCGGCTATCTCCGGCTTCTATCTGCTATCTCCGGCTTCCTGATCAGCCTTCTCTTTTCACGTCCCCTGTTGTTTCACGCTTTCTAAAGGGCATTACTCATATGTACCCTCCTGTTCCTTTCGTAATGCCTCAGTGGGACTTGAACCTTGTTCTCACTTTTCTGATGTGCGCTCCCTTTGAGCCCCTTCATAACTGTCCCATCCGTCTTTTGACTTTGAAAACTGCTTTCTTGGTTGCAATCACCTCCGCTAGGCGGGTGAGTGAGCTCCAGGCTTTGTCATCCAAGCCTCCCTTCCTTTCAGTTCATCCGGACAAAGTTGTCCTCCGGACACGTCCTTCTTTCCTGCCTAAAGTCGTGACTCCCTTTCACATCAGGCAATCTGTCACGCTGCCCACCTTCTTTCCGCCTCCGTATCCTTCAAAAGATGAAGAGAGGCTCCACCGTCTGGACCCAAAACGTGTGCTATCCTTTTATTTGGACCGCACAAGACAGTTCCGGGTGGACGACCAACTTTTTGTTGGATACGTAGGGGCTAAGAAGGGTAAAGCGGTAAACAAGCGGACCATCTCTCGGTGGGTCGTGTTGTGTTTTAAGACCTGCAATTCTTTGCCGAAAAAGGTTCCTCCTGTTGGGCTACGGGCCCATTCTACTCGGGCCACAGCAACCACGACTGCACTGGGACGGGGAGTCCCCTTGCAAGACATCTGTCAGGCGGCGACGTGGGCTTCGCTGCACACGTTTGCGAGACATTACGTTCTGGACAGCCAAGTCCGGAGGGATGGCCACTTTGGCTGTTCTGTTCTCCAGGACTTTCTGGTGTGATCTTGGTTCGCAGACCCACCACCGGGGTTGGTATTGCTGGGGTATCTATTCTAAGGTGAGGAATCTAACTAACGTGTTTCTTTCAGATGAACAAGTTACTTACCTTCGGTAACGATGTATCTGTAAGAAACATTCGTTGGTTAGATTCCTCACCGGCCCACCCAGCCTCCCCGTTCTGCGAACCGACATCTAGGGTTAAGGTTCTCAATTTCAGGGCCCTAGATTTTTTGGCACCAGTGTCGGTCTCTTGCATGGCTCAGCGTCCCTGGCGCGGAAAGCTATGTACAAGAACTGACGTCAGCGCGCGAGGGCGGCGTCTAAGTACTCCGACGTCATTCCGGCGCACGACGCCAACGACGGTCGCGGAGCCGCAGACGACGCCTAGCGATGCGCAAGGTGTATTGCTACAAAAATCTTTCCGGATCCATCCTGACGCCTGGGGATATTCTAAGGTGAGGAATCTAACTAACTAATGTTTCTTACAGATACATCGTTACCGAAGGTAAGTAACTTGTTCTATAGTCTCCTTGAATATTTATGCACAAGGAAACCTCTTATAGCCTCTTTAATGCGGGTTGTGGGATGGAGTAAACATGTTTTATCCCCCTCTGTTTATTTATTCATGCACAAGTAAGCCTCGTATTGCTGCTTTAATGTGGGTTGTGGGGTGTAGTAAACATATTATAGCCTCCTCAGTATAATTATTCATGCACATATAAACATTGTATAGCTGCTTTAATGTGTGTTCGTGAGGAGCAAACGTGCAGTAGCCACTGCAGTGTATGGATTCACGCAGCAGGGCTAGACAAGGAATATCCTTTTCAGTGTGCCCGCAGAGGTAAAGGTGTTCTAGTATTTTTACTATATGTGTGCTTGCATGGGAGTATTCTAGTTTACTTAATCTGGGTTATGCGGTGGAGTAAACGTGTTGTAGTCTATTTAAAAATGCAATAGCCTCTTTAATATATGATTGTGAAAAGTAAGTATGGGAGAGCCTCTCCAGTATGTGTGTACATGCACAAAGAATAGACATGGTATATATAGCCTCTTCAGCTTATATATGTGTGTGGACAATTATGTATCAAAGACAATTTTACAGCTTTTCTTATGCATCCATCAGTCTTATATAATTTTAAATAACTTTCAGATTACCAATGACCTTAAGTGCAGATCTTTGATGCGCCTAAATCAGTGTGTGTGTGTGTGTGTGTGTTTGTAGTGACTGTTTAATGTTTATTTCCGCCAATCTAATGAAAGGAGAGTTAGATGATACAATAATACGGGTTTAACACTGAATCAGTAACAACAGTTGCTTTTTCCCTCAGTCAAAGCCAAATCGTAGGGAAATGAAAACTCAACCATAAAGTGACCAATAATGATTTGCAGATACTTGAGCTACATCAGTATTAACTTGTATTGGAGAGAGCATGCCTTGTGTTTGCTTGTGCTGCAACATTTTTTTTAAAATATGGCCTAGCATACTTTTTTTCACATCTTGTCTGTTTTTAGGTCGAGCCTTTGAGACCTCTTGTATATACTTTAGTATATACGTGAATGTGTATGTACTTTGTGGGCTCTGGAGATCAACCCTAGGACTTGTCTGCTTCCGTTTAGGGACTTTTTATTCTGTTCAACTGCCTCTATTTAACTCTCTTGATAGAAAACGACCGGTAGAGGTCAGTAAAATACCAGAATTTGTATCTGCTGAGGGACTTTATTTTTTTATTTTTCTGGCAACTGCCTCTATTTAACTTTCTTGATGAAAAACGGCCAGCAGAGGTCAGTAAAATACCAGAATCTCTTTAGCATTCTCTAGATTCCAGACCATAGAAATTGTCTTCCACGAGCACCCGTAGACAAAAATATTTTTTTCAAATCTTGTATTTTCAGTGATATGACCACTGAAGGCCCTGATTTTATATTAAAAACAGAGTTTTGGACTTTACCATTTCCCGCTGAAAGACAATATTTCTATCCATGTGTTCCTAAACCTTGCGTGTCACGGAGTTTGGTGCTTACTTTCCCTCCATGTTACAGAACAGTAGATGTTTCAGCAGCCAGGCTAATGTGCTGCATAGCTAAATACATATAAGGTCCAAAAGGCGAGACCGATTGCATTGCAGATGCTTGTTTACATGCTCTTTGAGATGTTTTTTTAATTTTTAAACATGATTTGGCATGCCTCCTTTGCATTCAACTTAGAATTGCTGTTATATCTGCCTTGCCCTTTTTCTTTTGCCTCTGTATGCCTATTTGTTTTGCAGTTTAACCTCTTTGGTCCTCTTTTTACCATGGCTTGCCAAATTATCCTTATGTGCATGTCACTAGGCTTTGTTTCTTATGCTTCAGAAGTATCTTTATATTTTATTTTTGTTTTACATTTGCATGGCTTTGCGAAAGGGGGTCACCACTACTCTTTAGAAGCTTGTCAGGTATAGATCTCAGCTTGAGCATTAAACAGCATACCTCTTCCATGCAAAAATGGCCTTTTGTGTGTTTATATCTGTCAGTTCACCAACTCTCCATGGGCACAATTTAGACTGGTTAGAGTTCTTGTGAACCCCTGTCATGCTACCATATTGTTCCCTACCTCTCAACGACTCTGTGACAGAACGTTTTTTCAGATAATATTCCACAGGGCTGTTGCCTAGTTTTATTTGGTGTCCACATGCAAACTGACTTAAATCATATGATCTTTGGTGTAGAGTCCATGTCTTATGCAGATGACTCCGTTTTGCCTTAGGTCTATCTATCTCTGAATGAAAGCTATCCAACTGAAGGGCAGTGCCTGCAAAGCTTTAGCTTAACGACAGCCTGTGGAGTAACCCCTTCAGATGAGCTTGCCACCTTGCACTGCAACCAAGTTAAACAGCTTAGATTAAGATTTGACAAGGAATTGCATGTGGGTGATCAGATGAACGCAGTTAGAATCACCTGCTTCAGGCTGATTAGTGTTCTTAAGAAGATCCTTCCATTCATACTTAAACATCTGCAAGCCATGGTTGTGAAAGCACAAATACTTTCCAGATTACACTATGCAAATGTAAGCTAACACTCTTAAGGTCCATTTGGTGACACGTCTAGAAATAACATCTTGACTTTTTTGTGGTGTCACGGGATGAAAATTTTATCAAGTTTAAAAAAATGTATATTAATATTATGTTCGAAGTATGTGAGCTGTAGATCACATGCTTTGCATACTCCTGCCATCTAGTATTGGGTCCGGATGTTTGCAGTTTGTTTTTCTTCGAAGAAGTCTTTTCCAGTCACGAGGTAGGTGACTCCTCCTTTGGGTGATAGTGCGCATGGGCATCGACTCCATTGTTAGATTATTTTTTTCCGCCATCAGGTCCGGATGTGAATTGCTGCGCTCGGGTTCGACACCGTTTCTTCGGTTTCCCCTCGGTGCGCAAGACACTCACCCTCTACGGTATTGTTTTCGATCGCATATCCCATTCTCCGCGTATTGTATTTACTTCTGAAAAAACATTTTTGGATCGGTAAGCTGGTGGAAGGCCGTCGGGCCTACCCGCGTCGGTCCGCCTCGCAGTCGATGGAATGAACTCCATTCAAATTCTGCCCTCGCTGCCACATGAAGTTTTCGCGCACCGACTCACACAAAGTGTGCAACTTGTCCCTGGAGCACAGAGAACAGGACTGCAACGCGTGCAGGGCTTTCCGCTCCAAGAAGATGCTTCACGACCTCAGGGCGCGACATGCGGAGCCAACACGCAAGTTCCATTCCGGGCCTCTTCGGAGAGGATTCAGAACAAGAAGCTGTAGATACCATGGGAGCAGAAGAAGAACAGGATCCCATCTCCATCACCAACTATGGCTTTGAGGAGGATGTCGACATCCCGCAAGGGCAGTGGTCCAACCCCCGCCTCTGGCACACGGTCAGCACCGAGAACATGGTTCCGTCAACCCGCCATCCAGCTCGGCACCGAATACCACCCAAAAGCCTTCCGGCTCAGAGCCGCCCGAAAACGGGCTTCAATACGAAACCTTCGGGATCGAAGTCAAAGCCAGGCTCTGGCCCGCCCCCTTCGATGCTGAAAACACTTTTGGATCTGAAATGATCAGGATTCAAAACCTCGGCAACAAAACCATTGGCACCGAAACAACCGGACGTGCCTTTGTGTGATAGTGCGCATGGACATCGACTCCATTGTTTTTTTCCGCCATCCGGTCCGGACGTGAATTGCTGCGCTCCGGTTCGACACAGTTTCTTCGGTTTCCCCTCGGTGCGCCAGAGTCTCACCCTCTACGGTATTGTTTTCGATCGCATATCCCATTCTCCGCGTATTGTGTTTAGTTCTGAAAAACCCTTTTTGGATCGGTAAGCTGGTGGAAGGCCGTTGGGCCTACCCGCATCGGTCCGCCTCGCAGTCGATGGAATGAACTCCATTCAAATTCTGCCCTCGCTGCCACATGAAGTTGTCGCGCACCGACTCACACGAAGTGTGCAACTTGTCCCTGGAGCACAGAGAACAGGACTGCAACGCGTGCAAGGCTTTCCGCTCCAAGAAGATGCTTCACGACCGTCTGGCTAGACGTCGCGACATGCGGAGCCAACACGCAAGTTCCATTCCGGACCTCTTCGGAGAGGATTCAGAACAAGAAGCTGTAGATACCATGGGAGCAGAAGAAGAACAGGATCACATCTCCATCTCCAGCTATGGCTTCGAGGGGGATGTCGAAATCCCGCAAGGGCAGTGGTCCAACCCCCGCCTCTGGCACGCGGTCAGCACCGAGAACATGGTTCCGTCAACCCGCCATCCAGCTCGGCACCGAAACCCACCCAAAAGCCTTCCTGCTCAGAGCCGCCCGAAAACGGGCTTCGATACGAAACCTTCGGTATCGAAGTCAGAGCCAGGCTCTGGCCCGCCCCCTTAGATTCTGAAAACACTTTTGGATCTGAAATAATCAGGATTCAAAACCTCGGCAACAAAACCATTGGCACCGAAACAACTGGACGTGCCGATTCCATCTCAAGAAAAACATTTCGATGCTCTGCCTACCAAACTGGATCAGAAACCTAGACCGTTGTACATCCATCCAACTACTGGACATATTACCTCAAAAGTGACCCTTAAAAGGAAACCTGACACACAGGAGGCCCACCACACCCCTTTAAAGAGGAAGAATGTCTGGACTAGTCCTGCTCCTCCTCCCCTTCTATCTCCGTATTCTCCTCGGCCTTTAATAATTTTACCTGAGCACTCACCACCAGATCAGGATAATGAGGATGGGGTTGGGGACAATGCACCATTACTCTCAGACCCATGGGCTGATTATAATACCGACTCTCCCACAGGGAACGATCCTGACCTCTACCCTACCAAGCCCTCTCCACCGGAGGACAGCGTAGAATTGCTGGTTCGAGCTGCCAACTACCATGGTGTACAGCTACACAAAGAATCCCTTGAAGAGGATTTCCTTTTTGAAACCCTTAGCAGCCCACAAAAGTCATCACACACACTCCCCATGCTCAAAGGTATGATCAGGCATGTTAATGACATATTTAGTGACCCCATCAGGGCCCGTATCCTTACCCCTAGGGTAAAATAAAAAATACAAGTCAGCACCATCTGGCCCAGCGTACATAAAGGGACAGTTACCATTGGACTCCCTAGTGGTGTCCCAACGCACGTAAAAGGACCAACACCCCAAACTACAGGAGATGCTCCACCCCCAGATAAAGAATCAAAGCTTATTGATGCTTTGGGGAAAAGGGTAGCCTCTCAGGCAGCAAACTTCTGGTGCATTTCTAACACGCAAGCGCTGCTCGCAATGTATGACAGGGTGCATTGGGACGAGATGGAGCAGTTGTTCCAATTTCTCCCCGATGAACATATATCTAAAGCGCAAGACCTAGTGCGGGAGGGACAGCTCATTTCAAATAATGCCATCAGGTGCTCCCTAGATGCTGCAGACACTGCCGCTAGAGCTGTAAACACCAGCGTCCTGTTAAGAAGGCACTGGCCTGGCTACGTATCTCAGGTTTTAAACCTGAGGTTCAGACTTCCAGACGAAACACACCCTTTGACAAAGAACACCTCTTTGGCCCTGCGGTAAATTCTTCATTTTTTCCAGTGAGGAACACTGAAGTGGCCAAATCCATGGGAGCCCTTCAACTAACACAAGCATGTGGTTCCATTCGGTGCTCCTTTACCGCTGAGGGTCCAAAAATACCTCCTTAGAGACCACCACCACGTACAAGGGCAACAACCAACCCTGTGCCTCTAAGGGTTATTTTAGAGGGGGTTATAGAGGCAACAAAAGCAAAGGTTGAGGTAGAGGCTCAAATACACTCACCTTCCCTCCAACTCAAAGCAGGGACTTCCCTACACTCCCCCCGACCATTTAACACCTGTCCGGGGGGGGGGGGGGGGCACTTTCAGATTTCCTCCCCGTCTAGCAGTCTATAGCAGACAAGAGGGTGCTGGAAGTTATCCGTTATGGTTACTGCCTGGAGTCCAACAACAATCCTTCAAACATTCCCCCAAGGTAACACAAACTCTCACCGGATCACCTACACCTCCTCAAACAAGAGGGTCAGTCTTTCCTTCTAAAAGGGGCTATAGAGCCCATACCAACACAGTATCACGGGTCGGGAGTGTGCTCCTTTTACTTCCTAATACCCATAAAGGATTGTTCTCTCAGACCAATATTGGACCTCAGTGAACTAAATCTTTACATACAGTCAGACCATTTTCACATGGTAACACTTTAACAAGTACAACCACTTCTGCAAAAGGGTGACTTTCTGTCTACTCTAGACTTAAGGCACCTATTTCCATATTCCAATCCATCCCGCTCATCGCAAATTTCTCAGATTTGTGTTAGCTGGTCAACATTACCAGTTCAAGGTACTTCCGTTCGGAGTCACCATTGCCCCCAGAGTCTTTACAAAGTGTCTGGTGGTAGTCGCTGCTCACCTAAAAAGACGACACATCCATGTCTTCCCCTACTTGGGAGACTGTCTCATCAACGCCAGTACGTATCCAAAGTGTCTCCAGCACACTCACAGAACAATTCAGTTACTACATCAACTGGGGTTCACAGTCAATGCGCTAAAATAATATCTCTAGCCTGCCAATACTCAAAAATACCTAGAAGCCACATTGAATACTCAAAAGGCTCTGGTATTTCCCAACGCAGCCAGAATTTGCAACATTCAGGCTTTAGTTCTCCAGTTTCAGTCCAATCACTCGCTTACAGCTCGGGTGTATATGCAACTACTGGGAATGATGGCATCTTGCATCATGATCGTTCCCCATGCCAGGCTGCACACGTGTCCCCTTCAGGAATGCTTAGCGAGTCAGTGGAACCAATCACAGGATCTGTTAACCAGTCTAGTGTTGGTAAGCGGCCATACTCTTCACTCTCTGCAGTGGTGGAACACACAAAATTTATTAAAAGGACAGCCCTTCACAGACCCAGTTCCACAGACAGTACTAACAGCGGACGCGTCCGTCACTGGCTGGGGAGCTTATCTTCAGCACCACACAGTGTAAGGCCTATGGCGCCAACAGCAAATGTTGCTCCACATCAATCATCTAGAGCTGCTTGCAATCTTTCTAGCTCAAAGCATTTCAAACTCTCCTGGTTGGCAAAGCTGTCTTAGTTCGAACAGGCAACATGACAGCTATGTATTACATATAAAAACGGGGGGGACACACTCTCGCTAACTGTCTCACTTATCCCAAGACATCTGCAGGTGGGCCATTCAACACAAAATCTATCTCCTAGCGGAACACCTACCACGAGTGAACAACCAGATTTAAGACCTCCTCAGCAGACAGAGGCAGCAAATACATGAATGGGAACTTCACCCTCAAGTTCTCTTACCATACTTCTAAATTTGGGGAGTCCTTCTGATAGATCTGTTTGCCACACACCAAAACCCAAAATGCCAAAGCTTCGCCTCCAGGTACCCAAACCCGCTCTCCAAGGGCACTGCACTATGGATGAACTGGTCACGGATATTTGCCTACGCTTTTCTGCCTTTCCCACTCATGCCATTACTGGTTAGGAAGCTCAGGCAAACATCCCTCACACTGATCCTAGTAGCTCCCACATGGGAACGTCAGCCATGGTTCACAACCCTGTTGGAGCTGTCTCTGGTCCCTGCATCAAAAGCTGCACCTAACATCCAGTCTCCTCACACAGAGCCATGGAGAAATCAGACACCCAGATCCCTAACAACTGAACCTCGCGATCTGGCTCCTGAAGTCATAGATTTTGGTTATCTGAACCTTCCACCAGACTGCATGAACTTCATCAGGGAGGCCAGAAGGCCTGCCACAAGAGCCTGTTGCGCAGCTAACTGGAAACGATTTGTTATTTATTGCAATAACATCATATTAACCCTCTTGATGCTTCTATACAATACATCATGTTCGAGGCATGTGGGCTGCTGAATTCATATCTGTGCATAGATCGCCGCCTAGTGTTGGGTCCGGATGTTTGCACGTTGTTGTCCTGGAAGAGTCTTCGAAGTATCCTGAGATAGGTGACTCCTCCCCTGGACCACAGTGCGCATGGGCATCCTCTCCATCCTCAGATTGTTTTTTTCCGCCATTGGGTTTGGATGTGCTTATCTTGACTCAAGTTAGGAAAATTTAGTTTCAGGCCAAAAGGCCTTTAGTTTTCGTCGGTACTGTTCCCGATCGGTATCGACAGCTTACTAGCTAGTTTAGCGACTTTAATAACTTTTTCGGATCCATTATATCCGACCATCGACCCTACATCGACGATGGAATCGAGGACCCCATTCAAGCGGTGTCCTGTTTGCCACGCCAAATATCCCCATATCGACGTCCACCCGGTGTGCAACAAATGCCTCTCACCGGATCACGACGAATCGAAATGAATGGCCTGTGCCCGATTCAGATCCAAGAAGACTCTCCGGAATCGACGAGCCGCGAGACTTGAGGCGCAGCAGGCGGCACCGGCCCCGACCAACATCTTCAGCACCGAGGACGAAGATGTTGAAAGCGTGGAAAACATACCCTCCAGCCCCGCTTCCGAACACGGTTCCCGATCGGAAGACGTCGATGAAGAGCTTTTTCACAGGGAAGAAGCCGACGATGAGGTAGGAGACTACGATGAGGCCTTAGGGGCCGAAAAAGGTAGCTCTGGTGACGAGCAAGGCCTACCCGTCCAAATGGAGGATATCCCAGAGCGTCAGTCTACGGCTCCGGTCGAGGGATCGCCTTCGGGCCTTACCCAAGATCACTCCCGCAGTTCCCCGGCCCCGCCCTCTGGCCCGGCCTCGGACATCCAGCGAGAGCCATTGTTACCCAAAAAGACTGGTTTCCCTTCCACGAAACCGAAACCAATCGTCGCACCGGTTCCACAGAAACCGAAAGTGAAATAACACTGGTCGGCTCGAGGACCATCACACCTTCGACGCCAGCCAAAACCGTCGGCCCCGACCGCACCAAAAGGGATTTCGGTGCCGTACTCGCTGCAGCCGATGGCGGCGCCGACCCAAAGAAAAAGGCCATCGGTACCGCAAAAGCGACTCGGCCTCCGGCACCGAAACAATCGGCACCGACCACCAAGGTTAAAATGGCCGCTGCCTCGCAACCCACCTCGAAAGCAGCAACTACGGTACAATCATCGACGCCGTCGACAGCTACTACCTCTCCTCGACTCGACGACCCTGTGGCTCCGAAGAAGTCCACACCTACCTCTACGGAACCACTCAGTGCCAAAGAACCGTCGGCGTTCCAGGTGCGACAAGTTGCAGCGTCCTTGCAACGCATCAGAGAAAAGGCAGCCCTCCAGGCCGCGTCGGGCTCCGAGCCAAAACAGGCTCAAAAGGCACCTTCGGCACCGAGCAACATCACCTTCGGCTTGCCGCCATCCACGGCGCCGAAACTGTTCGAGATCAGAACACGTGTCACCCAGACAAGGTCCCCATCTACTGAACGCTCTCCTACTGGGACATCACCGTCCCACTTCATCGACGCCGACACCGGCAGGCTCATGCTCCGAAAGCGGAAGATCACTTCCGAGCAGGCTTTCGACTCCTACAGGATCCCGCTAAAGCAAAAACTGCCGGCGGAATCGGAACCAGTTCTTTATGAACGCCTCCACACCTCCTACCCAGAACCACAGTCCTTCTCTCCGACGCACTCCGACACGGACGCAGTAGAGGACTATATGGGTGACGACCCCATCTACCCCAGGGATATGGACCCTGAAGGCCAGCAGGACCCTGATCAAGTTTGGGATGACCCTGTAGACCCAGGTGCCGCTCTGGATACACAGGACACGCAGCTTTATGGCGCAAAAACGTCTCCCACAGAGGACACCGCTGCATTCAACGCCCTCATTGAACGTGCAGCAGCCAATCATGGAGTGCAACTCCACTCAGACACAATCGAGGACGATTTCTTAGTGGACACTTTCGCATCCTCAGAGAGGACTGTAAAGACTCTGCCCATGTTGAAAGGTGTCCTCAAGTCAGCAAAGGACATTTTCAAAGAAACCACCAGGGCACGGGTAATAAGCCCCAGGATCGAGAAAAAATACAAGCCCGCACCTGGGGACCCCACGTACATTAGAGGCCAGTTACCTCTGGACTCCATCGTAGTTGCCAATGCTCGCAAACGGGCACACTCGCAGTCAACTGGTGATGCTCCTCCCCCGGACAAAGAGTCCAAGGTGCTAGAGACCTCCGGCAAAAGGGTTGCAGCCCAGGCGGCAAACATATGGCGCATTGCCAATACACAGGCGCTCCTAGCCCGCTACGATCGCTCACACTATGACACGTTAGAGACCCTACTCCAACATTTACCAGACGAGTACAAAGAGGCAGCGGAGCTCCTCATCAGGGAGGGACAACTTCTCACAAACGCATCCATTAAGTGTGCACTGGATGCCGCCGACACAGCTGCGAGAGCAATAAACACCAGCGTCATTCTAAGACGACACGCCTGGTTACGAATCTCCGGGTTCAAACCTGAGGTTCAAAATAACATCCTCAATCAGCCCGTCAACCCTGACTACTTATTCGGACCGGAGGTTGACACCACCCTAGAAAAAATAAAAAAAGACAGACACTGCAAAGTCAATGGGGGCTCTGCAAACGCAGACATTTCGTAGTGGCTCCTTTCGTCGCCCCGGAAATAGAGGAGCAGGTAGAGGACAGGGGTCACAGCAAACCTACAATAAAGGGGGCACACAAAGTACCTATGATAAAAACACCCGAGGTGGATATCGTGGCTCCAGCATGAAGGGCAGAGGACGCGGTTACGGCAATACCAGGTCCTCCCCCAAAAACAAACAGTGACGCCCTCTCCCTTCCCCCCGACCACATAACACCTGTCGGGGGAAGACTCCAGCGGTTCCTGTCCACGTGGACTACCATCACCACGGACAGGTGGGTCAAAGATGTTATCCAACACGGTTACTGCCTCGAACTAACCTCCACTCCACCCACAATACCGCCAAAGCACCGTCCTATGTCCTCAGAGCACTTAGCGTTATTACAGCAGGAAGTGCTAAGTATGCTGCAAAAAGGCGCAATAGAGGTCGTGCCCGTCCACCAGCAGGGGACAGGGGTGTACTCTCTGTACTTCTTAATACCAGAAAAGGACGGGTCACTCAGACCTATACTAGACCTGAGACCCCTCAACCACTACATTCTCTCAGAGCATTTCCACATGCTCACCCTACAGCAGGTTCTCCCGCTGCTCAGACAGGGAGACTTCATAGCCACGCTAGACCTCAAAGATGCGTATTTCCACATACCCATACACCCGTCACACAGAAAATATCTCAGGTTCACTATCCAGGGGCAGCACTACCAATTCAAAGTCCTTCCCTTCGGTGTGACAACAGCACCCAGAGTTTTCACAAAGTGCCTAGCTACTGTGGCCGCACATCTACGGAGGCAACACATACACGTCTACCCTTACCTGGATTGTTCAGGCAAAGTCAGCCCAGCAATGTGCCAGCCACATGTCCCGCACCATTCACCTTCTTCACAGTCTGGGATTCTCACTAAATTACCCAAAATCACATCTCCAACCCGCACACGTACACCAGTACCTAGGTGCGACCATAGACACTCTGACAGCCACAGCTCAGCCGAATCTAGTGAGGATCAACGGCATACAAATGCTGATCTCAAAGTTCAAACCCCAACACTCCCTTCCTGCGCGAGTGTTCATGCAGTTGATAGGCATGATGGCCTCCTGCATTTTCATAGTCCCACACGCGAGACTACATATGCGCCCGCTTCAGGAGTGCTTGGCACGCCAATGGAATCAGGCTCACGGGCAATTAAAAGACCTAGTGTTGGTGAGCGGTCGGGCATACAACTCTCTGCATTGGTGGAATCCACAAAACCTTTGCAAGGGCCGACCGTTCCACGAGCCTGTTCCACAAATAATACTGACAGCGGACGCGTCTCTCCAGGGATGGGGAGCTCATGTACTCAATTACACAGTGCAGGGACTATGGACAATACAACAAAAAAAGATGCACATCAACCTTCTAGAACTAATGGCAATCTTCCTGGCAATGAAAGCCTTCAAGGTACACTTGTGCAACAAAGTCGTGTTGATCCGGACGGACAACATGACTGCCATGTACTACATACAGAAGCAGGGAGGAACGCACTCTCCACAGTTGTCTCATCTGGCTCAGAGCATGTGGAAGTGGGCCATTCAGAGGAACATATTCCTCATGGCGGAACACCTCCCCGGCAAGGACAACCAGATGGCGGATCTGCTCAGCAGACACAGCCACCAGATGCACGAGTGGGAGCTACACTCGTCAGTACTCCAACCGTACTTCCAAAAGTGGGGCCATCCAGAGATAGACCTATTCGCGACAAGCAAACGCAAAATGCCAAAGCTTTGCCGCCAGGTTCCCACATCCACAGTCGCAGGGCAATGCGATATGGATGAACTGGTCCGGCAGATTTGCGTACGCTTTTCCCCCAACACTCACTAACACTCATCCTGGTTGCTCCCACATGGGCACGCCAGCCATGGTACACCACCTTTCTGGAACTTTCCGTGGTGCCGCATCAAAGGCTGCGGATCAAACCCGCGCATTTGACGCAGAACCATGGAGAAATTCAGCACCCAGATCCGCAACAGCTGAACCTGGCGATCTGGCTCCTGAAGTCCTAGAGTTTGGCTACCTAAACCTGCCACCTGACTGTATGGAGATCATCAAGGAAGCTAGGAGACCCACTACCAGAGCTTGCTATGCAGCCAAATGGAAGAGGTTTGTCATTTATTGCAATAACAATGACATTAACCCGCTAGACGCATCCATTCGAAACATCATCTGTTACCTCTTACACCTATACCGATGCAATCTGGCGTACACCTCAATACGTATCCATTTAACCGCAATAGCAGCCTATCTCCAAAACAGGCAGCACCTCTCTTTATTCAGAGTGCCTGCCATCAAAGCCTTCTTGGAGGGACTTAAACGAGTAATTCCCCCAAGACACCCACCAGCACCAGTGTGGAACCTCAACTTGGTCCTCACCCGCCTGATGGGCCCACCCTTCGAACCTCTCCACTCATGTGAGATTCAATTCCCCACCTGGAAAGTAGCTTTCCTAGTAGCAATCACTTCGTTAAGAAGAGTTAGTGAACTCCAGGCACTAACCATTCAAGAGCCATTCATACAGGTTCACGCAAACAGGGTCGTACTACGTACCAACCCAAAATTCATGCCTAAAGTAATATCGCAATTCCACATGAATCAAACGATTGAACTGCCTGTTTTCTTTCAGAATCCACAAAATGTCGCTGAAAGAATGCTCCATACACTAGACGTCAAAAGAGCCCTCATGTACTATATAGACAGAACCAAAAGCTTTAGGAAGACGAAACAACTTTTCGTTGCCTTTTCCCCACAACACAAAGGCAACGCCATCTCCAAAGCAGGTATAGCCAGATGGATCGTTAAATGTATTCAAATTTGCTATCAAAAGGCTAAACGCACATTAACGATTCCCCCACGAGCCCACTCAACACGTAAGTTAGGGGCCTCCATGGCTTTCCTGGGAAACATTCCTTTACATGATATATGTAGAGCAGCCACATGGTCCACTATACATACATTTACCAAACACTATTGTGTAGATGTACACTCAAAACAGCAGGCAGCTGTAGGACAGGCTGTTCTCAAAACTCTTTTTCAGACCGCTGCAGCTGGCACTGGTAGCCGCCGCTAATGGGAGGTACTGCTATGTATTCTATGCACAGATATGAATTCAGCAGCCCACATGCCTCGAACTGAATATGCTACTTACCAGTATGCATCTGTTCTTGGCATGTAGGGCTGCTGACGTTCATATCGCCCACCCTCCTCCCCGGCGCCTGTAGCAGCTGCAGCTCTCAGAATTACTGTATAGCATGGTCATCACTTTCTGTATCTACTCCATCACTGCCACAATGGCGAAAAACAATCTGAGGATGGAGAGGATGCCCATGCGCACTGTGGTCCAGGGGAGGAGTCACCTATCTCAGGATACTTCGAAGACTCTTTCAGGACAACAACGTGCAAACATCCGGACCCAACACTAGGCGGCGATCTATGCACAGATATGAATGTCAGCAGCCCTACATGCCAAGAACAGATGCATACTGGTAAGTAGCATATTCACTACTATCTGTTACACTTGCAGCACTCAGGATTGGCTTACACCTCCATCAGGTCCCATCTCACTGCAATAGCTGCGTATCTACAAAATAGGCAACATGTAATTAAAGCGTTCATGCAAGGACTTAAAAGAGTCATACAACCAAGACTCCCACCTGCCCCAGTGTGGAATCTTAACATAGTCCTCACAGGATTAATGGGGCCATCTTTTGAACCCATGTATAAAAGCGAGCCACAGTTTCTCTCTTGGATAACCGCTTTCCTCATTACAATCACTTCACTGAGAAGAGTGGGTGAACTACAGGCACTAACCATAGAAGAACTTTTTTCCAACTGCACAGAGACAAAGTGTTCTTCGTACAAATCCCAAATTTCTACCTAAGGTAGTATATGCATTTCGCGTAAATCAGTTGGTAGAATTACCTGTATTCTTCCCTCAACCTGATTCTGTTGCAGAATGAGCTCTACACACCTTAGATGTCAAAAGAGCTCATTTATATTACATCGAAAGAACAAAATCATTTCATAAAACCAACCAACTTTTTGTTGCTTTTGCACCACCACACAAGGGCAATCCTATCTCCTAATCAGGTATTGCAAGGTGGATTGGTAAATGCATTCAAACTTGTTATGCATAAGCAAAAAGAACTCTTGACTGTACCCCCCTAGATCGCATTCCACTCGCATGTTAGGGGCTACTATGGCTTTCTTAGGGAACATCTCCATAGTTGACATTTGCAAAGCTGCAACATGGTCTACACTGCACACATTCACCAAGCACTATTGTGTAGATGTGTTAGCAAGACAACAAGCTAATGTGAGCCAAGCAGTACTTAAAACACTATTTCAGACAACTCCAGCAACTACAGGTTAGCCACTGCTTCGGGAGAATACTGCTATATCTTCTATGCAAAGCATGTGTTTCTACAGCTCACATGCCTTGAACAGATAATGTTACTTACCCAGTAAGCATCTGTTCTTGGCATGTATAGCTGTATACGCCCACCCGCCTCCCCGGGTACCTGTAGCTGCTGCAGTTTTCTCTTTAGTATACTTACATACGCATAGACATCTCTATTCTTTACTACTAACTCCATTCTCACCCTCTGCGGGAAAACAATCTAACAATGGAGTTGATGCCCATGCACACTATCACCAAAAGGAGGAGTCACCTACCTCATGACTGGAAAAGACTTCTTCGAAGAAAAACAAACTGCAAACATCCGGACCCAACATCAGATGGCAGGAGTATGCAAAGCATGTGAATCTACAGCTATACATGCCAAGAACAGATGCTTACTGGGTAAGTAACATTATCCATATATAAAATAATATGTTCGAGGCATATGAGCTGCAGATTACACACTGTGCATAGATCGCCATCTGGTGTTGGGCCCGGATGTTTGCAGTTGTTTTTCCGCTTGGAAACTCTTTGAAAGTCACAAGGTCTGTGACTCCTCCTTTGGATCGTATTGCGCATGGGCTTAGGCTCCATCCTCAGATTGTTTTTTTCCGCCATCGGGCTCGGATGTGATCTTCGCGCTCCGGTTCCGAACAGTTTCCAGTTCTCCAATCGGCGCGCAATCCTCACCCCTTTTCGCGGTATTGTTTTCGATTGCGATCTCCACACTCGACGCGGCTCTCATCGATCAAGACCTTCGATTCCAGTCGTTGACGACGGCCTTCGGGCCTACCCAAGCTCCTGTCCTGGCTAATGGAAAGGACTCCCTTCAAGAAGTGCCCTCGATGTGGGTCCAAATTCCCCCACACCGCCCTTCACGAAGTATGCAACCTCTGCCTCTCCCCTGAACACGAGGCTCGAGACTGTCCAGCGTGCAAATCCTTCTGGTCCAAGAAAACCATTCGAGACCGAAGGGCACGAAGAACTGTGGCACACTCGTCGACGACGATCCCAGACGACATCTTCGGGGAAGGCGTCGATGCTCCAGAAGGACAACACACCTACGAGGGCCTCGTCAGCGCCTCCGAAGCCGACGATTCAGATGTGGAGGACATCTGAGCCTAGGCACGACCAAGAACACTGCTTCCCACACCGCACCTACGGGACCGGTAAAGAAGCCTATTAAGCCTTTCGGCGGCTTGGCCTCGAGCCAGCCCACCGTCGGTGCCGAGAAACACTCCTCCGCACCGACGCCGAAAAAGAAAATGGCCTCCTCCTCGGCACCGAGCTCCATACCAAAACACTCTGCGCCAAAAACCAGCACCAGCTCCTCGGTACCGACACCGTCCCCGGAACCGAGCAAAAAACACAAGGCCACCGACACCCACATCTCGAAGCCGAAAACCATCTCGGAACCGAGTAACCAACCAGCCCTTTCCAAGCCGCATAGTTCGAAACAGCGGACTACTGCAGACTCTAAAACAAAAAAAACAACGGCCCCGATGCCTTCGGCGCCGACGGACAAGCCACTCTCTGAAGAACTTTTTACGCCTGATCCATTGCAAAAAACACTGGTCAAGGATCCTAAAACCAGACATTTGATGCTCAGCATCAAAAAGAGACCACTGGACAAGCCTGCCCCAGCTCCACCTCCAAAGAGGAAAGACTTTGCTACCTCCCCTTTGAGAATACCTTCACCACCTCCTCCACCCCCTCAACCTACCCCTCCTCCACCTCCTCCTTCTCCCCCCACCTCATCATTCCCCCACGCCCCCTCTGGATGATGACAATGATGATGTCTATGATGACATAGGGGACGAACCCCATGACCAACCTACAAGGGACCCCACTCCTACAGGCTCCCCAGACCCATGGGACAACTATAACATTCCTGACATTCCCAACGTCCCGCAGGATGATCTCTACCCTTCGAGACCATCCCCACCAGAAGACTCATTTGGGTTCAACCACCTACTCCAAAGGGCTGCACACTACCACGGTGTGGATCTCCATACCGACCCCGTGGAGAAGGACTTCCTCCTTGATACTTTCGACACCACACATAGGGCCACCTCCATACTGCCCATGCTCAAAGGAGTTATCAAACACGCACCGGAGGTCTTTAAAGACCCAGTCAGAGCCAGGGTCATTAACCCTCGCATAGACAAAGTATAAAGCCGCCCCTACAGATCCCGCCTACATCAGAGGGCCAGCACCACTAGATTCCCTAGTAGTGTCTACAGCACAGAAGCGAGCAACCTCCCAAGCATCAGGCGAGGCACCACCACCTGATAGAGTCAAAACTCTTGAACGCATCGGGCAAGCGCACTGCATCCCAAGCTGCCAACGTATGGCGCATCGCAAATACACAAGCGCTTCTGGCAAGATATGACATGGCACATTATGACGAACTAGAAGCCATAATGCAACACCTCCCTGACAAATATAAAAATAGAGCCAATGAGTTAATTCAGGAGGGCAAAACCATCACCAATACCTCCATCCGCTGTGCCCTAGATGCAGCTGACACAGCCTCTAGGACAATTAACACCAGCATCCTCCTCCGTCGACATGCCTGGCTAAGGATTTCAGGTTTCAAACCAGAGGTGCAAGCTTCCATCCTGAACCACCCTTTTGACCAGGAACATCTGTTCGTCCCAAAAGTAGATGAGGCCCTGGAAAAAAATTAAGAAAGACACTGATACGGCGAAATCTATGGGAGCCTTACAATCGCACCCTCCCAGGCACTCTTTTCACCGCTCTTCCTTTCGAAGCACATCCAGAGGCTACTTTTCTGACACTGCTTCCACTTCCTATAAAGCCCCTACCCAATCCACCTTTGCAAGGGGTTACCAAAGAGGCGGCTACAGGGGCAACAATAACAAAGGCAGAGGCAAAACAAACACCTCCCGCTCTGCCTCCACCCCTACCCAATGACTTCCCTCCACTCCCCCCAGACCATCCCACTCCGGTCGGGGGCAGACTCCAAAATTTCCTTCCTGTCTGGACTACTATCACCTCAGACAAATGGGTAATTCAAATAATTTGTTCAGGATACTGCCTCGAACTAACATCTACCCCCCCCTCTCCCCCCCCAAACATTCCACCCAAACAACGCCCCATGTCACGGGAACATTTAACATTACTAAAGCAGGAAGTAATCTCCCTCCTGCAAAAGGGTGCGATAGAACCAGTGCCTACCAATCAACAAAATATGGGAGTTTACTCCCTATATTTTCTCATACCAAAAAGGGACGACACTCTAAGGCCCATCCTACACCTCAGACCTCTATATCAATATATACACTCAGACCATTTCCACATGGTCACACTCCAGCAAGTACTTACACTGCTCTCCCAAAACGACTTCCTGGCCACGTTAGACCTCAAAGACGCCTACTTCCACATTCCTGTTCACAACGCTCACGGTAAGTTTCTCAGATTTGTGGTGGACGGCCAACACTACCAATTCAAAGTGCTTCCCTTCGGAGTCACCACAGCACTAGGGGTGTTTAACAAGTGCCTAGCGGTAGTGGCAGCACACCTGCGACGGCAACACATTCATGTCTTCCCATACCTAGACGACTGGCTCATAAAAGCCAGCTCCTACAACCAATGTGTATAACACACCCAAGCCACTATCCAATTACTTCACGAACTGGGCTTCACAATAAATCACATGAAGTCCCATCTGCAACCATCCCACGTAAAGCTATACCTCGGTGCCACCATAGACACCGCAAAAGCGCTAGCTTACCCCAGTCCGGCCAGGATAGTAAGCATTCACGCTCTCAGTGCCAAATTTCAGCCAGAACACTCTCTTCCAGCTCGAGTGTTCATGCAACTAATAGGAATGATGGCCTCTGGCATATTCATAGTACCCCACGCAAGACTCAAAATGCGTCCTCTCCAAGAGTGCTTAGCGCGCCAATGGAACCAGGCCAAGGTTCAATTGACAGAGCTGGTGTTGGTAGACGGTCGGGCCCATCGCTCTCTGCAGTGGTGGACCACCACAAACCTTTCCAAAGGGCGACCATTCCTGGACCCCGTTCCTCAGATAGTACTGACAGCAGACAAATCGCTGTCCGGCTGGAGAGCTCACCTATTACATCACCCCATGCAGGGCAGGTGGACACCTCAACAAAAGTTACTCCACATCAACTATCTGGAGTTACTAGTCATATTCTTAGCACTAAAAGCCTTTCAAACTCACGTCTCGGGCAAGGCCGTCTTAATCCACACCGACAACATGACAGCCATGTACTATATACAGAAACAAGGCGGCACACACTCGCCGCAGCTCTCTCAGCTAGCACAGAGCATATGGAGATGGGCCATACCCCAAAAAAATCTTTCTCATAGCCCAACATGTCCCAGGAGTCTAAAACACTATGGCAGATCAGCTGAGCAGACAAACACAACAGAGTGGGAACTCCATCCACAAGTTTTTCACCCGTACTTTCAAATGTGGGGGCATTCACAGATAGACCTATTTGCCACCCACGAAAACACCAAATGCCCAAGCTTCGCCGCCAGGTATCCACACCCATTGTCCAAAGGCAATGCGATATGGATGAATTGGTCAGGCAAATTCGCGTATGCTTTTCCGCCTCTCCCACTCATTCCATAAGTGGTGCGCAAACTACAACAGCACTCCCTCACTCTCATACTAGTAGCTCCAACTTGGGCCAGACAACCGTGGTACACCACACTGCTGGAACTATCTGTAGTACCGCACCAAAAGCTACACCTCTCTCCACGCCTCTTAACCCAGAACCATGGAGAGATCAGGCACCCGGACCCAACTCAGCTCAACCTTGCGATCTGGCTACTGAGATCCTAGAATTCGGTTATCTAAATCTTCATGAACGTCATTAGAGAAGCTAGGCGACCCACCACTAGAGCTTGCTACGCAGCCAAGTGGAAACGTTTTGTGGTCCATTGTCACAACAATATCTTCAATCCCCTAGATGTGTCCATTCAACACATCATAGGCTATTTACTACACCTACAAAGATGCAATCTAGCCTACACGTCTATTAGACTGCACCTTGCAGCCATAGCAGCTTATCTACAAAACAGGCAACATCTATCACTCTTTAGAGTACCTGCCATAAAAGCCTTCATGGAAGGCCTCAAAAGAATAATTCCCCCCCAGAGTGCCACCCTCACCTGTGTGGAACCTAAACATGGTTCTCACCAGACTAATGGGGCCTCCCTTTGAACCTCTACACAAATGTGAACTTCAATTCCTAACATGGAAAACAGCCTTTCTTGTAGCCATCACTTCCCTCAGAAGGGTCAGTGAGATACAAGCCCTTACCATTCAAGAACCTTTTCTCCAAATGCACCATAACAAGGTTGTTCTCCGTACTAATCCAAAATCCCTCCCTAAGGTCATTTCTCCGTTTCACCTAAACCAATCCGTGGAATTACCAGCTTTCTTCTCGCAACCACAGACCGTTGCAGAAAGAGCTCTCCACACATTAGATGTCAAATGAGCCTTGCTCTACTACATCGAGAGAACACAACCCTTTCGTAAGACCAAACAACTGTTTGTGTCTTTCTCACCACCACATAAAGGCAACCCCATCTCCAAATCCGGGATAGCTAGGTGGATTGTCAAATGCATTCAGATTTGCTACCACAAAGCAAAACAAACGCTATCTGTTCCCCCTAAAGCCCACTCTACACGCAAAAAAGGGGCTACAATGGCATTTTTAGGAAACATTCCCTTAGATGATATCTGCAGAGCAGCTACATGGTCAACACCACATACTTTCACTAAACACTATTGTGTAGATGTGCAAACTAAGCAACAGGCTAGTGTTGGCCAGGCTGTACTCAAGACATTGTTTCAAACCACTGCAACAGATACTGGTGGTCGCCGCTAAGGATGGGTACTGCTACATAATCTATGCACAGTGTGTAATCTGTAGCTCATATGCCTCGAACGGCAAATGCCATTTACCAGTATGCATCTGTTCTTTGCATATAGAGCTGCAAATCTCCACACGCCCGCCCACCTCCCCGGCTACCTTTATCTGTTCCAGTTTATCTTATTTAGATACAACACACATGGGCATCTTCACTGTTATTACTACGCTCCATCTTTCCTTGCTGGCGAAAAACAATCTGAGGATGGAGCCGAAGCCCATGCGCAATACGATCCAAAGGAGGAGTCACAGACCTCGTGACTTCCAAAGACTTTCCAAGAGGAAAAACAACTGCAAACATCCGGGCCCAACACCCGATGGCGATATATGCACAGTGTGTAGATCTGTAGCTCTACATGCCAAGAACAGATGCATACTGGTAAGTAGCATTTGCCATATAATATAAATTCTAACTTTTACCTAATTTTGACAAGTTTTCCAAAACACTTTGCCCTTAGTGCCCCAAGCAATGGTTTAGTAATCCCTTTTTCCTTTCATATTTCAAAATGGTTAACAAGCACACACAACATAATTATCGATGACCTTTCTCCATTAGTTATACTTCAGTCAATCGATCAATAAAAACTTTATTTGATTTTACAACTTTATAATCATAAAAGTGCATTACTACTTCAGTTCATTACATCTAAAGTAGAACGTTTACTGCATACTTAAATTAATTACATCATAAAACCAGAGTGCACATATAAGACAAATTTAAGCTAACCATCCAGTTTCTTTGTAATATAGATAACTTGTTTAATGCATGACACTACTTAAAATTAATGACATCGTAAAGCCAGAGTGCACATATAAAACCAATTAAAACTAACCGTCCAGTTTCTTTTCCATATTAATAGCTTGTCTAAGATATAACACTACATGAACTCAGACTTTCTAGGTTTTGCAAAAACATCAGTGCCGCCCTACAGTCTTCACTTTTATTTCTTTAGCAATAACTTTATGAATGCACGTCTGGGCACAATAATATCATGACTGAAAAATATAAAATGGAGCATCCCCTGGGTAGAGATTTTACTGCAAGGGCATTCCTCTAACTCTATCCATCAGTCATTTCAATTTGGGAAAGACACAATGCAATACACAATATTTACTCTAAATCGTGTTAAAACATATTTCTGATATCTATCATGGATACAAACCAAAAAAGATTGCATTCCCTCAGAGTGTAGAATGTGATCTATAGCTTATCTTTTATCCGATGGCGGAGGATCTTTCCTCATCTAAATGCTGAAGGTACATGGTCATTAATTTCCTCCTTTTCCAACCTGCCAGGATCCTCAAAATAATGAGGAAATTCAAACTTATCACAGAAGTGTTTAATATATCTTAACCAGGGTATGCAACATGCCTGGTTGAAACGTAAACAGTCCTGAATTATCATTCAGTTTAGTTGTGCCTCAGCCTTTATCCATACCCTGTGCCACAGTAAAAGAGGTTTTACCTTAAGATCTTTAACAAACTTCACTCCCAGTTCATTATGGCACAGCGCAGACAGACAGCTTGGGTGAACCGAGAGTAACCTCTTTAGACACATGGTTTCAGACTGTTGTATCCTTCATACAGTCAGGTGTTCCCAAATGCCTGTGCTATAGGTTGCCACAGATATATATTTAGCTTCATAATATGATACATAATTACCTCATGGGCTTCATGACTATCCTGGAAAGAAAATGCAAAGAGGGCATTGCATTTCTTCACAAATTAGTCATTTGTAGACGTTATCTACTGTTTCAAAGACCCCAATGAGTCAAAGTAGACCCCAGATAAGATAAAGTCTTAATCTGCACTAATTGTGTATCTTTAACATAGAAGGGGTGGGGGTAGCTCTATTAGAGTCACAAATCATGGTAAATGACTTAAAAAGTTTGACCTGGAGGTCAAAACCTGCTGTGAATGACTGAAAGCTACCCAATAATAATTGAAGGACAATTGGGGTGCAGGCCATTAAAACCACATGATTCACGTAAAGGTTGGTCGATAACAAGTCAGATCATCCCGATTTCCTTTTTTGAAAACTAATATTATCACTAACCCCAACCAGGTGGGCAGTTTCCCAGTTTTAATGGTAGCCCTTAACATGTTAGTCAACAACGGAACCCATAGATTGATATTGACCTTGAATAAATCGACTAAATTATGCCAGGCCCAGGAGGATTTGCATTTGGGCACTTATTTGTAGCCATATACACTTTCTGTAATGTGGTCACAAATACAGGGACTTCTCCAGTTTTCTAGGTCAATAACTTCCTATTCTGGTTCAAGCCTTATAGGTGCCCCTCCTCCCCCCTGACGTTTGTGTAGATTCTGGAAAATGGCCTACCCATTTCCTGCATGGTAGTAGCCACTTCCAGGTAGTGGGCCTTCTCTACTCCAACATACTCATGGTTTATAACTTGCCAAAATCTAGTGCTATATTTTTCATTGCTAGCAGTGACCAACACTGCCAACGCCTCCTCTTTAATCTCTTTAGTTTCCTCTGGGCAAGTGCTTTTTTATACTTCTTTCTGCATAATGCGATCTCTGGCTATGATCTCTTCACTCTTTTCATAGCCACCCAAAGAGCAGTTATGGTTAAACCATCCCCGTGGTTTTGAAGTCTTTCTATGTCCTGCCCTCGTTAATTCAGATTTTACATAGTTTGATAGTTCAGGGAAGATCAGTTTAATATTTAAGTCTGTGGTATACTTGTTCAAGCAGGTATCGACAGAACATCTATTCTCATTCATCAGCTTGCAGAGATACCCCTCTGGATTGACCCTATGCCACTTGATATTTGTTCTACTTAATTGATGGACTTAGCTGGAACAAAGAGAGACCAGAGATAGCTGGGACAGTAAGCCTTATACAAACTTGTACATAACCCTGCAGAAAACTTAAAAGAAAACCTGAGCAAGCAAATTCACTATCACATACTCAGTAGTTAAAGAGCGAAAAAGAAGAGTCCTTCATCTCTCTCCTCTGTTTTGTAAAGATAGTTTGGTCCAATTTCAATGGAGGCTGTCGAGGGTTGATACAACACCACTTGTGAGTCACAGTGTGGGAACAGTAATGCTCTCCAGGTTACAGCACACTAAAATATGCTGCCTGTGGCTTTACTCTTGCAGAAACAGCAGATTCTACAAAACATGGCAGCTAGACCTTTCTTTAAGCTGTGAAAGTATGGTCATGTGTTGGAAGCTGAACAACAATTACATTAGCTACTTGTTTCTCAACGGATAGAGTTTATACCTCACTCCCTAGGTTGTATATGCCCTCGGGCCCAGGTGTATACTTTTACGACTTCACAGAAATGTTTCTGTATGCTCAATGAGTCCCAGGATTAACCTTTAACTACCTCTTCTTTTATGCAAGTTCAGGTTGGGGGTATGGCCTTTTCTGTCCTGACCATACAGCTGTGGAATTGCATGCCTGTTACACTTCAACAGACCATCTGTGAAAATGCTTTATGCATGGTCCTCAAGACCCATCTCTTCTTTTGGCTGTTTTGCCTGTCAATGTTCTCTTGTGCACTTCAAACACTAAAATGCCTTTCAGTGAAAAGGACCTTACAGGTATTCTTACTCACTCACTCTTTTCCTGAAAGACCTCATGGTATGCTTTGATAGTAAAATCCTGATACCAAATATAAGGAATCTGCTGCAGTGAAAACAACTGCAAGGGCTTCCTACTAGATAAATAAATGTGTCTCCGCACCCTTCAGCAGTTGTGAGGCACGTCAAAAGGTTTGTTCTTTACCGTTCTTCCTCTGAATCAACACTGCCCCAACATCATTTGCATTTCCATTAGCAATGCGTCGATCATGCTGCATTCTGGACAGTCTAATCAGGGCAATGTAGACATGCTTTTCAGTTTACTAAGGGGTCATCCAGTGAATGAACCTTCCTCGTGTTCCTCATGGCATAAGCGAAATTCTTTATAATCCGCTAATAAGCTCCAGTAGACAAAGAGAAAAAAACAACCTGCTCGGTACTACAAGGCTAATATATTTCTGCAATTGCCTTATCTAAATCTGCCATGGTTTCAACTCATCGCCTTACTTTAGCATAGCCATTGATATTAACATAAAACGTGCTCTTTTATGCATTACAAATGAAGTTATTTCTCGCCTTATAGTAATCTATGACCAGATGGAATATTCCATTAACTGTCTGGTTATTTTAATTCAATATTGTTCTCAAACAAATCTGCAAATGTATCCTAACCAATAATAGTGAATTGTGACCCAAACCAAAAGTTAACTAACTCTAGAGTTCCCTTAACGCTTACCTTGTAATTCTCTGCTGTTTCCCTTGATCACCAACAGCCAATGTCAATCCTTCAGATCGTCAAGCACATCTTTAACCACCCACACATTTGCTTTATTATGGAACATATACCATTTAGATTAAAGTCAAGCATTTGTTTAACAAATAGCACACAATGGTTATCTGATGTCTTACTTGGCACTTAATATCAACGATCCTTTACTTGCTTACATTTGCTTTTCTCTGACATAGTGTTTATTCTGGCACAACAGGCATAACCCCGGCCCCTTGATATACCTCCATAAAAAAATGTTGTCCTGAGATTTTCATTTTTGATTTGTGTTTTGTGTTTTTGAATCATTAAAGAAGTAATTTAGTTTGGGTAGTCATTTCTGATCCGGGCTAAATTTTTTTCCACAAGATTTTTTAAATTGGCAGACACGTTGCAGTGATGATGTAATATTTCAGGAACCATGAGACCTAAATACTTCATTTTGGTGTGAAAACATAAATTTTGGGGGTCGAGTAGTCTTGTAGAGACGGAAAATAACTCCTCAGTGTAACCTTTCTGCCATTTTCCAAAAAGAGACCTATATAGAATGAAACAAATAATGTTTTTTAATCCTTTTATATATACACCAAACAATGTTTATGATCGGAATATGGAAAAAAATGATTTTATCACTCCTGTTTTAGAGACATTTTCATAGTTCACTTTATTTATTTCGGCAATCACTTGTGGTACGTTTTCAGAATGTTGAACATTTGAGAAGAGCATATCGACCGGGACATCTTTTTGTAGCACAGGTTTTGCAAGTACATGTAAGTTCTGTGGGTAGAGGCTTTAGAAATTTCATAAGTTTTAGCACCTTATCAATATCCACACGGATCTTTCTCTACATATGCATGATCCAAAACATTTACACATCTTCTGATCAAGTAGAACGCTCTTTTAATGTGTCCGCGCTCAGAATATGATGTCGGTGAAAGATCACTTAGTGGGACTGATTTCTTGAACGCACTGTACCCAAGATTGTCAAATGTGTGACAGTCAGAACTTGTTTTTCACACACGCAGAAAGTATTTTTCTACGTCTTTAAAGTCACATTCTTCTTCTGTCTCAGCAAATTCTTTTAGAAACTTCACAGGTCCAGCAGTTAAAGCACCAAGCTTTCTTCCAATTTTGCTCATAGTGGCATCACAGGTAAGAATACGTGCCTTGATAAGAACTCTGTGCATCTCTGGGTCAAGTTTATAGCACAGAATACGAAGCGGGATTAAGTGTCTTTTCTCGCCTATTTCATAACATGTCAATAACTCTGACAATCCTTCATTTATGAACATTGCAACAAATCGAAGTAGCACAATATTAACATCTGTGTCATTTGAAAGTACAATGACTCGATTGGAACCATTTTGAGCAGCCCACTCACATGTGCCACAATACAAAGGTCAGCTTCCTCCAATTTGCTGTTAAATTCTTAAACAATATCGCCTGTACCTTTTGACTATATCTCTGCAGGCACCAACTTCTCATTGACAATCATTCCACTAGCAATAATAGGAAATTCATTGTTCACTGAAGCATCAGCAGTGTTTTGGTGAGTTAACATCTCCAAGTTTATCTTGTTCGATGTTGAGGACCAGAATTTATCAAGTTGCACAGGTATAGGTGTCGAATTTTTGATGCAGGCATGGTCATTTGTTCCACTTCTAGACATTTGTCTGCTTCTCTTACATCTTTGACAGATAATTCAAGATAACTGTCAAAGACAATGCAATTCTTGCAAGGTACATACTGACTTTGATATTTGTAGAGCAGTCTGAACGAACTTCAACGTTTTGCATAGATGATATCTTTACCGTTCACAATTGTGACATATAGTCCTCAACAACAGTAGTTTTCAATGAAGACACCTTTTAGAATTGAAATTCTTCAGGTGAAACTTTTTTTCAGGCTCCTGTACGAGTTTGTGCTTCACTAGTTTAGTTGCAGCATCTCCATGAAATAATGCATTTGTTGGAAGATCATGCAACAGAATGTCCTTGATAAATTGACCCCTTTATTATGCTGCATCCATCGCTCTATGTGCTTGCGTAAGTTGTTGTATTCTAACTGGTTTTGTAGTGGCCGGTCAGACGGATCTTACTATGGCAAGTAAAGCGTGAAAGTTTAGCTATAGTGATTATGTCAAACATCTTTTTTTCTTTCAATACAAATCTCTCCTGCTTCTATTCTGCATATAGTTTCAATCCATGTTCCAGAACATCTAGTAGACGTGTCTTTATATCATTATCCACATATTGTTTGGTCATGAAGTTGTGTAGTCTCTCCGTCATTTCAAAGGGGGTTTCCTTGCTGCTGTGTGAAATGAAGACGTCTGTCAACATGTTTATTTAAATGTTCCCCTCTCTTTCCCACAAGTTCGTGGTGGGGAACAGTTTCACGATTGTCCATTAATTTTGATTGGTCAGCTCTCTGAAAACATTGTAAATAGAAATGACTTCACTTTAAACTAGCTGCCATTGAGCAACATATTCACTTATACGTGTCTGACCAACAATTTCCTTGGAGTTTTACTGTGATCTCTGGATCGTCTGTTCCAGTTTCATATCTGGAGCCACAGCATTGAACCTTCCCTCTCTGTCTTTCACCATGAAATGTCTTTGGATTAATTTTCTGTAGAGGTATGGGTTTTCCACATCTAGCTTTTTCACTCTTTCCAGATACCAGGACCCATCAGGGCTCGAAAAATCTAAAAAATAGTACTAGTGTAGTACCTTGAAAAATCTCCTCGACCTAACAGTAACCTACTTGACCTCCGTCTCTGAAAGCGGAGCAAATGTGACAAGATAACAAGATTTAAAGGCATCTTTATTGCTCATTTGCTTTGTGAGCAATAAAAAGGCCTTTAAATCTAGTTATCTTGTCACATTTTCTCCTTTTTCAAAGACAGAGGACAAAAGTTAGTATGTTGTCCTACTCGCCAGAAAGGGCGAGTAGGACCTAAAAATAGCTCGACCTCATTAAATTTACCTCGCAAATGCGAGCGGTCGAGTGGATTTGTCAAGCCCTGCCCATATCTCGTGTAGTTCATGCAATTGAATTCGCGAAACACATTAATCAGTGACTCCATAGTCTTTATGTGCAGCTCCCAATCACCTTCCGGATCAGCATGTACCAAGTTTTTCACTAGAGCTATCATGTGTAAAACATTTCCCCAGTACTTGCAAAGTTTTGATTTTTCTTCACATTCTTTGTCAAACTCTGCAAACTTGGTTTTAAAGTTTTCTGATTTTGAATTGAGTGTATTGAACATAGCCTGGCTTCGCATTATGTCTTTTTAATTATGTGCACCCTCTGTCTTGTTCCCTTCTGAGATAAGATATGCAAAGCCTAATTTGCCATTCTTGTTCCAGAAAGCATTCAATGCAATGTTTCTATATCCTCAGATATTATGAGCATACCTTGTAACGAACTAACATAATGACTTCCGCTCATTACTGACTGGCAGTTTTGTTTCCAAAGATTTTAGCTTCAATAAGTGCATTGTCTATGCCTCATCCACTGAGATAACCTCATGCACACTGCATCACATCTTTTATCATGTGGGAAATGCCAATCATTGGATAAAGATCCTCAAATTCTACTTGATTGTTCATAAAAAGTCAGCTACAATACAGAAAACCCCTTCATTGCAGAAAATTGGCAGGATAGGCTGGTCTTCAAGTTGAGCGCACACATTTTGGAAAAAATTTAGAGCTGTGTATAATGAGGCTTAGTTTGTGACTGGAGATGGTATTTCTGGTAAAACACAACCTTCTTCAGAGGGACGGTATTCTGGGAGATCAGAGCATGAATTGCAGCCCACAGAGAAACTGACCTTTCTTTAGCCTTCAGTCTGCACCGAAGAAGCGATATGATAAATTCAGTTATCAGCTTTGCAGACTGCAGCATCAAGTAGAAGAAGATCCATGTCCTCAGCCACTTTGAAACTTTCTGGTAGACTGGGACATGTTGGTGGCCTGTAGTGATTTTGTACACGTTGGCAAGGCAGTTGGGTTATAAGTTTGCATCTTCGTTTATTTACACCTACAAAGGACTCAGCATGTTTTCCAGCAGCTGCTTAATTGGTACAGTCTTGAATAAGCACCATGGCAGTATCATGTGTGCTGGATGTTCCAGACAAAGAAGAGCTGTCTTCAAAATCAAAATTATCAAGAGCAGCAATTGTAAATCCTTTCCTGGTAAAGTGACTTGGAAGTTGTGTGCTGTCGGATTCAAAAGATTTTACAGCATGAGCTGCTAACAAGTTCCTGCTCTGTACTATATACTTCAGGATGTCTTAAATGGTTCCTGCTGATTTTACTGCATCCTGTGATCTTATTTTGGCAGCAGAAACTACAGGAGTCAAATCAGCTGAGAACACAAAAAGTGACTCATATTTTTGTTAGACTGACAAAAACTAATTCTGTCATTCAAGTGCTTACTGCACCATTGGATTCATGCTAGCCTGACTGATGAGGAGCGATGCCCTGAAACCTGCCCCAGGATGCTTGTTTCCGGTGCAGGGAGGACCTGGCTTGGCCGTTCGGGCTGGACTTTACCCATGAGGAACAGGGTCAACACTGATTTGCATATGGCTGGTTCCAAACTGGGGTTGCGTGGTGAGGAAAAGAACGATGGATTAAACCCAGATCTTTGTGACTGGGGGTGAATGTTTGCATTGTATAGCATTCCATCCATCAATTGTTCCTTTTGCATTTCTCGCCCTAAGTGGAAAGGGTATGCCCAGATGTGGGTCCTGTGCTCACTGCGGCACTGGATTTAACCTAGCCTGGCTGATGAGGGGTGATGCCCCGAAATCGGACCTGGGAAACTTGTTTCTGGTCCAGGCAGGACCTCGCTTGGCAGTTCAGGCTGGGCTGTTCCCATGAGGAATAGGGTCAAGACTGATTTGCATACGACTGGGACACAACTGGGGGTGGTGTGGTGAGCAAAAGAACGATGGATTAAACCCAGATCTTTGTGACTGGGAGTGAATGTTTGCCTTGTTCAGCATTCCATCCATTATCTGTTCCTTTTGTGTTTCTTGGGGCATCAGCCGTCACCACAATCAGCCAACGCTGTATGCCAGCTGTGCAGTACACCGCCTGCACTTACAAGTAAGTCTCAGAAAATAAGCCTTGCCAACCACTTCACCATAATTATTTCTTCTGTGCTACTCCTACAGCTGCATTCAAAACTAGAACACTACCCACTCACCTAAAATAAGAAATTGCATACCAATTCACAGCACGCCCATGCAATGACAAAATAATGCTGGATAATCAGGCCTGGTGAAATTTACGTTCTACCTGCGTAATTTTCTGATTTCCCGTTACGTTTATGCGAAATTCCGGAAAGGATGCTGCTATGCCACAATGCTTAACTGTGCGCTGCTCACTGCAAAAATTTTAGCACAAGTGTGAACAGTCTGAACGCAGTCAGCTGTTTCTCTCCCCACTTGCGTTTCTTGCACTATTTGTTTTACCAAAAAATGTGCACTCGAGTCAAAAATTGACATGAGAACACATTTCTCACTAATATATAATACCAAGGGATGGATTTGTCTTTTGCATAATTTTCACAAACTTTTGCATACATACGCAAGAACAAATAACACAAACTTCACACACCTCGATATAATGTTATTTTTCGCATAGAAAACTCTTATCATTCTCTGAACTTGCCGCACACCAACCCTTTCTACTGCAGGCATATTTCAGAATAGGAACCGCGTATCTTTTATTCATGAATTGCTTTTAAGTTCTCACTTTGTCCTGTGAATAAGAGTTAGATCGCAAAGGTAGGGTATGGCAGAGCACAGACTATAGTTAGCTCAAGGGGTTAGCGCCAGATTTCAAAGTCAGAACACTAGTATTAGAGAACACGTAGACATTAAAAGCGGAGATGTTACACAGTGCTCGTGCCTATTATACTACAACAGCATGGCCATGTAAAGCAGCTACATTGAGAGAAAAAATAGCGCCTTCGGGCAGGCTTACTTAATATGTGCCAGGTATTTGCTGCTGGCTGTAGAATTCTACATTGTTTGATGTTTCTATGGCTAATCTACAGGGCAGTGTGCAGGAAGCCATTCTTTATATAGACAGTAAGCAGTATACGTTTTAAAATAACCAACATTAAACTATGTATACACCCCCCCCCTCCTATCTCCCTCCTGGCGATATCGAGGCGTGAAGCGCTAAAAACTCAGCACTTATGGGAATGGCAAGCTAGGGTTTTCAATCAACCACTCCCCACACTTTCTTACATCCTCCTAGAAGTAACTATGGAGGTTTTAAGAAAATGCCTCCTTACTAATACTCGGGGTTACTGGAATTATGCATAAGGGAAGATTCATTTATGCGGCAAAGTTCACTAAATTATGCAGCAACAAAAGGCAAATTATGCAACCTAATGCAGCATCACCTCATTAGTACCAGTTTACATTCAAATACAGTAATATGCATTTGATAGATGTGAAATCAACTTTTTCGTAGGACCTTTTCCCTGTACAGCCACACGGGTCACCACAATTTTTGTGACATTTGAGCTAGAAACAGCTCTTTTGTTCAAATCTGCAGATTATACAGCAGATGATAGATTGTGGCAAAAGCAGAAAAATCCATAACTATGCAGAAAACGCTGGATTTTTATAATCCCATTGGCCCTGACAAACTACCTAATGCCATCAGGGAATGTCGATGTACATGACGCGGTTTAATTAAACAATTGTAAAACTGCATTAAAAAGTATGGAAACTGTGATCCCTAGGTGTAAATTTGGGTGAGGGAACGTTTCAAAGGCGTGACGAAAAATATTTTGTAACTAATATGTTGGTTCTTCTAACCCACCTCCTAAATCAAAAATAAATGTAAAATAAATGTAAATTAAACTAATCTGTGGGAAATGCTCTATTTTTACGGTATGTAATGTTTTGGGGAATGCAGTCACTGCAGCTGTATGTGTGTGTAACCAGAGAGCCGTAGAATCGTATCCTGGTTGGTGCAGTGGAGAATAGTGACTACTTGTGTATTTTCAGCACTACGGGGTCCCTGGCTATGACCGAGATCACTGGGACTATCCAAGTCATTATTTTTAAACTTGCATTACTAACGGTAACAGCTGACCCAAAACGTGCAAAGCGATTTAGGTTTAAGATCAAATCTGTGCTTCTAGAATATAGATTTTAGTACTATGCTTAGTGCAAACATTTTTTATAACAAACCACTAAAATCACCACTATACAGGTTAGCTGTTAAAACCCTTACAGTACCTTTTAAAATAATGAATGTTTGTTCAGGCAACAGGCACCGTTGCATGAAGGTCAGGGCCGTTTCTAGGTGTTTTGCCGCCCTAGTCAAGAATTGAAAAATGCCGCCCCCTCCCTTTTACTACCATCACTCTCTCCCCCTGTCATCCAGGCTAGAAGAATTAATGCATTAGATATACAAAAACTCCTGTTTTTTGCCGCCCTCCCCCTTTTGCCGCCCTAGGCGGCTGCCTAGTCTTGCCTAATGGTAGAAACGGCCTTGCTTAGCAATCTGTTTTGCCTCAGCTCCACATCACAGGAGACTCCCTTCATCTTCAGCTGCGGCTTCTCAACTATCGACATGAACCGCCCCGGCACGGGTGTCTTTTTACCAAAAAGTAGGGGCAACTGTTTCTGTAAAAGTATGGTTTAAGATCACGTCGTGCCTCAGAGATCCCGCTCACGCCGTCCTCCTGACGCTTTTTAAATGCCATTGAGAACAATTGTTGGCATTTGAAGCAAGAGGAAAGCTTCACGTTACAACACTGTGGTCATTAAATCTATTAAGTTAAATGTAACGATAAAAGAACCCTCTTCGCATTGTGACAGACGCCCTCAATGTGTGCTAGTCTACAGCTTTATGTGGGAATCCATATAGTTTGCTTTCTCCGTATCATCTTCTAATGCGTCGCATCCGTGTGCAGGAAGTACAATTGGAACGCTGAATTTGTGTTTAAGCTTAGTTCACGCTTTTCGGCTTATTTGTAGGGCAAGTCAAGCTCAAATGTAGATGTAAGGTCGATGTGTGGGGAGTCAGCTGTTTGGTGTTGAGGTACCATGACAAGATAAAAACGGACTACTTTGTGTGGCGTGCTTGCTTCTCCAATACACACCAGACCCGGGTCCTGGAATTTTTATCTGGGTGGGCCAATGGTGTGTTTGGGTGGGCCAATGTGGGCCCCATTTATAACAATTCTGAAGGTAGACTACAAGCCCTAGAGTTACACATGGACATCGATTCACCAAAATGCCAGGGGTAACGGAAATAAAAAGACACACAATTGATAGACAGAATGCAGAACAAATCAAAACATTCACCCCCAATCAAGAGATCTGGGTTAAATCCATCATTCTTTTGCTCACCATGCCACCCCAGTTTAGACCTGGCCATGTGCAAATCAGTCTTGACCCTGTGCCTCGTGGGAACAGTCCAGCCCAAGCTGCCAAGCCAGGTCTTCCCTGGACCAGAAACAAGCATCCTAGGACCGGTTTCGGGGTTTCACCCCTCTTCAGCCAGCATAGCTTGATTCCAGTGGCACAGTGAGCCCAGGACCCATGTCTGGGCATACCTGGCGCACTTAGGGCGAGAAAGCAAAAGATACACAATTGATGGACAGAGGGCGAGAAAGCAAAAGACACACAATTGATGGACGGATTTGCTCAGACGTGAGTCCCGTGCTCTCCATGCCACTGGAATCAAGCTATCCTGGCTGAAGAGGGGTGAAGCCCCAAAACCGGTCCTAGGATGCTTGTTTCCAGTCCAGGGAGGACCTGACCTAGCAGTTCGGACTGGACTGTTCCCATTGGGCACAGGGTTAAGACTGATTTGCATATGGCTGGGTCCAAACTGGAATGGCATGGTGAGCAAAAAAACGATTGATTTAGGCCCAGATCTCTTTACTGGGGTGAAATGACATTGTTCTGCATTCTGTCAATCAATAGTTCTTTTTGCAGGGGTAGCGGAAATGACATCACGCATCCTTGACCTTAATGACATCATAAGTGACATCATATGACCTTTGACCCTCAATCCTCCTACAAAGTGATGTCACATGACCTTAATCCTTATAACATCACAATAATTGACATTGCTAAAGTTATAATAAAAGCCATAATAAAACATGACTAATACAATAACAGAACATTGAAAAATGTCTATTTTAGATGCCAATTGCTTTCGGGTGCTGACGTCATATGAAAGGAGATCATCAATCGTGTTTCTTAGTTTTAAATGAAAAATTATGTGTTCATCTGAAGAGGATAATTCCACATTTATTCTTAGATAATGGTCGGACATTTATGATTCCCATGTGGCTGCTTATGCAATGAGGCATGCACTGCCACTATGGGAGTGTTATAATGTATGCCACATCCTACAGTATATTACAGTGTGCATCATACACTGACTAAAATACATAAACACCTTCAGAATCCACACACAGAAACAGCTGGGTCTGGTGGACTAATGCGTCAACTGTAGGGGCCTCTGTTCGACCTCATGGTCAAAGGTTCAAATCCTGGTGGGTTCACTCAGCCTTTCATCCTTCTGAAGTCAATATGAGTACCATTGAGTTGGGTAACAATAAACCGCTTTCATTCAGTGCTAAGATTATCCTTGGGTGATCTTGAATTTTACAAATACACGTTATGTTAGATAATTGAGTTGCAAAAGGACGCTGGCATCTCTGGGCTCCGGTGCCACTGCACCTGCTGCATCATTGGCAGGTAACTACCCTGTCCCCACTTCCCCATACACACCGCCTAATTGCAGCTTGCCTCTGACATGAGGTACGGTTGCCACATTGCTGTTTTCTTTCAACATGAATATTTTAATGTCAGCCAGTGTAAAAATAGAGAAAATCACCCAAAGTCAGTTTTTTTCCCCTTTTCATTGCATATTTAATACAGTATTTATAAAAACAATGCACCTTAAAATGTGTTCTAGAGGTTCCTTAATTACACCTGACTAGGGTTGCCACCTGGCGGATTTGTTTTACTGGCACGACCGGAATTTTAATGTCCCAGGTGGTACAAAAATTAGCAAACCCACCAAAAGCAAGAATTGTTTAGCCCTTATCTGTACCTAATTTGAACCGAAAATATGAATGGAAAACACTTTTAAATGGATTCTAGAGTTGCAAAGATTCCCGGCTATTAGATATAGTAAAAACAGACAGAAAAGTCATGGCACAAATGTATACATACAATTTTATTCATAGTTCTATTTAGTATCATGTCCATGCCTGTGTACACTCTTGAAACTATAACAAATAGCGTGCATTTTCTTTTGGAAAGGTGACAACGCTACCCCAGACTGATAATTAATGCAAACAAAGTGAAAAAGCATCCCAATGTTTGGCCATCCTCATGGCCTCTTCTGCCGACTGGGAGGGCCAAAGGTCATGTTTGGGTGGGTCTGGGTCACCCACTAGAACCAGGCCTGATACCCGTAAATAGTGCCGCAGAATGCTGTCACTCACACTGCTTGAGGTTGGAAACACAAAATGGCATTTGTGTGGGATGACACAAAACGTGAATAACACTTGGAAAAAAGACAATCACTGAAATCATTTAGATTAAAGTCAAGCATTTGTTTAACAAATAGCACACAATGGTTATCTGATGTCTTACTTGGCACTTAATATCAACGATCCTTTACTTGCTTACATTTGCTTTTCTCTGACATAGTGTTTATTCTGGCACAACAGGCATAACCCCGGCCCCTTGATATACCTCCATAAAAAAATGTTGTCCTGAGATTTTCATTTTTGATTTGTGTTTTGTGTTTTTGAATCATTAAAGAAGTAATTTAGTTTGGGTAGTCATTTCTGATCCGGGCTAAATTTTTTTCCACAAGATTTTTTAAATTGGCAGACACGTTGCAGTGATGATGTAATATTTCAGGAACCATGAGACCTAAATACTTCATTTTGGTGTGAAAACATAAATTTTGGGGGTCGAGTAGTCTTGTAGAGACGGAAAATAACTCCTCAGTGTAACCTTTCTGCCATTTTCCAAAAAGAGACCTATATAGAATGAAACAAATAATGTTTTTTAATCCTTTTATATATACACCAAACAATGTTTATGATCGGAATATGGAAAAAAATGATTTTATCACTCCTGTTTTAGAGACATTTTCATAGTTCACTTTATTTATTTCGGCAATCACTTGTGGTACGTTTTCAGAATGTTGAACATTTGAGAAGAGCATATCGACCGGGACATCTTTTTGTAGCACAGGTTTTGCAAGTACATGTAAGTTCTGTGGGTAGAGGCTTTAGAAATTTCATAAGTTTTAGCACCTTATCAATATCCACACGGATCTTTCTCTACATATGCATGATCCAAAACATTTACACATCTTCTGATCAAGTAGAACGCTCTTTTAATGTGTCCGCGCTCAGAATATGATGTCGGTGAAAGATCACTTAGTGGGACTGATTTCTTGAACGCACTGTACCCAAGATTGTCAAATGTGTGACAGTCAGAACTTGTTTTTCACACACGCAGAAAGTATTTTTCTACGTCTTTAAAGTCACATTCTTCTTCTGTCTCAGCAAATTCTTTTAGAAACTTCACAGGTCCAGCAGTTAAAGCACCAAGCTTTCTTCCAATTTTGCTCATAGTGGCATCACAGGTAAGAATACGTGCCTTGATAAGAACTCTGTGCATCTCTGGGTCAAGTTTATAGCACAGAATACGAAGCGGGATTAAGTGTCTTTTCTCGCCTATTTCATAACATGTCAATAACTCTGACAATCCTTCATTTATGAACATTGCAACAAATCGAAGTAGCACAATATTAACATCTGTGTCATTTGAAAGTACAATGACTCGATTGGAACCATTTTGAGCAGCCCACTCACATGTGCCACAATACAAAGGTCAGCTTCCTCCAATTTGCTGTTAAATTCTTAAACAATATCGCCTGTACCTTTTGACTATATCTCTGCAGGCACCAACTTCTCATTGACAATCATTCCACTAGCAATAATAGGAAATTCATTGTTCACTGAAGCATCAGCAGTGTTTTGGTGAGTTAACATCTCCAAGTTTATCTTGTTCGATGTTGAGGACCAGAATTTATCAAGTTGCACAGGTATAGGTGTCGAATTTTTGATGCAGGCATGGTCATTTGTTCCACTTCTAGACATTTGTCTGCTTCTCTTACATCTTTGACAGATAATTCAAGATAACTGTCAAAGACAATGCAATTCTTGCAAGGTACATACTGACTTTGATATTTGTAGAGCAGTCTGAACGAACTTCAACGTTTTGCATAGATGATATCTTTACCGTTCACAATTGTGACATATAGTCCTCAACAACAGTAGTTTTCAATGAAGACACCTTTTAGAATTGAAATTCTTCAGGTGAAACTTTTTTTCAGGCTCCTGTACGAGTTTGTGCTTCACTAGTTTAGTTGCAGCATCTCCATGAAATAATGCATTTGTTGGAAGATCATGCAACAGAATGTCCTTGATAAATTGACCCCTTTATTATGCTGCATCCATCGCTCTATGTGCTTGCGTAAGTTGTTGTATTCTAACTGGTTTTGTAGTGGCCGGTCAGACGGATCTTACTATGGCAAGTAAAGCGTGAAAGTTTAGCTATAGTGATTATGTCAAACATCTTTTTTTCTTTCAATACAAATCTCTCCTGCTTCTATTCTGCATATAGTTTCAATCCATGTTCCAGAACATCTAGTAGACGTGTCTTTATATCATTATCCACATATTGTTTGGTCATGAAGTTGTGTAGTCTCTCCGTCATTTCAAAGGGGGTTTCCTTGCTGCTGTGTGAAATGAAGACGTCTGTCAACATGTTTATTTAAATGTTCCCCTCTCTTTCCCACAAGTTCGTGGTGGGGAACAGTTTCACGATTGTCCATTAATTTTGATTGGTCAGCTCTCTGAAAACATTGTAAATAGAAATGACTTCACTTTAAACTAGCTGCCATTGAGCAACATATTCACTTATACGTGTCTGACCAACAATTTCCTTGGAGTTTTACTGTGATCTCTGGATCGTCTGTTCCAGTTTCATATCTGGAGCCACAGCATTGAACCTTCCCTCTCTGTCTTTCACCATGAAATGTCTTTGGATTAATTTTCTGTAGAGGTATGGGTTTTCCACATCTAGCTTTTTCACTCTTTCCAGATACCAGGACCCATCAGGGCTCGAAAAATCTAAAAAATAGTACTAGTGTAGTACCTTGAAAAATCTCCTCGACCTAACAGTAACCTACTTGACCTCCGTCTCTGAAAGCGGAGCAAATGTGACAAGATAACAAGATTTAAAGGCATCTTTATTGCTCATTTGCTTTGTGAGCAATAAAAAGGCCTTTAAATCTAGTTATCTTGTCACATTTTCTCCTTTTTCAAAGACAGAGGACAAAAGTTAGTATGTTGTCCTACTCGCCAGAAAGGGCGAGTAGGACCTAAAAATAGCTCGACCTCATTAAATTTACCTCGCAAATGCGAGCGGTCGAGTGGATTTGTCAAGCCCTGCCCATATCTCGTGTAGTTCATGCAATTGAATTCGCGAAACACATTAATCAGTGACTCCATAGTCTTTATGTGCAGCTCCCAATCACCTTCCGGATCAGCATGTACCAAGTTTTTCACTAGAGCTATCATGTGTAAAACATTTCCCCAGTACTTGCAAAGTTTTGATTTTTCTTCACATTCTTTGTCAAACTCTGCAAACTTGGTTTTAAAGTTTTCTGATTTTGAATTGAGTGTATTGAACATAGCCTGGCTTCGCATTATGTCTTTTTAATTATGTGCACCCTCTGTCTTGTTCCCTTCTGAGATAAGATATGCAAAGCCTAATTTGCCATTCTTGTTCCAGAAAGCATTCAATGCAATGTTTCTATATCCTCAGATATTATGAGCATACCTTGTAACGAACTAACATAATGACTTCCGCTCATTACTGACTGGCAGTTTTGTTTCCAAAGATTTTAGCTTCAATAAGTGCATTGTCTATGCCTCATCCACTGAGATAACCTCATGCACACTGCATCACATCTTTTATCATGTGGGAAATGCCAATCATTGGATAAAGATCCTCAAATTCTACTTGATTGTTCATAAAAAGTCAGCTACAATACAGAAAACCCCTTCATTGCAGAAAATTGGCAGGATAGGCTGGTCTTCAAGTTGAGCGCACACATTTTGGAAAAAATTTAGAGCTGTGTATAATGAGGCTTAGTTTGTGACTGGAGATGGTATTTCTGGTAAAACACAACCTTCTTCAGAGGGACGGTATTCTGGGAGATCAGAGCATGAATTGCAGCCCACAGAGAAACTGACCTTTCTTTAGCCTTCAGTCTGCACCGAAGAAGCGATATGATAAATTCAGTTATCAGCTTTGCAGACTGCAGCATCAAGTAGAAGAAGATCCATGTCCTCAGCCACTTTGAAACTTTCTGGTAGACTGGGACATGTTGGTGGCCTGTAGTGATTTTGTACACGTTGGCAAGGCAGTTGGGTTATAAGTTTGCATCTTCGTTTATTTACACCTACAAAGGACTCAGCATGTTTTCCAGCAGCTGCTTAATTGGTACAGTCTTGAATAAGCACCATGGCAGTATCATGTGTGCTGGATGTTCCAGACAAAGAAGAGCTGTCTTCAAAATCAAAATTATCAAGAGCAGCAATTGTAAATCCTTTCCTGGTAAAGTGACTTGGAAGTTGTGTGCTGTCGGATTCAAAAGATTTTACAGCATGAGCTGCTAACAAGTTCCTGCTCTGTACTATATACTTCAGGATGTCTTAAATGGTTCCTGCTGATTTTACTGCATCCTGTGATCTTATTTTGGCAGCAGAAACTACAGGAGTCAAATCAGCTGAGAACACAAAAAGTGACTCATATTTTTGTTAGACTGACAAAAACTAATTCTGTCATTCAAGTGCTTACTGCACCATTGGATTCATGCTAGCCTGACTGATGAGGAGCGATGCCCTGAAACCTGCCCCAGGATGCTTGTTTCCGGTGCAGGGAGGACCTGGCTTGGCCGTTCGGGCTGGACTTTACCCATGAGGAACAGGGTCAACACTGATTTGCATATGGCTGGTTCCAAACTGGGGTTGCGTGGTGAGGAAAAGAACGATGGATTAAACCCAGATCTTTGTGACTGGGGGTGAATGTTTGCATTGTATAGCATTCCATCCATCAATTGTTCCTTTTGCATTTCTCGCCCTAAGTGGAAAGGGTATGCCCAGATGTGGGTCCTGTGCTCACTGCGGCACTGGATTTAACCTAGCCTGGCTGATGAGGGGTGATGCCCCGAAATCGGACCTGGGAAACTTGTTTCTGGTCCAGGCAGGACCTCGCTTGGCAGTTCAGGCTGGGCTGTTCCCATGAGGAATAGGGTCAAGACTGATTTGCATACGACTGGGACACAACTGGGGGTGGTGTGGTGAGCAAAAGAACGATGGATTAAACCCAGATCTTTGTGACTGGGAGTGAATGTTTGCCTTGTTCAGCATTCCATCCATTATCTGTTCCTTTTGTGTTTCTTGGGGCATCAGCCGTCACCACAATCAGCCAACGCTGTATGCCAGCTGTGCAGTACACCGCCTGCACTTACAAGTAAGTCTCAGAAAATAAGCCTTGCCAACCACTTCACCATAATTATTTCTTCTGTGCTACTCCTACAGCTGCATTCAAAACTAGAACACTACCCACTCACCTAAAATAAGAAATTGCATACCAATTCACAGCACGCCCATGCAATGACAAAATAATGCTGGATAATCAGGCCTGGTGAAATTTACGTTCTACCTGCGTAATTTTCTGATTTCCCGTTACGTTTATGCGAAATTCCGGAAAGGATGCTGCTATGCCACAATGCTTAACTGTGCGCTGCTCACTGCAAAAATTTTAGCACAAGTGTGAACAGTCTGAACGCAGTCAGCTGTTTCTCTCCCCACTTGCGTTTCTTGCACTATTTGTTTTACCAAAAAATGTGCACTCGAGTCAAAAATTGACATGAGAACACATTTCTCACTAATATATAATACCAAGGGATGGATTTGTCTTTTGCATAATTTTCACAAACTTTTGCATACATACGCAAGAACAAATAACACAAACTTCACACACCTCGATATAATGTTATTTTTCGCATAGAAAACTCTTATCATTCTCTGAACTTGCCGCACACCAACCCTTTCTACTGCAGGCATATTTCAGAATAGGAACCGCGTATCTTTTATTCATGAATTGCTTTTAAGTTCTCACTTTGTCCTGTGAATAAGAGTTAGATCGCAAAGGTAGGGTATGGCAGAGCACAGACTATAGTTAGCTCAAGGGGTTAGCGCCAGATTTCAAAGTCAGAACACTAGTATTAGAGAACACGTAGACATTAAAAGCGGAGATGTTACACAGTGCTCGTGCCTATTATACTACAACAGCATGGCCATGTAAAGCAGCTACATTGAGAGAAAAAATAGCGCCTTCGGGCAGGCTTACTTAATATGTGCCAGGTATTTGCTGCTGGCTGTAGAATTCTACATTGTTTGATGTTTCTATGGCTAATCTACAGGGCAGTGTGCAGGAAGCCATTCTTTATATAGACAGTAAGCAGTATACGTTTTAAAATAACCAACATTAAACTATGTATACACCCCCCCCCTCCTATCTCCCTCCTGGCGATATCGAGGCGTGAAGCGCTAAAAACTCAGCACTTATGGGAATGGCAAGCTAGGGTTTTCAATCAACCACTCCCCACACTTTCTTACATCCTCCTAGAAGTAACTATGGAGGTTTTAAGAAAATGCCTCCTTACTAATACTCGGGGTTACTGGAATTATGCATAAGGGAAGATTCATTTATGCGGCAAAGTTCACTAAATTATGCAGCAACAAAAGGCAAATTATGCAACCTAATGCAGCATCACCTCATTAGTACCAGTTTACATTCAAATACAGTAATATGCATTTGATAGATGTGAAATCAACTTTTTCGTAGGACCTTTTCCCTGTACAGCCACACGGGTCACCACAATTTTTGTGACATTTGAGCTAGAAACAGCTCTTTTGTTCAAATCTGCAGATTATACAGCAGATGATAGATTGTGGCAAAAGCAGAAAAATCCATAACTATGCAGAAAACGCTGGATTTTTATAATCCCATTGGCCCTGACAAACTACCTAATGCCATCAGGGAATGTCGATGTACATGACGCGGTTTAATTAAACAATTGTAAAACTGCATTAAAAAGTATGGAAACTGTGATCCCTAGGTGTAAATTTGGGTGAGGGAACGTTTCAAAGGCGTGACGAAAAATATTTTGTAACTAATATGTTGGTTCTTCTAACCCACCTCCTAAATCAAAAATAAATGTAAAATAAATGTAAATTAAACTAATCTGTGGGAAATGCTCTATTTTTACGGTATGTAATGTTTTGGGGAATGCAGTCACTGCAGCTGTATGTGTGTGTAACCAGAGAGCCGTAGAATCGTATCCTGGTTGGTGCAGTGGAGAATAGTGACTACTTGTGTATTTTCAGCACTACGGGGTCCCTGGCTATGACCGAGATCACTGGGACTATCCAAGTCATTATTTTTAAACTTGCATTACTAACGGTAACAGCTGACCCAAAACGTGCAAAGCGATTTAGGTTTAAGATCAAATCTGTGCTTCTAGAATATAGATTTTAGTACTATGCTTAGTGCAAACATTTTTTATAACAAACCACTAAAATCACCACTATACAGGTTAGCTGTTAAAACCCTTACAGTACCTTTTAAAATAATGAATGTTTGTTCAGGCAACAGGCACCGTTGCATGAAGGTCAGGGCCGTTTCTAGGTGTTTTGCCGCCCTAGTCAAGAATTGAAAAATGCCGCCCCCTCCCTTTTACTACCATCACTCTCTCCCCCTGTCATCCAGGCTAGAAGAATTAATGCATTAGATATACAAAAACTCCTGTTTTTTGCCGCCCTCCCCCTTTTGCCGCCCTAGGCGGCTGCCTAGTCTTGCCTAATGGTAGAAACGGCCTTGCTTAGCAATCTGTTTTGCCTCAGCTCCACATCACAGGAGACTCCCTTCATCTTCAGCTGCGGCTTCTCAACTATCGACATGAACCGCCCCGGCACGGGTGTCTTTTTACCAAAAAGTAGGGGCAACTGTTTCTGTAAAAGTATGGTTTAAGATCACGTCGTGCCTCAGAGATCCCGCTCACGCCGTCCTCCTGACGCTTTTTAAATGCCATTGAGAACAATTGTTGGCATTTGAAGCAAGAGGAAAGCTTCACGTTACAACACTGTGGTCATTAAATCTATTAAGTTAAATGTAACGATAAAAGAACCCTCTTCGCATTGTGACAGACGCCCTCAATGTGTGCTAGTCTACAGCTTTATGTGGGAATCCATATAGTTTGCTTTCTCCGTATCATCTTCTAATGCGTCGCATCCGTGTGCAGGAAGTACAATTGGAACGCTGAATTTGTGTTTAAGCTTAGTTCACGCTTTTCGGCTTATTTGTAGGGCAAGTCAAGCTCAAATGTAGATGTAAGGTCGATGTGTGGGGAGTCAGCTGTTTGGTGTTGAGGTACCATGACAAGATAAAAACGGACTACTTTGTGTGGCGTGCTTGCTTCTCCAATACACACCAGACCCGGGTCCTGGAATTTTTATCTGGGTGGGCCAATGGTGTGTTTGGGTGGGCCAATGTGGGCCCCATTTATAACAATTCTGAAGGTAGACTACAAGCCCTAGAGTTACACATGGACATCGATTCACCAAAATGCCAGGGGTAACGGAAATAAAAAGACACACAATTGATAGACAGAATGCAGAACAAATCAAAACATTCACCCCCAATCAAGAGATCTGGGTTAAATCCATCATTCTTTTGCTCACCATGCCACCCCAGTTTAGACCTGGCCATGTGCAAATCAGTCTTGACCCTGTGCCTCGTGGGAACAGTCCAGCCCAAGCTGCCAAGCCAGGTCTTCCCTGGACCAGAAACAAGCATCCTAGGACCGGTTTCGGGGTTTCACCCCTCTTCAGCCAGCATAGCTTGATTCCAGTGGCACAGTGAGCCCAGGACCCATGTCTGGGCATACCTGGCGCACTTAGGGCGAGAAAGCAAAAGATACACAATTGATGGACAGAGGGCGAGAAAGCAAAAGACACACAATTGATGGACGGATTTGCTCAGACGTGAGTCCCGTGCTCTCCATGCCACTGGAATCAAGCTATCCTGGCTGAAGAGGGGTGAAGCCCCAAAACCGGTCCTAGGATGCTTGTTTCCAGTCCAGGGAGGACCTGACCTAGCAGTTCGGACTGGACTGTTCCCATTGGGCACAGGGTTAAGACTGATTTGCATATGGCTGGGTCCAAACTGGAATGGCATGGTGAGCAAAAAAACGATTGATTTAGGCCCAGATCTCTTTACTGGGGTGAAATGACATTGTTCTGCATTCTGTCAATCAATAGTTCTTTTTGCAGGGGTAGCGGAAATGACATCACGCATCCTTGACCTTAATGACATCATAAGTGACATCATATGACCTTTGACCCTCAATCCTCCTACAAAGTGATGTCACATGACCTTAATCCTTATAACATCACAATAATTGACATTGCTAAAGTTATAATAAAAGCCATAATAAAACATGACTAATACAATAACAGAACATTGAAAAATGTCTATTTTAGATGCCAATTGCTTTCGGGTGCTGACGTCATATGAAAGGAGATCATCAATCGTGTTTCTTAGTTTTAAATGAAAAATTATGTGTTCATCTGAAGAGGATAATTCCACATTTATTCTTAGATAATGGTCGGACATTTATGATTCCCATGTGGCTGCTTATGCAATGAGGCATGCACTGCCACTATGGGAGTGTTATAATGTATGCCACATCCTACAGTATATTACAGTGTGCATCATACACTGACTAAAATACATAAACACCTTCAGAATCCACACACAGAAACAGCTGGGTCTGGTGGACTAATGCGTCAACTGTAGGGGCCTCTGTTCGACCTCATGGTCAAAGGTTCAAATCCTGGTGGGTTCACTCAGCCTTTCATCCTTCTGAAGTCAATATGAGTACCATTGAGTTGGGTAACAATAAACCGCTTTCATTCAGTGCTAAGATTATCCTTGGGTGATCTTGAATTTTACAAATACACGTTATGTTAGATAATTGAGTTGCAAAAGGACGCTGGCATCTCTGGGCTCCGGTGCCACTGCACCTGCTGCATCATTGGCAGGTAACTACCCTGTCCCCACTTCCCCATACACACCGCCTAATTGCAGCTTGCCTCTGACATGAGGTACGGTTGCCACATTGCTGTTTTCTTTCAACATGAATATTTTAATGTCAGCCAGTGTAAAAATAGAGAAAATCACCCAAAGTCAGTTTTTTTCCCCTTTTCATTGCATATTTAATACAGTATTTATAAAAACAATGCACCTTAAAATGTGTTCTAGAGGTTCCTTAATTACACCTGACTAGGGTTGCCACCTGGCGGATTTGTTTTACTGGCACGACCGGAATTTTAATGTCCCAGGTGGTACAAAAATTAGCAAACCCACCAAAAGCAAGAATTGTTTAGCCCTTATCTGTACCTAATTTGAACCGAAAATATGAATGGAAAACACTTTTAAATGGATTCTAGAGTTGCAAAGATTCCCGGCTATTAGATATAGTAAAAACAGACAGAAAAGTCATGGCACAAATGTATACATACAATTTTATTCATAGTTCTATTTAGTATCATGTCCATGCCTGTGTACACTCTTGAAACTATAACAAATAGCGTGCATTTTCTTTTGGAAAGGTGACAACGCTACCCCAGACTGATAATTAATGCAAACAAAGTGAAAAAGCATCCCAATGTTTGGCCATCCTCATGGCCTCTTCTGCCGACTGGGAGGGCCAAAGGTCATGTTTGGGTGGGTCTGGGTCACCCACTAGAACCAGGCCTGATACCCGTAAATAGTGCCGCAGAATGCTGTCACTCACACTGCTTGAGGTTGGAAACACAAAATGGCATTTGTGTGGGATGACACAAAACGTGAATAACACTTGGAAAAAAGACAATCACTGAAAGGGAATCCCCTGGCCCACTCCTATGCTGTAGCTTGGGCTGCGCCAGGAGCAACAGCACAAGCACGCAATGGCAGAAGGAGACCGATTCAAAGCTCCCTGTGTATGTATATTATATTGTATTGTATTGCATTGTTTATTGTTTGCAAGAGGTCTGGGAAATCCGCTAAAGCTGTCCTTAAGCCCAGACCTAAAAATAACCTCACACCTGCGGTCGTCAAGACGTCGGACACGCCTACTCACTGGTATGAGATGCCACGCCCATGTACCTGCAGGCAAAATGAAGAAAACTGCAACATTTACCAAATATAAAGCATATAGCTCATGATGTTAAAATACATCCGTTTTTCTTCTTAAATGCATTCTAATGTCTTTACAAAGTAAACAGTCTTAAAACACTGTCACCTAAAATTCTCGCATTCTCACCTGCATGCTTTTCTCAAGCACACAGCAGCTGGCACTACAACAACAAAAAGAAGCAGGAATACAATTACCAAAGCCAACGTTAACTTGATAAAAAAACGAATCATTTGAAACCGTGACCATTTCTATCGGTTCGTAGTCTACTTGATCACACTGTATGGAGTATTTTTAGGGAACAGCAGGAGGAGCTGTGTGCAGAGCCACGAGTAGGGATTTGAGGATATTGACTCCGGGGAGGAGGCATTGGGCTCCATGGTAGGTCTGGCTGGTATCCAAGGACTTACGACGATGTTCCAGTTGTAGGTAGTTTAGGTTTACCAAGCTAGTTGTGATTTTATTGTTACACAAAATAAGCACATGTACAGCACACAACCTGCCATTAAGCAATTGCGTTTCCGTTCTGGGCGAGGGTAACGTTTGAATACAGGATGCGTTATAATGGCGTCTTGGAAGTTTGATTGAAGTCGGTACGTCTGTACTTTGCACAGAAAAGAATGCTAGTGATGTGCTGCACAACCAGATGCCTTAGGAACCACGAGACTGCAGCCACGTCTTTGTTGCAGTTGGATTCCGCCAGTTTTGGTTGTTTATCAGCACTGTGGTTTTGGTTAAGTTCCTTTTTGAATCCTCCATTCACATAGTTTTTTTTAAAGCTTTCCATTTTTTGCAGCTATGACCACCCCATGCCACATAAATGCCCCTTCTGTTTGTATTTCCACGTTGCTTGTTGAACGAACAGACTTTAGGTAGCACCACTGCATCATCCTGCAATTCTTTTGCTTGGGAGGAAATTAGCGGCGTCAAGGTGTTTTGTAGAGTGAGAACCAAGCCATATTCAGACACTGACCTGTTGCATGTATTTTTCTGAGTACACCCAAGTATTTATGTGATGACACCTCGGGAATTTAACTCTAACGACCCTTTGTCATTTGAACAATGGTCTGGTATATAAAAATATTTTTAAGACCGGATGGGTGTATGCAGATTAGTAAATCTGTAGTAACAGTATTAGTACAGTCTGAATTCTTAATTTGTTAGGTAAATAGATTACCCTTTTAAGGATGTCTTCGGTTGGTTCAGCTGAGACCAGTCCAGTGAGTGCATAGAATCTTTGTATTGATCTGCTGGATTAGGTCATATATCTGACAGACAAAAGCCGTTCAGTTTGTCCCACAATATAACCTCAACCTGCGAGCATTTGCCCCACATAAACGGATAGAAAATGCTTTGTGTGTCCTAACAGCATGGCACATTCGTGTGTTTCGAAATACGTATTTTTATGATTAAGTACCTCTTGAAACAAAGGTTAAGTGGAGCAGAATCAAAAATAGACTGCAGGGTGTTCTCTGTTTCTGGGTGTGCCTTATCCCTTAAGCAGAAAGTTGTATGATCTTCTCTGAGACTGCTCTGGTTTCCCTTCTGGTAGTTGGAGAGAAAAAGAGCAGAGTGAGTACAAGCAGGAGTGTGAGAGTGGCACCTGACAGGAGTGTGAGAGTGGCACCTGACAGGAGTGTGAGAGTGGCACCTGGCAGGAGTGTGAGAGTGGCACCTGGCAGGTGTGTGAGAGTGGCACCTGGCAGGTGTGTGAGAGTGGCACCTGGCAGGTGTGTGAGAGTGGTACCTGGCAGGAGTGTGAGAGTGGTACCTGGCAGGAGTGTGAGCGCGGTACCTGGCAGGAGTGTGGTACCTGGGAGGAGTGTGAGAGTGGCACCTGGCAGGAGTGTGAGCACGGTACCTGGCAGGAGTGCGGTACCTGGCAGGAGTGTGAGCGCGGTACCTGCTGGAGTGTGAGCGTGGTACCTGGGTACAGCGCTCCATTATGCTTGTGCTCAAGCTTTCTTCTCTGTTATTGCCTGTTCTCCAGTCATATCATTCAAGAAGAAATCCTAATCATATAAAGAATGGGTAAGGGTTAGAGCCCACATATTTCAGTGATGAGTAACATTATTTGTCTCCGTATAATAATACATTTGTGCCAACCTCTGGATTTATTTACAAGTTTTGTATTCTTTTTTTCTTTCTTTTTTTTTAAAGAGTTGTATGGCTTTAAACCTGCAGAAAGTGGAAATGGTTCTCGAGAGCACAACAGTATCCTCAGAGAAAAATAGGTTGGAGTTGGAATATAAAGCGGCAACATCACAGTTAAGGGACCTGGAGGTAAAAAAAAATAAACGTGATGTTTTATGAACTGAAAGTACAATCCCATGCATGAGGTTGTTTCCAAACACGTTGGAAGTGATATTTTAGAATTTGAAAGTCACTGATGCATTTTCTTTTTGTGATTCATTTCTGTATTCAACTTTAAACTATAAAACGCATTGGGCGCTCAGAATGAAATAGAGATGTAGGGTCAAACATGATTAGCTTCAGTAAAGTAGAATTACAAATTGGTACAGTCAATTAGTTTCCATCTCTGAGTACCTCTATACAGAATATTTGCAGAGCATCTCCCCAAACTTGCCCACCCTCCAACCCCTATAGTACAGTCTCCATCAGCTGCCAGGAATTGTTGCTTCCCAATGTAATTAAACGTCTTTAAGGCGCCTTAACGCAAAAGGAAGTAATAAACACAGAATAAAGTACAAATAAAAATAAAATACAATATTGATAAAGTCACATACACCGAGATACCATGTAGCCACCTCATAGTATCCAAACCTCTATTCCCTCTTTTTCCTTGTGCCATCTACATCCTGCCATATCCTGATGCAGGTTTTGTGAATATTCCTTTGTGCCATGTAACTGTGATCCCCACTGTGGGCCAGTCTTAATGTCCGCCTCGTAGTTTCCTGCTCTTTTGGTTGTATGTTTCCCAACACCAGTGCATTTTCAGTACATTACAATGTTTTCTAAGAACAACCACCTTATAGTAAAGCAGTTCTAGAATCTTAAATTGAGTTTCAGGATATGAATTTCCTATGGCAAGTGTCTGTGGGCCAGATGTATGAAGCCTTTTTCCCGTTCGCTAACAAGCCGATAATCAGAATCTGCCCATTTGCGAACGGGAAAAAGCATTTTGGGATGTATCATCCCAAAAGGCCCTCGTAAAATAGGGAATCGCAAATTTTGATTCCCTATTTTGCGAAGGCGTTTAAGGAATCACAAAGTGTGATTCCTTAAATGCAATTCTGGAAGCACCCAAGTTGTACGATTTTGCCTTAAGAAATCGCAAATTACCACCAACTTCAAGTTGGCAGTAATTTGCGATTTCCTTGAAAAATTCACTTTTTTGCATTTTTCAAAGTACCATGTGGCGCACATACATGCCCCTTAGGGCATGTATGAGCACCACATGTGCACACATGCATATTTCAGGTGTGCAACTTTTGGCACCCTTGAAATTGTATTCGCAATTTGCGAGTACGTATTGGGTACTCAAAAATTGCGATTGTCTTCCCAGGCCCATAGGAATGGATGGGAAGGTATTCCTTAATTGCGAATCGCAATTTGCGAGTCGCAATTAAGGAATGTGTAGGAATCGCAATTATTATTGCGAAACCTACATACATTGCATTTTGCGAGTCCTTAATAGCAAATCTCTAAAATTCGCTATTAAGGACTCGCAAACTGCAAAGATGATAGATCTGCCCCTGTATCTCTGTCTTGTTTTTCAGGGCATTTTAGAAGACATGTTGTATTTCTGTAACCCAGTTCCCCTTGTTCTCAACACAGGGAATGCAATTGCTGTACGGTAGAACTCTAGGACAGTTTTCTACAGCACAAAATAAACAATCCTTGAATTCCTGTATGAATGTATTACTCTGACCCACAACTTCATCTGCAGGGGGGACGCGCTTTGCCTGATAAGATGCCCCATTAGGGGGCCCACCACATCCCTCAAAGAGACCCTATCCAAAGACCAACATAATGCAGATCCAAGATTACATTATTGTAGGAAAGTGCCCCTTTTTGAGGTGGTCACCCCCACTTTTTGCCTGGTATTTAACGCAATTTTGACAGGAGTGCACTGGGTTACTGCTATCCAGGTCTTCAGTGCCAGATCTCTTTCCCTAAAACTGTACAATTTTTCCCCCAATTGACAATACCTTTAGCACCCCCTATAAGGTCCCTAATAAATGTTACCCCTGGTACCTAGAGCAGGGAGGCTGAAGAGGGTCCCTAAGGGCTGTAGTGCGTATTGTGCCATCCTATGGGACCCCTCAGCACACTCGTACAAGCTGCCAATGCAGACTGCGTGACATGGTGCAGAGAAAAGTGAAGACATGGCATGGTACACCTCCCGTGTGCCATGCCTTCAGACACTGAGTGGAATATAAGTAAGTCACCCCTACAGCAGGCCTTACATCCCTAAGGCAGGGTGCATTCTAATACATGGGAGGACATATGTGCATGAGCAGATATTCCCCCTGCGATGTCCATGTCGATTCTTGGACATTCCCAGTGAACAGGGAAGCCATCTTAAGTATATATATTGGTGATTACGAGTTCCCCAGCTACATGTTTGCTTCACTGAAACTGAAAATGTTTGGTATCAAACAGCCCCTGTTAATAAGCTCACACTGATTCCATGATGGATTTTTTAATACATGCACCCAGAGGGCACCTTAGAGGTGCCCCCCTGAAAACCTGACGACTACTAGTGTACTAGCTGACTGGTGTACACCTGCAAAAACAGTGCCTGCTTCAGCCGAAGGTTTTGTCACCTTCCCCAGACAGGATGGCAAAGTAATCAGCTTATCAAGGCAGAAAGCTCCAAATGCCTCTCACGCCTTTAAAATGCGACCCAGGCGTCCCCCAGACAGGGGAAATACCACCCCTTGCGCAGGCCCTTTTGGCACCAGGAGAGGCAGGAAAATTAGCTAGTCAGGAGGAGTGTCCCCTATCAGGCTAGTTCCACCCCAAAGGTGGGCCACCTGATGTGAACACGAAAACTAGTATTCAACCATCTTGGTTTATGGTGGAATTAGGCTCACTTGCTCAGTGTTATGCCCACTTCCCACAGGAAGTGGTCATATAAGGTGAAGGTAAGTAACCCATTGGCTACTACCTGTCACTCCACTTAACGCCCCTAAATTGAGTATTTAGGAGGCACTTCTGATGCCAGGATTTTAGATTTGACGGATCCAGAAAAAGAGGACAAAGAAGAGCCGCAAGAAAACGAGAACTGAAGACTTCTGTGGACTTTTGGCACTTTTGGCACCTGCACCAATCTTGATAATCATGACCGAGTGACTCATGGTGCTGCTGAGTAACTACCAAGCACTCTGGTAGACTGCCAGACCTTCGCAAATTGCCAGCAATCTCCCTTGGAGTGGAGAAGCTACTCCCCTGCAGTTCACAGGTATCGAAGAAGCAGAGTCCAGTTTACCGTTTTGCCGCTCCCCAGCCAGCCGAATGCAGCAGCCCCCCATGAAGAGTTACCTGTGCTCCTGAAGGTCAAATCTGTCCCCCCAACGAGTGAGAGGACACCAGGACCAACTGGAGCCGCACAGCACCAAATCCTGGGGCACCGACCCCTTGCAGCAACCAAGGCTTGTTTAAGTCCAGTCGGGACTCTAACAGTAGTCAGACCGAGCAGCCGTCGCGGGAAATCAGCACTGGAGAAACCCACTTCCAGAGTGGCCCCGCTGTCCTGATTTCTGCACACTCAACCGGTGAGACTGACATATGCGAGGACCTTTGATGCACAGAGCCCAGCTGACCTATCTACTCTGCACATGGATGCCCCAGGGCAGAAAATTAGTAACGGCTGGTGGTATTTTGAACCTTGGCCCCCTACAACCCTAAGTCCGGAAGGAGACCCCCAGAAACTGACCGTAAATAACTGTATGCAACATATGCCTTTTTTTCCCCATAGGAAATCATTGCTGCGTAAAATCTCTTTAATTGAACATTTTGCTTACCTGTAAAAATCGATATTTAAAAAAGTAATTACTTGATAACGAAGTTCTTGGTATCAAAATTTATATAAAAAATACCACTTATTTTCTAAATTTATCTCTGATTGTTTCTTGAGTGCGTGTCTCATTTATTGCCTCTGTGAGTACAACAGATGCTTAGCACTACCCTCTGATAAGCCTAGACTGCTCACCCACTCTACCACAGAAGGAGAGCGTTTAGTGTTATTGTTAGAAATGGTGTCTCTAGTTGGCACCTTGTCCAAGTAGGGATCCTCACTCTAGTCAGGGTAAGGGAGTCACACAGTTAATATAACCCCTGCTTAACCCACTTGGTAGTTTGGTACGAGCAGTGAGGCTTATCTCAGAGGCAATGTGTAAAGTATTTGTACATTCACACAGTAACACAGTTAAAACACTACAAAAGGAGTCCACGCCAGTCTTTAAAAATAGCCAATATATATCTGAATAAAACAAGACCAAAATGACAAAAATCCAACATACCCTAGTCAAAATATCACATTTAAAACATTAAGCAAGTTTAGTCTATAAAAATCAATGGCGCAAAGTACATTAGATGGGTCAAAAATCAAAGACGGTGCAAGGCGCAGGGGAGGTGAGACACCGGAAAAGCAAAGTGAAGCGTTTGGTATTTACTACACAGGGGAGGTAATGCTTTGGTTCGTTACTGACAGGAGAGTTGTTGCGTCGGTGCCTTATGGCTAGGCAGGCTGTGGAGGGGATATGTCTGTTTCTTACTGGCAGAGAAGGTGATGCGTCAGTTCCTTACTGGTAGGGGAGGTGATGCATCAATTTCTGAACACGCGACCTGTGTTCCTTAGTGCGGTGCAAGGTCGATAAAGAATCTGTGTTGAATGATGCGTCAAAATTCTAGATGCGCTGCATCGTTGTAACAGCAGCTAAGCAGGCGCTGAGTCAATTTTCAAGACGTGAAGCAGGTGCTGCCTCTGAATCGGAGCGGATGTCACGGATGTCGGTGACACAGTGCTCAAAATTCATGTGCTGCGATTTTTCTGACATGTGACCGCCAGCTGGGACCTGAGGTAAAAGCCATGGTCGATGCGCCGATCGAGAACCACGCTTCGGGGCAGGCAACGGCGATGTGTTAATCTTTTGCAGCATTGCTTCGAGAAAACAGACGCTGGGAGTCGATGCTTCGATTTTCTCCTTCAGATTACCAGATTCTACTTCCAAGGGTCCAGGAACTGTATTTGGCACCACTTGGCAAGTCAGGACAGTCGGCAGTAGAGCCCAGGCACTGGTAGGTGATTTCTTTGGTCCTGACATTTCTTACCAGGATGCGACAACGCAGACGCCCTTGGAGAACCGTGGAAGCAGGATGTAGAAAGCAAAGTCCAGTCCTTTTACTCCCAGGACTGAAGCAGCAGGCCAGCACAGTAAAGCAACAGGGAGAGTGGCAGTCCCTCCTACATCATCCACCTCTTCTTCATGGCAGAATGTCCTCAGTCAAGACGTGTTCTGATTTTGGGGGGGTCAGAGGTCCAATACTTGTACCCCTTTCTGCCTTTGAAGTAGGCAAACTTCAAAGGTAAGTCTTTTGTAGTGCACAAGACCCTGTCTTTCTCTGACCTGTCTCCAGACACACTATTGTGGGGTGGAGACAGCTTTGTGTGATAACAGGCACAGCCCTGTTTAGGTGTCAGTGACAACCCTATCCAACACTCTAGCTCAGGAAGACCCATCACCCTGGTGATGGGCCACCAGGATGTGCAAGGCATGCCTCAGCTCTCTGTGTGTGACTGTCTAGAGTGAATGTACAAGAGCCCAACTGTCAGCCAACCCAGATGTGTATTCTACAGACAGGCAGAGGCACTAAATGGTTAAGCAAGAAAATGCCCTCTTTCTAAAAGTGGCATTTCCAAACTTACAAATTAAAAACTGACTTCATCAAAAGAAGTATTTTTAAATTGTGAGTTCAGAGACACCAAACTCCAAATCTCTATCTGCTTCCAATGGAAAATTATGCCTAAAAGATATTTCTAGGCAATCCTAATGTTACCCTATGGTAGAGATAGTCCTTGCAATAGTGAAAAATTTAATTAGCAGGATTTCACTATTAGGACATGTAAAACACACCAGTGCATGTCCTACCTTTTAAATAAACACAAGGAGATGATGGACAGTGTTGAAACTTTTTAGACACTCACCGCCAGTCACAGATCTGGGTTGAATCCATCATCGTTCTTTAGCTCAATCCGCCACCCCAGTTCAGACACAGCTGTAAGTAAATCAGTCTTGACCCTGTTCCTTATGGGAACAGTCCAGTCCGAACTGCCAAGCCAGGTTTTCCCTGAACCGGAAACAAGCATCCTGGGACCGGTTTCTGGGTAACATCCCTCATCAGCCAAGCTAGCTTGAACCAAGTGGCAAAGTGAGCAAGTGACCCACACCTGGGCATACCCTGTCAACTTACTGCGAACAAAGCAAACACAATGAGATGATTAAATACACTGTACCTTGCCCCTGGGGCTGCTTTGGGCCTACCTATGGGGTGACTTGCATGTAGTAAAAGGGAAGGTTATGGCCTTGCAAGTGAGTGCACTTGGGCCAACATAGCAATTTAAAACTGCACACACTGACACTGCAGTTGGAGGTCTGTGACATATTTGCAAGGCTACTCATGTGGGTGGCACAATCAGTGCTGCATGCCCACTAGTAGCATTTGATTGACTTGCCCTGGGCACCCCTGGAGCACTTTACTAGGGACTTACCAGTAAATCAAATATGCCTGTCATGGATAAACCCATCACCACTACAGCTTAGACAGAGAACATATGCACGTTAGCACTAGTTAGCAGTGGTAATGTGCCCAGAGTCCTAAAACCAACAAAACGTAGGTCAGAAAAATACAAGAGGAATGCAAAACGTTTGGGGATAACCCTGCAAAAAGAGCCTGGTCCAACAGTTCTCATTCTTGCCTCTGTAAACCAATAAGGGTTGCTTGAACTCTTTACACAGTGTACTTACACATTTCGTTGTAAAGCCCATGACATCTCCCATCACTTATTAAATGAGATTACATGGTCATTCTTCAGTCACTCATGACCCGTACTATACCAGCTACAACAATATCAAACGATTTTGGTCTTCCTCTTTTTTACAAAAAAATAATGGACCTTTTTTAATAAAACAAATTACCACTTTTGAAATTCACCAATTTTATTTTATTTTTCTGGCACAGTTTATTTTAGTTTTTGGGCACAGATACACCATACTGGCTGTTTTCTTTTAAAGAAAAAGGACCTGATTTCCACCCCCCCACTCCCCTCCCCCAGCCTGTAAACACTGGTCGGGATTCAACCTGGTAGTTTTCTCATGCTACCACAGTGTGAGAGAACTACCATTTCCCAGGGGCTCCCCTCACCATAGTGACGACGCAGAGCACACAACGCACCATGACTTAGCTCCATTTGCCCGCGAACCACAGTCGGCCGCAGCAAACTGCTCTAAAACCGATTCCCCCACTGCCACTATCAGGACAAGCTGGGAGAGTGTAGGCATGCAAGTAGGTGTCTGAGGACTCCTGCTACCCTTGAGGACATGAGATTTGGACTCTGTCCCCAGGATTTCGGCACTACCATACCAATGTCAATCTTGTTTTGTGTTTTAATTATCTTGCTGCAACAGAAACCTTCACTCCTTTAATTTTTTGCTTCTGTTTGTTAAAATCTTTTGAAAGTGTGTGACTACAGGGGCATGCTCCCTCACCCCTCAGTAGCAGGACCATTATCCCAGTTGTGGCAAGTGAAAGTATGAATGCTGATGCTGATGCTGTTTTGTCTTGTGTGTTTACTCCGCATGTTACGTGTGTGTGATGGAGGCTACACAACGCATAGTGTAAATTACCAGGTGCATTTTTCAATTGTAGGACAGCTCAGTCAGGCTTAACACATCCCTGTGAAGCTTGCATGTTATGGCACTACCAATTTGGTGACCAAACCTTCAAACAGTTCCCTTATAGTAGACGTTGTCTACCTCATGTTTTTCCTCCCCACATGGTGATTCCCACGTAATACGAATGTCATATTTTAAAGTAATTTATGCTTTGTTCATTTCTGTTACAGGAAAATTGATGCTGCATTGAGGCGAGTGATTTAAACTCTCAGTTCATGCGATTTTAGGACCGCATGCTTTATGTACAAGAAACTGAATAGTAAATGTACACTACACCAGGTCATTTAATTACTTTTACGTTCTGAAGAAAGCCCTGGACTGGATAGGCTGCAGTATAGGAGCTGAAACATATTAGCGATCATTTTAGGGTCTTATATCCTTAGCACCCTATTAATAATGTTTTAACATATACCCTCTTAGACCACTAAGGAAGGGATACCTTGGTCTGGGCAAGGTATTTTTATAGTCTTCCTGGTGGAGCGAATATCAAAAGAGCTCCTTGGAACATGGTTGAGCCCATCCTGGCTTTTAGTGGCCAGGGTGGACCTGATGATGAAGTATGACACTATTAAAGTGTGTGAGGGTTATAATAGAAAAAAGAAAGAGTTAACCCTGCTTCATTACACACTGATCGGGTCCCCATGTGGTATAGGATTTTTCTTTTGTGGGACAAGGGATGCTCCATTTTGTTGTTGTATTACTCATTTAGGGAGAGTGTATCCCTTGGGCCTTTGTCTCACCACAAAGCCTCCCCCTCCCTCCTGATGAACAGAATCCCTACTGGACCCCTCCCCTATCTTTTTGTAATAGTATGTTCGAGGCATATGAGCTGCAGATTACACACTTTTGCATAGATCGCCATCTGGTGTTGGGCCCGGATGTTTGCAGTTTGTTTTTCCTCTTGGAAAGTCTTTGGAAGTCACGAGGTCGGTGACTCCTCCCTTGGTTCGTATTGCGCATGGGCTTCGGCTCCATCCTCAGCTTGTTTTTTTCCGCCATCGGGCTCGGATGTAATACTTCGCGCTCCGGTTCCGAACATTTCCAGTTCGACGATCGAAGCGGAATCCTCGCTCATCGCGGTATTGTTCAGATCCTGATCTCCTCAATCACCTTCTCTTCGACACATCTTCGATTCCAGTCACCGACGGCGGCCTTCGGGCCTATCCAAGCTCCGGTCCCGGCTGATGGAAAGAACTCCATTCAAGAAGTGCCCTCGATGTGGGTCCAAATTCCCCCACACCGATCTTCATGAGGTGTGCAACCTCTGCTTCTCCCCTGAACACGAGGCTCGAGACTGTCCCGCCTGCAAGTCTTTCAGAAGGAACTGTTTACACCAGATCCCTTGCAAAAGACACTTACCAAGGATCCAAAAACTGGACATTTGGCACTCTCTTCTAAAAAGAGACATTTGGACAAACCGGCTCCGCCTCCACCTACAAAGAGGAAAGACTCTGCTACCTCCCCTTTCAGAGTGCCTTCCCCACCTCCTCCACCCTCTACACCTCCGCCCCCTCTGCCTTCTCCACCCCTGCCTCATCGTTCCCCGACCCCGTCTCCAGACCATGATGATCAGGGGGACCCATATTACGATCCAGGGGATGTGCCACAAGACCCCACCCCTACAGGATCCCCAGACCCATGGGACAATTATAATAATCCAGACATTCCAGATGTCCCACAAGATGACCTTTATCCATCCAGGCCATCTCCACCAGAAGACTCATTAGGTTTTCACCACCTACTTCAGAGGGCGGCACATTATCACGGGGTAGAGCTACACACTGACCCGGTAGAGTAAGACTTCCTCCTCGACACCTTTGATACCGCACATAGGTCTACCTCCATACTACCTATGCTCAAGGGGGTAATAAAACATGCGCAGAGGTTTTTAAAGACCCAGTCAGGGCTAGGGTCATTAACCCACGCATAGAGAAAAAGTATAAAGCTGCCCCCACAGATCCTGCCTATATCAAAGGGCCAGCGCCACTAGATTCCCTAGTGGTCTCCACTGCACGGAAGAGGTCAAACTCCCAGGCGTCAGGCGAAGCACCACCACCTGACAAAGAGTCAAAGCTACTGGACGCGTCAGGAAAGCGCACTGCGTCACAGGCAGCCAATACATGGCGTATCGCCAACACTCAAGTGCTATTGGCCAGATACGACAGAGCGCATTATGATGAACTAGAAACCATCATGCACCATCTCCCAGAAAAATACAAAAATAGGGCCAATGAATTAATTCAAGAGGGTAAGACGATAACTAACACCTCTATACGCTGTGCCTTAGACGCAGCAGACACAGCCTCCAGGGCCATTAACACTAGCGTCCTCCTCCGTCGCCATGCTTGGCTGAGAGTTTCAGGCTTTAAACCTGAGGTACAGGCCTCCATATTAAATCATCCATTTGATCAAGAACATCTATTCGGCCCAAAGGTAGATGAGGCCCTCGAGAAGATGAAGAAGGACACAGATACGGCGAAATCTATGGGAGCCCTGCCGTCACAACCTCCTAGGCGCTCCTTTCGCCACTCTTTTTTTTGGGGTACGGCCAGAGGCTACTCCTCAGATAGCGCGTCCACTTCCTACAAATCCCTTGCTCAATCCACCTTCACAAGGGGTTATCAAAGAGGCGGCTATAGGGGCAATAACAAAGGCAGAGGCAAAACAAATACCGCCCGCTCTGCCACACCGCCTACCCAATGACTTCCCCCTGCTCCCTCCAGACCATCCCACTCCGGTCGGGGGCAGGCTACAAAATTTCCTTCACGTCTGGGAGACCATCACCTCAGATAGATGGGTGACCCAAATTATTCGTTCAGGGTACTGCCTAGAATTGACATCTACCCCCCAAACATTCCACCCAGGCAACGCCCAATGTCACAAGAACATTCCACGTTACTAAAACAGGAGGTAATCTCCCTCCTACAAAAACATGCGATAGAAAAAGTCCCCGCCAATCAGCAAAATTTAGGGGTCTAATCCCTATATTTTCTGATACCAAAATGAGACGAGACTCTACGACCTATTTTAGATCTCCGGCCTCTAAACACATACATACATTCGGACCATTTTCACATGGTAACACTTCAGCAGGTACTTCCGCTCCTCTCCCAGAACGACTTTCTCACCACACTGGACTTGAAAGATGCATACTTTCACATTTCGGTACACCATGCTCACAGAAAGTACCTCAGATTTGTAGTGGACGGGCAACACTACCAGTTGAAGGTGCTCCCATTCGGGGTCACAACAGCTCCAAGGGTATTCACCAAGTGCTTAGCGGTAGTGGCGGCACACCTCAGAAGACAGCACATTCACGTCTTCCCATATTTGGACGACTGGCTAATAAAAGCCACGTCCTACAACCAATGTGTACATCACACCGCCACTACAATCCAACTACTTCACCAGCTAGGTTTCACGGTGAACCACCATAAGTCCCAGCTAATACCATCCCACACAAAGCAATACCTCGGTGCCACCATAGACACCTCAAAAGCCATAGCCTACCCCAATCCTGCCAGGATTGCAAGCATTCAGGCTTTGCGTCAAAGATTCATACCTCATCACTCTCTCCCAGCAAGAGTGTTTATGCAACTAATAGGGATGATGGCCTCTTGCATTTTCATAGTGCCTCCTGCAAGACTCCAGATGCGTCCACTCCAAGAGTGCTTAGCGTGCCAATGGAACCAGGCCCAGGGGCACCTGACAGATCTGGTGTTGGTAGGCGGTCGCACCCATCGCTCTCTGCAGTGGTGGAACACCACAAATCTTTCCAGAGGTCGACCGTTCCTGGACCCGGTTCCACAAATAATCCTAACAATAGACGCATCGCGCTCCGGCTGGGGAGCTCACCTATTACACCTCACAGTGCAGGGCACATGGACGCCGCAACAAAAGTTACTCCACATCAACCATCTGGAGTTACTGGCAATCTTTCTAGCCCTAAAATTATTTCAGACACAGATTTTAGGCAAGGCAGTCCTTATTCGCTCAGACAACATGACGGCCATGTACTACATTCAAAAACAAGGCGGCACACACTCTCCACAGCTCTCTCAACTAGCACAGAGCATATGGAGATGGGCAATTCCACACAAAATCTTTCTCCTAGCCCAACATGTCCCAGGAGTCCAAAACACCATGGCAGATCTGCTCAGCAGACAGACGCAGCAGATCCACGAGTGGGAACTTCACCCGCAGGTTCTCCACTCGTTCTTTCAGATGTGGGGGCATCCACAGATGGACCTCGTCGCCACCCACGAAAACAAAAAAGGCCCAAGCTTCGCCGCCAGATACCCACACCCATTGTCCAAAGGCAATGCGATATGGATGAACTGGTCAGGCAAATTTGCGTACGCCTTTCCACCTCTCCCACTAATTCCATTAGTGGTGCGAAAGCTACAACAGCACTCCCTCACACTGATTCTAGTAGCTCCAACATGGGCCAGACAACCGTGGTACACCACACTGCTGAAACTCTCGGTAGTGCCACACCAAAAGTTACACCTCTCACCATGCCTCCTAACCCAGAACCATGGAGAGATCAGACACCCAGCTCAGCTCAACCTTGCGATCTGGCTCCTGAGATCCTAGAATTCGGATACCTTAACCTTCCCCCTAACTGTATGAACGTCATCAGAGAAGCTAGACGCCCTACCACTAGAGCCTGCTACGCTGCAAAGTGGAAAAGATTTGTTGTTTATTGCCATAACAACACAATGAACCCTCTAGACGTATCTATACAGCACATCATATGCTACTTACTCCATCTACAAAGGTGTAACCTAGCATATACATCCATTCGGCTACACCTCGCAGCAATTGCTGCTTACCTACAAAACAGACAGCACCTATCGCTTTTCAGAGTGCCTGCCATTAAAGCCTTCATGGAAGGCCTCAAACGAATAATTCCCCCCAGAGTACCACCCTCACCTGTGTGGAACTTAAATATAGTTCTCACAAGGCTAATGGGACCGCCTTTCGAACCTTTGCATAAATGTGAACTGCAATTTCTCACATGGAAAACAGCTTTTCTTGTAGCCATCACTTCCCTTAGAAGGGTCAGTGAGATGCAAGCACTTACTATACAAGAACCTTTTCTCCAAATGCACCAGAACAAGGTTGTCCTCCGTACCAACCCAAAATTCCTACCCAAAGTCATTTCCCCCTTTCATCTAAACCAATCGGTAGAATTACCGTTTTTTTTCTCGCAACCTCAAACTGTTGCAGAAAGGGCTCTACACACGCTAGATGTTAAAAGGGCCTTACTTTACTATATCCAGAGAACACAACCTTTCAAAAAGACCAAACAACTGTTTGTCTCTTTCTCTCCACCACATAAAGGCAACCCCATCTCTAAATCAGGGATAGCTAGGTGGATTGTAAAATGCATACAGATTTGCTACCACAAGGCAAAACGCACGCTATCTGTTCCCCCTAAAGCCCACTCTACACGAAAGATAGGGGCTTCTATGGCTTTTCTAGGGAACATCCCATTAGATGATATCTGCAAAGCAGCTACATGGTCAACACCGCACACTTTCACTAAACTTTACTGTGTAGATGTGCAAACCAAGCAACAAGCTAGTGTGGGCCAGGCTGTACTAAAAAGACTATTTCAAACCACTGCAACAGATACCGGTGGTCGCCGCTAGGGTTGGGAACTGCTATATAGTCTATGCAAAAGTGTGTAATCTGCAGCTCATATGCCTCGAACGGAATATTCTACTTACCAGTATGCATCTGTTCTTGGCATGTAGAGCTGCAGATCTACACACGCCCACCCGCCTCCCCGGCTACCTGTATCTGTTCCAGTCTATCTTATTTAGATACAACACACATGGGTTTCTTCACTATTATTACTACGCTCCATCTTTCCCTGTTGGCGTAAAACAATCTGAGGATGGAGCCGAAGCCCATGCGCAATACGAACCAAGGGAGGAGTCACCGACCTCGTGACTTCCAAAGACTTTCCAAGAGGAAAAACAAACTGCAAACATCCGGGCCCAACACCAGATGGCGATCTATGCAAAAGTGTGTAGATCTGCAGCTCTACATGCCAAGAACAGATGCATACTGGTAAGTAGCATATTCCTTGTAGAAAAGTGACCCTTTTTGCATGGTTACCACCCACTTTTTGCCTGACACATGATGCATTTTTGACTTGGTGTGCCCTTGGTCCCTGCCAATCAAGTTCCCAGGGCTCGTATTCTTTCCCAAAGCTGTACCTCTGTACCTGAAATTGCCATATCTCTGGCCACCGGTAAACCCCTTGTAAAGGGTACCAAGGTCACTGTGACCAGGGAAGGCCTCTGAGCTGCAGCACCTATTGTGCCACCATTAGAGGCCCTGTACCTTACACCCACACACTGCCATTGCAGGCTGCGTGTTTTGGTGCAGAGAAAAGTGAAGAGTCAACATGGCACACATCCCTGTGTGCCATACCTGCATCCCACTGCCTAGGGCCTAGGTAAGTCACCCCTCTAGCATGGTGCAGGTACAGTGGCATGAGCACTGTATTCTTGTAGTGTCCAAGTCCATTATTAGACATTGTAAGTGTAGTAAAGCCATAAAGGGTATATGGTCTGGGAGTTGGTCATTACTAACTCCACAGTTCCATAATGGCTTTACTAAAACCTGGGAAGTTTGGTAGCAAACTTCTCTGCACATTTAACCCACACTGATGCCAGTGTGAGATTTAATGTAAGATGCCCCCTGAAAGACTACCAGCCATGGTGTGGTTCTTGAATGGCTGCTTGCCATTTGCCATTGCTAGACAGGTTTCTGGACCCCTGGGTAGGGCACCTCCGCTCTCTGGATCTCGAAACAAAGCCCATCCTGGGCAGAGGTATCATGCCTCCTCCCCCAGGACGGGCTGGGTCCATGAAAAGGGAAGCTTCAAAGACCTGGCGCCTTTGTAAGCTGTCCCTGTCTTTTGCTGCCCTCAGCAACTGGCTCCCACTGGTTCTGACCCCCACTTAGGGCAGGAGAATCAACGGGAAACCGAGCTAGGAGGAGAGGTGTGCCCACTTTTGCCAACCCCACCCCTCAGATGGGGAGGCGAGGTGAAGCACACATCTCAGACCCCTCCTTCTTGGTGATGAGGGGACCCAACCAATTAGGAAGAGGCTCATGCCCCCTCCCACTGGAGGGTGGCATAATAGGGGGGTACTCACCCCAAGGAAGGGACCCATTGGTCTCAACCTTCACACCCCTGTAACGCCCCTAAATTTAGTATTTAGGGGCGACCCTGAACCTTGACTCCTCTGATTCGAGGAAGAAAGAAGAAGCCCCTAAGAGCCGTGCTGACCCAGGAAGAAGAGGACACCTACTGCTTTGGCCACAGCCCTACCGGCCTATCCTGACTCCGACCGGCCTACAGCAAAAAAACTGGCATGTCCAGCAGCCCACCAGAGCCCGGAGGACCTGCTTTTATTGACCTTCCAGACTGTCTCCCTTGAGCACCGGATTTGCTCAACTACGACTCCAAGACCAGAATCCGGACCCAGGCGGCTCCGTGGTTCTGCACCCAACACCCACGACCCAAGTTTGAGTGGCCCAACACCACGAGTAGGTCTCCCCAGCGATCCTGACCTGGGATCTGGTGATCTCTGGCCTCCCTCAACCTTCAAGACGACGCCCACAGCCTTAACCTAAAGGGTCCCTTCGGCTGCGACCAGAGCTGGTAAGAAGTCCCGACACCAAAAGACACCCCTTCATCCAGCACCCCCACGGCCTTGGGTGTCCAGGCATCCCCAAGAACCCAACTTACCTCTCCAGCCTGGTAGTCACCTTATAGAAGTCTCCCTGCCCGAGCCTGCAGCCTCTTTGCCGAACTGGAGCTCTCCATTGGAATTCACTGGGTCCCTGACATCCCCTTGGCACACTAAACCCAGCCTCCCTGTGCTGCTTATGGTGCAGCTCCTGTGCTGATTGTTGGCCTCTGCAGTGCTGACCTTAACGCCAGGAGCTTTGCTCCCACACCCGAGTGGCCTGCTTGTAAGCAGCCCCTGACCAAAGGCCTCCTTAGCCCCATTGGCTAACGTTGGGCCCCTGCACCCGGCCGCCCCAGTGACACTGGTGGTGCAATTTGAGTGCCTACCTAGACCCTGGGTAACCTTGGTCCTAACCCCCAAAACTCCCACTCGTAAGTCGTTTACTTACCTGAGAAACAGCTAACACTTTATCACCATAGGAACCAATGTTTGTATGAAAGAAAAAGTAACTAAACTGAAAACCCTAAATAGTCTTACTTACCTTGTATTGGGAGATCCCCGGTGTGGTATCTAAGCATACCACCCGAGTAGTCAATGTAATCTAAAAGTATTCCAAAAGTAATTACTATGTAATTTGAACAGTTTCGAATGCCAATACAAATCTGTTACGATTGCACATTGAACCACAACTGCATTTCCTTGTAAAATCTTGCATTTGATAGTATTTTTTTAACTTACCTGTGCCAAGTCCTGCTTGGTACTAAAAATATAATACAAGTGTACATTTTTTTATACTTGCCCAATTGGTCTGGATTCAGTCTGAGTGTGTACACCAGTCTTGATTGAGTGAATACAATAAATGCTTAACACAACCTCAGGATAAGCCTAACTTCTTGCCCGAACTACCACAAAGAGAGCTGTTAGTATACTTACCTAATTTAGCCTCTGCTGTACCTCTGGGGACTCCCTGACTCTGTGCACCCTATACCTTACTTTCGTATAGTATAGACAGAGCCAGCTTCCTACAGTATTCCTGAAGAGTGCCTGGGTGACCCCACCCCTCCTCTTGGTCATCTGTGAGGGTATATACATCTCCTGTCTGTGAAACTGCTGAATAATTGTTTATACTGTAGACCTAAGATCCACTGAAGGAGTTTGATTTGAAGGTAATCCTGAGGAATCAGAAAGATGTGCATGGCTATTAGGCTTAAAGGGGTGTGACTTGGCCATTAGACATAAAGGGGCGTGGCTTGACCAGCCAACAAGGTGGGTTCAAACTGAACCAGCTTCCACTTGACGCCGGTAATCCAGAAGAATCCTGCCTCACAAGGGCTCAAGAGCACAAAAAGAAGCGGTGGGGTAGCAACTAACACAATGCAGAACCTACCAGGTAGAGAAGAAAGCTGACATGAAGTCTCTCTCCTTGGCAACTGAGGGACCCTGCTGGCAGGCCTGGGAGCTCCGAATCATCTGGTGGCTGAGACAGCCAAAGTAGAAGATGGGGGAGTGGGTGGGAGCTTGGGGCGAGAGTTCCAACTAGGAATGTGGAGACTGCACACTTCACCAGGGCTCTCACTGGATAAGGCTTCTCCAGCTACCTATAAGTAGCTCTTCTGTGTGCAGCCTAGTTAATTAAATTAAAAGCCTTTGCTTGGTTGAGATAATATATTTGTACCAAAGTTTGGAAAGCATGTATTTGAAACAAACTTGTGTATTATCAGAACTCGTAAGCTGATGTTTGAAAAAAATGGTTGAATTTCCCAAATATATTCAAAGCTGGTATTTGAGTGATAAAAATCAGATTATTAACTTGGTGCTAGGGGCATTGCAGCTATATCTGTTACATATTACCAGAGTAGAGGTATTTTTCATTGTCAAAGGATATTTACATTACAGCTGGCAACCATGCCTGATGCACTGAAGTGCTCTCTGCTGGTAATATTTGTATATAGTGGCCACTAGTGTAATCCTGTCTGATGTGTTAACTACCTCTAATAATATTAATAGGGTGGGAGGATTTTAGTTGAACATAAGTAGCTCTTATTACAGAAAATGTTGGAGACCCCTGTGCCCGACTCTGTGCTGGCAGCAGCCTGAGGCTCTGCCAGGAAAGACAAGGAAGGACATGGTGCAGAAGAGCCTGGTCTCATCTACCACTTTGGTGCCTGGCAGCACCTAGAGATGCAGACAAGTCCCAGCAGACATGTGGACTTGAAAGATGGGTCTGGCTCCAGAGACTGTACCTGTGATGTTGATAGTTGGTGAGCAGTGAAACCATAAAAGAGCCAGTTTGTCATGCCTCCTTACAGACTCCCTCCACAGTGAAGAAGGGCAAAACCTTTTCTCAAAATGAGATGGGCTCGCCTGCGGGTGCTCGAAGTCACACCAGTGGTCTTTTAGTGAGAGCTCCTCACCCCCAGGACTAACAGTTGATCTTTTACTGAAACTGCTGTGACAGGGATGTTGCCATCCTTTCTGATCCCAACTCGTGCACCTGTGAATCTAGGGGCCCTCAGAAAGGATCAGAGTACAGTAACAGAGTCACTCAAGCAGATTCTGTGCTGAGGATATCTAAGAGACATCTAGCCGCAGATTTCTTACTTAGAATCCTCCCCAGGTGCCAGACTGGATCCGGAATCTTTATTCCCCACTGTACGCCTGCGTGCCGGCAGAGGGCGTTGTGTGTGTGTGTGTGTGTGTGTGTGTGTGTGTGTGTGTGTGTGTGTGTGTATATATATATATATATATATATATATATATATCCCCAACCACCTTCGATCTGGGGTCTTTTTCTTAAATTATCAATGGATGCTATTATTTGCAGCTTTTGAAGTCAGGTACTCCTGCACTTGAAGTCGGGCAAAGCATTGTGCTGGAGGGATTCCCTTCGGTTGGACCCTTTCCTCTTCTTATGCTACTGTATTTTATGGTTGTTGTAGGAAGGTAGGATCCTTCTGCATGGTTACCCCCACTTTTTGCCTGGTGCTAAGCTGATTTTTGACTAGTCTGACTGGGATCCTGCTTATCAGGGCCCCAGTCTATCTGCTTTCTACCTAAATTGCTGTGTTCAGTAACTAGGTACATCCCAGATTGGATACTGGGGTTCCCTTGTCAGTCCCTAGTATATGGTGCACAGGGCATAGGTACCCCAGAGGTCCCCCATGGGCTGAAGCATGTATTATGCCACCCAAGAGGGACCATTCAAAATAGACCTACAGGCCTGCCATTGCAGTCTGTGTAAGTTGGTGCTTGGACCACTTACCAAAGATATAGGTTTACTGTATCTAAGGGTCACTGCACTTAAAACCTATGTCACCCCTATAGTAGGCCTTTACAGTCCTGAGGGCAGGGTGCTTTGTTCTAAGTGAGAGGGTGCTCCTGCATTAGCAAGACACCCCTACAGCCTCCGGAGTCCATTCTTTCAGGTTGTGTTAGAAATGGGGGTCTCTAGTGGGCAATGGTTTGCACCTTGTCAAAGTAGAGACCCTTCCTTCTAGTCAGAATAAGGGAGTTACACTCCTAAAATAACCCCTGCTTACCCCCTTGGTAGCTTGGCACGAGCCGTCAGGCTTGTCTTAGAGGCAGTGTGTAAAGCATTTGCACATAACCAACAGTAATACAGTGTAAGCACTAAAAAAGGACACCACACCAGTTTAGAAAAAAATCCAATATTTGTATATACTTAAGACAAGACCTCTCGTTGAGCTTCCATAAGCACAGCGTCAGCAGGCGTCGGTTCCAGAGGTCGGTGCAGGAGTCGTTCGGCCCTTGAAGTCACATGCGTTACAGATCGAACACCTTGCAGTTGAAGTTAGAAGCGCTGGCATCGGTAGGCGTCAGGTGCTGTGGTGCGGCTTGCGAAGCCCTCAGGTCGCGGAGCGAGCAGCGGCTCGGTGGCGGTGAGACCAGGGTCACAGTGCGAAGTGATGCGGTGCTCGTCGCGGTGCTGGAAGGTCGTGGTGCAAGCAGCGGCGTAGTCGTTGCTGAAGTGCTGGCGTCGGCTGACGAACTGGAGTCGATGGCGTCTGTAGGCCAAGGCTGCGGTGTGGGATGAGGGCTGTGCGTCGTATATCTTTATGAGCGGTGCCCTCCAACCATGTTGCAAGCAGCGGCGACGATTTCAGCTTGGAGCGACGTCGTCGGGGATACCAAGGCGGCGGCGCAAGGCAATGTGGAGTACAGTGCCCACAGGTCGCGGTGCGAGCAGCGGCTCGGTGGCGGCGTCAGCGTCGGTGAGACCAGGGTCGTGTTGCGGCAGTGCCTTCAGGACACGGAGGTGGTAGCGGTGTCGTAGACTGCATCGGGTTGCTTTTTCTTCTGTTGCAGCACAAAAATTCAGTTCCCAGTGCTGAGGGCAGAAGAACTTGAAGTCTTTGCTCTTCCTGAGATTTCTTGAACAGGGGGCAAGCTCTACCTCAAGCCCTTGGAGAAACTCACAAAAATAGATAGCAAAACGTTCAGTCCAGTCCTTTCACTGCCCAAGACCGAAGCAGCCACTGCAGGCCAACACAGCAAAGCACTAAGTGGTAGTTCCTCCTCACAGCTTCTCCAACTCTTCTTCTTAGCAGTCTTCTTGGTCCAAAAGAGTTCTAAAGTTCAGGGGTTTGGGCCCCACTTTTTGTAGCCCAAAATCCTTTGTCCTCTCAGGCATAGTGTGTCTATGCCCAGCCATAACCAGTTCTGCCCTCTCAGGTGTGGCTTCCTGGTGGAGACGACATTGTCAGAGGCAGACCAGACCCATTCAGGTGAAAGGAAATCTCCTCCCCCTACTCTAAATGCAGCCCAGGTCTATTCAGCCCTTTCCTGACTCACCTAGACTATCTGGAGCCACTGCTCCTCCCCAGCCCCTGTCATCCAAAACCCAGACAGTCAATCCACAACCCCAGCAGAGGCCTACTGGATGGCTGAGCAAGAAAATACCTACTTTCTAAAAGTTGTATTTTCAAACAAAGAATGTAAAAATCCCCTTCACTAAAGATGCATCTTTAGATTCTGAGTTCAGGCATACTAAACTTTGTATTTCTACCTAGTTCCCAGGGCCAGTTATGTTTATAAGATGGTATAAACAAACTCCCCATTCTGTCCTATAGGAACAGGTAGCCTTAATAGTCAAAAACTAAATTGGCAGTAATTCACTATCAGGACATGTCACACACACTAGGTAATGTCCTACCTTTCACATACACTGCACCCTGCTCACAGGGGTACCTTGGGCCTACATTAGGGGCGACTGACATGTAAGAAAAGGGAAGGCTAGGGCCTGGCAAGTACTTGCCAAGTCAACATGGTAGTCCCAGACTGCACACAGGCTCTGCAATGGCAGGTCAGAGTTACAAAATCTAGTGCTGCAGCCCACTAACAGCATTTGATTTACAGGCCCTGGCACGCTAATTGCACTTTACTAGGAACTGACAGGTAAATCAGAAATGCCAATCATGGAAACACCAATCCATAACACAGTTTACAACAATGGCACTTGCACTTTACCACTGACTAGCAGTGAGAAAAGTGTGCGGAGACACTAAGGCAGCAAAAACAGAGTCAAAACCAGGGGGTCAGAAAGCAGAAACTCAGGGGAAACATGCCAAAGGATGCCAAGTCTAACAGGTTGTCAATGAAGCAGCCATATACCATATAGAGGGGCACCTCGCAATTACGCGATGACCATCTCGAAACTGACTGCAACGAATCCCATCATGTTTTCTATCATGTTAGAATCGTACCTCATCGTAAACAGTGTGGGAGGTATGATACCAAGCACTGGAAGAACCCTCCGTTAGGCTCTCAGTGTTCCCGGTACCAGCCTTCTAGTCCCGGACAGCACAAAATGGTTGCTGCCAACCAGAGAAACATTTCTGCCCTCCTGCTGCTGAGCCAAGCTCAAGCAGAGGAAGGTGGAACAATATGTATCCTGTCACAGGGAGGTGTGACCACCTCCCAGATAGGATTTAGTGTAGTAGGGCTGGGTGGGTGCTCTTACCAGCACCTGGAAGTCTGCATGAGGGGCACATTTGGTGTCCCTGTGCATAGTCCAGTTCAAACCAGTCCTGAAAGTCGTTGGCTCCCGCTCTGGGGCGAAATGGGACAACGGACATGGGAGTAAACTCCCCTTGTTCAGACCCTCAACTGGGAGGGTCCCCTGAATCGTCCTAACTCTTTCCCTTGGGTACTTAAGGGCTTACCTGAGTGTAGGCCCCAAGATTCTTCGTAGGATAAAATTCAGAAAAGATTCCACTGCACTTCTACCGTCTGGGCACTCTGAACTTCACTGGACTTTGCTTGGGCCTGACTTTGACTCCCTTCCAGTCTGCTGCATCGGCTGTGCCTGTGCATCATACAGGAACCTTCGAAGGCCTGTAAAGCAGCAAGGACAACCAAAGGAGTCACTCCCCCGCATTCGCAGGTACCACAGCACTGCTGACCGGTATGCTGAACTTGAGCTCCTACGGACTACGAAGGGTTCAACAACACAGGAGGTGGGTTTCTACATCCCTCTAGGCCCGAGCTGTCCTCTCACCCAGGTTGAGGCCATTATCCCTCGTGGGGGCTGCAATACCTGAACCCCTGTGTACTGTGTACCTCTGCAAGTGCATATGCATGTTGGCAATTCTGTAACAAGTGCATTGGGTTCGAAGTAGCCCCAACCTCTGGCAACTTCTCCTGCAAAGTTCTTCAGACACATCGCATCGTGTGCTCTGTGGCCTGCTGTTTTGTAAAGCTGCCCTAGCTCCTCCTGCGACTCCAGTGCCTTCGGCCTGTGGAACCTGTGGAGGGTCATTCACGTCTTCTTTTGGCTAACCCTGATTGCTTTGGGCTTGCTCTGGCTCCCCTGCTTTTGGTGGGTCGCATGGACCTTGCTGGTCCCCCTCTTGCAACTTCTTGACTTCCTGCATGGGTTTCTTTTGCCAAGGCTTGTTGGTGCTCCCGCCCGACACCGACTCCTCAGCACTTGACATCCTTCATGGGACAGCTCGTATTCCGACTCCTGGTTGTCCTCTGAGTCGCTTGGTCCCCACAGCTGCAGAGTTAAGGTCACCAACATCTTTCCTGAAGCACCAGACATTGTGGGCAATCGTCTACCGAGCCCCTGGTCACTCCCTAGTGACTCAGACTCTGTGCCTCTGCTTTCAGGTACTCTCTTCATTAAGAATTCACGTTTGGATTCCCACTGACACTTTCTCCTCTTCCAGCAGTGGCCCTTTCCTGAAGTCCTCCATTGGGTTCGACTGCGGTTTCCAACACCACTCACACCTATGCATCCAGCTTCCTTGGTGTAGATAACATGGGTACTAGGGTATCAACCAGTGGGGTGGCTCTCCAACCTTCTTTCTTCCACGGGGTTTCTTCAGGGTCCACTGGGAAGAGTCCTTAATCTTTAAAAATCCAACTGCGACTTACACCTAGAGTTGTACGAAGCCCGCGGTCGTGTTCTCACACTGCACGTGTCCTCCGTGTGGTTCCTATCTACTTACCTTGGTTGGTACCTTGGGTCCCCAGCGATTCTACAGCCTCTCAACATTGTTCTGACTCGAGTTGTGGTTCTTATACCACTTTCTTTGTATATGGTTTGGTCCCCCCCAGGGGCCCACTGTGTATTAGTGCTATTTACAGTGATTTCTTTGCCATCGTATTGTGTGCTTTTAGTCTATCTCCATATAGGAGCTACTGTAACGTACTAGATAGTGTTATATAATAAATACATATTTTTATAAATACTTTGTGTGGTTCTCTTTCATTTAATCTATACTATAAGATTGCATTCTGGTAAAACAAGCTGCGTTACACTCCTTCAAGACTAAGCCTGAAGGCTGCTCTCCACAGCTACCATTAGAGAGCTTTCTGTGTTTGTCTAAGACCTCTTAAAGCACCATAAGGGTTGTCTGGACTGGTGCAAGGTGCCCATTTTAATTAGTGGACATCCTATATCAGGCCAGCTTCTTAGTTTTTTTCATGCGCCTTCCTTCATTCCTTGGTGGAAATGAGTCTGTTTTCTATGTGCTGTACTGCTCCATGTCTGTATGTAACCATATCAGTACTTTGTACCGTTCTTTTCTGTCACTTTCATGTAATTTAATGAAGATATAAGTACATATCTAGGTTTTGTATGTATACCGAATGATATTCTATGTCTATATTTCCATGTATATGAATATTTTATTGATTTCCTAGAGATCTTCTAGTCTCTAGCTTCATTTTTAGGTCGAGCCTAGTGCAGCGCGCCTGCGCTACTCTGGCGAGACTTATAGTAAGGGGGCTTTAGAAAGCTCACCACACGCTCGTGAGTGCGGCCTATTGTTTGCGGTTACCAGCACAGGCACCATCTGTTTTGAATTATCGTGCCCAGACGCGTGCGCGATAATACAAAACAGATGGCCTGGTGCTCGCTCTCACACGCACCACTCGCGGGACGCTGCATTCCCTGAATTCCTTGTTTTTTAACTTTCAGTACGAAGCTACACATCCTGGCGCTTTCACTTTTGATCGCAGCCCTCGCACTACCACGGCCACCACGCTTCAGTGAATGCCAGACGATTATTAATTGGAGAAATGCTTAAAACGTGTAGCATTAAGGTATTGCCATTGGTAGCTAAGTTTCATGTAGAGCACAGGGAAGCCCCCGTTACCACTCATTAAAAGAAAACTCCTCCCTCGTGCAGGTTCGTGCACAAGCAATTTTCTGAAAGCTGTGATGGCAAAAATTTTCTTACTTGCACCTTAATTACTCACTGTAGTCGTTCTTTCCTCCTATACCACCTTTTCTTTCCACTTTCATACTTGCCCTTCTCCATTACCTTTCTCTCCCTCCTTCATTCCGCACACCCCGCCTGCCTTCTGTGAGCCATCCTGCTCTACGCAGTGCAGACATTGCCTTCTTTTCTTATTTACGGCTTTCAAAATACAATGCTTCAAAATTCCCAGATCCTTGCAGCCCCCTTAATGGGTTATCTACTTTTATTAATCTCCTCTGGCTCTTGGGTTTACTATTCTCATGATTTTCCTCCTCCTTGGCTGTCGGAAGGAGAGGTGGGGTACAGGGTTCTGTCGCCAACTGCAGCAATTCCGCAGAGCCACAAAGCCTGCCATGTTCAGGAAGCCCAAACAGGGACGTGGATTCCACTTGGCTATAAAGGCACAATAATTTGAAGAAAAAATACTCGATATAGATGGCTTAGTTTGTGTATGTTCCAATTTTTTTTCCAAAAAAGTTTTGATTGTAGAATTTGGCTGTTTAAAAATGCCCTTGTTTTAGTAAAGAGTTCTGGCCCTTTTATCATGTGGTTTATCAGTATTATAAATTGTTTGGTAATGCTGTTTAGTTTTACATTTGTGAAAACCTGTTGGAATATGTTTTTAAAACTGGATTGGAGTATGATTAAAAGTGCTCTAAGGATTGTAAACACACATTTTCACATTTGATTTTTATTCCTTCTACTGCAACTTTTAGCTGAATGTTTCTATAGCACTTATATGCTACTGAATTGCACTTTTAATGCGCTTTAAAGAGGAATGTATTGTTCGAGGCATATGAGCTGCAGATCACACACTAAGCATAGATCACCATCTGGTGTTCGGCCTGTATGTTTGCACTTGTTTTTGTCTTGGATAAGTCTTTGGAAGTCATGAGATAGGTGACTCCTCCTTTGGATGATAGTGCGCATGGGCATCGGCTCCCTCTTCAGATTGTTTTTTTCCGCCATCGTGCTCGGATGTGTTTCTCGCTCTCCGGTTCGGAACCGTCACCGATTCCACTCTCGATGCGCAATCCTTCATTCTTCACCGGTATTGTTTTCGATCGCGATCCTTAGTCATAGCGCATCTCTTCAACATCGAAGTTCTCGATTCCGGTCGTCAACGAAGGCCTTCGGGCCTACCTGGGCCTTGGTATCTGGCTCATTGAAAGGGCGCCATTCAAGAAATGTCCTCAATGTGGGTCGAAATTTCCCCACACCGATCTGCATGAGGTGTGCAACGTCTGCTTGTCTCCGGAGCACGAGGCCAGAGACTGTGTAGCTTGTGCCTCTTTCCGCTCAAAGACCGTTCGAGGTCGTCGAGCCAGGAGAACAATGGCTCGCTCGTCGGCACCCATCCCAGATGACATCTTCCAGGAGGGCGTCGATGTACCAGAACAGCAGCGCAGCGCCTCCGAAGTCAATGATTTCGATCTCGAGGACATCACTCCTGGGCAGCGGGTCGTAAGTAGACACATCGACCCCGATCCCCTCCCTACACCATTGAAAAAGGCTTAGGTCACACCTTCACCTTCGGGCCCAGGTGTGCACCGAGAGACTGCTTCCCATGCCCCGCCCTCGGGCCCGGCAAAGAAGCCTACTAAGCCTTCAGGCGACTCGGGCTCGAGTCAGTCTACCATCGGTACCGAGCGGACACCGGCACCGAAAAAGAAACCGCCCTCCTCCTCCATGCTGATCGCTGCTCCACGTCCAAGCACTCTGCACCGAAATCTACAGGCACTGCACCATCGACTCCGAAAAAACACTCGGAGCCGAGCAAAAAAACGATCCCTAAAGCTTCGGATTCACACCCTTCGGAGCCGAAAAAGCCTCGGATTCGAAAAAAACCCCGGTGCCACAAGCGGCCACAGAGACTGTAAAACATCACAGTTCTAAGCCAAAGGAGCATAAAACCGTTCCAGAGTAGGTGCCGCGCAAGTCTTCCGAACCGAAACGGTCGGCGCCGAAAGACCAACCTCTATCAGAAGAGCTATTTAAACCAGACCCTAAACAGAAAACTCTTCTAAAAGACCCTAAAACTGGTCAGCTGACTTTAGGTACAAAAAAGAGACCATTGGATACGCCTGTACCGGCTCCACCACCTAAAAAAAAGGGACATTGCCACATCTCACCTCAGGGTCCCTTCTCCACCTACTCCTCCACCACCTCACCACACCATTCTCCTACACCATCTCCTCCAACAATGGATGATGATGATGACACCTCTGATGGCACAGGAAGGGGTGCGGATGATGAGCCACTAGGGGATCCACCTTATTCCCCTGACTCCTGAGACGAATATAGTACGCCAGATGTCCCTAATGTTCCACAGAATGACATCTACCCCTCCAGGCTTTCCCTTACAGAGGAAACAATGGGTTTTCATCAGCTTCTACACAGAGCTGCCCAATACCACTGACCCTGTGGTAGAGGATTTCCTTATGGACACCTTTGATAACCCACAAAGGTCCACCACTATTCTGCCCATGCTAAAAGGAGTTACCAAGCATACACCTGAGGTATTTAAAGATCCTGTCAAGGCTAGGGTTATTAACCCCAGGATCGAGAAGAAAATACAAGGCTGCCCCAGCAGACCCAGCGTACATTAAGGGCCCGTACCACTAGACTCCTTTGTAGTCTCCAATGCTAGAAAGAGGGCCAACTCTCAAACATCAGGGGACGCTCCACCCCCGATAAAGATTCCAAACTCTTAGACTCCTCTGGCAAAAGAACCGCTTCGCAGGCAGCTAACATATGGCGTATCGCCAACACTCAAGCGCTGTTAGCCTGGTACGATAGGGCACATTACGACCAACTTGAAACCCTATTGCAACACCTCCCGGACAAATAGAAGGACAAAGCCAATCACCTTATACAAGAGGGGAAACTTATCACCAATACCTCCATTCGTTGCGCGCTGGACGTGGCAGATACCGCCTCCAGAGCTGTCAACACAAGTGTTCTCCTGCATAGACATGCCTGGCTACGCATTTCAGGTTTCAAACCTGAAGTACAAATTTCCGTCTTAAACCAACCATTCGATCACAAACACTTATTTAACCCTAATGTTGATTCATCCCTTGAAAAGATGAAGAAGGACACGGACACAGCTAAATCAATGGGAGCCTTGCAATCGCAAGCTCCCAGACGTTCCTTTTGTCGTCTCTCTTACAAGGGCACCTCCAGAGGCTACTCCTCTGACAACCCCTCCACCTCTTATAAGACTCCCACCCAGTCTACATTCACCAGAGGTTACCAGAGAGGAGGCTACAGAGGCAACAATAACAAAGGTAGAGGCAAGACCACCAACACCCGCTCTGCCTCCACCCCTACCCAATGACTTCCCACCGTTCCCCCGGCCTATTCCACTCCAGTTGGGGGAAGATTACAACAGTTCCTGCCTGTTTGGAGCAACATCACCACAGACAGGTGGGTGAGACAAATCATTCAATCGGGCTACTGCCTAGAACTCACCTTTACCCCCAAACATACCACCCAAACAGCGCCCACATTTATCACTGCTCAAGCAGGAAGTCGTCTCCCTCCTACAAAAGAGTGCAATAGAACCAGTTCCCCTGCACCAACAAAACACAGGAGTTTACTCTCTGTATTTTCTCATACCAAAAGGACGGCTCACTGAGACCTATTCTGGACCTCACATCCCTAAACCTCTACATACAGTCAGACCATTTTCAAATGGTCACACTTCAGCAGGTCCTTCCTCTTCTTTCACAAGGCGACTTCCTTGCCACTCTAGATCTCAAAGACTTCTACTTCCATATTCCCATATCTCACTGGAAATATCTCAGGTTCGTAGTGGACGGTCAACACTACCAATTCAAAGTACCCCCTTTCGGAGTCACCACAGCACCCTGGGTATTCACCAAGTGCCTGGCGGTAGTGGCAGCTCATCTAAGAAGACAGCACATTCACGTCTTCCCATATCTAGACGACTGGCTCATAAAAGACAGCTCATACAGTCAGTGGGTACACCACACTCTCGCCACTATTCAACTACTCCACGACTTTGGGTTCACAGTAAACCACGCACGGTTTCATCTACAACCGTCCCACATACAAAAGTACCTAGGGGTCACAATAGACACCTGAAAAGCGCTTGCTTATCCCAGTCCAGCCAGGATAGCAAGCATGCATGCCCTCTAAACCAAATTTCACCCTCAACACTCTCTTCCATCTCGAGTGTTCGTGCAACTCATAGGGATGATGGCCTCTTGCATATTCATAGTGCCTCACGCAAGACTAAAAGATACGTCCTCTCCAAGAGTGCCTAGCACGCCAATGGAACCAGGCTCAAGGTCAGTTTACAGATCTGGTGTTGGTAGACAGTCGCATTCACCGCTCTCTGCAGTGGCGGAACACCAAAAACCTTTCCAAAGGCCGACCGTTCCTAGAGCCAGTTCCGCAAATTGTCCTGTCAGCGGACGCATCACTCTCCGGCTGGGGAGCTCATCTTTTACATCACACCATGCAGGGCAGGTGGACTCCTCAACAGAAATTACTCCACATCAACCACCTGGAGTTACTAGCCATATTCCTAGCCCTAAAGGCATTCCAAAAGCAAATATCAGGCAAGGCTGTCCTAGTCCGCACGGACAACATGACAGCCATGTACTACATACAGAAACAAGGCGGGGCACATTCTCTACAGCTCTCTCATCTAGCACAAAGCATATGGAGATGGGCTGTACCGCAGAACACTTTTCTCCTAGCCCGACATGTCCCCGGAGTCCAAAACAACATAGCCGATCTGTTAAGCAGTCAAACGCAACAGATTCATGAGTGGGAACTTCATCCGCAAGTTCTTCAACCATTTTTCCAAATATGGGGCCAACCACACATAGACCTCTTAGCCACGCACTAAAACGCCCAATGCCTAAGCTTCGCCGCCAGATTCCCACACCCATTGTCCAAAGGCAATGCGATATTGATGAATTGGTCAGGCAGATTTGCGTACGCTTTTCCGCCTCTCCCACTCATTCCATTGATGGTGCGAAAGCCACGGCAACACTCACTGACTATCATTCTAGTTGCTCCAACTTGGGCCAGACAACCGTGGTACACCACATTACTGGAACTCTCTGTGGTTCCGCACCAAAAACTGCACCTCTCCTCTTAACCCAGAACCGTGGAGAGATCAGATACCCAGACCCAGCTCAGCTCAACCTTGCGATCTGGCTCCTGAGGTCTTATAATTTGGTTACCTTAATCTTCCCCCTGACTGTATGAACGTTATTAAGGAGGCTAGACGTCCCACCACTATGGCCTGCTATGCAGCCAAGTGGAAAAGATTCGTTATATATTGTCATAACACCATCAGTCCCCTAGATGTGTCTATCCAACATATCATAGGTTACCTACTACATCTCCAAAGGTGTAACTTGGCTTATACATCTATTAGGTTGCACCTCGCTGCTATAGCAGCCCATTTGCAAAATAGGCAACACGTATCACTTTTCAGAGTACCTGCCATCAAAGCATTTATGGAAGGCTTCAAAAGAATAATTCCTCCCAGAGTACCACCCTCACCTGTGTGGAATTTAAACATAGTTCTCACAAGACTAATGGGTCCTCCATTTGAATCTCTACATAAATGTGAACTACAGTTTTTAACATGGTAGGTTGCTTTTTAAGTGGCCATCACTTCTCTTAGAGTTAGTGAGCTCCAAGCACTAACCATTCAATCAATCGGGGGTTGGTAAAGTGCACTACTCACCCGTGAAGGTCTCAAGGCGGTGGGGGGGGGGGCAGCTCCGGCCAGTTGAAAAGCCAATTCAGGAACCTTTCTTACAAATACATCATTATAAGGTTGTTCTACGAACTAATCCTAAATTCCTCCCTACAGTTATTTCTCCCTCCCACCTCAATCAGTCTGTAGAGTTGGCAGTGTTCTTCTCGCAACCACAAACAGTAGCAGAAAGAGCTCTTCACACTCTGGATGTCAAAAGAGCACTGCTTTATTACATTGAGAGAACAAAACCTTTTCGCAAGACAAAACAGCTTTTCGTATCCTTCTCACCACCACAGAAAGGCAATCCCATATCAAAATCTGGGATAGCAAGGTGGATTGTCAAATGCATACAGATTTGCTATCACAGAGCAAAACGGATATTGTCAGTTCCCCCTAAAGCCCACTCTACCCGAAAGATGGGGGCTTCAATGGCATTTTTAGGGAACATTCCCTTACATGACATCTGAAAAGCAGCTACATGGTCTACACCGCACACATTCACAAAGCACTATTGTGTAGATGTGCAAACAAAAGCGCAAGCTAGTGTGGGCCAGGTTGTACTCAAAACATTATTTCAAACTACTGCAACAGATACTGGTGGTCGCCGCTAAGGAGGCGTACTGCTATGCAATCTATGCTTAGTGTGTGATGCTACTTACCAGTATGCATCTGTTCTTGGCATGTAGAGCTGCAGATCCACACACGCCCACCCACCTCCCCGGCTACCTTTATCTGTTCCAGTATTATCTCATTTAGATACAGCATACATGGGCATCTTTTCTGTTTCTCACAAAACTCCATTTCCCTGCTGGCGAAAAACAATATGAAGATGGAGCCGATTCCCATGCGCACTATCATCCAAAGGAGGAGTCCCCTATCTTGTGACTTCCAAAGACTTTTCCCAGACAAAAACAAGTGCAAACATCCGGGCCCAACACCAGATGGCGATCTATGCTTAGTGTGTGGATCTGCAGCTCTACATGCGAAGAACAGATGCATACTGGTAAGCATTTTCCTTATGCCAAGCAGCATGTAACGTAATATACATAGAAATGTGCAATACCCACCACAACTGACAGAGATGAAGTCAGTAAATAAAATTCTCGCCTAACCAAGGATGGCAGCCCAATGCAGTCAACTCACTGAGCTATTTTTATTAGTGGTAGTGTAGCTTATGTGTATGTAAATTAAACTTTGGCCGAACAAAGGATGGCAACTTAACCGACTCAAAACAGTAAGAGCAGCGCTGCGCCGCCGGCTAAGAAGGCGCATGGGAAGTGAATGGAAGTGGATGTGGCCTTAAGCGTAACACTGATAAATCTTTTAACCAGGTTTCATTCTCTGCACTGGCCCACCATCCAGTGATCCTGGGTAAATCACTTAGTCTCCCTCTTCCTAAAATAAAAACTATAAAACCTCCAAGCTCTCCAATTCCTTTTAGTGAAGCTTTTAGGGATTGATACAGGCTCTGGTTACTTTATAGTAGATCATATTAAGATTTTTTAACAGCCCGGAATAATTGTATTACTTGGCCTTTTCTAATCATGTTCTTAATGTTAAAATTTTGTGTTTAATGATAAGAACTTTCATGATTTATTTCACTGTTTATTATTTATAACTACGGGTTGTTAGCTTGCGGTCATCCAGATAGTGGGAACCTTAGGGTGGCATTTGAGCTATAGGCTTTTGATATTGCAGCTTTCGCCTCGCCGGTAGTTAAACATATGGCGATTTGCAGCAATTTCCAGTGTTTAGGGGTGAATCACTATGATGACTTCAGAAAGTTTTATAGCACATGATAAGATCTCTGTTCTTGATAAAGCCAGCCAGCCAGCTTGTTACACTTTTTTATCCATTTTTTTCTGTCTTTCCATAAAGAGGTGCTGGCGTTTAAGCTTTGTTTTTAGGTCGAGCCTAGGCCCAGACAAAACTGTGGCATAGCCAATAGGTCTCGCTTTTGGGACCTTATAAGTATTTAGTTATGCAGCACAATATCCTTGGTCCAACAACATCAACTTTTGCATGGGTAAACACTTATAAGGTTCCAATGGCGAGACCTATTGGCTAAGCCAATGCTTGTTCTATTGATGGCCGCTTCTATGCGGATAGTAGTTGGGCGTTTTCAAACCCAGATTGCTTCCACTTTGCTTGCCTATTTTTTATGAGGTTTTAAGTGATTACTCACTTTCTTTTTAGAGGTTCTGTGATCAACATGGCCTATTCAATCTCCTAGATTAGTTCCATGACCGCTTATGGCCTTGTTAGGTCATTTATTGTTTTTTTCCTTTTGATGTGGATTTTTTCTCCTAACATTGTTGGAGTTACTTTGTCTATCCTGTGGTTCACTGCACAGTTGTTCTCTCATTATGTGCATGGGACAAATGCCATTGGAATGCAAACTTTTTTGTTTCTCCTGTTGTATTCCTTGGGCAGTGACGTGTCTAACTAACCAGCATTCTGCTCCCATGGTTTTCGGTGTACAATCCTAGTCCATGATGTGGGACTTTTAGGGTTGAGTTAGATTTTTCCTTGGCTGTTCTTTCTTTTCAGTCTCCTACTCTTGTGTGGCAGGTGTATTCTTTAGCAGTCCCAGTTCGCAGTCCCTCCTCTGGGGATGGTATGGATTTGGTATCTGATTCTAAGTAAGGAATCTGTGGCTAGAAGTCTCCATCAGATGAATAAGTTACTTATCTTCGGTAACTCTATATCTCTGTAGCTTTCTGGACCGCTCCCGAAAAGCCTTCGGCGTCAACAACTGACAGTCAGAGCACGACTTGGGGTCGTGGTCACGCTCCAGGCAAAAGAGGCACACGCGGTGCGGATCTGGCGCCGACATCAGTTGATTACAGGAACCACAGGCCTTGAAACCGGGCATCCCTCGTGCACCTATTCAGAGTCGAAGACTCGAAACAAGAATTTGAGAAAAACGTAGTCAGAAAATGACTGAGGTACCATTCTTCCCGGATCTGCACTGGCTGGTGCAGAAAAAGAAAACTGACGTCAGCATGCGAGGGCAGTGTCTAAATAGCTGCCGCAGCATCATCTTGGCGACCACGATGCCAACGACGGACGCGGAGCCGACCGACGCCACCTTCCGACATGCAGAGGTACTGCTGACGAAAAACTTTCGGGATCCAGTCTGACACCTGGGGGTAATTCTAAGGTAAGGATTCTATAAATAACTAATGTTTCTTACAGATATATCGTTACCGAAGGTAAGTAACTTGTGCATCTGGTAGAGACTGGATCTAGCCACAAATTCCTTACACCGCTCCCATCTTCCCCACACTGTGAACTTTCTTTCTTTCTTTTGTACTGAGCCTGATATGGGATATTCCTTTTTGTGGATATCCTTGTTGTGTTTCAGGTTCTTACTGCTTAATATCTGGATGCTGCTCTGTCCTGTACGGTTGTATTTCTGCAGGCTATGTCTATCTCTTTGAAGTATGTCAGGACATTTCTGTTACTGCTTTCTACCCTGGATCTTTTTTTCGACCTATTGTAATTGTTGGCCTTTTCGTCTTGCAATTTTCATTCAGTCAGGATATGATACATGGTGTCTGTGATCTAGGCACACTGTTCTAATAGTCAGTTTCTATCTGTGGCTCCACGTCTCGAGCGCGCACATTAGTCACCGAAGAAACTGACGTCAGCGCGTCAGCAAGGGAGTCATATGGACTCTGCTGACGTCACCTCCGGAGGACGACGTCACTGCGGAGTTGCCTGGTACCTTCTGCCGGCGCGCAGGAGTACTAAGGGGAAAAAAAGTTATCAGATCCAGTCTGGAGCCTGGGCAGGATTCTAAGTAAGGAATCTGCAGTTAGATTCTGTCTCTACCAGATACAGCGTTACCGAAGGTAAGTAACTTACTCATTGCAACCTAAGTCAACTGACCCGCAAAAACAAATCCAGGACCTCCGAGTAGATCCACTTGCTGGTAGGTAGAGCAGAAATTGCGGAAGGTCATACAAGAATTGGTTCCATCAGAGTAGTGGGACTCCAGAGGTAACTGAGTGATTGAATATAGTACAGAAAACCATGGAGCAATGAGTATCAACAGTGTCCCACCAAGGGCTAGCACTTTTTTTAAACTTACGATTAAACTGGATCATTGGGTCCCTGCCCACCGACCAATTCTTAGCTCATCGCCAAGCCATGTGGTATTAAAATTGTGCACTCGAGGACAGCCTCTGAACTACAGAAAGGCGGTAAAATGGGTCACTTAAAGTTCGACAATAATAGTGATGATAAACAAGTTAATTACCTCTGGTAACATTCATTCTTCTAAGTTCTCTATATCTACTTGCTGTTTCTCAGCTTTAGAATATCCCCAGGATAACAGACTTGATCCGAAGAGCTTTAACAGCACTGGTCCTGTAAGTCAGTAGGTTGAGTTGTACGTGTCCACATTGGATCAGTACCACCCCACAAGTGCCAGAGACAAGCCACATATAAGCGTCATGCCTGTTCACTGACGTCAGTTCCTTGTCTCTTCACTTTCCTTTCCCTCTGACTTAAAGCATTGAGCAACTGTTGACAACAGTGTGAGCTCTAACTTAAGACCTTATTTCTTGTTAAAGAGGCCACTCCATACAGTGGGGCGGTGGGAGTGACGTGAGGAATCTGCATATCGAGTATACACCAGAAAGAGCATTACCAGAGGTAAGTAATTTGTTCTTTTGATGGATACTTCTAACCCCATATTCCTTCCCTTTAGAAGAGCTACCATAGCAGTCCCTTTACCTGGGTCTGTGGAGTGGACTCAGACCAAAACGTACTGCAGAACTGAGTAGGGAAAGTGACCTTCCATCCAGACATGGCTTTTGAAGGCAGTTGTGTGTTTTTGTACTTATGCACTGACACCCATGTCACAGCCTGGCAGATATCTAGAACAGGCGCCCCTTCTCGCCAATGCTGTTTTCCAAGGACACCATTGTGAGGAAATGGGTAGTGTGGTTCCGTGTCAGTGTCAACGACCCCTCATTGATAGGCTGAAAAGTTGCTCTGAGAGGTGGAAATCAAAAGAATCTGGTCTCTGGTAGAGATTTGGCACCACGTCGGTGTGTTGGAGATGCAGGCGATTCGCTTTGCACTAAAGGACTTCCTCTCGTCGATCAAGGGGAGGGTGGTTTAGGTTCTCACTGACACAACCACTGCCATATGGTATTACAACAAACAGGGTGGATTAGGGGCCTGTACTAGAAGGCTCTGCGCTCTGAATCTTCTGGACACTGGTACAAGTTGTGTGGTAACTGTACTTCGGACCAGTTAAAGTGCAAACTGTCAGATGTTTTGTTTGTTTTGGCTGCGGCTCAGTGCAGTGAGCACTGTTGAAGGTTGTTTGTCAGCCCTTTTGGCTCTTTTGCTTTTACCGGATCATCTATCCTTGTTTAAATCACCTGTGTGATGCATCTTCTTAAAGGTTTAGTTCACATATTTGCACCCAAACCTTTTGTGATGCTGCGGTGGTACCTTAATCTGGTTATCCCTTTCCTTGTGTGTACCCCATTTGAGCTGATGCTCAGCTGTCCTATGCTTCTTCTGAGACTTAACACAGTCTCTCTCATTGTGATACCTTCAGCTCATTGCATGAGTGAACTTCAAGCTGTGACTGTCTCAACCGCCATATGTACTCTTTCTTTACAATTTGCTATTATGACCCAGGGTGGCAATTCTGCCAAAGGTTGCGACTCTTTTTCTTGTCGGACTTCATCATGCTTCCGGCATTCCTTGCTCTGCCCCTCACCTCAAAAGAGGAGGAGACACTTCATTGCTTGTACAGCCGTGAGCTTTTACATTGATCGTACCAAGGACCATTACGTGGACAATCAGCTCTTTGTGGGAAAAGAAAGGCAAGACAGTGCCAACAAAAATATATTGAGGTAGATAGTCTTCTGATGTGCTACACATTGGCCAAGAGGCAACACCCAGAATGTCTGAAGGCTCATTCCCTCAGAGCAAAAGCTGCTACCACTGTGTTGCCACGTCAAGTTCCTTTTCTAGGCATTTGTCATGCCGAAATATGGATGTCAAGTCATAGGTTCATGAAGCACTACTACCTTGATAGTCAAGGCTGGTGGGAGAAGCACTTTGCCCGCCTGGCTTTACAGGACCTTTTGGTCTGAAGCACTCCACAGACCCACCACCAGAGGAGATTTTCATTTGGTAGTGACGAATCTGCCGTTAAAATGATCTATTAGAAGAACAAGTTACTTGCCTCTGGTAACGTTCTTTCAGGTAGAAGCCCTATATGACTGCAAATTCCTCACCGCCCTCCTACTTTCCAGTTCCGTGGAATGGTCTTTTTTTTTTTTAACTAGAGATGGTGCATACATGCTGCCCCAATGTCACTTCCACTGTAGGATGAAACAAATGCGGAGCCGCATTACTTCACCTGTTGGTACTTGGGAGCAATGCTCAGAAAAATCTCTGAATCCTTTCTGGTGCTTGATGGATTCACTGGGTAAATAATCTGCTATTAGAGTATCCATCAGAAAGGCTGTTACCAAAGGTAAGTAACTTGTCTTCACCATCTTTTTGAATTTCTGACTTGTGTCCTTCCACTGCTCACGGTCAGGTAACGATTTTTTTCTTTGAGAGTGCATATTTTCTTGCTTGCTCTCTCATATGCTGCTTTCCCCCTTCAAATACCTGCCCCTGCGGTCCATTTTACTACCTCCTTCCTTCACCCCAGCCTGTTGCTGTGATCCACTCCAGCCTTTTGTTTTTTTCCCACACAACTCGGTCTCAAGCCTATCTGCTGCTTCACCCACTCTTTGTTGCTTCCCCTGAACCACTCCTCTATTGTTTCCCCACCCCTTCTCTATTGTTCCCCCACCCCTTGCAGTGATTAAAATATAACTTTTGAGAGAGAGGGAGGGGGTGGGGGTGCTGGCCCAGCAACTATTCGAGGATGTAGCTGTTGTCATGGAACAGTAAATATATATAAATTTTTTAAGTAATTAAAATGGTGTGCATGCCCACTGACGGATGCATATGTCATCACCCATGGATGCGTCTGCCAGTGTCTTAACGAGCATGTACATCTTCACGTCATAGCATCTTTTTTTGTGCCAGTGCTGCACAGTGTTAAAAAACAGCGTTAGTAAAGCCAGTAGGTCAAAGAGGCACGACATATTGGCGTTTGCCAATATGTATATATTTTCTTAATTAAGTAATAGGAGCTCAAAAAAATTTTTGGGTACTGCAGTGATGAAGGAAAGCTGCATCCAATTTCCACCACGTTTCACATCTGCCAGATGTACTGGAAATGTAAATGATTATTTTGGTAGAAATAGTTTTGTGAAAAGCTCTTGAATGTCAAATTTTTCTCAAATCCAAAAAGATTGGTGTGCTTTGGAAAAAACATTTTAATTGGTGTTTTTGCCTCAGAAACAAGTTGATTTCAAGCATGGAGGTGATTGTGTTTGTGAGAAGTTGGCCTGGTATATGATGTCCACTTAGGTAAGTGGGCACCTTGCACCAGTGCAGACAACCCTTATGGTGATTTAAGAGGTCTTAGACAACCTTAGAAAGCTCTCTAAGTGGTAGCTGTGGAGAGCATCCTTCAGGCTTAGTCCAGAAGGAGTGTAAAGCAGCTTGTTTTACAATCTTATATGTATAGATTAAGTGAAAAAGAACCACACAAGGTTTTTATAAAAATATGTATTTATCATATAAAACTCTCTAACACATACAAATATCTCCTACCCGTAGATATGCACACAATACTTTGCAAAGAAATGCAGTAAATAGCAGATAATACACAGTGGACCCCGGGGGGGGGCCAAACCATATACTAAGGAAGTGGTATAAGGACCACGACGGAAGTCAGGACGATGCAGAGAGGACGTAGAAGTGCTGGGGACCCAAGGTGAGAGACTAGGAGCTCCATGGAGGTCGTGTGCAGTGTGGGAACACAACCGCATTTTCCGTGTAAGTCGTGGGTGGACTTTTAAAGATTAAGGACCATTCCCAGTGGACCATGAAGAAACCCCATGGATGACATAAGGTTGGAGAGCCAGCCCACCCGTGGATACACTAGTACCCACGTTACCTACACCAGGGAAGCCGGGTGCATACGTGTGAAGCGGTGTCAGAAACCCGCGGCCAACCCAATGGAGGACTTCAAGAAAGTGCCGCTGCTGGAGGAGGAGAAAGTTTCCGGTGGAATCCGAAGATGGATTCTAGATGAGGTACCTGCAAGAAGAGGGGACAGTCTGTCACTCAGGAGTGACCAGGAGACTTGGAAGACAAGTGCCCTCCGATGTCAGGTGTTGCAGGAGAGTTCACGACCTAGACTCTGCAGCTGTGAGGACCAGGTGACTCTGAGGAAGACCAGGAGCCGTGCACGAGCTGTCCCACGAAGGCTATCAAGTGCTGAGGGGTTGGCGTCCGGCGGGAGCACCAACAAGCCTGGGCAAATGCAACCAACACAGGAATTGAAGAAGGAGCAACTTCAGGACCAGCAAGGTCCAGGGGACTCACCACAAGCAGACGAGTCCGGGCAGGCCCCAAGCAATCAGGGGAGCCCAAGAGAAACAAAGGTGACCCTCAACAGGACCCACAGGCCAGTGGCACTGGAGTCACAAGAGGACCTTGAGCAGCTCACCAAAAGATGCAGGCCACGGTGCAGTTGATGTGATGTGGGCGAACACTTTGATCACCGGAGCTGCTTGAGGTTGGGGCTACTTGGAGCCCGAAGATCTTGGAGGAAAGAAGCCAACAAGCCTTTGCAACTGCAAGATGACGCGGTGCACAGGGGTTCGGTTATTGTAGCCCCCACGGGGGATACTGGCCTCAAACTTGGTAAGAGGGCAGAGCAGGACTCGAGAGCTGTGGGCAACCACTGCCTGTTTTGCAGAACCTTTCGGATTACCGAGGAGCTCAGGATACCGGTCGACTTAGTTATAGTGCCTGCGAATGCACGGAAGTGACTTCTTCATTCAAGGGAGATTCCTTCAGGTGTCTTAGATGATTGACAGGCCTTGGAAGGTTTCTGTATGATGCACAGACACAGACGATGCAGCAGACTGGAAGGGAGAGGAAGTCGAGCCCAAACAAAGTCCAGCGAAGTCCAGAGTGCACAGACGGTAGAAGAAGTGATGTCTGTTCGGAATCTTGTCCCACGACGAATCCTGGGACCCACCCACAGGTGAGCCTTTACCTATGGGTGCGTGCCTCAGGTAAGGGTTGGGACGATTCAGGGGACCCTCTCAAGGGAGGGTTTGGACAGGGGGCGGTTACTTCCATGTCCTTTGTCCCATTTTGCACCATAGGACTAGTTTAAACTGGACTAGGCACGGGGACACCAAATGTGCCCCTCATGCAGACTTAGCGGTGCTGTCAAGCACACCCACCCGGTCCCAATACACTAAATACTGTCTGGGAGGTGGCTCAGCAGCAGGAGGGCAGAAATGTGTCTTTGGTCTGCAGCACCCATTTTGTGCTGTACGTGTCTAAAAGGTTGGCATCGGGAACACTGAAAGCCTAACTGAGGGCTCTTCCGTGCTTGGAATCATATTCCCACACCATTTACGGTGTGGGGGTACGATTCCAACATGTTTGATACCAAAAATGATAGGATTCGTTACAGCCAGTTTCGAGATGGTCGCCGTGTAATTACATGGTGCCCATCTATATGTTATATTTCTGCTTCACTGACAGCCCAGGAGAATGGACTCTGTAGGCTGTAGGGGTGTCCTGTTCATGCAGGGGTACCCTCTCACTTAGAACCAAGCACCCTGCCTTCAGGATTGTAAAGGCCTGCTATAGGGGTGACTTATAGGTTTTAAGTGCAGTGAACCAAGATATAGGAAACCTATATCTTTAGTAAGTGGTGTAAGCACCAGCTTACACAGGCTGCAATGGCAGGCCTGTAGTTCCATTTTGAATGGTCTCCCATGGTGGCATAATGCTTGCTTCAGCCCATGGGGAACCTCTGGCGTACCTATGCCCTGGGTACCTTAGTACCATATACTAGGGGCTTCTAAGGGTACCCCAGTATCCAATCTGGGATGTACCTAAGTACTGAACACAACAATTTAAGGGAGAAAGTAGATAGACTGGGGTCCTGATTAGCGGGATCCCAGGCAGACTAGTCAATAACAGCTTAGCACCAGGCAAAAAGTGGGGGTAAACATAGAAGCATATCCTACTTTCCTACAGTGTTGAAAACCTATATGGCTAGTATACATTGAGTGGGCCCGAAGGTAATTTAAAGGAGAAGGTGATTGAGTGCATTGGAGGCTTAGGTAGTTGATTGGTGTATAGTTCACGAGTTGCATGTAAGAACATGAGGGGTAGAGAAATTGCCATGTTGTCCCTTAACTGTGAACGTACGATAAACTTTAGCGTTATGCAGAGTTGCAAAGGTTTTTTTCTTAACCTTTAAGTTCAATGGAAAACATAGAAATTTCACAAAGTTGCAAAATGTTATGCTTCACATGCATTTGCAAAATTGTATGCTTTACATGCATTTGCTTAAAAAGATCATGGATTTTGTCTTACTTGATGGAGCAATAGGTTAACATTTCTACATTCTAGCCTGTCTTGCATGGCAAAAATTGAATGTTCTGTTTAAAAAAGAAAATTTAACTAGTGAAATAGAAGAGTGTTCATTTAAACGCAGAGGTTTGCATTCGTGCTTGGGGGACTTTTGCGGACTCTAGCGGCACCTTGCCCTGCCTCACCTACGTGTTGCTTGTCTCTCTTGGGTCCTGTTGCCTGCGTGTGTGTGTGTCCCTCGCCATTGCTGCCGACGCCACTGCGTGAGGAGGACTTCAACTCCCAGACGCCTGAGCGCCCGGTGACGCTACCCACGCGCCTGGAGGCGCACAAAAGATTGCGGCTCCCTCCGCGTCGCGGGACACGCGCGGGCAGCGCCGGGCTAAGCCCGGGCAAAGGGCGGGCCCTCTGTGGCCCTCAGAGGCCTGAAGAGGCTGGGCTGGCCCAGAGACTCTGTTCCTACGAGACTGCTCACTGAAATATAGATACACTCAGTGAGTTGTGACACATTATATTGCTTTTGGGAGATTGTTTTCATTTTATTCTGGTTATATTTGTTTATATATATGTAACTCCACCAGTTGATGGTGTAGCTAATAGTACAATTCATTAAGCTTTGTAATTGGGCTGTTGCCTTTTATCAGTATGTTGAAACAGAAGGCTCCTTCTGGGCCACGTACTATGGATAATTACTTGGTGCAGGTGGTGAGCAAAATAAATACTGAAAGGCGTCAGTCATTAGGGATAAGTATTTCTTCACCACCGGTAACCCCTACTCAGGGTCCGTCAGTTCCTATATCATTGGATGAGAACAGTCGATTTAATACCACGAATGTGGATATCTTAGCTGAGGGACCGCCTGATCTTGAGCAGACCCCCCCCTATTTTAGTGGATTTAGATAATTGCCCTGATAAGGTACTACAATGTTCCCCTACCCCAGTAGCACGGGCAGTTAGAACATGTAGGAAAACTCAAAATAAGAAGGGGGGGACACGAACCGCAAGGAAGCGGGTAGCCTCACCATTAGAACAATCTGAAATAGATGTGGTTGCTAAGTCGAACAATGGCAGTTTAGATGTTGATACGACAAAGAACTTAGCGGATATTATTGACTTAAAGATCAGAGGTATTATATACCCTCTTGTGTCAAAGATCGAAGATTTAACGGCAGAAGTCGCGAGACTGGGTGGACTTCTTAAAAAGGCCTTGGAGGAACCAGGAAGAGTAGCTACTCCCACAATTAATAGTAAATGTAATACCCAGAGTGTTCTTTCTATTAAGGCTACAGGCAACAAGGAAAATGTCATAGCTAACCCCATAACACCTAACGTGCCAACCCATTGTGACAGTCAGGTTATAACTGTTACTAAAAATAACGAGGGCTGGGAAGAAATTAATAGAGGATACGTCACTAACCTCCCGCCCGAGTGTGCACCATATGTGGTGGTATTAACAAATGTTCCACCACTAGAAAATAGGGGTTACCAAGAAACACATGACTCTTTAAAAAATAAAAGTTTATCATGGTTGCATAGACAATGCGGTTTCCCGTTAAACTTCTCTGACCAAGTCCTGACTACCAGGAGAGTTAAATGGATAGGGAGTTCTAAGAAAAGCTTGAAGGGGGATTGTGTGATTGTAAACTTTAAACATCCACAACATGTTGCCACTGTCCTCCTAAGAGCTGCATCCCTTCCAACCTCTGATGTCAATGTATGCGCTCGATCGTTAGGTTTCTTTTATAGCCATCTTAATAGCAATCAACGCGAGAGTAGCGGAATTATTACCCACCGGCTACTTTTAGACCTCATTTTGGTATCCCAACCCAAAATAGATTTCATGCCCTTAGCTCACTGGACTCTAATGATTGACTTTTATAAGAGAGTGAGATGTACCCAGTGAGGACTAAAGGCTTTGGTGTAGATGACTGTGTTGATAAAAATATATTTACGGTCGCACCACCCACGCCCCTTTTGATTGAGGAAGAGATCGTTCATGAGGGTCTTGTGGATTCATGTAACTTGGGGCAATCTATTGGGGGGGACACTGTTACTGAATATGTTACTAGCCCTGCTACCAGAACAGGCACATGTTCCAGATTGGCCTGCTGGAATGCGGTTTAAAATCTAAGGGCAGAGACCCAGGCTGGGAAACTTTTATCAACAAGTATGACATCTTGTGTTTCCAAGAAACCTGGTGCAAAGGAGATGTTGATTATGAGGGATTCGTGTCATATAACCTGCCAGCCCGGGGAGACGGACCAGGAAGAGCTAAGGGGGGTTTACTCACACTTATATCGGTTCATCGTAGAATACTGGTGAAAAAGTATATACCGGTAGGTGACCTTGTCCAGATGTTCTGGATCTCTGAAGGCAAAGGTCGTAATATCCTTCTGATCAACTATTATAACAATATATTCGACAGCACCAGGGGTAGAATAGTAACAGATTTGGCCAACACCATTGATATTCTGAGTTCGGAATCTAATGTTGTATTTGACATAATTTGGTGTGGGGACTTTAATACCACGTTGTGTGAATTGTTACCTTTAAAGGCATGTGGGGTCACTAATAATGCTGGATGGGAGGTACCGCACTTTGGACATGATACTTATGGGGAAATTCTGAATAAATTAATGGGATGTCATGACCTAGAAATATTGGATTGTTGTAAGGATGGAAACGGCTTGCCCATCCCTACATTTAAAAATTGGCGTTCTAATTCAGTGATTGACCATGTGTTAGTATCTTCTAGTTTTGTCGACTGTTTTGCCCCACTGGAAATTGAAATATCGGCGGCAAGTGACCACAATTGTATTATCATGGCCACGTCCTTATGGGAGGAGGGTGATATAGAGGTGGGGACAACAATTGATAATATAGAAGCTTACCGGGCCAATGGGGTAAGACTCAGGTGGGTGGGTGAGAAAGCTTCAGAATTGACCACATCTATAATAAAGGGGAATTTGGTAGACATTGTCTTTATTTTAGAAAATAGATTCGACCATGAGCGGGTCTTATCTTGTTTTAAAGGGATCAACACTGCCATTGATGATAAGTTTACCGGTCGTAACAGGGGTTGTTTTAGAACTGGACCTGGCTGGTTTGATCATACCTGTTCGGTAGCTCTGACTAGCCTCAAGCAGGCTTTAGCAATGAAGCCCAGGGACAAAAATTTAGTTATAAACTTAAGGCTAGATTATAAAAACGCTATCAAATCTAGGAAGGGGGTTCTACAGCAGCAAGCTTGGGATTCACTTAACCAAGCTGCAGAATTTTCTAATTGCACATTATTGTGGGCAACGGTTAACTCCCCATTCCTCAAAGAGACCAAGGTACCCGAGCTAACATCAAACGTCTCCAGCGAAGGCTGGATTACTCACTTTTCAACTATTTTTGACTCTGGCAAAACCAATGATGCTGGTTCATCTAGTTGGCCTATTTTGCCACTTGATATCTCTGTGGATGAGGTTATTAGTGGGAGTCGGGAGAATAAGGGCGGGAAGGCTCAAGGCCCGGACGGGGTTCCGATTGACGTTTATAAAGCCGCACCTAAAGTCTGGGGTCCCCTGTTGTCCGTTGTTTTCAATGCTGCTGTCTGTATTGAGCCCCCTCCAACCTGGGGGGAGTCTATTATCATCCCAATTTATAAGAAAGGAAGCAGGTCTGATGCAAAGAATTACCGCCCTGTCTCCTTATTGGACTCCTCTATAAAGGTTATGAACAGAATTAAGCTCGTAAGACTGGAAGAATGGGTGGAACAGGATGGTATTCTGGCAGACAGCCAGTATGGTTTTAGGAAAGGCAGGGGTACGCTTGATCAATGTGTTAATTTAGAACTGTTGATCGGGAACTACAGTGACGCAAAACCCGGCCTTATGTACCTATGCTTCGCTGACTTAAGCAGCGCTTTCGACATGGTTGACCACTCAATTTTGTGGCCAACCTTGTTGAATATGGGAGCACCGGAGGGTATAATATTTTTTCTTGCCAGGATGTATGAAAGATTAAAAACCTGTGTGCGTTTTGGCAGGAAGGGAGAATGTACCCCAAACTTTAGTGTCAAACGTGGTATTAGGCAGGGTTGTGTTTTAGCTCCTCTTTTATTTATTTTATTTATTAATGGAATTGATGCCATTTTAAAGGAAGTGAACTCAGATGCTCCTAGGATCAATGGTGTCTCAGTGCCGGTGTTATACGCCGATGACGCTGTATTGTTATCCAGAACTCCTGTAGGATTGCAGCGGTTGATGGATAGCTTTGCATCCTTTATTAAAGATAGGAAATTAGTTATTAACAAAGAGAAAACGTACACCATGACCTGTGGTCTAAAGAATCCAAAACAGACCATAAAAGGGTATTTTATTGATAATGTAAAGGTGCAACAAGTGGATAAATTCTGTTATCTAGGTATTACCTTTTCTAGTGATAAGAAGTGGACTTATGAATGCAATTACATACGCAACAAAATGGCTAGAAATGCCCACGGCATCTTTAGATTTGCCGCTAAAGTTGGGGACCGTAGGACCGGGGACATGCTTAAAATTTATCAGGCCAGATGTATAACAATTGCATTATATGGGGCAGGAATTTGGGGTTATTGTTGCGCCCACAATCTGCAGCTGGAAGAAAATTTCTTTCTTAAAAAACTTTTATGCTTGCCCGCATCGGCCTTCAATGCTCTGAGTCATCGGGAATTATCTGTCAACCACCTACTTGACCTTTTATCCCTTAGGCCTTTGATGACCTGGCGGTCTATTTGGCTGAAGGTTGAGAAGTCTTTTACTAGATCTATTATCCAGGACTGTTTGAAACTAGACAAATTTGTAGCAATACCCTGGATCAAATACATTATTGTGTATTTTTCAGATATTTTTAACCTGAACATTGTAAATGATCCCAAAGCAGTTTTACTGATCCCCAAAGTCGAGTTAAAAAGGGTTTTTCTGGCCTTTGTAGAGAGAAAGAGGGATGTTGCCGCTGGAACCCTGTCCACTGTCACGTTTTATAACAGATATTTATCTACGGATGGATTTCCTGTCTATTTAACCTTGGTCACAAGACCGTCGCATACATTTGTGTTAACAAGACTCAGATTTGGAATGGCGCACCATTTGGTGGGCCATCCAACAATGAAAAAACATCCATCTGGGCCCTGTAGATGTGACGGGATCTCCATGCAAAGCACATTGCACTTTATGCTATTTTGTAAATTGTATTCTAATTTTCGCATTGCCCTTCTCAAACCAATGTTTGTTAAATATGGAACACGTTCAGTTGAGCAAGCAATGAAACTAATTTTTAATTTGCAATCTGCAGATATTTGTTTTTATACTGCAACCTTTTTAAACAAATGCATCAATTCCAGGAAAAGTATGTGTTTTTAACAATGGGTGCTAATGCTCCCTTTTTTTAATTAGTATTAATTAATTTATTGTTTTAATGTATTGTTATGTCTACTATAATCTGCCCTTTTATTTTTTCTTATCATGCCTGTGTATTGTGCTTTTATGGTCATTAATTTGCACCGAATAAAGCTTAATTGAATTGAATTGAATTGAATTGAATTGAAGAGTGTTCAGTGAGTGCGGTCCTGGGGTGATATTTTTGTATCTTAATAATTGGTCTGCCCATGCACAAGTTTAGGGTGAATAAACTGAGACATGTCTTTTTTTTCATTTTGAATAGAGCAAGTTTGTCGATTTTGATGAAAGAAAGCGAAACCTGTTGGAAAGATGCAAGGAATTAATGAGAAAAGCAAGACAGGCGTGTAAGCTTGGTCCTGATCAACAAGTTCCTCAAGAGTACCAGACCGTGAGTGTACAGATATGAAAAGCATTCTCCATGTAATATTTTATACGTGTGTACATTTTAATTTTTTTTTGAAGAATTTGCCCTTTATGTAGAAAAGCCAGAAAAGGATTCGGTACTATTCCATGTAGTTAAATATTTTCATGTTCCCGTTTCCTAGAGATAAAACTTGATTACATTAATTATTTTGTACATCTCGTTCAGCACTAACTGTTGAATTACCACATTTTTACAAATAGTCTTTAACATAATTGTCTTTTACCCAGTTGGCATTCGATATCGAAGATCTTTAACTGTGGTTTATCTCAGGAATTGTGAGATTGTGGAATCTTAAATATATCACATTGGACCTCAAATTGAATGTACTGGTAAACCCAATGGGGCCGGTCCCTTCTGATTATAATTTGCGATCTTTCACATTGAGTTTCACTATATAACACCAGGAGAAAACATGCGGGAATCGCTGCCTATACACAGACTGCCAAATCGTTCTCAAAAAACGCGCAATTACTGCTCCACTTTCAATTGGTAATTGTGGGAAAATAACATGGATTATTCTAGGGCACTTGTAAGGAGTCCCCTAGCGGTTACCATTGATAACTACCTCTGTTTTATGTTAGAAGCATTATTATAGCGCATTTCCCCACTGTGTGCTCCCACCTCGCCCTTGTAATCTCTTGTCTTTCTCCTTGGGATTTAGTTCATGTGGCCTGTGGACATAGTTTTTGATTGTGGGTTTTAGGGTCGAGCCTGCGAGTGCATGCGCTAGCGAGACAATGTTGTATACAGAAAAGGGCTTGGAGGCCACCTATTGCTTACCGTTTGTTGTCTTAGCGTCACTTTTCTTTACCGGCTCCGTAATTGGCTAGTGCACCCGAAACGTCACTTCCGATGCTGTTCGCTTATGTGTTTTAATGTTAGACTTTTTGGAAGAACTGATCCGTCTCTTTTTAACCGACGTTACTCTTTACATCACGCATCTAAATACTTCCAGACGTTTTCATGAATATGTTTGTCTGGCTGTTTAAAGAGTATGACGTTTAAGTAATGTTGTTACTATGTAGATAATCTTTACACCGTCCACCTGCTCAAGGTCAACGTTGAGGTAATATTTCCACAGGACGCATCAATATTTCCAAGGGTTTTCAGTCATTTTTACTTTGTGCGTATGATCACTGTCTGCTTTGAAAAAACCTTTTTAGTAGGCAGTAAAGCCTACCAAAAAGCAGATTCACATTTAATTATGAACACAGAATCATTAGCGTTACACCGGAAAATGCTTTTTTGGCTCACTCACATGTACTCAGCTCTGACATAAGGTTTAAATCGGTCGCCTAAACATGAGCTCGTCTTAAAACAATGCGGTGCACCGCAAACACAAATAATACACACTGAGTAACAGCAACATAAATAGTAAATTTTGGCGCATGATGTAAACATTAACTCAAAGCTCAGCATATGTTAGTGCGCCACAAAATAATTTAGAACTAACTCTAATCAGTTGTTTACCATAATTAAATGGTTAAAAGGCTAATGTCAGGCCCTTTATGTTCCACTAACAGGTTCAGTTCAAAGTGGGCAATCTTCACAATGACCAAGTAAAACATGACATGCACTAGCGTAGCAAGGAAGCCATGGTCCCTGGTGCAAGCAGGACTACTGTTAGAGTCCAAAATATACAGTAATTATCAGGATTCAGTGGGCCCCGGTGCCACTGCACCTGCTGCACCAATGGTAGCTTCGCCCCTGATTACATGTAAACGTTTGCAAATATTTCAACATCTGGTGGAAATATTATCCCTCTAGGCCGTTCTAGATCACAGAACTGTGGAAAGATTACCACCTAACCACTGCAAGTGTTTAGGGACTTGGTAACCGCATTAGTCAAAAGCTGGGCATATTCATGAAAGCCATTGGACATATTTAGCTACTCGGCATATGTATTGCTTATGCTCGCATTAAATATAACGTGTTAGACCTGGCATCTTTTGGCGTGTTTCCCCTGTCTTTTTGCTTCCTGACCTCCTGGTTTTGACTCTGGTTGTGCTGGTTTAGTGTCTCTGCGCACTTTCTCACTGCTGTTCAGTGTTAAAGTGCAAGTGCTACTATTGTAAATATGGATCGGTGTTTCCATGATTGGCATATCTGATTTACTGTGAAGTCCCTAGTTAAGTGCACTGAGAGTGCCAGGGCCTGTAAATCAAATGCTACTAGTGTGCCGGCCACCCGCATGAGTAGTATCTCAGTCCTGCCACTGCAGTGTCTGTGCTCAGTCTCTACTGCCATGTCGACCTGGCAACTGCACCCACTTACTAGGCCCTAACCTTTCCTTTTATTACATGTAAGTCGCCCCTAAGGTAGGCCCAAGGTACCCCTATGGGCAGGGTGCAGTGTATGTGAAAGGTAGGACATATACTAGTGTGTGTGACATGTCCTGATAGCGAAATACAATGTATTTAGTTTTTCACTATTGAAAGGCTGTCTATCCCATAGGATAGAATGGGAGATACTTTGTAACATCTTTCAAGTATAACTTCCCATTGGGATAAGATTGAGAAATTGAGTTTAGTATGCCTGAACTCAGAATGTAAAAAAATGCAAATTTAGTAAAGATGATTTTTATGTTGTGTGTTTAGAAAGTGGGTATTTTCTTGCTTGGCCTTCCTATGTGCCTCTGCTTGGTTATGGATTGACTGTCTGGCTTTGGAGGGACAGGTGCCTGGGATGTGCATTCTCTTCAGACAGCCACGGGGGTAGTGTTGAGGTGTGTCCTGCCTCTCCTGGATGAGTCAGGGCTGGGCTGAATAGACCTGGGATGCATTTAGAGTATTGGGAGGTGATTTCCTCTTTGCAGCTGAATAGGCCTGTTTTGTCTTGACCAATGCTGTCTCCACCTCCTGCCGGGAAGCTGGGCCAGAGAGGACAGAACTGGTTTCGACTGAGCACAGACAGTCTCTGCCACTAGAGAAGAAAGGGAAATGAGGTATAAATATGGGGACCCAGCCCCCTGAATTATTTTTTCCTCTTTTGGACCAAGAAGACTGCCAAGAAGAAGAGATAGAGAAGCTGTGAGGAGGAACTACCACTTTGCTGTGTGCTTTGCTGTGTTGGCCTGAAGTGCTGCTTCTGTCTTGGGTAGTGAAAGGACTGGACTGAATTTCTGCAACTTCTTTGTGCGAGTTTCCCCAAGAGCTTACCTCCGTTCAAGAAGTCTCAGGAACAGCAAAGACTTCAGGTTCATCTATCAGCACTGGAGAAGAAAAAGCAACCCAACGCTGCCGCTGCTGGCTCCGTGTCCCAAAGGCACCACAGAGAGCACCGCCGTACTTCGCACCGCAACCCTGGTCTCACCAGCGACGCCATTCGCCGCGCTGACTGAGCCGCTGCTTGCACCGTGACCTATGGACCCCGCACTTCGCACCACCTCTCTTCATGCCGGCGCTCAAGTATCCCCGTCGAGGACGCTCACCTCCGACATTGACACTGCTGCTTGCACCATGGTTCAAGGGCACTGCTCATAAGTCACATGACACACCGCCCTCACCCTGCACCGTGGCCTTGGCTTGCCGGCGCCATCGACTCCAGTTCATCAGCCGAGTACAGCACTTCAGCAATGACGGTGCTACTGCTTGCACCGTAACTTGCCAGCACCACGACGAGCACCGCATCACTTTACACCGCAGCCCTTGTCTCACTGATGCCACTGGACGACCTTCACCGAGCCGCTACCTAAACCGCGACCTGAGGGCACGCCGCACTGCTGCATCTCGTACTGCAGCCCAACGACTGCCGATGCCGGCTCTCCGGACTTCAGCAACGAGGAGTTTGATCAGCAGCGCATGTGATTTCAAGGGCCTGACAACTCCTGCACTGATTTCCGGAACCGACGCCTGCCGACGCGGCTCTTCGGAGCTCAACAAGAGGTTGCCGACACCCTGCATTTCTAAAGGTACTGTTTATCGGGTCTTCCTGACACCGTAGCTGGCCCGTGACGCCGCGGTCAGCTAGAACTGTTTGGATTAGTTGTTCACAACAGTGTGATAGCCCCGGACGGAGCTATCGACTTCAAGTAACTGCATTTTAATCATATTTTTAGGTCGACCCTGCAGGCAGCGCGCATGCTCTGTCGCTATGGCGATGATCTATTGTGTTAAAAAAAAAATCCGAAAGGGCTTTTAGCCAGCCCCCACTTACCATTGGTTAAGAGTTTGATCACTTTTGTTTGCTGCCTTCTGCCTAATTAGAAGTCACGATACCTCACTTCCTGTGGCTTGAGTGGAGCACAGCTCAACTACAGATCAATTAAACTTAATTAGTGCCCCTCCGCTGCAAACGCCGTGATTAAGGTACTACTTCTACTGTCTTTATAAAGTATGTGTTACCATGGCACCATTTCTTTGTTTGCCTCTTACTCGGGAATGTAATGGTGTGTTCGTATTTTGTTTACTTGGGGCTGGCTTGTTTTAACAGCAGTCTATGCAGCCCCAGGAGGGCTTTTTATACGCTACAAAGTTGGCCTCATTATCGCCCCACTCCTTACCCCGTCCTTGATTGTTTTTGCGACCACTTACGCTGTTCCTAGTTCTTTGCATGCTGCCACTTTGGTTTATTATGGAAAGGTCGCCTAAGTAATGCAAAAACAGGCCTAGATGAACTTCCTACCCTTTTATTGTTGTCTACTTATCTGTATCGTGATTACATTAAAAGGCCTTTACTTCACTCGGACGGTGGAGCAGCACCGGTTTCTAATCGGTATCTCTGCTACAATCTCTCCTGCACCTTAATTTGGAGAGGAGCCAATGTGGTAGGAACAGGGCCGGACTGGCCGTAGCGGGCCCGGGCAATCCCCCGGTGCGCCACACGAGTGGGGGCCGGTTTTGGGCCCCTGGGGGCCCGTTTTTGTTACAGGGCCGTTTTTGCAGCATAGCTGCAAAATCGGCCCTGTAACAAAATCGGCTGAAAATCAGCACTGGCAAAGAACTCGGCGGCACCCCCCTCCACCCCCCACCGGGGGTGGGGGTGGCAGCCGAGCTCTTTGCCAGGGCCCGTTGTGGTTCCCAGTCCGGCCCTGGGTAGGAACCGTAGACTTTAAGATCGGAGGCTCCGCCCCCAATCATTTGTAGTGGGAGAGGAGAAAAGTGCTCCATTTGAAGTGCAGGCTGCGCCGTGAAGTCACGAGCAGGCAAGCACACGTGGAGCTGCCCATCGTGCAAGCAGGTGGATCCATGCTGGAATGCAGGGGGTGTTTTGTTTTCTTCCGGTTCATCACTGAAACCTGTTTGGAACACTCTGAATCTAGCCATTGGAACAGGTAGGCTGCCGAGGTTTCAGTATTCTTTGTTTCAAGCCCCTGCACATTTATCTCTATCCCACTTTTGCTGCCAATCAAAAATAACAGACTTTCCAACGGAAACCTCTCGCTGGGAAATAGAAAGTTGCCTTTTTGTATATTTTTTGCTGTCGATCTCTTAGATACATATTCCCACTTCCAGAACTCTGCTTTCACATTTCTATGGTAAAGAATGTTTGCACCAAACACTGCTTTACTACCAAGAACATAAAACCACCTGTCAAAAATGTTATATGTTCCTGCTCGGTGTCTACGGCTGTATGAGCTCCCCGCCAACCATCTGAATGCTCGAATGTCATAGCTGCAGCACAAGTTTCATTCATTCCGAACTGTGAAATTGGACTAGTAATGTTGCCCCACAAAACTGTAGGGATGGTAGCACAATTCATCAGCAGTTTAAGTATTCCTTGTGTACAATGAACGCCCAGATTATCAATCTGTCCCGAGGCCTTCTTCCCGAACCGCTTGCACTTCTATGTTGCAGAATAAAGCTGGATTAAAAAATGTTTGCGAACACAAGCATGTTTAGCAATGTGGGTGCAGAGGTGTGCACCTCCTTGCGCCCAGTCTCCCAAAGTGTAGAACATCAGTCCTCGAGCTTTCATGCACTTTGGAGGCCGGGCCTTCAGAAAAGGGGAGTAGGCAGGGCATTTTTTCATGGGTCTCGGCTTTTGAGGACCCTGTAGGTGCGTAAACAAGATTAACAACGTGTTTGCCATATTATGAGGCCTTGTTGTACTGCTGAACCACAGAAGCATCATTTTATCATGAATCTCTACCAGGACATTGTCAATGACCGCTGCTGCCTCCTGTTGTCCCTCCTAGAATTGCTTACAACCATTCAGAGAAGTAGCCTGCTCCCTTGGAAAGCCCGAGTAATATGTTCCTCTACTGTCTGTCTGTGTAGAGCACTGTCTACAAATGATCTAGTGCGTCAGTAACATGAACTCAGAGCAGATAAACTATACACTATAAATATTTATATGTTATAAAATAATAACGTGCACCATATTTCTTTATTCTGAAAACAGACTACTGACTAACTCCACTCTTCAGTTTACATTTCATCCTACACTAAGTTTATAAATTCCTTGGAACTATGGATAATTCTTCAAACTTACTGGTTCTACCTGGGTCTCAAACATATCTGCCTTAGTGAAAGACACTTAGATGGCTCTTCTGCAGCTGTGAACTCTGGAGGGTCTGCACATAAAGAGTGGAAATTATCGCCCCATCAGCACATTTTGTTTACTACGACGATGTCATATAGCAGAGCCATAGCATATACCTAAATTGTTGCATCTCACAGGGATGCCAATCCAGTCTCAGGGTCTAAGGGACAGTCCTGAGGTTAGCACACTTGTATTAGTTGAACAGCTGATTACTGTCTAAAGGCTGTCTTAACAGTTTTGTTTACCAGCTATTATAGGGGCTGGCCTCATCACTTACAAACCTATGGTATGAGTAAACAAGGAGTACAAGATCCAGAATGCATTAAGTTGTCACTCTACAGCCCAGGGCTGGAAACACCATGTGTATGATCATAGTGAGTGTGCAGCAAGTGTCCACGCTCCCCAAATGATCCACTCAACATAATTTCACTCAACACCACACTGTTCCATGTTACTTTATTCAGCTCCACACAACTCAATTCCACACCACATAACTAAACACAAAACCACATTATTCTACTGCAGATCACAATTCCATTACACAGCACATATATCCAATTTACAACACACAATTCAATATCACACCGCAAAATCCAACAGCACACCACGTAATTAAACTCCACTACATAACACTCCACAACACAAAACACCATTCCACATATTTGCACCCACATTACACTCAATCCCTCTACACATAATTCCCCAATAGACTGAAAAACACATAATTACTATCCACATAATACAACTGCATACCATCTCCATAATTCAACTACACAAATCCACTCCACACACCACAATGCCACAACTACCAGTTCCAATCCAACTCATATAATTCCAGTATACACCACATAATTCCACTCCAATTTATAACACATATGTGGAAAAACATTTACAACATCAAGGGTCAGATGCACAACGCTTGCATTTTGCAACATGCTAATTTAGTCGCTATGTGACTCGCAAAATGCAAACAGACACTGTTTTTGATTCCCAATGGGATCGCAAATGGCATCCCTCATCAATATTCATGAGGCAAACGCAATTTGCATCCCCATTGGAAATGGCTAGCACTAACGGGTATGGTGGCCTGCTGGGGTCAGCAGACCATCATGTCTGTGACTTCTTTTTCAAAGCAGCATTTTTTTTTTTTTTTTTAATGCAGCCCGTTTTCCTTAAAGGAAAACGGGATGCATTTCAAAAATAAAAATTAAACTTTTCTGTTTCATTTTTTATGGGCAGACAGTCGTCCCTGGGACCACTTCTGTTCTTAAAAGATATTTTCGCACCCATTCACAAAGGGGAAGGGGTCCCAATGGACCCCTCCCCATTTGCGAATGGTTTACCACCTACTTGAAGTAGGTGGTAAACTGTGAGTGTTTTGCGACCGCAAATGCGGAGGCAAAAAAATGGTACATACCATTTTACCTCGCTTTTAGGAAGGGACGTCCTTGGCACGCCCCTTCCTAATAGTGAGTCTCTAACACTATATTGCAAGTCTGTGACTTGCGAAATAGCGTTGGTACATACCACCACAGTTTATTGCGGACGCAAAACGGTTGAATACCTTTTTGCGACCACAAAAAACGGTTGTACATCTGACCCAAAGAGCTCTAACTTTTTTTTAACACCCAAACACACAGATCTGGAGCTTAGCTCCTACCTACTAGAACGCAAAGTTATCCACCCAGTTTCAAACCCTCAAAGATATCCACAAAGTTCCATGCCAGACAATTCCACTTCACACATTTCCGATCGACACCACACAATTCAACACCAAACCACATAATTCAACTCAACAGTAAAATTTCACAACACACCACATATGTCCAATCCACACCACAATTCCACATCGGGCCACAAAATTCAACAACACCGCAAAATTAAATTCCACTACATAGCACTCCACAACACAAAATATCATTCCACAAAATTGCACTCCATAACACTATCCCAGTCCACATAATTCCACTACACTAAATACCACATAATAGTTCCACTGCACATAATGCCACATAATTCCATTACACACATCCACTCGACACAGGTCCACGCCACACAAGTAACTAATTCAATACAACACACACAATTCCACTACACACCACATACGTAGACTCCATGGGCCAAATGCATCAATAATCCACTTTGCCAGTTCCTAATTGCGAATTATTGCGATTCGCAATTGGAAAATCGCAAAATGGAATGCATGAAAGTGTGTTTAACACTTTCTGTTGAATATTTACGAGGTAGGTTGCAATATGCGACCCCCTGGGAATCACAAAAATCAGGGGGATGGTGGCCTGCTGGGGTCAGCAGACCACCATGTCCGTGATTGCTTTTAAATAAAGCAGTCTTTTTCTTTTTTTGTAAAGCAGCCTGTTTTCCTTAAAGGAAAACGGGGTGCTTTACAAAAAAAGAAAATGGAAACTTTTCCTTTCGTTTTCTAAGAGCAGGCAGTGGTCCATAGGACCACTGCCTGCTGGACCACTGCTTGCTCTTAGAAACTGCATTTTCAGGCATTCACAAAGGGGAAGGGTTCTCTTGGGGACCCCTTCCCATTTGCGAATTGGTTACCACCTACTTGAAGTAGGTGGTAAAATGCAAATGTATTGCGACCGCATTTCGGTCGCAAAACATTCATGCATACCAATGCGATTCGGTATTAGGAAGGGACGCCCTAAACATGCCCCTTCCTAATAGCAAATCGCAAACCCATTTTGCGATTCGGTAACTGGATCCCAAATCGCAAAATAGGGTTTGCTGCATCAGAAAAGCTTTTCTTAGCGTTCGCAAACTTGCAGAGGCAAAAAATGCTTGATGCACATAAGTAAAAAAAAAACATTGCCATTTACAAGACAAATGGCTCTATCTCAAACAAATGCTAGACCGATTGCATTTCCAGTGCTTATTTACTATTGAGATTCCTGAGAACCGTACTGTGAACTTTTATCGTTTTTGATCTTGTTTGCACTGATAAAATATTGGTTATTTTTCTAAAACTGTTGTGGTGTCCTTTTGTAGTGTTTTCACTGTATAACTGTTGGTTATGTGCAAATACTTTACACACTGCCTCTGAGATAAGCCTAACTGCTTGTGCCAAGCCGCCAAGAAGGTGGGCAGGGGTTATTTCAGTAGTGTATCCCCCTTATCCGGATTAGGAAGAAGGGTCCCTACTTGGATAGGGTAACCACCTGCCAACTAGAAATCCCCCTTTTCTAACAACATGAAACAGAAAATAATGTACACAAATGTAATAACCAATGTCAAAAATAATTATGAACACAAAAAATACTCTAACTGCACCTGTACAATTTGTACTACTACTAAACAAACGTTTAAAACTTAAGTTATATTTACAAATACGTTGTTTCCTAACTTCACTCTATACAAACCATGCATATGTTGTTTAACATTACTTTTACAGTATTACCAAAACCATATATTTACAAACATGCAATGTTATTATTGCCGATGCTGCACAGCATTGGCAAAACAAGCTTTGGCAAAGAGGTCCAAAAGACGAGACCCATTGGGTTTGCATTGCTTGTATTGTTTTGTAGAGAAGATTATTGTATAGGTGTGTTAGAGCAGACCAGACTAATATTTGTTTAGTATTTAGTAATATTCATTATTAGCCTGGGTTACAGGAATCGTTCAGTTTGGAAATAGTGGTTGCTGACTATGATAATAGTAGTTCGTTATCAGATGAAACTAGAGGTTAATTTTTTCGGGCCCTTACTTAAAAAAATGAAAATACCTATTCCTCAATCAGTGCCCAAAATATTCTGTTTGCTATTTGATCAGCTGTGAGTATTCTTCACCAGGGGTTCTTACTACTAGCAGTCAGACTATGCAAAACATTCTTTAACTTTACTTTAGCAACGAGTCGCTGAACAGAGTTCAGACTACTGTTTATATTATCTTCATTTATTTCCTACCATCACGGTATATTTTTATGCATTTGCTAGCTCTATTGATTTTGTCTTTAAATAAAAATCTTCCGGATCTTTTGTATGATGCCTAAATCCAGACTGTCTCCAGAACCCGCACTTCTTTTTACTAGGAGTTTCTGGGTTCCCCTCTGCTTTGCTTGTATTGCACCTTTTCTTTTAGGCTCTCTTGCTGTACAATTTGTTTTTTTATTATTAGCTGATTGTGAGAAACCTCTTGCTGTGTACATATGGCCTTTTTTCACTGAAAGCTGACCCTTTTTTTGCAATGTACCTAGCTGTGGGTTTGAGCCCTAGCTCAGCCGGGACCTGGAGAAACCTAGCAAACCTATACATTTTTGAAAGCTAGACACCCAGGGGAATCCAGGATGAGGTGACTTGTGTGGCTCTCACAAGGTTCTGTTACCCAGAATCCCTTGAAAACCTCAAAATGTATAAATAAAAAACACATTTTCCTCACATTTCTGTGATGGAAAGTTATAGAATCTGTGGAAAGCCACAAACTTCCACCCACCCAGCATTTCCCCAAGCCTTCCTGTGGATTTTGAGCTCTATCTCAGCCAGCACCTACAGAAACCTAGCAAACCTGTGCATTTTTAAAAACTAGCCACCCAGGGGAATCCAGGATTGGGTGACTTGTGTGGATGTCTCCAGGTTCTGTTACCCAGAATCCCTTGCAAATCTCAAACTTTGTTTAAAAAAAAAAAAAAATTCCCTCACATTTCTATGATAGAAAGTTCTAGAATCTGTGGTGATGCACAAACTTCCACTCACCCAGCATTTCCTCAAGTCTCCCGATAAAAATTGTACCTCACTTGGGTGGGTAGGCCTAGTGCCCGCGACAGGAAACTGCCCAAACGCAATGTGGACACATCACATTTGTCTACAGAAAACGGACCCTTTTTTGCCATGTGCCTAGCTGTGGATTTTGGGGCCTAGCTCAGCCGGTACTTAGGGAAAACTAGCAAACCTGTACATTTTTTTAAACTAGACACCCAGGGTATCCAGGATGGGAATGAAGGTACCCCTAAATCTGTTCGGAATAGAATATGTAGATGGTCTCCGATTGCTATATTGCCAAGTATGTGCATTCTAGCACATCATATACTGATATCAGTAGGCTCATGTCTATGGTGGTCTGCCAGCTCACTGGACTCATGTATCCTCTCTAGGGATCTGTGACCTCCTGGTCACAAGTTCAAATCCTAGTGAGTTCACTCAGCCTTTCATATTTCTGAGCCAATAAAATGAGTGCCACTGAGATGAGTAGCAATAACCTTATTATTTCAGAGCTGAGAGCTCAAGGGTGACTATATGCTTTACAAATGCACATTCGGTGAAGGCCAGCATATTAGTTTGTCGACAAATCAACCTGACTCGACATGCACATTCCAGTTTTAATATTTTCTAGGAGACATTTGCAACCCCAAACTTGGTGGTGCTCTGGAAGGCAGTATCAACATTTCTGTATTGTATGAAGGAACCAATCGCGAAGTCAAGAGTTCTTGCCTGCATTTTCATTCATTTTCCAGAACTATTGGCTTCAGCAGTACACGCTAGCAGCAGCATAGTATGCTGAAAGCCTGCAGTGGTCCAGCAGCAGATCATAAGGACCTACCTTGAACCTATGCTTCTGAAATGTGACTGCCTCCACCTTATTAATTACTTTTTGTTATTGTAATTTGGAAAACATGTATAACAGACCAAACATTCAAATGATTCACAAATTAAGGCGTTTATTTTTTCTACTCCTCTTCCATGAACATGTTTCTTCTGGACAGCCAAAATGTGTTTTGCCTCCTCTTTGGGACGCAGGCCTGGGACTTTCTGAAGGTTTTTCTTGAATGTATAGGGTGCTAAATTAACGATTCATTTCTTGACTGGTAACCAGAACTAGGGCTGCACCCCATTTTTCCTTTGCTTAACCTCTTGCTGGTCCATGGTATTTGTGAGTCTGGTCTAATTATGGTTGTAGACAGTCTGTGCGCTCTGTGGTTTCTGTTGCATGGTCTGTAAAGGAAGTAGAGAATGTGCCTGAAAATATCCCATAGCGGGCTTATGTTTATGTTTGAACCACATAAGAAGTGGTGGTGCACTAGTTACACATACCTCCTATCTTTCCTTCTGTTCAGTCATGTGTGGGCTCCAGACAAGACCGAACAGATGCACAGGACCACACTGACTGAAATCACTTTGCACATCTCTAGGATATACTGCGAGACTAGAGTGTAAAGACTCCAACAAACAGCAGGCATCCAACATATTTCCATGGAAATTGTCAGGGCCACAATATAACTGTCACCTTTGGGTGTTGACGTTAGTTCATCGACTCCATCTTCAGATAGTTTTTTTCCGCCTTCGGGCTCGGATGAGTTCGTTGTGCTCCAGTTCGGTGTAATTACCGTTCTACCTTTTTTCTGCCAACGGGCTCGGATGTGTTCGTTGTGCTCCAGTTCGGTGTAGTTACCGTTCTACCTTTCGACGCGCAGTCCTTCACCCATTCTTCGGTATTGTTTCGATCGCGTTTCCCATTCCACGGCCATCTCTCCAAACTTGAATTCTTCGATTCCGATCGTCGACACAGGCCTTCGTGCCTACCTGCGCCATTAGGCCTTTGGCTCATGGAAAGGATATCCTTTCAATAAAGTGTCCTCAATGTGGATCCAAGTTTCCACACACCGATCTTTACGAGGTGTGTAACCTCTGCCATTCCCCCGAGCACGAGGCCAAAGACCAGCTTGTGCCTCTTTCCGCTCCAAGAAGACAATTCGGGATCGTCAAGCTCCAAGAAGCATGGCTCGATCTTCAAAATCGATACCGGACGATATCTTCCAAGAAGGCATCAATGTACCAGAGCAGGTGCAGATAGAAGAGGGCAACATTAGCGCCTCTGACGCCGATGACTCCGACATTGAAGACATCACTCCAGGGCAGCGGGTCGTAAGTACTGACGCTGACCCCTCCCCCACACCCATTCACAAGAAGGCTTCGGTCACACCTTCACCTTCGGGCCTAGGTGCACACCGGGACAAAACTTTCCACGCCCCGCCTTCGGGCTCGGCAAAGAAGTTGATACATAAGCCTTCAGGCCATTCGGGATCGAGTCCGCCAACCGTCAGTACCGAAATCCCATCCCCGGCACCAAAGAAGAAACCACTGTCTTCAGCCGCACCGACACCTGGTTCCACATCGGCGCCTTCGGCACCGAAATCCGCTAGTATGGACGTCTCGACTCCGAAAAAATCGTCGGAACCGACCAAGCAACTGGCTCCGAAGTCCACTGGCGCCTAACCTTCGGATCCGAAAAAATCAACGGAACCAAAGAAAGTCGGTTTCGAAGACCCCAACAGAACCCATGAAAACTCCCAATTCCAAGCCTAGGGAGCGGAAAACCACTCTAAAACTTATGCCACACAAACAATCGGACCCGAAAAAATCGGCACTGAAACACACTCCTGAGGAGGAGCTTTTTTGCCCAGGAAAAGGAAAATGGACAAACCTGTACCAGCTCCACACCCACAGAAGAAAGACATTGCCACTTCTCCTTTGAGAATTCTTTCTCCCCCTCCACCCCACATCTCTCCTATCCCATTTCCAGTACCCTCACAATCTCCTCCACCACAGGATGACAAGGACACCTCCGGGGAGGAAGAATATAATGACCCTTTAGGGAAACCTAGTCACCCTAACACCCCAGAGGACCCATGGGAAGATTATGGCACACCCGATGTCCCTAATGCACCACAAGATGATATCTACCCATCTAGACCATCCCCTCCAGAGGACACTATAGGGTTCACTCAGCTCATATACAGAGCTGCAGAATACCACTGTGTGATTTTGCACTCGACCCTGTAGAAGAGGATTTCCACATGGACACTTATGCACCATCTCAAAGGTCCACTTCCATTCCCCCAATGCTAAAAGGGGTAATTAAACACGCTCCTGAAGTGTTTAAAGATCCTGTAAGGGCCAGAGCCATTAACCCCAAGGTGGAAAAAAAAGTACAAATCTGCCCCAACTTACCCTGTTTATATTAAAGGGCAACTACCCCTGGATTCCTTAGTAGTCTCAAAATCCAGAAAAAGGGCTAACTCCCAAACCACAGGCGATGCTCCACCTCCTAATAAGGAGTCAAAATTGTTGGACGCATCCGGTAAAAGAACAGCGTCCCAAGCAGCCAACGTATGGAGAATTGCCAACACACAGGCTTTGCTGGCTAGGTACGATAGGGCACACTATGACGAGCTAGACACCCTACTACAACACCTTCCAGATCAATATAAAACAACAGCCAATTATCTCATCCAGGAAGGCAAACTCATCATAACTAACACCTCCATTTGTTGAGCTCTGGATACTGCAGACACAGCATCCCGAGCTATTAATACCAGTGTCCTTTTACGCAGACATGCGTGGCTACGCATTTCAGGCTTTAAAGCCGAAGTCCAAACTACCATATTAAACCAGCCGTTTGACCAGGAACACTTATTTGGGCCTAGTGTAGATTCATCTTTGGAGAAGGTGAAAAAAGATACCGACAATGCCAAATCAATGGGAGCTTTGCAATCGCAAGCTCCCCGAAGTTCCTTTCGTCGCGCCTCTTATAGGGGCGCCTCTAGAGGCTTTAACACTGACAACCCCTCCACTTCCTACAAGAGTCCCACCCAGACCTCATCTACCAGAGGCTATTACAGAGGAGGCTACAGGGGCAATAACAACAAGGGTAGAGGCAAAACTACCAATACTCGCACTGCCTCCACCCGCAAACAATGACTTCCCTCCACTCCCCCCGGACCACTCTACTCCGGTCGGGGAAAGATTGCTACAGTTCCTACCTGTCTGAAGCACCATTACCACGGGCAGGTGGGTGAGACAAATCATCCAGTCCGGTTATTGCCTAGACCTCACTTCAGTTCCCCAAACATACCACCCAGGCAGCGCCCAATGTCAACAGAGCACTTAACGCTCTTAAAACAAGAGGTGCTTTCCCTCCTACAAAAAACATGCAATAGAACCAGTTCCCCTGCATCACCAAAACACAGGGGTTTACTCCCTGTACTTTCTCATTCCAAAGAAGGACGGAACCCCGAGACCCATCTTGGACCTCAGACCATTAAACCTCTACATACAATCAGACCACTTTCATATGATTACTCTTCAACAGGTCCTTCCTCTACTCAAACAAGGCGACTTCCTTGCCACCTTAGAACTCAAGGACGCCTACTTCCACATTCCCATTCACCCTGCTCACAAGAAATATCTCTGGTTTGTAGTAGACTGTCAGCATTACCAGTTCAAGGTTCTCCCATTCGGAGTCACCACAGCACCCAGAGTCTTCACAAAATGTTTGGCAGTAGTAGCAGCCCACTTAAGAAGCCCACAAATCCATGTCTTCCCATATGTAGACGACTGGCTCATAAAAGCCAAGTCGCATACCCAGTGTGTAAATCACAGACACAACACAATCCAACTACTTCACGACTTAGGGTTTACCATAAACCTCAAAAAGTCTCACCTCCAGCCGTCCCACATTCAACAATATCTAGGTGCCACAATAAACACCTCGAAGGGCCTTGCATATCCCAGTCCAGCCAGGATAGCAAGTATGCAAACCCTTATAACAAAATTCCAGCCCCAACACTCACTTCCAGCTCGAGTGTTCATGCAGCTAATAGGAATGATGGCCTATTTTATATTCATAGTACCTCATGCAAGACTCCGGATGCGCCCCTTACAGGAATGCTTGGCTCGTCAGTGGAACCAAGCTCAAGGTCAGCTAACAGAGCTGGTGTTGGTGGACGGCCGCACACATCGCTCTCTCTGCAGTGGTGGAACACCCAAAACCTTTCCAAAGGGTGACCGTTCCTAGAGCCGGTTCCACAGATTGTGCTAACAGCAGACGCATCACTCACCGGCTGGGGAGCTCATCTACTTCATCACACCATACAGGGCACGTGGACACCTCAGTAAAGACTACTCCACATCAACCATTTGGAGTTACTAGCAATCTTTCAGGCATTAAAATCATTCCAGAAACAGATATCAGGCAAAGCTGTCTTAGTCCGCACTGACAATATAACAGCAATGTACTACTTATAAAAACGGGGGGGACGTACTCTCTGCAGCTCACTCAACTAGCACAGAGCATATGGAAGTGGACTATTCCTCAAAACATATTCCTTTTAGCCCAACATCTTACAGGAATTCAAAATCACATGGCAGATCTGTTAAGTCGTCAGACACATGAGATTCACGAGTGGGAACTTCATCCATAAGTTCTTCAATCGTTTTTCCAAATGTGGGGGCAGCCAGAGATAGATCTCTTCGCCGCACATTACAACACAAAATGCCTAAGCTTCTCCGCCAGATATCCACACCCATTGTCCAAAGGCAATGCGATATGGATGAATTGGTCAGGCAGATTTGCGTACGCTTTTCCGCCTCTCCCACTCATTCCATTAGTGGTGCGCAAGCTGCAACAACAGGCACTAACACTGATCCTAGTTGCTTCAACATGGGCCAGACAACCATGGTACACAACATTGCTGGAACTATCAGTAGTCCCGCACCAAAAACGACACCTCTCCCCACACTTCATAACACAGAACCATGGAGAGATCAGACATCCAGATCCAGCACAGCTCAACCTGGCGATCTGGCTCCTGAAGTCTTAGAATTTGGTTACCTCAACCTTCCACCTGATTGTATGATTATCAAATAGGCTAGGCGCCCCACCACTAGAGCCTGCTATGCAGCCAAGTGGAAAAGATTTGTTATATACTGTAACAACACCACCATCAATCCTTTAGATGCCTCCACTCAACACATCATATGTTACCTGCTGCATCTTCAAAGATGTAATCTAGCATACACATCGATTAGATTACATCTCGCTGCCATAGCAGCTTACCTACAAAACAGACAACATCTGTCATTGTTCAGGGTACCTGCCATTAAAGCATTTATGGAAGGCCTTAAAAGAATAATTCCTCCCAGGGTACCACCCTCGTCAGTGTGAAATCTAAACATCGTCCTCACAAGACTCATGGGTCCTCCATTCGAACCTCTGCATAAATGCGAGCTACAATATCTTACATGGAAAGTTGCTGTCCTTGTGGCCATTACATCTCTTAGAAGAGTCAGTGAGCTACAGGCACTAACTACTCAAGAAACATTTTTGCAACTCCATCATAAAGTGGTTCGTTCTCAGGACAAATCCCAAATTCCTTCCTAAAGTTATTTCAACCAGTCTGTTGAGTTGCCAGTGTTCTTCTCGCAACCACAAACGGTAGCAGTAAGAGCTCTTCATACACTAGACATATAAAAAGAGCACTCCTTTACTATATTGACAGAACAAAACCTTTTCGCAAAACAAAACAACTTTTTATATCCTTCTCACCACCACATAAAGGCAATCCCATATCAAAGTCTGGGATTGCAAGGTAGATTGTCAAATGTATACAAATTTGCTATCACAAAGCAAAACGTACACTATCTATTCCCCCTAAAGCCCACTCTACCCGCAAAATAGGGGCTTCAATGTCATTTTTAGGGAACATTCCCTTAGATATCATCTGCAAAGCAGCTACATGGTCTACACCGCACACATTCACAAAACACTATTGTGTAAATGTGCAGGCAAAACAACAAGCTAATGTGGGCCAGGCTGTACTCAAAACACTATTTCAAACTACTGCAACAGATACTGGTGGTCGCCGCTGAGTAGGAGTACTGCTATGCAATCTATGCACAGTGTGTGTTCTGCAGCTCATATGCCTCGAACGGAAAATGCTACTTACCAGTATGCATCTGTTCTTGGCATGTAGAGCTGCAGATTCACACACGCCCACCCGCCTCCCCGGCTACCTTTACCTGTTCCATTATTATCTTAATTAGATACAACATACATGGGCATCTATTTCTGTTTCTTACAAAACTCCATAATTTCCCTTTTTGGCTAAAAAACAGTTGATGCCCATGCGCACTATTGTCCAAAGGAGGAGTCGCCTATCTTGTGACTTCCAAAGACTTCTTCCAATACAACAACAAAGTGCAAACATCCGGGCCCAACACCAGATGGCGATCTATGCACAGTGTGTGAATCTGCAGCTCTACATGCCGAGAACAGATGCATACTGGTAAGTAGCATTTTCCTTTCGACCTGCGAGAGCCAGTGGCCTTGATACCTCACCTAACACTGGCCTAAATGATCTGCCTAGCCCAGCTACAGAGGAGTCTACCTCATTTGCTATGGTAGTAAGATGAGCAGCAAAAGTACTTGACCTCTAGCTTCCCTCACTGGAAGTGAAAACCAACGTACTTATGACGATACTGCAGTCACGGCAGGTCTTCATAGAAACTGGCCATCCCTTCACTGAAGGCACTGTTGAACACTCTTATGGGCACCTCAGGGAAGCCAGGGTCTTGCCTTGCTGTCAGCCGCCAAATAACCAGAAGACAGACCAGCTCTGGGGGACGAATCTTTCCTCTTGCAGCACCCATCACTCAGAGTCTACTAGTTAGGCCTTCACCAGTAGGCGAAACCCAAACGCATTCCCGACCACACCACCAGATAGAAAGTCAAAGCGCATGGAGGCATTGGAAACCATATGTTTTCATGCGCCATACTTGCTCTCTGGTCTATAAGTGCAAGTTGTCTCCTGGGGCATTATTCGCATGTGTTGTTGGATACAGTGGCCAATGTCTTGCCAGCTGTTCCAATCTTAAACAGATCATTCAAGATGGTGAGGTTGCTGTGAAATATGCAGTTAGATCAGGTCTCGGCACAACCTCTGTCTGGGTAGGGCAGTTAGTATCAATGTTGTGCTTCGACACTAAGCCTGGATAGGTTCTACAGGATTCTCAAGTGATGTCTAACAGTCATTCATGGATATACCTTACCTTTTGACAGCATATGTCTTTTCAGAGACATGGTGGACTCTGCGTTGGAGTGCTTCAAAGAGAACAAGGCAACAGTGTGCTCCCTAGCACCATCCGCCCAGCAGTTTCCCCAGTGCCCATTTAAAGGTTTTGGTCGAGGCTTAAGGTAGAGACCATATCAGACTTTGCCTTAGATTCAAAAGATCTTTAAAGCCTTTTGAGGCAGAGTTTGGGGGATTTGGCTGCCAGCACCTACAGTGGTGGCAACAAATTGCTATTGTAGGAGCATAATAAAGAGTCGGCCAGTTTCCTCTCAGCAGGTTCTTTGCTGCATCTATATCGGACATGGATGGTACACATATATTAAAGATGTGATCAAGTGTGTGTGTGTGTGTGTTGTTGAGACAGTGGAGTGTGAGACGGGAATCCATTTTGGATCTCCTGTGAGTGATTGGTACACAAACTGAAGCATGGTGAGAGTGTGCCAGACAGAGATGTGAATTGTCATAATCATCTAGAACATTACTGAGGTCCTTTGAAATTACCAGGCTTCTGAGAAATGGGGGCCTCTTTAAAGTGTCTGAACAGCCCCTGTCCCTTTCCTGCTTAATTCTTCTCCTGCGATTTGCTAAAGACAATTTGGCGAACTAGCTATGTGTCTAAGGCCCTCCTCTTTTGTGCTGTGCTCTCACTAGTCTATATTAGCAATCGCCCGGCCCCATCCTCTCGCCTACCGGATGTGCACAACAAAGGTTTGTGGCTAAATATATTATGTCAACAGGGAGCAACTCCCCTGAAATGAGACTTAACCCAAAATAGGCCAGGTCTGTGGGAATACCCATTCTAGTCAACACTTGTCCCTTTCCCCCAGTGGATTACCATAGAGCTCCTTCCCTTCTGTCCTGACAATGTACCCTGACTGAGGTGTCCTAGAAGGTTCTCACACGGTCACTAGAAGGCATCAACGGTCAGCCATACTCTCCATGACAGCACGTAGACTATGACCAAAATCTCTACCAACCCCGCCCATGACCTCCACCTTTCAATGCAGGCTGCCAACTGAGCAACTTTGCCTAGGTTCATGTGCAAGAGGGCAACACAACTAGCTGAGACTCAAACATGCGCTTGTGCACAGCACCTGCATCGAGAAGATGAGACACCAAGAACAAATGTATAATTGGTGCACTGGGTCACCCTGAGCTTCACTTGCCAGAGCTCAAGGAGGACAGTACCTGTGGAGAGTGAGGTTGGGGAAACCCTTGGATCCTTGCATACTGTACATGACTTGTGTACCTCGCTCCAGTTCCCACAGTTACCCTTCCAAAGGAAGAAACCAAAATCATTAGGTCACATACCCTGGGTTATAAGAAATTCTGTAACACCTCAGTGAGAGATTTGTTTGTGTGGGATAACAACCATGTAGCTTCAAATATGAATCAACATGAAGCAATAGGGACTTAATCCCTTCCCTCTTGCCCCCACGATGGAGAAATTCAATTAATATGTTGAAGTAAAAACATGTAATGTAATGTGAAGTAATTCTGACCCCTTAGATATGCCCTCAAAAGACAGTCGAGTGAATCTGGTTATAACCAAAAAGAAAAACATCCTAGGTGCAAAAACCATTATGAATCAAAACAAAGTTATGCTTTGCACATTAAACCGTATTTGGAAGGTGTGTAAAAATGTCAAATACCAATCAAATGCTTTAAAATCAGATTGCATCAAAAAAAGAAGGAAATTAAGAAACCGCAAAAGACTGAGCCAAATTTACCCAAGAGCTGTCTTTCTCCATGGTGTCAGTTTGAAAAGCGAAATCATTTTTGGGGATTTGATGTCTACAAAACATGCCATTCTTTAATCCGTAATATTAGTGGGCTATGAGGCTCGAATAAGGCTTTGATTTCGATAACTGTTTTTGCGCATTGTGTATGTTTTTTGGCAGAGATACCATTTTGTAATTGTATGAAAGTGAATTGTTTCCAAATAAATGTTAGTCAAATTGAGACCATTAATGCAGTTTTGGCTACGGTAGTGGGTGAAACATTGCTAAATTATGTGCAACAAATTCATAAACCCCGCCATTACATTCTTACTTGGATTCGAACCTATAAATTATACGGTGTGTGTGTGTGTCCGCATGTGTGTCCGCGTGTCCTTACACTTTCAACCCACAATCCAAAAGGAAGCAACAGCACTGCTTGGAGTTGACACATACTTTGAGGTTCATTCCAGCAAAGCTCCAAAAATCGATAAAAGAGCTATGGATGCAAGCTGGACATATGTGGAGATATATATTCACTGAAAAAACCATAGGTTTCAGGCACGTTATAGTTAGGAATTAGCATTTAAAAAACCTTAGAAATTCACTGAAAAAACCATAGGTTTCAGGAGCGTTATAGTTAGCTGGACTTTTCACTCGTACAAAACCATTGAAATTCCCCCGTTATAGTTAGTTCAGCTAACTATAACAAGCGCGCCCGCAATGCACTGCTGATGATGTCACATATTACATCACTCATGACATGGTCAGTGACATCACTGATGAAATCATCCAGTGAATGTGTGTTTTTCTGAAAATTAAATATGTTTTATATATGTATATCTCAAGGTCGATGGAAGAATAAATGGTTATATAAGTGTCTAAATGGGTGCTATTTTTTTGAAAAATTGATTGTATAACTGGCTGATTAAGTGCATCTTAGTGAATACATGGCTTAGTGAGTAATGTTTAAATATGTAAATATCTGTATCAGTCTCTCACTTTGTGTATACGTGGCTGCATGGGTTGGTGAGTAGCTACATGAGTGTCTATACAGGTTATTAGTTGTTTTTTTGAGTATCAGTATTAGTGTCTGAGTGTCTATGGTTCGGTGGGGGTTATTACGTAGTGCATAGGTGCATGAATGAGTGCCTCACTGTTTGCATGTGTTGAAGACAATATGTGTGCAGGACTGTATGGGAGGATGAGTGTGTGCATGGGTGTGTTAGTGAGTGAATGGCTGTCTCAATAGTGTCTTTATGAGTAACTACATATGTTTTAAACTAGTATATGTGACTATTGGTGTATATAAGTGAGTATATGTGAGAGTGAGAGATTGGAAGAGTTCCTGTATGAATAAGTATGTGTTTCTATAAGTGATTGTTAAAAAGACTAAGTATGTGTAAGTTTCTGTAGAAGTAAGTGTGGTGGTGTGTGTATAACTGTATATGCAAGTAAATGGATGTTTGATTCTTTATTAGCATGAGTGACTATGTGTGTGAGTAACTCTATGGATGAGTGGCGTTGTGTAACAGGATGTATAGGTGTATGAGTACATATGATGAGTGAGTACATGTATGAGTGACTGTATAGGACTGTTGGTGAATGAGTGGATGTGTATGTGGATCTTAGAATTACTGAATAGGTTGTTGTAACTGGTATTGGTATGTCCATTGTTTTGAAAATGTTAGTTTCTATTTTTGAATGTGTGTTTCAAAGGTTATATTAGGGTGAGAGGAGGTCTGTCACTCTATCACAAGGATGTTGTCATCAGTGATGTCATTTGAGATGTCATCAGTGATGTCATGAGTGATGTCACTGACCATGTCATGAGTGATGTAATATGTGACGTCATCAGCAGTGCATTGCGGGCGCGCGTGTTATAGTTAGCTGAACTAACTATAACGGGGAATTTCAATGGTTTTGTACGAGTGAAAAGTCCAGCTAACAAGAACGTGCCTGAAACTTACGTTTTTTTCAGTGAATTTCAAAGGTTTTTTTAAATGCTAATTTCTAACTATGCCTACAGAGATAGGACATGTGAAGAAAAAGAAATGCAGAAAGAAGCAACAGAAGTCCTCAAAGACGAAGAAAAGTGCAGGAAGAAGGATAATGTGCAGAAAGAACAAACAGAAGAGCAGAAAGAAGCCTTGTTGCAAAATCATCCTGTACCCTCAACTTTTTCAGACGGATACTGGTGGTAACTGAGTCTGACTAACCAGTCCTAGAGCCAGTGCTATGTTAAAAGGCACTCAGAATACAGTGAAAACACCTACATACACTAGGGAACACCATGCATTGGGGTCCCCCTGTGATTAGCATGACCTCCTCTGTAAGCCCCTAGTGTATAATAGGGCAGGGGGATTAAAACTACCTCTTAAAACGCGCCACAGGGCGTGTTAGCACACGTCACCTCAGGCCCCGTCCCCTCTATTCCCCACTGTGTAAACATGCCCTGTGGCCGTTTTAAGTTGGGAGATTAAGTTCATTTGAATCCTGAGGGTCCAACTAGCCCACTAGGTAACTCCAGTAAGCGCCACAGAGCTGCGTTGCAGAGAGGGTAAAAAGTGGCACGGCCTGGACCACCTCTCTGCAACGCAGCTCAGTGGCGCTTACTGGAAGCACCTGGTGGGCTAGTTAGCCCCCAGGGGCCCTCAGGAGTGAAGGGGAATTATTTCCCCAGCTTAAAACGTGCCATAGGGCGTGTTTGCACACGTCACCTCAGGCCCCGTCCCTTCCCTTCCCCACTGTGTAAACACGCCCTGTGGCCGTTTTAAGTTGGGAGATTAAGTCCCCTTGAATCCTGAGGGTCCCTAGGGGCAAAATAGCCCACTAGGTACGTCCAGTAAGCGCCATTGCAGAGAGGTGTAAAAAGGGGCACTGCCTGCACCACCTCTCTGCAACGCAGCGCCGTGGCGTTTACTGGAAGCACCTGGTGGGCTAGTTGGCCCCCAGGGTCCCTCAGTATTGAAAGGGAATTATTTCCCCAACTTAAAACGCGCGAAGGGGCGTGTTTGCATACGTCACCTGAGGCCCCGTCCTCTCCCTTCACCACTGTGTAAACACGCCCTGTGGCCGTTCTAAGTTGAGAGATTAAGTCCCCTTGAATCCTAAGGGGCCCTAGGGTCAAACTAGCCCACTAGGTACCTCCAGTAAGCGCCACAGAGCTGCGTTGCAGAGAGGTGTAAAAAGGGGCGTGGCCTCAGAACACCTGTCTGCAACGCAACTCCCTGGCGCATACTGGAGATACCTGTTGGGCTAGTTGGCCCTCAAGTACCCTCAGTATTGAAGGGGAATTATTTCCCCAACTTACAACTCGCAAGGGGGCGCGTTTGCAGAGTGCTGCAAGGAGGGGGCGTGGCCTCCGGCGCGATGCCGGTCTTTTATTTATTTTATTTTTTTTAAGAAGGGGGGCTGTGTGGCCCTCCTTCTTTTTCTAATTTATTGGCCCTGGGGACCCCATCCCCCAGGGCCTGCCCCCTAATTTTTTTTTTTTTTTTTTTAAAAGAAAAATTCGGAAGGGGGCCGCGTGGCCCCCCCTCCCAAGGCCTTAATCGGCCCTGGGGACTTCAACCCCCGGGGCATGGGCTTTTTTTTTTTTTATTCTTTAGGAGGGGGGCTGCGCTGCCCCCCTCCTCAGGCCACTTATGGCCCCGGGGACCCTATCCCCCGGGGCCGGCCTTTGCTTTTTATTTATTTTCTTAATATATTTATAGAAACGCCTAGGACATGCTGGACAAACCGTATGTACCTATCACCATGACGATTTGCGTGATATTCATTAAAAGGCGACTATGCATACAATGAATCCACGTGGAATGTATTTACACGGCTAGTGAAGCTCTGACGTGTCTGACGCCCTACCGTGCCCAATCCCGGTGCCCCCGCCGGTGGGTACTCTCCAAGTTGACACCTTTGTCGTTTATTTATACAAACATGGGTAGCTATTGTCGGGCACATTTAATATACACGCACACCAAGCCATTCAAAGGGGATTCAACAAAAATTTGACAAACTATGGAAGAAACCCCCTCACGGTTAATAAAACACACATCCATCGCCGGATGTGTAATACTTTTTATTTTACTCTCTGGAAAGGAGACAAACCTCACTTGAGTCACAGCGTGCTCCTGGCTGAGCCCAATGCTGTGTTACACCCACCAGTGCCCACCGAGTGCCACACACCTCTGTGTTGTATTCCACCAGCTAGGGCGTATGCTATGACACTCTCTAGCCCATGTGCACTGTAACACCACCCCGTGAATATGTCATGCCACACTTGCCTTCGCACGGGTTATATTGCCTCATCTAACGTGCCTTCCTCGATGCCTATGTTATAATGCACAGCGCTATGCCATACATATTACAATCTGGGATCCATATCTTTGTCACAGTGCATATGCAGCGTTACACTCCCCCGCACATATTTTATATTACAACTTTAGAGACTAGTTAGGTTACACAACACTGCCCTGTGCATATTACACTCCAAGGTGCATATCGCATAGCACGCGCTAGTGCCTGTGCTATCTCGCGCTCTCCAATGAATCTGTCATTGCGCACAATGTATTGCATATTATATTTCACGCCCCTGTTCATTTTATATCACACTTTTTGGTACATAGTTTATACCATACACTATATCTAGTTTTCATTTTCAATCGTGCTCTCAGGACTATGTTCTTTTTAACACTGCGTTCACCTACCCTTTTAACGGGCATTGCATTTTGCGATGGGGGGTGGAGGGTCAGGGGGTGTTTCTGCCAAGTGAGCCCGGAGTCACAGTCACAAACGTCCTCTTCTTCTTAAAAGTGAGCTTATGCTGCATACTTGTTCATATTTTAAGTAGTTCGCACAGACACACATTTTAAAAACAATTAAGTTCCTAATACCCACCTTCTCTGAACAGTTAGCTTGCTGCCCCATCCACCTCCTCCCTATCCTCTGTTGTCTGAATCCATGGACTAGCCTCCTCCCTCCTGCCATGCATGGTCTGATGTGCTGCCACTGCCCTCCATTTAGCATGATGTACCAGTCCACTACTCCTGCCCTCCATTGCCCAATTCTATGCCCCATCATTGACCTCCTGCTTAGCCTCTGTGCTTAGCTTGCTGCCCCTATTCTCCTTCCCGCTGCCCTCCGATGTCTTTGTGCATGCCCCTGCTCCATCCTTTTTTGCCCACCATGTTCCATGGTCCTGCCACTCCTATCTACTCTGAGTGTTCTGTTGAGCTGCCACTCCCCTCCCACCTGCCTAGCATTGTCAGATGACTGTAACCTGTCCCTGCCACCTCCACCCTGCCTGTCCACATGCCATGCCCCTATCCCCTTCCTCCTGTCCTCCATGGTCCACTTTACTGCCACACCCTTCTGCCCTCCCTGGTCTGTTGTGCTGCAACTGCTCCTCCTGCCTGCCCCGCGCGGTCTGTTGTGAGGCCCCTTCCCCTGAACTCTCTTGTCTGTGCCCAGGTCCTGACCCTCCCTTCTATCCTACATGGTCCTTTGTGCATGCCCCTGCATCCTCCTTCTTGCCCATCATAGCCATTGTGCTGCCACTAACCCTCCCGCTTGCCATGCATGGTCTTCTGTGCTGCCACGGCCCCTCCCACCTTCCCTGTGTGGTCAGCTAGCTGCCCCTGACCCCCTCCCACCTTCCCTCCATGGTCTGTGTGTATGCCATCATAGTCTCACTGTTGCTCTCCATGGTGTGTCTTGTTTCTAGTACCCATCCTGCCTGACCTCCATGGTCATCTTGCTGCTCCTGCCCTGACCCCTTGCCCCCAGCCCTCTGTTTCCATGAACAGACCCCTATTCCCTCCCTCCTGGCTTGTCTGTTCCGTTGTAATGCCCATGATCCGTCCCTCCTGCCTTTTATGGTCTGTTATGCTGCAGCTTTCTCTCCTGTCTGTCCATTATGATCAGCTAGCTACCATTGCCTCTTTCCCCTCTGTTATCTGTTGTGCATGGTCCTGTCCCCTCCCTATTGCTTTCTATGGATTGTTTTGCTGCACTCCCGTCTCGCATGCCCTGTGTGGTGTATTGTGCTGCTGCAAACCCTGATGCCTGCCCTGTAGGGTCAGTTTGGTGCACCTCTCCATGTTCCCTCCTGCCTTCCATGATCCAATGTACCATACTTGCGAACATTTTGAACTTGATAAGAGGGAGATTTTGAAAAAAACTGGGGTATTGATTTTCCCCTTTGAGTTACCTTGAAAAAGAGGAGATTGTAGACAGGAGACAGATCAAATAAAGCCCATTTGAGCTTAAAAACATTGGACGTTTCCTGGCTAGATTGGGTCTGTTGGCATGTATGGTTGTACTACCACTGCCTCTTCCTTCTGCCCACAATGGTCTATTATATTGCCACAGCCTCTCTTGCCAGTCCTGTATTGTTGGTTTGTTGCCCCTGCCCCCATTTCCACTACCCTCCATAGTCTGTTGTGCTGCCACTGCCCTTCCTGCCTGCCCAGTATGGTCAAATTGTTGCCTCTGTACCCTCCTACCTGCCTTCAATTTTCAGAGTCCGTGCCCCTGGCCTCTGCCTCTCAACAGTATCCTAATGAACAACTAGATTGCTAACATTCTATATTTATTACAAAAGTGTGGAACGCCTGATGTCATCTTGATTTAATCAAAACTGTAATACCTACAGCATTTCCTTTAGAAATTACATATATGAGAGGGTCTTATTTGCATCAAAATTATGGTTAGTGCTCTAAAAAACTAAAATGAGGACATATTTTCTGAGTTTTCAAGTAGCGACAAAGCACTTTTATATTATTTGTTATCTTTATGTTTTTTTTATCCAGTTGACCACTTGATTAAATGTTGCACTTAGAGGAGAGGATGTGGTATTACTTCCAGAGCTGCAGACATTGCAACTGGGAAACTAGGTTGGAGTTTCTGCTTCAGCTCAACATTCTGTGATTCTGGTCAAATCACTTAGTCTCCCCATGTCTACAACCAAAATGAATTTGATCCTGTGTGATGTAGCCAATGCTCATGTAAAGCACTCCAATACCTGACAAGTCTGCACTATATAATACTGCAAAAACACAAAAATAAGTGTTTTGCAGACTTCTGTCATTGGGCTACATGTGGGCTACATCTGGGTGATATTTGTGCTGCATTTCGTCTCTTTTGTCTCTGGTGGCCAACTTGGGAGATTTATTTGTTATGAAGTTTCATAATTTCCTCATTTACTGCAGTCTTCTCAGTAGGAAATGCTTTCAGTTTTTTACTTTGATTCCATCAAGAAGGTATTCAGATATGTCACACATTTGCCATAAATTCTGAATGTTAGCACTCTAGTTGCTCATTAGATCACTGTAGTAAATCTACTGCTCACCACGGAAGTCTGCTGCTGGTATTAAAATTGCATGCTTCAGTCTGCATGTCAGAATTTTTTAATGAAATAGAAGAGGATTTTAGAAGTCACTCAAAATGTGCCCTAATTTTTCTTTCTGCAGCACTAATCATAATTTCTATGGCAAAATAAACCCCCTCATTTTGTTCCTTTGCAAATTAAATGTTTTAAGTGCTACCACTTTATTCCAATCAAGATGGCTTCAGGTGTGCCATACTTTTGTCATAAGTAAGACTGTTAGCGCTTTAGTTGTTCGTTAGAACACTCTAGGACATTCTGTCATTGGGCTATACTTGGGCTACATCTGGGTGATATTTGTGCTACATTTGGGCTCTTTTGTCTTTGGTGGCCATCTTGGGAGACTTATTTGTTATGACGTTTCCTAATTTCCTCATTTACTACAGTCTCCTCAGTAGAAAATACTTTCAGTTTTTTACTTTGATTCCATCAAGAAGGCATTCAGATGTGTCACACATTTGCCATAAATTCAGAATGTTAGCACTCTATTTGCTCATTAGATCATTGTAGTAAAGCTACTGCTCACCAGGGAAGTTTGCTGCTGGTATTGAAAGTGCATGTTTCAGTCTGCATGTCAGAATTTTTTAATGAAATAGAAGAGGATTTGAGAAGTCACTCAAAATGTGCCCTAATTTTTCTTTCTGCAGCACTAATCATACTTTCTATGGCAAAATGAACCCCCTCATGTTGTTCCTTTTTAAATTAAATGTTTTAAGAGTTACCACTTTATTCCAATCAAGATGGCTTCAGGTGTGCAATACGTTTGTCATAGGTTGGACTGTTAGTGCGCTAGTTGTTCTTTAGAACACTCTGTGAAGCTGTAGTAGAACACAAAGGAATCCACTGACAGTCTCTGCCATTGTTGGATGTACATGTTTTACTGAGAATGTCAGACTTCATTCTCACATGACTGAGAAAGATAATGTGAATTTACAGAAAATATGCTCTCAGTTTAGCTTATAGATCACCTTCCAAACCTCTGTGGGAAAAGCATGAGAAAATAGTTTTCTCTCTAACATGATTCATGATATCACAGCAGAAGGCTTTTGCACATGGTAAAATCACCTCAGAACACACCACAATTCCTAAAATAAGTTTGGTACCATCAACAAATGATTTATAATGTAACTAAAGTCTTAAAACCTTCTATTAAATGCAATGCTTTTTAATGAGGTGCTATCATGTATATTGGTCCCAAGATGGCTGCCAACACTTCTTGGATGAAGTGCTGACAGCCAATCAGATCTCACGATGAGATGTGTGGTTAGGCTCCGCCCAGATATATATGTGATTTTGATTTTGATTTTCTCAGGAACTACTGAACGGATTTACACCATTTAAGCAAAAGGCACGACTCTGAACCAAGGTCTACCTTTCTGCCAAATTTGGTGTAATTCCATTCAGCAGTTCGGGGTATAGCTGTGGCTAAAGGTCCTATGGGAAATTGCATGGGGAAAACACGTTTTGGGAACCCCCTTTTTTCTCAGCCCCAGCTACACGAATCATCCCAAGACTTTCAGGATAGGAGCGGACCGGAGCTGGCCAAAAGTTTTGAAAGTTTCGTGAAGATTCGTCAACGGGCGCCAAAGTTATTCCAAATAGAATGTTGTGGATTTCCTATGGAAAATAGGTCCTAACTATAACTACCTACTGGCAACCGCCATTGGGGGGGCGGGGGGTGTGTGTGTGTGTATATTTTTAGAGACATCTAGCCGCAGATTCCTCTTCAAGCGAAAGACTAGATCTGGAAAATTTCTCAGTAGTACAACTGCTCATCGGTAGGGGGTGTTGAGCGACTCCATAGTGACATTGTCTCTCGAATGTGACGTCAACTGAGTTCATATAAGCCCTACCCCAATGCGCAGAAGTCAGAAGCTTTTTTTTTTACACGCTAGCAGCGTGGATCCGCACTGCAATTCCTCCAGCTGTTTTTGGCTTACTTGACTTCTTTTCGTTGACCAAGCAGCGTACCCTTTTCTACCCTTATTCAGTGTGCTCAGGGTTCAAGCCTCAGACGACAAATGTCCACCACAGCCGGTCACTCGGTTTGCATGTGGTGTCTGAGTGAGCACCATGACTTTGACAAGTACGACTCTTATCACCAGCTCCGATTGAAAGCACGTAGGGAACATTGCATGAAGCTCCTTGCTGCGCTGATGTCACAGCATTGAAGTCTTCTTGTCGTCGTCGATCCCCTATGGATTCCACAGACCAACAGTGCATCAGCACTAGGCGTCATTCCCACGGGCTTCACTCTCCTTCGACGTCCAGAGGTAAGTTTCGGCTTGGGCTGTCAAAGTCGAGGCGCCTCCTGTCTTTGTCGCCTTCTGCTTGTCCCCTCTCTTCTGTTTAAGTGTCAGGCATGAGTCTGCCCCGTGTCTCCCCACCTATCCTGCGGTTCTGGGCATCTTTGACCCAGATGAGGCAATATTCTCGATCTCGTCGTTCTATGTTTGGGTCATCACTTTCTTCTGGATGCCCTTGGGGCCCCACGGAGGTGCATGTGGTTGTGCCTGTGTCCCCGCCAGCGGGTTCTCCCTCTGCTTCTGGTTTCTGACACCATAGTGACGCCGGTGCCCAGCCCATCGAGGCTACCACATTCAGCTCCTGCTTCTGGTTTGCCAACTCCGATGTTGGCATAGGGCTCTTGTCTGCAGGTTCCAATGGTGATCAGTCAACGCCGATCGACGCTCCTTCTGATGTCGAGGCATTGCCTTCTTGCCGCCGACCGACTTCGGTGACGGTGTTGGAGGCAATGCCAATGGAGTCTCCAGTCTTGGACTCTTTTCCTCTACTCTGGAGCCCTTCCTCCAGTTTATCCTTCTGAGGACCATGGTTGTGAAGGTACTGAGAAAGGTGTGGTGTGCCTCCATCCCATTTTAGACATGTTTCCACCCTCTATGCAGTCTAGCTGGTTACTTGACCTGGGTGATGCAAGTGGCTTAGAATCTTTTCCAGCCTCTTGTCTCCTCCTGGTTTGGCTATGGAGGCAATTCCTCTATGGCGGACATGCTCAATCGAGTTCCTGTTGTATTGGAATTACAACGTCGTCCTTTGGAATTTTCAACAGACCCGGTACGTGGCATTTTACTTCCTAATCTGTCTAACGTGGAGTCTGTACTTCCTTATAGTGAATGTCTTGTTGATATCCTGGTGGGTGCTTGGGCTAAGTCTGAAACAGGGCTCTCTGTGGATTGCTTTATTTCTCATGTGCATCGCTGACCCCGGAGGATCAGTCCTGTCTTCTTAGACATCCATCTGTTCAGAGCTTTGTGATACACGCTGCTTTAGCCATCCAAAATATTAATTTTATCCCTCCTGTCCCCCTGGAAAGAGATGCCAGGAAACTTGACGCTTGTGGTAGGCGTATTTTCTCTTCTTCTAGCTCTGCCCTGCGGTCTCTGGACACTTCTTGTGTCCTCTCCCACGCCTTGTAGGTCTCAGTCGGACGCCTCTTGACTTACCTTCTCGAGGAAGCCCAGAATGCTCTTGTTCCATTGGTTCGAGATGGGCAACAAGCTGCTACACTTAGCATCTGCTGTGGTATGAACACCACCGATTCTGTTGGCTGGGCTATGGCCTCTTCCATAGCCCTGTGACGGCGTGCATTGTTGCATGCTTATAGATTTTCGGGAGGCTGTGTAAACTACTTTGATTGACATGCTTTTTGATGGCACCTCCCTTTTTGGTGCACATGCCAACTCAGCTTTATGCCGGTTCATAGATAGTCATGGTGTTGCAGATTCTTAACTCTGTTGTTGCACTAGGTTCTCGGGACAAATTGTCCCCTCTTGTTTCAGCTCTTATCAGCCGTCATAGGGCAGAGTACTTTTCTCCCTTCACCTTCTTGCTGTAGGTGCTTTTCTTCTAATTATTCTGTCAATGGCAAATTTAGTTTCCAGCCCTCTGGAACATAACTTACTTTGCAACCTTGTGGGGGCCTGTTCTTAAAGCTTCTTTTTGCTGCTTAATTTTTCCTACCCAAGTACTTAATCTGTCTAGAATTCTGTTAAGTTGTGCGGATGCACTTTAGCCTTCTTCCCTGTTTTTTGTGGACTTCATTTTGAATGCCTTAGGGGCAGCTTGTGAGCTACCTATACACTTGGTATCCTTTATATGGACTTCGACTTCATTTTGTCTCCTTTTGTCTTTGTGAGCGATAATCATACCACGGGCAGGCAAACTCTTGCCCTGGGTGCCATTTTCTTGTGCAGGCCCTTTTTCTACTTTATTGTGCCCCTGCTGCTAACCATCAGCAGTTTGGTGTTCTTTGTATCTGATTTTACCCTTTAGGCGTTCATACCTACCTAATTGGGTCACAGGCCTTACTGTTGCTTCTTGCTGGGGGGTTATGCATATCTGCCATCACACGCGTGGGTGGCTTTTGAGTCTGCTGTTCTTTTAATATTGTTCCCCTGGGACCCTCTCCCTTTGGTTGTTGGATCCATGTCTAGGTATCCTTCTGTCATAGGAGGCTAGGTTTCCCTTTCTTTTCCATATCTTCCTTCCTCCTCGTGGGTGGAGATACTGTTCTCTTCCTCACGGCTCTGTATGCCACTCCCGCCTTTCGTGGTGTCATTTTTTTATGTGGTGGACTACTTTCTCAGTGTTCCGTCCTTAATTTGGGAGAGGTGCCAATACCCCCCACCCCCTCCTTTTTGTTGAGTATTTCAAACATTTTTAATTGGGCATATCTTATCTTCTGTCCAACTGCGAATTTCTGCTGCTTATGCACTGTCGCACTGTTATCCGATGTTGGGGGCCTCTTCCCCTTCCTTGAGTTTCTTCCCCTTATACTCTGTACTCTCAGTTTTCGTCTAGGGCTTTAGATTGTTTATAACCTGTTTCTCAAGTTTCCATGGACCCTTGCTCAGGTTTCTCTCCTGTTTCTCAGGCTTCCATGGGTTGGACAATATGCGATTGTCTACTTCAACTTTGTGCCCTTAGTTTCCCCTGTTCCAACCTCCTGACCCCCTTCCTCAGTTGTTGGCATTGCTTCTTGGATGGGTACCCTTGTTTTCCTGCAGTGGCAATACTCTCCTCTTAGGTAGCATTTTGTACTGTCGTAACTTCTTCTTTACGACGATAGGATGTATCATCTCTGTCCTCCCTTGATTACCTCTGTTCTTGTAGGTACCTTCCGTTCCTCCACTTCTCGTCCTCCCACTCTCTGGCAGAGGAAGTGAGTTACCTTCGATGGAGTGCATATACTTTCGCTACCCTGTATGACTTGTGTGTCTACGGGAAGTTCTATGTTTTTTTCTACGCATATTTATTGTTATATACATTTATCTTTGGATGTAAATGTCTCTGCATATATATACCTGTCACTTGAATGGATCTCTTGTAGATGTCTTTTACTTCTGGCATTTATATGTGTGTGGTCGGTGCACATATGGTCGTCTAGCCGTCTATACGGTGTACGTCATTGCTTTTTACCTACACCCTTCTTAGTGACCTGATTCAGCCTTCTTGGTTGTATTTGTCGGTTTCCTTCCTTCTCCTCAGTTAACGTCTACGTTACATTTTTTCAAGGATGCCTTATATACCTTTAAGGTTATCAATGTCAATCCGGTTTTCTATACAGTTCTGGTTATTTCCTAGCGATGCCCTTCAGGATTCATTGTTCTGTTTCCCTTTTCTCCATCAATCTATTATTGGAGGTTTATGATTTTCAATTCTGTTTCTCAGGATTGTTTCCTCGACAATCGGTGTTTGCTTTTTATTCATTGTATGTGTTGCTGCGGCTGAGCACGCTGTGTATGCTCCTTCAATTGGTTTGAGCATGGACTCTTGTTCTTAGTCCCTTTCCATTCCTTGATCTTAGGCTGCATTCCCTTTGGGGTTGCTTCTGTACTCCTGCTTCCTGCTGGCTTTACATAGTCCTTCTTAGGGATTGGTCCTCTCGGTGAGCCTCTTGCTTCACCTGTCATTTTCGGATAGTCTGTCTATCTGTTGGGCCAGAGGCTTCTCCTGTTAGGGGATCTTTGGTGAGGTCAGTTCGCAGCCCTCCTCCAAGGATGGTATTGCTTGTGTATCTGATTCTAAGATAAGAAATCTGCAGCTTGATGTCTCTATCGGATGGACAAGTTACTTACCTTTGGTAGTGCCTTAACTGGTAGAGACAGGATGTAGTCGCAGATTCTTTATCGACCCACCCATCCTCCCAGCTCGGAGAACTGAGGGCCCTGTTGTCTTCAATATTCTCTTTTTACATACTTCTACAATTCTTTCAATCTGTACTTGTTGGTTCAAGATCTTTCCCTTTTTGGTACACTGTGTTAAGAGACTGTTTCTCTAAGAGGCTCCGCGTTGTTGTGGAAATAGTCACAAAACAAACTGATATCAGCGTGCTGGGGGGGGGGGGGTTATATGGACTCCGTTGACGTCTGATTCGGGAGACGACGATGCTACGAAGTCACTCGACGCCCTCTACCGACGTGCAGAGGTACTGCTGGGAAAATTTATGGATCTAGTTTGGCTCCAGGGGAGGATTCTCAGATCAGGAATCTGTGGCTAGATCCTCTGTCTACCAGATAAGGCATTACTGAAGGTAAGTAACTTGTCCATATATTCACTGTTTTGTTAGTGAATTTCTACCTTTAATTTTTTTTTTCCCTAACTATAGCATCCCTTTAACCTTTGTTTTTTTAAGTGAATTTCTAGGGTACCCTGTAACCTTTGAGAGTGAGTGTGAGTGAGTGCATGAGTGTCTCAATGGGTGTGTCAGTGGGTCTGGGAGTGGATGCATGAGTGTCTGAGTGGGTGTGAGAGTGCCATCACGAGTGTGAGTCTGTGTGTGTGCGTGAGTTTCTGAGTATGTCTGTGAGTGGGTGTGTGAGTCTCAGTGGGTGTGAGAGTCTATGACTGTCTGAGAGTCTATGACTGAGTAGGTCTGTGAGTGGGTGAGAGAGTACAAGTGGGTCTGTGTGTTTGAGTGAATCTGTGAGTGGGTGTATGTGTCTGAGTAGGTCTGTGAATGAGTTCATGAGTGTCTGAATGGATCTGTGAGTGGCTGTGACACTGTCTGAGTGGTTTTGTGAGTGGTTGCATGAGTGCCTGAGTGAGTCTGTGAGTGGGTGCATTAGTGTATGATTGGGTCTGTCTGTGTGTGAGTGTCTGAATGGGTCTGTGTGTGGGTGTATCAGTGTCTAGGTTTAACAGCTCCCACTTTCTGGGAGCAGAGTTAGTGTTTGCTCTCACTTGGCCGGAGCTTTAGCAGCTCTTGCCAAGAAAAAGCACACTGCTATCTCCCGAGGGGTGGCACCTCGTTAGATAGCTCAGGCCGGCACCGGGAGTTGGTGGTCCCCAGGCCATGCATGGCCCATGAGGGAGGACGCATGCCATGCCATTCTCAAATATGCATTTGGTACCCCGGGGAGGTTGTGGTCCCCGGGGCCCCCTTTAGTATTTATTTAGCTCCCGAAAGCTGGTGGTCCCTTGGGACATATGTAAGCCCAAGAATGAAGGGGGTCCATGCGGTCCCCCTCCTTTGCTTTAATCGAAGCCCCTGGGAAGTGGCGGTCCCCAGGGCTCTTAGAGCCCAATAGAGGGGGTCTTGTGGGCCCCCATCATAATTTCAGTAAAGCCCGGGGAGGCGTTGGTCCCCGGGGCTCATAAGAGCCTCAGGAGAGGAATCCGTGTGCCGTCCTCCTTTATTTTTTTCTAATGTATGTGCACGCCCCTGGGACCAAATGCACCAGGGGGCTGTTCAAAAAAAATAAGCACGGGAGGCCGCACTTTAAAAAAAAAAAAAAAAAAGAAAATGCTTTTTACTCTTGGCGGGGTCCCTCTCGGACCCCAGCCCCAAGGATTAAGAGGTCAAGCTATTCCTACCCTGTCCCCTTTTCTTTTTTTTTCTTTTTAAACCTTTATTTGGTACTCTGCTGAGTCCGAGTCCCAAGATGGCTGCCTGCCAGCACTTCCTGGTTGAAGTGTTGGCAGCCAATTAGATCTGTGCATTAGATTAGGAGGATTCACAGAGGGGTTGGTTCCCTATATATACAAATTTAGTTTTTCTTTAATAACTCTGAAACTACTGAACAGCTTTGCACCAAATAACAAAAAGCACTCTTTCTGGACCAAGAGCTAGTCTGCCAAATTTGGTGTAATTCCATCCAGCAGTTATGGCTGTAGTTGTGTTCAAAATCCCAAAATGAAAACATGAGAATCTCACTTGTTTGCCTAGTTTCTGCATGAAAAGTATGGGGGTGATCAGTCAAGCGGTGGTTGAGAAAAAGTGGGAGAGTCCTAAAACGAAAACTACCCATGCATTTTTCGTAGTTTTTTTTCTTTCTTTTTTTTTTTTTTAACAGAGCTACCGCAAAAACTGCTGAACAAAATGACACCAAATTTGGCATGAAGCTAGATCTAGGTCCGGAAAAAGTGCTTTCTGTGATTTGGTGTTTATCCGTTAAGTCGTTTTTGAGATATTGAGTCGTATAACTAGATAGTTGGGTTTGAGGGACTCCTGCAACCCAGTTTTAAAAAATAGAGCGTTCTGATTGGTCCGGGGAGGCTTTTTTGCCCTTGAGCCAATTTGATCACCAAGGAGAGTCGCTCCCACCGGAGCTAGCCGCTCCTTTTTGGCTGCCAGCAACATGAAGAAAAATGTTGCTGTCAGGCATTACAGGACGCAAGGGAGGTAACCAATTTTAAAAAAAAAGAGAAGAAATAAGGGGGCAGGGTAGGGATACACTAGCCCTTGAGTCAATAGAGATAACTATAACTGGTGAATTTCAGTGTTTTTGTAGTTTACAATGTCAGTGAAATTTTCATCACATAACATTACTTTAACCGTTGCTTTGTCAACGTGTGCACACACACACACATACACACACACTCACTCACACTCTCACTCTCTCCCTTCATCTCTCGCTCACTCTCTTTCTGATCAAAGTTGCTGCAGAGGGCACGTCAACTTCCCTGGAAAAAGGCATGACACACTTCAAGCAAAGTTTCGGACTTTGCTTGAAGCAGAGTCAGTGTGCTATAAACCAGATTGAAAACTCTTGCTGCACAGCGAATGTATGTGCTTGCAGATTCAATGGGCTGGGTAAGCGGAGGATAGCCTGGCATGGAGCCGCTTAAACCTACTGCAGATTTCAGAAAGGACGCCTCGCCTTTTCTCCTCTTGAGGTCGGAAGTTAGAGAACCTTTAAATTGGTCAATAATAATGTACAAGGCTTATAAAATGTTCAAGGACTTTATGTAGCTCTGCGCTACAATGATATTGTGCTCTGAAAGCAAGAATTAACAGGAAACATTGGCTGATCTAGGAATAGCTACATATTTTATTGTAAGGTTTGCCAGTGTGTGCTCCAGGGGTCTCCAACGAGTAGCTCGGGAGCTACTGGTAGCTCACCAGCACCCTCAATGTAGCGCTCAGAGGTATAGCCAAGAACCTTATTCAGAGAGTCTGTGCATATTAAAAAAGCAAATGCTGCCAATCTCAAGACTCTTAGAGTGACAGCGAAGCAAACTTATGACACGCCTCATTATAATCAGATACACACTCTGCCAGCCATTGGGGTCTGCAAAATCACCATTTGTCTCCAGTTTCAATCGAGCTAAGTGCCAAGGAGATTGAAATGTTGTAGGCCCTGTTCTATCAGTCACACACTGTGTGTGAAGAATGGGCCATTAAAGAAGAGTGACAGCAGTAGCCTGCGCAGTAACCAGTTGCTCACCCACGGAAGTGACAGAAGACAGGAGCCAGAGTGAACATTGTGTTACTTAGGTGCATGATCAGTCAAAGAGCAGAGAAGAACAGGGTATGGATACAGAGCTGAGACAAGAGCACCATCTGGGTGTACGAATGCATGTGTGCACATTTATGTGTGTCTGTGTGTGTGACATTGTGTCCATCCATAATAAATAGCATTGCTCCCTGAAAGCTTTTCGTGGTGTCAAGGACAACAGAAGTATAGCAACCCTCCATCATAACGGGTAAATCTCTGGCACAATTGTGTTTGTTCATAATAGTGTGCATGGCATAATAATGGTTATCCTTGACCATTTTGAGCATTCTTGGTCTAGCTGTGGCATTCTGGAAGCCATCATTGACCTATTAAGAGCATGACTGGCCATCCTGTACAATGGTGGCCTCCCCTCGCATAAAAATGACAATGCCTGATAGTTGAAAGATAATTCAAGCTGAGTTGGGGTGACATATTGATGAGGTTATGTCCTTTGTGCTGGTGGGCATTTGATAATTTGGCTGTTATTTCATTATTCAGGGAAAGGAATTTAATACTGAACATTTATCCTGGTGTTTCTTGTGGTAACCTCACCTGTATTGGTTGGGTGGTCACAGCAGATAATCTTGGTTAGATTCTGTCATATCTGGTCACTATTTTACAGTGATAACATTTGCTAGTATCTTGTGAGGACTTTCCTTGAGCAGAAGTAGCTCTCACTACAGAAAAGGAGACCCCTGGTGTAGTCTGTTACACTGCAGCTTTTCTTACGATCTCATTACAGCGCAAGCAGTTCATGTAGTTATGTTTTATAAACTGAACAGTAGCCACTGTTTGAGTAAATGGTTCAGACCTTTTGCTGTTCAGAAAGAATCATCTCATTGCCCACTGGCTGTTGATGACGTGTTCTCTCCAGTGTGATGGGCAAGAGAAAAACAAAAGATCTTTTCTTTGTCACAAAAAGCTGTTGAAAATTGTTTCATTGTGCTGCAAAGTTTGATTTCTGTTTGCCAATGAATTATTGACCCCTCTGCCTTCTGTGAAGGATGCTGTTTCATATGCATTAGTAAGAGGGCAAATATCATTTCAGAATGTCCTTTTCAATGACGTATTTTTTCTCTCTTGTAGGCTTTCCAAGCACTCCCAAACACGCTGGATGAAATAGATGCCTTACTGAATGAAGAGAAATCAAGAGCTTCCTGTTTCACTGGCCTCAATCCTTCAGTATGCTCTTTTTTCCCACCTCCCACACCATGTTTTGAGATTTTGGTTGTACTATGCTTGACAGCACGAACAATGTGCTGTAAATGCCAGATTCTGACTCTCATTAGAATTTTAAGTAGGTTCTCCAGAAGGCACAGTCTGTACTGTTGATGATAAGATTGTATAAACCTCATGTAAAAGTTTTATATTGGTGTTGTAGAACTTGAAGCTAAATACAGTTTACCAGTCCTTGTTAAAAACTGTTTGTTTATTTTTGTACCCTTTTATGAGTTGACGTTTGTGTATATGTTGTGTTGCCATTAGGTTGTTGATGAATATACAAAAAGAACACAGGAAATCTCTCAGCTGACAGAGGAATTAAATCAAAAGAAGACCGAGTTGGAAAACTATAGGCAGAATATTACCCAGGTAACGGACTATAATCAGTATCTAAGGTCGATTTTATTGCTGTTTGCACACCTTTGCAGAGACGTACTGTGAGAGAGAATAAATAATTAACTGTTGTGACCGATTCAAAACTGGCTTTTTGTTAGTGTCACAGTAGACCTATAGTCTGATTTCTGTGGTAAAATAGAATTCTGTACTATTGCAAGTTATTTTTCATCATCTCTTTCATTAGTAAAGTCCTTTGCATACATTAAATACACATATTTACGTTTTCAAAAAGTAGGCATTTTGAAGACTACACGAAAAACCATAGAAGGGATCAAGTCCTGCTTCGCTTTCATGTGCCTGTGCTTTGGCTTTGACTAACCCCATGACTGGGAGTGGGAAAAGCATTGTGACCCGGGACTGGGCCCATGACTTGAAATGGTAGCAACTGTTATTATGCTCTGCAATGTATTGTTTTGCCTCCGGATCTCAAAAAGCCTTTGGTTGGATTAGGGCACATTTGAGCCCTGCCTGGCGCCCAAGGCACACCTCGTCGGGGGACCGTGACCAACAGCTACTTGCAGCAGTCCTGGCACGGCTTAAAGCCTGTTTTTTTCAGAGAGGACATAGATCCCTAAGACACTGTTTTGCAAAATTTCAAATCATTTGGAAGACTGATAAAGATAAGAGTGAAGAAGGAGATGCTCGTTGAAGAGTGCAGAAAGAATGGAACAGGTGCTGGAATGGCACATATTTCATCAGTTCCTTTCTTTCCACACCTTTTGACACCGATTCATATCTCTACTTCCAACTTTGTTAGCTTTTTACAAACACCAAAATTGTATTTTTATATTTTCTTTCAGCAAATAGCCAAAGAACACGATGTCTAGGGTTGACTTGCAGTCATGTGAATACATTTTCCTGAAGCAATCCGAGAGTGGGAGGCAAGAGCTATACATCGTTGAACAAAAAATGCGAGGTAGGTTGCACTCCAATCAGTGTATCTGCTCCCTCTCCAAGTTACCTTCTTCTGCTACATCGAAGACTAAGTTGAGAAACACGTTGTGCCAGAAGCACAATAAGTACAAGTGGGACTTGTCCTTATGTTGCCATTGTTGCTCCGGGAAGAGGTCATGCGGTTGGCACTCCAAGGACTGGCTTTGCTGCCACTGCCCGAATCCGAGCCTTTCTGAAGGTGGTCTTGGCTACCTCCCATTGCCAGGGCTGTTGTCTACCCCCACAGTAGATAGAGCATGGAAATGTATCTACATCGGTTAGGTCATTTCTGTCTGGAGCACCTTTGGCTCCATGGAGTCACAGGGGCCAACAGTTGAATTTCCATCTGCGGATTCAGCCCTGATGATGACTGACCCCAGTTGTGCCTTGATCTGTCTCCTTGCATGTGACAGCCCAGCCTTCCACTCTGGTGCCTAAGGCCATGTAGCGCCAACCTCAAATCCAGCGGTGCCTGCCCTAGATCTGGTCCCGAAAGCCATCTCATCAACAAAGTTTGGCCTGCACCAGGCCTATGTCTCGTTATCAGATCACCAAGATGCACCCCCTAACTTGGAGGATCCTGAGCCTCATGCTCAACATCATTACTAGAAGAGGCTGAAAGCTTTGCTCAGATCAGATTCTAGGGCTTCAAAATGTCACACACTACGAAGACGTCCATGAGGAAAGGAATTGCTTACTTTCCCCTCTTCCCTCCCCTCACTATACTGATACTGCCCTTTACCTAGGTCTGCTGAATTCCAGTGGACTTCATGTTCCCCATTGAGGACAGGGCCTCCTTCGCAGCAGTACCCCGCAGAGTAGCAAAGAATCTAGACTTAAAGATATCCGCAATAGGAACTAAGGCAAACGTTTTAACACAGCCGTGGTCTGTGACCTCTGGGGCCTTGCTGCCCTTCAACAAGGCACTGTTGGAATCTTTGATGGTGACCTGGTCTAAGCAATGTTCAGCCCCACTTGTAAGTTGCCCTGCAGCTAAGTGTCAAAGGCCCACCCCTGTTGAGCCAGCTTTTCTGACCCAGCGTCTTATTCCACAGAGCTTGGTTGATCTAGTTCAGGCATCTACTTGTATGATGAGTCTAAATGCATTAACCGCTGCACCTAAAGACAGGGTGTCAAAAGACATCAGCAAAGGAATCTTTTCGTCAGCTGCTTGCCCTACAGCCTGTGAAAAGTGTTTGCCTACTAGGACGATAAACACATGCCCTATGGGAAATGGCCAGGAAGATCTTGCCATCTAACCCTAATGAATTTCGAAATATCTTTGCTCAGACGGTCCAAAACAGACAAGAACTATGTCTTGAGGCCTAACTAGACACAACAGTTTGTGTCTGACATACTACGGACGCCAGTGTAATGATCTGAGGCCATGTATCACAGGATTCTCTGGGGATGTGCAGGCAACCTTCATAGACATGCCAGGGCTCCAGGCTTTTTGGTGAAAAGGCCGATTCTGCTTTTAGACCACTTCATGAACCGCCATGCTACAGAATGCTCTTTGTGTCTCAACTCTCAGGCTCACCTGTTTCACCAGCAGTGCCAGAAGCTCCTATTATACTTGCAAGATCACCCCTAACACCAGAGACAGCCCTCACAACCTGTACAGCAGCCAAAACAGTCTTTCTGCAGCTTAAGAGGACACAGTGGTGGCAAAGGCTGTGCACATTACCAAGAACAGCCATCTTCCTCATCACACAATGTAACTGCAGCCAAGCCTCTGGTTTCTATTCCTACGGTAATGCTCAGCCAGTAGGGCCAAGAATTTGTTTTTTCCTGCCTGTCTAGCATACCATTACATTGGATCTGTGGATGTTGCCAATTGTTCAGAGTGTTTACGCCACACCATGCACATCATAGCCTCCACAGATCCTACCTCTTTTCATTCAAACGTCAGTGGATCATGCTCACATCATTCTACATGAATTTCAGTCACTTTTAGCATAAGGAGCCTTAGAGCGAATTCCCTTCATAGGGGCCGTCCTTAATGCAGTTTTGTTCAAGGCTTTTCCACCACTGCAGAATGTCTGGGTCATTCAGGCTATGATACCGATGTTTTTGACACAATATTGGGTTCCAGATCAGGCAGTTTTGAGGCTTCTTGGGCTTGACCTCATGCATTCTACTGGTCCCATGTGGCTGCTGGCATGTTCAAGCAGCGCAGTGGAATCTCCAGCACCTGTGGGCTCAAAACTGGGATCGTCTTCTGACCGCATCCCCATATTGATGGAGAGCGCCCCGGACTTTCAGTGATGGCAGGCGGACACTCTCATGGTCTGTGGCTGGCTGTTTCTCTACCCCACCCAGAGCTCACAGTGGGGATAGATGCATTGTCTCTGGTTTGGAAAGGCCTTTTGGAAGAAGTGGCGATCAGGACCCTTTGATCTCCAATGGTGCGGAAGCTCCATATAAAACTCCTAAAGCTCTGCCCCGTTCAGTTGGCTCTGAAGACCTTTTTTTAAGGGGAGGCCCATTCCGGTCTTGGTAGACCAAATAACCACCATGTGTTCTTGCAACAAGCAGGGCAGTATGGGGTCGTTGACCCTGTGTAATGAGGGACTACACATTTGGACCTTCAGAAGATCTCCTTAGTAGCCAACCATTTGGGGAAGGGTGGGGGGGGTTAATGAATGCCAGAGCAGATAAGCTAGACCGACTTCAGCTGGTGTCCCATGAATGGCATCTTTGCCCATTGGGGCAGGCCTTGGTTTGATCCTTTCGGGAGAACCGAGAAAGTGCAGCGGCATGATTACTGTAAACTGGAGTTTCCAACAGGAGTCTCCCTGGGAGGTGGATTTTATCTGTAGTGGGATGCACATCTCCCCTGTGCCTTCCCACAGTTACCGCTCCTGCTCATCTACTCTCTGATCTGTCAATTTCTTTGGCAGGGTCATGCACCCAAATAGCCACATCCTACATCTCTGTATGTAGATTCAGTGGTGGCAAGTGTTTTTGATTTACCCATTGAAATAGCGGGTTATTCTTGCAGCTAACCGACTATGTACAAAATCTATATATTCAGGTAGTTGGGCAAAGTTTGTGGCCCAGTGTGATAACCATCAGGTTCATACTCTACAGGCCAAGTTAACTGATGTTTAATTGTTTGTGTTATCACAGGCCAAGGTAGGCTTTGCAGTGGGCATCATTAAAGGTCATTTTTCTGATGGATACTTCTAACCGCAGAGTCTTTACCTTGGAGTACATCTTAGGTGCCAGTCTGGATACAGACCCTATAGCAGTGCTCCCACACACTGCAAGGCAGAGCTGTGCAGCTTTGCGCTGGTTCCATACCGCCCTGGCAGTGACAGCAGAGTCGCCTATAAGTTCTGTTTGCAGTTCCTTCCTTTCTGCGCCTTCCAACATGGATACCAAGCGCCACTCCCAACTTTGTCAGTTTTCCGACGTCCCTCTCTCAAAACAACAGGTTTCAAACCATGCAGTGACTGCAGGAAGTTGGTCACAGACCCGCACAAGATGGTTTTTGGTGTCTGGCTAATTCAGTAGTCCATCTGGCACTCTTGTAAGCGTGTTCTCTTATTTACTCTTGTTATTTTGTGCTGCTTCCTCCCAGTGTTTTGTCTTGAAACACTGTCTTAAAACAAGTCAAATTGATCGAAAGTGGCGGGTTCTACTTTCGAATTGGTGGCGCGCACAGGTATACTGAGACCTGTATAGGTCTAATTCTTATCAAAACTTTCAAAAGAAATTCTTTCAAAGACGTACTCTTGATTTATCATCCTTATGTTTATTCACAAACATTTTGTTGTATCTCCATTGCAAATTCATTATTTCCTCTGAATTTACTGTCTTTTTACAATTTTACAATCACCCAATGCATTTCGGGTCGATAAGTAGACCCTTCCTCAGGGGTCTGTGATTGGAAAGAAAAAAAGGAAATTTACAGGGCTGTTCAGCCTATTTAATTCTTATGTAAGTACAAGAAAACTAGTGCAATACTCTAATTATTTAATGAACAGTCTATAGCTAATACCTCGCTACTCATGGAGGGTAATGCATCTCTAGATTTAATAGTGGAAAAAAGGGCGGTCTAAGAAGAACAGTGTCAATATAAAAGTGAATACAAACCACTTCCTTTTGTTTAACAAAATGGTGACTGTTTTTCGTGTTATCTCAATTCACATTTAAATGATGTATTTAAATCCTTAACATGATTTAGTGACCTCTTATCCAATGCACTATTGCTAAATACGTCTATTTAGTAAATGATAAATAAAACAAAAAAAACGGTAACCCAGTTGTTCTCTGTTCGCGTGAGTATGTCTGTACTTACTTCCTGGTGTAAAATTGCCGCGTATTCGTCTTCCAATAGAAACCGAGTTAGTGGACGTTCACGTGTCTGTGGTATTTAAGCATGTCCCGATAGGTTCAAACTTGCTGAAGTCTTCCAATACGATTGCCTTATGGGAATTCACGTGTTAGTGCTGTTGTAAACATATAGTGATTGGTTTCCGTCAAAATGACGTGTCTACACTCTCGTAACTCGTCTAAAACTCTTGCGTGTATGAGGATACCACGTATCTATTAACCAATAAGAATAAAGCTTATACGTGTGAACGTAATTCTACTTCTTAATTAAACTCGGATAGGTTCAAACGCGTAGATGTAACGCTATAGAACCGGTTAATCGTGTGGTACTACGGTGTTACTAAATATTAAATAGGTGTTGAAACAAATCAATAATGACTACTAACTTATGTATAAGACAATACACAAGCTCAAACTCACGTTTTGGGTATTAAAAGTAAAACATGAAAAATATCATGAAGCTTATCATTCTAAAGTGAACAATGCAAACAATGTGAAAAGAAAATTAAATCAGCAATGAATGATCCAAACAAGATATCATCTGAAAAACAAGAATTCATAAGTTCAGCCATCTTGAATTGGGATGGTGATCTGGTGTTTTAGCAGGAATACAATATTTAATCCTCAACAGGTGCTCAAAGAAAGCATGATAGTTCAATCCTATCATTAATTCCTTTCGGTTGCATGCTGTCCATTTTCCTGATCCAAAAATATTCCGCTCTCAATCTTTGTTTATGGGCATCCATAGTAGGATGTGGTTTTATCACTTCCAGTATCGTGAATCTCAGTTGTGCGATATTATGACCTGCTTCTGTCCAATGTCTGGACGATGCTGATTTTAAGTTCTTATTTCTGATGTTGCTTTTATGTTCTGTTATTCTTATTTTTATCTTGCGTTCCGTTTGTCCTATGTATAACTTCCCACATGGACATTTAATTCCATAGATTACTCCTTTGGTGTCGCACGTGCTTGAGTGCAATAAAGTAATTCTTTTCCCAGTCGTTGGATGAGTATAATCTTGGCCAATCATCACATTATTGCAGTGCGTGCAATTTTCACATTTCCTCATTCCTTTGGGTGTGATTTGTTTATTTTCCATGTGAGAGCTCTTCATTAGTTCTTTTCAATTTCTTGATCCTTTGTATGCAAATGTGATTTGATTTGCTACCAGTGGTCGAAGGTCTGGTTCTTCTGTGATAAGAGACCAATGTTTTTTCATAATTGTTGTGATTTGACTGGTTTGCACTGAATGTTTCAATACGCATACTGTGAGTTTTTTGTCTGTTCTTACTTGTTTGTTGAGTAGGGATCCTCTGTTCATGGATAAAACTTTCGTTTTAGAATCCTGAAGTATTTTTTGGGGATATCCTCGTTTCATGTATTTTTGGATCTGTGTATCAATTATGGAGGACAAATCATTAGGGTCTGATGTAATCCTTTTATAACGGATGAATTGAGACAACGGTAGATGTGTCTTCAATGAGTGGTGGTGAAAGCTGTCAAAGTGGAGACCGCTGTTTCTATCGGTGACTTTGGTATGAACCTTAGTATTGATTTGACCATCTTTTATGGTTATTCTTACATCCAAAAAAAACAATTCGTTTCTGTCCATTTCGTGGGTAAACTTAATCCTTTCATGCACTTGATTCAGTATTTGAATGTTTCTCACAAGATGTTCTCCAGCTCCCTTCCATAATATGAAAATGTCATCAATATATCTTTTGAATACCATGATACCACTTGTCCATTGTGAATTGTTCAATATATGATCGTTTTCAAACTTTGCCATAAAGGTATTCGCGTAGGAAGGTGCCCTCGCAAAACCCATCGATGTTCCACTACACTGTTCATAGAATTCATTATTCCATTCTAAGTAACTGTGAAATAATGCAAAGTGAAGTAGTTCCAACAGAAAAGACTTATCTGTTCCTATAACTTCGTTTTTTAGTAAGATCCATTCCATGGCTTCTAACCCTTCATTGTGCGGGATAGAGGTGTACAAAGCTGTTACATCAATTGAACATAACCATAGCTCTTCGTTCATTGGTATTTCAACCATATTCAACAGATTTAAAAATGCGGTCGTGTCCTTAATGTAGGTATTCCATTTTTGTACCAACGGTTGCAAAAACCAATCCAAATATTGTCCTAAAGGTTCTGAAATTGATCCACAGGCGGACACTATGGGTCTAAACGGTGGTATAGTGGCATGTTTATGTATTTTTGGAAGCATATAAAACTGAGGTCACCTTGGATATTTGACATTTAGAAATTGGTATGTCTTTGTTGTTATCCATTTCATTTCTAATGCTTTGTCCAAGATTATTATTTTTTTTTTTTTTTGTTGAAAAACCTTTATTGACATTTCAATCATTAACAAGTATGGGCCTACAACCCCCCGGGGCCGGCCGCTAAGCAATCAGAGCAATAAGAGCAAATGTAAACACAGGCGGCACCTCGGAGAGCAGGATCTTCATTCCAATATAGTCCGGCCAGTGAGCCGCGCAGGTAGGACACCAGGAGAAAAAGGGGTTTTCATTTTATAATGAAACAAGACAGTAGGATCAGGTGCCAAACAATTTCCCAACAGCGATAAGGGGCAAGAATAATAGACGTAAGCAATAAGCAGCAATCTATTGGATCAATGGCGCAGACACGGGAAATTCCGGATGGGGAAGAATATCAAAAACAGTTGCGCCTGCAGGCCCCGGTACCTAACGCCCAGAGAACACCCCGGAAACTGTGGCACACATGAAGAGGCGACGATTCACAACAAAGGAGGTGTACCGCGCTGATCCCAGAAAAGAAGAAACAAGAAGAAGCGGAGAAGAAAAAGGAGGCCATGGAAAAAGAGATAAAGACTAAAGAGTCCCCTCCCCCAACCCCCCACCCTGCACCTCTGCAAATGAGTATGGCCCCCCCCCCCCAGCAGTGTGCCTGTCGCCCTGGAACTAGACCCGAAATATAGAAGAAACAGGGAAAAAGGAGTAGGAAAGAACCCCACCAGACGGGGGGGTGGAGAAAGTATAATAAACTGGAGGAGGGCCTTCAAAACATACCCCCGGCTTCTCCCTCCCGCACGATGAAGTCTCCCCACAGCAAACAATAAGCAGCACCAAATCGACCATATCAAAAAAGGGAAATGGGGAGCATTATGCACCAACTATGCTAATAACCATGAGAGTACGCAACCATGAGTCCGCCTGTCTACTAGATGACCACCCCCGAAGGATCAGCCTCATCCTTGACCACTCTTTGCAATTCTGCCCATGCCTACCCCTCGACCCAGCACCATGTCCGATGTTCCAAGGTAAAGGAGTGCCCAAAAACAACCGGGAAGCGACGCACACAGGTGGGGTGGAAGTCTCTGAGTACCAACACAGTCCGCATCATGGAGGGACGTCTTTCCCAGTGCTGCCCCAGGATCTGCACTGCACACAAGGTCCAGGAAGGCTGAATCAGCCAAAGTAGACAAACTTTGCTGGAATTGTCCCTGGGTCGCCGGAGGCCGTGCACGGGACAAGGCCACCACCTTCCACTCAGGTCCAGTACCTCCGGAACAAATCAAACCCTCAGTTAGCCGATCACACGGTAGCATACTGTCCGGCGTGTCCGGCTGTGCACTAATCGCAGGGGTGGCCGCAACATTATCCTCCTGTGTGCAGTGTGGGAAGCCCCTGTGTACCTGTGGACCAGCATGCCGCCACTGTCCCAACGCTGATGCCACACCATCGAGCTTACTCCCCAAGACCCCGGCGCCACGAGCCAAGGAGAAATGAAGGGCACCAAGGGCCTCTAGGAGGTCGCCGTACCCCAGCACAGCTCTCTGCGATCGCTCCGCCACACTCCCAAAAGTCACACACTCCCAATCCTGCTGCGACCCAGTGGACAGGATGGTAGGCTGCATAGCAACAAGATGGCCGCCGGGAAGGCCCGACTCGTATTGGGGCCGGGACCCAGGGACAAGCGCCTCGAGGTCCACGTCGCTGAAGACAGGGGTCCGGGGGCAGGCACAAATTCCGCCGTTGCGTGGTCACGGGCAACAGTCGTCCCCGCCACGGACCAGCTCCCGCGAAAAGCCGGGAGCAGCCCGCAAGGATCAGGGCGAGCTAGGGGCGGCGTCCGGGCAGCTCACCGTCAAAGGCAGGGGCAAACACCGAAGAATCTGAGAATTGCACCCCCGGGCATGTCCTCGGTCCGCTACGCTTAGCAGTGGGAGCGACTACGGCAAAATGCAGGCCGAGGGCAGCACCGCTCCGGTGGACCGACTCCACCCAGTCACCACAGGCCGCTGTTGTTAAACTGCCACCCGGCCAAGGCGTCCACTCGAGGTCCCGGCTCCGGGGCTGCACGGGCCGCAAAGTTCAACTGCAGATTTCTCCGGCGGTACGGCAGCCAGAAACCTCGGAGTCACACAATCGGTTGCCACTCTCATTCACAAACACGATCTCATGGCGCAGACTGAGGATCTCGTGCAGGATATCCGTGCGGGATGCGGAGGTTCACGGAGCCGGGAATCTACGCTGCCGTCCCGGTCGCCATCTTGGCTCCTCTGAGATTATTTTTAATGTGCTTACAAAGGCATCAGTGGGATCTTGCTCAAGTCTGCGATATGTATTGGCGTCTTGTAGATGTGATCTAACACTCTCTGTGTAAAATTCTGTGTTCATGACTACTAGGGCTCCTCCCTTATCGGCTTTTTGTATAGTAATGTTTGTCATTTCTTTAAGTGATCTCAAGGTGTTCCACTCTTTTTTGGAAAAGTTACTTTTATTTCCTCCTGAGTAATTAATTCTTTTCAGTTCAGTTGTGACAACTCTTTCATAGGCGTCAATGGTTTTGTGTGAAGTAGGGGCACAAAACGTGCTTTTAACTCTGAATTCTTTGATGGCGCTCTCTGGTGTTTCTGATGGTGGAAAATTGACAAAAAAAGACTTTAGACGCAAAGTCCGCAAAAATTTAAAAATAGAAATCTCCGTTTCTTGAGGATTTGATTTATATATTGGCACAAACGTGAACCCTTTATTCAAAAGCTTAGTTTGAGCTGTGGTTAGTTGTACATCTGATATATTTATGACGAGATTGTCTTCTTCTTGGTTGATCGGAGTTCCCTTTCTTTCTCCGTTTCTTTTGTTTTTCTTTTTCCCCTCCTTGTTTTTGGAGGTTGCCCGTAATTATTGATGTCGAAGGAGCATTGTTTGCGGCCGGACTGGTCTCTAAAAAAGTTACCCTGGTTTGTTGTTCTCTTCGTCCCATTTGTGCCTGTTTATCAATCGGTCTCCTATTCTGTGCTACCTCCGAATCAGATATAACACTTTCTTGGGATGAACTTACATCAGTTTGTGGTTTTTGCCAATTTCTTTGATTGTACATGTCAGCCCAACTGTACACTTCTTCCAGCTTATAATCTATAGTGTCTCTTTTATATTTCTTAATTTTTCTGTCTTCTATTTCTTTAGTGTATTTGTCAAGTTTTTTGTTAATGTCTTCTAATGTACTTCTCAAACCTTCATGTGTGTTCAAATCACGTTTAATTCCTTCAAGCTCTTCTTCTAATGTTTTAATTTCTTTAGAGAGCTCCTCCACGATCAATAAGATCAGATCCAAACTGCATTTGTTGAGTATTTGGTACCATTTGTTGAGGAAAACTTTATTGTTCCTGCATAGCATGGGTTTTAAAGCTATTCTGAGACCTCTAGGGATGCGTTGATTCTTGTGATAATGAATTGGCGTTGTAGCGTGTAAACGTTGATTTGATTTCGCGTTTACTGACATGTTCCAATTGTTTCAATAGTTGATTCACTGTGCTTAATTGAGGGCTGAAAGCTCTGGTTTCCTTTATCAGTCCATATATTTGTTCAGCTTCTTCAGAGCTATAGGCTAAATTTCTGCTTTGTTTTTGGTGATTTGTGCTATTTCTTCAAGATTCATGTTTGTTTGGTGCTCACGATGGGGGGTAGACAAATTGAGAAATACTAATTCAGTAGTCCATCTGGCACTCTTGTAAGCGTGTTCTCTTATTTACTCTTGTTATTTTGTGCTGCTTCCTCCCAGTGTTTTGTCTTGAAACACTGTCTTAAAACAAGTCAATTGAGTCACCGATAGAAACAGCGGTCTCCACTTTGACAGCTTTCACCACCACTCATTGAAGACACATCTACTGTTGTCTCAATTCATCCGTTATAAAAGGATTACATCAGACCCTAATGATTTGTCCTCCATAATTGGTACACAGATCCAAAAATACATGAAACGAGGATATCCAAAAAAAATACTTCAGGATTCTAAAACGAAAGTTTTATCCATGAACAGAGGATACCTACTCAACAAACAAGTAAGAACAGACAAAAAACTCACAGTATGCGTATTGAAACATTCAGTGCAAACCAGTCAAATCACAACAATTATGAAAAAACATTGGTCTCTTATCACAGAAGAACCAGACCTTCGACCACTGGTAGCAAATCAAATCACATTTGCATACAAAAGATCAAGAAATTTAAAAGAACTAATGAAGAGCTCTCACATGGAAAATAAACAAATCACACACAAAGGAATGAGGAAATGTGAAAATTGCACGCACTGCAATAATGTGATGATTGGCCAAGATTTTACTCATCCAACGACTGGGAAAAGAATTACTTTATTGCACTCAAGCACGTGCGACACCAAAGGAGTAATCTATGGAATTAAATGTCCATGTGGGAAGTTATACATAGGACAAACGGAACGCCTGATAAAAATAAGAATAACAGAACATAAAAGCAACATCAGAAATAAGAACTTAAAATCAGCATTGTCCAGACATTGGACAGAAGCAGGTCATAATATCGCACAACTGAGATTCACGATACTGGAAGTGATTAAATCACATCCTACTATGGATGCCCATAAACAAAGATTGAGAGCGGAATATTTTTGGATCAGGAAAATGGACAGCATGCAACCGAAAGGAATTAATGATAGGATTGAACTATCATGCTTTCTTCGAGCACCTGTTGAGGATTAAATATTGTATTCCTGCTAAAACACCATATCACCATCCCAATTCAAGATGGCTGAACTTATGAATTCTTGTTTTTCAGATGATATCTTGTTTGGATCATTCATTGTTGATTTAATTTTCTTTTCACATTGTTTGCATTGTTCACTTTAGAATGATAAGCTTCATGATATTTTTCATGTTTTACTTTTAATACCCAAAACGTGAGTTTGAGCTTGTGTATTGTCTTATACATAAGTTAGTAGTCATTATTGATTTGTTTCAACACCTATTTAATATTTAGTAACACCGTAGTACCACACGATTAACCGGTTCTATAGCGTTACGTCTACGCGTTTGAACCTATCAGAGTTTAATTAAGAAGTAGATTTACGTTCACACGTATAAGCTTTATTCTTATTGGTTAATAGATACGTGGTATCCTCATACACGCAAGAGTTTTAGACGAGTTACGAGAGTGTAGACACGTCATTTTGACGGAAACCAATCACTATATGTTTACAACAGCACTAACACGTGAATTCCCATAAGGCAATCGTATTGGAAGACTTGAGCAAGTTTGAACCAATCAGGACACGCTTAAATACCACAGACACGTGAACGTCCACTAACTCGGTTTCTATTGGAAGACGAATACGCAGCAATTTTACACCAGGAAGTAAGTACAGACATACTCACGTGAACAGAGAACAACTGGGTTACCGGTTTTTTAGTTTTATTTATCATTTACTAAATGGACGTATTTAGCAATAGTGCATTGGATAAGAGGTCACTAAATCATGTTAAGGATTTAAATGTGAATTGAGAACACGAAAAACAGTCACCATTTTGTTAAACAAAAGGAAGTTATTTGTATTCACTTTTATATTGACACTGTTCTTCTTAGACCGCCCTTTTTTCCACTATTAAATCTAGAGATGCATTACCCTCCATGAGTAGCGAGGTATTAGCTATAGACTGTTCATTAAATAATTAGAGTATTGCACTAGTTTTCTTGTACTTACATAAGAATTAAATAGGCTGAACAGCCCTGTAAATTTCCTTTTTTTCTTTCCAATCACAGACCCCTGAGGAAGGGTCTACTTATCGACCCGAAATGCATTGGGTGATTGTAAAATTGTAAAAAGACAGTAAATTCAGAGGAAATAATGAATTTGCAATGGAGATACAACAAAATGTTTGTGAATAAGCATAAGGATGATAAATCAAGAGTACGTCTTTGAAAGAATTTCTTTTGAAAGTTTTGATAAGAATTAGACCTATACAGGTCTCAGTATACCTGTGCGCGCCACCAATTCGAAAGTAGAACCCACCACTTTCGATCAATTTGACTTTTGGTGTCTGGCCTCAGCAACGACTCTTAAGTCATGTGAAAAGTGTACCTTCATGCACCTGAACATGATCCGAGACCGGGAGGTGAAGTGTTAAGTTGCTTAACACAAGAAGTCATAGTTGTTGCATAGGTGTTGCTCCTGATCCTAGTGACTCTCATTGGCCAGTCCCGCAGTTGTCCCACGACCGCTAAACTTTGTGCCCTAAATTATCTAATAAATCTAATCATAAGAAAGCAAAGAGAGACTTGAACCCCTTCTGCCACTCTGACTCCAAAAAGAAGGCATGGGGGTGCCATGATATTAATCGCACCCTTATGAGGTCTGCAGCCCCAGAACCAATTCCTCAGTTGGTTCCAACTCACTTCGAATTTCCTCGTATATCTTTGACCCGCAGCAGATTGAGTCCTTCAAGTAGGTCATGCTGCAAATATTCAGTGCACTTCCTGCTCCCACTTGCACCTTAGGATTTCTTGGAACCACCGGGACCCACAGCCTTGTTACTGCCAGCGTGTCTAACCCTGGTGCGGTATGTCCTGCTATGCCCCACATCAATTCTGCTACAGACTTCTACTCCAGGCCCAAGATCCTCACTTTCCCTGACTAAACTGATGCCAGTGTCTACGGTGGTGGAAGAAGACCCTGTGCTAATGCCATTCTCTAATCACGAACTGACTTTGGCTCAAGACCTACCAATATCATGCTACCAAATCACAAAAGCTCCTCCAATCATCATGCTACCTAACTATAACCTGATGTCGCTGCCATGTCGCACTTGTCATCAGAGTCTCCATTTTCTTATTGCTTCTAACTCTGGCCCTATGCCAGAGCAGGGGTTACCTCAACATGGTGATGATGGTGATTGAGATGGCTTGCTTCCTTTTACCATACTGAAGATGCCTTGTACATTAATTGACAGAATGCAAGACCCGTGGGCTTGACACTTCACCTGAGACAGCTTGATACTCCACTTTAGCGACCAACGGAAGCGAGTGCTTCGTGTGCAGATGGCAGCTGGGGCACTAGTTACAGCTACCCTGGGTTGAGACCAAAACAATGTTCTTGCATAGAACTTACAACCTGAGTCAGCCACTTATGAGCCCTTGCTTCCCTTTAACAGTGATCTCACTGACACTTTCATAGCTACGTGGTCGTAGCCTGGTTCTTACCCACCTGGGAATATGCAGGTGACTGGATGTCACAGAATGGCGCCTGGTGACCCGGATGTTCTAACCATGCAGCCACCTCAGAGAGCCTTTCTGTGCAGGCCTCAATCAGAAAGGAAGATCCTAACTCCTTTCCAACCACCCCTCCAGACAGAGAATCCAAGAGAATTCAGACTTTTGGCAAGCACGCATTTTCTTCCTGCAGGCTAGCATTGCTTTTCGTAAATGCAGTTTGACTGCTGGTTCAATACACACATGTCCTGGGAGATGAGGCCAGCGAAATCTTGCCAGCAGTCTTGGTGATTCGTAGGGCCGCTTTGGCTCAGACAATTCAACATTTCCCCCCAGATTGGCGATTCATCAAGTCCAAGAGATGGGGCTTGGAAATAATTCAAAATGGCTATAACGTGTCTTTTCTTTCTATTCTGCCCAGTATTCCTCCCTCACTGGCCCGTGCTGTTACAAGAGGTGCAGCAGTTGCTCTCCAAAGGTGCCATCAAGCAAGGTCTGGAATCGGAAAGAGGAGGGGGTTGTTACTCTCACTATTTCATCATTCTGAAGAAGGATGAGGGACCTTTGAATGTCTTCCTGCATTAGGACAAACCCATGATGCTCACACAGGCCACGATCCTGCCTGCTCTCAACCTAGGTGACTGCATGGTGTCATTGGTCCTGCAGGATGCCTGTCCTGCCACCCCACAGGCGTTTTATGGTGTTCAAGGTAGGCCAGGAGCATTGTCAGTTGCCCTGGGGCACTGATCTCACCACAGCCTTTAGGGTGTTCACAAAAGTCATGGTGGTAGTCTTGGCCCATCTTCAGGCATTGAGAATGTCCGTATTCCCACACCTCGATGACTCGCTGTTGAAGGCCACCTTGCAACACTCGTTTGCAGACCTCATATGTACAGCAGTAATCCTCTTGACATTGTGGGGGTTCACTGTCAGCGAGTTGCAGTCTCACCGGACTCCTTCATCAAGGCATCAATTCATTTAAGCATTACTCAACACTAGAGTTTGAAAGGTTTCTTCAGTAGCAAGTCCAGATCATTTGTGCTGTGATCCCGATGTTTCAGGCTCAATACTGGATCATAGTGAGAGCAGCTCTGAGGCTTCTTGGGCTCTTAGCCTCCTGCATCCTTCTTGTCAGCTCTGACAAAGGGCACACATGTGCTGTTCAATGGAATTTGAAGTTCCAAAGGACCCCGCACCAAGGATACTGGCTGGTACTTCCAGGTCCTCGAGGAGATGGTTTAAGATTTGCACTGGTTTCTTCTCGAACGCAGATGGTTCTGCAGCATACCACTATCCCTTGCCCAGCTAGAGCTGACAGTTGTGACTGATTGACCCCTGCTTGGTTTGGGAGGTCATCTGGTGCAGGTAGAGATTAGAGGACTCTGGCTTAAAGCTGAGGGTTGACTCCATATCAGTCTGCTGGAGTTGTTGGCCATTTGTCTTTCTTTGAAAGTCTTCCTCCCGCTCATCAAAGGGAGACTGGTGCGGATACTCACAGACATAATCACCACCATGTGGTACTGCAACAAGTAGTCGGCAGGTATGGTCCAGGGTGCTGTGTCAAGAGGCTCTGAGCTTCTAGAGGTGATTGGAGCACCAGGACAGCTTCCCTGAACCACTTGACGGGGTCCCAGAATGCCAGAGCAGATGAGCTGAGCCAATGGTGTCTGGCAGATCACGAGTTGTGTCTACATTAGGCTGCTACTTTGGCGTCCATGCATACGTTTACTATGCACTACTGCCTAGCCCATCAAGTCTCAAGAGAAGGCCATTTTACCTTCTTATCCTGCAGTACATATTGGTGTGAGTCCTTTCCTCAGACGCTCCACCTTTGACAAGGTAAAAGGAGTTTTGCCTTTTCCTTAGAAGTGTACCCCTTTTTAAGCAAAACATGGTTTCCTGTCCAGACCACATTGGATCATCAAATTTGAACTGCAGTCAACACTTTGTGACCAGTAGCAGCTTTCTTGTGTCACTCTGCAAGTTTTGGTTTGTGCACGGTCTTTGGCTAAGAGGTGAATTAAATGTGAGGTTAGTTAAGCTATCTCTGCATTGCAGACGTTTCTTGAGCTAAACTTGCATATTGTACTTTGTTTTCTGAAACTACCCTAACATTTTCGAAGTTACTGCCTGTAGGAAGGTGGGTTATTAGTTGGTGCAGGTAGGTACCTACAGCTAGTAGTAATACCACAATCACTAATAAGGTCTAGTCAAGTCTCCATAAATTAATCCTTGGTAGCTTGGCAGATGAGAATTCAGGCTTAATTTAGGAGACGGGTGAGTAAAGCATTTAATATCACCAAAACAGTGAATAAGTAAAAGACACAGCACAATAAAAATCCACCACCTACTGCTGCCATCTGGTCGCACTGGACTGTAACAAAATCAACGTTTTAGGTCAACCGCGATGGAGCACGGATCGGATGCGATGAGCGGTTGGGCACGGTCAAGTTTTTACTTTCTGATTTTTGTCTCTTTTTAACCTCTTCAGTGCCCATGACGAGATAGTCTCGTCATGGAGCACGGTTGCGCTGTGCCCATGACGTAGACTATCTCGTCATGAACCCCGCCCGCTAATGCAACGCCCGGCACAGGGCGGGGAAAGGGCGTGGCACTGAAGGGGTTAAAGCTTTTTCTCTCGACATCCAGCGATCAGCCTGGTAGTCAGAGCCCAGGGAACTTTCAGAGTCAATAACTACCAGTAACAGTCAAGACACTGGGTGTGATCAGGACGATAAGGATGACTTTCTTACACTGACAATGTGGGGTCTCAAAAGATCCAGGATTTGCTGCAAGGACAATCTTCTGTAACCTTTTTTCGGAACTTTCCGATCAGGTTCTTAATTATTTTTGTTATCATTGGCTTTCCTTTTCAAGTTCTCTGATGTCCTTAGTGTTATTTAATGTGTAACAGTTTTCAGTTTCCGTAGTCTGTACATCTTTTTGTCTTAGTTTCTATAGAGTGTAGACATTAATTTAAACTAACCGCATGTACGTAAAGTAGTACCTTTATGGAGCCAAAATACAGCAACAGATAGTGCTGCGTAAGTTATTGTTAAACCATAGTGGCTTCATTGCAAATCTAAAAACATTGACATTCTTTAGAATCCAGTCTCATGTCTGTTGAAAGTTAAATGATGTATCTAAAGTTAAGTACTTCTTCCATTAGTTACAGAGCTGCAATTGCTGAAGTCATTGCTTTTTCTATCTTATATCCCCTTCTTAAAAAACGTGTAAAATTTGGCATCAAAGGCTTAAGCCGCCCTCCCTTTTTGCTTCTAATATATATTTTTCATGTATTTGCAGGTAAAAGAAAGGTGGCTTAACCCTCTGAAACGGCTAGTGGAACAAATCAATGAAAAGTTCAGCGATTTCTTTACATCCATGCAGTGTGCTGGTGAAGTGGATCTTCATACAGAAAATGAGGTACGTTTCCCTTTTTTAAAATATTGAATTTATACTGACCTTAAAAATTCTTATGTGAATTCTGTTGATATAATATTGCAATTGTAAGTTTCTTAGCCTTGAGTTGGTTTTTCACAATTGCAACATTTAAACTTTTTGAGTGTTTCATCCTTTCATTTGATAACCATGAACACACTCTAGATTGGATTGTAGTGGATCACGTTCTTATTAATGTTTCCTTATACAGTTTCTTCAACTGTCATTTAATGTGTCTGATATAATGAGGCTTTAAACAGAGGATTTGGTGTCAAGTAGGCAAAATCCTCTCATTGTAACACTTTACTGGTGCCCAAATCACTTGACATCTTCTTGTGTTTCTCTCGCTTTATCTTTTCCTTCAATCAGAAGAGCAATTGAATAGGAGCCAGGTTCTATTAAAGGGGGTATATTTGTTTTGTCCATACTGCCATACAGTTTTGTTCTTTGACACAAAGTAACTGAGCTTTTGCTCTTAATGTAGGTGATCGCTTCATCAGTAAGGTGAAGCAGCCAATATCTAACCTTTAGAGTGCATCTAGTTTACTAATCTATTATAAGTAGTTGTATGAAGGCAGAACACCAGCTGAGCTAAACCTATTTAGCTCCCCAATTTGAGAGATGGGTATTTGCCTGAGAAAGCTGGCCCTTGTTATAAGAAACGGACAAAAAAGGAAGTACTAATAATCTGGTTGGAAACACATCACAGTAAATCCGCATTCTTTTATGTTCAGTAAAATAATCAGGAACATTTTTGCTTTGCATATAATGTGATTGGTTAGGTAATCAATTTCTGATGGATAAATATACCCACATTTTCCTCACCTTATGAACCTCCCCAACTGCTAGACTACATGCAAAATCTTGCAATAGCTCTTGTGTGCCGTTACGCATGTGTTATGACTTAAGCCCACTCTGGACATGGCAGATCGAAGCTACATACAGGCACCGTCTATGCTCACTGTTCTTTTTTGCACATCCATTGACTCTGCTACTGAGCTCAAATCCTACCATTTTCAATGATTATTTACTTTCTTTAAAAAGTCTAAAACCTAATCTGACCGGGTAAGAGAAATAATATCACCGAAGACTATCTGCGTCAAACAATGCTGCTCTTCACTGAAGCAGATGTCTTTCACAGACCTGATTGTTGTTTTTTCTGGAGACTAAACAGAAATTGACATCCTGCGTCAAATGGTCTCGAATGTATTCGAAGGCCATCCGAGAAGGAGAGGCGAAACTTATATGGTCAGAAACGAGAAAAAACAATTCCAGATTCCGGTTGCTGTTATCGGATAAGTCAAAGTCGAAGAGATAGCACAAGAAGCATACGTGAAGCTCTTCAGTGTCCAGGCGCTCCCACTCTCAGTGGGAGGTTGCACAGTTGGCATTTCCTGCCCCTGATTCTAACTTATTCCTCAGAACCCATTCCAGATTTGAAGCTGAAACACCCTGAGTTTCCAGAGCCCTTCTCAGCTCATCCTCAAGTTTTTAACTTTGCTCAGGTTCTCTCAGAGACATATTCTATCACTACAGAGCCTTTGAAACTCCAATTGCACCAATGCTGGCGCCACTGACCAAGCTTGAAGTCTGACTACCTCGCACCCAGTGCTGGACTTTGCTTCCACTCCTTCGGCGAAGACCTTGCCTGATGTTGCTGCCTCACTGTCGTCACTTGCTCCAGTGATGTCAAACCTGGATCCGTCGAAGCTGGCCTTGGATTTAGACCATTCATCAGCGAGGATTCGCCTAATATTGCTCTTCATATCACTAAAGGACTTTCTTGTGCTGAAGATAACTCCTCTGCAGTTTCACTTTTTCAACATCACAATTCGAGAGGATCGAAGCCTTTTTCCTCTTATTCACATGCCTCATCCAGTCTAAATGGATTAGGATGATGAGGCGTAGACAATTTACTATCTCCACATTATACTGATGATGGATCGACTCTTGATCTGCCACATGTCTCCCCTCCAACAAATAAGAAATCTTCCTTTGTGGAAGTCCAGAGGAGAGTTGCAATGTGTTAGAGCTACCTGTTCCAACATAGACTAAAGTTAAACCTACTTGCATAACTCCTTTAGCCTAGGCCTTGGACCTCTGAGCCCATTAGCCAGTCAGTGAGGCTTTTGTTAACCCTATTTTGGCAGCCTGGTCTAAGACATTCTTTGTGTCCAGCTGTAAGCTCCACTTTTGCTAGACGTAATAGACTGGCACCTGGGCACCTGAAGTTTTTGAAACAGTGCTCTTGTAAAGTTGAAATGAATTCTTTCTCTTATACACTTGTTGGACAGGTAAATAAAACATAATAATGCGATGGCTAAGAAAGTTTTCTCTTTGAGCAGCTTGGCATTGCATTCTTTAAATGCTTTATGGCTTTCAATTGACACACGCTTTGGAAGGTGAAGTTTTGCCAGCATTTCTGGAGGAACTTCGTGCATTCATTAAATATTTTACATATACAATTCAGGATGGCCACGATGCTGCAAACAAATGTTGTCCGCTGATTTGCTGCCTTGTCTGTGGAACCAGTATCATCCACCCACATGCCAGGAGATGCCCAGATGGGAGTGATAAGGGATGAGGACAGCCGCAACAATGTTCCTTCTCCAGGTACTCCAGCTCATCAGACCAATAGGTTCTGCATATTGTCCAAGTTGGCTATGCCCTAGCCTTTCTTGATGTTCTCCTATATTTATCTCTTGATTTCACACCGATGTTGGCAACTCATGATCAAATTCTCTACTGGTAATTGTTGATATTACTCACCAAGATTGGGATTGAGATGGTGCCAGTGGCACAGGGCAGACACTTTTGTTATTTCCCAAGAACAATGAAGGCCTACAGCTGATACTGGACCACAGAATTCTGAACTCATTCCTTTGGACGGAGATGTTCAAGATATTTAAATCTTGCTCAAGTCCTACTGGTCTTGGAAAATGAGGACTCGACCTGGACCTGCAAGACATGTTCTTTCATTTACTGATCTTGCAATCCCACAGGCAATACCTTAGCTTATTGCTGAGATCAAACCACTTTCAGTTCATTGTCCTAACCTTTGGCCTTATATATGCCTCTGGAGTCTTTACAAATGTCATTTTAGTGGTAGCATCCAGTATTAACGTGCCAATATTGCACCTGTACGTGTGCCTCGTCAACTGACTGTTGAAGGTGAGCTAGCCTCTGCTAGTCTTGTAACACCTGCAGAGTTTGTGTCATTGCTGTTCCACCTGGAGTTCATTTCCCATCTGCAACCGGCAAAGATGCTGCTCTTCATCTGGGCTATCTTACGCACAGTGCTCTGAAGGCCTTACCTACCGCCCACGTATCGGGTCCAGGAAATCCAGGCTATTGTTTGAATTTGTTGAGTGAAGACGTCTGTTCCAGCCTTGATATCTATGAAGCTGGTAGGCCTGTTATACTCCTGCATCCTGCTAGTGCCCTATGCTAAGAGGCACGTGCAGGCCCTACAACGAAACTTGTGCCTGCTTGGCCCCAGATTTGAGGGTGCCTGTACTGCAAGATTCACATCTCTGAGGTCGCTTATTGGGACTTGCTGCAGGTGATTGACAGATACTAACCGGATATGCCGAGGATGATTCTATTTTATCCCTCCAGTTGTCACTGTAATGACCAATGCATCATCCCTTTGGGGAGAGGATGTGGCCTTCTGGCTAGAGCGGTCGACCGTGAAGCTGGGAAACTGGGTTCGAGTCTCGGCAGGGACGCTCAGCATCCTGTGATTCTGGGAAAATCACATAATCTCCCCTTACCTACCAAAATGAATGTGTTCGTCTGTAGTACACCTGGAGCTCATGTAAAGCTCTTTGATACTTTCGGGTCTAATTCGCACCATATAAAACTCTTTCCCCCACCAAAAAAAAATCATACCTCTGCTGGGAAGGTGGCTTAGACAATGTGGCAATCTGGGGCTTTTTCCCTCCATTGACACAGATTCACCACATACATTTTCTGGCACTGCATGCCACTGGACTGGTCTTCAAGGTGCTTCTGCTATCAGTCGGAGATAGTCAATCGAGGGTGCTCAAGGAAAACACAACCGCTAAGTGCTACAAGCAGGGCAGCATGGGTAATCCTGCTTTCTCTGGTGGTGCTAAGGCTGGGGCTGGCACTCTAAGGGAATTCATGAATGGTTAATCCCATAGTGGAGTTCTCAGCATCAGAGCAGGTGAGCTTAATATGTGTAAACTTAGCAACCACAGCTGCCTTTTAGTATACATCTGACCGCAGCCTGGATCCAGGAACTTTTACAATGGCTTCTGCATGCTGAAGAATGGTCCCATCACCCTCTGTCTTGGAGCTGTGCTGCACATGTCACAAACAGATGCTTGTCATGAACCAGTACAGCTTCTGCCTATGGTGCCTCTGCATCAAGTGAGTTTTAAGTCCTATGACAAATGCACCCTGATGAATTGAAAAGGTTATCAAGGACTGAATAGCTAAAGGGTACACCACCCAGCATAGAAAATAAAACGGGGTCGGTCCTACTCCGTGTTGCAAGGCTGATCCTATTCACCCTTATTGGGTAAATCCAAGCACAAGAAATCCAAGTGACACTTTTTCACTTCTAGACACTCCTGCTTGAGGAAGAGATCCCTTGGTCAGCATTTTAAAGGCCAGACTCTGGCTTTGATATCTAACTCTGATCCAGTTCTGGGGCCAATGTGCCCTGATTGCTACTATCCCGTGCTTACGAATTTCATCAGCGGTGTAGTATTTTTCAGGTTTACTCAGGGGGGGAGGGGGGGGGGCTTGTCTATTTCCACAGGCAGCCCTTTCAGCAGCACCAGTTGAACCTTTACGTGGCTCTAGGGGCATGAGTGGTCTCCAAGAGCCGCAGCAATTCTTTTTGCCTGGTGCTGCCCCCACCAAGCCTCTTTAGTTTTCTTTCCATCTGCTATTTCCAACCAGAAGGGACAGTCGAAGTTTGTCTACCTCTCTGGGGGAAACTCCATTAACAACACGGGCTAAACAACACCTGTTGTTACAACACAAGTGGAACAACACTTGCCTTAACCACGCACATATCTTAACCACTCATATGTGTGGTAAAGGAAGTCAGTGGTATAGTATTTGGGTGAGTCTGTGTTGGAGACATTGTGCGGATGACATTCACAGGAAGGATGATTTGATGAGTCGTTTTTTAGTGTTATTCAGGTTTCATAGCGGTGGTAAGGGGCAGTGTTGAGGGCTGCGGCCAGGTTTTAGGCCTCAGGGAAGGGGGTGGGAGGGGGGCTGGGATCAGGGTAGCTATTAGGGCTGGGTTTTAGGGTTCGCGGTTAGGGGATCAGGGTAGTTTTGAGGGCTGTGGGCGGGATGGTTTGCAGGAGTGGTGGCCAGGTTTTAGGGTTCAAGATGAGGGGGGTGGGATCTGATCTTTACCATACATATGCCTTTACCAAGCATGCCTTTACAACGGAATTCGTTGTAAAGGCATGCATGGTAAAGATGCTATCGTGGTTGAGAAGGAGTTGTTTAGGCATGCGTTGTTGTGTCATACAACCCCTCTCTGGTCCTCTCTTATATTGAACCAGTGGGTCCTTGAACTTGTTGGAGACAATTATGCTCTTCCCCTCTGTGCACTCCCCATTATTTTGTCCAGTTTTTTCTCAGATAGATGATGATCATGCCACTGTTTTTTCAAAGAAATGACGATGTTGCTTGCGAAGGCAGCAATCCGAATCGTATCCCAGGTTCAGACAGGTTTGAGTTGCTATTCCATTGGCTTCCTCGTCCCCCAGAAGGATGGAGGCCTGTGACCAGTTTTGGACTTCAGAGTACTGAATTCATTTTTCAAGAAATTCAAAATGATGACACACTCTCAGGTTCTGCGGGTCTTGGGCCCAGAGGGCTAGATGGTGTCTATAGAGCTGCAGGATTTCTTTTTTCATTTGCCGGTCCTGCAAGCCCACTCAAAGTAGCTCTGCTTTATAGTGGGGTCAGGTCACTTCCAGTTCAGTGGACGTTGGCCCCTCTGATCATTACATATCTACATATTACCCTACCTCAACAACTGGCTATTGAAGTCGGGCTTACTTCAACAAGTTTCAGACCACCCGCAGACAATAGTAGTCTTCTACTAGCTCAGAGTCTTCCCTTTAATGGAGTCGATTCTGGATATTGACCTCTTAAAGAGAGTCTGAAACATTGAGTCTATAACCATGATATTTCAAGCGATAGCTATTGTCCTGGCTTTTACAGTTCTGAGACTTCCTGTTCTTCTAGCATCTTTTATTCTGGTACATCACACATCTTCGCACACTGCTTGTTTTTTTTCTCTGCTGGTCACTCTGGGTCTCAACGTGTGGAATAGACCAATGACTAAACTGACATCAGCGCGCAGGTGTGGCACCTATACTTGGTTCTGTGTAATGCCCAGTGTCAAGAAGTTGTAGTAATGGAAATCATGTTGCCACCTTCCAGCGAGCAGGAACTATAAGCAGAATTTCTGGATCTTGTAAGATGCCTAGGGAGATTTGCAGGGTGGGAAATCTAAGGTTAGAGTATCTACTAGAAAGATCATTAACAAAAATAAGTATCTTATTCATCTGCACCCGTAGGTAACTCAAGAAATCTTTGCCTGGTGTGCACGAACTTGGTGAACATTTTCTCTACCGTTAAATATGCTCAGTGTCCAGCATTTTGTTTAGTAGAGTTTCCACCTTGCTGGTGTCATGGAGACACTTTCTGCATTCGATGGAAAGTCGACCTTCTGTGTTTTTTCTCCTGTTGCTTTAATCCAAAGGATTCCAAACGTACCACAGGAATGACCTCGGGGAATTCTGGTGGACCAAGAGTGATTCCAGAGGGTCTTGCACTCCAAACCTCTGACCATGAGCATTAGCCCTCCCCTTTGGCTTCTACTTCATGGGGAAAACAGTACAGGGTACTCTGGCTGAGCCGCCACACCCTCATCCATCAAAATTGAGCATGTCCAGTTGAGAAGCTTTGGAGTTCCAGCAGAATGAGTGGTTGTCATTCTGTCTGTCAGCCACCCTTCCAACAACTCCATAAAGTCAGGTAATTTGGCTTATTCTGTCCCATGGTGTGAATAGAAGCATATTGACCACTTGCAGATGAAGCTGTCTAATGTTATTTTGTTTTTCTAATCTTTGGCTTGGCAAGGCTTTGCTATGGGCACAGTTAAACTTTTTTTTTATCCTCTATTACAGTCTTTTTTCGTACACCTGATATGCCGTCATTTGTCAAATCGCATGTTGTGGTGTGTTTCCTGAAAGAGCTTTATCATATTTCCTCCTGTTCCCTTTATCATGTGATAGTGGGACTAAATCTGTGTCATCCTTCCTGATGTTTGTGTAATTTGAGCTGCTTCTTAGCTATAATCTCTAGTTTCTTATCTTGAAAACTAAACTGTGTGTTCGAGGCATATGAGCTGTAGATCATATGCTTATGCATAGATCGCCATCTAGTGTTGGGTCCGATTGTTTGCACTTTGTTTTTGTTCGAAAAAGTCTTTCCAGTCACGAGGTAGGTGACTCCTCCTTTCGGTGATAGTGCGCATGGGCATCGACTCCATCCTTAGATTGTTTTTTTTTTCTGCCATCAGGTTCGGAATGTGTTTTGCTGCGCTCCGGTTCAGAACCGTTTTTGGAACCCTTCGATGCACAATCCACTACCCTCGACGGTAATGTGATCGATCGCGGTTCCCCATTCGACGCGCATCATCTCACCTCGGAAAACCTTCAATCAGGAAACTCGTGGCAGGCCGTCAGGCCTACTTGCGCCGACCGCACTAGCAGTCGATGGAACAGACTCCCTTCAAATTGTGTCCCAGGTGTCGTGCTAAGTTTCCACGCACTGACTTGCACGAAGTGTGCAACCTCTGCTTGTCCCCAGAACACTACGAGAACGACTGCGACGCATGTCGATCGTTTCGATCGAAAAAGACACTTTGTGATGTCGGGTTTGACGCCACGAGATGCAAGACCACAGCGGCTCCGTACCGGACATCTTCGACGAAGATTCCGACACTGAACTTCAAGCTCAAGGAGCCGAAGAAGAAGAACTGATCTCCGTGTCCAAAGCCGACTCCAACATGGAGGAAGAGGAGCAGGTTACTCTGGGTCAGCGTACCGTGAGTTAAGATACTCCTTTGCTCCCTTAACCTAAAACAAAGTCTCCGGTCCCTCCTCTGCCCTCGGGCCAAGGTCAGCACCGACAAAAAGTTGCCGACGCCCCGCCCTCTGGCCTGGCTCTGAAACTGAAAGAGAAGCCTTCCGGCTCGGTCTGGCCCCATTCGGCACCAAAACACAAGTCCAAGCATGTGTTGATCACAATACCACCGTTGACCAAGATACCACCTTCGACACCGAAAGGCTCGGATCCAAAACCTTCAACGCCCAAAGGCTTGGAGCCGAAACCGGCACATAAAGAGAAAAACACTTTCTCCCCCCCCCCCCCTAAAGAGCCTCGTTTCCTTTTGCTGTTCCTTTTATAGGGGTGGTTCAAATACTGGGTCCACCGAAAATCCCTGCCCCTCCTACAAGGGCAACAACCAATCCACCTCTTCAAGAGGTTATTTCAGAGGAGGTTTTAGAGGAAACAATGGTAAGGGAAGTAGCAGAGGTAACTCCACCCGCACTTCCCGCGCAAACAAACAGTGACTTCCTTCCGCTACCCCCCAATCACTCCATCCCTGTCGGAGGACGTCTCACCCAATTCCTACCGGTCTGGAATTCAATCACCTCAGAAAAGTGGGTACTACAAGTTATCCAATATGGTTGCTGCCTGGAGCTTACAGACACTCCCCCAAATATTTTCCCAAGATCACATGCAATGTCACCAGACCATCTCACACTCCTAAAACAAGAGGTTCTCTCTCTCTTGGAAAAACACGCTATAGAGCCAGTCCCATTACAATATCAGGGGAACGGAGTAGACTCCCTGTATTTTTTAATTCCAAAAAAGGACGGCTCTCTCAGGCCTATACTAGACCTCAGAGAACTAAATCTGTACATTCAGTCAGACCACTTTCACATGGTCACACAACAGGTGCTCACACTCCTTCAGCAAAGCAACTTTCTGTCCACTCTGAACTTAAAGGACGCCTATTTCCATATTCCCATTCATCTGATCGACATCTAGCCGCATATTCCTTAACTTGGAATATCCCCAGACGTCAGACTGGATCCTGAAAACTTTTTGCAGCAGCACCTCTGCGCGCCGGACGACGGTGCCACACGACCCCGCCCTGACGTCGTCCACGGACATGACATCAGCGAGGTCATATAAGTCCCTCCCGGCGTGCTGACGTCAGTTTCCTTCTTTTCCGCGTACAACGCGGATCCGGAGTAAGCGGTTCCTCTGGCCTGTTTTCAGGCCCTTTTCTGACGCTTCGTGTCTGGAACAGTGTGCAATGCCTTCAGGCTTTAAAACTTGTACCTCCTGTTCGCGGCAAATGTCCGCAACGTACCCACACCTTATCTGTATGTGGTGTCTAGGTGAACACCATGACTCGTCGGACTGCAACGCCTGCCAACACCTCAAGCCGAAGTCCCAGCGTGAGCGCAGGATGAAGCTGCCTTCGGCTCGTCTGTCCCGGTCGGAGTTGTCTCGGCCTCTGCCCTCCTCATCTACGGCAGGCCCCTCTGGCAGTGGGTTCCATGTGCGGCGTCGGCCGGCCTCAGGTTCCCAGGTGCGTCGTTCGCCTCGCTCAGGTAAGTCACGCCGCATGTCGCCGAGGTCCTCGACCTCACTTCCTTTTGTTCTCGAGGGCACTGGTTCCCAGAATACTCCAGACGTGCGCACCCAGGAGTCGCCCCTTCCTTATCCGCCTTATTCAGGCATGGGGGTGACTCGGGCCCAAATGGAGGCCGACGCAGCGGCCCTGCACGCCTCCCTTGGGTCCCCTCCTCTCCATGGGGCATCCTCAGAGCCTCTGCTACGTGCAGGGTCTCCGACCGATGCGCCGGTGGGTTCGCCCCCTGGCTCCGAAGCAGCGCCGATTCAGCGCAGAGGCATTGCCTCCCCGGCTCCGGCTCCAGAGGCACAGGTTCGGCACCAAGGCCTTGCCTCCCGGGGGTCCAGCACCATCCCTTCCTTCGCGCACAGAGCCGGTTGTGGTTGAGGCAGGGTCGGCGCCGCTACGGCACCGTAGGCTTGCGTCCCCAGCTCCAACTCCATTCCTTCCTTTGGAGTCTGAGGCTGTTGGGGTTGCGGTTGGGTCGGCACAGGTCCGGCGTCATAAGCTTGCCTCCCCTGCTCCAGCGCAATCCCCTTCATCTTCGTAAGCGGAACTCGTCGTGGTTGAGGTCGAGTCGAGGCCGAGTCGGAGCCGGACGGGGCCTAGTCAGCGCCGGACGGGGCAGTGTCGGTGCCGGACAACGTCGCCCAGGTGCCGCCCCAACGCAGGATTATTGACCTCCTCTCCGGAGGTTTCATGGGGAAGTTCGGCGTCGCCTCAACGCCCTGCAATGCCGGGTCAATCCCTGCCTCTTCCACCCTTGGAATTTGTGGCCCCGGCGGACTCCTCGCCTCCTCTGGAACCCCATCAGGAAACTCTGGGGGAAACTCCATTAACAACACGGGCTAAACAACACCTGTTGTTACAACACAAGTGGAACAACACTTGCCTTAACCACGCACATATCTTAACCGCTCATATGCGTGGTAAAGGAAGTCAGTGGTATAGTATTTGGGTGAGTCTGTGTTGGAGACATCGTGCGGATGACATTCACAGGAAGGATGATTTGATGAGTCGTTTTTTAGTGTTATTCAGGTTTCATAGCGGTGGTAAGGGGCAGTGTTGAGAGCTGCGGCCAGGTTCTAGGCCTCAGGGAAGGGGGTGGGAGGGGGGCTGGGATCAGGGTAGCTATTAGGGCTGGGGGCTGGGTTTTAGGGTTCGCGGTTAGGGGATCAGGGTAGTTTTGAGGGCTCTGGGCGGGATGGTTTGCAGGAGTGGTGGCCAGGTTTTAGGGTTCAAGATGAGGGGGGTGGGATCTGACCTTTACCATACTTATGCCTTTACCAAGCATGCCTTTACAACGGAATTCGTTGTAAAGGCATGCATGGTAAAGATGCTATCGTGGTTGAGAAGGAGTTGTTTAGGCATGCGTTGTTGTGTCATACAACCCCTCTCTGGTCCTCTCTTATATTGAACCAGTGGGTCCTTGAACTTGTTGGAGACAATTATGCTCTTCCCCTCTGTGCACTCCCCATTATTTTGTCCAGTTTTTTCTCAGATAGATGATGATCATGCCACTGTGTTTTCAAAGAAATGACGATGTTGCTTGCGAAGGCAGCAATCCGAATCGTATCCCAGGTTCAGACAGGTTTGAGTTGCTATTCCATTGGCTTCCTCGTCCCCCAGAAGGATGGAGGCCTGTGACCAGTTTTGGACTTCAGAGTACTGAATTCATTTTTCAAGAAATTCAAAATGATGACACACTCTCAGGTTCTGCGGGTCTTGGGCCCAGAGGGCTAGATGGTGTCCATAGAGCTGCAGGATTTCTTTTTTCATTTGCCGGTCCTGCAAGCCCACTCAAAGTAGCTCTGCTTTATAGTGGGGTCAGGTCACTTCCAGTTCAGTGGACGTTGGCCCCTCTGATCATTACATATCTACATATTACCCTACCTCAACAACTGGCTATTGAAGTCGGGCTTACTTCAACAAGTTTCAGACCACCCGCAGACAATAGTAGTCTTCTACTAGCTCAGAGTCTTCCCTTTAATGGAGTCGATTCTGGATATTGACCTCTTAAAGAGAGTCTGAAACATTGAGTCTATAACCATGATATTTCAAGCGATAGCTATTGTCCTGGCTTTTACAGTTCTGAGACTTCCTGTTCTTCTAGCATCTTTTATTCTGGTACATCACACATCTTCGCACACTGCTTGTTTTTTTTCTCTGCTGGTCACTCTGGGTCTCAACGTGTGGAATAGACCAATGACTAAACTGACATCAGCGCGCAGGTGTGGCACCTATACTTGGTTCTGTGTAATGCCCAGTGTCAAGAAGTTGTAGTAATGGAAATCATGTTGCCACCTTCCAGCGAGCAGGAACTATAAGCAGAATTTCTGGATCTTGTAAGATGCCTAGGGAGATTTGCAGGGTGGGAAATCTAAGGTTAGAGTATCTACTAGAAAGATCATTAACAAAAATAAGTATCTTATTCATCTGCACCCGTAGGTAACTCAAGAAATCTTTGCCTGGTGTGCACAAACTTGGTGAACATTTTCTCTACCGTTAAATATGCTCAGTGTCCAGCATTTTGTTTAGTAGAGTTTCCACCTTGCTGGTGTCATGGAGACACTTTCTGCATTCGATGGAAAGTCGATCTTCTGTGTTTTTTCTCCTGTTGCTTTAATCCAAAGGATTCCAAACGTACCACAGGAATGACCTCAGGGAATTCTGGTGGACCAAGAGTGATTCCAGAGGGTCTTGCACTCCAAACCTCTGACCATGAGCATTAGCCCTCCCCTTTGGCTTCTACTTCATGGGGAAAACAGTACAGGGTACTCTGGCTGAGCCGCCACACCCTCATCCATCAAAATTGAGCATGTCCAGTTGAGAAGCTTTGGAGTTCCAGCAGAATGAGTGGTTGTCATTCTGTCTGTCAGCCACCCTTCCAACAACTCCATAAAGTCAGGTAATTTGGCTTATTCTGTCCCATGGTGTGAATAGAAGCATATTGACCACTTGCAGATGAAGCTGTCTAATGTTATTTTGTTTTTCTAATCTTTGGCTTGGCAAGGCTTTGCTATGGGCACAGTTAAACTTTTTTTTTATCCTCTATTACAGTCTTTTTTCGTACACCTGATATGCCGTCATTTGTCAAATCGCCTGTTGTGGTGTGTTTCCTGAAAGAGCTTTATCATATTTCCTCCTGTTCCCTTTATCATGTGATAGTGGGACTAAATCTGTGTCATCCTTCCTGATGTTTGTGTAATTTGAGCTGCTTCTTAGCTATAATCTCTAGTTTCTTATATTGAAAACTAAACTGTGTGTTCGAGGCATATGAGCTGTAGATCATATGCTTATGCATAGATCGCCATCTAGTGTTGGGTCCGATTGTTTGCACTTTGTTTTTGTTCGAAAAAGTCTTTCCAGTCACGAGGTAGGTGACTCCTCCTTTCGGTGATAGTGCGCATGGGCATCGACTCCATCCTTAGATTGTTTTTTTTTTCTGCCATCAGGTTCGGAATGTGTTTTGCTGCGCTCCGGTTCAGAACCGTTTTTGGAACCCTTCGATGCACAATCCACTACCCTCGACGGTAATGTGATCGATCGCGGTTCCCCATTCGACGCGCATCATCTCACCTCGGAAAACCTTCAATCAGGAAACTCGTGGCAGGCCGTCAGGCCTACTTGCGCCGACCGCACTAGCAGTCGATGGAACAGACTCCCTTCAAATTGTGTCCCAGGTGTTGTGCTAAGTTTCCATGCACTGACTTGCACGAAGTGTGCAACCTCTGCTTGTCCCCAGAACACTACGAGAACGACTGCGAAGCATGTCGATCGTTTCGATCGAAAAAGACACTTTGTGATGTCGGGTTTGACGCCACGAGATGCAAGACCACAGCGGCTCCGTACCGGACATCTTCGACGAAGATTCCGACACTGAACTTCAAGCTCAAGGAGCCGAAGAAGAAGAACTGATCTCCGTGTCCAAAGCCGACTCCAACATGGAGGAAGAGGAGCAGGTTACTCTGGGTCAGCGTACCGTGAGTTAAGATACTCCTTTGCCCCCTTAACCTAAAACAAAGTCTCCGGTCCCTCCTCTGCCCTCGGGCCAAGGTCAGCACCGACAAAAAGTTTCCGACGCCCCGCCCTCTGGCCTGGCTCTGAAACTGAAAGAGAAGCCTTCCGGCTCGGTCTGGCCCCATTCGGCACCAAAACACAAGTCCAAGCATGTGTTGATCACAATACCACCGTTGACCAAGATACCACCTTCGACACCGAAAGGCTCGGATCCAAAACCTTCAACGCCCAAAGGCTTGGAGCTGAAACCGGGGTGGTTCAAATACTGGGTCCACCGAAAATCCCTGCCCCTCCTACAAGGGCAACAACCAATCCACCTCTTCAAGAGGTTATTTCAGAGGAGGTTTTAGAGGAAACAATGGTAAGGGAAGTAGCAGAGGTAACTCCACCCGCACTTCCCGCGCAAACAAACAGTGACTTCCTTCCGCTACCCCCCAATCACTCCATCCCTGTCGGAGGACGTCTCACCCAATTCCTACCGGTCTGGAATTCAATCACCTCAGAAAAGTGGGTACTACAAGTTATCCAATATGGTTGCTGCCTGGAGCTTACAGACACTCCCCCAAATATTTTCCCAAGATCACATGCAATGTCACCAGACCATCTCACACTCCTAAAACAAGAGGTTCTCTCTCTCTTGGAAAAACACGCTATAGAGCCAGTCCCATTACAATATCAGGGAAACGGAGTAGACTCCCTGTATTTTTTAATTCCAAAAAAGGACGGCTCTCTCAGGCCTATACTAGACCTCAGAGAACTAAATCTGTACATTCAGTCAGACCACTTTCACATGGTCACACAACAGGTGCTCACACTCCTTCAGCAAAGCAACTTTCTGTCCACTCTGAACTTAAAGGACGCCTATTTCCATATTCCCATTCATCTGATCGACATCTAGCCGCATATTCCTTAACTTGGAATATCCCCAGACGTCAGACTGGATCCCGAAAACTTTTTGCAGCAGCACCTCTGCGCGCCGGACGACGGTGCCACACGACCCCGCCCTGACGTCGTCCACGGACATGACATCAGCGAGGTCATATAAGTCCCTCCCGGCGTGCTGACGTCAGTTTCCTTCTTTTCCGCGTACTACGCGGATCCGGAGTAAGCGGTTCCTCTGGCCTGTTTTCAGGCCCTTTTCTGACGCTTCGTGTCTGGAACAGTGTGCAATGCCTTCAGGCTTTAAAACTTGTACCTCCTGTTCGCGGCAAATGTCCGCAACGTACCCACACCTTATCTGTATGTGGTGTCTAGGTGAACACCATGACTCGTCGGACTGCAACGCCTGCCAACACCTCAAGCCGAAGTCCCAGCGTGAGCGCAGGATGAAGCTGCCTTCGGCTCGTCTGTCCCGGTCGGAGTTGTCTCGGCCTCTGCCCTCCTCATCTGCGGCAGGCCCCTCTGGCAGTGGGTTCCATGTGCGGCGTCGGCCGGCCTCAGGTTCCCAGGTGCGTCGTTCGCCTCGCTCAGGTAAGTCACGCCGCATGTCGCCGAGGTCCTCGACCTCACTTCCTTCTGTTCTCGAGGGCACTGGTTCCCAGAATACTCCAGACGTGCGCACCCAGGAGTCGCCCCTTCCTTATCCGCCTTATTCAGGCATGGGGGCGACTCGGGCCCAAATGGAGGCCGACGCAGCGGCCCTGCACGCCTCCCTTGGGTCCCCTCCTCTCCATGGGGCATCCTCGGAGCCTCTGCTACGTGCAGGGTCTCCGACCGATGCGCCGGTGGGTTCGCCCCCTGGCTCCGAAGCAGCGCCGATTCAGCGCAGAGGCATTGCCTCCCCGGCTCCGGCTCCAGAGGCACAGGTTCGGCGCCAAGGCCTTGCCTCCCGGGGGTCCAGCACCATCCCTTCCTTCGCGCACAGAGCCGGTTGTGGTTGAGGCAGGGTCGGCGCCGCTACGGCACCGTAGACTTGCGTCCCCAGCTCCAACTCCATTCCTTCCTTTGGAGTCTGAGGCTGTTGGGGTTGCGGTTGGGTCGGCACAGGTCCGGCGTCATAAGCTTGCCTCCCCTGCTCCAGCGCAATCCCCTTCATCTTCGTAAGCGGAACTCGTCGTGGTTGAGGTCGAGTCGGCGCCGGCCGGGGCCGAGTCGGAGCCGGACGGGGCCTAGTCAGCGCCGGACGGGGCAGTGTCGGTGCCGGACAACGTCGCCCAGGTGCCGCCCCAACGCAGGATTATTGACCTCCTCTCCGGAGGTTTCATGGGGAAGTTCGGCGTCGCCTCAACGCCCTGCAATGCCGGGTCAATCCCTGCCTCTTCCACCCTTGGAATTTGTGGCCCCGGCGGACTCCTCGCCTCCTCTGGAACCCCATCAGGACCCTCATTCATCAATGGGGCTTCCGTCTTTTGGGCATTGGTCGCATCCACAGTTCACTGGCCATCCTCCTTGGGCTGGGAGGCTTAGTTTACAGCCCTCACCCACAAATGAGTTGTTGTCCCCCCCCTCGGAGGTCTATTGAGGCCGGTGTGACATTCCTTAGGGTTGTCTCCATGGCCGCTCGTGCCCTCCTTCGGTCCCCCTGCCAGTTGACCCTCTGCTGGATGTCCTCCACCACGGTTCAGGAACTGTAGAGCCGCTTCTACCTTTCGAAGCTTTTCTTAAGATGCCCTTTTGGGCACCTGGGCTCGACCAGCTTCTGGTGATCCGGTGGCTCGTTCTATCTTGCACCGCCACCGTCCTGCTTCACATGATCGAGCTTGCTTATTTGTTCACCCAGATGTTCAGGGGTTTGTCCTGCAAACTGCTTTCCATTCCTTGCCTCAGCTGTCGCTTTCTCCCTCCCGGGAGTCCAGATGGCTGGAGTCGTGTGGCCGTAGCATTTTTGTCTCCACTAGCGCAGCTCTTCTATCACTAAACACACTGTGTGTCTTGGCTCGGGCTACTTCTGCCCTTTGGGACTCTGCTGAGTCTCTTCTATCGGCCACTTCTGAGGGCACTCGTGTTGATCTTCTCCGTGATGGCCGTGATTTGGCGGTAATTTACAATCCGCTCGGCCTTGGATAGTGCGGATTCCTTAGGCCGGGCTATGGCTGGTTCGGTGGCTCTACAGTGGCATGCTTGGTTGCGAGATGGTGTCTTTCTGGAGAATATACGGGAACGCCTTATTGACCTACCCTTTGATGGGGTCCTTTTGTTTGATGCCCATGCCTATTCGGCTATTCGGCTGTTCGGCGCCTCCTTGCGGGATTTCGTCCTCCCCCATAGGCCTGTATCTTAACGGTTTCCTTTTCTCATGATCTGGGTTGGTTGACCATTTATTTGACGTCCATTGGTTGCATTGACGTCCACTAGTTGCACTATTCGTTTTTAGGCTGGCGGTAAGCCTGCTGTGGCGGTGTTCCACAGATAGTTTATGTTCTGTCCTCTGATTATGGTTTACCCTAAGAGGTGTTCCCCCATGGTTCTTGGGGTATGATATACTCCAAGTAGAGTACCTGTATGCTATTGTATAGCTCTGCCTTGCGTCATGCGGGCATGGAGGCCCCTTTGGGCTGTCTGCATCCACTGACGCCCTTGTCTTACTGTTGCACGGTGTTCAGTGTTGTGCCTTTGGCGCTATCTCCTTGACACGTATTTCAACAGGCTTCAAAATGCGGCTACCTCCTGCCACAGGTGCACTATGTGGGTTCATCCTGTGGCACCCATAGTTGCGTGGTCGTAGCTAGCCCCCCTCCCCCCCCCCCCCCCTTTGGCACCCGTAGTTGCCTGGTCGTAGCTAGCCCCCCCCCCCCTTTTGCTCTCCATCTCTCTTTGCTTCTGCGAAGTCTGGTCCTACGTCTCCGTGTTTCATGGAGCACGTCACTGATTGTACTAGAGTTTGTCCTAGTTCTGTGCGGCGGTGTCTTTTCTAGCACCTCTAACTGCGCTTTGGTGTCTTTCCCTGCATCTGCGGCACCCAGGGTTCCTTCCGTACCACTCCCTGGGATGGTCCACTTGCTTCACGATGCTTCTTCTTGGCCTTTACTGTATAGTCCCACTCTTCTGTACGGGGTAGATTTCCCCTCACAGTCTTAGGAAGTGGTTTGGATATTTGAGGTTCTTCTTAACAGTTATGCGTGTTCCTATTCACGTCTCCTAGTGGCACTCTCTGTGCCTCTGCTGCCACTCCCTTCGAATGTGTCTTTTCTACTATGTCTCCTGTGCCTGCGGGACAGGTCCTCCGCTGCAGGTTGTCCCAGGTGCTGCATCCTGCTTCTTTATATTCGTGGGTGAGTTCTCACCTCGACCTTTAACCTGTTTGGTTGGGCGGTTCCATGCACATTTTCACTTTTACCGGGGCTGTCTGCTCTGTGTAGCTACAGAGTGCTACTATCAGCCCCTGTCACACTTTTTGGTGACTAGGTGTGCACTTGGCGTGTCTTTGTTCCCGCCTGCTCTTTTATAGGTTGCTCAGATCCTGCCCTTCGCTTCATGGCTGTGGCCTTTTTGGCCTCCCTTGCATGGGCTGGGCTGGTAGGCTCTTGTTATATTTCTTCTTGAAATCCGCTAGCATTCCTTGGTGTCCCTTGAATGCACCATTGAGTGGGGAGTAGTCCTTCTCCCTCCGTCGTTCTGGGCTCCCTCTCTTCTGGAATAGGGCTAGTGCTGTTTCTACATCTCATACTCCTACGGGTATGGTGTCGCGCAATTCTGGCAGTTTGGGAAGTCTTGTCTTTTGCTCTTTCGAGCCACTTGGGTTGCTCTCTGGCTGTTCCGCCTCAACCTTCCCCATGATCCGTCACTCTTTGCCGGCACAGTGCTTCGGGCACTTTCTGTTGTTATATCGCAGACCCACCTGGGAGTATGGCTGTGGTATCTATTCAAAGTTAAGGAATCTCCGGCTAGATGTCTCTATCAGATGTACGAGTTACTTACCTTCGGTAACGATGTATCTGTTAGAGACGTTGTCTAGCCGCAGATTCCTTAACGCCCACCCATCCTCCCCGTTTTGCGAGGATTTTGCCAAATGGGTTTCCCCACTTTGCCTCCTTTCAGTTGCCATTGGTCTTCTTTAAGGGTGCTCATATAGTTGTGACTTTTCAGAATTGCCATAGGCAGATGCCTCCCTCCAGGTGGCTTCTTTTCTGTAAACGGTGCCCTTTCTTTCACCCTTCTCAGGAGATTCTTCTTCTTCTTCTTCTCCTGTTGCTCCCTCCCTCCCACCGTCTCCATTGAGTCAGGACCCTTGTCTCCTCTATAGTCACCTTCTTTGGAGTTTGCTGGGCTATGTTACGGCCTCCCCTTGTATAGGGGAATACCATTCTTTTCATACCTTCTACTTTCTCGCAGAAGACTGTTGTTCTTCCTGTGTTCCGTCCTTGTTGGTCGGCACGGTTCTACGTGGTAATGACAATCTATCTAGCCTGTTGCGATTTCTTCTCTTGTTACTCAGCCTTTGGAGACAGTCCATGCTTCGCTTTGTGAAGTTTCTTCTCACAGCTTGCTCTGCCCTTACTTCTTCACGTATATGTAGACAGTGTCTGCTACTGTCTTTTATGATGGTGTTTTGCACCATCTGCCTTCTTTCTTTTATGAATTTTTCATCATTTGCAAACTGTTCCCATACTTTCACAGTTTTGTTGGTGGCTCCGCGTCGTCACGGAAAAGTTTCTCCAAAGAAAACTGACATCAGCGCGCCGGGTGGGACTTATATGACCTCGCTGACGTCATGTCCGTGGACAATGTCTGGGCGTGGTCGTGTGGCGCCGTCCCCCGGTGCGCAGAGGTGCTGCTGCAAAAAGTTTTCCGGATCCAGTCTGACACCTGGGGATATTCTAAGTTAAGGAATCTGCGGCTAGACAACGTCTCTATCAGATACATCGTTACCGAAGGTAAGTAACTCGTACACCTGGCTCACCGGAAATACCTCAGGTTTGTGGTGGACGGACAACATTATCAATTCAAAGTTCTCCCATTCGGAGTAACTATAGCACCCAGGGTCTTCACCAAGTGTCTGACGGTAGTCGGGGCTCATCTAAGAAGACAGCACATTCACATCTTCCCCTACCTAGACGACTGGCCAAAAAAAGCCAGCTCGCAACAAAACTGCCTACACCACACTCGGAAAACGGTCCAACTACTTCCCGACCTTGGGTTCACTGTAAACCTCGCCAAGTCTCATCTCCAACCTTCCAGCACACAAGTGTATCTAGGAGCCACAATAAACACTCAGAAAGCTCTAGCGTATCCAAACCCAGTAAGGATCCGCAACATGAAGACTCTAATATCGCAGTTTCAGCCTCAACACTCATTACCAGCTCGAAAATTCATGCAATTGCTGGGAATTATGGCATCTTGCATTTTAATTGTTCCTTACGCAAGACTCCAAATGCGTACCCTAAAATAATGCATAGCACGTCAGTGGAACCAGGCTCAAGGTTAGTTATCAGATCTAATGTTGGTGGATGGTCGCACCCATCGCTCTCCGCAGTGGTGGAACATACAAAACCTTTCCAAGGGGCATCCATTCATCGACCCGGTTCCACAGATAGTGCTAACAGCAGACGCATCGCTCAGTGGTTGGGGAGCTCATCTTCAAAAACATACCATTCAGGGCATGTGGACTCTCCAACAAAAACAACTCCACATAAACCATCTAGAACTGTTGCAATTGTTCTAGCGTTAAAAGCCTCTCAACTTTATCTAGTAGGCAAAACTGTCCTAATTCGCACAGACAACATGACAGCAATGTACTACATACAAAAACAGGGCAGGACACACTATCTCCAGCTCTCACAGCCCAGAGCATCTGGAGATGGGCCATACCTCAACAAATATATCTCCTTGCAGAACACCTCCCAGGAGTAAACAACCAAAATGCAGATCTGCTCAGTCATCAACGACAGCAGATCCACGAATAGGAACTCCACCCTCAAGTTCTCATCCCATTCTTCCAAATGTGGGGCTTCCCAGAGATTGATCTGTGCGCCACCCACATAAACGCAAAATGCCCAAACTTTGCGTCCAGTTATCCACACCCATTGTCCAAAGGCAGTACACTATGGATAAATTGGTCAGTGATATTTGCTTACGCTTTTCCACCTCTCTCACTCATTCCATTGGTGGTTCGGAAACTCAGACAGCAGTCACTCACGCTAATCCTAGTTGCTCCCACATGGGCCTGTCAACCTTGGTTCACAACCCTGTTGGAGCCATCAGTAGTTCCTCACCAAAATCTACACCTTACTCCCAATCTTCTCACTCAGAACCATGGAGAGATAAGACATCCAGACCCCAGTCATCTCAACCTTGCGATCTGGCACCTGAAATCCTAGAGTTTGGCTATCTTAATCTTCCGCCAGACTGCATGAATATTATCAAAGAGGCTAGATGCCTTTCCACAAAAGCATGCTATGCAGCAAAGTGGAAGCGGTTTGTCATTTACTGCAACAACAATTGAATCAATCCACTAGATGCTTCAATACAAAACATCATTTGCTATCCATTACATTTACAGTGTTCCAATTTAGCGTACTCATCCATACGCTTACATCTGTTTGCAATAGCTGCATATCTACAAAACAGACCGCATCTGCCTCTTTTTAGAGTGCCTGCTATTAAAGCGTTTATGGAAGGACTTAAACAAGTCATTCCCATCAGACTTCTACCTGCTCCAGTGTGGAATCTCAACATAGTCCTTACAAGACTCATGTGTCTACCTTTTGAGCCATTGCACAAATGTGAACTACAATTTTTCACATGGAAGGTAGCCTTCCTCATAGCCATCACATATCTAAGAAGAGTAGGTGAGCTTCCGGCACTAACCATAGAAGAGCCATTTTTACAAATACACCGAAACAAAGTAGTTTTAAAGACTAACCCCAAATTCTTACCTAAAGTAATTTCTGCCTTTCAGATCAACCAATCTATTGAGCTACCTGTGTTCTTCCCTCAACCAGATTCAGTGGCAGAATGTGCTCTTCACACCTTAGATGCCAAAAGAGCATGGGTATACTGCATAGAAAGAACAAAACCTTTCAGGAAAACCAAGTACATTTTTGTTGCTTTTGCTCCACCACATAAAGGCAATCCAATATCAAAATCAGTCATTGCAAGGTGGGTAGTTAAGTGCATTCAACTATGCTACATTGAAGCTAAACGCACATTAACAATCCCCCCTAGTGCGCATTGTACACGCAAACTGGGGGCTTCTATGGCATTCTTAGAAAATATACCCATAGATGACATATGCAAAGCTGCAACATTGTCTACACCACACAAATTCACAAAACACTATTGTGTAGATGTGTTAGCAAGACAGCAAGCTAGTGTGACCCAGGCAGTTTTACGTACACTATTTCAGACCACTGCAACAGTTACAGGTTAACCACCGCTTTGGGAGATAACTGCTATGTACAGCTCATATGCCTCGAACGGAAAGTGCTACTTACCCAGTATGCATCTGTTCTTGGCATATAGAGCTGTAGAGTAATATTCCCCCACCCGCCTCCCCAGGTACCTTTACCGGTTGCAGTGACATCTTACTTAGATACAATATACATGGACATCTATCTTTTTATTACTCTTACTAACTCCATCATCACCCTTTACGGCAAAACAATCTAAGGATGGAGTCGATGTCCATGCGCACTATCACCGAAAGGAGGAGTCACCTACCTCGTGACTGGAAAGACTTCTTCAAACAAAACCAAGTGCAAACATCCGGACCCATCACTACATGGCGATCTATGCATAAGCATATGACTCTACAGCTCTATATGCCAAGAACAGATGCATACTGGGTAAGTAGCATTTTCCTTCTCATAGTAACATCTGCGGATTGAGTGAGCAAACTTCAGGTATTGTTGGCACGGCCTCCTTCTACTGCCTTCTTACCTGGCAAATTAATGCTTAGGACACGTACATCCTTCCTTCTGAAAGTAGTGTCACCTTTTCATGTGATGCAATCCATTACTCTCCACAAGTTCTTCTCTCCAACTCATCCATCTGGAGTTTCAGAGCAGTTGCACAGACGGAACCCACAAAGTGCTCTTAGTGTTTATATTTATAGGACTAAAGAGTACTGTGTTGGTGATCAGCTGTTGGTTTAGTCAATGCGAAAAATGGAAAGTTGATTCAATATCGTACCTTATCCTGATGACCATATCCTAGCCTCAAGCACATGCTTTATAAAGTGTTTATAGTACACAAAATTATGTTCAAAATCACAATCCATATTCCAAAGTTGTTTTTAATTGTTCGGCCTGTTGATGACTTCTTTCTTTCTAGCCACAAAGCCAATCTGCGGATTCTCGAGCGTACTCGCTCTACAGGCTTTACACATTGGAAGGGTGCAGAATCGAATGTTAATCTCTGGATTCATGAGACCTTTCTGGCACAACATGAAGTGATTACTGAACAGTGTTTGGATTAAGGACACTACAGGACATAGTGGGACAGGACTGAATAGAAACACAATATTGATTTTATCCGTGATGTAAGTAAACCGGTAAGAAGTGGATATTCTTTTGAATTATATAGCCCTGAGGAAGTTGCGCTGTATTCCCTATTAACAACAAAATGTGTGTTGACTTTGTGGCTAGAAAAAAAGAAGTTCTAGACAGGCAGAACAATTAAGAACAACTTTGGAATACGGATTGTGATTTTAAACATACTTTTGTGTACCTGTAAACACTTTATGAAGCGTGTGCTTGAGGATAGGATATGGCATTGACATTGATCTCTTGATCACGTGTTTGGGGGGTGGAGTGAATCTCCCTACCTCTGAGAGCACAGCAATCGTTATTACCTTTTTTAGATATTTTGTGTAATAACTAACTGAGCGCCAAGTCGCTATTTTGATCACCCTCATGAGACTAACCTTATCCTGATTAATTGACCTCTACACCAAACTGTTATTCCTTAACAAAGGACCTTTCCTGAGTACTATAGGGCTCATTCCACATGGATGAAGGCCCTGGCTTTTGTGCTCCCTACTTGGGCATCTGCTAAGACACGATGTGGGCTTCTGTCCGTACCTTCACCAGGCACAGCTGCATCGATTCACAGGTCCACAGGGAGGGCCATTTTGCCTGTTTGGGTCCTGCAAACGTGAGTCTATTCCTCAAACTAACCCAGCCTCCTTTGAGAAGGCATTGCTTTGCTACTGGTTCATAAGGTGAGGAATCTGCAGGTAGAAGTATTCATAAGAACAATAAGTTACTTACCTTTCGTAACTCCTTGTGATGCTTACTATATCGAACGGCATATACCTCACTGTGTGTCTACCCGACTGCCTCCCTGTTCTCTGGAGTGGACTTTTGGGAGTAAATAAGATTCCTAGATAGATTAATTCACTGCAAGTACACTGTCCACTCTTGTCAACCCTGCTATGCTTCTGAAGGTGTGGAAGAAACAATATAACTGATATCGCCACACAGTGACAGCACCAATATGTATCTGTCTCGTCATGACTAGGGTGTGACAGAGCCAGGGCGAAGGACTATAGTGCCACCAACAGGCAAGGACTCTTGCAAAAGTTTTCCTGAGCCTGCCCCTGGAGAATCAGAAGATGATGACATTGTGTAGATAGTGATCCACCAGAAAGAGTGTTACTAAAAGTAAGAAATATTTGTTTCCACAGTATATGATAGTCTAAATATTGTTGGTCTGACATCCCTTTCCCTTAATTATTTATCCCTTTTGGTTAAGATTATGCAAGAATTGTATCTACCCTGTGTATCAAAATTCTGTTTTGCCACTAAAGAGATCAAGTGTTTCAGTTTGGTCTCCTTTTCTAGAGGTTAGGTGTCTAACCCCCTCTTGTGCAGTGCAGGAGTAGCTCCATGAGAGGTTGGGTGCAGGGACTGAGGGTGTGCCAGAGTTGAAATCTTTAACTATTATAACAGACAATGTATTGAACAGGCTGCAGAGAAGCTATACTCCTGCTCTGCCCTTCTTACCCCATACATCAAATAGGTTCAATAGGTCCATTACTGCCATCCCATAAGCTCTCCTATATCCAGAGTCCCTTAAACTTACACTCTCACAAACCTATATGAGGCTACCCATAGCCCCTTCTCTCGCCATCTCCATGTTCATTAGAATATGTGAGCCTCCCTCATGTTGATCCTGCACTAACTTGAATTTTCTATTTGTTTATATTTATTGCCCACTTTCCCTCTCTTTAAAGCACCTTATGTTGCATGACCATGTAACCTCTTCCTAATTCTAATGGCTAATGTTGATGATATTATTAGAACCTTCACTTGGGTGCTCTGTTGAATTGTGATTCCCTTGCCCACTTCTAAGGTTTTACCCTGAGTGTCAGCAGAAACCTGACTTGTGGCATCTCAGGTTCACAGTTACATTTATTCATCTTCAAATAGAATGCTTTTTCTCCATCTGCAGAGGATGCATTGCTTCAAATCTGTTTTATGATGTCAAGACAGGTTGATAAATGAAAGTATTATTGACTGTTGTGGAGCTGTCTTCCAGGAGCCTCTGTCTGCTCTTCTTACAATCGTGGTGGCCTATTAAGCCTGACATTGGGTCTTCTTTTCAATGTTACTTGTAGGATTCAGAGCTACCTTATGATGGTCAAGATTCTTCGATTTCAGAACCAGTGAGGTGCATTATTAATTCTTTATAGGTTTCCCTCACATCTTATACCGAGTGCAGCTCTCTAGCAAGCAATACACCATTACTGAGATCAGCTGTAGTGTTCACTCTCTCATTGCATGTACCACATTGGTCACCATCAAACGGTCATGCTTTTTCCAGTTTCTGGACCTTCATTCAGGCATACTATTGTTTTGCATTGACTCTTCAAATATCAGAATTTTATAAGATGATTTAGTGATTCCAGCAAATGAGCCTTGCAGTTGTCTTTCCCATCATGTTTTTATGGGACAGTTATTAACAGATGAGCATAGGAATCCTATTATAAAAGAATATTTTTACCATGAGCAAACCAAATTATTAATATTTCATCTTTGTTACTATTTCTAGCAAGGTAAATGTCATTAGAGATGGATGTTTGCTTATTTATTGCACTGATGATTTGTTAAATCTCTTGGATTTCTCAAAGGACTTTACAAACAGTTGTTTGGGCGCTCCAGCTTTGCTTTCCAGAGGACCAAATGGGCTCTCTTTCTAAATTCTTTTGTCTGACATGCTCCCTTCCTCCATAGTTTCTACAATGCTGTGCAGCCATTCCTTCCATTAAAACAAAGTTATAATATATCTATTTTTCATAACTTTGAAATTTTTGTAAGCTGTTGTAGCAAATGGAGCCTTCCCATTTAGTCCACAAGGATTTTTCACAAATGATTACCCAGGTTTTGGGCTTTTACTATGTGTGACTCTAACTACCCGAGCGTCACTAAAGGTATGTTCACAATAATTAGACTGAGTGTGTTAACTCATTGTGTACATATTTTAAGATAAGGACACCCCTGTTGTGCAACTAGAGTAAGAGGCACTGGGCTGGTTATATGTGAACAAGTGCAGGCTGCATGGGTGAGACTACTTTTGTGCATAGCCTGTCTCAGAAGGGACCCTGCAGATGGTGCTTCCCTGAGGCGCTTACACTGTGTACACATTATAGGCAAAATCTACCATAAAGAGCATGTTCAAGGCATATGAGCTGCAGATCACATACTTTAGCATAGATCGCCATCTGGTGTTAGGCCCGGATGTTTGCACTTGTTTTTGTCTTAGAAAAGTCTTTGGAAATCACGAGATAGGTGACTCCTCCTCTGGATGATAGTGCGCATGGGCATCGGCTCCATCTTCAGTTTTTTTTTTTTCTGCCATCGGGCTCGGATGTGTTTCTCGCGCTCCAGTTCGGTACCGTGAACAATACAACTTTCGACACGCAATCCTTCACCTTTCTCCGGTATTGTTTTCGATCGCGATTCCTAATCGATGCGCGTCTTCAACTTCGAAGTCTACGGTTCCAGTCGTTGACGAAGGCCTTCAGACCTACCTAGGCCACAGCACATGGCTCATGGAAAGTACTCCATTTAAAAAGTGTTCTCAGTGTGGATCGGAGTTTACACACATAGATCTTCATGAGGTGTGTAACCTGTGTCTTTCACCGAAGAACGAGGCCAGAGACTGTCCAGCTTGTGCCTCCTTCCACTCCAAAAAAACTATTCGGGACCGTCGAGCTCAACGAACCATGGCTCGCTCGTCGACATCCATTCCTGACCACATCTTCCACGAGGGCGTCGATGTACCAGAGAAGGAGCGGGCCCAACAACACCTCGGCAACGACTCCGAAGATGACTCCGACGTCAAAGACATCACTCCTGGGCAGCAGGTCGTAAGTACTGTCGTTGACCCCGACCCCCTCCCTAAAACCCTCAAAAAGGCTTCGGTGACACCTTCTCCTTCGGGCCTAGGTGCTCACCGGGACACTACTTCTCATGCCCCGCCTCCAGGCCCGACAAAGAAGTCTACAACTAAGCCTTCAGGCCACTCGGGATCGAGTCAGCCTGCCGTCGGAGCCGACACCAAGACCCCGGCACCGAATAAGAAACCCTCTTCCTCCACTGTGCCGACTACCACATCGACACCGAAGCATACTGGTACCCAGCAATCCGCTCCTAAAAAGCCATCGGAACCAAGTACAACACCACCGGCACCGGAAAAAAACGTCAGAACCGAAACAACAACCTGTCCCGCAGGCCCCCTCAGAGACTAAAAAACCTCACGCTCTCAAGCCTAAAGAGCACAGATCCGCTTCGGAATCGGTGCCGCGTAAGCCTTAAGCACCGAAAAAAATCGGCACCTAAAGGTCAACCTCAAACAGAAGAACTTTTTCAACCAGATCCACTGCAAAAAACGCCTATTAAAAACCGTAAAACATGGCAACTCACTATAAGCCCTAAGAAGAGACCAATGGACATGCCTCTACCTGCTTCATCTTCACTAAAGAAGAGGGACATTGCAACATCTCCTCTAAGAGTCCGTTCACCGCCTCCTCCTCTGCCTCCCCCCTCCACATCACTCCCCTTCTCCATCTCACGGTACCCTTGGGTGCTGGAAGCGTTGCTTGCTACTGGAATACGCTGCTATTTGCACAGCCTCTGCTGTGGTGTGTTTTTAATTTACTCCTCGTTTTTTTGTATTTATGTTGGACTTTATTTGTTCTGCCCTGTTTTTAATCTGTGGCATCGGATGTTGAGCTATCTCCCCAGTCACGCATTTCTTGCACTTTAAATCGGTGATTTCACCGCTTTTAGAGCGGGTCCCTGTCCCAATATTGCCGCCATATTGGGGGGAGGAAGGTCCGTTTGGGAGCGCCATTGTTGTAGCGCTCTAGCGCTCCGGTGGTCAGGTCGTCAGCCTACTTAAATCCCATACTCAGGTGGGTCAGTTAGAACAAGGTAGCCTTGGGTGCTGGAAGCGCTGCTTGCTACTGGAATACGCTGCTATTTGCACAGCCTCTGCTGTGGTGTGTTTTTAATTTACTCCTCGTTTTTGTATTTATGTTGGACTTTATTTGTTCTGCCCTGTTTTTAATCTGTGGCATCGGATGTTGAGCTATCTCCCCAGTCACGCATTTCTTGCACTTTAAATCGGTGATTTCACCGCTTTTAGAGCGGGTCCCTGTCCCGATATTGCCGCCATATTGGGGGGAGGAAGGTCCGTTTGGGAGCGCCATTGTTGTTAGCGCTCTAGCGCTCCGGTGGTCAGGTCGTCAGCCTACTTAAACGACTTATGGATACGCGCAGCGGTCGAGCGCAGCGGGAGCGCCGTTTATGCGCCGGAGGTGCGCCAGAGGTAAGCCCGTTTGCGCCCGTTCGCGCAGGGTCGGGCCTAGGGCCAGGACCGTCTGCTTCAGTATGTATGTTGCCTCTTGCGTATTCACGTCAGTCTTTACTATCATTAAAGAGCAACATACCCATGAACTGCCATCATGCGTTAAATTTAGCTCGTGGACAATTTTTGTGTACGACCTGTGCATTTAGAACTACAGAGAGCGAGAAGTCGATGTGAACGGGATTTAAAATTGGCACTAGTAAATTGCCGCTCATTGCCCAAACATGCTGTTGAGATCTCTCATTTACTTGTTGATAAATCTCTGGATATCCTGTTTCTTACGGAAACTTGGCTGAGCCCCACTTCAGATCCGGATATTGTGCGGTCATTGCCCCCTGGATATCTGATCCAGCACAAGGATAGAGTCGCTAAAACCGGGGGAGGGATCGCCATCATCTATAAGGACTACATCACTTGCCGCTTACTCGAGCTTTCAATTTCGGACAGTGAGAGTGCTCACTTTGCTATTACAATATCCCCAGCTACTTCTTTTTCAGGCTTCCTGATCTACCGCCCCCCGGGCCCTTTGGGGCTTTTTCAGGAAAACCTGATTGAAACAGTAATGGATGTAGCCACTACTGTCTCTAACTTTCTGGTGCTGGGAGATTTTAACCTTCATTTTAATAAACACTCGGATCTGGCCGCTTTAGAAGTTATAAAGGATCTAGGTAGTTATGGCCTAAGCCAAAAGGTATCACATCCTACTCACTCAAAGGGTAACTTGCTGGACCCTGTTTTTTGTAACATTCCTGGCCTCGTCATCGAGGTACCCGTCCCGGTCCCCTGGTCAGACCATATGGTGGTTCCTTTTGGTTGGAAGGTGGCTCAGCCTAGCTCGTCCTCAAATCTTTGTAAAGGGCTAGCTAGGCATTGGTCCAAGCTCGACCTCTCTAAATGGATAAACATCTTGAAGCATACTGAACCTTCAATCCACCTAGACGTGAAGAGAGCTAATCAGGAGTTCAACCTGTGGATAGAACGCTCCTTGGACAGTTTGGTGCCTAAAAAATCGATCATTATTAAGAAAGGCCTCACCAAGCATCCGTGGTTTAATCAGGAGCTAAGAGCTCTCAAACAAGAGTGTAAGAGGGAGGAGAGGCAATGGAGGAAAGAGTTTAGCAGTGAAAAAAAAGCAGATACAGAGCGGCTCTAAAGATGTACAAGACCGCCCTGATTAACACTAAATCTGCTTTCTTTGCTCGTAAAATCGAGTCCTCTGCCAATGCTCCCAGGGAGATATTTAGAATAGTGAAATTACTGACTAAAGTCCCCAATCCGCGGACTGATTCAGATGAAGCAGCTAGCCGATGTGAGGAATTGGCGATTTTCTTTCGTACCAAGATTAAAAAGATCATTGATACGCTTCCCCCACCTTCCTCAATCGACTTTAAAGCGCCATTTGTTAGTCAGTATCAATTGGATCATCCTAGGCTTTCTGCTTTCTCTCCTCTCAGGGAGGATCTCCTGCCTACCTTGCTGAATGCCATAAAGAGTGGCTCCCCACGTGATCCTGCCCCGATGAGCATTTTAAATGCTGTCCTTCCAACTGTCAGCAAATCAATTGTGAATATGGTAAATGCCTCTTTGATCTCTGCCATTGTGCCTAGAGAATGGAAGATAGCAATGGTTAGGGTCTTACTTAAGAAACCTAGTTTGGACCCAGGGGATTTTTCCAACTATCGCCCTATCTCCTTACTACCGAGCATCAGTAAACTTACTGAGAAATTTGTCAATTCACAATTAGCTTCCTTTTTGGAAACTTATAATTTGCTTCATCCATCACAAACTGGATTCAGGAGAGGACAGGGAACAGAAACAGCCTTGTTGAGGGTGGTGGAGGATGCCAGGAGGATTCTGGATGACGGTGGCAGCGCAGCCATTATCCTCCTGGACCTCAGTGCCGCCTTCGACACAGTTAACCATCATACTCTGGTTACCCGTCTTAGTAATGTGGGAATCCCGGGCAAGGCTCTTAAGTGGCTGGAATCTTTCCTTGAGGACAGATTTTTTTAAGGTCTTTGAGAATGACTTTTGCTCTGGTCCGGTTCCATTACAATGTGGGGTTCCGCAGGGGTCGTCCCTCAGCCCCACGTTGTTTAATGTGTATATGGCTCCTCTGGCGGGGATAGTGGCCCCTTTCGGGGTCCAGCTGGTGAGCTACGCCGACGATACTCACTGGTGCTTTCCTTGAATCAGTTTAGACCGTCTCTGCTGCAGTTGCGTAACTGTCTAGAGGCTGTAGCACGCTGGATGGACCAGTCCCACCTCAAACTGAATGGTGGAAAAACAGAGCTGTTGTTGTTGGGACGGCACCAATATGTATCTGTCTCGTCATGACTAGGGTGTGACAGAGCCAGGGCGAAGGACTATAGTGCCACCAACAGGCAAGGACTCTTGCAAAAGTTTTCCTGAGCCTGCCCCTGGAGAATCAGAAGATGATGACATTGTGTAGATAGTGATCCACCAGAAAGAGTGTTACTAAAAGTAAGAAATATTTGTTTCCACAGTATATGATAATCTAAATATTGTTGGTCTGACATCCCTTTCCCTTAATTATTTATCCCTTTTGGTTAAGATTATGCAAGAATTGTATCTACCCTGTGTATCAAAATTCTGTTTTGCCACTAAAGAGATCAAGTGTTTCAGTTTGGTCTCCTTTTCTAGAGGTTAGGTGTCTAACCCCCTCTTGTGCAGTGCAGGAGTAGCTCCATGAGAGGTTGGGTGCAGGGACTGAGGGTGTGCCAGAGTTGAAATCTTTAACTATTATAACAGACAATGTATTGAACAGGCTGCAGAGAAGCTATACTCCTGCTCTGCCCTTCTTACCCCATACATCAAATAGGTTCAATAGGTCCATTACTGCCATCCCATAAGCTCTCCTATATCCAGAGTCCCTTAAACTTACACTCTCACAAACCTATATGAGGCTACCCATAGCCCCTTCTCTCGCCATCTCCATGTTCATTAGAATATGTGAGCCTCCCTCATGTTGATCCTGCACTAACTTGAATTTTCTATTTGTTTATATTTATTGCCCACTTTCCCTCTCTTTAAAGCACCTTATGTTGCATGACCATGTAACCTCTTCCTAATTCTAATGGCTAATGTTGATGATGTTATTATCAGAACCTTCACTTGGGTGCTCTGTTGAATTGTGATTCCCTTGCCCACTTCTAAGGTTTTACCCTGAGTGTCAGCAGAAACCTGACTTGTGGCATCTCAGGTTCACAGTTACATTTATTCATCTTCAAATAGAATGCTTTTTCTCCATCTGCAGAGGATGCATTGCTTCAAATCTGTTTTATGATGTCAAGACAGGTTGATAAATGAAAGTATTATTGACTGTTGTGGAGCTGTCTTCCAGGAGCCTCTGTCTGCTCTTCTTACAATCGTGGTGGCCTATTAAGCCTGACATTGGGTCTTCTTTTCAATGTTACTTGTAGGATTCAGAGCTACCTTATGATGGTCAAGATTCTTCGATTTCAGAACCAGTGAGGTGCATTATTAATTCTTTATAGGTTTCCCTCACATCTTATACCGAGTGCAGCTCTCTAGCAAGCAATACACCATTACTGAGATCAGCTGTAGTGTTCACTCTCTCATTGCATGTACCACATTGGTCACCATCAAACGGTCATGCTTTTTCCAGTTTCTGGACCTTCATTCAGGCATACTATTGTTTTGCATTGACTCTTCAAATATCAGAATTTTATAAGATGATTTAGTGATTCCAGCAAATGAGCCTTGCAGTTGTCTTTCCCATCATGTTTTTATGGGACAGTTATTAACAGATGAGCATAGGAATCCTATTATAAAAGAATATTTTTACCATGAGCAAACCAAATTATTAATATTTCATCTTTGTTACTATTTCTAGCAAGGTAAATGTCATTAGAGATGGATGTTTGCTTATTTATTGCACTGATGATTTGTTAAATCTCTTGGATTTCTCAAAGGACTTTACAAACAGTTGTTTGGGCGCTCCAGCTTTGCTTTCCAGAGGACCAAATGGGCTCTCTTTCTAAATTCTTTTGTCTGACATGCTCCCTTCCCCCATAGTTTCTACAATGCTGTGCAGCCATTCCTTCCATTAAAACAAAGTTATAATATATCTATTTTTCATAACTTTGAAATTTTTGTAAGCTGTTGTAGCAAATGGAGCCTTCCCATTTAGTCCACAAGGATTTTTCACAAATGATTACCCAGGTTTTGGGCTTTTACTATGTGTGACTCTAACTACCCGAGCGTCACTAAAGGTATGTTCACAATAATTAGACTGAGTGTGTTAACTCATTGTGTACATATTTTAAGATAAGGACACCCCTGTTGTGCAACTAGAGTAAGAGGCACTGGGCTGGTTATATGTGAACAAGTGCAGGCTGCATGGGTGAGACTACTTTTGTGCATAGCCTGTCTCAGAAGGGACCCTGCAGATGGTGCTTCCCTGAGGCGCTTACACTGTGTACACATTATAGGCAAAATCTACCATAAAGAGCATGTTCAAGGCATATGAGCTGCAGATCACATACTTTAGCATAGATCGCCATCTGGTGTTAGGCCCGGATGTTTGCACTTGTTTTTGTCTTAGAAAAGTCTTTGGAAATCACGAGATAGGTGACTCCTCCTCTGGATGATAGTGCGCATGGGCATCGGCTCCATCTTCAGTTTTTTTTTTTTTTCTGCCATCGGGCTCGGATGTGTTTCTCGCGCTCCAGTTCGGTACCGTGAACAATACAACTTTCGACACGCAATCCTCCACCTTTCTCCGGTATTGTTTTCGATCGCGATTCCTAATCGATGCGCGTCATCAACTTCGAAGTCTACGGTTCCAGTCGTTGACGAAGGCCTTCAGACCTACCTAGGCCACAGCACATGGCTCATGGAAAGTACTCCATTTAAAAAGTGTTCTCAGTGTGGATCGGAGTTTACACACATAGATCTTCATGAGGTGTGTAACCTGTGTCTTTCACCGAAGAACGAGGCCAGAGACTGTCCAGCTTGTGCCTCCTTCCACTCCAAAAAAACTATTCGGGACCGTCGAGCTCAACGAACCATGGCTCGCTCGTCGACATCCATTCCTGACCACATCTTCCACGAGGGCGTCGATGTACCAGAGAAGGAGCGGGCCCAACAACACCTCGGCAACGACTCCGAAGATGACTCCGACGTCAAAGACATCACTCCTGGGCAGCAGGTCGTAAGTACTGTCGTTGACCCCGACCCCCTCCCTAAAACCCTCAAAAAGGCTTCGGTGACACCTTCTCCTTCGGGCCTAGGTGCTCACCGGGACACTACTTCTCACGCCCCGCCTCCAGGCCCGACAAAGAAGTCTACAACTAAGCCTTCAGGCCACTCGGGATCGAGTCAGCCTGCCGTCGGAGCCGACACCAAGACCCCGGCACCGAATAAGAAACCCTCTTCCTCCACTGTGCCGACTACCACATCGACACCGAAGCATACTGGTACCCAGCAATCCGCTCCTAAAAAGCCATCGGAACCAAGTACAACACCACCGGCACCGGAAAAAAACGTCAGAACCGAAACAACAACCTGTCCCGCAGGCCCCCTCAGAGACTAAAAAACCTCACGCTCTCAAGCCTAAAGAGCACAGATCCGCTTCGGAATCGGTGCCGCGTAAGCCTTAAGCACCGAAAAAAATCGGCACCTAAAGGTCAACCTCAAACAGAAGAACTTTTTCAACCAGATCCACTGCAAAAAACGCCTATTAAAAACCGTAAAACATGGCAACTCACTATAAGCCCTAAGAAGAGACCAATGGACATGCCTCTACCTGCTTCATCTTCACTAAAGAAGAGGGACATTGCAACATCTCCTCTAAGAGTCCGTTCACCGCCTCCTCCTCTGCCTCCCCCCTCCACATCACTCCCCTTCTCCATCTCACGGTACCCTTGGGTGCTGGAAGCGTTGCTTGCTACTGGAATACGCTGCTATTTGCACAGCCTCTGCTGTGGTGTGTTTTTAATTTACTCCTCGTTTTTTTGTATTTATGTTGGACTTTATTTGTTCTGCCCTGTTTTTAATCTGTGGCATCGGATGTTGAGCTATCTCCCCAGTCATGCATTTCTTGCACTTTAAATCGGTGATTTCACCGCTTTTAGAGCGGGTCCCTGTCCCAATATTGCCGCCATATTGGGGGGAGGAAGGTCCGTTTGGGAGCGCCATTGTTGTAGCGCTCTAGCGCTCCGGTGGTCAGGTCGTCAGCCTACTTAAATCCCATACTCCGGTGGGTCAGTTAGAACAAGGTAGCCTTGGGTGCTGGAAGCGCTGCTTGCTACTGGAATACGCTGCTATTTGCACAGCCTCTGCTGTGGTGTGTTTTTAATTTACTCCTCGTTTTTGTATTTATGTTGGACTTTATTTGTTCTGCCCTGTTTTTAATCTGTGGCATCGGATGTTGAGCTATCTCCCCAGTCACGCATTTCTTGCACTTTAAATCGGTGATTTCACCGCTTTTAGAGCGGGTCCCTGTCCCGATATTGCCGCCATATTGGGGGGAGGAAGGTCCGTTTGGGAGCGCCATTGTTGTTAGCGCTCTAGCGCTCCGGTGGTCAGGTCGTCAGCCTACTTAAACGACTTATGGATACGCGCAGCGGTCGAGCGCAGCGGGAGCGCCGTTTATGCGCCGGAGGTGCGCCAGAGGTAAGCCCGTTTGCGCCCGTTCGCGCAGGGTCGGGCCTAGGGCCAGGACCGTCTGCTTCAGTATGTATGTTGCCTCTTGCGTATTCACGTCAGTCTTTACTATCATTAAAGAGCAACATACCCATGAACTGCCATCATGCGTTAAATTTAGCTCGTGGACAATTTTTGTGTACGACCTGTGCATTTAGAACTACAGAGAGCGAGAAGTCGATGTGAACGGGATTTAAAATTGGCACTAGTAAATTGCCGCTCATTGCCCAAACATGCTGTTGAGATCTCTCATTTACTTGTTGATAAATCTCTGGATATCCTGTTTCTTACGGAAACTTGGCTGAGCCCCACTTCAGATCCGGATATTGTGCGGTCATTGCCCCCTGGATATCTGATCCAGCACAAGGATAGAGTCGCTAAAACCGGGGGAGGGATCGCCATCATCTATAAGGACTACATCACTTGCCGCTTACTCGAGCTTTCAATTTCGGACAGTGAGAGTGCTCACTTTGCTATTACAATATCCCCAGCTACTTCTTTTTCAGGCTTCCTGATCTACCGCCCCCCGGGCCCTTTGGGGCTTTTTCAGGAAAACCTGATTGAAACAGTAATGGATGTAGCCACTACTGTCTCTAACTTTCTGGTGCTGGGAGATTTTAACCTTCATTTTAATAAACACTCGGATCTGGCCGCTTTAGAAGTTATAAAGGATCTAGGTAGTTATGGCCTAAGCCAAAAGGTATCACATCCTACTCACTCAAAGGGTAACTTGCTGGACCCTGTTTTTTGTAACATTCCTGGCCTCGTCATCGAGGTACCCGTCCCGGTCCCCTGGTCAGACCATATGGTGGTTCCTTTTGGTTGGAAGGTGGCTCAGCCTAGCTCGTCCTCAAATCTTTGTAAAGGGCTAGCTAGGCATTGGTCCAAGCTCGACCTCTCTAAATGGATAAACATCTTGAAGCATACTGAACCTTCAATCCACCTAGACGTGGAGAGAGCTAATCAGGAGTTCAACCTGTGGATAGAACGCTCCTTGGACAGTTTGGTGCCTAAAAAATCGATCATTATTAAGAAAGGCCTCACCAAGCATCCGTGGTTTAATCAGGAGCTAAGAGCTCTCAAACAAGAGTGTAAGAGGGAGGAGAGGCAATGGAGGAAAGAGTTTAGCAGTGAAAAAAAAGCAGATACAGAGCGGCTCTAAAGATGTACAAGACCGCCCTGATTAACACTAAATCTGCTTTCTTTGCTCGTAAAATCGAGTCCTCTGCCAATGCTCCCAGGGAGATATTTAGAATAGTGAAATTACTGACTAAAGTCCCCAATCCGCGGACTGATTCAGATGAAGCAGCTAGCCGATGTGAGGAATTGGCGATTTTCTTTCGTACCAAGATTAAAAAGATCATTGATACGCTTCCCCCACCTTCCTCAATCGACTTTAAAGCGCCATTTGTTAGTCAGTATCAATTGGATCATCCTAGGCTTTCTGCTTTCTCTCCTCTCAGGGAGGATCTCCTGCCTACCTTGCTGAATGCCATAAAGAGTGGCTCCCCACGTGATCCTGCCCCGATGAGCATTTTAAATGCTGTCCTTCCAACTGTCAGCAAATCAATTGTGAATATGGTAAATGCCTCTTTGATCTCTGCCATTGTGCCTAGAGAATGGAAGATAGCAATGGTTAGGGTCTTACTTAAGAAACCTAGTTTGGACCCAGGGGATTTTTCCAACTATCGCCCTATCTCCTTACTACCGGGCATCAGTAAACTTACTGAGAAATTTGTCAATTCACAATTAGCTTCCTTTTTGGAAACTTATAATTTGCTTCATCCATCACAAACTGGATTCAGGAGAGGACAGGGAACAGAAACAGCCTTGTTGAGGGTGGTGGAGGATGCCAGGAGGATTCTGGATGACGGTGGCAGCGCAGCCATTATCCTCCTGGACCTCAGTGCCGCCTTCGACACAGTTAACCATCATACTCTGGTTACCCGTCTTAGTAATGTGGGAATCCCGGGCAAGGCTCTTAAGTGGCTGGAATCTTTCCTTGAGGACAGATTTTTTTAAGGTCTTTGAGAATGACTTTTGCTCTGGTCCGGTTCCATTACAATGTGGGGTTCCGCAGGGGTCGTCCCTCAGCCCCACGTTGTTTAATGTGTATATGGCTCCTCTGGCGGGGATAGTGGCCCCTTTCGGGGTCCAGCTGGTGAGCTACGCCGACGATACTCACTGGTGCTTTCCTTGAATCAGTTTAGACCGTCTCTGCTGCAGTTGCGTAACTGTCTAGAGGCTGTAGCACGCTGGATGGACCAGTCCCACCTCAAACTGAATGGTGGAAAAACAGAGCTGTTGTTGGGACGGCAGGCTAGCTTTGACAACGCAACCTTCTGGCCTGCGTGTATGGGGCCGGGCCCTACTTCTAAATCAGGAATTAAAAGCCTTGGGCTCTGGCTCGATGCGGAACTTACGTTCAGAACTCAGGCCAGAAAAGTTGCTGCTACCTGCTTTGGGATTTTAAAAACCATACGAAAAATCCTCCCACAACTGCCAGAAAGGGCCAGAAAAATCTTAGTACAATCTCTGATCCTTTCTAGGATAGATTATGGGAATGCCATGTACTTAGGAGTACCAGCCTCTACGACTAAGCGACTTCAAGTCGTTCAGAATGCGGCGGCAAGACTTTTAATGGGTGTCAACCACCGCACATCAGCCAAACCCTCTCTCAAATCCCTCCACTGGCTTCCGGTGAAAGAGCGGGTTTTCTTTAAATCTTTGTGTTTGACACACAAACTCCTCCATGGGAAAGGCCCTCCCATCTTAAAAAATTTGGTCATTCCCTACAAATCTCCTCTAAATCTTCGGTCCAATGATCAAAACTTGGCTGTGATCCCTCGAATAAATAGATCTCGTTCTGGTGGGCGTCTTTTTTTCATTAAATGCCTCCAAGCTTTGGAACTCCCTTCCTCTGACTCTTCGCCAGGAGCCTTGTTTGCTTGTGTTCCGGCAGAAGTTGAAAACCTGGCTCTTTCCGAGGACATAAAGCCGTACTCTAGTTAATCGTACTTTTCTTGTCCTTGGGTGATCCTTGTTGAGCGCTGGGATGCTTTAGAGTAGCCATGCGCTAAATAAGAGCCTATTCAATTCAATTCAGATCAATCTCCACCCTCATCTCCTCCACCAGCAGATGATGATACCACCTCAGATGATGGGGGGGGTGGGTGCAAACGATGACCCAGATCCTAGTCCGCCTTCAACCCCAGACCCATGGGACGATTATAATACACCAGACGTCCCCAATATACCACAAGAGGACATCTATCCCTCTAGACCTTCCCCTCCAGAGGACACCATGGATTTCAACCAACTCATTCATAGGGCTTCACAATACCACTGGGTTGATTTACACACCGACCCTGTAGAGGAAGATTTCTTAATGGACACATTTGATACAGCCCAAAAGTCCACTTCTGTTCTTCCTATGTTAAAGGGAGTCATTAGACACACCCCAGAGGTATTCAAAGACCCTGTTAGGGGTAGGGTTATTAACCCCAGGATTGAGAAAAAGTATAAATCTGCCCCAGCTGACCCTATATACATCAGGGGACAAATACCATTGGATTCCTCAGTGGCCTCCACTGCCAGAAAAAGGGCCAATTCACAAACATCGGGGGACACACCACCACCCGACAAAGAATCAAAGCTCTTAGACGCCTCTGGCAAGCGTACAGCGTCACAATCAGCTAATATATGGCGCATAGCTAACACTCGGGCCCTGTTGGCCAGATACGATAGGGCACACTATGATGAATTACAAACCCTATTGCAACACCTCCCTGACAAATATAAAACTAAGGCCAACGACCTCATACAGGAGGGTAAGCTCATCTCCAACACCTCCATTCGGTGCACTCAGATGTCGCAGATACCGCCACAAGAGCCATCAACACAAGTGTCCTGTTACGTAGGCATGCATGGCTACGCATTTCAGGGTTTAAGCCAGAGGTGCAAACTTCCATCCTTAACCAGCCATTTGACCAAAAACACCTCTTTGATCCTGCTGTGGAATAATCTCTGGAAAAGATGAAGAAAGACACTGACACAGCCAAATCAATGGGAGCTTTGCAATCGCAAGCTCCCAGGCGTTCTTTTCGTCGTTCCTCTTACAGAGGCACCTCCAGAGGCTATTCCTCTGACAACCCCTCCACGTCTTATAAGGCTCCTGCCCAAACCACATTCACCAAAGGTGACCGAAGAGGAGGCTACAGAGGCAACAATAACAAAGGTAGAGGCAAACCCAACAACAGTCGATCCGCCTCCACCCCTACCCAATGACTTCCCCCCCACTCCCCCCTGGACCATCCCACTCCGGTCGGGGGAAGATTACTACAGTTCCTACCTGTCTGGAACAACATCACTACCGACAGGTGGGTGAGACAAATAGTTCAGTCAGGTTATTGTCTGGAACTCACCTCTACCACCTTTTCCAAACTTGGGGGCAACCAGAGATAGATCTGTTCGCCACATACGAAAACGCCAAATGGCCAAGCTTCGCCGCCAGATATCCACACCCATTGTCCAGAGGTAATGCGATATGGATGAATTGGTCAGGCAAATTTGCGTACGCCTTTCCACCTCTCCCACCTATTCCACTAGTGGTGCGAAAACTGCAGCAACACTCACTGACTCATCTTAGTTGCTCCAACATGGGGAAGATAACCGTGGTACACCATGTTACTGGAACTATCTGTAGTCCTGCACCTAAAACTACATCTCTCCCCACATCTCTTAACCCAGAGCCATGGAGAGATCAGACACCCGGACCCAGCACAGCTCAACCTAGCGATCTGGCTCCTGAGGTCATAGAGTTTGCTTACCATAACCTAGCCCCTGACTGTATCAATGTTATAAAAGAAGCTAGACAATTCACCACTAGAGCCTGCTACGGAGCCAAGTGGAAAAGATTTGTGATATATTGTACCAACAACACTATCAATCCATTAGATGTGTCTATTCAACACATCATATGTTGCTTACTACATCTTCAACGGTGTAATCTGGCATACACATCTATTAGGTTACACCTCGCTGCAATAGCAGCCTACTTACAAAATAGACAACATTTATCACTGTTCAGAGTACCTGCCATCAAAGCATTTATAGGAGGCCTCAAAAGAATAATTCCTCCAAGGGTACCACCCTCACCAGTGTGGAACTTAAATATTGTTCTCACAAGATTAATGGGCCCTCCATTTGAACCTCTGCATAAATGCGAGTTGCAATTCCTTACATTGAAAGTCGCTTTCCTTGTAGCCATTACTTCCCTTAGAAGAGTCAATGAATTACTGGCACTAACTATTCAAGAACCATTTTTTCAACTCCATCACAACAAAGTGGTCCTCAGGACAAATCCCACATTCCTCCCTAATGTCATTTCTCCGTTTCATCTCAATCAGTCTGTAGAGTTGCCAGTATTCTTCTCGAAACCACAGTCAGTCGCAGAAAGAGCTCTTCATACTCTAGATGTAAAGAGAGCACTACTTTATTATATTGAAAGAACAAAGCCTTTTCGCAAAACAAAACAGCTTTTCATGTCCTTCTCACCACCACATAAAGGCAATCCCATATCAAAATCTGGTATTGCAAGATGGATCGTCAAATACATACAAATTTGCTATCACAAAGCAAGACGCACATTATCCATTCCTCCTAAAGCACACTCTACCAGAAAGATAGGGACTTCCATGCCATTTTTAGGGAACATTTCCTTAGATGACATCTGCAAAGCAGCTACATGGTCTACACCGCACACATTCACAAAACATTATTGTGTAGATGTGCAAACACAACAACAAGCTAGTGTGGGCCAGGCTGTACTCAAAACACTATTTCAAACTACTGCAACAGATACTGGTGGTCGCCGCTAAGGAGGAGTACTGCTATATAATCTATGCTAAAGTATGTGATCTGCAGCTCATATACCTCGAACGGAAAATGCTACTTACCAGTATGTATCTGTTCTTGGCATGTAGAGCTGCAGATCCACATACGCCCACCCATCTCCCCGGCTACCTTTATCTGTTCCAGTATTATCTTATTTAGAAACAGCACACATGGGCATCTTTTTCTGTTTCTCACAAAACTCCATCATTTCCCTGCTGGCTAAAAAACAATCTGAAGATGGAGCCGATGCCCATGCGCACTATCATCCAAAGGAGGAATCACCTATCATGTGACTTTCAAAGACTTTTCTAAGACAAAACCAAGTGCAAACATCTGGGCCCAACACCAGATGGCGATCTATGCTAAAGTATGTGGATCTGCAGCTCTACATGCCAAGAACAGATGCATACTGGTAAGTAGCATTTTCCTTTTGCTCCACTTAGGCCTAAAGGGTCCAGCAAGGTACCAAACAGTGATAAAACATGCACATCGAGTTTGAATTTGTAGTCCCCACTAAGTCACATCCACAACTTGTAGAACTTCAAGATTTATCATGTTTCGGTGGTGCAATTCATAATCAGTTTACAGACCTTTGTCTTCCCTCCTGGGCCAAGGGCAAGTTAATTGCTCTGATCCCAGCAGAGGTTCAAAGGCCATCCCACACAAAAGAGGAATGAACAGTGCTTGACTCAGTTCCAGGGAAAGGAAAGGGGAAGCCCAGTTCCATTAGAACAAAGGAGGAAGCCCAGACCTCTGGAGTTAACATAGGAGGCAGCTCGACTTGAATGTTTTGGTGGGAAAGGACCAGGAAGCTGTATATGCTAGGGGCATAGCTGAGCCCCTCAGATGAGCATTTTGCATAGACAACATGAAGTCGCCATCTTAGATTGTTCTAGAATGCTGTGCAGAAGGGTTTGGACAGGAGTGTAGTGATGATGTGGCATCCTAGGATTAACAAGGGGTGCCTTGCATCCAGAACATTTCCACCCCACTTAGAAAACGCTGCACAAGAGAGAGAGAGAGAGACAGTTGATAATTCCCTGGAACAGGGAGTTTGACAGTGAAAGAATGCCCAGCTGAAAGGAGAAGCCACCTAATGCCTTGCAAAGATGGACTGAGAACTTTGACTCCAGCTGACCCCTAGGAGTAGGATGGGTCTCTCCAGGGCCCATGGGCCCGGCCCCATTATGCTCCCGGAGTTCCAGTTGGGGAAAACAACCTGGACGCCACTGACACCTATGTTCCCTTCTAGAAGCCAGTAGGCTCTATGATATGGGGTGTGCTGCAAGGAACATGTTTTACTGGCTGGTTGTGGAGGGCCTGCACAGAATGCCACCACCATCAGGAGAGGAGCCAGCCAGAGGACCGGTTGGGTGCAGGAAGCAGTAAAACCGAGCTGCTCATGCAAGGCACACTTTAGAGGCCATAAGGCCTGAGGGAAAGGCTCCCTGTGGCTTGGGTTGTCCGCCAGGAGCAAAACAAGCCCAGGCTGAAGGAAATCAGTTTTATAGAGCCAGAGATATGCAGCATTAAAGAATTCTCTTTTTAAAAGCCAACCAACGAGAAACCAAGCGTGCAGCGTTTTGCTTGATCCTCTTCTAAAAGCCCCCAGTGGGGCTGGGCCCAGGGATCTGTGTATCTTAATTAATGTATATTTTGACGAGGAGGCGCTGTGTGTGTGTGTGGCTCCCTCCCTGACCTCTGGGACACCATCCCCTGGGATAAAGGACACAGAGGAAGACCATCTTGGGGACCCCATTCACCGGGACAAGGAATAGGACTCAGGAATCATATGACGTCCGGGCACGTAGCGCAGCCCCTGGGCTCGTGTCTGGGGGTGGGGCGCGCCAGCCATCTGCTGCCCTGCCTGCCAGCAAGAGCGGGGGAAACTGTGCTGCTCCTGCCGCAGGTGGAAACCAGGAACATAGGCTGCTCCAGCAGATGAGATTGGTGTCGGCTCTAGTGTCACCCTGTCAGCACTGGGAGCTGTCAGAACCTTGAGGGCCTTGGGGCTTCCCACACAGCCTCCAACGATAATCCAGGCTGTGTGTACTGCATGTGGGACCAGCACAATCAATTTATACAATAACAAGAGCGACCCATATGTACTTGTGAACTGGGTATTAACGCTAAACAAAAGAAAGTGTTCACAAGGAACTCATTTAAACTGTCATGATGTGTTTATGCAAGAAAATTATACCTTGCTTGAATTAATCAAAAAGGAAAAACACCAGAAAATACAGGATGCAATCTTACCAATGACTGTAAATTTTAGAGAGAAAATAGGCAGCTCACCTGTCAATTTATCTCAATTTAGCTCACTTCAGCCGAAGTGAGCGTAATTTATTTCTAAAGTAACTTGACAGAAAGGGAAAAGGTTATTGGAAGTAAAAAAGAGGAGCTGGACATCTAATCAAATAGACAGGTTTCACGATCTGGCGGTCCCGTGAACTGAGTAAAGTGGATTGGCCAATAGGCATCAAATTCTTCATGTTTCCCGGCGTCTGAACCTACACCTAAGATGCCATTTATACCTAATTAGGTCCTCCTTGATCGTCTGGATGAATTGTACAACGTTACCTCCCTCTAGAAGACCCTCTACCTTCTAATCCTGTCTGATTAATGACCCCAGCACTTCTGTCCTGAAGAGAACACGTATCAAGAGATTGTCGAAACGTCGTCGACTCCACAAAGAGAGAGCCTAAACAAGCCATTGAATATTACTTATTGTATTAGAAATGTCCAGCTCCTCTTTTTTACTTCCAATAACCGTTTCCCTTTCTTTTCAAATCACTTTAGAAATACTCCTTGCACTTTAGTTAGGTTATGGTCACTCTACTGGGGTTCACTCTAATCACCGCATAATATATTGTATATAGCTTGATAAGTGTTTTTCTCTTCAATTACTTTGTGGTGCGTTTGTGATTAATGTAATTATGAAATAAATTACTCTCACTTCGGCTGAAGTGAGCTAAATTGAGATAAATTGTCAGGTGAACTGGCTATATTCGCTCTAAACTTTACAGAGTCATCGGTAAGATTTCATCCTGTATTTTCTGGTGTTTTTCCTTTTTGATTAATTCAAGCAACGTATAATTTTCTTGCTTAAACGCATCATGTCAGTTTAACTGAGTTCCTTGTGAACACTTTTTCTTTTGTTTAGCATGTGGGACCAGGGCATCCAAAAATAAAGAAGGGCCAGATGTATCAAGCGTTTTCCCGTTCGCAAACGGGCTGATTCGCAGAATCGGACCGTTTGCGAACGGGGAAAAGCCTTTTGGAATGTATCATCCGAAAAGGAAATTGCAAAATAGGTCATCGCAATTTTTGCAATTACCTATTTTGCAAATGCATTTAAGTGCCATGTGGCGCGCATACATGCCCTTAGGCCAAGATGCAATTTTCAGTGTGCTTCCAGCTCCCTCTGGCGCACTTTCACTACACTGATGGATCACCAACTGCGTAGACAAGCTCGCCCCCCTCCGCGACCCCAACAGACGGGCCCCATGACAGCTACCTGGTTCACCATTGACCTCCGAGAATCCAGTTGAACCTGCAGTCGTCTCGATAAATTATGGAGAAACAGCAAAACCTCGGCAGATCTGAACACCTACAAAAACGCCATGACCGAATACCACTAACGCATCCGATCCACCAGAAGGACCTCGCAACTCGAAGGAACTCTTCAGCATCATTGAGGAATTCACCAAACCCCCCAGCGTAGCCTCGGACATCACACCCTCCCAGGATCTCTACAACAAACTCGGCTCCTACTTCCATCTGAAAATCAAGTCCCTCTACGACCACTTCAACGAACAGACACCAGACACCGAAACCACTCCTTCCTCCAGCAATGCCAGCCAGCCTACCATCTCTACCTGGACTCCAGTCCCCACCGAATACACTACCACAACCATGAATAGCATTCCACAGAGCCGCCGCCAAGGCACCCGAACTACGACGCACCATCAAGGCCACCTTCGAATCCGGCACATTCCCGGACGACTGGAAATGTGCAGAAGTCAAGCCCCTCCTCAAGAAGCCCTCTGCAGACCACGACGGACCTCAAAAACCACATCTCATGACTCATTTCTCTCCTCTTCGCAGCAAAAGTTACAGAGATGATAGTCAACATCCAGCTAACAAACTTCATCAAAGACAACTCCATCCTCGACCCTTCCCAATCGGATTCCACAGCAACCAAAGCACCAAGACCACCCTCCTTGCTGCCACAGACGACATCCGCACTCTCCTCAACCAGGGCCACACCGTGGCCCTCATCCTGCTAGACCTTTCTGCAGCCTTCAATACTGCCTCCCACCACACTCTCACCGCCACACTCCACGATGCCGGCATACATGGAACTGCCCTTGACTGTATCCGCTCCTTCCTCACTGGCCGAACCCAAAGAATTAAACTCCTTGTTTGGACGAAACGCGTTGGCTGGTTACATAACGAATAAAGATGAACAAACCAACTTTAACCGAATAACGTCATCATTTCTTTCTGTATAAGCATACAATCATATGATAATTGTATTTATCTGTGGGTTGTTGAAAATATTATTTCTTACAAGTGTGCAGGGCCACCTTTTGCTGCATGTTCCAAGTGTATCCAGTTGATTTTCTCCTGGCTTACCTAGTTTTGGGACGTAGGGGATTGTGTCCCAGGCTTTCTTGCACCTTGGAGTTTTGCCTAAAACTTATTGAGACGTTTAGACTAGTGCGGGTTCTTGTACTCCGATCCCCTTTTTTTCTGTGTCGAACCCAAAGAATTAAACTCCCGCCTTTCCTCTCCAAACCCACAGAGATCAACTGCAGAGTACCCCAAGGATCATCGCTCAGCCCCTCACTCATCAACATCTACATAGCCCCCCTCGCCGCAATCGTCAGAGATCATGGACTCAGCATAGTATCGTACGCGGCCGACTCCCAGCTCATCCTCTCCCTCACAAAGGATCCCTCACACCACCAGACTCAGCTAGTTTCCAGGAAGGAATGAAAGACGTCGCATCCTGAATGAGCCGCAGGCCAGACTCGTCCTCGTCCACAACATGAACACATCACCCAGCACCTGCAAGACCTCCACTGGCTCCCCGTCGAGAAGAGAGTAACCTTCAAGCCACTCGCACCTACAAATCCTTCCACAATACCGTACCCAATACCTCAACAAGAGTCTCCTTCCATTTACCCAAGACCGACCTCTGGTCCGCTGATCTCGCCAAAACCCCAAGCATCCGCAGAACCAGAACGGGTGGGTGAGAGGCAAAGACCTGGAACGAGCTCCCGTTCAACATTAGACGCTCCCCCACTCTGCACAACTGCAGGAAGAGCCTCGAAACCTGGCTCTTCGGCTGACTCGGAGCATCCCCATCCCCTTCCCCAGCGCCTGACTCGGAGCATCCCCATCCCCTTCCCCAGCGCCTTGAGACCCTCACGGGGGAGTAGCACGCGTCACAAATCCCTGGTTGATTGAGTTATTGCATAGCAGTGCCTGTCTTTTTTCTTCTGTCAGCTAGTGGAGCACAAAAAGTGTTGTTGTATTGTGCTCTCTCTCAGATGTTACTGCATTAAATCTGTTGCAACTAAGGTGTTTAATCTGCTGAGTGGCCACTCCTAGTGTGGAAACCAATTATGGATTTTAATCCTTTTAAGGCCAAGTCAGAGCTTGCCATATTTTGAGAGGTATGTTACATCAGTTATGTCCGGTTTTGGTGGGTTTTCATTATGGGATTTCCTGCTTTATTGCAGTTGAGCTGTACTAATTTTGCCTCTGGTGTAACCCGTGTAGTGGATTTCACTCCCTGATTCCATGTCCTCTGTTTAAAGTGAACTGTATTTACTACAGTCAGTTTTCCTACCACTCTTTGCGCAATGTGCTCCCATATCGCTTGTGTTTGCTGTTACAGAGAGCAAGAAATTAGCTTCACTTGCTGGGACTCTGTACTAAATCCAACCCACCACCTGTGTCTTTGAGTCATTTAATTTCCTACAGTTTCAGCTCGTCCATTAATTTATAATGCTATTGTAAAGCCATACAACTCTAATCTCCATGTAGCCATAGCAGTACAGGGAGTTCATTGGCATACTAATAGTATTTTCACTCAGATTTTTTCACTCAAGTATTTTTAAATGTTTTTTTTTTAATTTTTCTTTCTTCTCATTCAGTGCAATCTGAAAGTGAGGTATACATGAAGCGAAAGGCACCCTAATGCATTGTTTGAGGTGCACTGTATAACTCTGTTATATACATTTATAAAATATGCCTTTGAGAGAGCTGGCGACAGTGGGGACAAGAATGAATCCTGCAGCAATAAGGTTAAATTGTATTAAAAGTTGGTAACTTCACATTTTGGGTCCATTTATGAGAACCAAGAAAGCCTCTTCAGTACAGGATCATTAGCCACCACGTTATTTTAAAGGCTCATACAGGTTCTGATGGTATTCAAGTTGTTGAAGATTAAGCTAATTTTGATTACTTTTCATGTCCGTATTCTGCCTGTGTGCGTCCTGCCTGTGAAGTGTGTTGATGTATGGGCGCCGAGGGCCCTTCAAGTGTATTACCACTTTCTTCTACATTACAGGAGTGCCTGGTAAATTGCATAGGGTGTCATATTCCATTTGTGAGTATAAGTGACAGAAATGCTGATAATTTATCCATCACAAGCCCAATGTGAAGTGATTTTTTTTTTAAGTTTCTCTTAGTGTCTATACTTGATCTGTTACTCATTATCGCGAGGAGTAGAGTCTTTAGCCTGTATTCCAGCAAGTATAATGGACTGAAAAACAGCAAATCAGTTTGTTAGCATTCCAATAAGAACTATTTGAATACTGAGTAAATATGTTACTAAATCTGAAATATGTTTAATTTGAACAAGGATATAAAACATAAACCCCAAATTTAGTTCCATACATAAAGTTACACATGGATTAAAATGAGCCGTAATTCATCCTAGGTTCCAATTTCAGTTTTTTGCATACTGAAAATCTTTTCTAATGTGTTTTAGTATATCTGACATGCCTTGCCTGAAAAGTAGTCATGGTTCAATTTCCTGTCCTACTAGGGTGGCATGTTTCTAATGCACAAGTCGGTTCAGCAAACCGGCATACTTTTGTGACTAAGTAAGTAACTTTCTTATAATACTGAATGTGCACCTTAAGTTCAGTGTTACTCTATATCAAACCCTTTCTGTTTGTTCCTTCCATTTCATGTCATAGATGCAGCTAACATTAAGAAAAAAAGTGATAGGACTGAGGCATTTGGGCATTATAACTGAAAGTTCCCAACATAGCTTAATCATTGATTATTGTATTCACCTTGTCTGAGGGACATGTTCACTTTCTTGTTGCTTGCACCACAGTTTGTGGCTGCTTAAAATGCATAGTGATATGTAAAATTTTCATTGTGCAAGAAAAATGTCACCTTCCAAACCTACAGATTATAAACCCCGTAAAGATTTTTGCCAACAAATATCTATGAAAAATCCTCATCAGATCTTCCTGTGGTGCCTGGGGTCAAGTTGCCACTCTAATGCCTGCAGTGGTTGCGCATCGATGAATCCAAAGGTCATACGAGGCCTGCAAGGCAAAACTTTACATCGCTAAGCACCAAAAGAGCCCTCAGTGACACCGATCCAAGTCAGAAGTTTGGCCCTGTGTCGTTCCAAATGTCGCAGGAGTTGTTCCAGAATTCTTTCTTAGTCTTGATCAAAGTTGTCAGGTTAGTTGAAGAAAAAGAAATGTAAGTGGAACTCTGCGCCTACTCACAACTCTTAATCGCCTGAGAAAGCTCAGGGGCAACTCCTTACATCTCAATCTCTTTACCGAAGTCGATCACGTCAGAGCCTATTCCACGATTTGTTCTGACACATCCCAAGATTCCGGGGCCATCCACCACTCCAAAACTAATAGAAGAGTTCTGCAGGGATTTTCGATCCCTGCCATCTCCCTTTGACACGCCTTCAGGCCCCTCAGAGCCGAGAAGCTCTCCCCGTGGAATACTGCCAGCAGGTTCACCCTTGGCACAAGTTTGACCCTCCAAGATCACCACGAGACAGCTTCCGTCTCCAGTTCCGACTTCAGAGTCATGGTCCACACTTGTTTGGAAACTTTGACACCAATGCCAACTCCATTGATGCCCGAAGAAAAGTTAACTATGGCACTGTCTGGCTCAGAGCCTGTGCCGGTTCAGGTTCGACCTCGACCGAGGCAGAGACCAAACAGGCACCAGTCCCTCCACTCGACCTGCCACCTCCACAGGGAAGGTCACATGCACTACAATCCCTGTTTGGCATGGCTTTGGGCAATGATTATGAGACGGGTGTTAAGATTGATCAGCCATACAATAAAGAGAATTGGTATGATGACCTCCCAGAAGCTAGTGGCCTTGATACCTCCTCTGAGTCAGGGCTCCTCTCGTCCCCTGATCCTGCCACTGAAGAGAACTTTTTATGCCATGGTGTGGTGGCCGAAGTCCTTGAGCTCCAGCACCCCTTCTTGGAGTTAAAGTCCTCCAGCCGGGGCAAACAACCACTGAGCCTCTTTTGCCTTTGAATGAGCCACTTTCTGATACCTTGTTGGGTGTGTGGACCAAACCTTGCTCTAGGCCCCCAGACAACCACCAGATCGCAAGATGCAACCACCAGGCCCTAGGCAACCCTGCATTTTTATCTCATCTCCCTTCCCCTGAGAACTTAGTGTTGCAGGCATCTATAAGCAGGACAAACACAGTTCTAGCCACCGCCCTCTACCCCCATGCCCTCCACATAGGGAGCCATAACAGGTGAAGACATTTGGAAAGAGTCATCTCATCCACCAGCTTAGCTCTTAGATCTTGAATGCCAGCTGCCTCCATCCCCTTTGGAATTCGGTGGCTCAGGTCCTCCTAGATGTTCTGGAGATCTCCAACCTGTTCTCACCCATGCTATACATATAATTCATTGTGACGTGGACGCCACCAGTTTTGTCGTTCAGGCCATTGGCACTATGTAGCTGTGGTTCCCACCTCTCCTGCGGTCAAGGTCAACAGGTAGCCCAGTCCACTATAGTCTCATCTGCCAAACCCCTTTAGCATGCCCTTGGTAGACCACAGCCACCTGGTGGGAGGCAGGATCCAATAATACTTAAGGGTGGCGAGCCAAAACATATGACGGGTGGGTCCTTAAATTTTTTCATAAGGTATATTCCCTACCCCTCCTTTCAATGCTGCTGCAGCTTCCATCGTCCATTTCCCTCCCTCCCCCCTCCAATGACAGACGGAGCACCATTTGCCTGTTTTGCAGTGGAAAATGCAAGCCCTTGTGGCTAAAGGGGCTATCAAGAAGGTGTCTGCTCCAGAAGTAAGTAGTGGTTGTTATTCCTGATACTTTCTGCTGCCAAAGAAGGATGGAGGCCTTCGTCCTATTTTAGACCTGGGCCCCTCTCAGTGCCTTCCCCTGGAAGGAAAACCTCAAGAAGCTCACATTGGCCATGGTCTTGTCTGCCCTCGACCGTGGAGACTGGATGGTGTTGTTGGACCTGCAGGTTGCCTATTTCCATATACCCATCCTGCAGGCCTCTCCGCTCTACCTACCGCTCACGGGGGTACAGATGCATTTCCAGTCCCCTGCACTCCCCTGTGGTCTCACCAATGTCCCTCAGGTGTTAACAAAAGTGATGGTGGTGATATCAGCACAACTTTAATGTCTTCAGTGATTGTGTGTTGATGAACCTGAAGGCCATTTGAGGCAGCTAGGAAAAGCTTTACATTGCCAAGCACCAAAAGACTCCACAACAAGATCTGTCCAAGTCAAAGGTTTGGTCCCATTCCCGATCCCGAAGTTGCAGGAGTTGTTCCAGAAGTCGGTTTTGTCTCAATCAAAATCATCTCGTAAATTGGAGAAAAAGCACAAAAAATTGAAGCAGTACTCTGCTCTTTCAAGGAGGTTAGGGGGTTCCAGTCTTCCCCTAACTCAACCGACTGGCTGTTGAATACGGGCTTACCCCAGGCCGTCGTCGTCAACCTCCAGACGACTGTGAACCTACTGTCATCTTTGGGGTTCACTATCAATGTGCCGAAGTCATACCGACTCCTTCTCATAAGCTCTCTTTCATTGAAGCTATTCTGGACACAGTTCAGGTCGTGCTTGTCCCCTGGAAAAGAGAGTTTAGGACATTCAGGCCGTGGTCCGAATCTTTCAGTTTCAGTCCTGGATTACTGACACTTATGGCCTCCTACCACTGTCATGTGGTACTGGAAGAAAAAGGGAAGGGTCGCACCCTGTACCAGGAGGCCCTGCATATCTGCAAGTGGCTGGGCCACCAGGGAATGTTCCTCGTAGTGAACCATCTTGCAGGATCATTGAATGCCAGTTAGGACAAGCTCAGCTGTTGAAGCCTAGCAGATCACAAGTGGCAGTTACACTCGGAGGTGACTGGGGATATCCTTGGCTCGATCTCTTCGCCAGCACCAATGACTCACAAGTCAGCTCTTATGAACATTGGAGTTCCCAAGGCCTCTCTCACTCAGACACTCTTCAATCCTCGAGGGGAGCTAGGGGCGCCTGCATGTCTTTCTGCCGATACTACTCCTCCCCTGAGGTCTCAAGAAGACCAGGACAGACGGGGACCAAGTCATCCTAGTGGCTCTAGACTGGATATACGGAAGATGTGGTATCCAGATCTCCTGGTCATGAGTATCTATCCTCCTCTCAGTCTGGCCCTCGGGGAGGATCTGCTCTTCCAGCAGCAGGGCAGGGTTCTGCACCGAGGTATCACAATCCCTGCCTTTACGCTTGGAGATTGAACGGCGACAGCTGAACACCTTCAGCCTTCCTCGGAGGTGGTTGCCACCTTGGCAGCCAGGCGTCCCTCGTCAAAAACTGTGTATGCCTGTCGTCTGGACAACTTTTTGTGGCTTGCTGCAGTAGTTAGCAGATGGACCCCCTCTAGGCAAAGTTACCTGAAGTGTTGTTGTTTGTTTTATCCCTAGCCTGGCATTCTTTGCTCTGGGTACAGTTAAAGGGTACCTTTAGGCGTTTTTTATGGCTGCCAGATCAGCGCTCGTTGTTTAAGTCTCTAGTTGTTATGCATTTTTTGAAAGATTTACATTTATTTCCTCCCTCTCCCTTTGTCATGCCACAGTGGGACCTTACCTTGCTACTCGCAAATCTGATGTGCAGTCCTTTTTAGCCTTTTCATAACTATAACGGCCCCTTACGACTTCTCACCCTTAAGACAATGCTCCTCGTCGCCATATAATTGCCATGGCCTGAGTGAGCTTCAGGCTTTCTGTGTCAACCCGTGGTACGCCAGCTTCTTCCCATACAAGCTGGTTTTGCGGACACTGACATCTTTCTTGCTTAAATTTGCGACGCCGTTCCTCATCTGTCAAAACATGACCTTTTTTCACTTTGTTAAAAAAAAGTATGCTCATCCACCAGGGCCAAAGCTACTATCACTGCATTTGGGATGCGGAGTTCCTGTCCTTGGCATTTGCCCGGCAAGTACATGGGTGTATAGAGGGGCGTTTTGGCCACTCTGTCCTGCAGGACTTTCTGGTTTGAGTACATTCACAGGCCCACCTACCAGTGTGCAGAATGACTGCTGAAAGGTTTCCAGATCCAGTCTGACACTTGGTGAAAATTCAAAAAGTAAGGAATCTGCAGCTAAGTTGTCTCTAACAGAAAGAAAGTTACCGAACTTAAGTAACTTGTTCAGTAGGGACAAACCTCCAAGAGAGGCTTCTTTGGCCTTTGAATTTGAATCCAGAACCTGGTTTAGTGGAGTAAGGTTGTAATGTCTCCTCATTTGAGGCATTAGTGGCCTTATACTGTCGTACACACTGCCCTACCATCTGCTATCTCGACACTTGTCAGTTCCACCATTCCCACAACAGTGCTCAAGTGGTCTCTTAGACCACTTAGTGTTATATGTGGTAAGTGTAAGGGTGGCTTTAAACAAGAGCATTTGAATAAATAGCCACATGAGTGAGGGGGCTTGAACCAAATAGAGGAAGGGCTACCCCACGTCTCTCAGGTGAAGATTCCCAGGGTGGAATTTGTTCATTTCAGCAGTTTCTCACTGGCTTCTGACAAGCCTGGTGGCCTTGGATCTTCTCAGCTCCTTAGCTACCTCCTAACTGAGAATCTTCACTGGCACGCACACACAGACACGCACACATACACACCGTATTCCAGATAGATCCGACTAGCCAACCAGACATCACTACCGTACATAACAATGGAGCAATGGCATGGTGCAATCACACAACAGATTAAAGTCTGCAGTCTTAAAATACAACATAATATTAAGCCTACTTATAAATAAATCTGAATCCATCTAAGCCATTATACAGAAAAGTTTGCTGTATTCTTCTTTAGAGCTGTTATCACAGCCCTCCTGAGGCCAATGACCATGTTATGAATAAACACAGATTAAAAGTCTTTCCTGTCTTCTATCAGGAATTCAAGTGTTCATATTTTAATAAAACAATCTTACACACACAGACCCCCTCTGAAAACAAGTTTCATCCAGCTACAAATTGGAGCTGGATTGTGAGAAGACGCTTGAGTCCTGTATTCCCTCTCATTAAACCTTATGCTTCCTTAGCCAATCCCAGACGTGCTTCATTCCACCCAAGGGAATCCCCTTGAATAGGGTTTGAAAGAGGCAGGTTTACATTAGACTGGAATTCTTTGTTGCTGTACACATTTGCTCTCATTCTATGTGTCCTCAAGAAACCTGAGTCTTACTGATCGATTGCCCCTGGGTTAGTTGAGACAGGCAAACCTGTTATTATGAGTTACAGAACATGCTCCTTTGTCTTCATCTGCACCTTCCTTTGAGGGTGTTTGCCTAACCCAGCAGCAGTAGTGGACCCTTCAACTAAGCCTGATGACCTGTGTCTCTTGGCGTAGCTGAGTCATTGTTACTGTTTTTAATGGACCCCTGCCAGAGGAGGTCCTGGAAATAGTTTTTGATTTTGTCTGGGAAATTCTGGAATTTGCTGTCTTTGTTTAATGAAGCGCTTAATACCAGCACAGGTATCAAGTCTGAAGAGAAGATTGCTGCTCAGCGGTTAAGGTTTCAAGAACACATTTCCACCTAAACTGTTTTGTCAGTCACATGTTGGACTTTCTGCTGGTGTCCCCCTTCATTTTTGTTCACTGATTTCTGATTGCAGCTTTCCCTGCACAAAAGCTTGAGGGAGCTACAAGTTTTTTTGCATTGATAATACCTTTGCTATTTGTCTTGCCTAACAATACTGTGCCCAGACTTCAGTTATCCTTTAGTCTTAAAAAATTGCCCTGAATTGAGTTTCTGTGTCACTTACTCCAAGCAATTTAAGTGGAGGAAAACTTTACAGGCTCCACTACACTAGGGATAGAAATATTTGTATTACCTATAAGCTAACTGTACACTAGATTGTGATCTATATCAAGATCATTTATGAGCCTGCCTGAATGAGACACTCAAGGCATCGGCACCAGAGCATGAGAACACCAGCAAGAGATCCTACTCTGGCCCTGTAGGTTGTTTTGCTTATTTTTATCTGCCAGTCTTCACAATGGCCTTTACATGTAAAGTTTTATTTTCTGGATTTGGAGTTGAGGGATAAGGCTTAGGTCAGCCGTGCTATTCTAATGCAAATCCTGATTTACTGTACATTTATTTTCCCTCAAAGTCTCAACTGTGTTTCAATTTATTGCAGTAGAAATATTTCCATATAAATATTATGCTGGAATGTTCAAATTACTTGTATTCAGCTTATTTGTTTCTGATGAATATCTTTCTGCATATCACTCCTTGTCCTCAACTCGTTCTGAGTTTCATGGAAGTTTTGGTATCTGTTTGGGAAGGTTTTTTGATTTCTATGTCTTCACGCCTATGTAGCGTGGCAAAATTAGTTGGAACTGACTACATGCAGTGAGCGCCGCTATGTACTGCACATCAGTTTTTGTGACAATGTCTTTCTGTCTAGACTCTTTCCTATTCATTGTGCAAAAATTGTTTTAACTGCGTCCTTGCTTGAATGAGTGTCTTCTATAAACATACAATATAAATATTCATTCTTGCTGTACTTATGTGTTACTTTTCTATTTGCTTATACTGAGCTTTATAATCTGAAAAATATTTTGCTCTTTGTCTTACAGGAAGATTATGACAAGTATGGAATCCGAATTAGAGTGAAATTCCGTAGTAGCACCCAACTTCATGAGCTAACTCCTCATCACCAGAGTGGAGGGGAGCGTAGTGTATCCACCATGTTGTACTTGATGTCCCTGCAAGAACTCAACAGATGTCCATTTCGAGTTGTTGATGAAATAAATCAGGTAAATATTCTCCTTCATTGAGAGCTAGGCTTTTTGAAAGCTCAGACATCATGTTTGTGGTAATAAAGATCACTTTGCTTATGGACAATTCTAAAATCAGTGTCCTCCATTTAAGTGCTGAACTCAACACTCCTGTTCTTGGTTTTGTGATCGTCTGAAAAGCATGCATATAGGACCACATCAACTTACACAGAAAGAGAAGGACTATGTCAGAAACTTCTTCCGCAACTATGCAGAGGCTCATAAGCAGTCCATATGCCATTTTTGCTAAAACTGTGCTGCCTATCGTGCAAATATCTGAAAGAGACAGGTTAGTGATAGACTCCTTACCTTAGAATATCCCCAGGCGTCAGACTGGATCCGGATAGTTTTCGTCAGCAGTACCCCTGCACGTCGGTAGGTGTCGTCGTGCGGCTCCGCTTACGTCGGTGGCGTCGTAGACGCCGAGATGTCGTCGTCGGAGCTACTTAGACACGCCCACGCACGCTGACGTCAGTTCTTTCTTTTTTCGCGCGCAGATTTGAGCGGGAGCGGTACCCCTAGTTAATATTTAAACTTGGTTTCTGAGAACTTGTTTCTCTTGCCTGGTCGAGTACTTGACTCCTGGTGCAGTAGGGATGCCCGGGTTTAAGTCCTGTAGGACCTGCCATCGGAACATGTCGTAGCGGACCCGCACGTCGTATCTCTCTTCTGCTTGGGGAACGCCCATGCCCTGAGGCGTGCCCTGATTGTCGGGCCATGGCGCCGAAAGCTTTGTGGGAGCGTTCCCGAACGTTATTGGAGGTCCGTCAATCGGTTCCACGCCGATCGAGGTCCCGCTCACCTGGGAGGTCGAGGGCCCGGTCGTGGAGCCGTCACCATCGCTCGTCGGACTCGGGGACAGGTAAGTCACGGCGCCATAAAAAGTCGAAGAAGCAACGTTTCTCTTCGTCTACCCTGCACGTGACTCCTGACGAAATACAGACTTTCCTGTTGGCCATAAGCCGTTTGTTTGGCCCATTGGGTCCCTCCGGAGCGCCTTTGGGCCCCATGGATCCGTTGGGTGGTTCTGCCCCCGTGCCGCCACCTTTGGCCCCGACTACGCCGGCACGATACACTACGGCGCCGCTGCCGGCTCCGGGGGCAGCGCTGGATGGCACCGAACCGGGATTGGTCTATTACACCCCGGTTCCGTTTCTGGGTGGAGAGTTTATCCCATTCCGCTGGGCACCTCGTCCTTACCGGCCTCTTCAACAACCGGTGGACGAAGGGGAGTTCTGTGAGGGGTCTGAAGACCCTCTCGCAGCTCAATGCGAAGATGAGCCAGAATGGGAAGGTGATACGGAAGGTCCAGTGGATTTAGATTTCTCTCCGCATCCTGGTACACTGTCCTCCTCTTCCGTGGCTATGGAGGAGGTTGGGACTTTTTTTGTGGTGTTGCGTAGGGCAGCTGAGACTCTTAACCTCGAGCTCCCTTCTGTACCTATCAAGACCAATCTCCTGACTGAGGTACTGCAGCCAGCGTCCTCCTCTGCGGAGCCGTTGCTGCCCTTCAACGAGACACTTCCTGACGTCCTGTTGAGTACCTGCAACAAACCTAACACAGGGGCTCCTGTGGATAAGGGTTTGGCGCGCCGCCATTGCCCGACGCCGGGCGACCCCAGCTTTCTCACACAACACCCGACGCCTCAGTGTCTGGTTGTCCAGGCCTCTGCCTCGCCGAGTGCATTCCCTTCTGCCCCTCCAGACAAGGAATCTAAGAAACTGGAACAGTTTGAGAAAAAGATTTTCACTTCTGCCAGTTCCGGATTGCGGGCGGTGAATACTGTTTGCCTGTTGGGCCACTAGTCACATTCTGTGTGGGACACAGTGGCACAGGTGCTGCCTCAGTGCCCTTTGGAAGTTCGGGCGGTGCTCTCCCAGGCCATTACCGAGGGGAGAGATGCTGCTAAACTCACTATCTGTTGTGGCCTTGACGCGGCCGATTCACTCGGCAGGGCACTTTCCACAACGGTGGCACCCCGCTGTTATGCTTGGCTAAGAACAACTGGCTTCTCCTGGGATGCTCAGAATACGTCAGGATTCGCCATCACCTCCCCCACTGGCGCACCATCACTTCGGACAGGTGGGTTCTGCAGAAAGTCGGAAGGGGCTACTCCCTCCCCTTCGATTCTACCCCTCCAGACATGCCACCTCAGTACCACCGCATGTCGGGGGATCACTTGGCACTTCTCCAGCAGGAAGTTGCGGCCCTCTTGGCCGAGGGGGCCATCGAGCACGTTCCGACGCCAGAAGTAGGTCGTGGTTGTTACTCCCACTACTTCTTGGTTCCAAAGAAGGACAAAGGTCTGCACCCGATCTTAGACCTTCGGAACGTCAATCGCTTGCTCCGGAAGGAGAAGTTCAAGATACTCACGCTTGCTCAGGTCTTGTCTGCCCTAGACCCGCAAGATTGGCTGGTAGCTTATTTTCAGGATGCTTATTTTCATATCCCCATCCTGCCAGCCCACCGGCGTTACCTACGGTTCACGGTGGGCCACGAGCACTTTCAGTTCACCGTGCTCCCTTCCGGCCTTACCAGCGCCCCTCGGGTGTTCACAAAAGTGATGGCAGTGGTCGCAGCTCATCTGCGCAGATTAGGGGTTTCAGTTTTCCCCTATCTCAACGACTGGCTGTTGTTCTCCCACCTCCAGACTACAGCTGACCTCCTGCATTTGCTGGGGTTTTCCATCAATGTGCCGAAGTCGCACCTGGTTTCCTCTCATGAGCTCCTCTTCATCAGAGCGGTTCTGGATACGGCGCAGTTTCGGGTTTATCCTCCCGAACAGCGAGCCCGGGAAATTTGGGCTATGATTACGATCTTTCAGCCCTGGTCCTGGGTTTCTGTCAGAAAGACCCTGAGGCTGCTGGGCCTCATGGCCTCCTGCATCCTGCTGATCTATCATGCCAGATGGCATATGCGGGCTCTGCAGTGGGACCTGAAGTTCCAGTGGACGCAGCATCGGGGGAACCTGTCCGACTACATCCAGATCTCGGAGGGCACTGCCCAGGACTTGCAGTGGTGGCTCACGAACTAGCGTTGGGTCAGCGGCAGATCCCTCTGCCTTCCCCAACCGGAGCACACAGTAGTGACGGACGCATCCCTTCTGGGATGGGGCGGCCACATGGGCGAGGCGGAGATCAGAGGCTTCTGGTCTCCGGCGGAGTCCAAGCTCCATATCAATCTTTTGGAGCTTAGGGCGATCCTACTTGCACTGACCGCATTCCTTCCCTCTGTCAAGGGGAGAGTAGTGCAGGTGTTCACAGACAACACCACCGCCATGTGGTACTGCAGCAATCAGGGCGGGGTGGGGTCGTGAACCCTCTGTCAGGAGGCTCTACGTCTCTGTACGTGACTGGAACAATCAAGGCATTTCCTTGGTGGTTCAACACCTGGCAGGTGGACGAACTCAGCCGCAGGTGCATGTTGGATCACGAATGGCGTCTTCACTCGCAGGTGGTGCAAAGTCTCTTTCAGCAGTGGGGAGAACCTTGGTTAGATCTATTCGCCACCGAAGAGAATGCGCAATGTCAGCAGTTCTGCGCGTTGGAGTTTCCAAGGCGGCACTCGCTCTTAGACGCTTTTCGTCGCGGGTGTAGTTGCGGTCTATTGTAAGCCTTTCCGCCTATACCACTTCTGCCCAGAGTGCTGAAGAAGATCAGACGCGACCGAGCCCAAGTCATTCTTGTGGCACCAGACTGGGCTCGAAGAGTTTGGTATCCCAAGCTACTCAGTATGAGCGTGGACCCCCCCGATCCGACTGCCTCTTTGGGAGGATCTCCTGTCGCAGCAACAGGGGACGGTCCTCCACCCGAACCTGTCCAGCCTCCACCTCCTTGCGTGAATATTGAGCGGCGACAGCTGATTCAATTTAACTTGCCTCCTGAAGTCTGTAATGTGATTCTGGCAGCCAGGCGTCCCTCCACTAAAATGGTATACGCCTGTCGGTGGAACACATTTGTGGCATGGTGCACAGCAAAAGCTGTAGATCCTCTTTCTGCCCCTCTTTCTGAGGTCCTATTGTTCCTTCTCTCTTTGGCCCAGCAGGCCTCTGCTCTGGGCTCTATCAAGGGCTACCTTTCTGCTCTTTCAACCTTTCTTAGGCTGCCTGATCAGTCCTCTCTTTTCAAGTACCCAGTTGTCAATAGATTTCTCAAAGTCATTACTCACCTTTTCCCTCCTATTCCTTTTGTGATGCCTCAATGAGACTTGAACCTGCTTCTCACATACTTGATGTGTGCTCCCTGTGAGCCTCTTCATAACTGTCCTTTGCGGTTGTTAACTTTGAAGACTGTCTTCCTGGTGGCCATCACCTCCGCTCGACGGGTGAGTGAGCTCCAGGCTCTTTCCTGTAAACCTCCTTCCCTGGTGATTCATCCGGACATGGTTGTGCTTCGGCCGCGTTCCTCCTTTCTACCAAAAGTAGTGTCTGCCTTTCATCTCGGGCAAACTGTCACTTTGCCCACTTTATTTCCGACTCCGCACCCTTCAAGAGAAGAGGAGAGGCTCCACTGTCTGGACCCAAACATGCGCTTTCGTTTTATCTCAACCGCTGTGAGAAAGTGCCATCTTTCTTGCATGGTATGCCCCCCACTTTTTGCTGAATTGCTGATGTACTTTGACTGAGTGTGCCCTGGGCTCCTGCCAATCAGGTGCCCAGTGCCTGTGTTCCTTCCCTAAAACTGCATGACAACCTAAACCCAATTGGCATCGCTGACAACAGGTCAGCCCCTGGTAAATCGTACCATAGGTACCCAGGGCACTGAGACCAGAGAAGGCCCCTAAGGGCTGCAGCACTTATTGTGCCACCCTCAGGGGCCCTGTACCCTTACACACGCACACTGCCTTTGCAGGCTGAGTGGCTGGGTGCAGGACTAAACAAAGAGTCTACAGGGCACACATCCCTTTGTGCCCTGCCCACAATACACACTGCCCTGGCATACATCAGCCACCCCTCTAGCTGGGTGCCCTATGCCAGTGGTGTGGGCACAGGTGCATGAGCCCTGTGCCCCTACAGTACCCAGGTCCATTTCTGGGCACTTTAGTGCAGTGCTGCCATTTAAGAGTATATGGTGCTGGGAGATCGTCAACACGAACTCCACAGCACCATGATGGCTGCACTGAAGACTGAAAGTTTGATATCAAACTTCTCAGCACATTAAACCCGCACTGATGCCAGTGTGGGATCTAATGTACAATGCACGACAGAGGGCATCTTAGAGATGCCCCCTGAACCTAACCTACAATCCACGTTTTGTCTGAGGGGCTGCCTAGGCTGCCACACAGCAGACATTTTGCTGGACCCCTGGGTAGAGAGCCATCCACTCTCCTGGGCCTGCAACAATGCACATCCTGGGTGAGGTGCTAGGTCTCCTCCCCCAGGATGGGCAGGGGAAGCTTCAAAGGCATTCCGACTTTGTGAGCTTCTCCAGGCCACTTGCTGTGCTCAGCAACTGGTCCCTACTGGTTCTGACCCCCACTCTGGCGGGGAGACTGGCTGGAAACCCCAAGGAAGGTAAGGGGTGTGCCAGCCTCTGCCAACCCCACCCCTCAGTTGGGGGAGGTGAGGTGAAACACATCTCCGGGCTCTCGCCATCTTGAAGATGGGAAGCCCTGCCCAATCAGGACTAGGCTACTGCCCCCCTCCCACAGGAGAGTGGCAGGATAGGGGTGTACCCACCCCAGGGCAGGGGCCCATTGGTCCCTGCCCTTTACCTACCTGTAACGACCCTAAATCTAGTATTTAGGGGCACCCTGAACCTTCCTTCCTTAGATCCAGATTCTGAAACAGCAAAGAAGATCAAGAAGAAAGAAGACCTGCCGTGCAGCTGCTAACAAGAAAGAGGAAGACACCAACTGCTTTGGCCCCAGCCATACCGACCTGTCGACCCTCGAACATGCTCCTGCTAAATCCCGGCATCTCCCGTGGCCAGCAACCTCACAAACTCCGGATGACCTGGCTACCTTGTGACTCTAAGCATCTGGGACTCCCACGAGCAGTGGTTCTGCTCAAAGCAAGTAACTGACCCCTGGCATCAGCCAGGAACCGCGAACCCTGCACATTCTGCACCCGCCAAGCCTGGCCTGTGCTGAAGTGGACAAAGACCACGAGGACGTCCCCCCAGCGACCGTGACCCCGTATCCGGCACCCAAGGACCCACCTCAACGCTCCTGATGACGCCTGCAGCCTCAGAACCAGGGACCCCCCCAACCGCGATCAACAGAGGGTAAGATTTCCAGACACCAAAAGGCACCCCGGTGCCCTGTGCCCAACTCCTGGGCCCCTTATATCCTCCAACTACCCAACTTACCTCTCGAAGTGGTGGTCGCACCTGAAGAATCTTCGTCCCCGAGCTTGCAGCCTTACTTCGTTCTTGAGCTTCTCCATTGCAATCCATTGAGCGCCCGAAGGCTCAAAACCACCCTGCACCCAGCCGCCCGAGTGCCCCAGGAAGGGCAACCTCTACTCCTATCTACGTCCCCATTTGTCCTGAGCAAGTGACCAGGAGCCCAACTCCCACAGCCGTGTGGCCTGCTAGCCAGCAGCCACCAACCAAGGGCCCCCCTGCCTTCCATAGGTAACATTGGGCCTAACTCACTCTGCACCCGGCTGCCCCTGAGGGTATAACAACTGTACTTACCTGGCCCTGGGAGACCCCTGAGTCTATGCCCAGAACCTTAACTCTGCCAGCCGAGTACATACCCAAAAGCCGATAACTCACTTTTCTTCCATAGGGTAACATTGGCTGGTTTCACTTGAAATTTCTTCAAAGAGTGGAGTTTCTAAACTTTAAAATATTCACCTCAAATCAACCGAGTAACGAAAACGGAAATACTCGCCTGCTATTAGGAGAGATCCCAGTGCTGGATCTTGGTGCCCAGCACTGACCCTGAAAATTAATTACAAACCATACTTGCCTCTAACTCAATTTTCTTCCATAGGAAACCATTGGCTGTTTTTCTGTGAAATTTCTTCTGTGTCGATTTTTATAAACTACAAATATTCTTTAAAAATCGTACCAACTGTGAAAACGTAATTGCTTACCTTTTTTAGATAGATGTCCCAGTACTGAGCCTAGGAGCCCAGCACTGGATTACAAAAGTAACTTGAACACACTTAACCGGTAACTTGAACTTTCTCCCATAGGAAACCATTGACTGTTTTTCTGTGAAATTTCTTCTAAAGTGTCGATTTTGCAAACTTAGAAATATTCGTTTAAAATCGCCTTTATAACCTAAACGCATTCTATCAACTGCTTACAGGTGGTATACTAGTGCTGGATCCAGGATCCAACACTGAACCCGAAAAAGTAACCATAACCCCACTTACCTGCTAAGTGAATTTCCTCCCGTAGGATAACATTGGTAATTTGATTAGAAAAAGTTTCGAAGTGTCAACTTTTAAAATACCAAAATATTGCTTAAAAATCAGTAACTAAAACGTATTTACTCACTTGTTTCCAAGAACTGTCCCAGGACTGAATCTAGGATCCAGTCCTGGAGTTAGAAACGTAATCCTGAAAGTAATCATTTACATTTAACTTAAAATTCCCATTGAGCTCAATGTATTATTGTGTTTGCAATTGTGTTGCCTATTGCAACAAACTGTAACTATTGCATTCAAAAGTCGATTGCCTATTGCAAAGTGTTTACCTAAAGCATCGCATTCTGAGAAAGTATATTTTGATACCTATTGTTGGTTCTAAAATAAAACAACCATATATTTTTATATACAAACCATTGGCCTAGAGTTCAGTTCTTGAGTGTGTGAGACCATTTGCTGACTGTTTACAACAAATGCTTTACACTGTCCTCTGATACTGCCTTACTCCTTGACCAAGCTACCACTTTAGAGCGTAAGGTTATATCTAACTTTAGCCTCTGCCAAGCTCTGGGGACTGTGGACTCTGTACACACTGTACCTATTTGGGAACAGTATATACAGAGCTACTTTCCTACAACCGCACACAACAGTTCCGAGTGGATGACCAGCTCTTTGTTGGCTACCTTGGGTGCCAAGAAACGTCGGGCTGTGCAGAAGCGGACTTTCTCCCGATGGGTTGTCTTGTGCATTAAAGCCTACTACTCTCTGGCTAAAAAGGAGCCTCCGGTTGGGCTGCGCGCCAATTCTACCAGAGCGACAGCAGCTACTACAACATTGGGGCGCGGTGTCCCCCTGCAAGACATCTGTCATTCGGCCACTTGGGCCTCGTTGCATACCTTCACAAAGCACTATTGCCTTGACAGTCGGGTCAGGAGAGACGGCTACTTTGGCCGTTCGGTTCTCCGTGACTTTCTGATGTAATCCCACTTCGCAGATCCACCACTGGGGTTGGTATTGCTTGGGTATGTATTCTAAGGTAAGGAATCTATCACTAACGTGTCTCTTTCAGATGCACAAGTAACTTACTTGTGTAACGATATATCTGTAAGAGACATTAGTTAGTGATAGATTACTTCCCGCCCACCCATCCTCCCCGTTCTGCGAACTGTTCTCTAGGGATCTGAAAGAAACACGTTAGTTAGATTCCTCACCTTAGAATATCCCCAGGCGTCAGACTGGATCCGGAAGATTTTTCGTCAGCAATACCCCTTGCGCGTCGCTAGGCGTCGTCTGCGGCTCCGCGTCAGTCGTCGGCGTCGTGCGCCGGAATGACGTCGTCGGAGTACTTAGACGCCGCCCTCGCGCGCTGACGTCAGTTCTTCTTTTTTCCGCGCCAGTAAGTGCAGTTCCGGGAGAGCTACCCCTTTTAGTCTATTTTGACTACGTTTTTTTTTTTATCCTTTTTGATCTTGTCTCTACTCCGGTGCCGGTAGGATGCCTTGTTTTAAAGCCTGTGCTGACTGCAACCGCTTGATGTCGGTTACGGATCATCACCGCCGGTGCCTTTACTGTTTGGGCCTCGACCACGACGCGGAGTCGTGCTCGGACTGCAAGGCCCTGACCTCAAAGGCTAGACGGGAGCGGTCCCGTAAGCTTCTCGAGCTTCGCCACTTGGCTCCGCGCCCCTCTCGATCCCGGTCCAGGAGGAGGTCCAAGGATCGGTCGCGGAGCCGCAGCCGACGTCATCATCGATCGTCTGGCTCCAAGTCTTCGGGTAAGTCGAAGCAGTCCAAGAGGCGACACCGCTCTTCGGACTCCCCTCGCCGGTCGCGCGACTCGGCCGAGGGTCAGGGTGGTTCCACCCCGCGGCTCCAGCGGAGCCGCAGGCGCAGCGCAAGTCCCCATACCCGCCGGTCCCTGGGACTGACGCGACGCCGGCGGAAGTCAGTGCCTTCCTCTCGGCCATGAGGAACCTGGCTCCGCCGTCGACGCCCGCTGGCGCGCCTTCGGGCCCCGCGGACCCGACTGGGCAACCTTGCATGCCGGCGGCTCCGGCGCTGTCGCCGGCTCCGGCCTCGACGCCGCAAGTGCCCGAGGGACCCGTCCCCGCCGACGCCGGTCGACCTCGTCACGCCTCCTCCGCCGGCGTCGACACCGGTTCCACCTCCGACGCCGCTCGGCGTCGTGCCCCAGTTCAGCCCTGCTCCGGACCCGGCGCCGTTACGGCGTCGATGGACGCCGCGTTCGGCGCCGCTGGAGACACATTATGTCTATCGTCCGGCTCCGATCCTTCCTCCTGTTTACCAGGAATCGGATGACTGGGGCGAATGGGAGGGGTCCGAGGATCCTATGGCCGTTCAGGCTCAGCTGTCACAGGACTGGGCAGATGAACTGGGGGAGGCCAGTGGTCTGGATACCTCTCCAGACACTGGATTCATCTCTCCTCCGACTGTGGCTTCGGAGGAGGGTGCTGCTTTCTCTGTGGTGCTGCGCAAGGCGGCCGCAGCCCTTGGGCTCGAGCTACCTGCCGTGGCTGTGAGAACTAACGTCCTCAATGAGGTGCTTCAGTCTGCAGCAAGCTCCACTGAGCCTCAGCTGCAATTCAATGAGGCCCTCATTGACGTTCTGCAGGGCACCTGGTCCAAGCCCTCCACAGTCCCTCTGTGGACAGGAACATTGCCAGGCGCCACCGCCCTGCTCCGGGCGACCCCAGTTTTCTGTCCCAACACCCTACCCCCGAGAGCCTGGTTATCCAGGCTTCTACCTCCCAATCCTCCTTCCCGACCGCTCCGCCGGACCGGGATTCCAAGAGACTGGAACAGTTTGGCAAAAAGCTGTTCTCCTCCCTTAGTTTGGGCCTGCGGTCCTTGAACACCGCCTGTCTTTTGGACCGTTATTCCCACTCTCTGTGGCATACGGTGGAGGACGTGCTGCCCCTGTGTCCGGAGGAGGTCCAGACACGACTTACCTAGGCTCTGGCCGATGGGAGGGATGCAGCACGACATGCAATCAGATGTGGGCTTGACACTACGGACTCGCTGGGTAGGGCGATTTCTACCACGGTGGCGCTTAGACATCACGCCTGGCTGCGGTCCACGTCCTTTTCGGGTGATGTCCAGAGCACTCTCATGGACATGCCCTTTGATGGCACTCGCCTTTTTGGTGAGAAAGCGGACAGTGCGCTGAATCACTTTAAGGACTCCCGGGCTACGGCCAAGTCCTTGGGCCTCTCGGCCCCGCGGTCGCAAACTTCCGCCTTTCGCCCCTTTCGTGGCCAAGGAAGGGGTGCCTCCTCACGTCCGCCTAGCCACCAGCCGCAGAACCAACCTGGTCGCGGACGTGGTTTCCGCCGAGGCGGTTCTGGAGGACGACGCGGTCAGCCCACATCCACCCCGGCAGCATCCGCCTCAAAGCCTTCCTAGTCCGAGCTTTCAGGCCCATTCCACGCCAGTGGGGGGCAGAGTTCGCCATCACCTGCTCCACTGGCGGTCCATCACATCGGACAGGTGGGTGCTGCAAATCATCCGAAGGGGCTTCTCCCTCCCCTTCGAGATGACCCCTCCAGCCATGCCACCGCAGCACCACCGTATCTCGGGGGATCATTTGAATCTTCTCCACGAGGAAGTTTCGGCCCTCTTGGCCAAGGGGGCCGTCGAGCGCGTTCCGAGCCCAGAAGTAGGTCGTGGTTGTTATTCCCACTACTTTCTGGTTCCCAAGAAGGGCAAAGGGGGCCTACGCCCTATCTTGGACCTCCGGAACGTCAATGCCTTCCTCCGGAAGGAAAGGTTCAAGATGTTAACTTTGGCTCAGGTTCTAGCTGCCCTAGACCCTGGAGACTGGATGGTAGCGTTGGACTTGCAGGACGCATATTTCCACATCCCCGTCCTGCCGGCCCACCGGCGTTACCTGCGGTTCACGGTGGGTCAAGAGCACTTTCAGTTTACCGTGCTCCCCTTCGGCCTTACCAGTGCCCCTCGGGTGTTCACGAAAGTGATGGCGGTGGTCGCAGCTCATCTGCGCAGATCAGGGGTTCCAGTCTTCCCCTATCTCGACGACTGGTTGTTGAAGGCGGGCTCGCCCCAGGCAGTCGTCTCCCACCTCCAGACTACGGCGGATCTCCTGCATTTGCTGGGGTTTTCCATCAACGTGCCGAAGTCACACCGGAGTCCCTCTCAGAAGCTCCTCTTCATCGGAGCGGTTCTCGATTCGGCGCAGTTCCGGGTCTATCCGCCGGAACAGCGGGTCTGGGATATTCAGGCCCTGATTCCCATCTTTCGGCCTCTATCCTGGGTTTCGGTCAGGCTAGTGTTGCGGCTTCTGGGGCTGATGGCCTCCTGCATCCTACTAGTGCATCACGCCAGGCGGCGCATGCGGGCTCTGCAGTGGGACCTGAAGTTTCAGTGGGCCCAGCATCACGGCAACCTGTCCGACCATGTCTGATCTCGGAGGGCACTGCACAGCAGTTGCAGTGGTGGCTCACGGACCGCGATTGGGTCACGGGCAAGAGCCTCTCCCTTCCCCAACCGGAGCATGTCGTAGTGACGGATGCGTCCCTCCTGGGATGGGGTGGCCATATGGGAGAGGCGGAGATCAGAGGCCTCTGGTCTCCGGCGGAGTCTCGCCTCCACATCAACCTGTTGGAGTTGAGAGCGATCCGACTTGCACTGAAAGCCTTCCTTCCCTCTGTCAGGGGAAGTGTCGTGCAGGTGTTCACGGACAACACCACCGCCATGTGGTATTGCAACAAACAGGGCGGGGTGGGGTCGTGGACCCTTTGTCAGGAGGCTCTGTGCCTCTGGACGTGGCTGGAACACCAGGGCGTCACCCTAGTGGTTCAACATCTGGCGGGCTCTCTGAACGCCAGAGCAGACGAACTCAGCCGCCGGTGCATGATGGATCACGAATGGCGTCTGAACTCCGAAGTGGCGCAAGGTCTCTTTCAGCAGTGGGGAGAGCCGTGGTTACATCTATTCGCCACCAAAGAGAACGCGCAATGTCAGCAGTTCTGCGCGTTGGAATTTCCAAGGCAGCACTCGCTCGGAGACGCTTTTCGTCGCGAGTGGAGTTGCGGTCTGTTGTACGCCTTTCCGCCTATACCACTTCTGCCCAGAGTGCTGAAGAAGATCAGGCACGACCGGGCCCAAGTCATCTTGGTGGCTCCGGATTGGGCACGAAGGTACTGGTATCCCGAGCTACTCAGTATGTTGACCGATCCTCCGATACGTCTGCCCCTTCGGGAGGATCTTCTGTCGCAGCAGCAGGGGACGGTCCTCCACCCGAACCTGTCCAGCCTCCACCTCCATGCGTGGAGATTGAGCGGCGGCAGTTGATGCCATTTGACTTGCCTCCTGAAGTCTGTGATATCATTCTGGCAGCCAGGCGTCCCTCCACAAAGACGGTATACGCCTGCCGGTGGAACAAATTTGTGGCATGGTGCACAGCAAAGGCTGTGGATCCCCTTTCTGCCCCTCTTTCTGAGGTCCTCCTCTTTCTTCTTTCTTTGGCCCGGGAGGGCTCTGCCCTGGGCACCTTGAAAGGTTATCTTGCTGCCATCTCTGCCTTCTTGCGGCTTCCTGATCAGCCTTCTCTTTTCAAGTCCCCTGTCGTTACACGCTTTCTAAAAGGCATTACTCACATGTTCCCTCCTGTCCCTTTTGTAATGCCTCAGTGGGACTTGAATCTTGTTCTCACATTTCTAATGTGCGCTCCCTTTGAGCCTCTTCATAATTGTCCTCTTCGTCTGTTGACGCTTAAGACTGCTTTTCTGGTAGCCATCACCTCGTCTAGACGGGTGAGTGAGCTCCAGGCTTTATCATCAAAGCCTCCTTTTCTCTCTGTTCATCCGGACAAGGTTGTCCTCCGGCCTCGTCCCTCCTTTCTTCCGAAAGTGGTGACCCCCTTTCATCTTGGGCAGTCTGTCACCTTGCCCACCTTCTTTCCGCCTCCGCATCCTTCCAAAGAGGAAGAGAGGCTCCACCGTCTGGACCCAAAACGTGCGCTCTCCTTTTATCTGGACCGCACGAAGCAGTTCCGGGTGGGCGACCAACTTTTCATTGGATACGTGGGTGCTAAGAAGGGGAAAGCTGTGCACAAACGGACCATCTCTCGGTGGGTTGTTTTGTGCATCAAAATTTGTTATTCCTTGGCAAAAAAGGACCCTCCTGTTGGGCTGCGCGCCCATTCTACTCGGGCCACGGCGGCTACTACTGCTTTGGGACGGGGTGTCCTCCAGGACTTTCTGGTGTGATCTTGGTTCGCAGACCCACCACCGGGGATGGTATTGCTTGGGTATCTATTCTAAGGTGAGGAATCTAACTAACGTGTTTCTTTCAGATGAACAAGTTACTTACCTTCGGTAACGATGTATCTGTAAGAAACATTAGTTAGTTAGATTCCTCACCGACCCACCCATCCTCCCCGTTCTGCGAACTGACATCTAGGGTTAAGGTTATCCTTTTCAGGCCCCTAGATTATATTTTTGGCACCAGTGTCGGTCTTTTGCATGGCTCTGTGTTCCTGGCGCGAAAAGCTATGTACAAGAACTGACGTCCGCGCGAGAGGGCGGCGTCTAAGTACTCCGACGACGTCATTCCGGCACACGACGCAGACGACGGACGCGGAGCCGCAGACGACGCCTAGCGACGCGCAAGGGGTATTGCTGACGAAAAATCTTCCGGATCCAGTCTGACGCCTGGGGATATTCTAAGGTGAAGAATCTAACTAACTAATGTTTCTTACAGATACATCGTTACCGAAGGTAAGTAACTTGTTTGGGCCCTAGTTCTATTGCATCAGTAGTCGGTCTTTGGCATGGCTCTGCGCTCCTGGCTAGATAAGTTATGTACAGAACTGACGTCAGCGCGCGTGGGCACGTCTAAGTATCTCCGACAATGTCATTTCGGCAGCTACGATGCCACCGATGTACGCGTAGCCGCACAACGACGCCTACCGAGGCGCAGGGGTACTGCCGACAAAAACTTTCCGGATCCAGTCTGATGCCTGGGGATATTCTAAGGTAAGGAATCTATCACTAACTAATGTCTCTTACAGATATATCGTTACACAAGTAAGTAACTTGTGTGTTAACTCCGCTCTGTGCTTTCTTGTGTGCTGCAGGCAGTGTAATTTGAGTAAAAACAGGTTAATGGGCCCGTTCTGAGCCTACATACAAAAGTAGAATGTGTTCACGATACAGTATCAGGATTACCTAGTTCAAATTTCATTCCTTCTTTCTCGGTCAGTATGGAGCCTGGAAACTATGGTGCTGAACTAGACTAGCTAGACACCTGGCAAAATCACCTGTGCACTGGGAGGCTAGTCTTCTAGCCAGACAGACCCTTATGAGAAAGGGAGTAGGTTTGGGTGGGGTAGGGAGATCGGAGCAGGGTGGTGAGTCAGCAAGGGGGGGCAGAGGATAGGCGCTCACAGGTAAATGGCGGGAGGGCATGCCTGACAAAACAAAGGTCATTAGTATCAAGGGCACACCTTAAGCTTCTTGTTGTACTTCTCACTTTGAATGTCAAAGGGCTAAACCTCAGGCTAAAGCTGAAAAGGATCAAGCAGTAAATTAATAATTTCAAACCTTGCATTGCGTGCTCACAGGAAACTAGAATTAATATGAACAACAGATCTGTATATGAATAGATGGATTCCCAATATTTTATTGACAATTAATAGACTGTTGAAGGAGTCGTCATATTAATATTTGAACCTAACTGCCAGCTGGTCATCCATAGGCGAGATGGGTAATTATCAGGGTCACAAATATTGGCCTTGTGTTAAATATTTGTTCTTTTTTATGGCCCCAATAATAATGAACCTACTGTATATGATGAAATTAGAGAGACTCTTGGGATGATACCCGGCAACCTTATATAGTTGTAGGAGACTTCAATTGTGTCTCATTAATAAAGACACTACTAAAACCTCTGAGCACACCCAAATGACCCAAGTCAGGAAAGCAGTAGATATACTGAAAGAAAGCCTTGATCTAGTCGATCTTTAGAAATTGCAAAGCTCAGATCTCAGACTACATATACTTTTGCTCTGTTGTCCATAATCACTATTCTCGTATTGATTACTTTCTAGTTAGTAAGGACATAGGCCGGGCACCAGTGATGGACTTTCATCCCGTTTTGGTTTCAGACCATGCCTCACTTGAACTGTCACTTGTAACAATGATACTATACCAGCTAAACATGGATGGACACGCCTCAAGTTTGTGCTACACAAACAAGAATGCATGTTCAAGATTATAACGTTTAGGAAAAATGTTAATCAAATAAAGTATGATAAAGCTTGTGATGAGATTTATGGGATACCTTTAAATCCGGCATTAGAGGCTTTTCACAGCAATGTACTGTCACCAGGCGAAGAAAACTACAAGAGCAAGAACTATATACCTTAAAACCAAATTGAGGTTATTAGAATGGGAACATGTCTTCATAGTAACTAACTGGGATAACAGGAAGTATTTTCAATGAGGCTACAAGGGCCAGGGCACAAATTAAAGCACCCCATAATAAAGACGTAGAGCATCAGATTTGAAGCTTTAACATTTTAAGAATGGATTATGGGGACAAAATGGGTCCACTGCTTGCACAAACTAGAACATACATAGCCAAACTATGTATATTAGAAATACATGATGATATAGCTGATGAATTTTGTAGCTATTAATAATCTTTATCCATCCTCTGTGGCAAACGCTGAAATAGGGAGAAATTAGCCAATTACTTGCCGTGACCAAGCTAGCTCTGCTCTCCCAGTCCCAGCAACTGGAGATTTTAAGACCTGTTACTCTGCAGAAACTTACTGACCCCATTAAGGGGGCTTTACCAGCGACATCCACATGGGGTTAATAGCATAAATATTACCTTTTTTAAAAAAAAAAAAAAAAAATGTTTTAATGTAGTCAGGGTTATAATGCAAGGTGGTTGCCTACCTTGCTCATGGTCAGAAACTAACATAATGATAATCTGTTTAAAGGATAAGGACCCCACTCTGGTAAAAACTCATCTTTACCATCATATGCAACAATCTGTGTCTTGGCTACCCCGTGGCAGTACAGATTCATCCTCGGCAGAGACATCACTCCCCATACCAACTTGACTGCAACTTTCAATTGACTGGGAAGAAACTACAATTAACTGCCTCTGAATGATAGATTTAGACATGGAAAAAGCTCGTGATAGGGTGGAATAGCCGTTCTTTCGACAGGTGCTAGGCATTTTTGAGTTTGCTGAAGTGGTTATCAAATGAATACAGGCTGTCTACCAGTGACTAGTAGGGAAGGAGTCCATTAGTGGGGTTTCTTCTAACATTTTTACAATTACTAGTGGCACAAGTCAGGTATGTCCTTTGTCACCTTGCCTATACGCTTTCTATATGGAAGCATTCCTAAGAATGCTCATCGCACACCTTATAATCATAGCAATCAAACTACCACCGGGGGTTAAGCTTATGGCCTTTGTGAATGATGTATTAATTATTTCAGGAGATCGGGATACTTCATTCTCTGCTATTAAGAAAGCTGCCCTTCGACACAGTAAATTATTGGGGTACAAATTAAATTCTGTAAAGTAGGAAATCCTACATATAGATATACTTAATGCTCAGTCTGGTCAAACAGTGGAAAGTATAAATTATTTTGGCATTTGTCTTACAACATGTTACATACCTTTTAAAGAGGCCATTTATAAGAGACTACAGAGTGAGGTCTCCTTAGTATTAAATAGGTTTGTGGGACTTCCTATTTAAATCCTCGGAAGAATCAATATTTTAAAAATGACTTTCTGATCGATACTTCCAACTAAAGACTCCTAACTTTGGGAATATTCCCACTGGCATTCTCCTTGGTCTTCATGTCCAGTTTCAGAAAACATTTACCAGTATACAAAGGAAAAATGTCACCTCCTAAGGCAACAGTGTTTAAGCTGTGTAGGGACTACTGCAAACAGATGTCTGTGATGGACCCTCACAAATTGTCGGCTTGGTGCCTGAAGTCACACCAGGACCTGTGATGACTATGCCCAGATAAATCTGAAGACCATATGGGATTGTGAGGATAAACGTTACTTCGCTAAACAGTGGAAGACTAACTCTTTAGTGGAAATGCTCCTTTCACAGCGCAGCTCCATCGGGTAGCTGCTGCTGTCCCTGCTGCTGCTGACCCAGAGGTCAGGAGTTTGAGGCCATCCTCCACCTGCAGGTTCCTGCCTGTGCCTCATCCCTCTCTCTCTCTCTCTCTCTCTCTCTCTCTCTCTCTCTCTCTCTCTCTCTCTCTCTCTCTCTCTCTGTCTCTCTGTCTCTCTGTCTCTCTGTCTCTCTGTCTCTCTGTCTCTCTCTCCTCTCTCTCTCTCTTCTCTCTCTCTCTCTTCTCTCTCTCTCTCTCTTCTCTCTCCTCTCTCTTCTCTCTCCTCTCTCTTTCTCCTCTCTCTTCTCTCTCCTCTCTCCTCTCTCTCTCTCTTTTCTCTCTCCTCTCTCTCTTCTCTCTCTCTCTCTCTCCTCTCTCTCTCCTTTATTTTGACTGCCCTTGCCTTTTTGGGGCTTTGCTTTCATTGCCTCTTTCACCTGCTTTCATCATCCCTGCTGCTGTAATCCCCGTGCCCCCCCTCCAGTGTCCTTTCCCACGTGTTCCCGCCTCCCAGCTGTCCAGCCCTCCCGCATCACTACTTAATGGTGGCCAAAGGCAAGCCCATCCGCGACTGGACCTCGCTAACGCCAGGGACTTGGCTCTCAGACTTTCCACCGCTACGACCCCAGCACCCTCCTCACCCTCCACGCCCTGCCACCTGGCGTCACCGAAGAAGCCTTTGTCTGCCCGAACTGCAACCACGCCTTCTCCCACCCCAACACACCAGCTTCTCTCGCCGCCCACCCAACCAACAGCGCACCCAACCGAATCAACTGCATCCTCCTCAAATGTGCGATCCCTCCACAAACACGCCACGGAATTCTGGGACCTCCTCGACGCCACCTCTCCCGAAATCACTTTCTTTACGGGAACATGGATGAACCCCTGCTCCGGACTTGACATCGTCATCGCCCTACCAGACAGCTACAAAATCACCCCCAAAGACCGCCCAGGAGGAGACCTCGCCCACAAGACCATCCTTCATTCTCTAACGAACCAACGACTAGCATGGAACATCTCCACTTCCAGATTGAGAACAACTCCATCACCACCCTCTGCGGCAACCTAGTCTACAGGACCCCCAAGCCCCACTGCCCTTTACTGACGCACCCCAAGCTCTCGCATCAACTGACTACATATTACTCCGAGACCGCAACTTCCACATAGACAACCCCTGCAATCAGAACACCGTCTCCCTACTGGAGAACCTCGCCCACATCAGACTCAAGCAGCTAGTCACCACACTGACCTACACATCCGGACACAGGCTCGAACCTGTCTTCTCCGCCAGCGGGAACATCAGCTACAGCCACACCACCAAACTCTCCTGGAACGACCACTACTGTGTGCATCTCGCCTTCGCCACGCCCACCGTACACCACCGCCCTTATTGCCCCTCCTGTCACAGCTGGGGCAAGGCCACCGAAGAACTTCTCATTGACTCCCTCAGCACAACCACTCTGCCAACACCAACTGACACCAACACCGCAGCATGCAACCTCCACCGATGGCTCTCCGACTGCACCAACACTTTGTCACCCCTCAAGAAGAGACCTCGCAAACAACACTCCAAGAAATCCAGCTGGTTCACTCCTGCCCTTCACAAGTCCAGACATACCTGCCGATGACTTGAGAAGAAATTGAGTAACAACAAAACCCTGGACACCCGCTCAATCTTCAAATCCGCCATCGACGCCCACCACCTCCTCTTCAAAACCACAAAGAAAACAGCCTTCCAAGACAGAATCAACACCAACACACACAACAGCAAAGAACTTTTTGCCACCGTCAAGGAGTTCTCCAGGCCCAACAGTGAGACCACAGACATCCCACCCTCCCAAGACTTGTGCAACAAACTCCCCATCTTCTTCCACCACAAGATCAAGCAGATCTGCAACAGCTTCGACGCCCTAGACTCTGCTACTACACCCGCCACCACCACACGCAACCATGCCACACCCCAACAGACCATGCTCAGCTGGACCCCGCTCACAACAGAGAACACACTCAAGACCATGAAGAGCATCCACTCAGAAGCCCAATCGGATTCCTGCTCGTACCACATCTTCCACAGAGCAGCCATCGCCACCCAGCTTCGCTAGACCATCAACTGCTCCGTCGAAACCGCCACCTTCCCCGACGATTGGGAACACGCTGAGATCAACCCACTGCTGAAGAAGCCGTCTTCAGACCCGACAGACCTCAAGAATTTCAGACTCATCTCCCTCCTCCCCTTCCAAGGTTATCGAGAAGGCCATCAACGCCCAACTCTCCGAGTTCATCGAAGTCAACCACGTCCTGGACACCTCCCAATCTGGCTTCCGAAGCAACCACAGCACCGAGCCCGCACTTCTCCCTGCCACCGACGACATCCTATCCCTCCTCGACCAGGGCAAGACCGCAGCCCTCATCCTACTGGACCACGCATCCACCTTCATCGCCGTCTCCCACCGCACCCTAATCACGAGAATCCACAATGCTGGCATCCGCAATAAGGTACTGGGCTAGATCCACTCCTTTCTCACTGACTGGACACATCATGTTAGACTACCCCCGTTCCCCTCAGAATCTACAGAGATTAGCTGTGGAGTTCCCCAGTTTTCCTCCCTGAGCCCCACCCTCTTCATCGTCTAGATGGCCCCCCCCTCGCAGACGTTGTCAGAAGCCACGGACTCAACATTGTCTCATACGCCGATGCAGCAAGCTGATCCACTCCCTCGCCAATGATCCCACAACCGTCAGAACCAACTTCCACAGCGGAATGAAGGCCGTCGCCACCTGAATGAAAGACAGCTGTCTTAAACTCAACTAGGACAAGACCGAAGTACTTCTCCTCGGTCCTAGCCCTCCAGCCTGGGATGACTCCTGGTGGCCACTCTGGGAACCCCTTCCCACATCTACAGACCACGCACGCAACCTTGGTATCATACTGGACTCATCGCTTTCAATGAATCGCCAAATCAATGCAGTTTCCTCAGCCTGCTTCTACACACTCCGCCTGCTTCGAAAGATATTCAGATGGATCCCCACAGAACCCAGAAATAGTGTCACCCACGCACTCATCACCAGCAGACTCAACTACGGCAACACACTCTACGCCAGCGTGACCCAGAAACAGCTTAGGACACTACAGAACGTTCAAAACACAGCCACAAGGCTGATCCTAGACATCCCCCACCGCAGACACATCATGCAACACATCTGACAACTTCACTGGCTCCCGGTCAACTAGAGAATCACCTTCAAGCACCTCACACATGCATACAAAGCTCTCCACCACATAGGACCAGCATACCTGAACCACTGCCTCACTTTCCACGTACCTGCCAGACAACTCTGTTCCGCCCATCGTGCCCTAGCCTCCGTCCCCAGGACCAGAACTGGAGGAAGTTCCTTCTCCTACCTCGCCACCAAGACCTGGAACACCCTGCCCCTCCATCTCAGGCAATATGCGTCGCTGACCCAATTCAAGAAGGACCTCAAGACCTGGCTCTTCGAATGATACTCCACACCCAAAAGGACTAGCAGCCCTCCACCCCCACCCCCAGCGTCTGGAGACCTTCACGGGTGAGTAGTTACGCTTTATAAACCTGCGATTGATTTAAGACTCCATGCCATGACCAAAGTCGAAAGGAAGGTCCACTACCTGCTCCCGAAGTTGTTCCCACAGAAGATAATTGTCACAATCAAAGTATTAGAGGAAGTCAAAGAAAATGCGTAAGAAGTGAAAGCAGGGATCTTCCCATTCCCACCACTCCATGTGCCTCTCGGTCTCACTCCCTATGTCAATCGAAGCCAATTCAGAGTCTAGTCCAATGCACAGTGAGATCGGGACTCCTTTAGAGGCCTGCACAGAGGCCATGCTGGCCTTTTTTTTTCAATTTACCAGTTCCCTCTGGTGCGCCTTCAGGCCCCGATGATCAGCAGAGCCCTCCAGTCTGACTTCTGTCAGTGGATCCTCCATCTGAGCCGTCTATGGCTCTTGAACCACTATCAGTTCAGCATCAAGTCCGTTCCCAACTTTAGTTTTGGGGCCATAACCTGCGCCGGTTCCCTTTGCATTGACAATGATGCCAGAGTAGGACGTGCAGACCGTCGTACTGTCAGACTCTGAACAGAATCCACCTCGACCGAGGTTGCGCCCAACTCCAATCGGCACCCACCCGAAACTCAGTCCTCCCAATTCTGACACTTTACCCCTATCAATAAATAGGGTCCAAACTTTGCACAGTCTTTTTGGCACTGACTTGGAAAAGGACTATTAATGATGAAGGAAACGATTGTATCCCACATTATGATTAAGAACACTAGGATGAAGAACTTCAAGATGCCAGTGGTCTTTATTTTTCCTTATGTTCCCCCTAGCCCTGCCTTGCTACTGAGGACACCACCTCCTTTGCTTCAATTATGCAAAGGGCAGTAGAAGTGTTAAACCTACATCTCCCTACTGTGAAAGTGAAGACTGTTTCGACCGAAGCACTTCACCTTGCTCAATCCCCTGCAAAGTCTCCATTGCCGTTTAATGAGACACTCACGGATACCCTTTTCGGCGCTTTAGTAAAACTGTGTTCAGTTCCCTAGTTAATAGGGAGGTCGCTCGTCGCCATCATTCTGCACGTGATGACCCATCCTATATTACACAACATCCGACACCAGAGAGTTTGTTGATACATGCATCCACCAGTAAAGTCAATCAATGTGCCTCCGCTACCACCTGCCTTCGCTATCAAGCTTCCCTGATAGACATACCATTTGACAACTCTTGTCTCTCTTTGGCGCCAAAGCGGATTCAGCTCTGGAACAGTTTAAGGAAAGCAGGGCTACTCTGCATTCCTTTGGTCTTTCCATCAGACAATTCAACCAACAGTTTCGGCCCCTCTGTGACTATAGTCACAGTTTCGCCAATGCCAGAACCCTTTTTTCAGCCAGGAAGACCATTCTGCCCTTTCGTGCTGCAGTTCTCAGGGACAGTTCCCAGGACCGCGGGGACAATGTACAGCTCAATCCCACACCTCTCCAGCATCTGCAGCCGCAAAACTGCTTTAGTGTTTCCTTGCTGGCACACAGTCACACTTTTGAAGGCAGAATCCAATGTTTCCTTCTGAGGCGGCAGGACACGTGGGTCTTTCAAATTGTCCATTGGGTCTACACCTTCTAATTTCTTTCTACCCTGCCGCACCTTCAGGGATGCTGACAGAGTACCACCTGTCCATTCTGTAGCAGGAAGTGCAGGCCCATTTGGCCAAAGGGGCCATAGAGAAGGTTTTGTCTTCTTGGGTAGGAGCTGGATGTTACTCCTGCAAAGAGGCCTGTGTCCTATTTTGGATCTTCACCCTCTCAAAGCCTTCCTGCGAAGGGACAAATACAGGATGCGTTTGCTAGTCCAGTACGGGAAACAGCCAGAACATCGCATGCGTTACATCGCATGCTTTTACAACGCGGTCGTCGTTACAACACGAGCCATTACATCGCAAGTCATTTCAACGACTTGCTATAGGGGGCGCACTGGTGTTGGATTGTAAATCCAACACCTTTCCTGCTGTTGAACAAACTGCAGTTGGACTAGTAAATTATACTATTCCTAAGTCCAGCGCGCCCCCTACAGCAAGTCGTTGAAATGACTTGCGATGTAATAGTTCACGTTGTAACATTGTAAAGGCATGTGGTGTAACGCATGCGATGCAAAGGTATGTATTCGTCCATTACACCCTAAAGACTGGATGGTGGCGTTGGACCTGCAGGACTCTTTATTTCCATTTTCCTATTCTCCAGGCCCGCAGGTGGTACCTGGGATTCCTGGTATGCCAGGAATATTTTCAGTTCGCAGTGCCCCCTTTGAGTCTTCAGATCTTCCCAGGTATTCACGAAAATAATGGAGGTGGTCACAGCACACCTTTGCGCTTAAGGGGTACCAGTATTCCCTTACATCGATGACTGGCAGCTGAAGGCGTGCTCGCCCCAGGCAGTCGTCAGCTACCTCCAGACGTTGGTTATCCTCCTAACATCGTTTGAGTTCACTGTCAAGATGCCGAAGTTGCACCTGACTCCTTCGTAGACAATGCAGTCCATTGGAACTATTCTTGATAGAATATTGTTGCTTGCCTTTCCTCTGAAGCTGAGAGTCCAGGACATTGAGACTATGATCCCAATGTTTCAGCCTCGGTCCTGGATGTCAGTTGATATGGCTCAGAGGTGCCTGGAATTTTGGCATCCTGCTGGCCAAACCTACCAAATAGCACATGGGCCTCAAATCACAGTGGCCACAACATCAGAGAAACCTGTTGGATTATTCAGATTTGATAGGAGACTGCAAAAGACCGGGACCACGACTGGGTCTGTGGTAGACCCCTCTCCTTACTCCACCTATAAGGATGTCACTGATGCATCGCTATTGGGTTGGGGAGGCCATCTGGGGAAGGGGAATATCAGAGGATTCATTTTGTTGGAGTTGAGGTTGGGTCACTTGGCGTTAAAGGCCTTCCTGACCACCATCAGAGGAAGGCTGATACAGGGGCTCATAGTCAACACCACCGCCATGTGGTACTACAACAAGCAGAGCGAGGTGGAGTCTTGGGCCCTGTTTAATGAGGCTCTACTCCTCTGTAAGTGGCTGCCCACCAAGGAATTTTTCTTATGGCAAACCACCTGGTGGGATCTTCAGTCACGAAAGCGGACAAACTCGGACACCAATGCTTAGTGGATCATGAATGGCAGTTGCACCCAGGGAAGGCACAAGCGGTCACATGTAGTACCTTTTTTAAGTTCGCAATCTGCCCGTTTCACAGAATCGGGGCGTTTGCGACCGGAAAAAAGCCTGGGTTAGCTATTCTCTATTAGGAAGGGGCACTTTTAGGGCATCCCTTTCTATTACCAGATCGCATTGGTTTGTAGGAATGTTTTGGGACCTAAATGCGATCACAAAACACTTGCATTTTACCACCTGCTTAAAGTAGAGGTTAACCCATTTGAAAATGGGAAAGGGCCCCCAAAGGACTCCTTCCCCTTTGTAAACGTTTGCAAAATCATTTTTAAGAGCAAATAGTGGTCCCACGGACCACTGCCTGCTCTTAAAAAAATTTAAGAAAACGTAATCTTTTTTAAAGGAAAACTGGCTCCAATAAAAACAATTTTTTTTAAATTGCTTTATTTAAAAGCAGTCACGGGCATGGTGGTCTGCTGACTCCAGCAGATCACCATCCCCATGATTTTAGCGATTCCTAGAAGGTTGCAAATTGCGGTCTTCCTCATCAATATTAATGAGGTAGGTCGATTAGCGATTCCTATGGGGTCGCAAAATGAAACTTCATACATTTGTAATATCGAATACCTAATTGCGATTACAAATGTTGATACATGTGGCCCAAGGTGTCTTCTAGCAATGGGGGAGAACAGTGACTCAATTTTCTTTTGTCACTGCCGACAATGTGAAATGTCACCACTTGTGTGTTGAAGTTTCCAAAGCAGCTGTCACTCGGAGACACCTTCCATCTAGAGTGGATGTTGCGGCTCCTGAATGCCTTCCTGCCACTACCTCTCCTGCCCTAAGTTCTGAGGAAGATCAAGAATGACCGGGCCCAGTCATTCTAGTTGCACCGGATTTGGCTAGAAGAGTATGTTACCCGGACGTTCTCAGCATGAGCATCTGTCCTCCACCAAGCTGCCGCTTTGGGAGCATCTTCTGTCTCATGGGCAGGGTAGTGTACTGCACACAGGCATGCACAATTTGCATCCACATGTTTGGAGATTGAGCAGTGGCAGTTAGCTTCCTTTGACCTTCCTTCCCTAGGTCGTTGATATCATCTTGGCAGCAGGCATCCTTCAACAAAATAAGTGTAAGCCAGTTGTTTTGGATACATTTCTGGGTTGGTGCAGCACCAGACAAATAGACCCGTTGCAAATGAAGCTGTCTGAAGTTCTGCTTTTTTTCTGTCCCTGGCCCAGCAAAGACTTGCTTTGAGTGCTGTTAAGGACTACTTATTGGATCTTTTGTGATTTTTGCAGTTGCTGGATTAGCCCTTTTTAATTAAATCACCATTTCTGATGAGATTGTTTAAAGGTCTGCATCATTTATTTCCACCAAAACCCTTTGTGATGTCACAGTGGGACCTGAACTTAGCCCTCACTTTTTTCATGTGCACCCCTTTTAAGCTGCTACATAGTTGTCAATTGAGATTTCTAATGTTGAAGACCGTCTTTCTCATCTCCTTAACATCGGCTTGACATGTGAGTGAGCTGTTGGCTGTTTCTGTCAACCCATCTTATACGACGTTCATCCCTCTATGCAAGAAAAGAAACTCCATAGTTTGGACCCTGAGAGCACTAAGCTTTTATACTGATCACATCATAGAACATCAGGTGGATGATCAGCATTATGTAGGGTTTTCCAGAGCAAAGAAAGGCAAGTCAGTGAAATAACGAACCATCTCTCGATGAATCGTCCTCTCCTTAAAGATGTGCTACACACTTTCTAAAAAGCAGCCCCAAAAGGCCTATGGGTTTATTGCATCATAGCCGCTACTACTATGTTGGCACACAGCCTGTGCTGGTCGTTTGTTTAATAGCTATGTAGGCGTCAGTACATACATTTATGAAGCACAACTGCCTCAACAGTCCAGAATGGTGAGCGGGGCATTCAGCCCTCTTGGTCCTGCAGCACTTTTTGATCTGAGCCAGTTCCCTGACCCACCACCTTGGAAGTTACTGCTATTGTAACTGTTCATAAGATGAGCAATCTGTAGTTAGAAGTATCAATCAGAGGAACAAGTTACTTACCTTTTTTTTATGATATTCATAATATCTCTAACCACAGATTTCTCACTGATTGAACCACACACCCTTCTGTGAACTGGATTTTTTTTCTATATGAAAAGGTCCTACATCTGACACAGAGCTGATGGGCTCTGCGTCTGAGAGTGTGAACAGCCTAGAAAGCAACTGACAACAGCGTATATGAGTGACGTTTATATGTGGATAAGCACATCGCTGTCTACTGGTGTGCAGGAGTACTGCTCAAAGCCTGAGGAATATTCACAAGAGGAGCAATCTGCAGTTAGAGTACCCACCAAAAAGAGCGTTATCAAAGTTAAGTAGCTTTATCAGCATGCGGACTGGCACTCCGATCCACCTCTACTCATCACTTCTGTTGCGGTGCAGAGTCACTGTGGAACCATATGGTGCCAGCTGTCAGCATGCTGGAGTATTGTTGAGAGAATTCTCCAGATGCAGTTTGTAATCTGGGAATATTCTTAAGGTGAGGTATCTGTGGTTAGATAGAGTATCCACCAGAAAGAGCATTACCAAAGGTAAGTAACTTGTTCTTACAGATGTGTTCTTGCGAATTCCTAGCGGCATGTTCATGCTCTAACAGACAGCAGGGGCTGTAACAATGCTCGCTAGAGGAACAATGTTCCCTTTAGCTATACCCAAAATCCCATTGCAGCGACAAAAGCATACTGTATAAAGAAAATGTAGCAGCCTTGCACCACTCTGCTCAGCCATCTTTACTCAGTACTCGATAATGGGAAGCATTTCAAAACATCTTCTTACATAGCAAAAGAAAACACAAAATGGATGCACAATATTGGCAGACTTTTTACAAGTACCACTGCTTTCCTCACTACAGTCCACCAGTTTGTTGAAGACCTAGTCTACCAGTCAAACTGGTGCAGGAATAGTAGAGAAAATTCCAAAACAGGAAATGAGCAAAGGCATCTTCCTCCTCTTTTGAGTCCAGAAGAAAAGCCCACTACAAAAGTATCTACTAGGCCTGGAGATGAAACAAGTGAGAGCAGGCAAATCAGAATAAAGGCACTTATCTAGATTATTCCTAATCTACATCAGAGAGTCTGGATGTGCTCCATCGATTAACAAGATGCCTTTTTCGTCTCCCATTGTGTGTAAGATGCATGCCTATGAGGTTCAGAATCTGTAAAACACATTTCTAGTACCAAGTCCTTCCTTCCTGCCTCAGATGAGCCCACCATACTGCCTTGAATGCAACGCAGAGGTAGAAGCTTCTGTCTGTTGCAATGCAATGTTAATGCACCTGTACCTGGGTGATTGGGAGCTGAAGGCCAACTCCCAACACAAAGGTATTAAAGAACCTGAAGTTGGCTTTGGACCTGTTTCAAAATCTGCATTTTCAAATAAATGAGTCTCTACATTTTGCTTAGTAATAATTCATCACTCTGATATTTTATACGTAAAATACCTTTACCTCAACCATTACCTTGTCATCGTCTTTATACCATCACCAAATCTTAATTCCGTAACCTTTTCACCTTTGCCTTAAACCCTTGAGCTTTCCCATAATCCCTTAACTTTTGCCATTTATAATAGAAGGCTACATTTGACCCCAGATTTCTCACCTTCGATTACTCTCCAGACACCTGTATACATCCGGAAAGATTTTTCTAGTAATGCTCCTGTGCACCGTTAGGTGAAGTCTTGCACCTCTGTACTGCCCCTGAAACAATAGAGCAGAGCCGCATATAAGTAGCAGCCCTGAGCACTTTCTTTCTACACCTTCAGACATGGATCCTTAGTTGCGCTTCCAATTTTGTTGACCTTTCTGATGACTTCCAAACTAAATCCAGTGTGCTAGGGAATGATGATCCCTCCCAAAATTGCAGGTGTCAAGCTATGTGGTGACCTTAGAAACAGATGGCAGTCCTTGACCCGCACAAGGCCTCTATCTGGTTGGGCTTGGGACACAACTCGTCGAAGTTGTACAATAAATGTGTCCTCATGCACTCAAAGGTGATCTGGGACAGAGAAGTAGAGTTGTATGATGCCGAACATAAAAAGAAGTTGCGAACCTCTGGCAAGTCCTGCTCCAAGTAGAGGATTTGGACTCATTCCTGCAAGGGGTCAACTTTGCGCTTTAAGTCCTCTGGTAAGTCAAATCAAAGTTCAAACGTATACACAAAAAAAGTGAAGTGGGACTCGCCCACTTTCTGCCTGTCTATATCCACAGAGGAGGCATAATGGCGTTAGGAGTCGGTGTCCCTCTAGGTCCCAGGTCATGAAGCTTACTACCAGCCAACTGATTCCAGTTTGCCCCAAATTTGTGGGAAGGGTATTACCAGAGGTGGGTCCCGTGCTCACTGCGCCACAGGATTCAAGCTAGCCAGACTTATGAGGGGTGATGTCTCAAAACCTGTCCCAGGATGCTTTTTTCCGGTCCTGGGAGGACCTGTTTTGACAGCTCGGGCAGGACTGTTCGCATGAGGAATAGGGTCAAGACTGATTTGCATATGGATGGGTCCAAACAGGAGTGGCGTGGTGAGCAAAAGATTAAACCCAGATCATTGTGACTGGGGGTGAATGTATGCATTGTTCAACATTCCGTCCATCATTTGTTCCTTTCACTTTTGTTGCCCTAACTGGGAAGGGTATACCCAGACATGGGCCCCTTGCTCACTCGGCCACTTGATTCAAGCTAGCCTGGCTGATATGGGGTGATGCCCCGAAACTGGTCTCAGGATGTCTGTTTCCGTTCCAGGGAGGACCTGGCTTGGAAGTTCAAGCTGGACTATTCGCACGAGGAACAGGGTCAAGACCGATTTGCATATGTATGGGTTTAAACTGGGGTGGCATGGTGAGCAAAAGAACGATGGATTAAACTCAGATCTTTGTGAGTGGGGGTAAATGTTTTGCATTGTTCAGAATTCCGTCCATCATTTGTTCCTTTTGCTTTTGTTGTCCTAAGTGGGAAGGGTATGCTCAGATGTGGGGCCTGTGCTCACTGCGACACTGGATTCAAGATAGCCTGGCTGATGAGGGGTGATGCCCCGAAACCGGTTCCAGGATGCTTGTTTCTAGCCTAGGGAGCCCCTGGCTTGGCAGTTCGGGCTGGACTGTTCCCATGAGAAACAGTGTCAAGACTGATTTACATATGGCTGGGTCCAAACTGGGGTGGCATGGTGAGCAATAGAACAATGGCTTAAACCCAGATCTTTGTGACTGGGGTTAATGTTTGCATTGTTCAGCATTCTGTCCATCATTTGTTCCTTTTTACCTTTGTCCTCCAAATGTCAAGGCCATCATGGTTTCCGTAGAAGATTGAAGCATTCAAGGAAGCCTTTTTTTTATTTTGGTGCACTTAGGGATGTGGCATCAGAGTCTGTCCTCAGCAGCAGCGGATCCTTTGAAATGCGCTCTGGGTCTCGTACGAACTCCAGTATAGACTCCCACTCTAACTCCAAGACTGCACCAGGCCCTTCCATGTCGTCGCTGGTACCAAAAGCGCCGAAAGAGGATCCAGTTCTGAATCCGATGTCTCACACTGAACCCACTTCATCCCGATCTTGACCGATGTCATGTTATGAGATAACAAAAGTGCAACTTGTAGTTATACAGCCTGACTCTGAACAAGTGTGTATACCCAGGGCAGATGTGCCAGCAGAGACTGCATCATATTTCTGGCTTTGATTCTGAACTAGGTGCATCCCAAGATGATGATGATGATAATAATGGTGGGGAAGAGGCATGGTTTTATTCCCTCTCTACACAGATGACAACTTTTACATGGCTATGCAAGAGACCAGGGGGATTAATACATTACCTGAGACAGGGCTAGGCTAGCCTGTTTGAGCCACCAACTAAATAGAGTGCATTATTTGTAGTAGTGGTCTGACAGCCAGCTGAGGTGCTGGATTTGCAACTGCCTTCATTCAAGGCCAAAACAAATTTCCGTGTGCCATCCATGTGTGAGCCCTTGCTCCCCTCTAATGAGGCCATCACTGATACCTTGACAGCCGCTTTATCAAAATCTTGTTCCTGCTCACTGGTGAATAGGCTGGTATCCAGGCATCACAGACCGACTCCTGGACCCTGAGTTTCTTACTAAACATCCTGGTGGATCAGACTTCAACCAGCAATGTGAACCCTAATTAATTTCCCACAACTTGTCCAGATAGGGAGTCCAAGCAGATTCAGATGTTTGGCAAACGTATGTACTCCTTAGCCTTGCATTGTGGTCGGTAAATGATGCATGTTTATTTGGTTGCTGCACACATGCACTCTGGGACATGGTCAACAAGGTGTGGCCAAATATGCAATTCGTGCTGGCCTAGGTACTACTGGTTGGCTGGAAGCATGGTTGACACCAGTGTTGTGCTCCACCGATATGCATGGACCTGTTTTACAGGATTTTGTGGAGATTTTCAAGCCTCTCTCATGGATTTGCTCTTTGATGGCTCACACCTGTTCGTAGAAAAGCTGATTCTTCCTTGGAGTGTTGTAATGAGAGTAGAGCCACAACGTGCTCCCTGGGTCTTTTGACCCCTGTCAAGCAGTTCCTGCATCAGTTCAAAAAGTTAATTGGCTACTTCAAAGGGCTGACGTATAAGCAAAGACAGTCTCCCAAACCAATACAGCAGTCAACCCAGTCCTTACGGGGCTGTGAATGTGGTACTGGTCAGCAGCGTGTAGGTCACTAGGGGGCATCAGTCCTTTCAGATTCCTACCTCTGTGGCAACAGCCACCATGCCAATTTAGTTTGCCCTTAGTGGTGCATCCTCAAGGAGGAGGATTTCAGCGCTTTGTCTCAGGGTGGCGATCTATCACATCCAGTACATGGGGCTGTAGGGAGCCAGTGTGGATCCTTGCGGCGCCATCTAGCAACACTCCAGAGCATTGCTGGAGAAATGTTTTCTGGTCCAGACTGGCGTGTGGAGTGTATTCGAAGTTGAGGAATCTGCAGTTGGGTAGAGTATACCATAAAGAGGGTTTTACCGAAGGTAGGTAACTTGTTCAGTTGAACATATTGTAATGGCAGTCAAGGTGAAAGTAAATGTTGCCATAAACACTATGTTATAAAGTTAACAAGATGATGGTAGGGGTACATTGATTTTATTTTTTTAAACAAACTTTATTGCAAGTTTATTATGACAAGACAATATACATTACAACGATTACTGCAGGATGGGTCGTACCTGAACAAACCGCTCTCTCCAGGGCCCCTGTCAAGTCCCCCTGATCAAATTCCAGTATATCGATACCCCTCTACCATCTCCACCATAAGACAGGGTGTTTCCTAGAACTCTCCATGTTTCTATCCCGTCCTGCACCTGCGATATCAAGGCCCCCGGGAGGAGCACCCCTCCCCCTATCCCAAAACCCCCCTGCTGCTCTACCAGCCCTCCCCTATGGCAACAGTGTCAGGTTAGGCACGACCTATAATCGCATCCAGAGCATCCGGGTCAACAGTGTCCTACTAGGCCTCGCTGCAAGCCTCCTCAATAAATAACAAATTAACTAAACCACCTCTGCCCACCCCCAGCCCCTCCAACTCCCCCTTCCACTGCCAGACATGTCGCTCCCTCCGCTATCTTCCAGTATCACTGATGAGCCCATCTGATTGGTCCACTGGTAACGTACTGCCAGGGGGCGAATGAACAGAAGTAGCCACTCAAAACCCTCTATCCCCCTACCCCGCCGCCCGCTCGGGGAGGACAGATCAACCATGCGTGTGCCCTAGTGCAATCGTGAAGGAGATCAGTCCGGGTCAGCAACCGACGCCTTAAGCAGGTCCACCAACGCCACCCACGCTCTGGCTGCAATCAGCATTTTATCATTATCAGCTCTCTGGGCCATTTGGAGCCTGAGAGTCCCCTCGCAGTCAGCCCACTTTGTAAATTCTCGCAACCAACGCGCAGCGTTAGGCGCCGTGGTCGCTTTCCAGTGACTGGTGATTTGTCCCTTTACATTCATGCCGAAACTTCAGCCCTTCAACCAGCATGTGTAATTAAATAGAAATTTTAAACACAAGGATTGGAAACTGTCTACTATCAAGAAAACATGCTATTTTCTGAAGATAACAGCTCTCCAGAAAGTCAGACAAGTCTCTATGGTCTTATGAATGTAATACTAGAAAACACATACTTCAGCAATGCCTGTAGGGTCATTGGTCCTAACAATTTTGCAATTGGACTGAATAGTTCTAAATGAATGATGCTCCTCTCCAGTGTCTTTCATGGTGGACTGAAGTGGTGCTAAAAGAGGGTGTTTCATTCCAGAAAGGACAGTCCACTGTGGCAGATGTAACACTGGGAGAATGCTGTGCCAAATTGAATGGCCTTTTGACTCTGGAAGTGGTATCCTTAAGAATATTGACCTGATCTGAAAGAGACAGTTAGTTATAGATTCCTTACCTTAGAATTACCCCCAGGCATCAGACTTGATCCGTAGAATTTAGCTTAGCAGTACCCCTGCGCGTCGGTACGTGGTTGTCGGTCGACTCCGCTTCCAGCGTAATTGTAAATTGTAAATTGATACTTGATGCTTGTATAGCGCACTACTCACCCGCAAGGGTCTCAAGGTGCTTGTACGAATACCGCTGTGGAACCCATCCTGGCTTTCCCTGTGAGGCGTCCACTCCTGGGCACCCCCAAGGTGGAGGCCAGGCATCCTTAGCGTTGTGGGGGCCGTTGTGGAGATTAAGCAACGATGTTGTCCCCTGCGCGCTGTCAGTTCTTTTTATTTCAGCGCCAGCCTAGCACAGATCCGTAGAGAACTTCCCCTTTAGTCACTTTTTGACTACGCTTTTTTTTACTTTTTGTCGAATTATTTTCGAGTCTTTCACTACTAGTGCGCAAGGAATGTCCCATCGTCAGACCGGCTTCAAACCCTGCGAGGCCTGTCACAAACTGATGTCTGTGACGGACCTGCACCTCATGTGCCTTTTGGTGTCTGGAGGGTGACCACGACCCAAAGTCGTGCTCCGACTGCCGTGCCATAATTCCATAGTCTTTGCGGGAGCGGTCCCGAAAGCTCTTGGAGGCCTGGCATTCGGCTCTGCGTTGCTATTGGTCTTGCTCATGGGGAGGTCTCGAGACTGCTCGCTGAGCCATCACACCTCGTCCAAGTCTTCGAGGTCCTCAGGTAAGTCGAAGCACAAGAAGGTGGCGAAGAAGCACTGTCGCTCTTCGCCTTTTCCTCGTTGGTCGGCTGACACGACGCGGGATCCGAAGCGTCGTCGCTCTAAGGCTCCGTCTTCAGTGCCTCCTTCAAGGATGACTCCGCACCTCCCTCCGTTTCCAGGAACCAGGGTGTCCCCTGCCCAACTTTGTGCATTATACAAAGCCCTCCACAGTATTTTTAGGCAGCCCGACTCCGCCGGTAAGCTTTCGGGCCCCACGGAACCGGCCAGGAGTCCTGAGACTCCGATACCGGCGGCTCCTGCCCACGCACCAGAGGGCCCCTGTGGATCCAGGCCTGGATCTGGATCGACGCCGGTCGACCTTCCCAGGGACCGATTTCAGTGTAGATGCTCCCGGCGTCGGCCCTGCCCCCGGCCGAAGACGTCCCCATCCTCACCCCCCTGAGATGGAGCCAGACCAACGTCTGTCGAAGTCTAATCCGACGCCAGAGGGTACTTTTGTTCCACAGTTCATTGCCTGGCAGATCATGAATGGCGTCTTCACTCGGAGGTGGTGCAAGGTCTCTTTCAATGGTGGGAAGAGTCTTGGTTTGATCTGTTCCCCACAGGAAAGAACACGCAATGTCAGCAGTTTTGCTCATTGGAGTTTCCAAGGCGGCACTCGCTCAGCAACGCCTTTTGTCACAAGTTGCGCCCTCTCCTACGCCTTTCCGCCTGTACCACTTCTGCCCTGAGTGCTGAAGAAGATCAAGCCCGACCGGGCCCAAGGCATTCTTGTGGCTCCGGATTGGGCACGAAGAGTCTTGTACCCCGAGCTCCTGAGCAAGGCCATCGATCCTCCGATCATATTGCCCCTTCCGAAGGATCTTCTGTCGCAGCAGCAGGGGACAGTCCTCCACCTGAACCTGTCCAGCCTCCACTTCCTTGCGTGGAGATTGAGCGGCGGCAGATGACGGCTTTTGACTTTCCGCCCGAAGTTTGTAAGGTTATCTTGGCAGTCAGGCGTCCCTCCTTGAAAATGGTATACGCCTGTCGATGGAATATGTTTGTGGCATGGTGCACAGCAAAAGCTGTTGTGGCATGGTGCACAGCAAAAGCTGTTGATTCCCATCTCTGCCCCTCGTTCTGAGGTTCTTTTGTTCATCCTTTCTTTGGCCCAGCAGGACTGCTGTGGGCACTCTAAAAGGCTCTCTTGCAGCTATTTCTGCTTTCGTTCGGCTACCAGATCAGCCCTCTTTATTCAAGTCCCCTATTGTAAAAATATTCTTTAAGGGCATTATTCATCTCTTTCCTCCATCTTCTTTCATAATGCCCCAGTGGGACTTGGATCTCATTTTAACTTACCTTATGTGTTCTCCCATTGAGCCTCTTCACAACTGTCCTCTCAGGCTCCTTACCCTGAAAACTGCTTTTCTTGTTGCCATCACCTCTACTGGCAGGGTGAGTGGCTTCAGGCTCTTTCTTCTAAGCCCCCTTACTTCTGTGTGCATCTGGACAAAGTGGTGCTTAGTACGAGACCCTCTTTCCTTCACATAGGACAAACATTCACTTTGCCCACCTTTTTTCCACCTCCGCACCCTTCCAAGGGAGGAGAGACTCCACAGTCTGGACCCTAAACGTGCGCTGTCCTTTTGCCTTAACTGCACCAAAGATTTCCGGGTCAATGATCAACTCTTCGTTGGCTATGTGGGTGCCAAGAAAGGTGGGGCTGTCCAAAAGCGCACCATCTCCCGATGGTTTGTCCTTTGTATTAAAATTTGTTACGCTTTAGCGAAAAAGGAGCCTCCAGTGGGGCTGCGTACTCATTCCACTAGGGCTACGGCAGCAACTACTGCATTGGTCTGTGGGGTCCCACTCCTTGACATCTGCCAGGCGGCAATGTGGGCATCTATATGCACGTTCATCAGACATTACTTCCTGGACAGCCAAGTCCGGAGAGACGGCTATTTTGCCTGTTCTGTCCTCCAGGACTTTCTGGTGTGAACTTGGTTCGCAGATCCTTCTCCGGGGTTGGTATTGCTGGGGTATCTATTCTAAGGTAAGGAGTCTATAACTAAATGCCTCTTTCAGATGAAAAAGTTACTTACCTTCGGTAACGATGTATCTGTAAGAGACATAGGTTAATTATAGATTCCTTGCACCCCCACCCATCCTCTCCGCTTTGCGAACTGTCTTCTAGAGATAGGGACTCCCTTGCAGGGCCCTATTTGTGGCACACCAGAGTTCAGTGTCTTTCATGGCTCTGCACTTCTGGCATGGAAAGTCATGTCAGAACGGACGTTAGCACGCAGGGGCGGTGTCTAAGTAGGCACCGCAACGTCATCCCGGCGACGACGGACGTGGAGTCGACAGACACCACCTGCCGACATGCATGGGGTACTACTAAGAAATTATTCTCTGGATCCAGTCTGACTCCTGGGGGTACTTCTAAGGTAAGGAATCTATAACTAACCTATGTCACTTACAGATACATCGTTACCAAAGGTAAGAAACTTGTTCTTCAATTGTAGTGCGCAGATGAAGATGGTATCTCCCTCTTGGTGTATCACATTCACAAGCAGGAAGAAATAAAGCTCTGATGTTAAGGGAAGCAGGGACAACCTGGCATTGGCTTCTAGCAAGGACATCAACATTACAACAGTCCTTCACCCTAGCTTAACTTCAGTACAAGACTAATTCATGATGACCTGCAATACGGGTCCCTAAACTTCTCTGATGACTACATTGACATATTGTAAGAGGCCAAACTATTTTCCATAATAACCTTTTATGCCTTCAGATGGAAGAGATTCCTCATCTGTTGTCTAAAGAAGCAGATGGACCTTGGAGCTTTCCAAGTCCATATCTTCAGGCTGTGTATATTGAAAAACTGTACAATAAGTTCCATTTTGCTAAAGGCTTTCTAAGAAATCTTGCCTTTTTCCTTCTTAAACTAATTCCAGACTTCCATTCTAAATAAATCAATTTCATTGCCTTCCTTCTTTGTGAGCTATGCTACCTTGGCAAAAATATCTTTCCATTTTGAAAAGCTGCTGTGGAGAAGTTTCCAGTCTTCAAAAGTTGCACGGTGGCTCTGTAGGATCTGCTTTCATGGATACACCCTCTTTTTGCTGGTGTCAGTGTTTTTTGACTAGTCTCACTGGGATCCTGCTAACCAGGACCCCAGTCACTGAGCTTCCTCCCTACATTTGACTTGGTAAGTACTTCTGTACCCACACAATTGGCTACTGGTGTACCCCTGTAAGTACCTAGTATATGACCAATATAAGTTTTCTTATATCTGAGGTCACTACACTTAAAACCTATAAGTCACCCCTAAAGCAGGCCTTTCAGTCCTGAAGGCAGGGTGCTGGGTTATAAATGTGAGGCTGCCCCTGCATGAGCAGGACACCCCCTACAAACCCCGGTGTCTAGTCTCCAGGCTTTGTAAATGCGGTCTGCCATTTTGATACATATGGTAGCCATGCGTCTTTACTCGATGGCTAGCTATATAGTGGCTGTGCCGAAGCTGGGCATGTTTGGTATCAAACATGTTGGACTCGTACCCCAACTCTGTTACCGGTGTTGGAGGTATGATTCCATTCACTGGGGGCTTCTCCAGGAAGTCCTCAGTACTCCCAGTAACAGCCTTCCAGGGTCTGCCAACAAGCTAGTGCTGCTACTGACCCCAGACACGATTCTGCCCTCCTGCTGCTGAGCTGAGCTCAAGCAGGGGAAGGTAGAACATTTCCTGTCACAGGGAGGTGTGACCACACTTCCGGACAGGACTTAGTGTATTGGGCTGGGGTGGGTGAGGCGCTTGCCAACACAACCAGACTGCTTTAAAGGGCACATTTGGTGCCCTCCTTGCATACTCCAGTTGGAAGAAGTTCTGAGAGCCCTTGGCTCCTGGTCTGGCACAAAACTGGACAAAGAATATGAAGGTATCCTCCCCTCTGTCCAGCCCTTCCTCTGGGAGGGACCCCTGAGTCATCCTAACCTCTTTCTCAGGGTCTAAAATGGCTTACCTGTGGGTGGGTCCTCAGATTCGTCGTGGGACAAGACTCAAGCCTGAAACCAAGTCACTCTTCAATCGTCTGGACACTTAGATTTTGCCTGGAAACAAGACTGCACCAAGGAAGACTCCTGGTCTCACTGTTCTGCAAGTCTTCCACGTTGTCTGTACTTCTTCCAGGATCTTCAACAGACCTGTGGGCATCAAGGACACCTGAGATAATCTCCTTGGAGTGAATGAGTCCCTCCCTTGCATCTGCAGGCACTGTGACAAAGCTGACTGGCCTGCTGCTCCTGACATCCCACGGACTTCGAAAGGCTCAGCAACACAGGTGGGAGTTCTGCAACTCCCTTGAGGCCTGACCTGTCCTCCCTGCAATTTTGAGGCCAGTATCCCTCGTCAGAACAGCTGGGACCCAACCCATGTGCTCCGCGTTGACTTGCCGTTGCCAAGGCTTGTTGGCTCTGCACTCAAGAGATTTTCGGGCTACAAGGAGCCCCAGCCTCCAGTATCTCTTCCTGCCAAGACCTTCATCAGAACCGCATCCTCTGCACCGTGGGCCCTCCTCTTTGGTGAGCTGCTCGAGGTACTCTTGCAACTCCTGTGCCTTCGGCCTGTGTGTCCTCTCGAGTGTATTCTCCTGCTTCAGCTCACCTGCTTGCTCAGGCCTGCTCTGACTCTCCTGCACTTGGTGAGCCCCTTGGACCTTGCTGGTCCCAATGTTGCTGCTTCATAATTTTTCATGTCTGTTGCTGCTGCCAAGGCTTGTTGGGGCTCCCGCTTTACACCGACCCCCTGGTTCTCGACTTCCGCCATGGGACAGCTCGTGAATGTCTTCCTCAGCGTTACCTGGTCCTCACAGCTTCAGCGACAAGGTCACTCATCACTCCTGCATCTTCCGTCATTGGTGGGCTGAGCTCGTCCATGTCTCCTGGTCACCTCCAAGTGGCATAGACTCTGTCCCCTCTGCTTGCAGTTACTCCTCTTCAAGAATCCAAACTTGGATTCCAACGGACTCTTGCACAGTCTTCGCCTGCGGCATCTTTACTGAAGTCCTCCACTGTGATCTATGTCAGTTTCCAACGTCACTTCGCACCTATGCACCCGGCTTCCCTGATGTAGGTGTCCTGGTGTATCCTCGTGTGGGGTGACTCTCCAACCTGTCTTCCACTGGGTTTCTTCAGGGTCCACTGGGAAGGGTCCTTCTTCAAAACTGCAACCGCAAATTTCCTGTTGACTTCTATTGAGTACGCGGCTGTTTCCACTCTGCACACAGCCTCTGTGGAGTTCATGGGTACTTACCTTGGCTGGTTCCTTAGGTCTCCAGCTCTTCGGAGTCTCCTGCTCCAAGTCCCAACTTTGGTCGTAGATCGCATTCCTCTTTCTTAGGATATGGTTTGGTTTCCCTCTGTAGACCACTGTGTATTGTGCTTACTTACCTCTTGCAATTGAAGTATATTTGTGTTGAAAACTCCTGGTAGGGGTTAGTGAGTGTTGTGTAATAAATAGACATTTTTATAACTACACTGTGTGGTTCTTTTTTGTTTAACCTACACATGATTAGATTTGGTAAAAGAAGCTGCTTAACACTCCTTCTGGACTTAGCCTGAAGGCTGCTTTCCACAGCTACCACTTAGAGACCTTTCTAAGGTTGTCTAAGACCACTAAAACCACCATAAGGGTTGTCTGGATTAGTGTAAGGTGCTTCACTTAAATAAGTTTGCACCATAGACTAAGCCAGCCTCCTCCTGCCTCTTTTTACCAAGTATATTCTGTCCCAGGAATGATTATTTTTGTGGGTCTGGTTTTTCACTGTAACCCAATTTGCTCAGTCCTTTTCTGTATTCCATTGAGGCTTTGTTTCTCTTTTCTGCTGTTTATGAATATCGGAGAGAATAATTTGATTGGGAAGGTAAAGAAAGTTAAATGTAATCCTAATTCAAGTGGATATTTGCTTCTGGAGATTCTATACTTGTACCTTGCTTCCCTGGAATCCGAATCTAGTATTGTATTGAACAGTATTCTTTTGTCAGTAGCAGATGATGATGGTAAGTATGCTCTGCTTAAGTGATACCTTACTGTGTATATTTAGTACCTTTGGAGCAGGCGGCATTAGTTTTTAAAAATATTATTTTTATATGCTTCGCAGACAGCATCCGGAGCCCCTGGGGATTTTCCCTCCGTTTTAGTTTTTTCCCATAGGGTTTTAAATTATAATAACATTAGACAAATCTTCAGACTTCATGTTCTGCACTCTCCTTCAAAAGCGGATATAATTCATAGACAACTGCCCCCATTGCCCCCACCTGCGACGCCCAAGCAGTATGTCTGTGGTGTCTGCAACCAAGACCTAGACACACTGTTCCCACATGCACTCTGAAGTAATCCAGGAGCACAAACCCAACTTTGCCCTCGCCAGGCTGAATTGGAGCTCTATCTACGTCTCCTTCCTGCAGTTGTTTTCCTGTAAAGCATAGTCATCCTCCTCTTTGCACAAGCAGAGGCAGCATTGGCAATCTAGGGAGATGCCTGGCTCCTTTATGCCTGCCCAGTACTCCAGTCCACCCGACTGGTAAGTTCCTCCCTTACCCTTGGTCCATTGCAGCAGCAGTTATGCTCTTTTTAAAAGACTTTGCTTGCTATCTTTGCTCTTGTCCTCCTAGTTGCACCTACGCCGGTCCCTACAGGTGTTACAATCCTGTCAACCGTGTCTAACCAGCATGGCACCACTAGCTTAAACTGCAGATCATTACAGCTTTTTTAGGTCTCGGTCAACTGTACCCTACTCCAGTGTTACATGGGTGACAGCGCCGTCTGCTTCTGTTCTAGACCACTCTACCTCTCCTACCCAATTTCAAAGCAAGAGGCTTTATCTTCAGCAACACTTCCGGAGCGGATTTAAGGACATTCTTGTATACCTCTGATGTGGATGACCTTTAATTGCAGAGTCATGCTAGCACTCTAGATTAATTTTCAAGAGACCAAAATTCCAAAGGTTCCCAGACCTGAACTTTTTCAGAGGTTTCTCAAATAGTTTTGGTACATCTAAGTGTGCTCTATTTTTGCACTGCCATTCCTAGGGTTACGCTGATAGGGAGAAAGATAACATTTTACCTTTGATTAACACCAACATTTCTCTCTTTATGGACTTCCAAAATGTCAACCAGGTGGATACCTTGTCTGAGGTTAAGTTCTTCCTTTTTCTGTGCTGTGGTTTGTATAGCTGTGTCAAGATTAACTATTCCTCTGTTCTCCAAATCACCTTCACTAATCTCTCTTCACAAAGATACACCCTCCCAGGCATGTATCACTTAAGCTCTGTTGCTTCTTTTCAATGAAATACTTCCTTCAACTGTAAAGGAGCAGTGAGGAAAGCCATGTTCTCTACTCACCGTGACAGGGTACTTGTCTGAGGATACAAAGCTGCTCCTTTTGATCTGACTTTTCTCCCTAAGCACCCTTCTGAGAGTCTGGTTGTCCCAGCCTGCTCTGCACAACAGGAGCTCGCTACTTCCTTCCCTGCAATGGGGAAGAAAGTAATGCTTCAGAGAATGTGGCTCTTAGACTACTAATGGCAATTGTCTCTTGGAGTGATACTAGCATGCTTTCTATGTAATTACTTTGTCTATTCCCAGCTTGCCCGAGGACATGCTTGAAACTTTAAATCCCTAAACCTGGAAGGCCTAGATGCCTCCAGGCAGTCTATGCAAAATTACTCTCATACCATGGACGCAGTTGGCTGTTCTATGTGCGCAGACTCTCTTATAGGATTAATGCAAAGCTGCACTATAGCAAGTACCTTAGTTGTACGTATTTTGAGTCCGTTATTTTCACCAGGCCTACAGGATGTTTTGGGGTTCTATACGATGAAGATCACAGTGTGTATCAACTTCCTTACCCAGCTCTCCATTAGCCTTATTTTCTGAGACTTCTAAATGCAGATTTAACACCTTATGAATTTTCCCAGGCGCTAATCTGGTTCCGAAGGCCGCCTCTAATCCTCAAGGCCGCACCAAAGGGATCTGGTGAGGCACCAAAGACCTTCTCATAGCCCATTTTCAGCTCATCTATCGCTATCTGTTCTGGGAGGACTGAATCGGTATCAGCGCCGTTACGGGCTCACTAGAAGGAAACCCGCTGCACGGCCTAGAGTTGCCTGATCGTTTGCGAGACTCTGAACAGTGGAAGTGGCTAGATGTGGAGCCGTACCTAGTCTATTTGTGTGTCTTATGTGACCTCTTGGACTTACCTGGTAGCTTTCGGTTACCAGCATTGGGAGGTAGTAATAAAAGGCCAATTGTCTCTCTAGATTGTGCAGACATCTTATCGACCTGCCTTCTAGGAAACACTTCAACCCATTCCTCCTTCACTATGCTTTCTTCTCCCCAACATAAGCATCTTGCCTAAGGATTTTGCTTTCTTGCTGGACAAATATGCTGTTCACAAGGTCTCCCCTCATCAGACTGGTCTGGGTTGCTAAATAACAAATATGTTTCCCACGAAGATAGGGACAGATTCAGAACAATTTTGGATCTGGAATTTCCAAACAAATTTCTTAGTGAAGGGGAATTCAAAATGATCTTTTCTCATTTTCTAGGCACTTTAATAGGAGATGGTCTGGCTGGGCTCTCTGAATCCTTAAGATGCCTGTTTCCACATCCCAGTTGCAAACAAGCACTATCAATGCCTGAGATTTATGATAGATGACAAAGACTTCAAGTTTGGGGTACTACCCTTTATCCGGTTGTCTTATCACCAGGGAACTTACAAAGGTCTCCAGTGGAAGTGGATTATCTGCACAGCCAGGGGATCAATCTTTATCCTTTTTCAAACAACGTTCTGGTTGGTGAATGCATTGTCCACAGAGTTGGTAAAGCACCACTTAGAAATCACTATTGTGCAAAAGCTGGGATTCTCAATAAACTGTCAGGTCCACACTGATTTTGTTCCTGTTACTTTTTTCACCAGCCTAGACCACAGGAACCTTCAGGACATTTTTCACAGTAGTCAGATTTGCCCAGCACTCACCTGATGCTCACCTGATGGTGGTGTCCTTCTCACGTTGAGGGCTGTGCTTTGATTGTTGGAGCTGATGGCTTCCTTCCGATATTTTATTTTACTCGCAATAAAGGGAAGGGGGAGAAGGTGCAAACCCTACCTCAACCTCCTCAATAATTAAGTATACCACACAAAACAGGAGGTAGGGTGGAAGAACGGCTTCAATCCACTAGCAATTGCTGAGTGTTTTTAAGAAAGCACACACGTTTTTTGAAAACTGCCCTCACCCACAACGAGTTGTGGCATGCTTCATCATCGGGCTGCTACTAACGCCTCTGCGCAAGCCAACGCTAGAGGCGGAGCAATAGGGAGGGGTAGACAGTACAACAATGATACAAACAAAAACAAAAGAAGGCTGGATCCTTTAGTGCAGAAAAGATGAATCTTAAAACTGACCCAGGGATATCTCTCTAATAATTTTATTCCTGGATTCCCCTGTCAGATTAAAAAGGTATATATATGTGAAAAAACTATATACCCAAATGGATGGTGGTGGAGTGAGTTAGTTAGGTGCTCACCACCCCTCCATTCTGCATAACAGTCGACATGTTTCTGCCGGTTCAAACAACTAAATCTCCGGCATTCCTCAGGACAAATTTGATCCACATGCCCTTTTGCCAAACCCCTGTTATTTCCCACTGTTGTGGGTTATACTCCACCTGTCAGTCTGGAGTTCCTCTTATAACTTACTCCTTCAAAGATTAGGAACTGAAAGAAAGAATACGAAAGTAACTTCCACATAAAACGAAAAAAGTAAAATAAAATCTTAATCACGTGTGCTCTCAGACAAACAACAGAAATTGCCAATCACCCATTTGGTGTAGCCAGAATTATAGTCTATGTGGTATTAAATCTACCATCATAGTGTAACAGGCAAATAATAGCCCTCCCAGTGGTATCTTAGAAGCACACTCATTTCTGTGCTCAATACCCATTCAGATAAAATTCCTTGTATATATAATTTTTGTGCATCACACACAAGGAGAAACATGCCGAAACACATGTGATAAAACATCTCTCATCACCCCCACATGTATTCCAAGGGTATTCAGGTTTTACTACCCTCCTTTTAGAAAGAAGATCTTAAATATATTCATCTGGGATCATGCGATATCCAGATATTCCCATTGCTTACCAGAGTTTATTAAGCAATTTGCTTAAAAAGGCACTGGAGTAGAGAGCGACCCTCTGTAGTCAAACACTGCGGGAGGGAAACACAAAGTGTATTCAATTCCTAAAATTGTAATTCATACCGGCTGGCATACACCTACACACGATATTTCACTCGTGTTTCAAAATTCCCTCAATGTCGTGTATATGCCAAACCTCATATCTTGTTTGTTATTAGGAATATGCAACGTTACCCTTTTTCCACATCCCGTTGGGGCCCCGATGGCTCTTATGTGTCCGGATAAACATATTTATATATATATCTATCCCCCTCACACACACACACACACATATAGTACAGGGGCAGAACTTCACTATCCATAATGAGGCCTCTATGTTACTACCGCATACTCGAGTGCAGAGATTATATCTTCGAGTAACTCCGGCATAGATGTAGTAAGCCCCCCTCAATTACTGGCCAAATATCCCCTTACTTCGTCAAGAGTGGTGCGCTGCCTCCTGATTCCGTCTCTCCTGGTGCTGTGTAGACTGCCTGGATATCGTGCCCTCCGTATTTACACTTCCGCTATCGATTCACGTGATGCGTGCGAGTGACGATGCACGCAACACGTGATCTAGCGGCAGAGCACGCAATCATCAGTAGGACTATACCGCTAACCTCCCTAGTATGAACCAATATGGCGGAACCAGTCTTTGTATATAACGACCTCTTATCACGGAGTGAAAAAAGGTGAAAGCCTTGCATTTGGAAGTAAGCTCATAAATCATGGATCCTATCAAGGCACATATCACCTAGAGATTAGACCAATATCCTTGCTAGTATGATCAAATGTATTTTCAAAATGCCTTTATGTGCATAAACCTATTGTCACAGGATGTTAATTTAAACAACAGCAGCCACACCCCCAGGGATGGGCTCATTAATCAAGTTATTGATTTCAGGGACAATCTTGCCAAGGCTCCTACTCACACATTATTTGATGGAATGTTTTTAATGATGTTAGTGCTTCTATTCAATCAAAAAGCCCATCACCTACTATTTCAGTACATTCTCACCAACATGTTCTCTACTCCATAGGTTCACCCAATGCATTATTTCCTGATCCTGGGTTATTTTCTCCCTAGGGTAGACCACGGTATATCGTCATTAAGTCCCGTTTCATGACTCCTAGTACGATATACCCACTTCTGCTCCCGTATGAAGAGAACTTGTGAGGGATCCCTTATCGAAGGTCTAATAGTGGGTTTATCCAATACAGTCCAAAATATGTCCTGTATCGTGTGCCCCTTCTCCGCATAATGTAGAGTGAGACGTGTGTTGGTCCTGGAGCACCTGATGTTGCTCCTATGCTCCATGATTCTCACCTTGACCTTTCTGCAGGTCATCCCAATGTAGATGAGGTTACACGGGCACCTGATCATGTAAATAACATTTGATGAGTTACAGTTGGTATGTACTCGCTGTTGCCAAGGGTATTTTAAGCCCACGTCCACCTCTTTAGTATGTCTGGTCAGGGAACAGACATCACAAGATCCACATTGCGTATGTCCCGTGACCGGGGGTAGAAACCCGCCAACCCGGGGAACCCCCCGGGCACTGTTTTGTGGTCGAGAATGTACTAGTTGATCCCTAAGATTTTGGCCCCTCCTAAAGGCAAAGAGGGGTTTCTCAAGTTTCAGGCCACTGGAGTTCAATATCCGCCAGTGTTTCAGGATGATACGTTTGATAGCCGTGGAAGAAGTATTAAAAGTCGTCACACAGACTATCTTATCACTAGTTGGTTTTTCTACTTTTGTTAGTAGTGCCTCTCTAGGGCAGTTCCATGCTCGTTTACGAGCTCGCCTGATAATTTGTTTCGGATACCCTCTCTCATCCAATTTACCTGCTAGGTGTGCTGCCTCTGTCTTAAATTCATTAGGTTCAGAACAGTTCCTGCGAAGTCGCAGGAACTGACCTACCGGAAGGTTTTCCCGTAGGGCTCTGGGATGAAAACTCCCAAAATGCAAAAGTCTGTTCTTATCCGTGATCTTATGATGGACTTTTGTAGACAATTTGCCCTCCAAAGGGGAGATGACCAGATCCAAAAAAGGTAGACTCTCCTTGGTGATAGTCTTGGTAAAATGTAAAAACTGTTTTTTTGCATTTAACCATTGCATGAATGCCTTTATAGATGACTCGTCCCCCCTCCAGATAAGGAGGACGTCATCTATAAACCGTTTCCAGACCCGTATCTTATTAGTCCATGGATTTTCTGCGTTGAAGATGTATTTTTGTTCAAAAGTTGCCACATAGAGACCCGCTAGACTGGGTGCAAAGGCACTACCCATTGAAGTACCATGGGTTTGCAGATAGAGTACTCCATTAAACTCAAAAAAATTCCGGGTTAAAGCTAACTCGGCCAGATGTAAAATGAATGGTCTAGGGGTCTGGTACTGCCAATCCAGGTCAAATAAGAGTTCCTCAATCATGCTCAACGTTTCTTGCTGCGGAATATTGGTATAAAGGGACTCAATGTCCAATCCCACCAAAAATTCCTCGTCTGGGTTAAAGGTCATATCCGTTAAAAGATTGAGTACTTCCGTTGTGTCTTTAAGGTATGCCCGTCTACTCTGCACCAAAGGTTTGAAGTAAAAATCACAGAATTGTGACAAGGGCTCCAATATGGAGTTTATTCCTGCCACAATTGGTCTGCCTAAAGTACACAAAGTAACTAGACCTCCACCAGGAAGAGTATAAAATGCTGGTATCACAGGATCTTTCTTTGTTAAAAAGCCTGCCTCATGTTCCGTTATCCAGTCATTATTTAGGGCTTCTTCTACCATCATTCCGATCTCTCTTTTTAGTCCTGGGGTAGGATCACTCAGAAGAATTTTGTAATTCCTCTCATCTCCCAATAATCTCTTACATTCATTTTCGTATACCTCTTTCAGTTGAATCACTATTGCTCCCCCCTTATCGGCGGGTTTTATAGTGATATCTTGATTTCTCTTAAGATCATCTAGGGCTTCCCTTTCTTCTCTTGTAATATTTCTGAAAGGTTGTTTTTGGGTAACACCCAATTTGTTTATGTCAAATACAACCGCCCTTTCAAAAGTGGTAATTTCATTCGGTAAAACCGAATTCATAGGTGTGAAAGTTGATTTTGGGCGAAAATTCGTGTCCCCTCTTTTCTCTGATCTATCCTCCTGATCTGAAAAAAAGACATTAAGTCTCACGGAGCGAAAAAAAATCGGAAAGTTCCTGGCGTACCCTGAAACTGTCCATAATATTCGTGGGGACAAAACCCAGGCCCTTATTCAGTACCCTTTCTTGTATTGATGTGAGGGGAAGGTCCGTGAGGTTCATAACTAGGTTGTTTCCCTGCTGGTTCCCGGTACTGGATCCCGTGCCATGCTCCGGGTGACTCTTTGATTCAAATCTTCCCATTGGACACCCAGGTTGCCTCTCTGCCTCCCCCTGCCCCGGCCCCTGCCTCTGCCTCTGCCTAAAAAAGGGGAACCAGGTAATTGTGGGAAATTCTGGATGTTACTGGGGCCCTGCATGGGTGGGAAAGGCTGATATATCGGGGGCCAGGCAAAACTGTGGCCTTGATAATTCTGGTACATCGGATTAAAATTGTACCCTTGGCCTTGATACTGTCCCCTGCCTCTCCCACGCCCCCTCCTCCTTGGCCTATTCTCACTTTCACTACCATCACTATTAGAGCTCATGGAGTCCGAGCTCCTCCGGTCTCCCTGTTGTCCCTTCTTTGCTTCTTCCAGTTTTTTCTGTGCATATTCTTCCGTTGTGTACGGGTATACTTTCTCTTTAGAGAATTTCTTCAGGTCCTTTTGTAGTTTGGAGATTTTTGACTGGAGAAGATAGTCCTTATACTCTCCTATTTCTACATTGGTCTCTTCTAGTTTCCGCTTGTATGTAGCCAAAACTACACTCGCTCTCAGACCCTGCTCACTATTTTGTATTTGTATGAGCAATGTGTCTACAATTCTCTTGGCCGTTGTTATAATTAGGACTAACCAATCTCTTGTGCATTTCCATGCAATCAAGGCCCAATCCTTCCTGAAAGACGAGTCTTCCAGAAAGATCAAAGGTTTGTTAGTCACCAAAAGGCCTCGAGGTGCAGCATTTGCCCTCAAATACTCCGTTAGTATTGCTCCATGTAGAATGGCCTTTACATGAGTTTTCCTTAATTCAATAAGGGTGTCCCAGCCCTCACCCTGGGTTAACACTTGGTTAATAGTTGTTTCCCCAAGTAGTGAAGGTCCATCCAAAATGCCTTGGACCAATTCCTCATCAAAGGCTAATCCCTGTTCAAGAGACATGTTCGGTGAGAGAGATACCCCAAACCACACGGTAAGCAACACGTTCTCCCAACACGTGAAAGTAAAATCAGATGGTAGAAGAAGCCCTAAATAATGACTGGATAACGGAACATGAGGCAGGCTTTTTAACAAAGAAAGATCCTGTGGTACCAGCATTTTATACTCTGCCTAAAGTACACAAAGTAACTAGACCTCCACCAGGAAGACCAATTGTGGCAGGAATAAACTCCATATTGGAGCCCTTGTCACAATTCTGTGATTTTTACTTCAAACCTTTGGTGCAGAGTAGACGGGCATACCTTAAAGACACAACGGAAGTACTCAATCTTTTAACGGATATGACCTTTAACCCAGACGTGGAATTTTTGGTGGGATTGGACATTGAGTCCCTTTATACCAATATTCCGCAGCAAGAAACGTTGAGCATGATTGAGGAACTCTTATTTGACCTGGATTGGCAGTACCAGACCCCTGGACCATTCATTTTACATCTGGCCGAGTTAGCTTTAACCCGGAATTTTTTTGAGTTTAATGGAGTACTCTATCTGCAAACCCATGGTACTTCAATGGGTAGTGCCTTTGCACCCAGTCTAGCGGGTCTCTATGTGGCAACTTTTGAACAAAAATACATCTTCAACGCAGAAAATCCATGGACTAATAACATACGGGTCTGGAAACGGTTTATAGATGACGTCCTCCTTATCTGGAGGGGGGACGAGTCATCTATAAAGGCATTCATGCAATGGTTAAATGCAAAAAAACAGTTTTTACATTTTACCAAGACTATCGCCAAGGAGAGTCTACCTTTTTTTGATCTGGTCATCTCCCCTTTGGAGGGCAAATTGTCTACAAAAGTCCATCATAAGATCACGGATAAGAACGGACTTTTGCATTTTGGGAGTTTTCATCCCAGAGCCCTACGGGAAAACCTTCCGGTAGGTCAGTTCCTGCGACTTCGCAGGAACTGTTCTGAACCTAATGAATTTAAGACAGACGCAGCACACCTAGCAGGTAAATTGGATGAGAGAGTGTATCCGAAACAAATTATCAGGCGAGCTCGTAAACGAGCATGGAACTGCCCTAGAGAGGCACTACTAACAAAAGTAGAAAAACCAACTAGTGATAAGATAGTCTGTGTGACGACTTTTAATACTTCTTCCACGGCTATCAAACGTATCATTCTGAAACACTGGCGGATATTGAACTCCAGTGGCCTGAAACTTGAGAAACCCCTCTTTGCCTTTAGGAGGGGCCAAAATCTTAGGGATCAACTAGTACATTCTCGACCACAAAACAGTGCCCGGGGGGTTCCCCGGGTTGGCGGGTTTCTACCACCGGTCACGGGACATACGCAATGTGGATCTTGTGATGTCTGTTCCCTGACCAGAAATACTATAGGTGGACGTGGGCTTAAAATACCCTTGGCAACAGCGAGTACATAACAACTGTAACTCATCAAATGTTATTTACATGATCAGGTGCCCGTGTAACCTCATCTACATTGGGATGACCTGCAGAAAGGTCAAGGTGAGAATCATGGAGCATAGGAGCAACATCAGGTGCTCCAGGACCAACACACGTCTCACTCTACATTATGCGGAGAAGGAGCACACGATACAGGACATATTTTGGACTGTATTGGATAAACCCACTATTAGACCTTCGATAAGGGATCCCTCACAAGTTCTCTTCATACAGGAGCAGAAGTGGGTATATCGTACTAGGAGTCATGAAACGGGACTTAATGACGATATACCGTGGTCTACCCTAGGGAGAAAATAACCCAGGATCAGGAAATAATGCATTGGGTGAACCTATGGAGTAGAGAACATGTTGGTGAGAATGTACTGAAATAGTAGGTGATGGGCTTTTTGATTGAATAGAAGCACTAACATCATTAAAAACATTCCATCAAATAATGTGTGAGTAGGAGCCTTGGCAAGATTGTCCGTGAAATCAATAACTTGATTAATGAGCCCATCCCTGGGGGTGTGGCTGCTGTTGTTTAAATTAACATCCTGTGACAATAGGTTTATGCACATAAAGGCATTTTGAAAATACATTTGATCATACTAGCAAGGATATTGGTCTAATCTCTAGGTGATATGTGCCTTGATAGGATCCATGATTTATGAGCTTACTTCCAAATGTAAGGCTTTCACCTTTTTTCACTCCGTGATAAGAGGTCGTTATATACAAAGACTGGTTCCGCCATATTGGTTCATACTAGGGAGGTTAGCGGTATAGTCCTACTGATGATTGCGTGCTCTGCCGCTAGATCACGTGTTGCGTGCATCGTCACTCGCACACATCACGTGAATCGATAGCGGAAGTGTAAATACGGAGGGCACGATATCCAGGCAGTCTACACGGCACCAGGAGAGACGGAATCAGGAGGCAGCGCACCACTCTTGACGAAGTAAGGGGATATTTGGCCAGTAATTGAGGGGGGCTTACTACATCTATGCCGGAGTTACTCGAAGATATAATCTCTGCACTCGAGTATGCGGTAGTAACATAGAGGCCTCATTATGGATAGTGAAGTTCTGCCCCTGTACTATATGTGTGTGTGTGTGAGGGGGATAGATATATATATAAATATGTTTATCCGGACACATAAGAGCCATCGGGGCCCCAACGGGATGTGGAAAAAGGGTAACGTTGCATATTCCTAATAACAAACAAGATATGAGGTTTGGCATATACACGACATTGAGGGAATTTTGAAACACGAGTGAAATATCGTGTGTAGGTGTATGCCAGCCGGTATGAATTACAATTTTAGGAATTGAATACACTTTGTGTTTCCCTCCCGCAGTGTTTGACTACAGAGGGTCGCTCTCTACTCCAGTGCCTTTTTAAGCAAATTGCTTAATAAACTCTGGTAAGCAATGGGAATATCTGGATATCGCATGATCCCAGATGAATATATTTAAGATCTTCTTTCTAAAAGGAGGGTAGTAAAACCTGTATACCCTTGGAATACATGTGGGGGTGATGAGAGATGTTTTATCACATGTGTTTCGGCATGTTTCTCCTTGTGTGTGATGCACAAAAATTAAATATACAAGGAATTTTATCTGAATGGGTATTGAGCACAGAAATGAGTGTGCTTCTAAGATACCACTGGGAGGGCTATTATTTGCCTGTTACACTATGATGGTAGATTTAATACCACATAGACTATAATTCTGGCTACACCAAATGGGTGATTGGCAATTTCTGTTGTTTGTCTGAGAGCACACGTGATTAAGATTTTATTTTACTTTTTTCGTTTTATGTGGAAGTTACTTTCGTATTCTTTCTTTTAGTTCCTAATCTTTGAAGGAGTAAGTTATAAGAGGAACTCCAGACTGACAGGTGGAGTATAACCCACAACAGTGGGAAATAACAGGGGTTTGGCAAAAGGGCATGTGGATCAAATTTTTACTGAGGAATGCCGGAGATTTAGTTGTTTGAACCGGCAGAAACATGTCAACTGCTATGCAGAATGGAGGGGTGGTGAGCACCTAACTAACTCACTCCACCACCATCCATTTGGGTATATAGTTTTTTCACATATATATACCTTTTTAATCTGACAGGGGAATCCAGGAATAAAATTATTAGAGAGATATCCCTGGGTCAGTTTTAAGATTCATCTTTTCTGCACTAAAGGATCCAGCCTTCTTTTGTTTTTGTTTGTATCATTGTTGTACTGTCTACCCCTCCCTATTGCTCCGCCTCTAGCGTTGGCTTGCGCAGAGGCGTTAGTAGCAGCCCGATGATGAAGCATGCCACAACTCGTTGTGGGTGAGGGCAGTTTTCAAAAAACGTGTGTGCTTTCTTAAAAACACTCAGCAATTGCTAGTGGATTGAAGCCGTTCTTCCACCCTACCTCCTGTTTTGTGTGGTAGGCTTCCTTCCGATGTCTGGCTCTGCAGGCATGCCTTAGAATGTGCAGATTGTAGTCGGTGCTGAGACAACTTTGAAATAGTTTTTCCCACAGCTTTTCTTGCTTCCTCTGACTCAGACCCTAGAGGCGCAAGCATGTAAGGAGAATCTTCTTAATGGCGAGTCATTTTGTTTTCCTTATCTTAAGAGGCTGTAACAACTTGTTCATTTATCGTTGGCTAGTGCACTCTCCCATACTGACTGACAACACAGCGGCAATCCCTTACAGGACATTTCTAGATGTCCAAATCACTTAGTGAGGAAACATTGACTCTCTGGACTTTGAAATTGGTCTGCCAGCAGCAGCTCTTGATGGGGAGTCCTAAACATGCAGGCACACCACACCCCCAGAACACACTGTCTCTTTGCCATAAGTGTGAATTCAGGATGTGTAGGACAAGATTTTCTTCCAATGGTAGACACCAGAAGTACATCTTGTTGGGGCATGGTTCAACAGAAAATGTTACCTATATTGCTCACTGGAGCATCTTCGTCCTGTATATTGCTCACTGGAGCATCTTCGTCCTGATTCTCCAGATGAATTATGCCCTATGCCTGAACTCGTCCTTCACTCTCCACTATGCTTTTCCTCCGATCTCATTGGGTCTTTCAGTAGGTGAGACAACACCGGGCCCAGATCATCTTGATCTCCCCAGATTGGCCTCTGTGTCCTTGGTACCTATGCCTCTTGTAGCGGAGTTGGATGCACACCTGATGGATCCTTCTGCTAATGACCTTCTTCCTAGTGTATAGGTTAGATGTAACATCCAAAAAGTACTTTGAACTCTGCTAACTATTCTAATTCAAGCATGTGAATCCGTGAAAGAGCCAGTCCTGGAGATTTCAGTGAGAGTAGCTCTGAGGCTTCTGTGCCTCTTGGCCTCCTGAATCATCTTAGTGGACCTAGCCAGGTGACACATGCAAGCTCGGCAGTGGGATCTGAAGTCTTGGTGAGCTCAACACCAAGGGAACCTGTAAGATTCCTTTCAGGTTTCAGCGGAGACTGCAAAAGATCTGCAGTGGTGGCTGCTCAACCGCAATTGAACCAGAGTCTGACCCCACCCAGAGTAGGCGACTATCACGGTTGCAGCATTGCTGTGTTGGGTAGGTCATCTGGGAGATGTGGAGATCAGAGGTCTCTGGCAGAGGCTCCTCTCCACATCAACTTTCAAGTGATTCACTTGGTATTGAAGGTGTCCCTCCTGACCATCAATCAAGAACAGGTAGAGGTGCTCACAGACAGCAGAATAGCCTTGTGGTATTGTAACTAAACCTGTACCAATAGGCTCTAAGTCTCCAGAAGTGGCTGATCTCTCAGGGCATCTCTCTGAATACCCAGCACCTGGCAGGATATTCAAATGTGAGGGTCTACTAGTTCAGCCAACAATGCCTAGTGGATTACGAATGGCTGTTAAACTCTGAGGTGGCACAGGGAATGTTCCAAAATTGAGAGAACTCTAACTCTATCTATTTGCTACTGCAGAGAGCACAGTGTCAAAAATATTTTGCGCTGGAGTTCCTAAGGTCGCTCTCCCTCAAAGACAGTTTTGTCCTGGACTCGGGTCAAGACTTCTGTACAGGTTCAAGACTCCTGTATGCCTTACCACCCCTACTTCTCCTGCTCAGAGTGCTTAAAAAATCAAGAAAGACTGGGGCCAAAACATCCTAGTGACGCCAGACTGTGAGAGGAGAGTCTGATATTTCTATCCATGAGCATCTGTCCTTTAATTGGGCAGCCCCTTTGGGAGGACATTCTGTTGCAACTGCAGGGACAAGTCTTGCACCTGAGTCTGCACAACCTGCACTTCCGTGTGAGGAGTTTGAACAGCGACAGTTAATAGCTTTTGATCTTCCTCCCAAAGTGGTTTGTGTCATTCTGGTTGGCAGGCTTCCCTCCACCAAAACTGTATATGCGATACTCTGGGACAAGTTTGTTGTCTGATGTCCGTCAGTCTCCCCCCCCCCCCCCCCCCCCCACCCCCCCTTTGTGTACATTCAACTCATACAAGCCAAGGAATTTGATATCAGAATGTTTTGTCGTTCTCTAACCCTGCAAAGTCTTGCTGTGGCAACAGTTAAAGGTTATCTTTTGGCCCATTCTACCTTCTTACATTTGCCAAATCAGCCATCCCTGTTCACCTGTTATGAGGCATTTCTTGAAATGGCTGATCCTCTTGTACCTGCCAACACTTTTTGTGATGCCCCAGTGGGAACTTAATTTGGTTGTCACATACCTGATCTGCACACCCTTTTAACCTATGCCAAGCTGCTCTCTCCACCTGCTGACCATAAAAACGTTGTTTCACATTGCCATAACATCTGTTTAACAAGTAAGCGAACTCCATGCTCTGTACAGCAACCATACACATCTTTCTTCCCTGAGAAGTTGGTCCTCCGGACAAAAACAGCATTCCTCCTGAAGGTAGTCGCACCCTTCCACGTTTGGACAATCCATCACCTTGCCAGCTTTTTACGCTCCACGTTACCCTCCAAGGAGGAGGAATGGCTCCACTGCATGGATCCTAAGAGAGCCCTCCGCTTTTACGTCTATGGGACCAGAGACCATCGATTGGATGATCAATGTGTCTCTGTAGCAAAAATAGGGAAGATGGTGTAAAAATTAACCATCCCCTGATAGATATTTTTATGCACTAATATCTGCTATGGGTTACCCAGAAAGCCGCCCACAAAAAGCTTGCACGCTCATTCTACCAGAGCAGAATCTGCTACCACTGCACTGGCTCACGGTCTCCCAGTTCTTGACATCTGACAGGCTTCTACATGTGCATCCCTCCACACGTTCATTCATAAAATCTCACCATTATAGGCTACTGCCTGGATGTCCAGGTCTGATGTGATGAGCATTTTGCCCGATCTGTCCTGCAGGATTTCCTAGTCTGATTCATTCCACAGACCTACCACCTGGAGAAGTACTGCTTTGGTTTTTGTTCACAAAGTGAGGAATCTGTGTTTACAGGTCTCGAGCAGAAGAATCAGTTACTTACCTTCAGTAACTACTTTTCTGTTACATACTCTATTGACTACAGATTCCTCACCGACCCACCCTCCTCATCGTTCTGTGGAACAGACTCATACAGTCCATTAATAGGATTCCAATCAGTAGATTTGCACGCTGGCATATTCTGGTTTCTTTGGGCTCCGGGTCCACACAGACTGGACAGAGCCCAGAAAGAAAGGGATGTAAGCGTGGAGGTGACACAAATACAGTTGTCCTGACGTCACATCTATGATGGAACTGATCCAATACGGAACTGTATGATGCCATCTACTAAGGCGCAAGAGAATTGCTATTGAAAAGTCTCCAGCTCCAGTCTGGCACCAGGGGGTATTCACAAGGTGAGGAATCTGCAGTTAGTCTCTGCCAGAAAAGTTACCAAAGGTAAGTAACTTGTTTCTTTGCAATAAGCTATTGAAACATTAGTATGGCCATAGTTAATGCTTTTGTTCTGTATTTTGGATCTGATAGAGACATCTAGCTGCAGATTCCTTATCTTAGACTCCTCCCCAGGCGCCGGACTGGATCTGGAAATTTTTCCAGGAGTACCAATGCGCGTCGGTAGCGGGCATCGAGCGACTTCCCAGCGACATTGTCTCCCGAATATGACATCTCCGAAGTCAATGTAAGTCCTCCCCTCTGACGCGCTGACGTTGGTTCCTTTTTTTCTGCGCTAGCAAGGTGGATCCGCACTGCAGTTCCTCTGGATGTTTTGCGGCCTACTTGCCTTTTTTTGTCGACGGAGCAATGTGCCCTTTTTCTCCTTCCATGTCCTCGCTGTTCAAGCCTTTTGAGTTCTGTGGCTGACAAATGTCTACCACGGACACTCACTCTGTTTGCATGTGCTTCCTGGGTGAGCACCATGACTCTGAAGTGTCGCCAGCTCTGACCAAAAGCACGCAGGGAACGTTGCTTGAAGTTCCTTCCAGCACGGATGTCCAAGTCATCAAGGTCTTCTTGTCATCCTTGATCCCCTACGCACTGCACAGACCGACCGCGCATCTGCTCTAGGAGCCGTTCCTGCAGGCATCATTCTCTTTCGACATTCGGGGGTAAGTCGTGCGTCAGTGGTCGAAGTCGCAGCGCCACCAGCCTTCGTCACATATCCCTGACCCCCACTCTTCTGTTGAAGTGTCGGGGTATGGGCCCGCCCTGCGCCCCGCCTATCCTGCAGCCGGTAGATGAAACAATATTCTCTAACTCTTCATTCTATTCTTGGATCGTCACCTCCCTCTGAAGCCTCCTCAGGCCGCACAGATGTGCTTGAGGTCATGACTGTGACCCCACCGGTGGGTTATCCCTCAGCTTCATGTATGCCTTCTGTGTCTGACACCTTAGCGATGCTGGTGCACAGCCTGTTGAGGCTCCAACATCTGGCTCTTGCCCTTCGACTTGCCCGTGATGTTGGCAGCCCCCATAGTGGATCATCTACGCCGATTGGCGCTTCTTCCGACGTTGAGGTGTCGCCTTCTAGACCGGCTTCAGTTACTGCATCGGATGCAGTGCTGATGGAGCCAACTGTCTCAGACTCCCTACCTCTGGTTTTCCCTTCTGAGGACCATGGTTGTGCAAGTAAAACACTGTGGTGTGCCCCCCTTCCAATTCAGAGACGGCTCCACACCCTATGCAGTTTAACTGTTTACTTGACTTGAGTGACTTTTCTCCAGCCTTCAGTCTCCTATCTTCTCCTGGTTTGGCAATGCAGGAGAGTTCTGCTCTGGTGGAAATGCTCAATCGATTTTCGGTCGTACTGGATTCAGAGGTTCCTTCTGTGGAATAGTCAACAGACCCTTTACTTGGCTTTCTACATCCAGTCAGTCTAACTCTGATCCTGTACTTCCTTATAGTGACTGTCTTTTCGATATTCTTCTGGGTGCTTGGGCTAAACCTGAAACAAAGCCCCGTGTGGATTACTCTCTCTTACAGGCATCGCCCAGCCCCAGGAGACCCCTCTTGTCTCCTTAGACATTCCTCTTCTAGAAGCTTTGTGGTTCCAGCTGCTTTGGCTACCCAAAATATTGATTTTCTCCCTCCTGTCCCTCCAGAGAGTGAAGCCAGGAAATTTGACGCTTGTGGTAGGTGTTTTTTCTCTTCTTCTAGCGCTGCCCTGCTCTCTCTGAACACTTCTTGGGTCCCATGCCTTGCGGGACTCGGTGGAACACCTCTTGCCCTCCCTTCTGGAGGACGCCTGGAATGCTCTTGTTCCCCCTGGTACGTAATGGGCAGCAAGCTGCCACTCTTAGCATCCGCTGTGGTATGGATACCACCGATTCTGTTGGTCGAATTATGGCCTCTTCCATAGCTCTACCTCGGCTTGCCTGGTTTCGTACTTTCAGATTTTCAGAGGCTGTGGAACCTACTTTAATTGCAAAGGCTTTTGATTGCGCATCCTTTTTTTGGTGCACATACCAACTCTGCCTTGTGCCGGTTCAGAGGTAGTCTTGGTGGTCTGGAGTCTTAACTATTCGTTGTGCTAAGGTTGTCAGGGACAGTTTATTTTCCCTTGTTTTGACTCGTCTGCCTTCATAGTGCGGAGCCCTCTCTCCCTTCCAGGGTTACACCCGGTGTGGTGTTCCTGTATTCTGCAGGTACTTTTCTTATCAGTTATGCTGTCAGGAACAGGTTTAGTTTCCAGCCATCTGGAACACATTTTGCTTTGAGGTGTCATGGGAGTCTGTTCTTGCATCTTCTTTCTGCCGCTTGATGTTTCCTACCCGAATGCTTACTCTGTGGTGGGCTGTCTGTTACGTTGTGCAAATGCACTGTACCCTTGTTCTTCATTATTGGGGAACTTATTTTGTATGCCTTAGAGGCGTTTTATAAGCTGGCTATACACAACTCGATTTCTTCTTTTCTATGCCCCCTCCATATGGGCGACACTGGTACCACAGGCAGGTACGCTCTTGGCCTAGCTATCCTTCATTCCGGTCTCCTACTCCCTGCGGTGTGGCCCTTCTCTTCATTTTATTGTAGTTTGTGAAGCACATGTATTTTCTCCAAACCATATTTTGTTCCTCTTGGTTCGAGCCTAGGTTCCTTGGTTCCCCCTCCCTGATGCCCTTCTAGTAGCGGCATCTTGTAGGCATATTCTTTTGATTTGCACCTAGGCCCTGTTTTTTTGTGTGCCTCCCCCTTTTCTCCTTTATTGTGCCCCTGATGCTGCTAATCTTCCGCAGTCTGGTGTTCTTGTCTGTATTTTTACGTTTTACGTGTTCTACCTAGCTACTTGGAGTACGGTCACTACCGTTGCCTCCTGCCCCTAAGGATTTTCTACACCTCTGCCTTCACGTCCGTGGGGTAGCTGTTGTTTCTGCTGTTCTTTCAGTTCCCATCACCTAGGACATCTTTCCCCTTGATTGTTTGGATCCTTGTGTCGTATCCTTAATTCACAAGAGGCTGGGTTTCCCTTTCTATCCTATCTTTCCTCAAGTTTCCGTGAGGCGTTGGTCATGTTTCTTACCCGTTTCCCTCCTGCTTCCATAAATTGGGCAATGTGTGATTGTCAAAATAGACTATTTGTTGCCCTTAGTTTCCGCCGGCCCTTCATTTCCCCTGGCAGTCTCCTTCTTCTCCTTCCTCGTGGTCTTTTCACATGCTGTTAATCTTTGCCCTTCCTGCTACTGCCTGCTGACATACTTCCTCAGTCGGTTGCATTGGTTCTTGTACGGTTACCCTTGTTTTTCTGTAGTGGGAGATACCTTCCACTTCCTGCTCTGTGTGGCATTGTGTTGCGGTTTCCCAGCTTTGTTTTACTGTCTCCACCTCAGTTACTGTTGTAACCTCTTCTTTTACAACAGTAGGATGTATTATCGCTGTCCTTTCTTGGTTACCTCCGTTCTTTGAGTGTCCCTCGTTCCTCCACTTCTCATCCTCCCGCTCACTGGCGGAGGATGAGTAACCTTTGAAGGAGCGGTAATGCTTTTGCTGCGTTCTGTTTGACTTGTGTTTCTACAGGAATTTGTGGTCTTTATATGCATGTATGTGCCTATTTCTTGAATGGATCGCTTGCAGATGTATTATGTGCCTATCTTGAATGGCTCTCTTGCAGATGTATTTTACTTCAGTTTATATGTGTGTATTTTTCACACATGGTCATCTTGCCTTCCATACAGTGTACATCACTGCATTTTACCTGCACCCTTCCTGGTGACCTGGTTCAAACTTCTGGTTGTTCTTGTTTGTTTCCTTCCTTCTCTTCAATGAGTGTCTCTGTTACATTATTTTGGAGTATGCCATATAAATCTATCAAGGGTCTCAGTAAATGGGCGATTTCTTTACTGTTACTTGTTTTTCTTGTGATGGTTTTCACCATTCATTGTTCTCTCTCTCTTTCTCTATCATTCTACGATCGGAGGTCCCTTTTTTCTGAATTTGTTTCTCTGGATAGTTTGCTTGACGATCAGTGGGTGCTCTTTGTTCATTGTATGTGTTCACTGGGCTGAGCACGTTGTGTATGCGCCGTCCATTGATTTTGAGCCTGGACTCTATGGCCTAATGTCCTTAATCCCTTTACATTCCCCGATCGTAGGTTGCATTCCTTTTGGGGCTGCATCTTTTTACTGGTTCTATGCTGAGTTTTTTCACAGTCTTGTCGCTTTCTACTCCTTGCGGGCTCCCGTAGTCCTTCTTGGGGATCAGTCTTTCAGTGAGAATCTTGCTTCAACTATCATCTTTTTAATAGTTTGGTCCCTTTCTATCTTTGGAACCGCTACTCCTATTTGGGGATCTTTGGTAGGTCGGTCGGTTCACAGCCCCTCCTCCAAGGATGGTATTGTTTGGGTATCTGATTTTAAGATAAGGAATCTGCAGCTAGATGTCTTTATCAGGTGGACAAGTTACTTACCTTCGGTAACGCCTTATCTGGTAGAGACAGGATCTAACCGCAGATTCCTTATCGACCCACCCATCCTCCCCGCTCTGCGAACTAAGGGCCTTGTGATCTCCTATATCCCCTCTTTACTAAATGCCCTCTACCAACGCGCAGAGATACTGCTGGAAAACATTTCAGATCCAGTCTGGTGCCTGGGGAGGGTTCTAAGATAAGGACTCTGCAGCTAGATCCTGTCTCTACCAGGTAAAGCGTTAGCGAAGGTAAGTAACTTGACCTTTTGGGTGCGTTATTTGGGAACACCAACATCCAATAGCCTCTGTATATGATTTACGTTGCTCCATTTAAGCGTGAACCTGCTGTATTCCTTAAAATCCTGCATGAAAAATTGACCTTTCATCCCTTATTTTAAGTGGTAGGTATAACAAAGGCATTTAATCATAATCAAGATTTTTCATTTCTCAAGGGAATGGACCCAGTTAATGAGAGGCGGGTTTTTGAAATGGTGGTGAAGACTGCCTGCAAAGAAAGCACTTCTCAGTACTTCTTCATCACTCCAAAGGTGAGTCCGCTTTTTTCGTTCATTTTTACATTATGAGCTTTTAATCGCCTTAAATCTAAATTCCAGTTTGGGACTTTAAACAAGCACATTCACAGCCAATGACACAGCCCTTCCATTTCATGTTTTACACAAAATTGTAATAAAATATGAATTATTTTTGATCTTAACCATCAGTATACTTTTTTGCTTTAAATCTTGTCCATACATCCACTGTGTTGTACACAACTTTCTTGCAAATGACATTATATATATATGTATATATATATGTATATATATATATATATATATATATATATATATATATATATATATATATATATATATATATATATATACACACACACCAACGTAAAGGTTGCCCCAGTAGAAGACGCCAACTCACGAGGAGGTTTACTTCCTTTAATGGAGGACTTCAGCAGGGCAGCACAGAATACCATCCCAATAGTAAATCGCCCTACGCGTTTCAAACACCACTGTGTCCTTGTTCACGGGCTTGAAGAACTGCAAACAACAGCGCCTCGGGAACACCTGATAAACTGTCCAAGTCCCGCCCCAGTGGGCGTGTCCAAAGGTATGCTGGTACTTGTGGTTCCCTTTAACCATAGGTTTCACACATGTTATAGTTAGGTGGATATTTCACTCGTAAAAACCCAATGAAATTCCCCCGTTATAGTTAGTTCAGATAACTATAACTCGCGCGACCGCCACTCTATCAGAAGGATGATGTCATGAGTGATGTTATGAGTGATGCCACTGACCATGTCATGAGTGATGTAATATGTGACGTCATGAGCAGTGGATTGCGGGCGCGCGAGTTATTGCGGGCGCGCGAGTTATAGTTATCTGAACTAACTATAACGGGGGAATTTCATTGGTTTTTTACGAGTGAAATGCCCACCTAACTAACTATATATATAGATATATATATATATAGATCTATATATATATATATAGATATATATATATATAGATATATATATATATATATATCTATATATATAGATATATATATATCTATATAGATATATATATCTAGATATATATATATCTATATATCTATATATATATATATTTCTATATATATATCTATTCCAACGTAAAGGTTGCCCCAGTAGAAGACGCCAACTCACGAGGAGGTTTACTTCCTTTAATGGAGGACTTCAGCAGGGCAGCACAGAATACCATCCCAATAGTAAATCGCCCTACGCGTTTCAAACACCACTGTGTCCTTGTTCACGGGCTTGAAGAACTGCAAACAACAGCGCCTCGGGAACACCTGATAAACTGTCCAAGTCCCGCCCCAGTGGGCGTGTCCAAAGGTATGCTGGTACTTGTGGTTCCCTTTAATTACTCTCAAGTGAGTGCTGCTGTGCCTTTCAAATTAATCATGGTGTTTGAAACGCGTAGGGCGATTTACTATTGGGATGGTATTCTGTGCTGCCCTGCTGAAGTCCTCCATTAAAGGAAGTAAACCTCCTCGTGAGTTGGCGTCTTCTACTGGGGCAACCTTTACGTTGGAATGTTGGCGGCCTGCTCGGTCGCGAAGACGCCCCTATGCTATCTCGGCAGATCCTGTGTTTGGTGAAAACTAAGCGCGTGAAGGAACGAGGGGGTCCGTATGAGTGGACATTGGAACAGACAGTTTGAGCAGTGTGTTTTATCCCTCCAGCCCACTGGGGTAAATACTATGATTAATTTGAAAGGCACAGCAGCATCTATATATCTATATATATCTATATATCTATTTATATCTATATATATATATATATCTATATATATATATATATACACACACACCAACGTAAAGGTTGCCCCAGTAGAAGAAGTGGGTATTGTGGGGTGAGGAGGAGTGCAATTCTTCAGGCAACGCAGTAAAGTTGGAATCTGCAGTAACTGAAGGTTAAACATTACAATAATTTCCATGATGTCGGCTGACATGGCTAGAGCACGGGAAGCGGCAGCAACAGGGATGTTCTCTGACACCCTCCCGAGTACAAACAACACAACCGGATCTATACCGGCAAGAACAGATACGAACAATTCAGTGAGAGACCTATTTAGAAAATTGGAGAAAAAAATGAAATCCGAGATGAGCAAATGGTGGGAATCTAAATCATTACAGGGATACATCGAGGTAAACAGGATACCCAGGGGTCTACGTATTTTAATGGCACCTAGTTACGACGACCCTAACCCTGAACTAATGAAAGAATGGGCGGAATGCAACCTTGAGTCCTCTAGAAAAATGACCCTTATATTAATTAAATATGCTGACATTGACAGAGCCAAGCTCCTGAGTGAAATTGAAGAAATTAAGAGTTAGAGAAACAAGAAAACAAAGATGAACAGAATAAGCTCAGAAACGAAATGATGTCTCGGTTACAGAAAGAAGAGGAAAAAATCAAAACAAGGAAAGCATTTAAATTCCAAAGAGACAGAACGGATTACGAGATGGGCCAAATCTTTACTTTCGCCAAACGCTATGACGCCTTGAGAAGGTCAAAGTTCCGTAATATAGACGCAACACAAACATTGTCCAAACAAAAGGAGGGCCAAGAAAATCCAAGAACCAATATCCCCCAATCAGATATCAGCTCAGTAGGAAGCAGCGAATCCGAATCTGAGATGCGTAACCCCACGTCAGGGGGATCTAACTCTAAACCTTCCTCAGGGGAAGAACTCAATTTTTTATGTCAGGAACGCAGACAAACTCTGCGACCAAGACCTCCAACAAGCCAAGTACCTCCAACTACAAGCGGCGGCAGAGGCGTAAAGCCCGCAACAAACGAGCAAAGACCAATAAGAAGGAGAGGGCGGGGATATTGGAGGAACAAACAACAATAGATGAACACACTGAAAATACAATCATTAATCTTTCCAATGTTGTGCTAACGGAACAAGAAACAAACATATTGAAACTTGGCCTCTCTTATGCGCCACTAAGAAACTTTGACTATGCAGTGACAAGACTGGATGTGTATAAAGGAATACGAAAGTTAAAATTGAAAAAGTACTTCATTACCAACACAGTCAATCAAATAACTCATAAACAAACTCCCTCAGAGGAAATCAGACAAGTTGCACCGACTTTGACCCAATCTGATGTACCCATTTTGCAAGTACTGCAAGATCTAAACAACGAAAGTAATCCCACGAAGCAAACATTAGGAGTAAGTCCATTCAAGCCCAAATCCTCGTTCAACCCAATAATGGTGCGTGATTCAATCGACATCTTCCACGAAATAGTAACCACACAAATCAAAGAACTGCATAGAAAGACACAATCCAAAACCAAACATGAGAGTAAAATAAATCAGCAATATCGGTTACTAACATCGAAATTACAGAAAAACAAGGATATTGTCATTCGCAACAGTGACAAGGGAGGCAACATTGTAATTTGGCCGATTACCATGTATAATAAGGAAGCGTACAAACAACTAAACGATCGCAACTGCTACACAAGGATCACCGTTGGTAACATGAAAATTGCACAGAAAGATTTCCAACATAAACTAATCAAATGGAATAATGCGAAACTTATCAGTAATGATGAATTCAAATTTCTGAAAAATGATAACCCTACAACACCGACCATCTACTTCATCCCAAAAATTCATAAGAACTGTAATGAACCTCCAGGAAGACCGATTATCAGTGCTAAAAATAGTCTTATGGAACACACAACAAGATATATTGACTATTATCTACAGGAGTATGTACAAAGTTTACCTTCCTATGTAAAAGACACAAGTGACTTTCTGAGGAAAATTATGAATGTGGAATGGCATAATGATTACTTACTGATAGCATTAGATGTAACCTCGCTATATACTAGCATTAATCATGTGGATGGGCTAATGGCCATACAACACTACCTAGATCAAAGATCGATACAACACCTTGAACACAACAAAATGTTAATAGAAATGATCGAATTCTGTTTACACATTAATACTTTCATGTTCAACAGCCAGTTGTATCAGCAAACCAGAGGGGTAGCGATGGGGGCCAGCTTCTCACCGAGCTATGCATGTCTGCATATGGGCCAATGGGAGGAGCTGGTCCTCAGAGATCAATATGGGGAGAACATTAGGAATAATGTTGTCATCTGGCTGAGATACATTGATGATTTATTTGTAGTGTGGCATGGTTCTGTACAGCAAGCCAATGAGTTCATACAGAGCATTAATGTGAACAATTTAAATCTGCACTTTACCGCCACCATTAGCCCATCCCAGATTGAATTCCTCGACACCCAAGTCTATATCAGTAATAACAGAATAGAAACTCGACTCTTCAGAAAAAACACAGCGGGCAACTCTACCCTCCATGCAACTAGTGCACATCCAAAGCACCTTATCAATAGCATTCCCTACGGGGAGATGCTGCGCATAAGGCGCATTTGTAGTAATGACCTAGACTTAAAAGCAGCACAGCATGAGAGTAAAAATCGCTTCCTACAATGGGGCTACAAAATCAGTATCATAGACAATGCCATAAAAAAGTCCATGTCCTGCACTAGGGAGGAAGCAATCAAGGATAAAAAAGTGGATAAGACACTGTTTGACAATTCTAGAAAAGTCAACTCCAACTATGTATCTCAGGACATTTTGGATAATACAAACGCCAAAGAGGAATTCAGACTGATAATACAGTACAGTCAACAACACAAGAGTCTCAATAAAATCTTACAACAAAATTGGCCATTGGCACTTAGTGACCCAGTAATAGGACCCCTGCTACCGCAGAGGGTGTCCATTACTTATAGCAAATCGCCCTCAATGAGAGACACATTAGTGCATACCAGTCCTGAAGTGATTAGCAACAGTAGTTGGATGCAATCAGTCAAAGGATTTTTTAGATGCAAAACGTGTAAGGCATGCAATCAAGGAGTAAATGCCAGTACATATAGAACCCCGTTTAGTGATTACAACCACACTATCACTAAATTTCTAACATGTAAAACAGAATATGCTGTGTATGTCCTTTCGTGTCCATGCAACCTACAATATATAGGCAGCACAAAATTACCTGTTTTTAAACATATCCTTCAACATTTAAGGGCTATCACTAATCAGGACAACACATACCCCGTTGCAAGGCACTTCAGAGAAAAACATAAATCTGACAACCACCTCCTCCAATATTATGTCATTGACTCAATAGCACCCAATAGGAGAGGTGGAGACCGTGAGAACAAATTAAGAAAATTAGAAACACGGTACATTTTACAAATGGACACGAAGCATCCTGCTGGGCTCAATGCTACAGAAGATCTCTACACATGTCTAGTATAAGTTGATTTAGCAAAATCTGATTGTTAGTAGAGAGAGCATCAAAACAACCACACACACCAGGTAGATCTTGCCATCTTTACAACAATGCTGTATAAACTGTTAATCGTTGAATTTTAAATCATTGGTTATATCAAGTTTTATTCAAATTCTTTGTATATATATATATTTGTAAAAATGATATTTTACTATTTATTCATTTTTTATATGCTTTTAACAATACCTGATGATTTAAACTTCAAGGTATGTAAGCTGTTAGAATAGATTCATCTTCAGTGGTACCTATCTGAATGTAAGACAACATAGATAGGTCAATAGATATAATTTTAAAGGTCTAAAATACCTTTTTAACTATTTATTGGCATTTTTTTGCACACACTATAATGCACTGGCACTTAGGCACTTTACCGGTGCAGTCGGTTCATTTGAAGGCCGGTCCAACTGTTCGTTCATGCATTGAAGATTGTAATATATATTGAATTTCTAAATATTGAATGTCTAACGTAGATTTTAGAATTACTCACATAATAGCAATAATTGCTACTTGATGGTAACATAAACCAAGGTATTTTACCAACATCATCTAATGATTTTCTATGATAACAAATCTGCAGCATTGTTAGTATCCTACCATCTATGCACAGATCTCATTTGCTCATAAAATTACCACATAAAAATATTATCTACATATACGGGGACATCATTACGAGTTCCAATTTTCTTTAGGGGTCCAACCCGTCACTGAAACAAGAATTATTCGAATATATAGTTTTTAAATTATCTTTTATTCACATTGGGTTTGTATGCACGTTGCACTTTTACAGAAATAATATTTATATATTTTATTATTTCTGCTTTTAAATTATGTACCATGAGTCACGTACCAGAATACAAGCAAATATTTGCACAGGTATATCAGATATATATAACCTCATGAGCATAGGCAAATGATTTAAATCATGAACAGATTGACGGTATTTTACAGAGATTTTTCAAATAATGTTTAACTGAAAAGAAAAACAAACAGATATTTTAATGTATTGTTAACATAGAAACCAAGTCCAATGTTTTGTATTAGATTGTACTTTGGTTAAGCTTTTCTTTATGTTCATTGATAAGGTTGCGCGCCATGCTTGTCACGTGATCATGATTACTGCTGCACTGTCACTTTAAAAGGGGAGTAATCTCTAAATGCCACTGTCATGTGATCAAGGCTCGGGCGAGCCGAAACGCGTTATGGCGACATATGGAATAAAGAAGGAATAATTTTGCACACAATTTTGGGTTTGTGTCCATCCTTTGGGATAGCCGTTGAGCGAAAGACAGCGGAGGAGTATTCGAGATAGATATATATATATATATATATATATATATATATATATATATATATATATATATATATATATATATATATATATATATATATATATATATATATATATATATATATTCACTGAAAAAACCATAGGTTTCACACAAGTTATAGTTAGCTGTACATTTCACTCGTAAAAAACCAATGAAATTCCACGTTATAGTTAGTGCAGGCAACTATAACTCACGCGACCGCAATCCTCTGCTGATGCTAATACTGTATTTAGACACTTATTTGCCCATGTCTTCTTCCATTAAATTTTAGCTATACATATATTACAAATATTTTTTTTTCATAAAGACACATATGTCATTAGCAGAGGATTGCGGTCGCGTGAGTTATAGTTGCCTGCACTAACTATAACGTGGAATTTCATTGGTTTTTTACGAGTGAAATGTACAGCTAACTATAACTTGTGTGAAACCTATGGTTTTTTCAGTGAATTTGTACGGTTTTTTAAATGCTAAGTTACTTTACGCCGTTCGTGCCGTGCGCGCCCACTTCACGCAGTTCGTTCCGTGCGCGCACCGCGCGCCCTCTTAACGCAGTTAGTGCCGTGCACGCACGGTGGGCACGCGGTGCCCACGTTAGGCTGGATGGGCCATGTACGCACGATGCCCTTCGCGCACCGTCCGCACACGGAGGACATATTATGCGCTTCGTTCGGAAAGGTTTACTATTAAATGTTCACTGACAATATTGTTATATGCCATGCACAAAAGGTGCACTGCGGGCACCTTTTGCACACGGGGGGGGGGGGGAGGGGGAATATGGATTTTGGTTTTTTTAAATTAATTTTTTACCGTACGCGTACGGTAAGCGTATTCGGCGTTTTTTCAAAAAAAAAAAAAAAATTATTTTTGGGCCTTGGGTGGCCTTCTGGCACACCATAACCAAGGCTAGGTGGTTAGGAGCTGTCTAGCCTGCCCCCTTTTTATGATATCCAACTTTGTTTTTCCTCCACCCCTCCGAGTGCGAGAGAGAAAATGGCGGCCGACACTTCCTGGTTTCGACCGATTCGAATGTTTACTAAGATCTAACAGCCAATCAGAATCGCGCTCGCGCACGGCACCGTACGCGTACGGTAAGCTTACGGTGCGCGCTCGGAGCGCGCTTACAGATATATATATTGATTTAAATGCTATTTTCTCAGGAACTACTGAACAGATTTACACCAGACCTACAAAAGGCACTTCCCTGACCTGAGGACTACCTCTCTGCCAAATTACAAGTAATTCTGTTCAGCCGTTCGGGCTGTAGCTGTGTCTAAAGGTCCTATGGAAAAATGCATGGGGAAAACGCGTTTTGGGACCCCCCTTTTTTCTCAGCCCCCGCTTGACGAATCCCCCCGAGACTTTCAGGGTAGGAGCGGAGCGTAGCGCCCCATTAGTTTTGAAAATTTCGCGAGGATTCGTCGACCGGCGCCAAAGTTATTCCAAATAGAATGTTGCGGATTTCCTATGGAAACAGGGTCCTAACTATAACTACCTACTGGCGACCGCCAGTAGGTAATATATATTCTCTTAAAAAACCATAGGTTTCACACATGTTATAGTTAGGTGGACATTTCACTCGTAAAAAACCAATGAAATTCCCCCGTTATAGTTAGTTCAGCTAACTATAACTCACGCGCCCGCAATCCACTGCTCATGACGTCACATATTACATCACTCATGACATGGTCAGTGGCATCACTCATAACATCACTGATGACATCATCCTTCTGATAGAGTGGCGGTCGCGCGAGTTATAGTTATCTGAACTAACTATAACGGGGGAATTTCATTGGTTTTTTACGAGTGAAATATCCACCTAACTATAACGTGTGTGAAACCTATGGTTTTTTCAGTGAATTTGTACGGTTTTTAAAATGCTAAGTTATGTATTTATTATTATTTTTATTTTTTCAGGTTTTTCACCGTACGCGCACCGTGCGCGCGCTGTGAGCGCTCGGTGCGGTTCGCGCACCGAGCACAGACGATGCGTTGGGCGTGCCGTGCGCGTACGGTGCACGTACCCCGCGCTTTTTCGTAAAAAAAATAAATGTTTTTTTCACCCTTCAGTGACCCCCTGACACAGGCTAGGGGGTCAGGAACTGTCCACCCTGCCCCCTTTTGTAACGCCCTGAACGTCTCAGGATCGTTTAACAGACACGACAATGAGGACGCAACCACTAGTGAAGGGTTAGTTGTTTTAATGAAGGCAAATATAATACAAAGAATAAACAAGTTATAGTCACTGGAATCCTCCAGGCTAAGTACGTTACCAGCCCACAGCACGGATGGTCCTAACCGTCCTCTGCATATACGCCGGTCCCGGCGTATGCCAACAGAGGGCAGAAATGAAATGGCCGACAATGCCAATCGGTAGGCTGTGAGGGGCACGAAGAGTGTTGGGGAGAATCGAGGAGTCAGGGAAACACCCAGCCGGGGTCTCTACCTGAAGGGAGCAGCCGCTCAACCTCTTCCTCAGACTGCACCGGGACGCGGAGTCACCTCCTGGTGATGCGTCACCGATACCCCAATCACAAGCAAGAAGACTGAACCGAGAGCAGCCGCTCGATCGATCCTGTGGACTTCCGAGTCTGTAACGCGGCAAACACCTCCTGGTGTGCGTTACAGCTGGCAGTCCCTGTGTCTCTGGTCGGGCTGGGAGTTACGACTCCAACCAGCAAAAGCGCCACTGCGCTTGGACTCAGCCGAGTCAAAAAGCGAAGCTCAATGGTTGACCGGTAGAGCTTCCGGGTCCTTCACAGGTGACGATGGGGCAAGACACGGCCCAGGGAGTAACGACTCGACCTACCTCCGTTCTTGCCTTACTGGAGCACCACTCCGGAACACTGCTCTTCACGAAGCAGGTACGTCGGTGTGAACACAATATCCGACAGCGTTGTACCTCCCGGTTCCTCCCTTTATAGGGCGTGTTTTCCTTGAGTTATGTAACAGCTCTCCTGTTTACATAAGGGCGTGTTTCCTTGAGTTATGTAACAGCTCTCCTGTTTACATAAGGGCGTGTTTCCCTTGTGTTATGTAACAGCTCTCCTGTTTACATAAGGGCGTGTTTCCCTTGAGTTATGTAACAGCTCTCCTGTTTACATAAGGGCGTGTTTTCCTTGAGTTATGTAACAGCTCTCCTGTTTACATAAGGGCGTGTTTCCCTTGTATGACAGGAATTCTTGACACCTTTTCACGTTCTCCACCTTTGTTTTTCACTGCCTCAGACTGCGAGAGACAAAATGGCAGCCGACACTTCCTGATTTCGACCGATTCGAATGTTTACTGACATCTAACAACCAATCAGAATTGCGCACGGCAGCGTGCGCGTACGGTATGCTTACCGTACGCGCACGGTGCGCGCTTAGATATATATGTACTTTTAACTGCAATTTTCTCAGGAACTACTGAACAGATTGACTCCAGATATTCAAAAGGCACATCCCTGACCTGAGGACTACCTCTCTGCCAAATTTCAAGTAATTCTGTTCAGCCGTTCGGGCTGTACCTGGGACTAAAGGTCCCTATGGAAAAATGCATGGGGAAAACGCGTTTTGGGACCCCCCCTTTTTTCTCGGCCCCCGCTTGACTAATCACCCCGAGACTTTCAGGGTAGGGGCGGAGCGGAGCGCCCCACCTATTTTGAAAATTTCGCGAGGATTCGTCAACCGCGCCAAAGTTATTCCAAATAGAATGTTGCGGATTTCCTATGGAAACACGGTCCTAACTATAACTATCTACTGGGACCGCCAGTAGATTATATATATATATATATATTCCATTATTCACGGGTCACGGTTTGATGCATGGAGCACTTTATTTAAATTGAGTTCTGAAGGTCCTAGGATATAGAGTTGTGTTAATAGATTTTTTTTATAATTGTGTGTAAATTAAGATTGCAGTTGATCACCAGTGCAGTATAAAACATAGTATTTTAATCCTAGAATTTGTGGTGTGTGTTTTCTGTTGGGAATTTCATACCAAATAGACATTTTACACATTTATGCCAGCTTGAACAATTGTACTTTGCACTTTTGTGGAACAAGGGCACTTGCCCACAATTGTCTGTATCCTTGTGCAGATAGGCTGCTGTCTTATTAAATGAGGTCCACTTTTTACTAGATAAGAAAAATGTGATTCTAAAATTAGAAGACTTTTGCACTTTAGACGCATATTTGCAAATCATTTTGAACTATGTCTGTTTAAAAATTGGAATTGTTGTATAAACATGTTATTATGTACAATGCACATTGAACTTTGGAAGAGATTGGCTCTTGCCGGATATAACTATGGATCACCATATTCTAGTGTTTATTGATAGTCTTTCGTTGAAGAAATCAATCTGTCAGATTTTGACTTTAGGAGCAATGCTTTACTCTATGGTAGAACTCTGCCTGCACTGATGGTCATGTGTGACCTGGTTCCTGCAATACTTAATTTGGACCTTACATTTTGTGGTGTATTAATTTTGAAACACCAATGGTACCTTTTGTAAAGAGTTATATTTATACAGGATGTGTATGGTGTTATATGGTGTATTTTGCTGTATGGATTTTTTAGTAGCACTGTAACTTTAAGTTAAAGTCAGGTCAAGCCTATAAAAACAACAAAATGGCGTCTTGCAGTTGTTGTGAAAAAGACCGCGTTGGCGGTTGAAATGTGTCACCAGAGCCACAAATTAAGTCTGCTTATTAGTGAACCTGAGCGCGCTGGAGCCTGTTTTACAATAGTGTTGATATGTGTGTGTATATATATATATATATATATATGTTCGAGGCATGTGGGCTGCTGAATTCATATCTGTGCATAGATCGCCGCCTAGTGTTGGGTCCGGATGATTGCACGTTGTTGTCCTGGAAGAGTCTTCGAAGTATCCTGGGATAGGTGACTCCTCCCCTGGACTACAGTGCGCATGGGCATCCTCTCCATCCTCAGATTGTTTTTTTCCGCCATTGAGTTCGGATGTGCTTATCTTGACTCAAGTTAGGAAAAACTTTTTCTCGGCCAAAAGGCCTTTAGTTCGCGTCGGTACTGTTCACGATCGGTATCGATAGTATCTTGTTAGTTTACTAACTTCCAGAACCAACTTTTTCGCTTCCTACCCGACCATCGACCAGTCATCGACGATGGAATCGAGGACACCATTCAAGCGGTGTCCGGTATGTAATGCGAAATATCCCCACATCGACGTCTATCCGGTGTGCAACAAATGCCTTTCACCGGATCACGACGAATCTACATGTATGGCCTGTGCCCGATTCCGATCCAAGAAGACTCTCCGGAATCGACGAGCAGCGAGACTCGAAGCGCAGCAAGCGGCACCGGCCCCGGCCGACATCTTCAGCGCTGAGACCGAAGATGTCGAAGACGTGGAGAACCTACCCTCCAGCCCCGTTTCCGAACACGACTCCGGCTCGGAAGACGTTGAAGAAAGCCTCTTTCGCAGAGACGAAGACGACACCGAGGTAGGAGACTACAATGAGGCCTTAGGGGCCGAAGAGAGTAGCTCCGATGACGAGCAAGGCCTACCCGTACAGACTGAGGACATCCCAGTGCGCCAGTCTATGGCTCCGGTCGAGGGATCGCCTTCGGGCCTTACCCAAGACCTATCCCGCAGTTCTTCGGCCCCGCCCTCTGGCCCGGCCTCGGACATTCAGCGGCAGCCATTAATACCCAAACCGGCTGGTTTCCCTTCTTCGAAACCGAAAGCTGTATTGGTTCAACTGAAACCGAAACCGAAAGTAACGCTGGTCGGATCGAGGCCCACCACACCTTCGACGCCAGCAAATCCCATCGGCACCGAGCGCACCAAACGAGACTTCGGTGCCGAGCTTGCAACGGCCGACGTCGGCGTCGACATACGGAAGAAGACCTTCGGTGCCACCAAACCTACTCGGCTCCCGGCACCGACGCAATCGACTCCGACCCCAAAGGTCAAACTGCCTGCTGCGTCTCACACCGCTTCGACAGCACCACCAAAGGCACACTCATCGAAGACGTAGACGGCCATTACCGCCCCTCGACTCGATGACTCACCGGCGCCGAAAAAGACCGCGCCCGCTTCTACGGAACCGGTCGGCGCAAAGGAATCGATGGCGCTCCAGGTGCGGCCCGTTGCTGCGCAACGCACCAAACACAAAACAGTCCTCCAGGACACATCGGGCTCCGAGCCAATAAAAGCTCCAACAGCCTCTTCGGCACCGGCCAACATTACTTTTGGCCTGCCGCCATCCACGGCCCCGAAACTGTTCCACATCAGGACACGGGTCACCCACACCACGATCACGCCTGCCGAACGTTCTCCTGCGGAGACGTCTCCGTCACATATCATCGACGCCGACACCGGCAGGATGCTGCTCCACAAAAGGAGAATAACTTCAGAGCCAGCTTTGGACTCCTTCCGGATCCCACTTAAAAGAAAGCTGCCAGTGGTTTCGGAACCGGTTCTTTACGAACCTCTCCATTCCCTCTACCAGGATCCACTGTCCTTCTCTCCCACACACTCCGACACAGATGTTTTGGAGGACTACATGGGTGACCACGTCCCCTACCCCGGAGAGATGGACCCTCAAGGCCAACAGGACCCTGATCAAGCTTGGGATGACCCTGTCGACTCCGGTGCACCTATAGATGCACAGGACCCGCAACTCTATGGAGCAAAAACATCTCCCACAGAGGACACTGCCGCGTTCAACGCCTTAATTGAACGTGCTGCGGCCAATCATGGGGTGCAACTTCACTCTGACACAGTAGAGGACGACTTTCTCATGGACACTTTCGCATCCTCAGAAAGGAACATTAAAACTCTACCTATGTTAAAGGGTGTCCTCAAACCAGCAAAGGACATCTTCAAGGAACCCACCAGGGCAAGAGTAATAAACCCCAGGATCGACAAAAAATACAGATCGGCGCCTGGGGACCCCACCTACATTAGAGGCCAGCTACCTCTGGATTCAATTGTAGTTGCGAATGCTCGCAAGAGGGCACACTCGCAAACAACAGGTGATGCTCCTCCCCCGGACAAAGAGTCCAAGGTGCTAGAGACCTCCGGCAAACGGGTTGCCGCACAGGCGGCTAACATATGGCGTATTGCCAATACTCAGGCGCTCCTCGCTCGCTACGATCGAGCACACTACGACACATTAGAACAACTACTCCAACATCTCCCTGACCAATACAAAGAAGGTGCAGAGATCCTCATCAGGGAGGGACAGCTCCTCACAAATGCATCCATTAAGTGTGCACTGGATGCCGCGGATACAGCTGCCAGACCCATAAACACTAGCGTCCTGTTGCGACGACATGCCTGGTTGCGAATCTCCGGATTCAAACCTGAGGTACAAAATAACATCCTCAACCAACCTGTCAACCCCGACTACTTATTCGGGCCGGAGGTTGACACCACCCTAGAGAAAATAAAAAAAGACACGGACACTGCAAAGTCCATGGGGGCTCTACAAACGCAGTCCTTTCGGAGCGGCTCCTTTCGTCGCCCCGGAAATAGAGGAGCAGGTAGAGGACAGGGGTCACAGCAAACATACAACAAAGGCAACACACAGAGCACCTACGACAGAAACACCCGGGGTGGATATCGTGGCTCCAGCACAAAGGGCAGAGGACGCGGCTACGGCAACACCAGGTCCTCCCCCAAGAACAAGCAGTGACGCCCTCTCCCTTCCTCCCGACCACATAACACCTGTCGGGGGAAGGCTACAAAGGTTCCTGTCCACGTGGAACTCCATCACCACGGACAGGTGGGTCAAAGATATTGTCAAATACGGTTACTGCCTAGAATTAACCTCAACTCCACCCACAATACCTCCAAAAAACCGTCCTATGTCCTCAGAGCACTTAACGCTCTTACAGCAGGAGGTGCAAAGTATGCTACTAAAAGGTGCAATAGAGGTCGTACCCGTCCACGAGCAAGGTACGGGGGTGTACTCCCTGTACTTTTTAATACCAAAAAAGGACGGGTCGCTCAGACCTATATTAGACCTGAGACCCCTAAACCGGTACATTCTCTCCGAGCATTTTCACATGCTCACTTTACAGCAAGTCCTCCCGCTGCTCAAGCAGGGAGACTTCCTGGCCACACTGGACCTCAAAGATGCGTATTTCCACATACCCATTCACCCCTCACACAAAAAATACCTCAGGTTCACTGTTCAGGGGCAGCACTACCAGTTCAAAGTCCTTCCCTTCGGCGTGACAACAGCACCCAGGGTTTTCACAAAGTGCCTAGCTACTGTAGCGGCACATCTGCGGAGGCAGCACATACACGTCTACCCTTACCTGGACGACTGGCTCATTCAAGCAAAGTCAGCCCAACAATGTGCCAGCCACATATCCCGCACCATTCACCTCCTTCAGAGTTTGGGGTTCTCACTAAATTACCCAAAGTCCCATCTCCAGCCCGCACACGTACAACAGTACCTAGGTGCGACCATAGACACTCTGGCGGCCACAGCTCAGCCAAATTTAGTGAGAATCAACAGCATACAGATGCTGATTTCCAAGTTCAAACCACAACACTCCCTGCCCGCGCGAGTGTTCATGCAGTTGATAGGCATGATGGCCTCCTGCATTTTCATAGTCCCACACGCGAGACTACATATGCGCCCGCTCCAGGAGTGCTTAGCACGTCAGTGGAATCAGGCTCAAGGACAGTTGAAAGACCTAGTGTTGGTGAGCGGTCGGGCATACAACTCTCTGCATTGGTGGAATCCACAAAACCTTTGCAAGGGCCGACCGTTCCAAGAGCCTGTTCCACAAATAATACTGACAGCGGACGCGTCTCTCCAGGGATGGGGAGCTCATGTACTCAGTTACACAGTGCAGGGACTATGGACAATACAACAAAAGAAGATGCACATCAACCTTCTAGAACTGATGGCAATCTTCCTAGCAATGAAAGCATTCAAAGTACACTTGTGCAACAAAGTCGTGTTGATCCGGACGGACAACATGACCGCCATGTACTACATACAAAAGCAGGGAGGAACACACTCTCCGCAGTTGTCTCATCTGGCTCAGAGCATGTGGAAGTGGGCCATTCAGAGGAACATGTTCCTCATGGCGGAACACCTCCCCGGCAAGGACAACCAGATGGCTGATCTGCTCAGCAGACACAGCCACCAGATGCACGAGTGGGAGTTACACCCATCAGTTCTCCAACCGTACTTCCAGCAGTGGGGTCATCCAGACATAGACCTATTCGCCACAAGCGAAAACGCAAAATGCCAAAGCTTTGCCGCCAGGTTCCCACATCCGCAGGGCAATGCGATATGGATGAACTGGTCCGGCAGATTTGCGTACGCTTTTCCCCCAGCACCGTTGATACCGCTGGTGGCTCGCAAACTCAGACAACACTCTCTGACACTCATCCTGGTTGCTCCAACGTGGGCACGCCAGCCGTGGTACACCACCTTTCTCGAACTCTCCGTGGTGCCGCATCGACGGCTGCGGGTCAAACCCGAGCATTTGACGCAGAACCATGGAGAGGTTCAGCACCCAGATCCGCAACAGCTGAACCTGGCAATCTGGCTCCTGAAGTCCTAGAGTTTGGCTACCTCAACCTGCCACCTGACTGTATGGACATCATTAAGGAGGCCAGGAGACCCACTTCCAGAGCTTGCTATGCAGCCAAATGGAAGAGGTTCGTCATTTATTGCAATAATAATGACATCAACCCGCTAGACGCATCCATCCAAAACATTATTTGTTACCTATTACACCTCTACCGATGCAATCTGGCGTACACCTCTATACGTGTCCATTTGACCGCAATATCAGCCTATCTACAGACCAGGCAGCGCCTCTCTCTATTCAGAGTGCCTGCCATCAAAGCATTCTTGGAAGGACTCAAACGAGTCATTCCTCCTAGCCACCCACCAGCCCCAATGTGGAACCTCAACTTGGTCCTCACACGCCTGATGGGTCCACCCTTTGAACCTCTACACTCATGCGAGATTCAATTCCTTACCTGGAAAGTAGCTTTCCTAGTAGCGATAACTTCTTTACGAAGAGTTAGTGAACTCCAGGCACTAACCGTCCAAGAGCCATTTATTCAAGTTCACGCCAACAGGGTGGTACTACGTACCAACCCCAAGTTCATGCCCAAGGTGGTATCGCAGTTCCACATGAATCAGACTATTGAACTGCCGGTTTTCTTTCAAAACGCACAGACTGTCGCTGAAAGGGCACTCCATACCCTAGATGTAAAGAGGGCCCTCATGTATTATATCGACAGGACCAAACCCTTTAGGAAAACACAACAACTTTTCGTTGCCTTTGCCCCACACCACAAAGGTAACGCTATCTCCAAAGCAGGTATAGCCAGATGGATCGTTAAATGTATTCAAATTTGCTATCAAAAGGCTAAACGCACTTTAACGATTCCCCCACGAGCCCACTCAACACGTAAGTTAGGGGCCTCCATGGCTTTCCTAGGAAACATTCCTTTGCATGATATATGTAGAGCAGCCACCTGGTCCACTACACATACATTTACCAAACACTATTGTGTAGATGTACAATCAAAACAGCAGGCAGCTGTAGGACAGGCTGTTCTCAAAACTCTTTTTCAGACCGCTGCAGCTGGCACTGGTAGCCGCCGCTAATAGAGGGCACTGCTATGTATTCTATGCACAGATATGAATTCAGCAGCCCACATGCCTCGAACTGAATATGCTACTTACCAGTATGCATCTGTTCTTGGCATGTAGGGCTGCTGACATTCATATCGGCCTCCCTCCTCCCCGGCGCCTGTAGCAGCTGCAGCTCTCAGAATTACTGTAAAGCATGGTCATCACTTTCTGTATCTACTCCATCACTGCCACAATGGCGAAAAACAATCTGAGGATGGAGAGGATGCCCATGCGCACTGTAGTCCAGGGGAGGAGTCACCTATCCCAGGATACTTCGAAGACTCTTCCAGGACAACAACGTGCAATCATCCGGACCCAACACAGCAGCCCTACATGCCAAGAACAGATGCATACTGGTAAGTAGCATATTCAATATATGTATATGGAATAGAGCTTTTGCACAAACTGCCACTGAAAGCACCATCCCACCTTTGTCTAGAGAGTCAAGTTGTAAAAGCGTCATTTAGTTTTAAATATACTGGAACAGCCATACTTTGGATCGTTCAGTGGCCTTGAACTTTTTATTCAGAAAACCGGCATTTTTGTTAACGCCTACCCACTGGAGGTTACAAATGATATTGATGCAGCACTACCCTACATGTAACAAGTAAGAATCTATTGTGTTAGACCTATCAGAGGGCACAAATTATCAATATTCAATGTGGCAAGTATAATGTGACAGTATACCAGCGTAGCAGACATTTTCATGCTGAATTCCTGTGATCAAGGACTGTGAAGTCTGAAACGAGTAAGAAAGCATTGACATTAATTATTGCTCACCAGAATTGTGTTCTGTCTAATTAATAAAAGCCTGAACTGAGAGTGCACCTTCAGTCTTTGGATAAACTCTCTGCACAAGTTTTGAGGCTGTCCCACCGGGAGGGCGCATCACCGCCAAATTGAAGTAGCGGGTCGGAGTGGTCTGTACTGTAACAGCCACACTTTGGATTGTTCAGTGGCATTTAACCTTTTTTTCACAAAACCAGCATGTTTGTTAATACTTGTAGGATACTGGCTCTGTATATAAAATACCAAATAAGGTATAATGTGCACAGAGTCCAGTGGATCCCCCAAAGGTATAACAGAGGCTAAATTAGATAATCACTAACAGCTCTCTTTGTGGTAGTGTGGTTGAGAAGTTAGGCTTATCAGGAGGGTGTGTTAAGCATTTTTTGTATTCACTCAATCAAGCCTTAAGGCGCACACTCAGAGACAGAATCCAGACCAATTAGGTAAGTATAAAAGGTATACTTATATTTTTTCTTTCCAGAACCAAGCAGGACTTAGCTCAGGATAAGAAGAATATACTTCAAACCTTTACAAGGAAATGGAATTGTAATCGTTACTGGTTTGTATTTGCTTTTAAAACAGTTTAAAATACATAGGAATTACTTTTGGATTATTTTTCAGTTACTTTGACTACTTAGGGTGACATGCCGAGATATCGCAAAATGGGTCTTACAAAATACAGGTAAATACGACAGTTTTTGATTGAAAGAAAGTTACTTTGGTTTTCATACAACAATTCAGTCAACACAACGTTTTTGGAACAGAAATCATTACTTTCGTTTCTACGGGAGAAAAGAAGGTTATCAGTTGGCAGATAAGCAAACGACCTGCTAGAATAGCTTTTGGGGGTTAGAACCAAGGTTCCTCAAGGTTCAGTTAAGCATATAAATCGCACCACTAGCGGCAATAGGGCAGCCAGGTGCAGGGGCCCAATGTTAGCCAATGGGGCTAGGCGGCCTTCGGTTAGAAGCTGCTTACGAGCAGCCCACTCAGTTGTGGGAGCAAAGCTCCTGGGGTTAGGATCAGCACTGCAGGGGCCAACAATCAGCAGCACGGAGGTGGCCGGATGCAGCGTACCAAGAAGACGTCGGGAGTCCTGTATTTTGCGATGGATATCTCCGGTTCGGAAAAGATGCTGCAGGCTCGGTCAAGGAGGCCTCCTGAGGACGACCACTGGCAGAAGAAGTCAGTTGAGGGATGCCTGGACACTGTCAGTTGGGCTACCCAAGAACGTGGAGCATTGGTGCAGAGGTGTCTTTTCACGTCGAATCTTCTTACCAGCTTTGGTCGCAGTCGGGAGGGGGGGGGGCGAACCCCTCAGGTTAAGGCTGCAGGTATCAGTTTGAAGCTCGAGATAGGTCAGGGATCACCAGCTCCCAAGTCAGGATCGCTGGGGAGACCTCCTCGTGGTGTTGGGCCACTCGAACTTGGGCCGTGGGTGTCAGATGCAGAGTGGTGCAGAATCGCGGAGCCACCTGAATCCGTACTCTATGCTGAAGTCTTTTAGTTTGGCAAATCCTGTGCTCATGGAAGACAGAGTCGTTTTGGTGGGGGGAGGGCAGGTCTTCTGGGTTCTGGTATGCTGATGGACACGCTGGGGTTTAGCTGGCTGCAGGTCAAAGTCAGGACAGGCCGGTAGGGCTGAGGCCAAAGCAGTTGGTATCCTCTTCTTCCTGGGTCGGCACGGCTCTTCGGTTCTTCTTCTTTCTTCCTCGAATCTGAGGAGGCAAGGTTCAGGGTCGCCCCTAAACACTTAATTTCGGGGCGTTACTGGAGTGTGCAGGTCGGGACCAGTAGGTCCCTTCCTTGGGGTGAGTACACCCCCTATTATGCCACCCTCCAGTTGGATGGGCATACGCCTCTCTCTAATTGTCTGGGTCCCCTCATCTTCAAGATGGAGGGGACTGAGATGTGTTCTTAATCTTGCCTCCCCCACCTGAGGGTGGGGTTGTCAAAGGTGGGCACACGTCTCCTCCTAACTTGGTTTTCCCTCTGATTCTCTCGTCCAAAGTGGGGGTCAGAACCAGTGGGAGACAGTGGCAGCAAAAGGCAGGGACAGCTTCTAAAGGCGGTAGGCCTTTGAAGCTTCCCCTTCGTTCATCCAGCCCATCCTGGGGGAGGAGACATGACATCTCAGCCCAGAATGGGCTTTGTTTCTAGACCCAGAGAGCGGAGAATCTCTACCCAGGGGTCCAGAAACCTGTCTGGTGGTGGCAAATGGCAGGCAACCATTCCGGAACCACACCATGACTGTTCGTTTTTCAGGGGGCATCTCTAAGATGTCTTCTCAGTGCATTTTACACACTGGAATCATTGTGGGTTTAATGTGATGAGAAGTTTGCTACCAAATTTCCCAGGTTTCAGTAAACCCATAATGGGAGCTGTGGAGTTAATGACCAATTCCCAGACCATATGCTTGACAAGGCTTTACTTCACTTACAATGCCAAAGAATGGACTTAAACACTGTAGGGGTACAGTGCTCCTGCAACTGTACCCTCACCTGTGGTCTAGTGCACCCTGCTAGAGGGGTGACTTACCTAGGCCACAGGCAGAGGGTTGCAGGCATGGCACCCAGAGATGTGTGCCATGTTGACTTCGCTTTTCACTGCATCAAAACACGCACGCTGCAATGGCAGTGTGCGAGTGTTAAGGTGCATTGTCTCTATAGAAGAAACACAGCGAGACAGAGAAAATGCTGTAGCAGCAATAGCTTCGCTGAGTGCGCAGGGGACAAAGAGCGCATCTTCAATGTCGTGGGACGACCCGAGAGAATCAGACTCGGACACTAGCAACAGTACAATGGAGGAAAACAGTTAGACTCTCCCAGAATGGCGGATGATATTGTCTGGAGGTTATCAGGACACGCAAGTATACATGGGGAGGTGACGGAGGGGAGTCCACAATACACCGGGAGGGTATTAACATGAGGGGGAAGGGGCCCGACACTGGGAATTGAATAAGATATGTAGCTTGCACTGGTTTAGGGAGATCCGGGGGGAGGGGGGCGCTCTCCTCTGGATTAGCACACAAGTACTTAGTTTGGATGGGAGAGAAGGTTCTCACTTGTCCTGGGAAAGGGGAGTTGGGGTGTTAAAACAGTTTTGTGTTATATAACGGGGCGCTGCTGTTAACCAAAGTGGGATATGAGATATGGCAGCAAAGTCTGCAGGATCCTGAGGAAGGCATTGAAGCCCTGCTCTATGAGGAGCAGAGGGGGAGAGTGAAGATAACTAGCAATGACAAATGAGACGGCCTATAACCTGTTGTCCTGAACGTTAAGGGTATGCACTCTATGCATAAGGGATATAAAATATTCTCTCAATTAAATAGAAGGGGGATCCATATAGCAATGTTGCAGGAGACTCATACACTGGCCCCAAAAGGAGCTGTGCTACACCGGAAATGGAGAGGGCAAGCATATTATACGTCATACTCTGCGTTTGCAAGAGGGGGTACTCATCTGGATAAGAGTAGGGGTCCCCTTTCAACACATCGATCACAAGGTAGACCCCGAGGGTCGAAACGTGATAGTTTTGGGGAGGCTAGACGGGCAAGACATTACGCTAATCAATATATATGGGCCGAATGTAGACCAGAGCAGCTTTTTAGACCGGATGTCCGGAGTCTTAGTGCCCTACATGATAGGATCGGTTATCTTGGGAGGTGACTTTAATTGCATTGCAGACCCGGAGCTGGACCGATCACCCCTCCACTTCAAGACTCCCCAGTCCATAAGATAGCCAGAACGTTTCGGGAATGGCAGACTCAGTGGAGGATAATAGATATATGGAGAGGCACCCGTCCCCTAGACAAGGAGTACTCCCACCTTTCACATTTCCATGAGCTACACGTCAGACTGGATACGTTTCTATGCTCACCTGACATAAATGCACTTCTCCAAGGGGCGTAATACCTGACTCGAACAGTCTCGGATCACAATCCATTACTGGCTAAGATACAGTGGGGAACACAGCAGCAGCCCATTCCTACCTGGCGCCCCAAGCCTGAGGCCCTGGAGAACCAGGTGTTCTTACAGGAGGTTAGGGGCCATATCACAACATACTTTACTGACAATGCCTTCTCTACTGATTGCAGGGAAACGGAATGGGAGGCCATTAAGGCAGTCATTAGAGGACGGTGCATGGCAACATCCATTGGAGTACGATGGACATTGCTCACGGATGTGGAGAGGGCGGACCGAGCACTTGGGAAAATAGAATTGAGACGGCCTGAGCACCCTGAGTTGAGACAGGAGCTATTGGAAGTGAAAGAGGAGGTGGCAGGACAGGAGGAATGGCTAAGGTGCTTTGACTTCAAAACATACACGGATAGGACTCCTGCAGAAAGGGATAAAGCAGGCAGGCTGCTGGCATGGCTTGCCAACCCGACCATACGAGGGAACACCATCATAGAAATTGCGGACCAGGCAGGGTACTAGTTATATAGGCAGGATGAAATAAATGCCAGATTTTGGGACTACTATAAACAACTTTACAAGAGCAATGGGCCCAGAGAGGCGGGGGAGATAGAGGAGTACCCGGCGGGACTCCCACTCTACACCGTATCGGATGAGGATGCAGACCGGTTGGGGGCGGAAATCTCTGAGCATGAAGTTAGAGTGGCCATAAAGGAATTAGCTAAGGGTAAGACTCCGGGCACAGATGCGTTCCCCAAGGAGTTTTATGCTGCCTATGTGGAGGAGTTAGCCCCTAGATTAATAGAACTATATGCAGAGGTGGGGAAAGAGTTATCTTGCCACAGACCACTCGGGAACCAGTTGTAATCCCGCTATTCAAGCCAGATAAGCCCCCTCTAGAGTGCACATCATATAGACCCCTGTCAAAGCTAAACCTTGACTTCAAAATATTAAGTAAACTGCTGGCGACAAGGTTGCTCCCACACATAACTTCCCTGGTCCACCGAGATCAGGCGGGGTTTATTCTCAGCAGGAACACGATTCTGAATATACGGCACCTTCTTGCTATACAGGAACTGGCTAAAGAAGAGGACCCAGATGGAGTGATATCCGCAATAGATATAGAGAAGGCATTTGATAGCCTGGAATGAGAGTTCCTGTATGCTGTATTGGCAAAAATGTGGATCGGGAAGGGATTCATTAAGTGGGTACGGCTGCTATATGAAGATCCAGTGGCTAGGGTTGGCACATGTTGCGCAATCTTGGCACAGTATCGGGTGGAGAGGGGCACGCACCAGGGATGCCCCCTCTCCCCACTATTGTTTGCCCTGGCCATGGATCCTCTTACATGCAGGGCGAGGTCTGGGAGGGAGTATAGAGGCCTCCAAGCGGGAGGACAAATGCACCACATAGCGCTATACGCTGACGACCTTTGATCTTCTCAAAAGATAACAATGAGGAACTAAGAGGGGCTAGGACAATGATGGAAGAGTTCGGCATACTATCAGGACTACGGGTCAATTGGCAGAAATCTCGGTTGTTTCCGGTAACGGAGGGCACTCCACCTCCTGAGGAGATGGGGGAGCTGCAGTGGGAACCTCAATGTTTTAGATACCTGGGAGTGAAGATATTCCACTCCATGCCGGATGTGCAGGAAGGGAACGTGGGAGGAGCGCTTAGATCATTGAAAGTCAGTATGGCCTTTTGGGGGGGGCTCCCTCTATTGGTGGCAGGAAGGATCTCTTTGCTAAAAATAGTGGCTCTTCCTAGGTTGCTGTATTACTTTACCACGCTCCCAGTTTGGAAACCAGGAGCATGGTTCCGAGAACTGGATACGTGCATCTCAGCTTTTATATGGGGCACGAGCAGAAGGAGGGTGGCTTTATCCACGTTAAAAATTACACAACTGGAGGGAGGACTGGCAGTCCCGGACATGGAGTAGTACTATTTAGCGGGGCAACTGCAGAAACTCACGCAGTGGGTGGCGGGAAGTCTGGTGCCCAAGAGAGGGAGGTTTCCTTTTGCCCAGGAGAAAGCGGATGTGCTTGGCACCCTGATCGGAACAATTAAGCTGCGACAGGTACACACTAATGAACACAGGGTGATCCGGCGTTGATGGAGCAGATGTCTGCAAAAGACGAAGACAAAATGCCCGTACTCACCAGAGCGGTCGCTTGCGCTGCTCGAAATACTCTAGCATGGGGGACAGTGGGGGAGGATAGAGGAGTGAGCACAAGCAGGGGTGACAAAGATTGGAGACTTGTACAGGGATGGGGAATTACTCACTTTTGAGGACTTCAGCACAGAATGGGATATCCCGCAGGGGCATTTCTTGCTTTGTGGGACAGTCACACGAGCAATGCAAATACATTGGGGTGCAGGGACGACAGAGCCACCGACACATGCTACCTGCAAATACATAGGACTGGCAGGGGGCACCATAAAGGCTGTCACATGTCTATACATGGCCATCAGATGCGACTTTGCGCACCCGCTTGAGGACCTGCGGACTAAATGGGCGGTAGATCTGGGCAGACCATTGGAGGACAAAGACTAGGAAAACATGCTACAACAAGCCACTAAAGTTTCTCGCTATGCGAGGTTCAGCCTGATTGGCTTTAACATACTACATAGGGCATACATTACCACAGATAGAATCAACCGGTTCTTCCACATGGAAGATGCGGAATGCCCACGATGCGGAGAAAAGGGAGCACATTTAATGCACATGATGTGGAGTTGCCCATCTTTGAGAACTACTGGCAGGAAGTGACAAGTACAGATGCACACCGGGCTATGGTTCTAGGCTTAATTATCATATGTTACTGAGTACACGGATATACTAGGCACCAAAATATATGTATTGTGAGATAACAGAAAATGATATGGAATATGTAAGTGTCCTGTTAAAATCACAAGATCAATGATGAATATAAAAGGCAATAAAATGTTTACAAAATAAAAGGTGTAGGGTCTCTAAGGGTGGCACAATAGATGCTACAGCACTTAGAGGCCTTCCCTGGTCACAGTGCCCTTGCTATGCATGGCACCTTGAACAAGGGGCTTACCTGTGGCTAGAGATGTGCCAATTGTGGATACAGTGGTCTAATTTTGGGAAAGAACATAGGCCCTGGGAACCTCATTGGCAGGGACTCAGTACTGCCCTTCCATCGCCGGTGGCTTCGGCCCCGGCGCCGCAGGACCACCCTGGATCCGGGCTCGGATCCCGGACGACACTGGTTGACCTCATAACACCTCCACCGGTCTCTAAATGGCGCAAACATATCGAAATGGCCACCCTGCGATTTAAACAACTAACCGGCGCCATCAGCAGGGAATTTAGCAAGTCATTCACTAAACCAATTAGCCCAGTCTTGCAAGTTTACGAAGCTAAGGCCCTAAGTTCTGCACTATATGGGGCGGAGCTTTGGGGTTTTGACCAGTTAGCCCTTCTATCTAGTGTAGAAAATAAGTTTTTTCGGAGTATAACTGGTCTTCCCCAGAGGACTCCTTTGATTCCACTTAGATATGACCTAGGAAGGAGGTCCATTTTGGACATTGCAAAGCTCCGACCGGTTCTATACTGGCGGAGACTCTGGACAACCCCCGAGCTCTCCCATTACGCCAACGGTCTTATGGACATTATAAAAACTGACGTCTTCCATAAAATTGTATGGGTAAAGAGCTTACATGAGACGTTAAAAGGAATGGGCATGGAGGTGTTATGGTCTGACCCGGTGACAGCCCTGTTTCCATCAAAGAGTTCTCTCAAAAAGACATACTGGGAAAGAGTAGACCTCCAGGTACTGAATAGAGCTACAGGGTTGTCCGGCCACTTCCTTGAGGCCAAAATTGCCCCTGCCTTAGAATCATACTGGGACTTGGTTACCAATGTTAGCGACAGGAAACTTTATTTCCAGTTTCGAGCTGGGTCTCTACCCCTCAGATCTTTCACAGAGAGGTGGGATAGGAAGTCACAGGAATCATGCCTTGCATGTGGGGCTAAATCCGAAACAACTGCTCATTTCTTGTTTGCCTGTCCGGCATTTATTTCCCCAAGATGTGTTTGGCTTTCCCCTATGTGCAAGACACTTGGTACCAGGAGCAGTGCTGTGGCGCTACGAATTCTGCGAACTAGCACTTTAACAATTGTTTCTGTGGCCCTAGCTAAATATTTGGGCTGGGCTTGGGCTATACGGAGAAAAGTGACTAAGAAAACCCTAGAGGACCAACAAAGGAACACAGGACTTGGGCCACCTATGTGCATTGCGCCTGAATCTATAGCTCAGTGATCTAGAAAGCACAACTGACAGTGCGTTTCTTCATTACTTTTAGATTTATATTGATTTATTTAATGCTTTTCTTAACTGTCTTTTTAATGTATTTATTGATGTATGGTATTAATGAGGGCTCAAAACTGTGCTCCTGTTTTTATGTTTGTGTCTTTTATGATTCATTTTAAATCGAATAAAGACTGATGATGATGAGAAATGCAATTGAGGATGGGTTTGCAATTGTTATAGGTTTGTATATCTTTAAAATGCAGTTTGAATTACGCAGTAATTACTTTCAGATTACTTTTTAGTACGTTTGGATTACTTTGAGTACTGGAGGTGATATGCCTAGGTACCACTCCTTAGGATCTCACAATACAAGCTAAGTAAGACTTTTTATACTTTGTATTTCGGGTCTCCTTTCTCCATACAAACATCAGTTCAACACAGTGCATGAGCCTCTTCCTAATTGGCTGAGTCCCCCCATCTCCAAGATGGAGGGGACTGAGAATTGTGCTTCACCTCGCCTCTCCACCTTTTTTCCAAGCTTGGTTTTACCACTGAGTCTCCCGCCCAAAGTGCGGCCCAGAACCGGTGGGAGCCAGTTGCTGGGGGCAGCAAAAGGCAGGGACAGCTTCTAAAGGCAGCAGGCCTTTGAAGCTTCCTCTTCATGGACCCAGCCCATCCTGACGGAGGAGGCATGACACCTCTGCTCAGGATGGACTTTGTTTCTGGACCCAGAGAGCAGAAGCTCTGTACACAGGAGTCCAGAAACCTGTCTGTGGTGGCAAATGGCGTGCAACCATTCAGGAACCACACCAGGGCTGGTCGATTTTCAAAGGGCTCTAAGATGCCCTCTGAATACACTTTACATTAAATGCCACACTGGCATCAGTGTGGGTTTAATGTGTTGAAATGTTTGCTACCAAACTTCCTAGTTTTTAGTAAAGCCATTGTGGAGCCGTGGAGTTCATAATGACCAACTCCCAGACCATATACTCTTTATGGCTTTACTACACTTACAGCATCTAACAATGGACTTAGGCACTGTAGGGGCACAGGGCTCATGCCACTGTGTCCTCACTTGAGGTTTAGTCCACCCTGCTAGAGGGGTGACTTACCTAGGCCTCAGGCAGTGGGTTGTAGGCATGGCACATAAGTATGTGTGCCATGTTGACTCTTCACTTGTCTCTGTACCAAAACACGCAGACTGGAGTGGCAGTGTGTGGGTGTTAAGCTGCAGGGCCTCCAAGGGTGGCACAATGGGTGCTGCAGCCATTAGAAGCCTCCCTGGTCACAGTGCCCTTGGTAGCCATGGTACCTTTTATAAGGGTCTAACCTGTGGTCAGGGATGTGCCCGTTGTGGGTGCCATGGTACAGTCTTGGGGAAAGAACACAGGCCCTGGGAACCTTATTAGCAGGGACCCAGGGCCCATCAAGTCAGGTTGCATCAGATGTCAGGCAAAACGTGGGGGGTAGTCTGAACGGTCTACGTGGAAAAATCGGAAAAGGGCATCTGCATTGGCATGGGCAGTCCACGTCTATGTTGCACTGTAAATTCCATTCCCTGTAGGGATCTGGACCTCCTCAAAAGTTTGGGGGTTTCTCCTTTCATCAGAGAGGTCTGTGGTCAGTGTGAACTAGGAAGTGAGTACCAAACAGGTATGGTCTCAGCTTCTTCAAGGACCAAACTACAGCAAAGGCCTCCCTCTCAATGGCACTCCAAAGCTGCTCCCTGGGGAGTAGCCTTCTGCTTGAGACAGATTGACTGTCAAAACAAAAATCTATCGCCAGTCTGACCAAGTCAAGTAAAGCATCAAAGCTGAAACCAGGAAGATGCTGGAGTTGGGGGTCATTGAGTCTTCTGAGAGTCCCTGGGCCAACCCAGTGGTCCTAGTCCCCAAACCTCATCCACAAGGTGGAAAGACAGAAATGAGGTGTTTTGTGGACTACAGAGGCCTCAATGATGTCATCAAGACAGATGCACACCCCATCCCCAGGGCTGATGAATTAATAGATAAGTTGGGGGCTGCCATGTACTTAAATACATTTGACTTAACTGCAGGGTACTGGCAGATTGGCATGGCCACTGAAGCAAGGAAAAGACAGCATTCTCCACACCTGATAGGCACTTTCAGTTCACTGTGATCCCTTGGGTTTAAAGGATGCCCCTGCGTCCTTCCAAAGTTTGGTTAATGAAGGCCTTGCTGGGTTGGAAGGCTTTAGTGCAGGTTATCGTGATGATATTTCTGTGTTTAGCTCTTCCTATAACGATCACCTGGTCCAACTGGGAAAGGTTTTACAGGCCCTGCAAGCTGCAGGACTAACTATGAAGGCATTCAAGTGCCAGATAGGGCAGGTAACGTTTGTGTACTTGGGCCTCCTTGTAGGTGGAGGCCTAGTCCAACCCCTCCATCCCAAAATCCAGACCATTCTGGACTTGGACGCTCCAACAACCCAGCCCCAAGTCAGGGCATTCCTTGGCTTGACTGGGCACTATAGGAGGTTTGTGAAGGGATATGTAAGCAACAGGTTGGTCTTGTCCATTATCATTGTTTTGGGATAGGACCACTCAGAGGCATTAGTCTATGAACTGCTTGGAGTAATCTAGAGACTTGATCATAGGTGCTGAGCACATTGCCTCTTTTAGGGTGTCAACAGCCTTTTGGCAGCCAACTGTCCAGTTCACTTTCTTGGGCGTCTTGTTGGAGGTGAGTTCTGTGAGGGGGTCACAATAGACCCATATCCCTTCACAAACTCCAATAGTACCCAGTCAAGCAAAGGAATGCCCTGACTTGGGTCTGGGTTGTTGGAGCTTCCCAGTCCAGAATGGTCTGGATTTTTAGATGGAGGGGCTGGACTCTACCAGGTGATCCTTCCAGGAAGAGCTAAACACAACAATATCATCACGATAAGCTGCACTAAAGCTTTCAAACCCAGCAAGGACTTCATTAACCAAACTTTGGAAGCTGGCAGGGGCATCCTTTAAACCTAAGGGGATCACAGTGAATTGAAAGTGCCTATCAGGTGTGGAGAATGCGGTCTTCTCTTTTGCTCCAGGGGCCATGCCAATCTGCCAGTACCCTGCTGTTAAGTCAAAGGTATTTTAAGTATTTGGCAGCCCCCAACCTATCCATCAATTCATCAGCTCTGGGGATGGGGTGTGCATCTTTCTTGATGACCGCATTGAAGCCTCCGTAGTCCACACAAAACCTCATTTCTCTCTCTCCACCTTGTGGATGAGGTTTGGGGACTAGGACAGCTGGGCTGGCCCAGGGACTCTCAGAAGGCTCAATGACGCCTCAACTCCAGCACCTTCCTGGCCTCACCTTTGATGCTTTCCTTGACTTGGTCAGACTGGCGATAGATTTTTGTTTTGACAGTCAATCAGTCTCCAGTGTCCACATCATCAGTACACCAGGGTGTCTGACCAGGGGTCAAGGAAAAGAGCTGTGCATACTGTTGCAGAACCGGTCTCCCATTAGCTTGCTCTTGGGCAGAGAGGGTGTCTGAGTGGACAACTCCATCCACTGACCCATCTTGGGGGCTCTAAGCAAGGAGGTCAGGGAAAGGTTCACTCTGTCTCCTGATCCTCATCAGTAACCATCAGCATGGTTACATCAGTCCTGTCACAATAGAGTTTGAGGCAGTTCACATGTATTACCCTTTTGGGGGACCTGCTAGTTCCCACGTCCACCAAGTAGGTGACCTCACTCTTTCTCTAGGATAGGGTAAGGGCCACTTCATTTGTCCTTGAGGGCCCTTGGTGCCACTGGCTCTAAAACCCACACCTGTTGGCGTGGCTGGAATTCTACGAGTGCAGCTTGTTAGTCATACCAGAGCTCCTGTCTGGACTCAAGGTGTTTGAATGCTTTCTGCATGTACTCTGCCATCCTAGAACTTAGTACATAGTCCACCACATCTTGCTTTGGTACATGATGGGGTCTTTCCCACCCTTCCCTCACAAGTGAGAGTGGTCCCCTTGCAGGGTGGCCAAAGAGAAGTTCAAAGGGTGAAAACCCTACTGCCTTCTGAGGCACCTCTCTGTAGGCAAAAAGCAGGCACAGCAACAGAACATCCCAACTCCTTTGGAGTTTTTCAGGGTGTCCCATTATCATGCCTTTCAATGTCTTGTTAAACCTTTCAACAAGACCATTGGTTTGTAGGTGGCAAGGTGTTGTGAACTTGTAAATCACTCCACACTCATCCCACATGTGTTTTAAGTATGCAGACATCAAGTTGGTACCTCGGTCTGAAACTACCCCCTTAGGAAACCCTACCCTGGTAAAGACACCAGTGGGGGCCTTGGCTACCACAGGGACTGTAGTAGTCCTAAGGAGAATGACTTCAGGATACCTAGTAGCATGATCCACCAATACTAGTATGAATTTGTTTCCTGAGGCTGTGGGAGGTTCAAGTGGACCCACTACATCCACTCCTACCCTCTAAAAGGGTACCCCAACCACTGTTAGTGGGATTAAGGGGGCCTTTGAGTGTCCTCCTGTTTTGCCACTTGCTTAACAGGTGATACAGGAGCTTACAAAGTCCTTCACAGTTTGGGACATCTAGGGCCAATACAATTAGGTGACTAATCTTTCCTAAGCCTTAGTCTGGCCCAGATGCCCAGCTAGGAAGATGTCATGTTCTAAAGTGAGTAGGAACTCTCCATACAACGGAGGTAGTACCACTCTCCTAGTGGCACCAGGTTTGAGGTCTCTGGCCTCAGTGTATACGAGTTCCTCCTCCCAATAGACCTTGTGGGAGCCACTGACATATCCCTTCTCCTGTTCAGCAGCTTGCTGCCTCAGGCCTTCAAGGGTGGGACAGACCTGTTGCCCAAGTCACAGCTGTTCCCTAGAGGGTCCCCCTGGTTCCAAGTGCTCTACCTCGAAGGTTCAAGCTCCAGGGGCTCAGTTCCCTCTGGGGCTGACCAGTCCTTTCCCTGAGGAGAGGGCTCCTGATCTTTTTGCTGTGTGGAAGCTGTCTCACCAGTCTTCCTACCTTTCCTCTTGGGAGGTTGGGCCATCATTTCAGGCTCCAATCCTCCTTTTTTACTTTGTGCTAGACATGGTGCTCTTGTTTTTACACACACTATCTCGGGGATCTGCAGCATGGCTGCATATGTCTTTCTTTCTACCTCAGCCCATGCTGAGGTTTCCAGATCATTTCCAATCAGACAGGCGGCTGCGAGCTTTGGAGAGACCGCTACCTGTATCTGAAAGAGACACGTTAGTGATAGATTCCTTACCTTAGAATATCCCCAGGCGTCAGACTGGATCCGGAAAGTTTTGCTTAGCAGTACCCCTGCGTGTCAGTAGGTGGCGTCATGCGGCTCTGCATCCGTCGCTGGCGTCGTAAGCGCCAAGATGACGTCACGGAGACTACTTAGGCGCCACCCATGCGTGCTGACATCAGTTCTTTCTTTTTCCGTGCCAGCAAGCGAAGATCCGAATAGAGCACGTACCTTAGTCACTTTTTGACTACTCTTTTGAGACTTTGCGTCTCCCCTTTTTTCTCCTGGTGCACGTAGGGATGCCTGGCTTGAAGTCTTGTGGGGCCTGCCGTTACAACATGTCGGTGGCGGACCCCCATGATGTTTGCCTCTACTGCATGGAGACCGAACATGACTCCCGAGACTGTCGAGCCATGGCCCCGAAGGCCTTGAGGGAGCAGCGCCGGAAGCTGTTGGAGGTCTGGCACTCATCCCAACGCCGCTCCAGGTCCAGGGCCAGTTCCCAGGACCGCTCACGGGGCCGCAGTTGCCGCTCCTCAGGCTCCAAGTCTTCGCCCTCTGATTCCGGTCAGCGACGACATAAAAAGAAGTTGAAGAAGCGTGTTCGCTCTGCAACATCCCCCCTTCGGTCCTCGAATGTGGACGAGGGGGACAGGGGCTCTGCCCCTGCGGCTCCTTTCGAGCCTGGGAGTCCCGCGACCTACCCACCTTACCCGGGTCCGTCGGCAACTCCCAAACAGGTGCAAGAGTTTCTTACCACCATGGACCGCCTTTTTAGGCCTCGGGCCCTGCGGTCCCGTGTCCAGATCCTGTTGGCCCACCGGCGGATCCAACCTCGGCGCCACAGGATCCTACGCCGTTGGCTCCGGCCCCGGCGCCACTGGCTCCGGTCCCAGCGCCGCCCTCGGCTCCGCCTCTGGTGCCTCAGTGGGTGCCGTTTGTTCCCCCTTGTCCCGATTCCAGGACCATTTCGTTCCAATACGGACCAATACGGATCCCTGCCTGGGATCCGTATTGGGAGACGGCGCCGTTTCCAACGCCGTTTGTCCCCTCTCCGGCTCCGCCGCCGCGACGGGTTCCTCCTGCAACAGAGGTGGAGGATGAGGGGTCCTCGGACCCTCTTGCCCGTCAATGTGACTCCGAGCAGGACTGGGTGGAAGATCTGGAGGGCGCCGGCAACCTCGATGTCTCTTCTGACCCGGGTTTTGCCTCTCCCCCGCCTACGATGGAGGAGGGCGCTTCCTGCACTATGCTGCACCGTCGGGCTGCTGAGGTCCTCAATCTTGATCTTCCTACGGTAGCCCTCAAAACTAACCTCCTTACTGAGGTTGTCCATACGGCTTCGACTTTGTTGGAGCCACTGCTTCCCTACAACGACGCCCTCACCGATGTCCTGTTGGGCACTTGGTCGCGGCCGGCCACAGGGTCCCCTGTGGATAAAAATGTCGCCAGGTGTCCACGCCTGGTGACCCCGCGTTTCTGACCACTCATCACACGCCTGAGAGTCTGGTCATCCAGGCCTCGACATCGCAGAGTGCCTTTCCCACGGCTCCACTGGATAAGGACTCTAAGAAGCTGGAGCAGTTTGGTAAGCGGTTGTTCTCGTCGGCCAGATTGGGGCTGCGGTCGGTGAACACCGCCTGCTTGTTGGGCCGCTATTCCCACGCGGTGTGGGACACGGTTGCTCAGGTGTTACCTCAGTGTCCTGAGGAAGTCCATTCGGTGCTTTCCCAGGCGGTTGCTGAGGGTAAGGATGCAGCTAAGTTGGCCATTCGGTGTGGTTTGAACACCGCTGACTCGTTGGGCAGGGCGATTTCTACGACTGGCGCTGCGTCGCCATGCTTGGTTGCGATCCACTGGGTTCTCGCCTGACGTCCAGAGCTCGCTCATGGACATGCCCTTTGATGGCACTCGCCTGTTTGGCGATAAGGCTGTCAGTGCGCTGCAGCGCTTTAAGGACTCGCAGGCCACGGCCAAGTCCTTGGGTCTTTCCACAAAGAGCCCAGCCACTCCTGGGTTTCGTTCCTTTCGTGGCCAAAGCCGGGGCGCCCAGGCTCGTTCCTTCAACAAGCCTGTGCAAAACCAGCCTCAGCGCAGCCGCTGACGCGGCTTCCGCAGGGGCGGCTCTGGAAATCAGCGTGGGGGGCAGTCCACCTGCTTCTACCTCCAAACCTTCCTAATCCGAGCTTTGTGGAGCACCCCACGCCGGTGGGTGGCAGGGACCGCCTCCACCACTGGCGCGATATCACATCGGACGAGTGGGTGTTGCAGATCATCCGCAAGGGTTATTCTCTTCCCTTGCAGTCTTCCCCTCCAGCCATGCCACCGCATGTCGGGGGATCACTTGGTGCTTCTCCAGCAGGAAGTTAAGGCCCTCTTGGCCAAGGGGGCCATGGAGCGCGTTCCTGGGCCAGAAGTAGGACGTGGTTGTGATTTCCACTACTTTCTGGTCCCCAAGAAGGACAAAGGGGGCCTGCGCCCAGCTCTGACCTCCGGAACGTCAATGGCTTCCTCCGGAAGGAGAAGTTCAAAATGCTGACTCTGGCTCAGGTGCTGGCTGCCCTCAACCCTGGAGACTGGATGGTAGCGTTGGACTTGCAGGACGCCAGGAGCATTTTCAGTTTGCCGTGCTCCCCTTCGGCCTTACCAGTGCCTCTCGGATGTTCACAAAGGTGATGGCGGTGGTAGCAGCTCACCTGCGCAGGTCGGGGGTGTCAGTCTTCCCCTACCTCGACGACTGGTTGTTGAAGGCGGGCTCGCCCCAGGTAGTCAACAACCACCACCAGACTACGGCCGACCTCCTGCATTTGCTGGGGTTCTCCATCAACGTGCCGAAGTCGCACCTGAGTCCCTCTCAGAAGCTCCCCTTCATTGGAGCATTTCTGGATTCAACGCTGTTTCCGGTTTATCCTCCCGAGCAACGAGTCCGGGATATTCAGGCTATGATTCCGATCTTTCAGCCTCTGTCCCGGGTTTCAGTCAGGATGACGCTCCGGCTCCTGGGCCTGATGGCCTCCTGCATCCTGCTAGTGCAACATGCCCGATGACATATGCGGGCTCTGCAGTGGAACCTGAAGTTCCAGTGGGCGCAGCATCAGGGCAACCTGTCCGATCATGTCTAGATCTCGCAGGGCACTGCACGACAATTGTAGTGGTGGCTCACGAATCCCGATTGGGTCAATGGCAGATCCCTCTCCCTTCCCCAACCGGAGCACACAGTGGTGACGGATGCGTCCCTCCTGGGATGGGGAGTCTACTTGGGGGAGGCGGAGATCAGAGGACTCTGGTCTCCGGCGGAGTCCCGGCTCCATATCAACCTTTTGGAGCTACGGGCGATCCGACTTGCACTGAAGGCATTTCTTCCCTCTGTCCGGGGAAGTGTGGTGCAGGTGTTCACAGATAACACCCCCGCCATGTGGTATTGCAACAAACAGGTTGGGGTGGGGTCCTGGACCCTATGTCAGGAGGCTCTGCGCCTCTGGACATGGCTGGAACATCAAGGCATTACCTTAGTGGTTCAACACCTGGCATGTGACAGAACTGACGTCAGTGCGGATGGGTGGCACCTAAGTAGTCTCCATGACGTCATCTCGGTGGTTACAACGCCAGCGACGGACACGGAGCCTCATGACGCCCCCTACAGACGTGCAGGGGTACTGCTAGGCAAAACTTTCCGGATCCAGTCTGACGCCTGGGGATATTCTAAGGTAAGGAATCTATCACTAACTAATGTCTCTTACAGATATATCGTTACACAAGTAGTAACTTGTGCTTCAGGCCATCAATGGTGACACTGTCGGCATCGGTAACTGGATAGATTTTTTCAGTCAGGTATTGCCCTGGGGAAATCAGTGTATCTCTCACAATAGTGACACTGGCACCTGTATCCCCAGGGATTCTATCTTAGTCCCATTCACTATGGGGTACTGCAAGTATTTCTTTAAATTAGTAGACCAGACCGCCAAAGGGAATAACCTTCCACTCCCTTTCCTTCCCTTCAGAGACTAAAACAGCCTCATTGTGAACCCTGATTTGCTCTGGGCACACTATTGATCTCATCAAGAGAATTGTCATACAAGTGGAAACTGGTGGGGGACTAGAAGCTGGTTTGTTGGGACTTGCATCATCTCCAGTTCGTTGTCCCTTCTTGTGACAGTGGAAACACCAGGCCTTTGCAGGATCAAAATGTTTCCCCTTGTAACCAATAGTGGGCTGGGAAGAGTTCTTGGGCCCACCCCCATGACCAGGTTGTTGGGGGCCTTTAGAAGACTCTTGTGTTTTATCTTTGGATTTCTCACCTTCTTTCCCCTAGGGGGGGCTTTGTGACCCCTTTCCTTTGGTCACCCCCTGTGGTTGTCTTGGTTACCCTTGTCTTGACCCAGTGGTCTGCCTTCTCTTCCATTTCTTGGGGAGAAATTGGACCTAGGTCTAACAGATGCTGCTGCAGCTTTTCATTGATGCAGTTACTTAAAACGTGTTCCTTCATAAGCAAATTATAAAGTCCTTCATAATCCTGCACTATAGTTCCAGTCAACCAGTCACCTAGTGTCTTTACTGAGAAGTGTACAAATTTCACCCAGGACTCACTCAGGGATTTCTGAGCCCCCCTGAATTTAATTCTGTACTCCCCAGTAGTGAGTCCAAATCTCTCAATCGGGGTGCCCCTCATGAGCTCATAAGACTCTGCTGCTGCCCTACTAAGGGTCAGAAGTCTGCCTCTGCACTTACCCGAGAACAGTTCCCTCAGGAGTGACCCCCCTGCCCCCCTTGAGATTTCCTCACTTTTCTGGCTTCACACACCCTCTCAAAGGCTGTGAGGCACTTGCTGACGTCATGACTATCCTCAAATTAAGGGACAATTCCTTTGGGGATTTTAGGATCATAGGATCCTTCTTTTTCTAAACGTTTTAAATTGCTGCCACCATTGATAGGTCCTAAGCTCATCTCTGCACTTTTTCTCTAGAGCTAGGACCCTAGTCTATAGGTCTAGGCTTTTGATCATCCTTACTACAAGAAGATCCTCCTCAGTGAAGCTGTCCTCACTGTCTGGTAAGGAGTTGGCCCTACCTCTGTAGGAGTCAGACCCTGTACCTCTTGGGTGTGGAGAGTAGGACACAAAGTTCCCTTCCTCCCTTAGTAGTTGAGGTGGTTGGTCTGACTTCATCATCCTCACTACTTTCCCCATTCTCCTGAAGGTCTTCACCTTCTACTGTGCGTTGGTCCCTTGCATGCCCTGCCAGTAACTCTTGGAGTTGTACCCTGGTAGGGTTGGACCCAGTTCTTATGTTTAGCATTACAGATAAGCTTTCACTCTCTAACCTTTAGGTTGGAGTAAGGGGTGAGGTTGAGCTCATCAGCCATATTCCCTTGATTGCTCATTCTATTTCTAAAGTGGGGTTCTTTTTGTTAGACCTACACTGACAGTTCTGTATACTTCCACCCTAACTTTAGTGACTTTTACTTTTTCTAAAAAAAATGCTACAGAGACTTACCACAAGGCCCTAACAAGACTTTAGAGAGAAAAAATAGTTCATTCAAAAAATGAGTTGTACTAAAGGCAATTTTTTGGATTCTTGTCATGTGATTAGCGGTTGACTAAGTTAGTTCAATAAATGCAAGGCTTTACATCCCACCGCTGATCCACCAATACAGGAAGCTGGCTCTGTACATACTATACCAAAGTGCGGTATATGTGCACAGTCCCCAGAGGTATAGCAGAGTTTAAAATAGTTAAGTATTAACAGCTCTCTTTGTGGTACTGTGGGCGAGCAGTTAGGCTTATCCAGAGGGTGTGTTGAGTATTTATTGTATTCACTCAATCAACTGTGGTACGCACACTTAGGGACTGAATTGAGACCAATTGGTTAAGTATAAAAAAGGTATACTTGTATTTTATTTCTAGAACCAAGCAGGGCTTGGTACAGGCAGGGCCGTAGCCATGGGGTCCAGTGGGGCCAGGCCAGCCCATATTTGTGTGCGCAAACAACTAACCCCCCCCCCCCCCCCCCACCACCACCACCACCACCACAATAAATACAAGCTTTGCTAGTGTTTTTGTGGCATTAAAAATATTATTTTGTTTGGGCCCGCTGCATGTTGCTCCTCTTAGCTTGTCTAGGGACTGTGGCTGAGTGGGAGCTTATCCAACAGGATAGTGGAGGAGGCTACTTTCAAGCTGCGGGCAGACATTTCCCCTTTGTAGAGAAAATGGGAAATTAACTGGCAAACAAGGTAAAGGAGGGGCTGAGGGGCATGTCCTGCCTTGCTCTACCCTGCTCTGCCTCCAGGAATGCATCCACCAACTTTGTGGCTTCTGCAGAGAGCTCCACGTGCACTGTGCAGCCCAAGGAACAGCTTCTGTTCCTCTCCCAGCCCAGCAGAAAGTGTCACAGTGACAGGCAGCACAGGGCTCCACAGTGGTGTTGCTGCTTTTAATGCACCTGCAGCCACCAGCCTGTCAGAGCTGCCTCCCCATGTAGCTCTTGCTCTTTGTGCCACAGCAGCCACTATCACCCATAGACCTGCAGACCTCACCAGGTACCAAGCCTGGCACGGCCAGGGAGCCTGAACAAGGAATCAGCGGCCCTCCAGACAGCTGAGTGAACAAAGATTATCATCTCCTGCTCTGCAATAAGTCCTGTTTACAAAAACAAATGAGAATGGAGCCCTTTCTCATAAGAGGTGGGCAAGACAACAAATGGCCAAACAGAACCTGGCCAGAGGTCAGCAAAGGGTCTGACTTCGTGTTAAAGAGTCCGTTCCGCTGAGCCAATATTTGGCATGTTAAATCATGCAGCAAATATCATGTAAAAAATAAATCTCCTCAGATTCAAAAACATGTATTAAACATTAGCAAACGGAGCGAATTTACTTTAAGTATGAGCTTATATCACTGCTTTCAAGGTCCTTTATATTGAAAGTAAGTATCTGAAAGAAACACGTTAGTTAGATTCCTCACCTTAGAATACCCCAGGCGTCAGACTGGATCCGGAAGATTTTTCGTCAGCAATACCCCTTGCGCGTCGCTAGGCGTCGTCTGCGGCTCCGCGTCAGTCGTCGGCGTCGTGCGCCGGAATGACGTCGGAGTACTTAGACACCGCCCTCGCGCGCTGACGTCAGTTCTTCTTTTTTCCGCGCCAGTAAGCGCAGATCCGGGAGAGCTACCCCTTTTAGTCTTTTTTGACAAAGTTTTTTGATCCTTTTTGATCTTGTCTCTACTCCGGTGCCGGTAGGATGCCTGGTTTCAAAGCCTGTGCTGACTGCAACCGCTTGATGTCGGTTACGGATCATCACCGCCAGTGCCTTTACTGTTTGGGCCTCGACCACGACGCGGAGTCGTGTTCGGACTGCAAGACCCTGACCTCGAAGGCTAGACGGGAGCGGTCCCGTAAGCTCCTCGAGATTCGCCACTCGGCTCCGCGCCCCTCTCGATCCAGGTCCAGGAGGAGGTCCAAGGATCGGTCGCGGAGCCGCAGCCGACGTCATCATCGCTCGTCTGGCTCCAAGTCTTCGGGTAAGTCGAAGCATTCCAAGAAGTCCAAGAGGCGACACCGCTCTTCGGACTCCCCTCGCCAGTCGCGCGACTCGGCCGAGGGTCAGGGTGGTTCCACCCCCGCGGCTCCAGCGGAGCCGCAGGCGCCGCGCACGTCCCCATACCCGCCGGTCCCTGGGACTGACGCGACGCTGGCGGAAGTCAGTGCCTTCCTCTCGGCCATGAGGAACCTGGCTCCGCCGTCGACGCCCGCTGGCGCGCCTTCGGGCCCCGCGGACCCGACTGGGCAACCTTGCATGCCGGCGGCTCCGGCGCCGGCTTTGGCCCCGACGCCGCAGGTTCCCGAGGGACTCGTCCCCGTCGACGCCGGTCGCCTCGTCATGCCTCCTCCGCCGGCGTCGACACCGGTTCCACCTCCGACGCCGGCTCCGCTCGGCGTCGAGCCCCAGTTCAGCCCCGCTCCGGATCCGGCGCCGTTACGGCGTCGATGGACGCCGCATACGGCGCCGTTAGAGACACATTATGTCTATCGTCCGGCTCCGCTCCTTCCTCCTGTTTACCAGGAATCGGATGACGGGGGCGACTGGGAGGGGTCCGATGACCCTATGGCCGTTCAGGCTCAGCTGTCACAGGACTGGGCAGATGAACTGGGGGAGGCCAGTGGTCTGGATACCTCACCAGACACTGGATTCATCTCTCCTCCGACTGTGGCTTCGGAGGAGGGAGCTGCTTTCTCTGTGGTGCTGCGCAAGGCGGCCGCAGCCCTTGGGCTCGAGCTGCCTGCCGTGGCTGTGAGGACTAACGTCCTCACTGAGGTGCTTCAGTCTGCAGCAAGCTCCACTGAGCCTCTGCTGCAATTCAATGAGGCCCTCATTGACGTTCTGCAGGGCACCTGGTCCAAGCCCTCCACAGTCCCTCCTGTGGACAGGAACGTCGCCAGGCGCCACCGCTCTGCTCCGGGCGACCCCAGTTTTCTGTCCCAACACCCCACCCCCGAGAGCCTGGTTATTCAGGCTTCTACCTCCTAATCCTCCTTCCCGACCGCTCCGCCGGACCGGGATTCCAAGAGACTGGAACAGTTTGGCAAAAAGCTGTTCTCCTCCCTTAGTTTGGGTCTGCGGTCCTTGAATACCGCCTGTCTTTTGGACCGTTATTCCCACTCTCTGTGGGATACGGTGGAGGACGTGCTGCCCCTGTGCCCGGAGGAGGTCCAGACACGACTTACCCAGGCTCTGGCCGATGGGAGGGATGCTGCACGACATGCAATTCGATGTGGGCTTGACACTACGGACTCGCTGGGTAGGGCGATTTCTACCACGGTGGCGCTTAGACGTCACGCCTGGCTGCGGTCCACGTCCTTTTCGGGGGATGTCCAGAGCACTCTCATGGACATGCCCTTTGATGGCACTCGCCTTTTTGGTGAGAAAGCGGACAGTGCGCTGAATCGCTTTAAGGACTCCCGGGCTACGGCCAAGTCCTTCGGCCTCTCGGCCCCGCGGTCGCAAACTTCCGCCTTTCGCTCCTTTCGTGGCCAAGGAAGGGGTGCCTCCTCACGTCAGCCTAACCACCAGCCGCAGAACCAACCTGCGCGCGGTCGCGGACGTGGTTTCCGCCGAGGTGGTTCTGGAGGACGACGCGGTCAGCCCACATCCACCCCGGCAGCATCTGCCTCAAAGCCTTCCTAGTCTGAGCTTTCAGGCCCATTCCACGCCAGTGGGCGGCAGAGTTCGCCATCACCTGCTCCACTGGCGGTCCATCACATCGGACAGGTGGGTGCTGCAAATCGTCCGAAGGGGCTACTCCCTCCCCTTCGAGATGACCCCTCCAGCCATGCCACCGCAGCACCACCTTATCTCGGGGGATCATTTGAATCTTCTCCACGAGGAAGTTTTGGCCCTCTTGGCCACGGGGGCCGTCGAGCGCGTTCCGAGCCCAGAAGTAGGTCGTGGTTGTTATTCCCACTACTTTCTGGTGCCCAAGAAGGGCAAAGGGGGCCTGCGCCCTATCTTGGACCTCCGGAACGTCAACGCCTTCCTCCGGAAGGAAAGGTTCAAAATGTTGACTTTGGCTCAGGTTCTAGCTGCCCTAGACCCTGGAGACTGGATGGTAGCGTTGGACTTGCAGGACGCATATTTCCACATCCCCATCCTGCCGGCCCACCGGCGTTACCTGCGGTTCACAGTGGGTCAGGAGCACTTTCAGTTTACCGTGCTCCCCTTCGGCCTTACCAGTGCCCCTCGGGTGTTCACGAAAGTGATGGCGGTGGTCGCAGCTCATCTGCGCAGATCAGGGGTTCCAGTCTTCCCCTATCTCAACGACTGGTTGTTGAAGGCGGGCTCGCCCCAGGCAGTCGTCTCCCACCTCCAGACTACGGCGGATCTCCTGCATTTGCTGGGGTTTTCCATCAACGTGCCGAAGTCACACCTGAGTCCCTCTCAGAAGCTCCTCTTCATCGGAGCGGTTCTCGATTCGGGGCAGTTCCGGGTCTATCCGCCGGAACAGCGGGTCCGGGATATTCAGGCCCTGATTCCCATCTTTCGGCCTCTATCCTGGGTTTCGGTCAGGCTTGTGTTGCGGCTTCTGGGGCTGATGGCCTCCTGCATCCTACTAGTGCATCACGCCAGGCGGCGCATGCGGGCTCTGCAGTGGGACCTGAAGTTTCAGTGGGCCCAGCATCACGGCAACCTGTCCGACCATGTCTTGATCTCGGAGGGCACTGCACAGCAGTTGCGGCTCACGGACCGCGATTGGATCACGGGCAAGAGCCTCTCCCTTCCCCAACCGGAGCATGTCGTAGTGACTGATGCGTCCCTCCTGGGATGGGGTGGCCATATGGGAGAGGCGGAGATCAGAGGCCTCTGGTCTCCGGCGGAGTCTCGTCTCCACATCAACCTGTTGGAGTTGAGAGCGATCCGACTTGCACTAAAAGCCTTCCTTCCCTCTGTCAGGGGAAGTGTCGTGCAGGTGTTCACGGACAACACCACCGCCATGTGGTATTGCAACAAACAGGGCGGGGTGGGGTCGTGGACCCTTTGTCAGGAGGCTCTGCGCCTCTGGACGTGGCTGGAACACCAGGGCGTCACCCTAGTGGTTCAACATCTGGCGGGCTCTCTGAACGCCAGAGCAGACTAACTCAGCCGCCGGTGCCTGATGGATCACGAATGGCGTCTGAACTCCGAAGTGGCGCAAGGTCTCTTTCAGCAGTGGGGAGAGCCTTGGTTAGATCTATTCGCCACCGAAGAGAACGCGCAATGTCAGCAGTTCTGCGCGTTGGAATTTCCAAGGCGGCACTCGCTCGGCGACGCTTTTCGTCACGAGTGGAGTTGCGGTCTGTTGTACGCCTTTCCGCCTATACCACGTCTGCCCAGAGTGCTGAAGAAGATCAGGCACGACCGGGCCCAAGTCATCTTGGTGGCTCCGGATTGGGCACGAAGGTACTGGTATCCCGAGCTACTCAGTATGTTGACCGATCCTCCGATACGTCTGCCCCTTCGGGAGGATCTTCTGTCGTAGCAGCAGGGAACGGTCCTCCACCCGAACCTGTCCAGCCTCCACCTCCATGCGTGGAGATTGAGCGGCGGCAGTTGATGCCATTTGACTTGCCTCCTGAAGTCTGTGATATCATTCTGGCAGCCAGGCGTCCCTCCACAAAGACGGTATACGCCTGCCGGTCGAACAAATTTGTGGCATGGTGCACAGCAAAGGCTGTGGATCCCCTTTCCGCCCCTCTTTCTGAGGTTCTCCTCTTTCTTCTTTCTTTGGCCCGGCGGGGCTCTGCCCTGGGCACCTTGAAAGGTTATCTTGCTGCCATATCTGCCTTCTTGCGGCTTCCTGATCAGCCTTCTCTTTTCAAGTCCCCTGTAGTTACACGCTTTCTAAAGGGCATTACTCACACGTTCCCTCCTGTCCCCTTTGTAATGCCTCAGTGGGACTTGAATCTTGTTCTCACATTTCTAATGTGCGCTCCCTTTGAGCCTCTTCATAATTGTCCTCTTCGTCTGCTGACGCTTAAGACTGCTTTTCTGGTAGCCATCACCTCGGCTAGACGGGTGAGTGAGCTCCAGGCATTATCATCAAAGCCTCCTTTTCTCTCTGTTCATCCGGACAAGGTTGTCCTTCGGCCTCGTCCCTCCTTTCTTCCGAAAGTGGTGACCCCCTTTCATCTTGGGCAGTCTGTCACCTTGCCCACCTTCTTTTCGCCTCTGCATCCTTCCAAAGAGGAAGAGAGGCTCCACCGTCTGGACCCAAAACGTGCGCTCTCCTTTTATCTGGACCGCACAAAGCAGTTCCGGGTGGACGACCAACTTTTCGTTGGATACGTGGGTGCTAAGAAGGGGAAAGCTGTGCACAAACGGACCATCTCTCGGTGGGTCGTTTTGTGCATCAAAATGTGTTCTTCCTTGGCAAAAAAGGACCCTCCTGTTGGGCTGCGCGCCCATTCTACTCGGGCCACAGCGGCTACTACTGCTTTGGGACGGGGTGTCCCTTTGCAGGACATCTGTCAGGCGGCTACGTAGGCTTCGCTACACACGTTTGCCAGGCATTATTGCCTTGACAGCCAAGTCCGGAGGGATGGCTTCTTTGGCCGTTCTGTCCTCCAGGACTTTCTGGTGTGATCTTGGTTCGCAGACCCACCACTGGGGATGGTATTGCTTGGGTATCTATTCTAAGGTGAGGAATCTAACTAACGTGTTTCTTTCAGATGAACAAGTTACTTACCTTCGGTAGTTAGTTAGATTCCTCACCGACCCACCAATCCTCCCCGTTCTGCGAACTGACATCTAGGGTTAAGGCTATCCCTTTCAGGGCCCTAGACTTTTTTGGCACCAGTGTCGGTATCTTGCATGGCTCTGCGTTCCTGGCGCGGAAGGCTATGTACAAGAACTGACGTCAGCGCGCGAAGGTGGCGTCTAAGTACTCCGACGACGTCATTCCGGCGCACGACGACGGACGCGGAGCCGCAGACGACGCCTAGCGACGCGCAAGGGGTATTGCTGACGAAAAATCTTCCGGATCCAGTCTGACGCCTGGGGATATTCTAAGGTGAGGAATCTAACTAACTAATGTTTCTTACAGACACATCGTTACCGAAGGTAAGTAACTTGTTCTTTTAAACTTAAACTTGGAAACAACTCACTACACCTCAGCCCGCACCCAGTCAACAGTGCCATTGTTGAACACTAAGAGGCAAGTCAATTGCCATGTGTACCATATATGTAATGTAGCTTGCAACTTTAAAACCTATCAAATCAATTTTTGCTTTTGAACAGCACACATCCTAAACTCGCATATCTGAAGGTGTTCTCCTGTGCGATAATGAAGAAAACAACAACATGGTGAAAAAAAACATTTGTGCAGGCTCACACAATTTAGTCAGGTGGTGAAGCAATGATTTATCCCATGTTTTATAGTTTTACAATTTAGCCACTAGCTGGAAATCTCGTTCTCCTGTTTCACAATATCTGTTAGCCCATTGTATTTGATTCTTTGTGAATAAGCCTAAAGTATGGATGGCAGGCGGAAGCCACATTAAAAGTTGTCTTGTTTGAAACTGAAACGGCCAAGAAGACTTCGAGCTGAGCTAGACCAGGCAACTGATTTGCACTTTTAATGGCTCACCAACCTCTACTTTTGGTTATCTTATACAATGTGTATTTGTATAGCGCACAGCTCACTCAGGAGGGTGTTCTGGCGCTCTGATGTGCCGGGGCAAACTTTAGGAGCAAGGTAGAATGGCACAACCACTGGATCAAGTTCTCAGTCTGCAGGAACTTTGTGCAACTAGGAGTCCAGGCTGCTGAGGTTTGTATGGTCTGGAGTCTTCTGGCCAGTTAAGCATTGATTCTAGCATAGGGTGCGTTGCCGTAGTCCATCTTACTGTTGATGAGGGTTTGGGTGACAGTTCTGCGAGTGTTTGTGGTGGGGAGCCATTTGAGGACCTTACAAAGCATCTTGAGTCAGTGGAAGCAGGAGATGGAGTCTACGTTCTTGGTGAGTCGTCTTGTCTGTGAGCTTGGGCCTGTTGGTTTTCAACCCCCCTACGATTTCAGTGTCTTGTCAAAGAGTCAGATGATGATTTGGGTGTCCTCGGCATAGGATATCATTTTAATTCCATGGGCGCGATAACGCTGGTGAGTGGGGTCACTTAGGTGTTGAACAGAGTGGGGCTGAGTGAGAATCCTTGTGGAACTCCACAGATGGCGTTGACGGTGTCTGAGGTGAAGATGGCCAGGCTGGCCGACTGGGCGTGGCCTATTGAAAAGGAGCAAATCCAATGAAGTGCGGGACCTTGGGTGCCGGCTTTGCGCAGTAGTTGAATAAGGATGGGGTGAGAGACAGTGTTGAAGGCTGTAGAAAGATCCACTAGGCTGAGGACTGCAGTATCACCTCTGTCCATGATCATCCAAATCTATAGTCCATGGTGGTGATTTAGGCGGTCTCTGTATTGTAGTTCTTCCTGAATCTGATTGAGTGGTGCCATTGAAGTGGTTGGCTAGGCGTTTGTTTATCATCTTTTTCATAAATTTGCTGGGTAGGGTAGCAGGGAGGTAGGCTGGTTGTTGGCCAGCATCTTCAGGCCTACTGAGGGTTTCTTGATGAGGAGGAGTACTATGGTGTTTTTCAAGACTTCGGGGTATGTTGCTGTGATGATTGATTTATTTAGTATCGGAATGAGGGCTGCGCTGATGGCGCCCAGTCTTTTAATGAGGACGTCGGGAGGGCTCCAGAGTGTATGGAGTGCAGGGCCATTGTGGTTTCTTGGGTGGTGATGGTGGGCCATGTGGTCAGGTTAATGCTCTTGGTGTTGGTAGAGATGGGCAGGAGCTATGCAAGCATGGAAAGGTCCAGTTGAGGCTTGAAGTTTTTGTAGATGCTTGTAATCTTGTTGCTGAAGAATAGGGTCAGCTGGGTGCACAGGTCCTTGGAGGGGCTTACGCTGGTGGAGCTTGCTGCCAGAGAGGCGAAGTCTTTCAGTATGGCAAAGAGTTTCTGCTTTTGGTGCCACTTTTGATGCCGTCGGTGAGCTCAGAGCATATGGCGCCTCTGATTTCCTGATGGTAGAGTCTCAAGGGATTTGTAGGTGCTCTTGTCTGTGTCATTCTGACTTCATCTCCATTTTTGTCACCACTAGTGACTCCAAGTCACTAGTAGTGTCCCCGAGTTGGTTAACTAAATCCAGTACGACTATGGCTTATTCTGCTGTTTGTCAAACTAGCATCATCTTCAAACTGTTCAGAAGCTATTACGTGGTATGTAAAGCTATACAAGTTTATCAACAAATTCTATGCTGTAGGTGAGGGAGAAGTTGCTTGAGTATTGGGAACTGGGAATTTGCCTGTCAGTTAAAGACTGCAATTTATTTCTGCTAATAGTAGGGTGAACAGGTTTTCAGAACCAAAAACCAGGACATTGTGGGACATGTAGTCCTAGCTTTATAATGGGATAAACAAGACTAGAAGTAACAATGCTAGAAAAAAACACCCTAGACTGGAGCAGCTAGTCGCACACAAAGCTGGTAAACTTGGCAGGACTGTGGTAAAAGGTTGTCTGTCCTCATACCATGCTGAACATGAGATCGGGTCCAATAGAGGTATAAGGAAAAGCAACATTTTACTCATCATGCTTGTGCTCATCTTGACCTCGCAAAACTGCAACAAGTATTTAATTTAATGAAAATTGTCAGAACACCTGGACAGAGATAATAACAAGCATTTACAATGCAATAGGTCTCGCATTTGCGAGAGTTTGAGCTATTGGCATTGTAAATGACAATGCCTTTTATTTATACGTTTGAAAACCTGCAAGCTGTGCGTAACTGAAATGCGAGACCTATTGCATTGCAAATGCTTGTTTTAAGTGCTTTATTCTTAGTGATCTGCCCCAATTATAAGTGCACTCGTTCTTGGGGACTAGTACTTATTTTTCAACATCGAGCTTTGACCTAGAGCACGAGAGATAGAAAGTTGGAAAGGAGTGAAGAAGGAGAACAAGAAATTTTGGGAACCAATGAAACAGAAATAGTGAAGGGGGAGCCATGTTTTACAAATGATCCTGCCCAAAGGGATTCAAAACGACACAAGCACAACACGCAATGCTTCCTGTAGTCATACCACAGTCTATTGACCATTTCTACTAGGCCACACTAGTTGTACAATACAGCAAGGACTCAACCAGGCGCCCCTCGAAGGGGGTTTCATACACTTTGTGAAATGGAGCCCTCTAAATAAATGTCCCGAGTGAAATCACACCAGGCACACTAAACACACAGCACCAGGAAGACTAAATAACCCTCCCCAATTCAGGGACAGAGCACACTAAATGTCACCATTATAATAAAATGTGGCAGCTTAAATAAAAATCCCGATTGCAGTGACATCGAACACACTAAATAAATGTCCCCACTGCAGTGACATTGAACACAAGTTGAATAGCCCCATTGCAGAGATATCGGACACAGCACATTCATGTTCCCATTGAAATAGAATGTGGCATGTATTTAATTATCATATTTATAGCACGCTGAGTTCACTCGAAGTTATGTTGGCGCTAGTCACAAAAGGTTAACAAACAATCCATCTACACTATTCCAAAGAAGAAACAAGCAATCTGCAGGAACCAGCCACAAACACGAAAACTCGTATTGCCCCTGCTGATTAGTACCTAGTTCCCTGGGCAGTGAGGACTGACAAATGGCGCCCACAGGGGTGCAGGCTGCTGCGCGAAACCGATGTAAGACATTTTTAAATCATGTTCTTCCTCGTTATGCCGTCGTATGGACGGGGTGGTCTTTAACGCCTAGCATCTATATGACGGTCAAGACCAGTCCATCTACGATTACACAAGAGACCTTCACTGCCACCCACCCGTGCGCTGCAATCAGACCGATGATGCAAGTGTCGGGACAAGCGGCTTAGGAACAGAACATCAAGGAAAGCCCCGATAAAGGATCGATGCTGCGGAGTCCATGAATGGCTGGCAGGTGCACAGCGTCCCACAGAGCACGGAAACCACAGCAAATGCAATCAGAGTGATGATGCAAGTGTCGGTACAAGCGGCTTAGGAACAGAACATCAAGGAAAGCCCCGATAATGGATCTCATGAGTCAATGAACGGCGGGCTGGCGTGCGGCGAACTGTATCATGACTGGACTGATACAATGCCTGCAACGCCGCGAGCAAAAGAGACGCCATGCGCGTGCACATCTCCTGTCTGGGCAGGCACGGCAAACAGGAGACAGGGAGGGAACAAACATGTCTCCCTTGCAATCAAAAGCGAGCATTTTTGACGCACGCCAATGAAAAGGATGGGTGGAGCTTCCACCCCTCTTCCGAAGCAAAACCGACGGCAATAGATCTCGCAAGCGTGCAGCGCATGCGCTGCGTCGCTAGGCGAGACCTAAAAAAGGGACTATTCAAGCAAATCAGAAATATCTGGTCACTTTGAGGGGCAATGCTATCTCGCTAATGGCCCATGTTCAAGTCAAGGTGACTGTGCCCAATCCACCTAAAAACCACCCTCCATTAAGTATTCATCCATTTAACATTCGTTTATCATACACAAACAATTCCCAATCATTTCTATTCACTAACCATCCATTCGTCGCAGCAGGCACCTCTGCAGGCCCTTGAAACAGGACATCAGATGATCCTCTGACAAAAAACAAGATAGGTGACCTGTAGGAATTGACAGAAACTCCATTTGTGCACCCATAACTTGGAAAAAACAATCCAGATAAGTGCTACAAAAACAAAAAGGTGGTCTGATCGCCAGACTGAAACACAAAATGCTAGAGGCGGCCTCTAAACACTGGACATATATACTCACTTTGTAGGACTTCAAACACTTGACTCTGAATGTTGACTGCGCTGCATGCAGTAGATGAGACTAGAAGAAAGTTATTTCAAACATGGTAGATCGTCCCCTTCTCACTGCATCTCTTTTCCCTAGCGGTATTAATAGATCAAGATTATAGTCCTTGCATGTGTAAGGTCAGAGATCTGAGTGTGCCCAGAACACAGGCGCTGGTGAAGTTGGTGACATATAAACTTAGAGTAAGTGGTGTAGAAGGAGACTCAAGTGAGAAAGAGAAAGGGACACTCCGATGGACATATAGGGTCATAAATGAGAGTGACAGACACACACAAATATATATTTGTAAATTTATATTTGGCAAGTGTTTAGTAGGGTCAAATATTGATATTGAGGGGTTTTGATGACTTACAAATGTCACCAGAACCGTGAATGGCAACAAAGAACCATATCACACACATACCCCTTGTGTATTCTTTGTATTGCCTGTCTGTTCATTTTGGCTAGTTAGCTTGAAAAAAACAGTTTGATTCAAAGTGTCTGACTCGGGGCTGGGAGGGGAGGCACACATATACACCAGAAAACTGGCCCTTAGGTGCAGTGACACACAGCCCTTAACAAGTGCATATTAATACTGCCAATTTCTCACTGCTACAAGAGTCGCAACGATGACATAGGTACACTAACATGCCGATAAAAGTAGACTGACACTAACACAAATAGGTATTGTCGTTAGGATAATGTCACAGGTAAATCAGCATTAACACTAGTGTACTTGCACAGGAAACACAGAAACAAGAACATCAATACTGCCATAGGAACAGTGATACTGGAGTGATGACATGGGACACAGTCACTAATGCTAGGACACTGACACAGGGACTCTAGGGCACAAGTATGTGCACACTTGGACACAATACCAGTTCATGACATAGGGACACTGTCTGTCTGGAGAAGACATTAGTAAACTGAAATGTATATACTGAGATGGGGCGCTGACACAAAGACACTAACATGGAGACAATGATACTTGACTTTTGCCACTGGGCACCAGCACTAAGTAACACTGAGACACCAACACTGACATGGGGATTTTTACCTGGGACAGTGAAACTGGAACAATCAGACAGGTCACAAACTTGACACAAAAATACTGACTTAGTGGCACCAAAAATGAAACTGTGAACCACTTTTATAGGGGCACCATCAGTCACAGTGCAATACTGATACAAGGGTACAGTCACCGGGACGCAGGCTGCAACACTGGAATGCTGACGGGGGCACAGACATCAATACTGAGACAATGGTAGTGGCAGGGCAGTTGCACTGAGATTGAAAAGGGGATGTTAGGATACTCACAGTAGAATACTGATTCTAGGACACAACACCAGAATAGTCACTGAAGGGATACAATATTGCTGTACTGATCGGTGGTTGCTGACATGGGTCACTGACACTGGGACACTGACATGGAGACAGTAACATAGGGACATGGGCATTGATACTGACAATGTGCACTGCAACACTTCAAGGAGTTACTGCCACAGTAACACAACCAAACAAACTGGTATGGGGACATTGATCCCGAGGCACTGATGCTTTAGCACTTACACTTGGTAGCAGTGTTGCATCCTGGGGTAGCCAGGCGGCAGGCTTCTGAAGACCGCAGTTTACGGCCCGGAATATAGTTCTCCAGGCGTTCCTTAATGTAGGCCGGGGCTTTGCCGTAGATCACTTTATGGGTAATGTAGAGACCCTTGAATTTAGCTCTTTGCTTGATAGGGAGCCAGTGCAATTTGCACAACATGACACTGAGCACCAGCATGAAAGCATCAACTGTGCATTGCTGACACTAGAACACACTGTTCGGCACTCACACTTTTCTATCTTTAACCAGGGTGTGTTATTTCCAAATATATACACATTCACTATGTGCTCGCTGCACAATTCCTCACCCTTCATGTACTGTACTGCAAGTAAACACACATACACCCAGCACATGCTGTTCTGCGCCCGCACTGCACAACTCTACATCGCTCATGTATTCCTCTCAGGCATACATACATCCCTCACATGTACTGCACCATTCTTGTACTGTACCCTTCCCAGGCACACATACAACTAAAGCAAAGTCACTACTCCTGTGCTGTGCAGCACTCCACATCTACCTGATGTAGGCCAACCGTGTCTAAAGCACACAGCAGCAGAACCTTTAAAAATGTGAGTGAGTCTGCAGACCTCACTCCAATGACACAAGGTGAAAGTTCCTGTTCACTACTATTGTTTACTACACGCTATGCTGCCACCACCATGCTTGTGCTGCTTAACCCCTGGTAAAGGTGATAGCCTTCCACCACTATGACAGAGCTTTGGGTGCCCCTCCCGGTCCAACAAGACTGCAATCCCTGAGACAGGCCTTCGATCATGGCACAATAGCATGATCCGTGTTCGCCAATGACCAAAAAAACAGCATTAGATATCCAGACAACAGAACAGTTGGGCACTCAGGGCAGGGGTACATGTCTGTTACCATGCAGAGGAGACCATAGCACCAAGAGGGTATAACTGTGGCAATTGCTGTTCATCACCAATATTTCCTAAGGTTCATTTTTGAGACAATAGAACAGTCTTTCATCGTCCAAGCAAAATAATTCCCAAGCCCTGCCAAAACTAACCAGAAGTCTGTCTCAGCCAATGTACATTCCCAGAATACAGATTTACATTTCATAGTGGTGCACATATGTCATATGCAATCTGATGTAACAGTAAAGAAAGAGGATCTTCAATAAGGCTAGGCCTACTGCATTTGAAGGAGAAGACAGTCAGTGTAGAAGCACTCTGCAGGCAGTCAGAGAAAGAGTGAGAGTCTGCCCACAAATTGTATCACTGCTACTCCCTGCTAGTAGTAGAATCCAAACAATGTTTAATCTGTAAAGATATTAGTGGAGGGGTTGAAGGTGTTTCTTAGGAGGCCGTCGTAGCATTTTCCCGAATACTGCTGCCTGACAGTGGGATCTCATTGTTTGCATCATGTCTGTTTACTCTTACGTGGGACAATGTGGTAGAACTGCTTTTAAAACTCATTCAGTTATTATCAATTAATGAATAAATCTTTATTCGGGTGCACACAGTGATAAAAGATCATGCAATATCAATGATTGTTACTAAAATGTGCCTGCAAAGGCAGCATTTGCCACGCATTTCCCCAAATGTACTTACAGTCATATTCTATTCAGTTTTTTGTAGAATTTTCTAGACATGCTTTCAAACCACCATTTCATACACATTTCCTGAAAGGCTCCCTTCATTCCTTTCTCATTGTGCTTTAAGGGCATAATTTCCTTTTACTTATCGCATATAGCTGCCACGATAGAATACTTTAAAAAGCTACTGTCAAATGTATTGAGTTCATTAAAACCTCAGTATATTGTATTTTTAAAGCTGTTGTAGTGCTAGCCACATCTCTGTCCACCTCAGACCCTTTTTAGGTTTAAATCATTTTCATTGATTTGAACGACAGAAAGGACAAGAAAACAATGCATCAAGCAGTGATACCCAATACACGGGCCATAGACCGTTGAAACGCTACAAGATGCAATTAAAACACTCAGAAAGGAACTACCCAACCAGCCCCCAACCCTTAGCCACTCCCGTCTCCCCCTATTCCCCCACCCCTTGACATTACCAATGCGGTGTCTGGAGCCAATTACCATCAAACTAGTGGCCTTGTGATGGAGTGGAGTCTTGCGACAGTGCGGCAAGTCGCAAGAGGCACAGGTACCAAGGGCATGTGAGTTCACGAAATTTAGAGCATAGAAGGCTGATAAAAGGGCACCACAGATCTGGGAAAGAGTCTCCGTCGCCCTGGAGAGAAAAAGGAATGTGCTCCATTCCTAACACGTACCAAAGCCTGTGCAGCCACCCCTGTATCCAAGGTGCCCTATCGGAACCCCACGTCGAGAGTATGTTCTGTAAAGCTGCCCCTAGAGCGATGCCCATCTGCTTCACTTTACGTGATTTAAGGGGAAAGGTAAGTCTATCGGAGATTATGTATTCTGGAAACCGTAAGATTGTAGTGTCCCACCTTTTCTGACCTGCGGATTTGATCTCTGGTTCCGGGGGCGTAAGATGTGATAAAGTTCTGTGATGAGACGTTTGGGAGACTTTTTGGATAGTAACCATCGGTCATAGGGGGTAAGCCTTCTCTCAGCTCCTTGACGTACCTGGGACTGCATCACCCAGTGCCGTATTTGCTGGTAGTGATACCGTTCCGATTCGGGCATGCCAAAATCTACTCTAAAATCTGCAAAAGACATGGGTCCCTTCTCATTAAAAAAAGTGTCCTATGGATCTGTAGCCGTCCTTCTCCCAATGGGAAAAGGCTGCCTGGTCGTGGCCCCGGGGTGAAGTCAGTGTTGCTCGTAATAGGAGTAAGGGGTGATGGGAAAGTGGTGAGGCCATTGGGGGTAGCTGTGGAGTCCCAAACGGTAAGCGTAGCTCGTCCGATCAGGGAGCCGTAGAGACCTAAAGGCCCGGAGGCCCTGCGGAGAAAAGGGGTCTTCCACAGAGGCTGCCCGGCCAGCGCACGCTCCATAAAGAGCCAATGTTTCTCGGACTCTGGCTGAGCCCACTCCAGCAAAACGCGGATCTGAGATGCCTTGTAGTAATAGCCCAGGTTGGGCATTCCCAAGCCACCCTCCCCAGGAGATCGGAAGCACATGTCCCTACTCATCCGTGGTTTCTTGTCAGCCCAGACAAAGGACGAGAACTCTGCTTGAAGCTGCTTCAGCATGCCCAGAGGCGGCTCCACAGGAAGCATTTGAAAAAGCTAGAGAATTTTGGGGAGTAAATTCATTTTAAGGGCTGCTACCCGACCCAACCTTGAGAGGCCAAACAGGCGCCAACGCTGTAAGTCATGTCTTACTTGTGTCAGTATACGCATATAGTTTAACGAGACTGTCTCCACAGTGGAGGCTGCCAATGTTCCCTAGACCCTTTTCATGGTATTCTTTTCCTTTGGGGCCAGGCCCCCCAAAACTTCTATCCCTGGCTAATGGCCTGGGTACAGGTAGGTAAAATATACTTTCAATTGTACACCTTTACACAGAAATGTAATTGAGGATGGATTTGCATTTGTTACAGGTTTGTATCACTTTAAACTGCAGTTCAAAGTTTGTAGTAATTACTTTCAGATTACTTTTTAGTTACTTTTGGATTACTTTGAGAACTGAGGGTGTTATTCCTAGATACCATGCCTTAGGATCCCACAATGCAAGGTAAGGAAGACTTTTTATACTTTGCAGTTTAGTTCTCTTTTCTCCATACAAATGTCAGTGCAAAATCTCGTAACGTGGGTTCCTGTGGGAGAAATCATTTTGCGGTTTCTCAGGTAAGTAAGCAAATTATGAGTGGGAGTTTTGGGGGTTAGGACCAAGGTTCCCCAAGGTCTACATGGGCACTCAAATTGCACCACCAGCAGCACTGGGACGGGCAGGTGCAGGGACCCAATTTTAGCCAATGGGGCTAAGGGGGCCTTCAGTTAAGGATTGCTGATAAGCAGGCTACTCGGGTGTGGAAGAAAAGCTCCTAGGGTTAAGGTCAGCACTGCGGGACCAATGACCAGCACTGGAACTGCACCACCAGCAGCACTGGGGCAGCACCACCAGCAGCACTGGGGCAGCTGGGTGCAAAAAGGATGTCATGGATCCTGTGCTTTTCAATGGAGGACCTTCGGTTCTGCGAAGTTGTTGTAGGCTCGGACACGGAGACTTCCTGAAGACGACCACCAGCTAGAGAGGCAAGTTCGGTTCTTGGGGGATGCCTGGACACCATTGGTTGGGCCACTCAAGGCCATGGGGCGTCGGGTGCAGGGGTGTCTTGTGACATCCGAGTTTTCTTACCAGCTCCAGTCACGGTTGGGGGGACCCTTCAGGTTGACGCTGCAGGACATCTCGAAACTTGAGGGAGGTAGGTCATCACCAGATCCCAGGTCAGGATTGCTGAGTAGACCTCCTTCTGGTGTTGGGCCACTCGAACTCGGCCCGGGGCGTGTGGTGCAGAATCGCAGAATAGCCGGGTTCCGGATTCTGTGGATGAGTCTTTGCTTGAGCAAATCCATTGCTCACGGTAGACAGTGTTTATAAGATGGTTGCAGGGCTGGTCCTCTAGGCTATAAGGGTTGCCGGCTGCTTGACTCGCCGGGGTTCTTACTGTAGGCAGGTCGTAGACTGGACAGGCCGGTAGGGCTGGCGCCAAAGCAGTTGGTGTCCTCTTCTTCCTGGGCCAGTATGGCTCTTCGATCTTTCTTCCTCGAATCTGAGGAGGAAAGGTTCAGGGTTGCCCTTAAATACTAGATTTAGGGGCGTTAAAGGGGTGTTCAGGTCGGGACCAATGGGTCCCTTCCTTGGGTGGTGCACACCCTATTATACCAACCCCCAATGGGAATGGGCATGAGCTTCTTCCTAATTGGCTGAGATGGAGGGGACTGAGATGTGTGCTTCACCTCGACTTACGCACCTGAGGGGTGGGGTGGCAAAGGCCAACACACCTCTCTTACTAGCTTGGTTTTCCCCACTGATTATCCCGCCAATAGTGGGAGTCAGAACCGGTGGGAGCCAGTTGCTGGGGGCAGCAGAAGGCAGGGACAGCTTCTAAAGGCAGCAGGCCTTTGAAGCTTCCCTTTCATGGACCCAGTCCATCTTGGGGGAGGAGGCATGACACCTCTGCCGAGGATGGGCTTTGTTTCTGGACCCAAAGAGCGGAGCTTTCTACCCAGAGGTCCAGAAACCTGTCCGGTGGTGGCAAATGCTGAGCATCCATTCAGGAACCACACAAGGGTTGGTGGATTTTCAGGGGGCATCTCTAAGATGTTCGCTGAGTGCATTTTACATCTGAAAGAAACAGTTAGTTATAGATTCCTTACCTCAAAATTACCCCAGATGTCGGACTGGATCCAGAAATTTTTCGTCAGCAGTACCCCTGCGCATTGGAAGGTGGCGACGGCCGACTCCACGTTCGTCGTCTTCAGCGCCGTGGTCACTGGAATGACGTTGCGGCAGCTACATAGACGCCGCCCTCGCGCGCTGACGTCAGTTCTTTCTTTTTCCGCGCCAGTAAGCGCGAATCCGGAAAGAGCAGTACCCCCAGTCACTTTTTGACTGAGTTTTTGCGACTTTTGTCGACTTCGTTTTTGAGTCTCAAACGACTCCTGGTGCACAGGGGATGCCCGGCTTCAAGGTATGCGGTTCCTGTACCCGACTGATGTCAGTGACGGATCCGCACCGTGTGTGCCTCTACTGACTGGAGTGCGACCATGACCCCAAGTTGTGCTCCGACTGTCGAACCATGGCCCGCAGTCTTTGTGGGAGTAGTCCCAAAAGCTTCTCGTTGCTCAAGGTCCCGGTCGCGTGGGAGGTCGAGGGACCGATTGCAGAGTCATGATCACTCCTCTTCTAAGTCTTCGACTTCCCCTTATCCGTCGGCCGACGCGACGAAGGGTGTGGGTGGTGCCACCCCGCAGCTCTGCGTGCGGAGCGTTCAGGGTCAACTCTGGCCTTCCCAGGACCGGGAGCGACCCCTGCCCAGCTTCGTCAATTTTACGAAGCGATGCACGACATCTTTTGGCAGCCCGACTCTGCCGGCGCGCCTTCTGGCCCCGCGGACTCTGCTGTGGGCCCTAGGCCTTCAACGTCGGCGGCTTTGGGCTCTGCACCGCAGGGCCCCCTTGGATCCAGGCCTGGATCCTGATCGGCGCCGGTCAACCTGGTCACACCTCTACTGGCGCCGATTCCACCTGCACCACATCCGCAGGAGACGCAGGCTGGACCCCCAGCCGGCGTCGACCCTGGCTTCCGCCCCGATGTGGACAAGGAGCCGGACCGGCGTCAACCGACACCGGATCTGGCGCCGATGGGTACTTTTGTCCCTGTGTTCCACCCTGGCCATTTTCAGCCAGATTGGCAGCCAGAGCAGAGTGAGGAAGACTGGGAGGGATCTGGTGACCCTTTGACAGACCAGTTGGAGTATGATCCGGACTGGAGAGAGGAACTGGGGGATGCCAGTGGTCTGGATGTTGTCTCCTCCTACCGTGGCTACGGAGGAGGGAGCGTCATACGCAGTGGTGTTGCGTAGGGCGGGCGAGGCTCTCCACCTCGAGCTCCCTACGTTGGCAGTCAGGACTAACCTCCTGACAGAGGTCCTTCAACCAGCAGCGAGCTCTTCGGAGCCCCTGCTGCCGTTTAATGAAGCCCTCGCAGACATCCTTTAGGGCACGTGGTCCAGGCCCAAAACAGGGGCTCCTGTGGACAGGTTGATTGCCCGACGCCACCGCCCGGCACCAGGAGACCCCACTTTCCTCTCCCAACACCCCACCCCTGAGAGCTTGGTGGTTCAAGCGTCCACTTCTAAAGGCGCCTTCCCTACCGCACCAACGGAATGGGAATCCAAAAAGCAGGTCCACCTTGGAAAGAAAATGTTTTCTTCCGCCAGCTTGGGACTGCGGCCGGTAAACACCGTATGTATGTTGGGCCGTTACACCCACTCTGTGTGGGATACGGTGGCGCAGGTGCTGCCTGAGTGCCCGGAGAAGGCCCGGGCCGTACTCTGCCATGCAGTTGCAGAGGGGAGAGAAGCAGCGAAGTTTACCTTCCGCTGTGGGCTGGATACCGCCGACACACTTGGTAGGACGATGTCGACGTCAGTAGCCCTTCAACGCTATGCCTGGTTGCGTTCAACTGGTTTTTCCAGGGATGTCCAATCCACCCTTATGGACATGCCCTTTGATGGCCGTCGCCTTTACAGCGACAAGACAGACAACGCGCTAGAGCGCTTTAAGGACTCTCTGGCAATGGCCAGGTCCATGCGCCTCTCCACCACCTGCCCTGCACAGTCTTCCTTTTGCCCCATTCGTGGCTATGGAAGAGGTGCCCCGCTACGTTCTGCCCAGAGCCACAGGCCAGCGCAAGCTATTGGGCACGGCTGGGGACGTAGGAACCACCGGCGTGGTTCTGGGGGCCAGCGGGCGGGCCAGTCTACCACAGCCCCCTATGCAACAGCCTTCAAACCTTCCTAGTCCGACCATTCAGGGCCACCAAACGCCAGTGGGCGGTAGGATCCGCCATCACCTCATCCACTGGCGCACCATCACGTCGGACAGGTGGGTTTTGCAAATAATCCGAAGGGGCTACTCCCTCCCCTTCGAGACTACCCCTCCCACCATGCCACCTCAGTACCATCGCATGTCGGAGGATCACCTGGCCCTTCTCCAACAGGAAGTTTCGGCACTATTGGCCAAGGGTGCCATCAAGCGCATTTCTTCCCCAGAAGTAGGTTGTGGTTGCTATTCCCACTACTTACTGGTACCCAAGAAGGACAAAGGCCAGCACCCTATCTTGGATCTCAGGAACGTCAACCGCATCCTCCGGAAGGAGAAGTTCAAGATGTTGACGCTCGCTCAGGGCTTGTCTGCCCTCGACCCTAGAGACTCTATGGTAGCAGTGGACTTGCAGGACGCCTATTTTCACATCCCCGTCCTGCCTGCCCACCGGCGTTACCTGTGGTTCACGGTAGGCCACGAGCACTTTCAGTTTACCGTGCTCCCCTTTGGCCTTACCAGTGCCCCTCGGGTGTTCACGAAAGTGATGGCGGTGGTCGCAGCTCATCTGCGCAGATCAGGGGTTCCAGTCTTCCCCTATCTCGACGACTGGCTGTTGAAGGCGGGTTCGCCCCAGGCTGTTGTCTCCCACCTCCAGACTACGGCCGACCTCCTGTAGTTGCTGGGGTTCTCCATCAACGTGCCGAAGTCACACCTGATCCCCTCTCAGAAGCTCCTCTTCATCGAAGCTGTTCTGGACAAGTTAATCCTCCCTTAATCCTCCCGAGCAGCGAGTCCGGGATATTCGGGCTATGATTCCGATCTTTCAGCCCCTATCCCGGGTTTCGGTCAGGAAGACCCTGAGGCTGCTGGGCCTCATGGCCTCCTGTATCCTGCTGGTCGATCATGCCAGGTGGCATATGCGGGCTCAGCAGTGGGACCTGAAGTTCTAGTGGGCGCAGCTTCAGTAGAATCTGTCCGATTACGTCCAGATCTCGGAGGGCACTGCACGACAATTGCAGTGGTGTCTCACAAACCAGGATTGGGTCAACAGCAGATCCCTCTCCCTTCCCCAACCAGAACACACAGTGGTGTCAGACGCATCGCTTCTGGGCTGGGGTGGCCACATGGGAGAGGCAGAGACCAGGGGCCTCTGGTCTCCAGCAGAGTCCGGGCTCCACATCAACCTTCTGGTTGCTTCGGCGATCCGTCTTGCACTCAAAGCATTCCTTCCCTCTCTCTGGGGAAGAGTGGTGCAGGTGTTCACGGACAACACCACCGCCGTGTGGTACTGCAACAAACAAGGTGGGGTGGGGTTGTGGACCCTATGTCAGGAGGCTCTGCGCCTCTGGACATGGCTGGAACATCTGATAGAGACTACTAGCCGCAGATTCCTTAACATAGAATTATCCCCAGGCAGGAGACTGGATCCGCAAAATATTTGCCACAGCATCTCTGTGCGCCAGGGGCGGTACCACGCGACCCCGCCCTGACGTCGTCCGCGGAGGTCACATAAGTCCCGCCTCGGCACACTGACGTCAGTTTCCTTCTTTTCCGCGTGCAACGCGGATCCGGAGTGTGTTTCCTTGACCTGTTTTCAGGCCTCTTTTAACGCCTTTGAGTTGGGAACAGTGTGCAATGCCTTCGGGTTTCAAGACGTGTGCTTCTTGTGCGCGTCAGATGTCGGCGTCGGACCCTCACCCTATTTGTATGTGGTGTTTGGGCGAGCACTATGATTCTACGGACTGCAATGCTTGTCAGCATCTCAAGCCAAAGTCCTGGCGGGAGCACCGGATGAAATTGCTTTCGGCCCGCTTGTCCAGATCGGTCTCGTCACAGCATCCGTCTCCTACCTCGGAAGGGTCCAGATGCCGCCGATTCTGGCTGCGGCATCGTCCTTCACCGAGGGCCCACGGGCATCGTTTGCCCGCCGGTAAGTCCCGCATCTTGCCACCGGGGCCCTGTCCTCCTTCTGCAGAGGGCGCGGGTTCTTCTTGGGACGTGCGCCGTCACTGCCCTATCTGCCGTTTCCTGGCTTTGGGGTAACAAGGGTCCAGATGAAGGCCTACGCTACGGCTCTGCAGGCTTCTTTGGGCCCCCCTCCTCTTCCTGCAACGACCGAGGATCCCTCGCCATGTGCAGGGCCTTCTACGGACTCGCCGGCAGCTTTGCCCCCAGCGCCGACGAGTTGAAGGTGTGGTTTCGTCGAGGTGCGGCCCTAAGGGGTTCCCCTCTTCAACCCACGGAGTCCCTGCCTCGCCGCAAAACCCCGCAGGGTTCCCTGCGGTGTCGCAGGAGGTCGCCGGGATTCACGGCTTGTCCCCGAGTCCCCCTCGGTCTTCACGGCTTGTCCCCGAGTCCCCCTCGGTCTTCTGTGCAGGCGGCTGCCCTCCCGGAGGTCGAGCCGGTGCCTTTTCGTCACCGTTCATTGGCCGCTTTGGCTCTGACCCGCCCCCTTTTCCGATGAGGCACGTGGTGGTAGAGGTCAACTCGGCACCCCTGGTAGACACTTCGGCACCAATCGAGGACACACCGGTGCCTGTGGTGGACTCCCTGGCGCCGTCCCGACATTGGATCGTCAACTCTTCTCCGGATGTCCCTCACTCTCCGGAGGATTGTCGTCTCCTTGTCTCCTCTTCACCGGAGACTGGACGCCGCATCGTTGCATTTTCCCCGGCGGCTTCGAGGGCAGAGGGCAGATTCTACGCCGTCTCCGCGTCCACAGCCCCCGGACCCGCTCTTCCGCTCTCTGCAGGCTTCTCTGCCTTCTCCGGAGACCCCTGAGGCCCCTCACTAGTCCATGGGTGGGCTGGCCTTTTCTTCCTCCAGCGGGGCACGGGGACGGCAGGCTTAGTTTGCAGCCATCACCCACGGAAGAGTTGCTTCCCCCCCCGATGCCCTTCGGAGGCGAGTGTAGCCTTTGTCCGGGCCATCTCCACGGCCACCGGCATTTTGCAGTTGGGCAACCCGGTCGCTCCACTCCCAATGGACCACTTGTTGGAGGTTCTCCACCGGGGCTCTGGTGGAGGGGAGCCACTTCTCCCATTTGAAGCTTCGCTCCACAACTCTCTTCTGGGGGCGCCCTGCTACGGGGGATCCGGTGCCTCAGACGCTCCTTCACCGCCCTGCCCCGCATGATCCAGTCTGCCTTTTTTCCCACCCATCTGCCCAGGGCCCTGTCCTGCAGACTGCTTATTCTTCCTTGCCTTCGGTGCTGCTCCCTCCGTCACGGGAGGCCTGGTGGTTGGACTCCTGGGGGCGTAACATTTTCGCCTCCACTAGTGCTGCTCTGCGCGCGCTCAACACACTTTGTGTGTTGACCAGGGCTACTTCCGACCTGTGGGATTCCGCGGAGTCCCTTCTGTCTCGCACCTCTCATGAAGGTGCCTACGCTGATCTGCTGAACGGGTAAAAGGCGCCTTCAAGGGATTTATTTGGAATACTCTGTTCTATTGCTTTTTCAACTGCAAGAATTATTGATAAACTCGCCAGAGAGATATTATTCAAATGTATTTTAACTAAGAAATATTTTTGTTCCTTGTGAGGACATAAGAACCAATGAACCAATCACAAAACAATAAATATTCAAAACACGGGTATATATAGAAAAAGGTTTTATCTTTTGAAATTTATCAAGGGTACTCCACAGTTATACAAACAATGTAACAAGAGGAAAATAAATACAATTGTATAATCCTTCAATGTCACTATTGTAAACACTTCTTCTCATTGTACATTATTTTCCAGAAAAGAGTGTGAATGTCGACGTTTCAGTCTCTATGCATTTGTCCATGAGACCATCTTCAGGACTATCATACATTTAAACAGTTGACCCCTAGTGAAACATGAAATAAATAATTACCATGCGTGAATATAAACTATACATTCGATAATTTAAAGAAAATGATTGATACACCCGTGCAAAAAAAAAATTCATTTCTCAATTTACAAAATTTCACATTAATGAAGTTAAGAATATCTCAAGATGCATATATTCTGTAACATCCTTAGAACTCATAAAGAGATTTCTATCCACAAGAGCACAGACATTTATTCTAATGTGTCTGATTTTATCAAAACCATGATTTTCATAGATCTTTTCTAATTAGGCAATATGGTTTAATCTAGAGCCAAACATCATGGAATTGCATTTAAATTATTTTGAGATTGATTTGTACATGAAGCAAAGAGAATATATTATTAAAAGTCATCTTATCTTATAATTCACCAACTACAAATTCAAACAGCCACATCATATATTTCTAAAGTCTTTTATAAAAGAGTTATGTTGTGGAGCCAGAGCAATGGTGAATACGCATGTCTCACTACCATCTTAAAATGCCTTGCCATTATTTCGGATTACTTGGAAGACCTATTCCTTGATTCTCCATGAATATATAAATAGCAATCCTCAATAAGTTTCATTTAAAGAGAGAGTGATATTTAGCCATCCTTACTGATCTGGTTCTATAGACTGCCTAAATAGTTACATGAGAACCACTCATAATAACGATCAGTTTTTTAACCTGTTTACAAATGCCCCTAGTTGTATTGTCCATGTTATTCATTAAAATATGGACCTATACTTTGTTATAATAATTGTGACTTAATCAAAAAGGAAACAAATACCTGAATGGTGTTTCCAAAGATTCAAGAATTATAGAATACAATTGATACGTATATGTCAAATCGATCGTCGTTCTGTATCTCTATTAATAAAAAGACAATACATCAATTGGAGTTTATTTATCTTTGTCCATATATGTATTTGTCATTTAATCTCCTTACCTACTTTGTTTAAGGTGAATAATCGTCAAAAGATATAGGTAAGTGAACTCTGGTGCTTTTTGGACGGTGTAATTAAATTTCCAGTCCCCAGCAACTTCTCAATTGAAGAAGTTTATTCTAAAAAAATTACATGTAATTTGAGTCAATATTAAATTTACATTGATACCAGGCATTGAGTATAAATGGCCCTATCTTTTCTAAGTCATACCTGTTAAGTTTTGTAGCGCAGCGAAAATTCGGCAGTCTGCAGTTGGATTAGTATCAACCCGACTGCCGGTTTGAGCTAGCATTTATACTTTGTTTGGAGCTCAAAAGAGGACTAGCCTCATGCATCTCCTTAGTAATGGATCTCACTGTGGCGGCCATCTTGAACACCCTTTTTCCTATTGGTATAATACTGTTTATATACAGAGTGTCTATTCTTATTAAGTTATGGGGCAATTTGGCGTGAATTATATCCTCAACTTTTATACTTGACGATAGAAATAATTTTAAACTACTATTAGTATATGTTACTTGTGTATAGTATGAATGTCTTATTTTTCTCATCTTGTAATGTGATTCAAACGTGAGTTATACAATGATTATAGCCACTTAAAGAACACATTAAATATACACGTACTTAAATCATTCAAAATAATCATATAGTATTAACATTCACATTTCAAATAAAAAAATTAAAGAAAGATTGTGAATAAATTATATATTTAAATTAATCCATGTTGTACCTCAGCACCCTCCAAAAGAACTTTTTATTAAACAGCCCCAATCTTTAATCAAACTACTCGCACAAACAAGAGTGCTCCTTACTACCTTTTTCTCTTTAAATCGCTTTGTCACACCAAGGAAGCACCCAAACTACAAAATGTCTTTTGAATCTATCACCAATTTAACGGACAATAGGGCCATTACAAAAACGTATACCACAGATGAAACTTCAGAAATATATTCATTAATACAAGAAGTCAAACTCTCTGATGCACATGGCGGATCCATAACCCAACAACTCAGACAATTGGAATTCATTACCCGCCGTCAACTCAACCAGAAACTCCACGCATCCACCCTTGTACAATACCACAAATCCAAACGGATACCGAGAGGCCTGAGACTGGCCATAAAACCTATGCTTTTCCGTTTTCATTTGAATGCCACATTCATGGATAAGTGGTACGCAATTTTAAACAAGTGTTCATTGGACCTGATTTTGCTCATTATAGAAGAACTTGCCAAAACCATCAGAGATCTTGAAGAGGAAATTTTCAACCTTAAAAGTGAACTTCAACTCAGGGTTGAAGCAGATTCCTGGAAACTACAATTGGAAATAATCAACCAAAAGTTAGAAAAATATGAAAAAGAGCTACAAGAAGGCAAGCTCCGAAAATTTAAAAGGGATACAATCGACTACAAACTTAATGAAGTCTATACGTGGGCCGACATTTACTCTAGAAGGAGGTTCGATAAGAAAAACACCACATCGTCAGATGAAAGCACTGTCTCCGATCAAGAATTGTCAACAAAAAGAGGACCAGTATCTACAAACATACCAAATACAGGAACACCAACTTCACCTGTAGCTTCAACATCAAATCAAGCATCATCCTCTTTTTTATCTCAAGCCACGGATCTCAACCGCCCTCCAGACCAACAAGGCGGTCAAAAAGACAAAACAGGCAAATCACTAAGAAGCGGGAAAACAGTGATCTAGTAATCAATATATCATCGCACACCTTAAGCCCACAACAACAAGTGATCTTATCTAAGGGAATGTCATTTGTACCCACTAACAGAACCACTCAACTTCAAGTGGAAGCTGACCTATACAAATTTATGAGACAACTTCGCCTCAAACACTATTTCTCCAACATCGTACAAGCTGAAGACCAAAGCACAATGTCTGCGCCTACTCCTTTTAAACCACGCAGCAAATTTATTCCTCCAGTTTCACATAAGATCCTTGATACTTTTGAACACTTGATACGCAGAGATGTCGCTAACATTAATTACCAACAAATCAAAAACAATAATCTCTCTCAATTTGAAAGATCTACCATTAGACAACTGGCAAATAATCCAGACATCACTATGAAACCGGCAGACAAAGGGGGCGCTATCGTGTTAATGGACACCACATACTACACGTCTAAAGTTGATACCCATGTACAAGATCCTAACACCTACATGAAACTTCCTCGAGATCCCACCACACAACTGGAAAACATCTTGTCCAATATCCTTCAGGAAGCAATAGACCAACATTGGATAACTGAACAAACAAAAAACTTCTTGACAATCCAAAATGCTAGAAGGCCTAAATTATACATGATACCCAAGATACACAAAAATCATTTCGATCCACCTTTTCGACCCATAGTTTCCGGCTGTGGGTCCTTGTTTGAACCTCTGGGTAAATTTGTTGACCACTACCTTCAAATATTTGTCCAGAAATGGCCCTCCTACATCAAAGATACTACACACTTTCTGCAACAACTTAACACTATTCAAGACCGAGATCTCACAAATGTCTTCCTGTGCACTATAGATGTTACAGCGCTGTACACATCCATTCCCCACGAAGCAGGATTAGAAGCATCTGAGTGGGCTTTACTACAAACATCAGAAATCGACACAGAAAGATTGTTCATCCTCAAGATCCTTCATTTCTGTTTGCATCACAGCTATTTTGAATGGAAAGATAACTACTATGCACAACTCACCGGCACATCAATGGGCTTTTCAGGAGCACCTGCCTACGCCAACACATTCATGTCATTATTTGAATCTGAGAACATCATGTCAAACCACTGTTGGTGGAAACATATACTGATGTATTGCCGTTACATCGATGACATTTTCATCCTATGGACGGACACGACCACAACTTTTGAAAATATGATATGTACACTCAACACAGTTAATCCAAGGATCCAATTTACACACAGCATTCAACAACACCAAATACACTTCCTGGATGTACTGATTTCTAAATCACCTGACAATCGCACCTTTGAAACTTCAGTTTTTCAAAAACCTACGGACCGCAACAGCACACTGGCTTTCACCAGTTTTCATCCAAAAAGTTTACTAAAGAATTTACCGTACTCACAACTCCTCAGAGTCAGAGGCATTTGCTCCAACCCAGATAACAGCCAAATTAAAGAACAAGAATTTGTCCCAACGATTCAAAGAACGGGGATACCCAGACAACATACTACAAGAGTGCCTGACACGTGCTCAAGGAATTGACAGACTTAAGCTACTACAATCCACAACCAAACCACCACAAGAACGAACTGTCTTCGTATCTAAATTCTCCACAGCATCCAAATCTATACGAGATATTATAAACAATAGATGGGAAATGTTATCCACAGAAGAAGACTTTAACAATATTTTTTCAAACAAACCCTTGTTTACATATACAAGAGGCAAGAACCTGAAGTCACTCCTAGCCACACCAACGCACACAATCCCCAAACATGAATTCAAAGGCACCATTAACCCCTTCCATGCTCATGACGGAACGGTTCCGTCATGAGCCACGGTTGAGCTGTGCTCATGACGGAACCGTTCCGTCATGAGCCCGCCCGCGCTCGAACCCTTCAGCACCGCGGCGGAATTCGCCCAGCGCTGAAGGGGTTAAATGCAATAATTGCATCCACTGTAACAATGTGATTAGTGGTAACATCTTGACTCATCCTACCTCTGGAAAACCAATGAAACTTAATCACACAAGCGACTGCAACACCACCAACGTTATCTATTGCATCAAATGCCCGTGCGGGAAATCATATGTTGGAAAAACAGAGAGGAAAATCAAAGTAAGAATCACCGAACATAAAAGCAAGATTAGGAATCACAGTACTACTTCACCATTATCCACCCATTGGCATGAAAGTAAACACACTATTTCGCAATTAAGATTCCAGATTATCGAAACTGTGACACTAAAACCAGGAGTAAACATCACTCAAAAACTTCTCCAAAGGGAGATTTATTGGATCAAATCTCTAAATACCCTGTTCCCAAATGGTCTCAATGACCATATTGATATGAGCTGTTATCTTTAGTAGTGTGATTTGTCCCCACATAACCTTTTGAAAAGAGACTACCACCATTTTTTTAATTGGTTATCCCTGTCAATTGCATACTTGTTTTTGTCAATGCTCATCGTTCATCTTTACACATCAAGCATAAGTAAGATGTAGTCATGGTTTTAACTATTGATGTTTTATATGCTTGTACTTATTGAATGTACAACCCTCATTTCACTGTTTTGCACTTTGTGTTGGTTTTTACATATAACACACGCACACACCCATGTCGCACACTTATTACAGACACAACAATTAACAGACTTTGAACTGTTTGCACTCACCACGTTCCCTTTTGTGTCAATACTTTGCATTGAAAACTTTATTGGTATTCACGTTCGGAATTGCCATCTTCTCTCTCAGTCCCATTTCTACTTTCATGGACGTAGCATTATAACACGCCCCGTCAACTGGTTCCGTCATTCTGCGTCTCCTCGCGATAATCGCCGGCACTTCGCCACCACCAGTTCACTGCCGTAGGAATCCTGTTCACCTCCATCGTTTCAGGTACGTTATGGTTACTCCGTAACCCTCATTTAGACACTGCCATATGCTACGTGAATATGCGCCTCATTATACTTTTGGTCATTTTAGAATTGACGAGCACGGCCTGCCCAGGTCGTCCATTCACAAAATCTTTACTACGGGACAGCGTTCTGCCGACCAATTTATCACGAATCGTCCCTCTGTTAGTCTCACCGAGACCGCAGGTAACAGTTTATATTGAGGTGGGTTCACATGGGTCACATCTTGCAGGAAGGATTTCGTCACGTTATACCACTGTTTTCTTTTATAGAATTCCGAGAACTTGCGCCCGAGCCCATTACTGGTTCACTATTTTAACTTGTACCATCCGACAGTATGGATACAATAGGTGAGCCTACCATTTATATTCTTCCTCATCACGCCTCGATTCCCTGAGATCACTATATGACTACACTGAGGTGTACATGCCGCACTCTTTTCATCGGTTCATTAACATTTATCACTTTATTCAGGTATTTTTCACTGGTTGGTTACCTTTGATCACCGCCCCCTGATTACGGAAAATATCACAGTCCTTTTTTTACTGCACATGCTAACTCCACGTCGATACGATCGTTTCACCTTTGGTCACCGCCCCCCTATCACGAGATTTGGAAAACATTACAGCTTTCTTTACTGCACTTGCTAACTCGACTTTGATACGAATGGTGCACATTGACTACCAATTGACAAGCCTCATCTTAATCTCTGGACTCTTTTACGGTGAATCTTGAACAGACTATCGACTTGGTTCACATCATCCATTTTTCCAGTACACTTACCCATTAACATTACCATCGCACAGCATGCATTGTCCAAGCAAATGTATTCCTACCCATGCACCATCAGATAGACTTGTATTAGGAAACTGATTATTTTTCATTTAGAGATATACTACTGTTTGTGTTTTCATTCTAGATTGCCCCTGACGAAGGGATACTTCAAATCCCGAAATGCATTGGGCTTCAACATCTATGAAGATAAAAGCAATTCGCTTGATTCGTTTTTTTCCTTAATGAAAAATTGTATAATGTACACAAGATGTTTTTGTTTACTGTACAATATATTGTGAAACCAACAATATACATGTGACAATGAAATATCTTTGGTCTTGCTTTATATTTAAGGTTTAAATTGTTTGTTAGTTAACACTAGACTATTGGTTTACAATTAATGATATATGTGTTTGAAACCTGTATTTTGACTACACATATTTAGGGGTTTTGTCCCGCACAGTGAACAGTGCGAGGTACTCAGTGGGTTTTCCCACTTCCTTTTGTTCCTATCTTTTCTAAGTCATACCTGTTAAGTTTTGTAGCGCAGCGAAAATTCGGCAGTCTGCAGTTGGATTAGTATGAACCCGACTGCCGGTTTGAGCTAGCATTTATACTTTGTTTGGAGCTCAAAAGAGGACTAGCCTCATGCATCTCCTTAGTAATGGATCTCACTGTGGCGGCCATCTTGAAGACCCTTTTTCCTATTGGTATAATACTGTTTATATACAGAGTGTCTATTCTTATTAAGTTATGGGGCAATTTGGCGTGAATTATATCCTCAACTTTTATACTTGACGATAGAAATAATTTTAAACTACTATTAGTATATGTTACTTGTGTATAGTATGAATGTCTTATTTTTCTCATCTTGTAATGTGATTCAAACGTGAGTTATACAATGATTATAGCCACTTAAAGAACACATTAAATATACACGTACTTAAATCATTCAAAATAATCATATAGTATTAACATTCACATTTCAAATAAAAAAATTAAAGAAAGATTGTGAATAAATTATATATTTAAATTAATCCATGTAATGTACATCATTTATATCGCTACGGATACCCAACATTTTTTATACAAATGCATATTTTAATCTTACAAATCACTCATATATTTACATCAATCAGATCATGTGTATAGCCGCTTATTTATATATACATGAGCCGTCAATTTAAAAATTACTAAATTGTTTCATATAAATCACAACTATGATTGAGTTTTATCCTACACAAAACTTAGCTTGTGATTTTAAAAATGTACAGCTTTTCAATCATTAGATCAGACAAAGGTGCACAATGTTATACATTCAACTAGATATCATAAAGCGTATAACATACTAAAAATCATTGCATTTTCGTGACTTTTCTTAACAGTCTAATGTCTTTTCTTCAACTTGGCTGACACTAACATCTATTAACATATAATCCTTTTAAAAATTGCTGTTATCTAAACTGACCTATAGTACATAATGAATTATCAGTTTGTTGCATCTCTCATCGTTATTTATCCCCAAAAGGTATTAAAGTACCGATTGTACCAACGGTGTTTTATTTATTTTAGACTGATGTTATCTCTCGTAATCATACGCAAGGACCTCAATTCTCTTTATCTAATGGCATATGTGTGAGCCCACACAATTCATAGCCTAAGAAATTTCTGACACATATTTCACTTAATACATGCTAACCCATGCCATTCCGAAGCGGAGTTGAGGCCTCTATTAACCAAGTCAGTGCGACAGATCCATCTGCCTTCTTTTATTGACAATGTTTGCTCTACATTGTTTTGTCTTCTTGTGGGTTTCACTACTTCAATTACCCACCAACGCATATCCTTTTCTGAATGTCCGGTTCTTCGATAATGGTCTACCAGTGGGGCATTATCTACACCACACCTAATACGCGACTAATGTTGAAGGATGCGTTTTTTCACTGCCTGTATTGTTTTACCAATATAATATAACCCACATGGATTGTTCAGTTGGTTTTCCCAGTTCCGCAATATCCCGACCCCTTGCATGGAATGACACAGACCCAACCACTCACCACACATGGCCAAACAGCGTCGTGGGGGACAGACGCCATCATTCAGCTAGACCGACCAAGCTTAATGCACCCCAACAGGCACAATCTCTGCTCATTGTGTGCAGATGTTGAGACATGGCACTGAATACATCACACATGGATGTTACCATCCTCACCCTAAATGTTAGGGGACTCCACACTCCGCGCAAGCGATATGCTGTATACTCGTATGCGAAACGTCACAATACCCCGATTGCTTTCCTACAGGGGACACATCTCATTGCAAAAGAGGTGGGGAAACTACAGTCAAAATGGCGGGGTACCATATGCGCCACGACTTATTCTGTGTATGCCCGGGGGGCACTGATCTGGGTACGACCGGGAACCCCTTTCCAGGAACTTCGGAGGGTGGTGGATAAAGAAGGCAGATATGCGCTACTGGAGGGCCTCTTAGACGTGCAGGCAGTACTTCTTGGTAGCATTTACGCCCCCAATGTAGAACAAGACAAATTTTGGGATCACCTCACCGGGGTCCTCGCCCCATTTGCTTCAATACCCTGGATCCTGGGAGGAGACTATAATTGCACGCTCGACCTACACCTGGACCGGTCGCACCCTCCTACGGCGCACTCACCGGCACACAGGCAGACTGCCAGGTTTCGGGCTTGGATTACACACTGGTCACTTACCGACGCGTGGCAAATGCGACACCCTCAGACCCGATTGTACTCCTTCCATTCCATCCCGCATAATTTACGTGTTCGTCTCGACCGATTCTTATGCTCGGCGGCTATACTCCCCAAAGTTGCCCACACAGACTACATGGGCTGGGTCATTTCTGATCACGATGCCCACGTTCTCCGACTCAACTGGCTGCCCCCCGGTCCCTGCTTGGCGCTTGCCACGGGACTGTCTATCAGACCAAGTCTTCAGACACGAGCAGGAACGTAGTATCCAAGACTATTTCACACACAATGCTGGTTCAGCGTCCTCCACCTTAGTAGAATGGGACACATTTAAAGTCGTGGCCCGGGGAGAGTGTATGAAACAAATAGCTGGAGTTAAGCGGTTCCTAGAACAGGCGCTCACTAAGGCGGAGCAGCACCTCGCCGCTGTCACTAAACAGGATACCACATCCGAGGGCGAGACACAGCGCATAGCCGAAGCAAAAACAGCTTATCAGGCCGCCTCCGCGGATCTCCGTCGGTATAATTTTAGATAGTTTGCTACATGGATGCATAAAGAGAGGGACAAAACTGGCACTCTCTTGGCATGGCTGGCCAGGCAGGACTTGGATGTCAAGCCCATCACCGAGATACTAGACTCCCGGGGTGTATTGATGCGTTCCCAGGCCGAGATTCTTGGGGCTTTTTACGACTACTATGCGGAGATATATAATGACCCTGCCTCTACCCCACAAGTCGTAGTGGAGCGATTCCTCGATCCCTTGACTATACCAAAAATGCCTTACATGCCCTAGCCCGCAACAAAGCGCCGGGATTGGACGGGTTCCCGCTAGAATACTACACCACATTTTCAGTGCACCTGGTCCCTCGCTTGGTGGCTATGTTTGCGACTGCGCTGGAGAGGGGAGAGTTACCGAAATCTATGAGAGAGTCCGTACTCGTGACCTTTTTAAAACCGCATCGGGATCCGCAACAAATGGCCTCGTATCGCCCTATATCGCTGCTATCCGCTGACTGCAAGCTCCTCGGGAAGATTCTTGCAGATAGATACTTACAAATAATCCGTCCTCTGGTCCACCCGGATCAGTGCGGATTTATCCCCGGCAGATGCACTTCCCAGAACATACGCCGGGTTTTCCACATCCAGGATCAGGTGCAGGGGATTTACCCCCGGGCGGCATGTCTCATCCTAGATCTTGAGAAGGCTTTTGATTCCCTCACGTGGCAGTATCTTTTTGCGGTCCTACAGCGAACAGACATTGGTCCCACCCTTCTCGCATATACGCAACTTCTGTACACTAAGCTGACATCGCGGGTGCGCCTGGGCCGCTACATCTCGGCAGAGTTTGCGGTCCAGAGGGGCACGAGGCAGGGATGCCCATTGTCTCCCTTACTTTTTGCCCTGGCAGTCGAGCCCCTGGCCATACGACTTCGTCAAGAGGGAGCTCACTGGGGCATCCCTATTGCGGGCACAGTGCACAGTGTATCTTTGTATGCTGACGACCTGTTAATATATGTACAAGACATCACGGACGACTTGACTCCCCTTTGGGAGACTTTGACGGAATTCACAGCGGCCTCTGGACTACGGGTGAATTGGGACAAGTCCACGGTTTACCCGCTGCACCCGGGCCTTCCCCCTCAGGAGATTAGACTGGGTACCCAACGAGTACCCTGGAGTGCAGATGCTCCTCGGTACCTGGGGATCCGTCTCTATCATTCCCAAACAGATATTTTCGAGGGTAACCATGGCAGGGCTTTGGCGGGCATTAGAGCTGCAGTCGGTTTTTGGAAGAGCCTCCCGCTGGCCCCAATTGGACGAGTGGCATTAGCCAAAATGATCATGGTCCCTCGATTGTTATACTTTTTTACCAATCTGCCAGTGATTCCCCCTAGAACCTTTTTTCAGGATCTGGACTCCCTCCTCAGTGCGTTAATTTGGGGATCCACCAGACACAGAACAGGACTGAAAAAACTGCAGTTGCCCACCACGCAGGGCGGCCTGGGTGCTCCCTCATTCGAGGCCTATTTTTTAGTGGCGCAACTACAGTGGCTTTCTCACTGGACGGCAGACAGGTACACTGTGGAAACGCATACCATAACGGGGCGGATATCTGTTCCAGAGATACGTCGCCTACTGCTCCCCGGCACTAAACCGAAACGTACGTACCCCCTTCAGGTGGCAGTGGCACGGAGGTGCATGCTAAGAATTCACCGCATGTCCTCGGGGACACCATTGTATTCCCCATTGCTACCTTTGGTCGGATGGCCCAACCGGGAGCACTATTACACAACCAGCGTGCTTCGCACGTGGACATCCAGTGGCATCACAGAGATGGAATCCCTTTTTGAGGACGGGCAGCTTCGACCATTCCGCAATCTTGTGGTCGACTACGACCAGCCCCCAGGGCAGTTCCTGCTTCACCGCCAACTGCTAGATAGTTACAGGCCATACCAAGACCTTGCAAGGGGGGGACCGCACACACATCCAGTCCTCCACACGATTCTACACATGGGAACGGGTCGCCATCTAACTACATGGCTTTATAAGGCCATACGAGAACTGACCATCAGGCCACTAGAGTCCCTGCGGGCCGCATGGGAACCTGAAATCGGGCGCGTGCTTCACGAGAGGGAGTGGGAGAGAGCCCTGGAGTACCCCAAGAAGGTATCTAGAAACGCACGCTTTAAAAACATTCAATATTATATACTTCACAGAGCTTATTTAACACCAGCACGCCTCCAACGTTTCTACCCCGACACACAGTTCCTTTGCCCCAGATGTCATGCGCAGGATGCAGATTTCCGACACATGTTTTGGAGCTGCTCCGTTATTCGAGTTTTCTGGCAGCACATTCACTCTGCTCTGGGTGACCTTACAAGGATTACCTGCATGAACATATGGGAAGCCAGCGCCCTAGGGATCTTCCGAACACGCAAGCAACACAAGGTGCGGACTTGCTTTCTCTCCCTCGCAGTGCTATTGGCCAAACGCAGCATCGCCATGCACTGGCGTTCCCCCGCCGGCCCTCCACTGGAAGCTTGGGTGGGAGCTACACACAAATGGGCGGCGGCGGAGGAGGAGACATTGCGGGAGGAGGAGGTGAGAGGGGTCCGCAAGAACCCTATATCCATGGAATGGGCCATGTTATTATTTCGTTTCAGGCAGATGACCCCTGGCGATGACCCTAAAGACGACGCACCCCCACTACCAGCTCCGCAAGAGCAGTCTCAAACCCTAACCGTCCAACCCCTTAATATACTGAGGACATGATCTCATACAAAGCAGCCTTATAGTGCATACTATTGCAGTTGCCGGTCGACCCTTAGAGGAGGTCAAAGCGCGATCCATTGAGGCGCCACACCCACACGACAGTTAGAGCACTCGTCGGCGAGGTCCGGAGGTAAACTTCCATGCACCTCCCCTAGTTTAAACCTGTGTTACACCCCAGTTCAAGTGACATATTATCTATTCGAACACATGGGATACATACATTGTTTCGTATTTGATCAGTTCAGTTCCTTGCTGATCCTACATCAGTTTCTGCCGACGAAGTGTGATACCACATACTGTACTATGTGCCATAATTGCCGAAAGATCTGTATAATGTACAGTATATAATCTCTGAAAATGTCAATAAAAATATGTTACAAAAAAAAATTATATAACCCACATGGACATTGGATACAATAAATAACATTAGATGTGTTACAGTTGTAGAACGTCTTTGATCTGATCTGCGGCACCATGTGCGGGATGGTCGGGAGTTAGCTGCATTTATTCTCCGTTGGGCCTTGGATGTCTCTGATTCTCTCGCCCGCGCTATGGTGAGTTCTGTGGCCCTCCGCCGCCATGCTTGGCTGCGGGATAGCGTCTTTCCGGAGAATGTTCAGGAGTGTCTTGTTGATCTGCCTTTTGACGGGATTCTGTTATTTAACACCCACGCGGACTCCGCTATTCAACGACTTCTTACGGGGCTCCGCTTCCCCTCCGTAAGCTTTGGCTTGTCGGTCCTCAGGTGTCTTATGGAAGGTGTTTCTCCCACCTTTCTCTTTGGGGTCTTGTGTTTCGGTTGGCCCGTCTGTGTGCTGTGTGTGGCTTGGAATGCCTTCAGGGTCCTTAAGTTGGCCTCTCTGTTCTTTTGGCTGCTGATTCAGCCCTTCAGCTTTGTGATGCGTGATTTTTGGCTGTTTGTGAAGCCGTATAAGTCCTCAGGTTGGACCCTCTGTGTATTTTTTGGCTGATTGGCAAGCCGCCTGTGGTGTTTTCCACAGGTCTTTTATGTTCTTGACCTCTGCTGCGGGTTTGTAGGTAGGGTACTTGTTGGCTATTGTATACATCTGTCTTAAGCTGGGCGGGTGTGGATACCTTCTCGGGTTCCTCGGGTTTTCCTGGCATCCCTGTATACCAATTGGTGCGGTCTCTCTCTCTTTTTCTTCCGTCTTAGCGCAGCTTGCGCTGCTCCAGGTTTAGTCCCGCTCAGTATCCAATGGTGTTTTTATCCTTCTACAGGGTTTGCCTGTCGTCCATGTTGCCCTTTGTTCCTGCAGAATATCTGCTTTTGTGCATTTTGCCTTCCCTGTTCATCCTCTGGATCGCCAGACCAACTTTTGTCATGCCGTTTACGGCGTTGTGTCTTGGCATTTCCACCTTGTTATCCGCCGTTTCGGCCTGGGCCTCTGCCGTGTGTTCCAGGGGGGCTAGGATATTCCTGGTGCTCTCCTGTGTTCTGGTTGCCGGCTTTCGGTCTGTACTGCATATGTCTCTTTATCTTCTGGCCGGTCCCACTTCTCTTCGTGGGCCGGGTGGTGCTACTGGGACGGGTGCTATCTAGGGCTTGTTCTGGAGTTCCCTTGCCTCCGACTTCGACTTGCGCTCGGCTTGTTCTGGGCACGCTACTTCATAGTATTTGCCAGCTGTCTGCTGCGCACGCCTGGTAGTTCTGTTCCACCTCCGAGGGCCTCGGCATGTAACCGTGTGCTCCTGTCCCTTGCTTTGCTGGGGCCTTGAGCGTCTGTGTCTTCCTTCGCACGTCTGCGCTTATCGGCTGTGGAGCCGTTCCTGCCTTGTTCCCTGCCTCGGGACAGACACCCGTTCACTGTCCCCTTCGCTGTGTGTGTTCTCCTGAGGCAGCCTCTGCCTCCGTTCCTCCTCTTCCTCTTGGATTTGCAGGTGGTTCTTTTCTTCCTTTGGTACTCGCTGGGTGCTGTCTGTCCCTCCGGGTTTTCTGGCAGACGCCCTTTGCTCCTCGGTTAGGCTTGTGGTATCCTGGCCTTCCCTTCTCCTTGTTCTTGCTTACTTCTGCTTGGAGGGGGCTGAGTCGTCCTTCCTGTCCCCATGACACATCCCCTGTTGGGGCCCTGTGTTCTTCCAAGCTGGTGGGGTGCTCTCGCACCCCTCCTCCCCTCTGGGTATGGCTAGGGTATCTATTCTACGTTAAGGAATCTGCGGCTAGTAGTCTCTATCAGATGTACAAGTTACTTACCTTCGGTAACGATGTATCTGGTAGAGACGATTCTAGCCGCAGATTCCTTCACGGCCCGCCCTTCCTTCCCATTCTGCGAGGACCCTTCAGCTTGGTCTTCTGCACTCGCCTCCCTCCAGGTGGCATTTGTCTCCTGCGGGTGCCCTCTTTCTCTTCCTACCTGGCGGGATGCTTCGTTCTGTTTATTTGTTCCACTCCTTCTTTTCTGGTAATTGGATGGTGGGTTCATGTGTACTTTTGCATCCCTGCACCCTGGTTCTTCCAGCGTGGGGCCTACTCATAATCTTCTTACTTTTTTCCTTGCTTGGGGTTTTTGACTCCTTCGCAATCCTCTGGGTTGGGGTTTCTTGGCAGTGCCTCAGCCCTCAGCTTTTTACAGGGGATACAACACTCCTTGATGGTGTTGTCTTGGGGTGCTTTGTCGTTACTTCTCTGTTCCGGACTTGTTGCCCTTCACTGTTCTAGATTGTGGTTGCAGACTTTGTCGTCTGCCACGTCATTTTTAACATGTTTTTTCTGCCTCCAGGGAGGATATCGCCTTCGCTTTGCAGGGTTGCTTCTCAGAGCAATGCTCTGCTCTTTCCTTTCCACGACTTTCAGTAATGCAGTGCTTACACTGTCCCTAATGGTGCTGTTCCTCACCATTCGCTTCTTCCTTTTTTGTTTCACTGACTTTTTCACACACTGTTTCCATACCCTCACAGTTTTGTTTGTGATGGCTCCACGTTGTGGCGCGGAAAAGTTCTCCGAAGAAAACTGACGTCAGCGTGCCGCGGTGGGACTTATGTGACCTCGCTGACGTCACGTCCGCAGACGACGTCAGGGCGGGGTCCCCGGCGCGCAGAGATGCTGTGGCAAAGATTTTCTGGATCCAGTCTCACGCCTGGGGATAATTCTACTTTAAGGAATCTGCGGCTAGAATCGTCTCTACCTGATACATCGTTACTGAAGGTAAGTAACTTGTACATCAGGGCATATCCCTGGTGGTTCAACACCTGGCAGGTTCACTGAACGCCAGGGCGGACGAACTCAGCCGCAATGCGTGAGGGATCTGGAATGGCGTCTTCATTTAGAGGTGGTGCAAGGTCTCTTTCAGCAGTGGGGAGAGCCTTGGTTAGATCTATTAGCCACCAAATAGATCGCGCAATGTCATCAATTCTGCGTGTTAGAATTTCCAAGGTGGCACTCGCTAGGCAGTTCTTTTCGTCGCGAGTGGAGTTGCGGTCTTCTATACGCCTGTCCGCCTATACCACTTCTGCCCAGAGTGCTGAAGAAGATCAAGCGCAACCGGGCCCAAGTCATTTTTGTGGCTCTGGACTGGGCACGAAGAATCTGGTATCCCGGGCTGCTCAACATGGCCATCGAACCTCCGATCCAACTGCCTCTTCGGGAGGATCTTCTGTCGCAGCAGCAGGGGGCCCGACCCTTTCCAGCCTCCACCTCCTTGCGTGGAGATTGAGCGGTGGCAGTTGCCGTTGTTTGACCTCCCTCCTGAAGTCTGTGATGTAATCTTGGCAGACAGGCGTCCCTCCACTAAGAGGGTATACGCCTGCAGATGGAATACATTTGTGGCATGGTGCACAGCAAAGGCTGTGGATCCCCTTTCTGCCACTCTTTTTGAGGTTCTCTTGTTCCTCCTTTCTTTGGCCCAGCAGGGCTCTGCTCTGGGCACTCATGCTTTTCTGGTGGCCATCACCACTACACACAGGGTGAGTGAACTGCAAGCTTTGTCTTCCAAGCCTCCCTTTCTGGCTGTCCATCCGGACAAGGTTGTCATTAGAACTAGACCTTCCTTTCTTCCCAAGGTGGTTACTTCTTCCCACATTGGCCAACCATCACTTTGCACTCCTTCTTTCCGCCTCTGCATCCTTCGAAAGTAGAAGAGAGGCTCCACAGTCTGGATCCAAAACGTGCGCTTTCTTTCTACTTGGATCGCACCAAGCAATTCCGGGTGGATGACCAGCTCTTTTTGTTGGTTACGTGTGCGCTAAGAAAGGTCGGGCCATGCACAAACGGACCATCTCCAGGTGGGTCGTTCTTTGCATCAAAGCCTGCTATTCTTTGGCTCAGAAGGAGCCTCCAGTGCGGCAGTGCGCCCATTCCACCAGGGCGACGGCAGCTACTACTGCTTTGGGACGAGAAGTACCCCTAAATGACATCTGTCAGGCAGCTACATGGGCATCGCTGCACACGTATACCAAACACTACTGCCTGGACAGCCAAGTCCAGAGAGACCAAAAGACACACGATTGATGGACGGAATGCAGAACAAATCAAAACATTCACCCCCAGTCAAGAGATCTGGGTAAAATCCATAATTCTTTTGCTCACCATGCCACCCCAGTTTAGACCTGGCCATATGCAAATCAGTCTTGACCCTGTGCCTCATGGGAACAGTCCAGCTCGAACTGCCAAGCCAGGTCCTCCCTGGACCGGAAACAAGCATCCAAGGACCGGTTTCGGGGTTTCACCCTTATTTAGCCAGGATAGCTTGATTCCAGTGGCACAGTGAGCCCAGGACCCACATCTGGGCATACCTGGCGCACTTAGGGCGAGAAAGCAAAAGACACACGATTGATGGACCGAATGCAGAACAAATCAAAATATTCACCCCCAGTCAAGAGATCTGGGCTAAATCCATCATTCTTTTTCTCACCATGCCACCCCAGTTTAGACCTGGCCATATGCAAATCAGTCTTGACCCTGTGCCTCATGGGAACAGTCCAGTCCAGAAAGACGGCTTCTTTAGCAGTTCTGTTCTCCAGGACTTTCTGGTGTGAACTTGGTTCACAGACCTACCTCCACGGTTGGTATTGCTGGGGTATCTATTCTAAGGTAAGGAATGTATAACCAACTGTTTCTTTCAGATGAACAAGTTACTTACCTTTTGGTAACGATATATCTGTAAAAAACATAGGTTAGTTATAGATTCCTTACCGCCCCACCCATTCTCCCCGTTCTGCGAACTGACTTCTAGGATTAAGGACATCCTTTCAAGGCCCTAGTTTTGTGCACCAGTGGTCAGTGTCTTGCATGGCTCTGCGCTTCTGGCGTGTAAAGTCGTGTACAGAACTGACGTCAGTGCGCGAGGGCGGCGTCTATGTACTTAACGCTACGTCATCCCGATGACCACGACAACGACCGCGGAGTCGACCAACGCCACTTTCCGACGCGCAGGGGTTCTGCTGACGAAAAACGTTCCGGATCCAGTCTGACACTTGGGGGTAATTCTAAGGTAAGGAATCTATGACTAACCTATGTTTCTTACAGATATATTGTTACCAGAGGTAAGTAACTTGTTCATTAATTCCCACACTGGCATCAGTGTGGGTTTAATGTGCTGAGAAGTTTGCTACCAAACTTCCCAGTTTTTAGTAGAGCTATTGTAGAGCTGTGGAGATTGTAATGACCAACTCCAAGACCATATAGTCTTTATGGCTTTACTACACTTGGTGTCTAAGAATGGACTTAGACACTGTAGGGGCACAGGGTGCATGCCACTGTACCCTCACCTGAGGGTTAGTGCACCCTGCTAGAGGGCTGACTTACCTAGGCCTGAGGCAGTGGGTTGTAGGCATGGCACACACTGATGTGTGCCATGTCGACTCTTCACTTTTCTCTGCACCAAAACACACAGCCTGTAGTGTGGCTGTCAAGGTTCAGGGCCTCTAAGGGTGGCACAATAGGTGCTTCAGCCCTTAGATGCTTTCCCTGGTCACATTACCCTTGCTACCCATGGTTACTTTAACAAGGGACTTACCTGTGTACAGGGATGTGCCAGGTGTGGGTACAAAAGTACAGTCTTGGGAAAGAACACAGGCCCTGGGAGCCTGATTGGAAGGGCCCCAGGGCACATCAAGTCAGGTTTTATCAGATGTCAGGCAAAATGTGGGGGGTAACCATTCAAAAGGTGTCACTTTCCTACAATACTGACCTGATTTTCTCCTTGCCATCCCTTTAGACTACTGGGCAGATTGACAGGCAATGTTGAATATGATCAAAGTAGAAGCCCTCACTCTTTTGTTGTTGTTTTATCAGTCATGCCTACACCACTTGATGCATGAAGCTGGAGACAGGCGGATTCAGTGGGAAATAATGTTTCCTGAAACAACTGATCAGCAGCTCAAAACATGCATATTAGGGGTTCCATCACTCTCTCCAGGTGCTTCTTTGCACAAAAAAAGGTCACACCGGTGCACAGTTGGATTTGCCAATAACAGAAGCTGTTTGTTATGGCAGCTCCCTGAAGAAAGAGCAAGCAGTGAAAATCGTCAAAGAATTTCAACAAGGTTTTGTCTTCTACTGAGCAATATAAGCATTAGTAACTGCCCTTTGGAGATCTTAGACCACTCTACACCATACAGCCTCAATCACCCTCTATATGCCAGTCTGGTTAGTTATATCTGAAAGAGACTGAATTTATAGATTCCTTACCTTAGAATCACCCCCAGGCGTCAGACTGGATCCGGAGAATTGTTTTGTAGCAGTACCCCTGCAGGTCTGTAGGTGGCGTCTGTTGACTCCGCGTCCGTCGTTGCCGCCGGGATGACATTGTGGTGTCTACTTAAACACCGCCCCTGCGTGCTGACGTCCGTTCTTTTTTTTTTCCGTGCTAGCCAGCACAGATCGAGAGAGAGCGTGCCCCTTAGTCAGTTTTTGACTAACCCTCTTTCGACTTTTGTCTACGTCTTTTTCGAGTCTTCGACTCCTGGTCCACAAGGGGTGTCCCATCATCGAACCGGTTTGAAGCCCTGTGACTCCTGTCACAAGCGCGTGTGTCTTTGATGCCTGGAGCGCAACCACGATCCGAAGTCGTGTTCCGACTGCCGGTCCATGAACCCTTTGTGTGAGCGGTCCCAAAAGCTTTTGGAGGCCCAGCAATCCGTTCCGCGCCGTTCGAGGTCGCGGAGTCATCTCCATTCTTCCTTGAAGTCTTCGCACTTCTCCAGTAGGTCGAAACACAAGAAGAAGGCGAAGAAGCATCGTCGCTCTTCGCCTTCTCGTCGGTTAATGCAACGCGGGACCCGGAGCATCGTTGCTCTCCGGCTCAATCTTCGGAGCCCGCTGGGACGGCTCCGCACTTCCCTCCCGGAGCCGGAGTGTCCCCTGCCCAGCTTCGTGCATTTTACGAAGTGCTCCATAGCATTTTTGGGCAGCCCGACTCCTCAGGCGTGCCTTCAGGCCCCACGGACCCGGCTGGGGGCCCTAGGCCTTTGATGCCAGCGGCTCTGGCCTCAGTGCCGGAGTGCCCCCATGGATCCATGCCTGGTCTGGATTGGCGCCGGTCGACCTCGCGGTACCTTCCCAGGCGCAGATTCCAATGACGACGCCCCCGGCGCCGGTTGTGACCCCGACCGGCATCGACCCGAGCCTCACCCCCGACTTGGACACAGTACCAGACGGACGTCGGTACCGGCGCTGGAGGGTACTTTTCTACCGCTGTTTATCAATGGTCAATGCCAGCCAGAGGAGGGTGAGGAGGACTGGAAGGAGTCTATTGATCCTCTAGCTGATGAGCTTGAAGAGCCGGACACGCCAGTGGTCTGGATTAACCCCATAGTGTGCGTAGCGGGGCTACGCAGAGGTCCACGGAGTTGAAAACAAACTCCGTGGAACTCCGCTCCGCCACCCGCCTCCACTCCCCCATTATAAAAAGTAATTAAACATTATTAAAAAAGAAATTTAAAACCACTTACCTGGCATGCGGCGTCCCCGGGCTGCCCTCCTCCTCTTCTTCGCCATCTCACTAATCCTTGTGAGAACTGCGCGTGCCCGCGCATTTCTTGCTGGTTATGGAAAGCCACACATTCCTACCTTTTATGCCTATCTCCCATGTTACACAAAATCTGAATATGGATTTTCCTAGCCAGACTCGAGAAAATGTACAGTACACAACACGAGTGATATATCTGTATTATTGAGAGTCTCCAGTGGCAAATGGAGGACTATGTGATGCAACTGAAGAACCAGCTCTGTAGCTCTGTAGCTTCAACATCCTTAAGGTAAACTGAAATTAAAGAAAAAGAAACGGCAATGACCAAAAGGGATTTGTCCATTAGTTCATGCAATATCTGACACTCATTAGCTTCTAATCTGAACAACCAGTAGCAAAGGCGCTAAGGCCATGACACCTCTGACACCGATACCATTCTCCTATCCCATTCTGAACTAAATCAGTCTCGACCATGGCTGAAGTCGCATCCCTGCACTGTTCCAACACGCCTGGCCCCTGCACACTCTAACTCATATGACATTGCCTTTACCCGGTAGCTGCTCTCCATTGCTCCAATAACTTTTTGGATTGGACTCTGACCATAGTCAGCTCACTTTTGGTCATTATGGGTCAACTTTTATTCAGATCTACAAGAGGCCCGTGGATTGGACAGGTGTTTCGGTGAAAACTAATGTCCTCACAGAAGATTTACAACCCGGACTGACCTTATTTGGTCAAACACCAAGGACAGCTTCAAGATGATTATGCTGGTCCAGGGTCTATCTGCCTTGAATACAGGAAAGAGGATGGTTGCGTTGGACCTGCAGGACGCCTGCTACTGTGTTCCTGTCTTGCACACCCACAGGTGCTACCTGCGGTTCAAGGTAGACCATGAGCATTTTCAGTTTGACGTGCTCCCTTTCGGCCTCACCAGTGCCCCTCATATGTTCATGAAGGTGATGGCAGTGGTCACAGCATACCTTCGGAGTTCAGGGATACCAGTCTTTCCCTGCCTCAGCAAATGGCTTTTGATGACTGGTTCACCACATTCAGTTGTGGACCACCGGTGACAACTGTGAGCCTCCTTACATTGTTGAGGTTCACGATCAACGGGCCAAAATCAGATCAGACACCTTCACAGAGGCTCCCTTTTATCAGAATCATCTTGGATACTGTGCGTTTTCAGGCCTTCCCTCTGGGTTAACGATTCCTGGACATTCAGGATATGATAATAATGTTTCATCCTGTCCTGGGTCTCAGTGAGGGTGCTTCTGAGGCTTCTTGATCTATTGACATCCAGCATCCTGTTCATCGATCATGCTCGATGGCATATTCGGGATCTGAAGTCTCAGTGGACCCTGCACCAAAGGAACTGGTCAGATTCCATGTACGTTTTGGAGGAGACTGCAAATGATCTGCAGTGGTGGCTGCTTGGCTGCAATTGAAAACCCTCCTTACCCCACCCAGAGCGGACGGTGGTGACGGTTGCATTGCTGCTGGGTTGAGGAGATCATCTGGAAGAGGTGGAGATTAGAGGACTCTGGTCACCGTCAGAGACCTATCTTAACGTCAACCTACTGAAATCACTTTGTGTTGAAACCCTTCCTGCCATCCGTCAAGGTACTCAAGAGACAATACCACCGTCATGTGATATTGCAAAAGAAAGTGCATGGTAGGGTCCTGGGGACCCAGTGCCCAGGAAGCCTTGCGCCTCTGGATCTGGATGAATCGTCAAGGGTTTTAACAGATTATGCACCACCTTGCAGGATCTTTAAACTCTAGAGCGAAAAAACTCAGTTGGAGACACCTAATGTACCACAAATGGGAGTTACACCCAGAGGTGGCGCAGGGGCTCTTCTAAAAATGTAGAGAACACTGGCTTGATCTCTACGCTCTCCCCAACAACATGCAATGTCAGCACTTTTGCATTCTGGAGTTTCTCAGAAGGTTGTCTTTCGGAGACACATTCCACCTAGAGAAGAGCACGGGACTCCTGTATTGTTACGCCGCTAGCTCTCATGTCCAGAGTTTTGAAAAAGATCCGAAATGACCAGGCCAAAGTCCTATTCAGAGCATGAGCATCTATGCTCTGATCAGGCTGCCACTTCATTGTATGCACCAGGTGACGCAGAGGAAGACCAGGAGCCGTGCACAAGCTGTCCCACGTCAAATGTCAAGAGCCATGGGGTCAGTGTCCGGCAGGGGCACCAACATGTCTTGGCAGCGCAACCAACATAGTTGAAGAAAAAGGTGCAGTTTCAGGACCAGCAAGGTCAAAGTGACTCACCATGAGCAGATAAGTCAGGACAGGCCCCGAGCAAGCAGGGAGTCCACAGGAGCCAAAGAAGACCCTCAAGAGGACCCACGGGCCAAAGGCACAGGAGTCGCAAGAGGACCTCGAGCAGCCCACCAAAAGATGAGGACCCATGGTGCAAAGGATACGATGCAGGCGAAGATCTTGGTTGCAGGAGGTGCTTGAGGCTGGATCTTCTTGGAGCCTGAAGAGCTCTGGAGGAAAGAATAAACAAGCCTTGGCAACTGCAAGTCGGCTCGGTGCATAGGGGTGCTGTTCAAGTGGTTCCGTTGAGGTATACTGGCCTCAAAATTGGTGTGAAGACAGTGCAGGCCTTGCGGGAGATGCAGAACAACCAACTGTGTTGCTGAGCTTTTCGGAGTACATGCGAGCCCAGGATCAGCCGCCCAGTCAGCTGTGTTGCGGTGCCTGCAGATGCAGGGAGTGACAACTTCATTCCAAGGGAAATTCCTTCGGGTGTCTTGGATGTCCACAGGCCTTGTGAAGAACCTGTATGGAGCACAGGCACAGACGTTACCGCCAACTTGTAGGATGACGAGACCTGTAGCAGCAGGAGTCTTCCCAGTTGCTGTCTTGGTTCCCAACACGAAGTCCAGCGAGGTCCAGAGTGCCCAGACAGTTGAAGTGGTTTTGATCTGAATCTTAACCCACAAAGAATCTAGGGACCCACCCACAGGTAAGCCATTGAGTTCCCTAAGGAAATGGTTGGGACGATTCAGGGGTCCCTTACAGAGCAGGGCCTGAACAGTAGGGAGGATACTCCCATGTCCTTCGTCCAGTTTTGCGCCAGAGTGGGAGCCAACGTCTCCCTGAACTTGTTTGAACTGGAGTATGCAAGTAGGGCACTAAATGTGCCATTCAAGAAGTCTGAGTAGCATTGGCAAGCGCCCCCACCCTGTCCAAATACACCAAGTCCTGTGTGGGAGGTGGTCACACCTCTCTGTGACAGGATACCTATTATCTTGCCTGCCTCTCCTCGAACTTGGCCCAGCAGCAGGAGGTCAGAGTTGTGTCTCTGGTCGGCAGGTATAGTTTGCTGTCTGGGTCTTGAAGATTGGTACTGGGAGCACTGAGGGTGTCCCGGAGGAGCTTTACAATGCATGGAATAATACCTCCCACAGCGTTTACGGTGTGGGGGAATGATTCTAACATGTTTGCATGGAATCATACCACTTACACCGTTTATGGTGTGGGGGTAGGATGCCAACATGTTTGCATGTAATCATACCTCCCACACCGTTTACGGTGTGGGGGTATGATTCCAACATGTTTGATACCGAACATGACGGGGTTTGTTACAGCCAGTTTAGAGATAGTCATCACGTAATGGCGCATGGCCACTCTATATATCTTAATGTCTGATGCACTTACACCCTGGGAGAATGGACTCCGAAGAATGTAGGGGTCTCCTGCTCATACAGGGGCACCCTCACACTTAGAACCGAGCACCCTGCCTTCAGGATTGAAAGGCCTGCCTTAGGGGTGACTTTTAAGTTTTATGTGCAGTGACCTCGGATATAAGGAAAGTTATATCTGTTGCAAGTGGTGCGGGCACCAGCTTACACAGGCTGCAATGGCAGGCCTGTAGTCACAATTTGAGTGGTCTCTAATGAGTGGCATGATACATGCTTCAGCCCATGGGAGTCCCCTGGTATACATATGCCCTGGGTACCTTGTACCATATACTAGGGACTACGCATGGTACACCAGTAGCCAATCTGAGTGCACCTAAGTACTCACCATGTCCAATTTAGGGGCGAAGCACAGAGACTGGGGTCCTGATTAGCAGGATCCAAGTCACACTAGTCAGTAAAACATGACACCAGCAAAAAGTGGGGGTGACCACGAAAGCAGATCCTACTTTCCTACACATACCAATAAGATCTCCCATTGGTAAGGAGTAATTGGGATGAACCCTACAGTGGGGAGGGAGTGCAAAAGTAAATAAGATTAGAAGTTTTCCTTTCCTACCAAGGCTTGAAGTTGTGAATTATCACCTTTGTTCAGTTACCATTAACAATATTTAGACAATGTTATTGATTGCAATAATTGTGATGAGCATTTTCTGCATGGGAAATATTCAATTTTCATGGGACCTATTTTTATTTTTTTACAGCTCCTCCAAAATCTCACTTATGCTGACAAAATGACCGTCCTGTTTGTCTACAACGGACCTTTTATGCTTGAACCAACCAAATGGAATTTGAAAGCTTTCCACAGGAGACGAAGAAGAGTTGAGCAGATGGATCAATAAAAGATTTTGCTGAAAGTGACTTGAAATTGAACCTTTTTGACAAAAAGAAAGCTTCCAGATGTATGCTGTGTTTCATAACAATCTTTCCTATGGGAAAATTGCTCTGATTTTGCTAAAGTGAAATAACTAGCGGTATTTTTGTAAACTTTTATCATCTTCAAGCTATCAAGCCAGTCAAACAATTTCCAGGTTAACAACTGTTGCAAAATTGTTCTTTATCGGAGTACAAACAGCTTTTGAAGTTCGAGTAAGATAAATGTTGAATAGTTGTCATTTGGAGAATTTTAAAATGTGTTTTCAGAGAAGCAACTTGTGCTTAATGGGCTACTGAATTTTTCAAAAAAATAAGATTGTCTTGTGCAACAGGTAATGAACACAATTTTATATTTCCAAGAAGTGTGTCTTTCTATTTGAAACAAATCTTTAAGATACAGTTTGCTTTTGTATTAAAAACTGCAAAAGAATATTTTTATATTCATTTAGTGTACACTCTTCCAAATCTGTGGCGCATGGGAAGTAAAAACCTGATTCCCTTACTATGTTTTTTTACATTTTGGTCTGCTTTTCTGTAAAGCCTTTGCTGTTTTAGATAGTGTAAACTATTTGAGTCAAACACATTTTTAAATGGAACATGATCAACACAAGCGCAACTGCAAAAACTGTTTCAATATCCAAATCCATTTTTGTAACTAACCTTTACTTTCAGCAGTTATGAATATTTAAATCTTTTCAACATTCAGCTGTCATAATAGCATATTTGATCAGAGTTTGTTAGTTACGCACATTAGGTATGACACTGATACACTATAAAACTCCAGAGGGTTGGTGAATAGTTATGTTACAGCAGTGTACATATTAATATTTGAACTTTTTCATTTGCCATTTATTAACAGGAGTAGTCTTCTTTAAAAAGCACATTTTATTTCGAAAATATGTATAAATATTCTTTGAGTGCAATGCACTAATTTAATTTACCTTGCTGTTCAAAATGCAACCATTGGCTCACTCAGACCTGCAGAAAGGAGAAAGATGAAGAGTTGTTGAAAATGTACAACAATCACTGTAAAAGGAAGTGAAAGGTACCTCTTTGTGAATTAACATGGTATATGATATGTTGCCCTTCCATTTGAAAATAACAGAAGAGATATTGATATCAATTGTTTTGTACATGCACTGCGTTAAATATTTTTGAGAAGTTCCATTTTAGGACTACTTGTACAGTATATATTAAAATTGAGATTTATGAGAACGTCACCAGATGTTTGGGTGCTTTCCGGATTTCTGCATTTCTTCAGTTATTGCTATTGGGCATTTTCTGATTTTGTTAAAAAACCACACACAAGGCCTAGAAATGCAGCTTTCTTCAAATTTCCACATTGTGGACATGTTATAATGGAAAAGCTAAACAAAATAAATTAAAACTTAGCCATGAAATCCTTACAAGCATAAGATATGGTCACCCAAACAAAATCACATACTAATCCATGCCAGTATTTGCACAATATATTCGTACTCATCGGTTCCATGCCTCTCAAATATTTATGATGTTTTGGCTATGTAACAATGTAAGCAGCACATATGTTCTTTCCAGGAATGTACAGCTCTGAAATTTATACCTAGGCCTTAGCAAACTCATGATATTTACCTTCTGAGTTCTTACAAGATGCAGTCAACAAACACATTTTTAAAAGAAAAGAGGATTATGGAAAGAAAGCGATATTTAAAGAGGCTGCCAGCCCTTTTGGCAACAAAACACCACCAGAATAGGATGGTATGCATAATATACAAGGAGGGAATCTGGTTAGTATTTGTTCTAGGTTTAGACGGTGTGCATTAAGCTAGTTGTATCACTCTCGAAGAAGTTGTTCTCGGCAAGATGGTGTGTGACAGCTGTTTGAATACAGCTCAAAATCTGTATCATAGAACCAAAATATACTGTTCGAAGCATATGAGCTGCAGATTACACACTTGTGCATAGATCGCCATCTGGTGTTGGGCCCGGATGTTTGCCGTTTTTTTTTCCTCTTGGAAAGTCTTTGGAAGTCACGAGGTAGGTGACTCCTCCCTTGGATCGTATTGCGCATGGGCTTCGGCTCCATCCTCAGATTGTTTTTTTCCGCCATCTGGCTCGTCAGCGCCGCCGAAGATTCAGATGTGGAGGGCATCACTCCGGCACAGAGGGTCGTGAGTACTAATCTACCCCCACCCACACCGGCACCAAAAAAGGCTTCGGTCACGCCTTCGGGCCTAAGCAAGACCAAAGACACTGCTTCACACACCGCACCTTCGGGACTGGTAAAGAAGCCAATTAGGCCTTCGGGCAGCTCGGGCTCGAGGCAGCCCACAGTCGGAGCCGATAAACACTCTTCGGCACCGAAAAAGAAACCGGCCTCCATCTCGACACCGAGCCCCACACCGAAACACTTTGGGGATGAGACCCAGCTCCTCGGCACCGACCCCATCTTCGGTACCGACAAAAGCACACAAGGCCACCGACACTTCGAAGCCGAAATCCATCTTGGCACCTACTATACAATCGGAGCTTTCCAAGCATGGTTCCAAACAACGAACCAACACCGATAAACCTAAGTAACCAACGGCCCCGACGCCTTTGGCGCCGACGGACCAACCAACCTCTCCAGAACTATTCGCACCGGATCCCTTACAAAAAACACTAACTAAGGATCCCAAAACTGGACATTTGATGCTCTCTATCAAAAAGAGACAGTTAGAGAAACCTGCTCTGCCTCCACCTCCAAAAAGGAAGGACTCTGCTTCCTCCCCTTTCAGACTACCTGCCCCACCTCCACCTTCCCCTCCTCCACCTCTTCCACTTTCTCCACCCCCACCTCATCATTCCCCGACCCCATCCCCGGATGATGATGATCAAGGGGATCCATATGATGACATAGGGGATGTGCCCCAAGATATACCTACAGGGGACCTCACTCCCACAGGATCCCCAGACCCATGGGACAATTATAATATCCCTGATATCCCTAACGTCCCACAAGACGATCTTTACCCTTCCAGACCTTCTCCACCAGAAGACTCCTTGGGGTTCAACCATTTACTGCAAAGGGCAGCACACTACCATGGGGTAGATTTACATACCGACCCAGTGGAGGAGGATTTCCTCCTAGATACATTTGACACCACATATAGGACCACCTCCATATTGCCTATGCTTAAAGGTGTTATAAAAAATGTGCCGGAGATCTTTAAGGACCCAGTCAGGGCCAGGGTGATTAACCCGCACATTCAAAAGAAATATAAAGCCGCCCCAACAGATCCCTCCAACATCAGAGGGCCAGCGCCACTAGATTCCCTTGTAGTATCCACAGTACGGAAAAGGGCCAAGCGTACTGCATCTCAGGCGGCCAATATATGGCGTATCGCCAATACACAAGCACAACTAGCCAGGTATGACCGGGCCCATTATGACGAGTTAGAAGCCATAATGCACCATCTCCCTGATAAATGCAAAGCTAGGGCCAATGAGCTAATTCAGGAGGGCAAAACAATTACTAATACCTCCATACGTGGTGCCTTAGATGCAGCAGACACAGCCTCTAGGGCCATCAATACTAGTGTCCTCCTCCGTCGCCATGCCTGGCTAAGGATATCAGGTTTTAAACCGGAGGTACAAGCCTCCATCCTCAACCATCCCTTTGACCAGGAACATTTGTTTTGCCCAAAAGTGGATGACGCCCTAGAGAAAATGAAAAAGGACACTGACAAGGCAAAATCCATGGGAGCCTTACAATCTCACGCTCCAAGACGCTCCTTTCGCCGCTCTTCCTTTCGAAGCACATCCAGAGGCTACTCCTCAGACACCGCCTCCACTTCATACAAATCCCCTACTCAGTCCACCTTTACAAGAGGTTACCAAAGAGGCGGCTACAGGGGCAACAATAACAAAGGCAGAGGCAAAACGAACACCGCCCGCTCTGCCACCGTGCCTACCCAATGACTTCCCTCCACTTCCCCCAGACCTTCCCACTCCGGTCGGGGGCAGACTTCAACATTTCCTTCCAGTCTGGACTACCATCACCTCAGACAAATGGGTAACACAAATAATTCAGTCAGGCTACTGCCTAGAACTAATATCTGCCCCCCAAACATTCCACCCAGACAACGTCCAATGTCACCAGAACATCTACTGCTACTCAAGCAGGAGGTAATTTCCCTCCTAGACAAAAAGGCAATAGAACACGTTCCTACCAACCAACAAAATATGGGGGTCTACTCCCTATATTTTCTCATACCAAAAAGGGACGGGACTCTACGGCCCATCCTAGACCTTCGGCCCCTAAACAAATACATACACTCAGACCATTTTCATATGGGGACGCTTCAGCAGGTACTTCCGCTGCTTTCCCAAAACGACTTCCTCACGACTTTGGACCTAAAAGACGCTTATTTCCACATTCCAGTGCACAACGCTCACAGGAAGTACCTCAGATTTGTAGTGGACGGCCAACACTACCAATTCAAAGTGCTCCCGTTCGGAGTCGCAACCGCACCACGAGTATTCACCAAGTGCCTAGCAGTGGTGGCAGCACATCTGCGAAGACCACACATTCATGTCTTCCCATACCTAGACGACTGGTTGATAAAAGCCAGTTCATACAATCAGTGTGTACAACACACACACACCACGATCCAGCTACTTCACCAGCTAGGCTTCACGGTAAACCACAAAAAGTCCCATCTACAACCATCCCACATAAAACAATATCTAGGTGCCACTATAGACACCTCAAAAGCGCTCGCCTACCCCAATCCTGCCAGGATTGCAAGCATTCATGCTCTACGCGCAAAATTCATAGCACAACACTCCCTTCCAGCTCGGGTGTTCATGCAACTAATAGGGATGATGGCCTCTTGCATCTTCATAGTACCTCACGCAAGACTCCAGATGCGCCCTCTCCAAGAGTGCTTAGCGCACCAATGGAACCAGGCCCTGGGTCAATTAACAGATCTGGTGTTGGTAGACGGTCGTACCCATTGCTCTCTGCAGTGGTGGACCACCACAAACCTTTCCAAAGGTCGACCGTTCCTGGACCCGGTTCCCCAGATAGTACTAACAACAGACGCATCGCTCTCCGGCTGGGGAGCTCATCTATTACATCTCACCATGCAAGGCAAATGGACACCTCAACAGAAGCTACTCCATATCAACCATCTGGAATTACTAGCAATCTTCCTAGCCCTAAAATCTTTTCAAACAAAGATTTCAGGCAAGGCAGTCCTAATCCGCACAGACAACATGACAGCCATGTATCATATTAAAAAACAAGGCAGCACACACTCTCCACAGCTCTCTCAATTAGCACAGAGCATATGGAGATGGGCCATACCCCAGAAAAGTTTTTCTCCTAGCCCAACATGTCCCAGGAGTCTAAAACACTATGGCAGATCTACTCAGCAGACAAACACAACAACTCCACGAGTGGGAACTTCACCCGCAAGTTCTTCACCCGTACTTTCAAATGTGGGGGCATCCACAGATAGACCTCTTCGCCACCCACGAAAACAAAAAATGCCCAAGCTTCGCCGCCAGATACCCAAACCCATTGTCCAAATGCAATGCGATATGGATGAACTGGTCAGGCAGATTTGCGTATGCTTTTCCGCCTCTCCCACTCCTTCCACTAGTGGTGCGCAAACTACAACAGCACTCCCTCATACTAATATTAGTAGCGCCAACTTGGGCCAGACAACCGTGGTACACCACACTGCTGGAACTATCGGTAGTACCGCATCAAAAATTACACCTCTCGCCACACCTCTTAACCCAGAACCATGGAGAGCTCAGACACCCGGACCCAGCTCAGCTCAACCTTGCGATCTGGCTCCTGAAATCCTAGAATTCGGGTACCTAAATCTTCCCCCTGACTGTATGAACGTCATCAAAGAAGCTAGGCGCCCTACCACTAGAGCGTGCTACGCCGCCAAGTGGAAACGTTTTGTTGTCTATTGTCATAACAACACCATCGATCCCCTAGATGTGTCCATTCAACACATCATAGGCTACTTACTCCACCTACAAAGGTGCAATCTAGCCTATACGTCCATTCGACTACACCTCGCAGCCATAGCAGCTTACATACAAAACAGGCAACATCTCTCACTCTTTAGAGTACCTGCCATTAAAGCCTTCATGGAAGGCCTTAAAAGAATAATTCCCCCCAGAGTGCCACCCTCACCTGTGTGGAATCTAAATATCGTTCTCACCAGACTAATGGGACCTCCTTTTGAACTACTGCACAAATGTGAAATTCAATTCTTAACATGGAAAACCGCTTTTCTTGTAGCCATCACTTCCCTCAGAAGGGTCAGTGAGATACAAGCACTTACTATTCAAGAACTTTTCTACAAATGCCCCATAATAAGGTGGTTCTCCGTACCAACCCAAAATTCCTCCCCAAAGTCATTTCTCCATTTCACCTAAACCAATCTGTAGAACTACCAGTATTTTTCTCGCAACCACAGACCATTGCAGAAAGAGCTCTTCACACACTAGATGTCAAACAAGCCTTACTCTACTACATCGAGAGAACACAAACTTTCCGTAAGACCAAACAACTGTTTGTCTCTTTCTCTCCACCACACAAAGGCAACCCCATCTCCAAATCAGGGATAGCTAGGTGGATTGCCAAATGCATTCAAATTTGCTACCACAAAGCAAAACGATTGCTATCCGTTCCCCCTAAAGCCCATTCTACACGTAAAATAGGGGCTTCAATGGCTTTTTTAGGAAACATCCCATTAGATGATATCTGCAAAGCAGCTACATGGTCAACACCGCACACTTTCACTAAACACTATTGTGTAGATGTGCAAACTAAGCAACAAGCTAGTGTGGGCCAGGCTGTACTCAAAACATTATTTCAAACCACTGCAACAGATACCGGTGGTCGCCGCTAAGGATGGGTACTGCTTTATAATCTATGCACAAGTGTGTAATCTGCAGCTCATATGCCTCGAACGGAATATTCTACTTACCAGAATGCATCTGTTCTTGGCATGTAGAGCTGCAGATCTACACACGCCTCCCCGGCTACCTGTATCTGTTCCAGTTTATCTTATTTAGATAACACACACATGGTTCTCTTCACTGTTATTACTACGCTCCATCTTTCCCTACTGGCGAGAAACAATCTGAGGATGGAGCCGAAGCCCATGCGCAATATGATCCAAGGGAGGAGTCACCTACCTCGTGACTTCCAAAAACTTTCCAAGAGGAAAAACAAACTGAAAACATCCGGGCCCAACACCAGATGGCGATCTATGCACAAGTGTGTAGATCTGCAGCTCTACATGCCAAGAACAGATGCATACTGGTAAGTAGCATATTCCTTATTCAACAAGGGGCAGAGGAAGGGTCTTTATAAGTATGATGAGATTTGTATGCCGTGGTTATCCTCAACCATTAGTGAAAGGGAGGGTGACTATAGGCCCAGAAATGCCCACTATTTCTGCAACAATTGCCAAAGGTAGAACAGTGTGTGGTATCTTCATGTCTTTTTCATGCATTCTCTCTTTAGTTATATGTCCTCTGCTACTCAGCCATTGTGACTGTGAGGTAATAGAATGCTGATATATGCATGGTTTGAGTGAGTGCCAGTTGGAATGCATGGGTAAGGCTGCTGCTCCCGATGGGAATTCCTGCTTTTCTACTACCATCTTCTACCTGTAACCTGAGACTACTAACTTGAGAATAAACCCCATGCTATTTCATCTATTCTACTGGCTACCCTGCATCTTCATTGACCAATAGGACGACGATCTGAAAGAACAAAGCAGAAATAAAAGGCTTCTGCAGGAACATGAGAGGAAAGGAGTTTAAACTGAAGAGTGCCTGAATCTATACAAGAAACCCAATTCCAGAACTGAACTTATACAAGTGCAACCTGAAGGCATTAAAACTCCCTAAAGGCCCCACCTATGTCTGACAGCCTGCAGTTTGGGGCGTTTAACCGTATTTCATCTATTTTATCAACAAGCAAAGCAGACTCTTTGTGGACTTTTTTACCAACAATAGTGAAGTTGGCCTGTGCAGAACCTCATTTTTACCTATACATGAGGAATGTAACTGACAGCCATGCTGGTGAAAGTAATACAGGGATGTGTCAAGTGATTGATGAGAACTGGCAGTGAGCAATTGGCAGCACTTTATTGATCTGGCATATCGGTGATGTCACAGGTGACGACCTGCTTCATTTGCCAAGTAGATGTTTCATCCTAACTCTGAGACAGCAAGAAATCCCAGGCGGTGAGTAAATTTTGGCCCTTACCCCAAAATTGGATACTGTTGGTAGCGCAAGGGTTGTTGTGGCATTTGAGAAAGGGCAAATGGGCTGCTGTGCGCTTCTCCCAAGGCGTGTGTAAAGTGCAGCGGAAGTCAAAGGAGTCCCAAGGCGCTGTGAAACCACAAGCGTAGAAGCCACGTTTGGTGGGAGCCATCATATCGGCATTATTTAGCATTTTGCTGAGGAACGTGAACGGCATCCGTAGATTGCTGCATAAAGCTTGTGCAATACGGAGGCAGTATGGTATGGCTGCACGTGTTGGCATTGGGCAACAGTATGTATCATGACCCTGCTGCGTCGTATTCCTGGCCTGCAACCATGTCTTCAGCTCATTCTACTGACCCGATGCTAGATGAAAAATGCGGGAAAGAATCAATCTGGCATGTAGCCCATGCCTTGTACGAAGTATTTTCTGCACGTTTTCCTGACTGAACCATTTGGGTAAGGGGTATTGGAACTGCGCTGAGGGACACAGAGCAACGTCCAGGCGTGTGGAGAATCACTTTTCTGCGTTTACTGTTTGAACAGAAATGTATACAAAATAGGATTAAGTCACCTCAGTGGTTTCTGCTGAAGGATTCTTTTATTTGCATATTTACAAATGTAGTTTTATGAACTTCTTCGAGTGAGGAGTCTGGGGACTTTTAGTGTCATCATTTTAATTCCTTATTAGTATATTTTTGAGTGCTGTTCTTGATTTTCTGCCTATTTATTTATGCCATGCTGAATTTGTGTTTGTATACCATTGTTAATTTTCTAGCCCATAATGTTTCATTTCTACAATGCTTATTTTACTGCTGTTGACTATATTCTATAATCGTTGGCATTTGCCGCATGTGTAGATTTTTACAATCCGTATCTGTTTGATTATTTGATTAGTCAACTGTGTTCTGTTTGTATGTCAGGCAGTATGCAGTGTGAGTGTTGCACCTTAAGCAAATGTTACTTTTGTTGCTTGCTGTGGGGGTTATGTTTTTCACCCAAATGTTGATTACTATTACTTGTGTTAGGGCATGTTTATTGCATCTCAAACAATTATTTCAGTTAATTGTGATGGGACAGGGAAGCTGCAACCCAAACTGTACTTATATTTATTGGTGATGGGGCATTTAGGTTGCTCCCAAACCCTACATAATGTTGTTGGTTATGGGCAAGTGTTTTGCGCTCAAACCATACTTGTACTGGGGCATGTGTGTTTACACCCAGACATTACTTACTGTTGCTATTGATAGGGCACGTTGTTACACCCAAACCATACTTGCTTTTACTTGTACGGGGATGTTTATTTCGACCCAGACATGTCTTACTATTGCTGCTGATGGGGCACCTTTTTTGCTCCCACACTGTACTTACATTTATGTTGTTAGTGATAGGCATTTACGTTGCGCCTAAACCCTACTTAAATTTACATGTGTAACATCATTTGTACTTATGCCGTAATGTTACATTGTGAAAGGCTGGTGAGTAGCTTCCCGAGCAATATTACATTACAACTTCTTAATAGTACTGGTGATGGTACATTTTCTCGCTCGGTAACCTTTTGCTTTGGGCATATGTTTTGTACTTTCTTAGATCCTTCTTGTGTGGTGGTTGATTGGGCAGATGTATAGCAACCAATGGGGCACACATTGTGCACCTTTGTGCTATGTTGTAGATTCAGTGACTTTAGTGTGAGGTGTCACTTTTGTTGCTCTATATTCTATTGCTGAGGTGGAAGAGTGTGGGTGTTTCTCCTGAGTGATGCATGTATATGTCATTCTCGACCTTGTATCATTATTTCCTTCCCTGGTCAGTTTTTTTTAATGTATTGTATGATTGAATTTTTACTTGCACCATATTTCTTCTTTTTATGATGAGTAATACTATCTTTTGTATTCAAATTTTTTTTTTTACTCCCATGTTTTGTGATCATCTCATGGGCGTTATGCATTCTTTTTTTTTTTTTACCAGGATCCATATTTTCATTTTTTTCCATAAAGAAGGGAGGTGTGTGATATCATCATGTCTTCTTAGTTATATGTCCCCTGCTGTTCAGCCAGTGTGACTGTGAGGTAATAGAATGCTGATGTGTGTATGGCTTGAGTGAGTGTCAGTTGGAATGCGTGGGCTGAGCAGCAGGTATGCTGCTCCCGGAGGGGCTTCCCTGCTACCATCTACCATCTTCTACGTGTAACCTAATACTACTAATTTGAGAATAAACCTTATTCTGTTTCACCTATACTACTGGCTACCCTGCATCTTCATTTAGCACACAGGGGTTTCTTAAACTCCCCATCGCTCTGTGCTTCTATAATTACCAGGATACAAGACTCATCAAGTGATGTGCGGCTAGAGGAGAGGAAAGATAAATAACATTCCGAATACATTATAATGTATTCGGAATGGGCAAATACAACCTCTCCAACTAGTGCTTAGGATTAACAGCTCACTGCTAGAATAAACAAAAGTCACAATAAAATAGTAAGAATCCGATAGAGACTTCTATCTGCAGATTTCTCACCTTTGAATTTCTCAGGCATCAGCCTGGATCCAGAAACTTTTGCTGACCAATACCCCTTGCGTGCGACGTCAGGTGGCTCCAATCGGTTCCGTGTGACGTCGGCGTCGTTAGCGTCCATTATGACGTTGCAGTGCATATAAAGGTGACACCTGGGTGCGCGGACGTCAGTTCTTTTCTTACCACGCCAGTTAAGTGCCGATCCAGGAAGAGCTACCCCTCTGCCGCTTTTTAACAGGTTTTTTCTCGACTCTCAAGCCGGGAGGGACTTGTTCCTGCATGATGTCGGTCACTGATCCCCATCGCGTATGTCTTTGGTGTCTCGAGCGCAACCACGATACGAAGTCATGTTCGGAATGTCGGGCAATGGCTCCGAAGACCCTGAGAAAGCGGGCAATGAAGTTATTCGTGGCCCGGCAGTCGACACCGTCCAGCGAGACTCCGAGGAGGTCACGGTCCCGATTGAAGAAGAGGAGGTCGCTGGACGGCTCCTGGAGTTCTAGGTCCTCTTCCTCCCATCGTGGTTCTTGGGACACTTGGGGAAGAGGCAAAAGAAGCCCAAGCGGACTTTATCTTCACCTCAACTGGCATCCGTCGTCGAGAGAGATAATGAGCACCGACGCTCTAGGCACGGTTCCGTGGAGCCGTAGCCAGAGTCAACTTCGTGTCTCCCCCTTTCTGAGAGCCGAAGCGACTCCCGCTCAAATAAGCGTTTTACAAGGACATGCGTTGCGTATTTGAGCGTAACGGCCCAGCTGGTAACCTCTCTGGCCCCGCGGGGTCGGAAGGGGTTCCATTGGGTTTGACGCCGTCGGTGCCGGTGAGGCCTCGGGATCCGATCCTGGATCCGGTTCGAGGTCAACTGCGACCTTCCCCGCTGTTGGATCTGAAGTTGGTGCCTGCGATGTCGACAGAACCCAGAGGTTCTATGTTGTTGCCTGAGCACTTTGAGGTTGTGCTAGGCTCAGGAGAGGATTGGGAGGGGTATGGGGACCCTCTTAAAACCTAGGAAGTCTCTGAGGAGAATTTGGACTGGTATGGGTAACTTGGGGAGGCCAGTGGACTGGATACTTCCCCAGATACTGGCATGCGCGCTCTCTGCCAACAGTGGCTACGGAGGAGGGGGCATCCTATGCCATGGTGGTTAAGAGGGCAGCCGAGATCCTTGGATTGGAGCTGCCCTCGGTGCAGGTCAGGACTAATCTCCTGACTGAGATGCTTCAACCTGGGGCTTCTACTTCCGAACTCCTATTGCCCTTTGATGAGGCACTTACAGACGTACTTCTAGGAACATGGTCCAAACCTAGCACAGGGGCTCCTGTGAATAGGACGAATGAATGCCGCCATCACCCAGCTCTGGGTGACCCAAAGTTCCTCAGCCAACACCCCACCCCTAAGAGTTTGGTGGTGTAGGCCTCTAAGTCCCAAGGCGCATTCCCTTCCGCCCCTCCGGATTGGATTCATTCGGGAAGAAGTAGTTTTCATCTTCCAGCCTGGAATTGCGGTCGGTAAATAGTGCATGCTTATGGGGCAGTTTCTCCCATTCCCTTTGGGAAACGGTCGCGCAAGTGCTGCCACAAGTCCCGGTGGAAAGCTGGGATGTGCTCTCCCAAGCTGTCAAGGATGGGAGAGATGCAGCAAAATTCACCATACGGTGTGGCCTAGATACGACCGATTTGCTGGGCAGATCAATTTCAACGACGGTGGCCTCGAGGCGTCCCGTCTGGCTTCGAACAACTGGCTTCTCGGGTGATGTCCACGCCAATTTGATGGACATTCCCTTTGATAGAAGTCTGTAACGTTATTCTGGCGGCCAGCCGACCTTCCACTGCGTCTGTATACACCTGCCATTGCCAGAAATTTGGTTTATACTGTACAGAAAAGTCCATTGACTGTCTTTCTGCTTCCCTTCCTACTGATTTTTATGCATTCTAACCCTTGCCCAGCAGGGCTCTGCCTTGGGAACTCTCAAGGGTTACCTTTCTGCTCTGTCTGCTTTTTTAGCGGCTGCCAGACCAGCTCTCTCTCTTTAAATCTCCTTTTGTAAATAGATTTTTAAAAGGGCTGGCACACTTATTTACACCCACGCCATTTGTTATACCACAGTGTGACCTTAATTTGGTCCTTACCTATCTGATGTGTGCTCTCTTTGAGTCTTTGCACAATTGTCCCTTCCGGCTGTTGACGATCAAAACAGCCTTCCTAGTGGCGATTACTTCTGCCTGGAGGGTGAGTGAGTTGCAGGCGTTATCTTGTTCGCCTCCTTATCTTATGTCCTTTCCAGACAAGGTGGTGCTTTGCACCAGGGCATCCTTTTTCCCAAAGGTTGTGACCCCATTCCATCTGGGTCAGTCCATCACTTTACCCACTTTCTTTGCTCTCCTGCATCCCTCTAAGGAAGAGGAGCATCTCCACTGACTGAACCCAAAAATAGCATTGTCGTTCTACCTTGACCGCACAAAAGAGTTCCGGGTGGATGACTAATTCTTTGTGGGGTATGTGGGAGCAAAGAAGGGAAGGGCAGTGCAGAAAAGGACCATCTCTTGCTGGGTCGTTCTTCATCAAGATCTGTTATGCCTTGGCAAAGAAGCAGCTCCCTGAGGGATTAAGGGCCCGTTCCAGCAGGGGAAAGCCTGGGAATGCAGCCTTGGCTCAGGGTGTCCCAGTCCAAGACATCTGTCTGGCAGCGACGTGGGCTTCTTTGCACACGTTCGCAAAACATTACTGCCTTGATAGTCACGTGCGCAGGGACTGACATTTTGCCTGTTCAGTCCTGCAATACTTATTAGTCTAGGATGTGAGTACGCAACCCACCACCGGGATGGTATGGCTCTGGTATCTGATTCAAAGGTCAGGAATCTGCAGCTAGAAGCCTCTATCAGATGAATAAGTTACTTACCTTCGGTAAGGCATTATCTGGTAGAGACTATAGTGGCTGATTCCTTACTGGCCCACCCATGCCTCCCTGCTTTGCGGACTGATATTGTAGGACTAGGGTTGTTCCTCCCCCCCCACCCCCCCCCCTCTTTCAGGGCCCTAGTTTTACACCCGACTACGTCAGTTACTTTGTGGCTCTGCTCTTCTGGCGTGGAAAACAAAAAAAGTACTGACGTCCGCGCTTGGGTGGCACCTATATGGGCATGCGACGTCATAACCGATGCAGAAAACGTCATGCGAAGCCGAATGGAGCCACCCAACGTCGCGCGCAAGGGGTATTGCTCAGCAAAAGTTTTCGGATTCAGCCTGGCACCTGGCAAATTTAAAGGTAAGGAATCTGCAGCTAGATAGTCTCTACCAGATAATGTGTTATCGAAGGTAAGTAACTTGTTCTTCAGGGTTAGAGTTAATCAGTAATGAAAATGTCAAGAAAAACCCAATTGTCCGATATAGAGTAGATTTTTTGCACCTCAGTTCAACTTTCATGGAACAAAAAATGTGTTTAGGAAACAATTTGCCATACTGATCGACAGAATCGGAATTGGCTGACCTTACTATTTAATGTAGATTTACGAATTCCAGCATAATTCCACTTTTTCAATTGCACATGTAGATTTCGGACGTTTGTGGTTGTACTTTTAAGATAGGGACAGCACCCATACACTTGTGTGTTTGGGTGTTCCCATAGCATGGAAATGCATTTGGGCAATTGTAAAAGGGTTTCTTGAGTGGGAGGTACAAGGGGGGGGTTTCTCGACAGGGAAATTCATAATTTTCACACATTACAAATTTTCCACCGGATGGTAATTCTGCATGCATATTGTGCACTTTTAATATGTTGTGGGTTTCCAGCATTATTTCTGTATTTTTCAGTGAATTTAATGAAAGTCTGTAATTTGTTCAAGACTTGGAAGCGGTGACATGCAAGCACATTTTTTTATTCAAATATGGGACTAGTTGCATAAACAATAAAGTACCACTTTTAAAGTGTTAATAAAGGACCAACCCCGATTTCAATCTAGCCCTAACAGTACATTGGCCGTCATGGTTTCATTCTGCTTTGAAGACACCTAATAAGATTTTGGCTGTGGCCCAGTGGTAAATGCAGGGAGCAGGCTCGAGTCCAAATGGAGCATAATCTTTGAAACATAATTTCACCACTATCTAGTTATAACAATATCTAGTTTTAACAATACTTGGCCACGTAGGCGCACATTTTTCTTGGCCTGTGCCAAAGTGGTGAGGGGCTTTGAAGTTTTATTTCGAAGTTTGGCGCCATGGGTTTTCTTCAGAGGAAAATCAAGATATAAGACTTTCTGGTGGCAGATGATTTGGGTGTGGGCTGTCTGGTATGGCTGGAAATCACTTATACTAATGTTCTTGTTTACCTGGAGCTTACTCTCAAATCTGTGTTAAAGTGTTGAGTTTTAAATAGCATTCAGTGTATTTGAATGACATGTTCTTTCATTGGGGCTTCTTGACTTACTCATGCGTACTACCCCTCCTGGGGCATAGGCCATCAACCAGGCCTCTTCAGCCATCTCTGTCCTTGGCTTTTCTTTCAATCTGACTCCAGGTGTAACTCATCTCATTGCAGTCAGCCTCTCGGCCTCTGTGCCTGGTGTTTCTTGGCCCTTTTTTCATTTTTCTTTGAAGGTTCCAGGCCAGGGCTTGCCTGGTGGTGTTGGATGAGGGGGTTGTGAAGGGTGTGACCTAGTCAGCCCCAGTGCCTTTTCATGTTTTCTTCATGAGCAGAGCGTTGAAAAGTCTGCTGCCATAGGTTATTGTTGCAAATGGTGTTTGTCCAGCGGATTTGGAGGATTTTCCTCAGACAGGAGTTAATGAAGTTCTGGACTTTGGTGGTGGTCACTGTTGTCTTCCAAGTTTTTGCTCCATACAGAAGGACCGATTTTATGTTGGTGTTAAAAAGCTTTATCTCGGTTTGCAGTGTTGGGTCCCTGGAGCTACACATCTTCTTTAGCTGAATGAAGGCAGCCCTTGCTTTGCCACTTTTGTCTGTGATGTCCGCGTCTGTACTGCCCTGCTTGTCTACGACACTGCCTTTGTAGATGAAGACCTGCAAGAGTGACTGAGGAACTTGTTGTTACCCAACTAGTTCATACACTTTTTGCCAAACTCAAAATGACGAAAGGCTGAGTTGGACCTCTTTTCTTCAGAGGCTATGTGAGTTATAGGACAAGGTAACACCACATAACCAATATTCAAGAGTGTTTGCCTGGGTGTCAGTGCAAGTTCTTCCCACTGGTAAGTGTTGCCATACAATTGGTTGCCGCAAGCTAAACCATGATGGAGGAAAATGTGTACAGTAAGCTGCTGTGTGACCTTAGTCTACCATGTGTCTGTCAGGAACCCCCCATTCTTGCTCCAAGAAATTCCAGCAGAAGTGCCTCAAGATCTTCCAAAGCTCAGAAAAAAATCTGTTAAAATCTTCTGCCGATGTGAATTTCCCTCCTGATGCTTCTAGCAGAATTCCAAGGAAGTCCCATTGTTTATCTTCAGCTAAAACCTAACCTGAAATACAGAGATTGTAAAGACAGAAGAGGTGCAGGGCTCTGCCCACAGTGTCTGAGTTACAACCAGCTGAATCTTAATACTGTCCAGATGCAAAGGGCTAAAAGAAGGGTAGGAAGAGGAGGCAATTTAACATCTGGCGATACCCGACGTCAACGCACAGGCCCTTCACCTCCTTCCCATGCCCAAATAATCATGGATGAGAGTACTTGATGTCAAAACGCAGTTAATGAGGCAAGCATGGAAAAAGCATTTTTATTAAAAAAAAATGCTGGTCCTTCCTCAGTCTGATGAGCTATGCAAAGCCTCTTAGAAGAGTATAATTAAATGGAACATTGCATTTTTTAATTTAACCATTTTAATGCAGTGTTGATCACAACCTGAGATGGTTGGATTTCATTCTCAGATTAAATGTTAGCTAGTTCCACAGAAGGGGACCCATTTCCTCACAATATTTAGTGTCAACAGGAGAGCTACTATACAGCGTTGCTCATGGAAACATAAAGCTTTATTGAGCCACACGCTCACTGGTATTTTGTCATGCAAGCATTCAGACATTGTCCAGTGAAAAACTTATCTTGAAGATCATTAAGTTGTTTCACTTTCTGACTCCATAAGCCTGTTGAGGCATCTTGGTATCACAGTCTTGACCTAATTTCTGCAGTCCTCAAATTATTTCCATAGAAGTGTTTTGAACCTTTTGCAACCTTTTCATCGCGCTCTTGGGGAGACTATCAAAAAGAAACCTAGACTAGTCTAGCTTACAGATAACTCCTTAAATGCAAGACATGCTGCTGTCACATAATGGGGTTGGATATGTACAGTTTTGTGGTGACAGAAATGTCACAATGTAATGGAGTACCTTTAACCACCTCTTAAGGTGTTTCACTTAATATTTGATTTCAGCAGACTAAGATTGGATCCAAGCAACATGACCTCTGTCATAGTTCTCAAGTTATTAGAGATTGATTTAAAAATAATAATTAGGAGTGTTAGAAGAGCAGATGAACTCACATTTGTATATCTGGGTAATAATGGTAGGAGATGTGAAATGCAGAATAAAGTTTTATGCCGCATGTACATTTAGCACATTTGCTAAGTTTGGGAAACTATGCACATGGATGGAAAATGAACATTCGAAGAGGCAGGATTCTGAGTGGAGGAGGAACTCCTATGTCCATGGTGATGGTTAATTAGGAAGGAAAGCACAAAGTTGATTTCTAGTCATAGGAGATTTCACATTAAGAACCCTGCAAAGGAGTACTCTTGGTTCACAGTTGTCTGACATGAAAAATGCCTTTACTCCTCTGTGCACTGATGTGGGATCTCATTCTAGGATAGTCATTTGAAGTCAATTTACACATCAGTGCTAATAAAGTTTCTTTTTTTCAGGTTCCGTAAAAGCATCCCTGGACTCTGTTCTTTTCACCCTTTTTTCTCTCATATTATGACCTTGCATGCATCAGGCTGCTAGCGAGGCAATAACAAGACAGAAAAGTGCACTGGATTGGCAATAGAAGGGCAATGAACTGTCAAGGCGAACTTAAAAGAACTATCCACTGTGCACCACCTCAGAACACCTTCATGGATAGATATACGAAAAAGAGGCAAGGAAAAGAATGTCATTGTGCCCACCATTCTGCAGTGAAGAGCTAAGCCTTGAGAAGAAGTATGCTGGCAATGTGCGTCAAAAGGGGGTAATGGCTACATCGGGATAGATGAGCATAACATTTCTATAAAATCCAACTGTATCATTTTTGGCCTCTGGCGAAATTACTCGCCTAGTATATTTCATTCATTCTAAAAAAAAAAAAAACATGTGGAATCTGTCAATAAAATTTATGAAAGTATTGCTGTGCAAATAAAAGGAAAACACTGACTTGAGAATAACTTTTTTGTTCAAAGCATTTACTTAGTTAATATTTATAAACAATGATGAGTCCCAATACATAATTATTGTTACTGAAGTGTTTACAAAAATTAAATGAATGGGGTGTCCACAAATGACGGCTGATGAACCCTTCTTTGGCCAACAGTAAAGAATACGTCTAAAGGAACCAACACTGACTCATTATAGAACAACTGAAACAACTCCCAAATTAATTGAGTCCACCATTAGTTGTAAGGTCTAATCCCCAATGGGTTCTTTACTTTCTTTAAGATGAATGATGTTGGTCCTGAATGATAAAATTTGACGTGTTTCAGCTTCCAAATATGGCCTTCTCAGGACAATGCGGGATCAGAATCACCCAATCTACAGTTGGATACAATTAGAGTAAGGAGCTTTCAATTGAGTAAACTCTCAGGGTCACTGCGGGTTCCAAGGCCAATTGAAAAGAGAAAAGAGGGTAAGATTTCCCGACACCAAAAGGCATCCCTGCACGCGGTGCCCCGCGCCCCCTGTGCCCAATCCCGGGGTACCTACCTATCCTCCAACTACCCAACTTACCTCTCGAAGTGGTGGTGGCACCTGAATAATCCTCGTCCCCGAGCTTGCAGTCTTTTTCTAAACCGGAGATTTCCCATTGAAATCAATTGTGCGCCCGAAGGCTCAAAAGCACCCTGCACCCAGCCGCCCGAGTGGCCCTGGCAGTGCAACCTCTACACCTACCTACTTCCCCACTTGCCCTGAGTAAGTGACCTGGAGCCTAGCTCCCACAGCCGTGTGGCTTGCTAGTCAGAAGCCACCAACCAAGGTCCCCCTATCCCTCATAGGATAACATTGGGCCTAACTCTCTCTGCACCCGGCCACCCTGGAGTCGCTGAGGGTGAACCAACTGTACCTACCTGACACTGGGGGACCCCTGAGTCTATGCCCAGAACCTCAACTCTGTTAGTCGAGTACTTCCCTTTAAACCAATAACTCTATTTTCTTCATAGGGTAACATTGACTGGCTTTTTCCTGAAATTTCTTTTAAGTGTGGACTTTTCAAATCTTAAAATAGTCACCAAAAATCAGCCGAGTAACGAAAATGAAAATACTCACCTGCTCTTAGGTGAGCTCCCAGTGCTGGATCTTGATGCCCAGCACTGACTCTGAAAAATACTTACAACTGTACTTACCAGTAACCCTATTTTCTCCCATAGGAAATCATTGACTGTTTTTCTGTGAAATTTCTTCTGTCAATTTCTGCAATCTTTAAATATTCTTTAAAAATCGTATAGTATCTGAAAACGTAATTACTTACCTGTTTTGGATAAAGGTCCCAGTACTGAGTCTAGGTACCCAGTACTGGATCACAAAAGTAACGAGAACATACTGTACTTGCAACTTGAATTTTCTTCCATAGGGAATCATTGACTGTTTCCTTTGAAATATATTCTGTCAACTTTTAAAATAGCTAAATATTATTTAAAAATCATCACAGTAATTAAGTCGACTTTCATCACTTGATTCTAAGTACTGACCCAGGACTGAATCTAGGATCCAGTCCTGGAATTCCAAAAGTAATCCTAAAAGTAATCTGTTGCAAATAACTTGAAATTTCCATTGAGCTCAATGCATTGTTGTGTTTAAAATAATGTTGCCTATTGCAACCACTTGTAACTGTTTACAAAAGTCAATTGCATACTGCAAGAGTATTTATATAAAGCATCTCATTCTGAGAAAGTATATTTTAATGCCAAGTGTTGGTTCTAAAATAAAACAAGCATATATTTTTTATATAAAAACCATTGGCCTAGAGTTCAGTTATTGAGTGTGTGAGACCATTTGCTGACTGAGTGTGTACAACAAATGCTTTACACTGTCCTCTGATACTGCCTTACTGCTCGACCAAGCTACCACTTTAGAGAGTAAGGTTATATCTAACTTTAGCCTCTGTCAAACCCTTGGGGACTGTGGACTCTGTACACCCTGTACCTATTAAGGAACCGTATATACAGAGCCACTTTCTCACACCGGCAAAGCTGCGGGTTGTAGCGGATGTAAAAACTTGGTTTTTTGAGACACCTGAGTAGGCCGACGACTGGCTGGAGGGATGGCGAGAGGACCAAAGGCCACGAAGATCAAACAAGACACAACAACAGCGCCGGCTGAACACGGCATCGCAGGGCTCGAGAGACACAGGCTCCACCGAGGACTTAACGCAGGCGGAGACCGGACAATGAGGACAGAATGGGCACCCATGCTCCAGGTCTAGCAAGGAGAGAAGCCATCGTGGGGAACAATGCAAAGTCACAACAACGGGGAACTCTGCGGATCTGCACTAATGTTTTTGACCAGGTTTCATCTTGACGGTCCGTCCCCACGGGCGTCTTACCACCGACGCAATACTATCTATGATGAGACAGACTTTCCCGAACAGATATGTTATGTAACAGGTGGATGGCTCGGTGTGATCTCCGGACTACTCTTCCCCCCCTCACGCATGTACAAGTTATGGGTAATAAGCACTCTGCGAAGTTGGGTTGGCGGGTAGTTGTATGTCCGTTTTGCAGGGAGGAGGGTGGGGGACAGGGACCAGTTTGGGTTCATGTTTATTTTGTTAGCACGGGTACACCATACACTGATTGCATCTATACACAGTTTGTGCATACTTCCTGTATAGCATTGCTCCCCATGCACCATAGTCACCTTCACACCCTCTGACAAGAAGAGAAAACTTGACTGACCACATGCAGGTTTAACCCAAGATCGTCAATGGGCTAGGCCCCCCTTTCTCCATTATATCCTGGAATGTAAATTGCTTATGTGACAAGCTAAAGAGGGGGTTGGTGCTGCAGTACCTTAAACGACATGCTCCGGCCCTCATCCAAGAAACACACTTGACTGGATCGGCTTGTAAACTTTGGATAGATGGGGATTCAAAATGGCGACACACTCTGAATTCACCTCGGGTTCATAGGGGTGGGAATCTTGGTTCGGAAAACCTTCCCACTGACTATAACTAGGTCTTGGACGGACGATCAAGGGCATTTTGCAGCTATTGCTTGTCAGTGGGAGGAGCGTGCATACACTTTGGTGTCTGTATATATCCCACCTGCGCTGCAGACTCTAGCCCACCCAGCCCTTGGTAAATTCCTGCTTACACTCCCTCAAGGTGAACTGATCATAGTGGGTGACTTTAACGCCACGCTTGACAGGCTGCCGCCTAGGGAACACTGCAGGACCCACCTTCGTCTGGCCGAATTCCTCAACGTCTTTGGCTTGATAGACATGTGGCATTCACGCTTCCCTCAGGAACGACAATACACCTTCTACTCAGGTGCCCACAATAGTCTGTCTAGGATAGATTACATCCTTGCTCTATCAACCGGCTTGGAAGATGTGTCGGAGATCTTACACCTCCCCAGAAGTATTTCCGACCACTCCCTGATTATGTTAAAGAATACCTCTCGCCTCCAGGGGAGGCGACGCATGTTTCCCATACACCCCGGTTTCCTGAGAGACCCCACAATTTGTAAAGGCCTACACACTACTACAGGGCAATATTTCACAGAAAATGAGCATTCTATGACCTCCCCAACAACCCTGTTGGAGGCTTATAAGACAGTCCTGCGCGCCCAAGCAATATCCTTAATTACCTCTCATAAGCGGGACAAGGCAAAACAGGTGATGTCCCTTGAGCAGGCGGTACGGCGGGCCGAGGATGAGCACTCAACCGACCCCAGTGACGACACAACTCATAAGCTGAGCCTCGCAAATTAGGAATACAGGGACTACATGTGGGAGGAGGCCCAGGCCAGAGTAACCAAGGTACAGCACACTATGAAGTCAGCGATAAAGCTGGCAAACTTCTGGCCTGGCTGGACAAAAGGGAACGAGCTGGGCGCTGGGTGGCACAACTGAACTCAGTAGACGGGGTGGCGATTACAAACCCGCAAGAGACACTAAATGTGTTTGCACTTCACTATGAGACAAAATACACTCCCAAGGCTGAGACTATGCAGGAGGAGAATCTGGCATTCCTCAAAGATATACAGATGCCTAAACTTGCACCTTACGAGGTTCAAGCCTTGGAGACAGACTTGACACCTGACAAACTAACACAAGCCATTAATGGGCTCCAGTCGGGGAAAGCCCTGAGTCCCAACGGCATCCCCGTAGAACTCTACAAAAAGGAAGCTTGCAAACTTATGCCGCATTTACTCAAAATGTACGAAGCCAGTCTTGCGGTGGGACTCCTTCCCAGGGAACAGCGTATTGCAACAATTGCAGTAATTCCTTAACCCGGTAAACCCCCACAGGAGTGCTCCTCTTATCGTCCGATCTCACTGCTGAATGCAGAAGCCAAAATACTTGCTAAGGTACTGGCAGCTAGGCTCCAAACATACCTTACCCCTCTAGTACATCCCGACTAGTCGGGCTTCATGCCAGGCAGGAACACGTCACTTAATCTCAGACGTCTCCACAGTGTAATGGCCCGCATACCCACTATTCAGGAGGAGGCGGTCATACTCTCCTTGGATGCACGTATGGCTTTCGATCTCGTCGAATGGCCCTTTCTTTTCGGAATCCTTTGACACTTTGGACCCAAATTCTGTGCCTGGATCCAACTCCTATACACGCAGCCTCTGGCGCATGTGGTGGTCAATGGACGAGTCCCGGACGATTTTCAGCTAGGGACAAGACAGGGTTGTCCATTGTCTCCCCTCCTGTTTGCTCTTGTGCTGGAGCCGCTTGCGGCCTGTATTAGGAGGGACCCTTGGATACACGGGCTTAGATGGACGGAGGGGTGGGAGGATCGAATCTCCCTTCATGCCGATGACATCTTACTTTATATGGCATCCCCCAGACGATCAACAATTGTACTACTAGATATCTTTGCGTCCTATGGCAGAGTTTCGGGCTATACCATTAACTGGGCCAAATCGGTCCTTTACGTGCTGAGGGGCCCTCCTCCGCGGCTACCTTCGGGATGCCTGATACAGGTAGCGGACGAGGGGTTTAGGTATCTTGGAATATATATTACTTCCCAACCCGCACATTTCATTGAGAGGAACCTTTCAGAATCCTTGAAAAGACTGACAGGATGTGAAACACTGGCACTCTTTGCCCCTGACGCTTCTGGGTCGCGCAGCCCTGTTCAAAATGATGGCACTCCCCAGGTTTCTATATGCCTTGCAGAATACTCCATTCCCGGTTCCCCATTCTTACTTTAAAGCGATTGACGCAGCAGTAATCCACCTTCTCCGGGATGGGCTGCCGGCTCGAATAGCCATGCTCAAACTGGCACGGGGCTGGTATGATGGCAGGATTGCCCTACCCAATATCAGAACATACTATCGGGCCTCGCAGCTCATTGTGGTGAATCAGTGGTTACATGCCCCTCAAGACGAACCTGCCCTCGCATGGACATACATACTCTGGGTGCGTTCTGAGTGCACTCTACAATAGATCCTGTACAAGTACAATACTGGGGCCTACCACACATACAGTACTCATTTGGTTCACTGCGCTCTGAGCGCTGGGTTGGGAGGGGGTCTTAATGCAGCACATACCACTTTGGGACACCCGATGGTTAGGTAGGCTCAGAAATAGCAAAGGTTTCGACCGATGGGACCTCATAGGTATATCGAGGGTAAGGGAGGGGTTGTCTCATTTTCCCAGCTTCAGGAGACAAATGAGATGGCATCGTCAGAACACTACCGATACCTACAGATTAAACATGCGCTCTTGAAAGTTATTCCACCAGGCACTGATCTCCCCGAGTCCTCGCAACTTGAGGATAGACTGTTGACGGACCACATGACCAAAAAAGCCATCTCCCTGACGTATCGTAAAATTGTAAATAACCAGCGGGATCCCATGGCCGCCCTTCGTGAGAAATGGCAGGCTGAGCTGGGGGAACTGGACGACTCGGACTGGCAGGAGGCGCTAGCATCCCCGCGCAAAGTGGCAATACCCTCTAAATTGCAACTAGTACAACTCAAAATACTACACCGAACATATTGCACGAAAATAACACTACACAAAATGGGTAGAGCCGATAACCTGCTGTGTCTGAGGGGCTGCGGGACACCGGGTACCTTCTATCACACCTTGTGGGAATGTCCTAACATTATGCACTACTGGGAGGGCATAATGGATACAATCACACAGGTTTGTGGACCCACTGTTTCCCCGGACCCCAAGAGATGTCTCCTCTACATTTGTGAACCGACAGATCTTAACCATGCGGCTCAGGACTGGGCGACTTTGGATATGTTGCTGGCTAAACGCAACATTGCTCAACTCTGGAGAGCACAGGGCACCCCCACAAAGCGGCAGTGGTGTAGCGACATGGATAGTGCATTGGTGGCTGAAAAGGCGGAATGCCTTTAGAGGGAATATATGTACCCCACCCCCTGAAGAGTCTGACCCGGACCTGAGCGATTATTGGACACAGCCGTGGTTATTTCTGGGAGACCTGTCAATACTGTGTGTATACCAGGGGGGCAAATGTGAGATATGAACACTGCAAACTTAGAATGTAGTTGTATAGGTGATCGACACAGCTGTGTATTTGGTACAATATTTTAATTTCGGATTCCAGCAATCAGTACTACTCATTGTAAAAAACAATAAAAATGTTTTTAAAAAAAGAAGTCAATGTTGAGGACATCTTCAACTTTGAAACATACTCTGACGATGCATTTAGTGTCAACCAGCAGTGTTCAATCTCTTAGCTTTAACAGGGGCCCGAGTGGTGCGGGGGGGCCGAGCTTCAGGGGGACCCCTCAGAACAGTACTCCGGTCTGAGAGCTCTAGGTTAAATCTGCAGCAGGGGCCCCACTGTGTACCTTGCAGGGGGGCCCTCTGAACGTTCGTTACGCCACTGAGCTTTAACTTAGGGATTTGAATATTCTGAAAAATGCTCTCTTCAGCACATAAAGGTCATATCTGGTAGAGACTGTTAGTTGTAGATTCCTTACCTTAGACTTTACACCAGGCATCAGTCTGGTTCTGGAGATTTTTTGTTCAGCAGTACCCCTTCACGTTCTTTGGTGGCGTCGGTTGGCTCCTCATCCGTCGACGGTGCCGGGATTACATCGCAGGACCTACATAGACGCCTCCCATGCGTGCGGACGTCAGTTCTTTCTTTTTCTGCGCCAGTCTAAGCGCAGATCCGGAGAGAGCTACCTCTTAGCCGTTTTTTGGCTAGTCTTTTTCGACTTTTGTAGAAGTCGTGCTCCGTGTCGCTGCTATTCTCGTTCGAGGGGAAGGTCTCGAGAACGGTCTCAGTGCCCACACTCCTCACGCTCGAAGTGGTCGGGGAGTTCTTCGGGTAAGTCAGGAAAACACAAGAAGTCTTCGAAGAATCACAGGCGTTTTTCGGCTTCTCCCAGTCAGTCGGCAGATGCAACGCGGGATCCCGAGCATCGTCGCTAGAAGGCTCCTTCTCTTGCTTCTGAGACCTCTCCACGCCTCCCTGACTTTCCGTGTGTCAGAGCGTCTCCTACCCAAATTTTGAAATATTATGAGGCTCTGTACCTCATCTTTGGCCAGCCTGGCTCCGCCGGCACACCTTCGGGCCTCGCAGAGTCAGTCAGAGGCCCAGGGACTTGGACCCGCCGGGGCCATCGGCATCGATCTGGATCAGCGCCGGTTGATCTCACTTGACCTTCCCCGATGTCGAACCCGGCATCAACTGTCCCCCCAGTCAGGGATGACCACATCCTCATCCCCGAAGTGGACACGAACTGGACCGACATTGGTCCCTGTGCTTATTCCGTGTGTTCCTTTTGGGCCAAAAGCTAAGGCGGAGGACTATGAGGGCTGCTGGACCCCTTAACTGACCAGCTTGAAGAACCAGACTGGAGATTGGACCTGGGTGATGCCAGTGGTCTGGACACCTCCCCTGACACTGGCTTACTTTCTCCCCCTACCGTGGCTACGGAGGAGGGAGCTACCTATGCTCTGGTGGTGAGGAGGGCAGCCAAGGTCCTCTGCCTCGAGCTTCCTACGGTGAGAGTCAGGACTAACCTCCTGATAAAGGAGCGTCAGCCTGCGTCTTCTTCTTCCAAACCCCTTTTGCCGTTCAATGAAGCCCTCACGGATGTCCTTCTGGGCACTTGGTCCAAGCCCAGTACCGGGGGCTCCTGTGGATAGGAAAATTGCCTACCGCCCGCTCCGGGCGACCCAGTGTTCCTAACCCTACACCCCTCCCCTGAGAGCTTGGTAGTCCAAGCCTCTTCATCAAAAGGTGCATTCCCTTCTGCTCCCCCAGTTAGGGAATCCAAGAAGCTGGACCACCTTGGGAAGATGATGTTCTCTTCCTCCAGCATGGCATTGCGGTCGGTGAATACTTCATGCCTCTTGAGCCAATGCTCCCATACTATCTAGGATGCGGTCGCACAAGTGGTGCCTTAGTGTCCAAAGGAGGCCCAGGCCGTTCTCTCTTAAGCAGTTGTGGACAGGAAGGCCGCAGCCAAATTCACCATAAGATGTGGGCTGGATACCACCGAGACTGTGAGCAAAACGATTGCCACGTCAGTAGCTGTTAGACGCTATGCCTGGTTGAGGACTTCTGGCTTCTTGAGGACTTCTGGCTTCTTGAGGGATGTCCAGTCTTCTTTGATGGACATGCCCTTTGATGGCGCTCGCCTTTTTGGCGACAAGGCAGACTTAGCACTTGAGCGCTTCAAGGATTCTCGGGCTATGGTCACATCTTAGGGCCTCGTGGCTACCTCTCGTCCACCTCAGTCTGTTTAGTCCCCTTTGTGGCTATGGAAGGGGCACCCACCCATGTCCTTTCCAGCATAGCCACTGAGTCACGAAAGCTGTCCAGCCTCTGCGTGGCCGCAGACATGGGACCCAGCGCCCTCGTGGGTCAGGGAGCCAGCAGGCAGGCCAGTCCACCCTTTCCCTCCCTGCCATCTCCTCCAGACCTTCCTAGTCGCATGTTCAAGGCCCATCACCAGCCAGCCAAAGGTGGGATCTGCCATCACCTCCGCTGGCAGTCCATCACGTCGGACAGGTGGGTTCTGCAAATTGTCAGAGGGGGCTACTCTCTCCCCTTCAAGACTACACCTTCCTCCATGCCATCTTCTTATGATTGCATGTCTAAGGATCATTTGGCACTTCTCCGCCAGGAAGTATCAGCTCTCTTGGCCAAGGAAGCTATAGAGAGGATCCCTTTGCCAGAGGTAGGTTGTGGTTGTTATTCCTGCTACTTTCTTGGTACCAAAGAAGGACAAAGGCCTGCATCCTATCTTTGACCTCTGGCCCCTCAACTTCTTCCTCTGGAGAGAGAAGTTTAAAATGCTTACTCTAGCCCAAGCTCTGCACTAGAACCAGGAGACTGGATGGTCGTGTTAGACTTGAAATATGCTTGCTTTCATATCCCCCTCCTGCCAGATGTTAGCTGCGGTTCACGTTGGGCCACAAGCATTTTCAGTTCACTGTGTTCCCATTGGCCTTACCAGTGCCCCTCTGATGTTCACAAAGCTGATGGCGGTGGTCGCAGCTCATCTGCGCAGATCAGGAGTTCCAGTCTCCCACTATCAACAACTGGCTGTTGAAGGAGGGCTCGCCCCAGGCTGTCTCCCACCTCCAGACTACGGCTGACTTCTTGCACTCACTGGGGTTCGCTATCAATGTGCGAAAGTCACACCTGACTCCCTCTCAGATGCTCCCTTTCATCTGGGCGGTTCTGGACACTGCAGTTTCAGGCAAAGCCTCCCGAGCAGCATGTCCGGGATATTCGGGCTATGACACCTATGTTTCAGCCTCTACCCCTGGATTTCAGTGAGAATGACTCTGAGGATCCTGGGCTTCATGGCATCCTGCTGGTGTTTAATGCCAGATGACGTATGCGGGCTCTGCAGTGGGACCTGAAGTTCCAGCTGATGCAGCATCAGGTGCATCTTTCCGACTACGTTCAGATGAGGGACCTGCGCACCAACTGCAGTGATGGCTGACAAACCAATATTGGGTCAGAGGCAGATCCCTCTCCCTTCCCCCAACCAGATCTAACAGTGGTGACAGATGTGTCACGTCTGGGATGGGGCACCACCTGTGAGAGGCAGAGATCAGAGGTCTATGGTCTCCGGCAGATTCCGGTCTCCATATCAACTTTTTGGAGCTTTGGGCGATCAGACTGGCACTGAAGGCATTCTTTCCCTCTCTCAAGGAGAAAGTGGTGCAGGTGTTCACCAACACCACCACCACCACCACCACGTAGTACTGCAACAAACAGGTGGGGTGGGGTTGTGGGCCCCTTTGTCAAGAGGCTCTCTGCCTCTGGACGTGGCTGGAACATCAAGACATAACCCTGGTGGTTCAATACTTGGCGGGTTCCCTGAATGCCAGGGTGCACAAACTTCGCTGGTGGTGCCTAGTCGATCACAAATGGCGTCTCCATCCGGAGGTGGTGCAAGTATTCTTTCAGGGGTGGGAAGAGCCTTGGTTAGATCTGTTCGCCTCCGAAGACCATGTGCAAAGTCAGCAGTATAGTTTTCAAGATGGCGCTCGCTCGGCATTGCTTTTCGTCGCGGGTGGAACTTTGGCCTCCTGTACACCTTTCCGCCTGTCCCACTTCTGCCCAGAGTGCTCAAGAAGATTAAGCATGACCGGGCTCAAGTCATTCTTGTAGCTCTAGATTGGGCACGAAGAGTCTGGTACCCAACCTTCTGAGCATGGCCATCGATCCTCCGATCAGACTGGCCCTTTGGGAGGATCTTCTGTCGCAGCAGCAGGGGAGGGTGCTTCACCCGAACCTATCCAGTCTCCACCTCCTTGCGTGGAGATTGAGCGGCAACAGTTGACAGCTTTCAACCTTCCGTTCGAAGTCTGTGATGTTGTCTTGGCAGCCAAGCATCCCTCCACTAAAACGGTATACACCTGTAGATGGAACACATTTGTGGCATGTTGCGCAGCAAAGGCTTTTTGAGCTCCTTTCTGCTCCTCTTTCTGAGGTCCTTTTGTACAATCTTTCTGTGGACCGGCAGGGATCTGCGTTCGGCACTCTTAAAGAGTATCTTGCAGCCATCTCTGCTTTTCTTAAGCTGCCAGATCAGCCTTCTTTATTCAAATCTCCTATTGTTTACAAATTCTTTAAGGTCCCTACTCATTTGTTCACTCCATTTCCTTTCATAATGCCCCAATGGGACTTAAATCTGGTACTCACTTTTCTTATGAAGAATTGGTGAATGTGTGAAAACAAGTGAGGATTAAGACTGGCTAGGAGGCATCAAAACTGTACTTTAATCAAGAGATGCCTACTGTCAGGTATCAGCAGTTGTTGGTAGAGGCCAATGACAGTGCTCTGGCCACATATCCTTTTCAGTTTCTTTCTCACTCCACTTTTTGCAGTAGCTTGTTTTTTAGGTCCTGACGAAAGCCTGATCCAGTTTGGGTCTTCTAGGACTGAAACATGTTGACCACCTAAACCTACACCATAGCGGTTTAAATCCATACCGCAGGTGCACTTACTGCTTTTTTAATCCTGACAGTAGGCATCTCTTGATTAAAGTACAGTTTTGATGCCTCCTAGCCAGTCTTAATCCTCACTTGTTTTCACACATTCACCAATTCTTCTTTATTGTTTGCGCTGCATCCTCACTCATACATCTTAGCTCACCATATGTGGATTTAGTCGATCCTCCAAAACCATAAACAAAGCATCCCTGAGCTCCTCCCTCTCAGTGAGGGGGTTGCAGCCCCCAAAGGAACTAGGATTTTCCTTTGGGAGGAGAGTCCCTATGATGAAGCATGTCACCATTGGTGAGTGAGGGATTACGTCCTAAAAGGGATCTCCCCTTAGACGCACTCTGTTTGCCAATTTTTATCAAATAGGTTGACCACTACCGCACCGGTTTAGGTTATAACTTGGAGGTGGTGTTGTTTTGCTTCTTTCTGTTTTTTGTACTTTTGCTTACTGGTACTTCCGGTAATTGTACAGACCCTAGGATTTCCATTGTTTGAGAATACTAGTTGTTTGGGGATATAATCCTTAGTGGTCTTTAAACTCTTTCCCTCGGACTCTCCCTTTGAACTGTGTTGTTTGTTAGCTGTTCAAAAATGGACCATCTCCCGGTGGGTTGTCCGTTGCATTAAAATATGCTGTGCTTTGGGACCCTCTTGTGGGGTTGCGTGGTCATTCCACCCGAGCAACGGCAGCAACCACGGCATTAGCACGTGGAGTCCCAGTTCTTTACATCTGCCAGGTAGCGACGTGGGCATCCTTGCACACGTTTACCTGACACTACTGCCTGGGATGGGTACTATGCCCTTTCGGTCCTCCAGGATGATTTTCTGGTATGATCTTGGTTCGCAGACCCTCCTCCGGGAATGGTATTGCTGAGGTACCTATTCTAAGGTAAGGAATCTATAACCAACAGTCTCTATAAGATGAACAAGTTACTTACCTTTGGTAATGATGTATCTGGTAGAGACATATGTTAGTTGTGGATTCCTTACCGCCCCACCCATTCTCCCTGCTCTGCGAACTGATTTCTAGGGATAGGGACTCCCTTACTGGGCCCTAGTTTTGATGCACCAGTAGTCAGTGTCTTTCATGGCTCTGCGCTTCTGGCGTGAAAAGTCGTGTTAATAACTGATGTCAGCACGCATGGGCGGCGTCTATGTAGGTCATCCCGGTGCCCAGAACGCCGTTGACTGACGCAGAGCTGACCAACGCCACCTAATGACACGTAGGGGTACTGCTGAAGAAAAAATCTCCAGATCCAGATAAGGGAAGGAATCTACAACTAACATGTTTCTACCAGATAAATCTTTACCAAAGGTAAATAACTTGTTCTTTTAACTTCAAGACCATCTCAAAAGACAAATCACCATCTTGCTTTGGAGGCAAGTGATGGAACAAGTTTTTTCATGCCGGAATAGCAGGTGGATTTATACCTGACACAGTGATACGAAAGAATGGTTTGAAACAAAAATTCGGACCAATCCCAGTCGTAAAGGCTAAGAACAACATAATCAAGTAGGAGACATTTAGGAACCTCCAGGAAATTTAAACCCAAGACAATCAGGAGACTAAATCTGTGTCATGACATCATACTTTCATCTTCCCAATTGCAAAACACAAGACCTATGTACCCTATTCATAAAAAAAAACTTTCTGATAAGATACTGCTAACCACATATTGCTCACCTTGTGAATAGTCCACGGAAGTCGCAGTGGATCAGGGAACTTTAAGGAAGTACTCCGGCATGCCAGCAGGTGGCAATGTGGGCCTCTGCACCGTCATCGTTCAACTCCAGTAGTGACTAGTAGATTTGCATATAGGCACTACTCTGCACTAGTTGGACCCTATAACTTATTCACCGGGCATCTACTGGTGCCTTTGCAGACTCTGGCTCCACACTGGTCCACGGTAGGTCAACAGCGACGCCGACTCCATTGATGCCAGAGGGGAGACACTACCCATTGTGCTCTTTGACTCAGAAGCTGCTCTGCCCCGTCCTTAACCGAAACCATGCTCAGTATCCATCAAGCTGCCCGTTTCACCCCAGCCACTCAACATTATGACTCCATAGGTAGGCCTCCGACTCTACATCCACTATTTGGAACCAACTTTGAAAATTAACTTGATGTGGGAGTTGTTTGGGCATCACTATTGAGAGGAAAATTGGTGTGAGGACCTCCAGGACACCTCTTCTGACACCAACCTACTCTCACCTCCAAGCCCTACCACCGAAGAAAGTGCCAGAGGGCAGCTGAGGTTGTCAACTTCCACCTCCCCACCTTGAAGGTCAAAACTAATACTTTCATGGAAGTTCTCTAACCAGGGCAGACTAATACTGAGCCCCTGTGGCTCTTTCATGAGGCCCTCACCAACGTTCTTTGAGGAGCCTGGGCCAAACTTTGATCTGGTCCCCCTGTGAATTTGACAATCCCCCTCCCCCCACTGGATAGGGAGTCTAAAATAGTAGAAATCTTTAGAAAGAGGGTATTTTGTTCCACAAGTTTGGCTAACTGGTCGGTGAAGGGCGGTTGCATTTTGGGCTGCTATTCCCTGATTTTCCGCTCTGTGGGGCTCTGTAGCTTGTGTTCTTCTCGATGTCCCTGAAGACCTTCGGCCTGTACTGATCCAAGCCATACAAGATAGACGTGACGCTACCAAATTTACCATCTGTTCAACCTCAGTGAAGCCAGAATCAGCCACGTACTCACCACCTTGTTTATCACCTCAATTGCCATGCCCACCTTCCCAGAGGACTGGAGACAGGTAGAAGATAACTCCCTACTAAAAAACCATCAGCAGACCCCAGTGAACTTAACAACTACCGACCGATCTCCTGCTCCCGTTCCTGGACAAAATATTAGAAAAAGTAATCAACCAACAACTCTCCTCACATCCGGAACGGAACCTCCGACTATTCTCCCCCCAATCTGGATTCTGCAGCAACCAGAGCACCGAGACAGCCCTCAATGCGACTAAAAATGGCATCTAAGCCCTACTTGACTGAGGAGAGACTGTGGCTCTGATCCTCCTAGACCTCTTGGCAGGCTTCAATATAGTCTCCCACCACACACTCATCACTAGGCTGCACAACATAGGCATCCAAGGCGCCACGCTCCGATGGATCGCTTCTTTTTCCACTGGAAAAACACAAAAATTCCACCTTTCCCCCCACACTTCACCTCCGAACCCAAGGAAATTATCTGTAGAGTACCCCATGGATTCTCTCCCAGCCCCACCCTCTCCAGCACGTATATGACACCTCTGGCCAGCATCCCCAAAACCCATGGACTCAACATTATATCCAATGACACTCAACTCATGCTCTCCCTCTCCGAAGACATCACCAAGACCAACTTCCACAAGTGCATGACAGACGTCGCCAACTGGATGAAGGATTACTGCCTGAAGCTCAACCCGGGCAAGACTAAAGTAATTATTTTCGGAAACAAATGCTCCCAATGGGACATGCCCCTACCCCAACTGACCACACTAGGAACATAGGCATCATTCTGGACAACAAGCTAACCATGATGACTCAGGTCAACTCTGTCTCCTGCTTCTCAATCCTCCACATGCTTCGTAGGATATTCAAATGGCTGCCCCAAAGCTCAAGATGCACCATCACCCAGGCCCTCATCTCCAGCTGACTGGACTACAGCAACACTCTCTACGCAGGGATAGCAGCTCAACTCCTCCGAAGACCAAAGACCATACAGAATGCTGCAGCCAGACACATCCTGGATCTCCCTAGATGAACCCACATCACCCCCTACCTTAGGGAACTCCACTGGCTCCTTGTACAGAAAAGATGCCAGTTCAAGCTCCTGACCCACGAATACAAGGCCCTACATAAGGGTGGGCCTGTCTATTTGAACCACCGCCTGAACTTTCATCAGCCCACCAGACACCTCTGCCCCGCCTCCCTTTCTCTAACCCTCAGCCCCCGCATCCGACATAGCGGATGCGGAGGTCACTCCTTCTCTTACCTAGCAGTGAAGAGCTGGAATGAGCTACCTAGCACATCTAGGGACCTCCCCATCTCTTCCAGAGTTCCAAAAGTCCCTGAAGACCTAGCTATTTTGCTAATCAACCTCACCCTACCAGCGCTTGGATACCCTCACGGGTGGCAAGTCGCACTCTACAAATCCACTGATTGATTGATCTGTTGTGGCCTGGATGCCACAGATTCCATAGGTTGGGCCAATGGCACTGGCCTAGCCATATGTCGTCACGCCTAGATGAGAGCCACATGTTTCTTGAGCGATGTTCTATCATTCCTTATGGACTTTTTCCTTTTATAGGACTCTCCTTTTGGAGATAAAGCGGACTCTATTCCATTGTGTTCCACTGCGCGTTTCTTGGGGATTGTCTGCCCGCCACGTCAAGTGCATCAGCTTTTTCAATCTTTTTATGCTCTGGCATGCGTATCCCATAGAGACAGCCAATTCCTCCTCAACAGGGTTCCCAGCTTTTTGGTGTCTATGGCACCCACTAATCCTGTGGTCAGGGACAGAGAGCCAGTTGGTCTAAAACTCCCCTCCCCGTGGCCCACCTGCAAAATCCCTTTAACATGCCCTTAGTAGAGCACAGCCACACAGTTAGAGTCCGGATCCAATAATTTTTACCGGGTTGGCAGGCCATAACTTTTCCCCGGTGGATCCTGCAAATGGTTCAGAGGGGGTACTCCCTGCCCTTCCTGGCAGCTTCGCCGCACCTTTCACCATCCCTGAAATTAATGATCGTGAACCATCTGTCCATCTGACAGTACCAAGTGCAAACGATTTTGCCCAAAGCCGATATTGTGAGTGTGCCTGTATCCGAAGTGCGTTTTGTTGTTGCTCCCACTGCTTCCTGGAGTCGAAAAAGGACGGAGGCCTTCATTCTATTTTAGACCTTCCCCTTCATAAATTCAAGATGCTCCACCTGGCCCAGGTCTTGTCTGCCCTAAACCCTGGAGAATGAATGGTGGCGTTGGACCTGCAGGACAAATATTTCTATATTCCCGTCCTGCAGTCCCACCAGGGCTACCTGCGGTTCGTGGTGGGACAGTAACATTTTCAGTTCACTGTGCTTCCCTTTGGTCTCACCATCGCCCCTCAGGTGTTCACGAAAGTGATGACAGTGGTGGGAGCACATCATCTGAGGTCAGGAGTCCTAGTGTTCCCCCTACCTCGACAACTGGCTGCTGAAGGCGGGCTCCCCCCAGGCAGTCGTCACTCACCTTCAGACTACAGTGAAACTCCTGACATTGTTTAGAGTTCACTATCAATGCGCCAAGGTCTCACCTGACTCCTTCTCAGATGCTCCCTTTCATAGGCTTCATTCTGGACACCGTCTCGTTTTGTGCCTTTCTCTTGGATAGGAGTGTTCAGCACATTCAGGCTATGATTGCGATCTTTCAGCCTCTATCCTGAATGTCAGTGAGGTCAACTTTGAGGCTGCTGTGACTTATGACCGCCAGGTGGCATTTGCGGGCTCTGCAGCAGGATCTGAAGTCTCAGTGGATCCAGCACAAAGGGTATCTCTCCGACCATGTCCAGATTTTGGAGAACACTGTGAAAGGCCTGCAGTGGTGGTTGCTGTACTGTGATGGGGTCAGAGGTAGCCCCCTTTGTCTACCACACCCAGAGCTGACAGTGGGACTGATGCATTGTATCTGGGTTGGAGCGGCCACCTGGGGGAGGTGAAGATAAGAAGCCTCTTGTCTGCAGAATCCCAGCTCCATATCAACCTTCAAGAGCTGAGGGCCATCTGTCTGGCAATGAAAGCCTTCTTTCCGACCATCAAAAGGAGTCTGGTGTAGGCGTTTACAGAAAACACCACTACCATAAGCAGGGCTGGAGTGGGCTTGCAGACCCTGTGCAGGTAAGCGATACACCGCTGGAAATGGGTGGACCATCAAGGAATCTTCCTGGTGAAGAACAACCTGACAGTACCTTTGAACACCAGGGCAGCAACCTCTGCCATTGATGCCCAGAAGATCACAAGTGGCAGTAGCACCTGGATGTGGCGCAGTCTCTCTTCAGTGAATGGGGAGAACCTTAGCCACCATCAAGAATGCTCAATGTCAGCAATTCTGTGTGTTGGAGTTTCCAAGACATTTCTCAGTAGGAACCTCGTTCTGCCTAGGTTGGAATTTGTGACTGCTCTGTGCCTACCCGCTGATACCTCTATTGCCAAGTTCTGAAGAAGATCAGGACCGACTGAGCACAAATACTCCTAGTGGCTACAGATTGGGCACAGAGTGTATAGTATCCTGAGTACCTGAACATGAGCTACTGTCCTATGATCACGCTGCCCCTCCGGGAGGATCTGTTGTTGCAGCAACGCAGCAGGGTCTTAAACCTGGGCCTCAGCAATCTCCACATTCATGCTTGGAGATTGAGTGGTGACAACTGAACACCTTCAACCTTCCTCCAGAGATGGATGTCATCTTTGCCACGAGGTGCAACTCGCTGAAAGCTTTGTCTGTTTTTGGTACAAATTTGTGGTTTGGTGTGGCACACTTCACATTGGTTCCCACCAGGCAAAGTTGTCTGATATTTTCTTATTTGTCTCTCCCTCATGTGGCAAAGCTTTGCTTTGTGGATGATTAAGGGTAGCTTTTTGTTCTTCCTTCCTTCTTACGGTTGCCTAACCAGCCCTTATTATATAAATGACCTGCTGTAATGTGTTTTTTAAAAGACCCCCGCATTTGTTTCCTCCTCACTTTGTTATGCTTCAGAGGGATCTTAACCTGGTTCTCACATATTTAAGTCACTAAACAGCTGTCTTTGTGGCTTGTCACCCTCAAGACAGTGTTTGTTTCCATAACATCAGCACAGCAGGTGAGTCCGCTCCAAGGTCTTTGTGTCAACCCGGCATATACCACCTTCTTCTCAGGCAAACTGGGTCTGCAAACTCAACCATCCTTTCTTCCGAAAGTATTGAAGCTGTACCACGTCGGTAAAACCATCACGTTACCGAACTTCCATGCTCTGCCTCATCCCTCTGAAGAGAAGGGGAGATGCCATCTCCTGGATCACATAAAATCACAAAGCTTTTGCATTCATTGTACCACTGAATACCAAGTGAATGATGAGCTCTTTGTGGGTTTAGCGGTAGCAAAGAAGGGTAAAATCGCGCAGAAAAGGACCATCACTTGCTGGATCCTGCTCTGCATCAAAATCTGCTACCCATTGGTCAAGAAGCAGCTCTCGGTAGGTTGAAAGGCTCCAGGGGCAAGGCTTCTACCACAGTGTTGGTACGCAGGTTCCTATCCTGGACCTTTATCATGTGGCTACTAGGGTGTCCCTCCATACATTCACAAAACACTACTATATGGATAGCCTGGATTGCTGAGAGGCGCATTTCCCCTATTCTGTCTCACAGGACTTTTTAGTTTGAGCCAATTTAAAGACCCACCGCCGAACAGGTATTTCTATGGTTTCTATTCAAAAGGTGAGGAATTTGTAGCTATATGTCTTAATCAAAAGATCAAGTTACATACCTTCTGTAACTTTCCTTCAGGTAGAGACTCTAACACAGATTCCTCTACCAGAAAGAGTGCTACCGGATGTAGATAACTTGTTTTTTATGACAATGTGCAGGAATGTTTCCCCCTAGGACCACAGGTTTTTTTCCATGCTGTATCTATCAGCCTGTCAGATGCACATGTCGATCAAGGTCCCACATGGCATCTGCCATTGGTGTTTTGGCTCCCAATTCAACTCAGAGTCCTGAGATAAATGCCACCTGATGCATCCAAATGCCATTAGGGAGCATGATGCTGTGTTTTCTACGTAATGGAGCTCAAGAATCTGAGTTGGTCCCAATCAAGGTTTCAAAGGCATTCCCGGTTCCAGTTGCTGTCTTTAAGGAAGTCTGAGATTAATTTAAAAAAAAAAGAAACAACCCACAAGTGCTGATGCAAGGACAAAAAGGCCAAGCCCGATTGTACCCCATCGCACCACTCCCACTTCCCACCTGAGAGAAAAGTTGTGCACTTGGCATTTGAAATATCCAAATTCGGCAGCATTGTGCAATTTATTCCCAATTCCATGACGGGAGCTGCTGTGCTCTGCATTCCCAGTCCATTGTCAACTATTGCACATTGAAGCCTTTTATGGCTGCTGTAGTTTCTGATAGTTTTGGATCCCTCCGGCATTCAATGTGGAGCACTTCAAATGTGTCTACTTTGTTGCCTTTAATCCTGCCACCTATTCCTTTAACTGAACTGTCAACAAAGTGCACCCATGTCTGTGAAGCCCACTTCTGTGTTGGCCTAAGCTTCTGCCCGTACTCCCCAGTGATCAAACCAACTAGCGCAATCAGCATTACCTTCATATATGGGCAAGACTGCTATCTCATCCTCCAATGTTAGCAGTCCATCCCTACCAACTACTGGTACTAACTCCCATAGCAGTGTTCCACAGTGTTGTGTACCCACCTTCCTCATTCTGAGAGCTCTTTTATTTGAGGCCAGCCACTTGTAAATACCATTCCCCTAGACATAACTAGGGACAATCCCTTTGGGCAATCTGACACCAGAGACACCCCTGTCAACAGCTCAGTAATGTTTCTGCTGCCCAGCCTGTCCCTTCTCTCTTCCAGGGCAATCTTCGTTCAGCCAGACTTATGGCTCTCTCCTCCAGGTCCAAGGCTGCCATGCTGTCTTACAGGGACCTCTGGCTAGTGATCTAGCCTTCTCTGGAAGCCACCCTGGACGTGGTGTGCGGGGGCAATATCCCATCTACTCTCTACTACTCATCTACTGTTGGCATCATCCTTCAAATGATCTTCCTCCTAACTACCTTGGGGCAATTCCTTCTCCAGGTGTGGAGGTACTCTGTGGGCCTGTCTAACTCATTCCTTCTTGCCTTGGCTCCCACGTTGATTTTTCTGTCTCTGCAAAGTGCCCTCAGCTCATTTCTCTTGAAGGAGGACAGCTCAGCCAAGGTTGATCTCCATGCTTCCTTGCAGAAGAAGTGACTCCTTAAACTTTTTTCAAACTTGTGACACTTTCAGGAACTTTGCCACAGCTTACTCAAACCATTCCTACCTCGTTGAAAATAAAATAAATGCAAACTGGTCCGAATTCGCAATCATATCTGTAAAAGAAGTCAGGGCAATACTTTCATCCCTAAAGTCGATCACCCAACTCTCTGATCCTCTCCCCTCCCTTGTCAAAAAAAACTCAGCCACATCATCGCTCCAACCGGGAAGAATATCATCAACTCCTCCTTATCCAGTGTCTCCGTGCCGGCCTCCCTTAAACTTGGCAAAATCTCCCACCTCATCAAGAAGCCTGATGCCAACCCAGACGACCTCAATAACCACACCCATCAACAACCTCCCTCTTCTTACTAAAACAATTAAACAATGTGTCCTCTCTCTATTAATCAATCATATAGAGAAATTCAACGTGCACGACACCCAACACTTTCCAATATGGATTTAGGAAAGGCTGCAGTACAGAGACTGCAATCCTGAACATCACTGATGACACACAATCCCCTCGATGAGAGGGATGCCTGTCTCCTCATCCTCCTGCACCTCTCAGAGGTCTTTGATACCGTCAACCACATTACTCTTCTCAACACCCTTGCACAAAGGGCAAGCATCAGCGGCACCAGTCTACAATGTTTCTCATCATACCAAAGCGAAAGATCGAACCTAATCAAAATAAATAAGTACATATCGACTGTAACATCAGTCACCCAAGGAGTCCCCCAAGGATCAAACCTATCCCCTACCCTCTTCATGGAACCTCTTGCACAGATCCTGAAACAAGCCAGAGTTGACTATCACCTCTATGCAGACAACACCCAAATCTATTTCAAAATCGCTTCACTGAAATACAGCCAACATCTCAACAATACTCTCTCCCCTCAGCAACAACCCCTTAAAATTAAACTCCAACAAAACCTAACTTCTCCTGATGCAGTCTAATAACAATCCCAACCCCATCCACCTCTGGCTCGACAGTCTAACTGCACTAGCCAAGCCATCAAATCACTTGGGATTATTCTAGACAAAAGCCTAAATATGAAAGGACATATCAAGGACCTTCTACACCTTCAAACCTTTTTTTTTTCAAATCAAAACTTGTATCTCCTCTGGGGACCATTATCCAATCCCTTGTCCAAAAACCCACCTTCTGCCAATGAAGTCCACACTCAACGTAGCGGCTAGACTGATCTCTGTAGAGAGATGATTCAACCACATCACTCCCATCCTCGAGAAAATCAACTGGTTACCAATTGAAGTGAGTACATTCAAAACAGCATGAAAAATCCACAAAGGTCTCTACTCTCATTCTGCAGCACACATTGAAAGAGGAAAAAGCCTCTTGTGATTGTTTTTGTGTAGGAAGGTTACCCTCCCTGCGCAAGAAAAAATCATCGCCGCAATGCAGGCACCCTTGCACTATGGTGCAAAGGTGCATGCGTTGGTGCACGGTAGTCCATTGTGAGCCGGCACAGGGGAAAAGGACGGGAATGCGCCGTATCTGATAGATGCGGCGAAGTCTTACCCTTTTCTTTTGCCTTTGGGCAGGGCAGCAGTAAGGGTTGCGGCGCTGCCCTACGGCAAAAACTCACAAATGAGAAGCCCTACATGACAACTAGTCCTACCTTCATGTCAGGAAAAACTTAAAACTGTCTCTCCTCAATAAATTCCTAAAGTAATCCACCTTTACTACTCTGTTTGGCCTACCTAGTACCCTGTCCTGCAAACTCACTGATCACTGAACTCTATCATAACCCCTCCTCTGGATACCCCACCACTACCATATACTGTATTAATTTCTAGTCCCTGCATATATCCTTATCCTGTAAACATGAAATCTTGATTACCTTATTACCTGGTTCCTGCCATAAATTGTATGACTTTTCTCTCCCTATATTATATTACTTGCAGATATGCCTAACGTAAATAATGTCAACGATGCACTGCAACCCCTCTGAAGCTGTATCTTATGGTTATAGCTCTATAATCAATCTATATGTCATTCCTGTAAAAGTGCTATAATGCCCTTGGCCCTACTTCGCGCTATATAAAACTCAAATAAATAAACAAAACAAAAAAGTAGAAGTTCAGTCGTCACTGGGCTACCAGTCGCCTGGTATTGCAGTCAAAGTGAAATGCATTCCTGCTTGGTAACTGAGCTTCTGGGTGACCAAGCTGCACTCCAACGACTCTCCTGGGCTCAGCAATCTCTGCTGCAACTTTGAGCGTTAGGTCCTGGTCTCTCGTACTGCACAGCGGCGGTTAGCAACATTCTGAAGATTGTCAGCTGCCAACTTGCCTCAGCAGGCTTCTCAGCTGTTGTGGACCTGTGCCGTAAACAGGTCATCATTCAAAGAACCCTTGGAGTCTCAGTGCTTTGGGTGGCTCTGGAGAAAACTCATCCATGAGCATGACACGGCCGGCACAGTCCCTCTCCTTTGCTACCCACCAGGTTCAGCAGGTGTAGTCCATGCTGGTGCAGCCTCTCTTTCCCTTTGCTGGTGCAGCAGTGTAGTCCATCTTCTAGTCTAGGTACAATCTGAGTTCAGGGTGCCAGGGGAGCCCTATTTATGCTCGAAAAGTGCCTTCAGGATATGACCACTTCTTGGGAAGTGTGGTATCTGGCTATCCCAAGGTGCACCATTCTGACCACTTCCAACATGGCAGAACCCCTCTCTCGGCATCCATAGTTCCTTAGCACAACCTAGAGGTGTAGCTTCCAAGGGAGCTACACACGCCCCAAAAATTGGTTTGACAACAGGTTTCCCCTCTCCTTCCCGATGCCAGCTAGCCTGCCTAAACAATGGGGCTGCCCCTATCCCAAGTGTTCCCCGTGTGCTCTTCAAAGGCAGCTTGAGCCTTAAAGCTCTCCTTTTGGGCCAACACCTGTGTAGCTTCTTGCAGGAGGGAGGTAACGCTTCTCTCCAGTGCATGCCCCTATTGTCTCATTTCCTGAGAATTGTTAGCTCATCTCCCTAGGAGGGCAGAAAGCTTGTCGGGTTCAAGCTCCATGTGTAACCATTAAGGGAACAGGAGATTAAAGATTAAAGGCAACGAAGTGGCAACTTAGTAAAAGTTACATAGTGTACTAGTTATATTAATTTCAACTCGATATCAAAGCCAGGCTTAATGTAATGAATTGTTTGATACCTTGGAGTATCAACCTTGTTAGCCAAATTCAGGAGTTAGCACAACTGAGGGGTCAGCATGTAACCCTGCACTCGCTGACAGGGCAACCAAGTTTTTCCACAGTAAAAACAACAGTCTCGCGTTTTTACTGCCAGAACACGCAAAATACATGTTCTGCCAATGAAATATGTTGCACCCTGCCTTAGGGCCCACTTGGCCTATAACAGGGGTGACTTACTCATGTTTAACAAGGACATGTGACCTTGTCATGGCTTTAAATGGCAAAGTCAGGTTAGAAACTGCTCTTTCAGTCTCCAACCGAGGACTGGAGACTCGTTTTACTTTTGTCACACCCTGAGTGGCACAACCAGTGCTACAATCCCTGGGGTGACTCTCAAGCTTACAGGCCCTGGGTATCCTATATAATGGACTTATAGGTAAGTTTGCCCTATGCCAATTGGGTATAGCACGTTTTGTGGGTAGGGTACTGGTACTGAGGTCTGGTTGGCAGGCCTTAGTGCAATCTCAGAGTCGAAAACCCAGCAGCATGAGTCAAAAAACTTGGGGGTGACCATACAAAAAGAGGCATTTACTTACCCACTCCATTCTGAAATGTCCTATACATAGCCATATTTCGAACTTCCCCATATCCAGTCATGGAAATGAACATGGTAAGGCAGCTGCAAAGTGCATAGATATGATCATCTTCTTCAGGAACAACAAATAAGTGTCTAACTATTCACAAGAATAGAATAGAAACCTCAGCATGAAATCTTGATTACCTTATTAAGACTGAAGAAATGGTTCAGAGTTCTAATAGTAACGAACCAAGAGTGGACCCACCAAAGAACACAGCCATCAAACCAGGACCTCCGAGTAGAACCAAATCATCTACTATCAGGATGCTCCTGAAAATATACCTTTTTGGGGCACCTCTAACTGACTTCGGAAAAAAACATATAAAGACATACCAATGACGTGGGAAATACAAACTACGCCACGTCACTGACCGTAAAATATAACCTGAAGTATGATCAAATGAAGAGAGATCCCTCCTTAACCTTTTTTTACATTATAAAATTCAGTAAACACATTCAGAAAAGATAGCCTGGTTCCAACACCATGCCTGGACGCTGAGGACCCACAACGCTGAAAGGTTACCTGAAACAGAGATGCAAAAAGGAATGGCAACCGCCACAAACTATTACTGCCCCGTACATACCCACCAAACTACATTCCTCTCCACACCTCTTTTATCCCCGCTTAATTCTCCACCCCCATCCATCTCACGAGCAATTGACGGCCATGATTAATTTCACAGCTATAGCACGTGCCGCACCCGGCAAAAGGGAAAAGCTATGCATAAGTGTGACCACCTAGTACATGACGTTCTGACGAGATTCAAAAATGACATTCCAGTCTCCCTCACCGTGTAATTCCTACTGTATGAAGTCAATGTATTCTGACGAATCTTTGTTTTGCTGCCAATTTTGCTATGATTCTGTGATACTATGCCATGTTGTCGAATCAGTTTTAATAAAAAGATTTACAAAAAAAAAAAATTACATTCCAGTGCTACTCAAGACTCATGTTTTGCTTCAGGTAAAGTGACAGCTTTGGCCGTTACTCCCGGTAGCACACATTGCGCCATTCTGTCCTCCTTTGACCTCCCATTACCTCCATTGGCATCTGTTTAACTGCTGTTGTTGGTAGATGTTTTTGTTTACACCCCTAATGCCCCGAGCTTGTACCATGCGAAGAAGACAAGCAATGTCTGTTTCCTGTTGGTTTGCATTTTTCCAATATGATGAGATGTGATCTGTGAGGCTCAGACTTACCTTGCCCTAGACTCTCTCTCCAAGCTGGTGTCAAAGGTGGTGAAAAGACAGTGATCATATGTCCAGGGGGTGGAGGGTGACGTTGCCCACTTGCTTTTTAATATGTCTTTCAAACTTCTGTCCAATTTTCAGTGTAACTGGTTCAGTCCCCACCCCTTTCTTCATTAGGGAAGTTTAAATTAAAATTAAATTAATCATATTGCTACAATATACCAACTATCAAAGATTGATGAAAACAACTTCAGGAGCTTGGTGGTGGTATTTGGTAGCCTTTTGTGCTACTAGTAAACAAGACCAAAAGGGCCTAATGACAACAACGGCAGTCCATTGGTTCGACCGCCATATAACGAGTGTGGTGGTGGGACCGCCACAGGACCGCAGCAACTACCAGGGATCCATGATTCCGCAGCGGTGGTGCAGCGGTCAGATGAAGAAATATGCTGGTGGTACTGCTGTGACACCGCCGAGCATATTACGAGTTTCCTCATTGCCACCAGTGAGCCCGCCATGAAAAGGGTAGTATAAGGAAACTAAGGGGGCCCTAACAGAGCCCCTTGTCACGTCTGTGCATGGGGATATATCCAGGGGGCACATGGTGTGCCCCCTGTATTTCTGCTCCCCCTGTTCCTGCACAGGAAGAAATGCACAGCGTGGTGCATTTTTTCCTGTGCAGGAATGTACTGTGGCTCTCCAATGGTGGTGCCTTTTTTAAATCCAGCCAAGATTAAACTTGTTATCCGGCCAGCGGTCTGACTACAAGTTTGGCGGTCTTAAAAACACAATGAACAGGCTTCAAAATGAACATATAGCAGTAGTATATCAAACGTCAAGAAGAAGTGAGTCAGCAAAAACTTTCTGGTTGATTCTGTAATTCTTAATCAGTTGTTTTAGACACATGGCTGGCTAGACACATAACGTTGCCCTGGGGAAGCCTGTAATTGGGTGAAACGCATTGGATCTATCTATCTATCTATCTATCTATCTATCTATCTATCTATCTATCTATCTATCTATCTATCTATCTATCTATCTATCTATCTATCTATCTATCTATCTATCTATCTATCTATCTATCTATCCTTGGTGAAGAAACAACCGATTAAAAAATTACAGAATCAACCAGAAAGTTTTCTCTGACTCACTTCTTCTTGATGTTTGATATACTAATGCTATATGTGCATTTTGTTTTGTTGCCTCTCAACTGTGTTTGTAATAAATGGCCATTTGATAACCGGTCATCAGAAGTGGGCAAAAGCTGCTTGATTCACATATAAGAGCACTTTTGTTAGTGAGGCAAACGGGTACCCTCGCTGCCAATATGTGTTCGAGTTTGGCAGTCTTCCTGCGGGGCGCTGGCGTGGCGGCCCACAGGAAAACCGCCAAATTCGCAATCAGGCCCTAAGTCAGCAGATATCTATTGGAAGATCTCCCAACCAGCCACATTTCTAAGACGGTGCTTCAGTAACTCGTTTCCAAACCACTAACTAATATAGGCTGAGCCAACATCATTAAACGGGTTATTTTTACAATGAGATGAGTGCTATGTCTAAACCTTTTCGCTCTAAATTACAGGGAATGGTATTGGCGTTTTTGGGCAGGTAAGAATGATATTCATGTATAGAATCATTTGGTTATTGTTAAAGATCAAGAGAGCCAAGGGAGCGATTAAACACATTCAAGTTTTTTAAGGACTCGTCAATTTGAAGGGGTTCTGGATTATATTCATCAAGCACAAAGCTTCCTTTTCACTTCAGCACAGTATGTATTTACTGGTGTCCCTCATCTACTGAAAGTTCACATTTGCATACCAAAGGTTTTTTGTAAAGTATGGCTCCATGTGTGTACTATTTTTAATTTAGCATCGACTCTGATTTCCTCCTGATACTTACAACAAGTTACCCCTTGTACTGAAAAACAGTGCTTAGGCGAAAGGAAACTAGAAATTAGATCTAAATTAAAGTTGCTTAATGTTTTGTACACCCATGTCGCCAAGAGATTCAGGAAGGCATCCTTGCATTATGCCTCAGACCATATGAAGGTGTGTAATTTCTTCATGGTATGTTACATAGGGGCAAGCGACGTTTACACTATGTGATTTTCTACATTCTGAGCACGTTAATTCACCAGGAAGCATTACCTTTGACTAAGTTGTGGGGGAGTTCTGAGACTTTCTTGGTGGGCTGTGCTGTGCCGAGTCGAATACTGGCATCAACAGCTCATCTACAATTGAGGTACGTCTGACCTTTGTATTTTTGGGGGGAGCGTGGGGGAATTCGCACTACAGTTGTATGTATTGAGGGTTGTTTGTTGTTGTAGCTTGTATTCATAGTATGTCTGTTGATTGAGCACTGTTGTGTTCTCGCTTCGCTAAAACGCAGGGCGGAGACTAAAACTTTGATACAATTTCGAAAAACAGACAAACTTTTGATACTGCTATCTCGTTGGTTAAAGGAGACTATGTTGTAGCAACACACGGGTGCAGTTATTTTTCGGGTATTTGCCTGCACAGGGAACACTAGATGCCTCTTTTTGGCTTAGGCATACCCCTGAAGAGTTGCCCCTCATACTGGAGGTGGGAGAGGGGGTACTCTGTCCTTCTGCTATAGAAGCAATCCGAATTGTAAGTTGTGTTTGAGTACCCAGAATGCTCAAACATTATAAATACGCAGCGATCTGGTGATTGTGAGCTATTTGGTGTTTCTCTCACTCAGGAATGGGGTTTACAAAATACTCCTCTAATTTGTAATAATAAGTATACTACATAAACTAGATTAAAAAGGACATGACACTGGGTACTACAGAATGGGCAGGGACCCTGCTGCTATGCAGTTTGCCAAGACTAATGGTTCATCAGGATGATGTGGAAATGAGCCAATCTATATAGGAGCAGAAAGGGGGTGCACGTGGGAATGGGTACAATGAAGGCCAGGGACTATCAATTGAAATTGGTTTTTAGAATGAAAGGCATGAAAGAGAGCGTAAAGGAAGGGCAACAGACTAGGCCTACAAGGATGCAGGAATAGATCTAAACAGGATACAGAGCAGTTTGGGAAGCATGCAGTGGGACATACATTTTATCAGCAAATTCCAAGACAAGGTGGACAAGGCGAGCAAAGATTATGGGGATACTGTAAAGGGCAGATGGGTCTTCATCCAAGCCCTGGTGGCCCCGCCATCGTCGTCTCGTTTGGCAGAGGATATTATTGGTGAGATTTCTTCTACTGCAACAGCCCTGTCTTGGCGATTGCATTTTAGACAACAGGCGAGTATATGAGTTCTTTCTTGTGGGCCAGGACGGGTGGAGCAGTGCTTTCAGTGGGCTGGGGTGAAAAGTTTCCAACGTTGGGGAAATAACTGTGTTCAGTCTGCAAATAAATTATATCACTTCCACACCCAAGTTAAGTTAATGGTCATTGCATTTAACTATTGTGTGCTACAAGAACGAAAATATTTGTCTTGGAAGAGACAAATATGAAAGCAACATTTTTGCCGCAGTAGTGCAAGGTTTGTCTTAAAGTAAAGAACTCAGCACTAGTTAGCAGATTTCTGTCTTACCACAATGTCCACATTAAATGAAGCGGTATTCCTGATGCATTTCAAAAGAGGTATACTGTTTTTAATAAGGTTGCCAGTTTCGTATTTCACGTTAGAAATACGTGAACTTTGTGTAAAAGAAGACTTGCCCCATTTCTTTATTAAACATAAGAATGGTAAAATTAACAAAAAGTCCACAGTCACAGCAAACTATACAATATTGCTGACGTGCATCAGAAATAGAGTTATATTAAAAATGTGGAAATGCTGTAAAGGTAGCTTAGTGAATTGAATGCTCACTCTGACATCTGTGAAAGTACTCATAGTCATAAATTGTAATCTCATGCTGCCGACAACGCCATCTATCCTTCTGAGGTCATTAAAATAACTAGCTATCAATTAAGTAACTATACCACCTGATGTGGGCAGTGCTTAGCGGTGGCAGAATTGTAGTACTCAGCACTGTACAAAAGCATTTTTTTGACAGACTAGGAACCTAATTAAATCTTGCATGTATGTGTCGAAAGTGATGTGCTCACTGCCAAACTGTAATATAATGTTAGCCTTGGAGTAATGTTTGTAATTTCAGGCATATTTTGTTTGCCATAGCATGCAGTAGGGGTACATGAGAAGCACACAGAATCATTCCATGTGCAGCAGCAGTACGTGTGATCTGAGGAAAATGGCAAACTGATATGTAGACACAAAACAAGCATTTATTAAAATTGAAAAGCTTCTAAAATTAAAAGCTTGTGTTAAATAGCAGAATTCATGTATTCTTTTAGATTAAAAAGATGATGTTTGGGCAGAAACCTAATATGTTTACACAAATATATATGAAACGAATAATTGTGTAATAATGACTACTTATGCCTGTAGTTCTTCCCCCTAGCCTTAGAATGAGAGATTTGTGTATTTTTGGTTTTCTGTGCTCTGTACTTTCATAGCAGTTTTTGAATCAAAAGAAGTCACCAAGAGTCTCTCTAAAAAGGGCAGGTTGGCAAAATGTCAAGTAATACAAAGGGAGAAGCAATGAGAGATGCTAAGACAACTTCCAGACTGCCTTTAGTACATATAGCACCGTATACTTTATTAGAGAGCTGCTCCTTGAAGAATTTTACCACTTTGCCACCATTTTGTGTAAATGCTTTGAGGCTAGTGAACACTGACCACCATTAGGTGAGTCAGCCTTGGTTGTCACACCATATACGTGTTGGAACATTTAAGTAATCTACTTTCAGATCCAATTGTATTTTTGGAAGTTTATGTTAGATTAGTGCTATAAAAAACCTATTTGGCCTAATATTTTCAAAACTTTCTAAAAGAGAGAACATGATTTTATCCTCTAGGGGAAGCCAGGCTTACCCGCTTTGTCAAATTTCCGGACAGTATTTACCTCCAAGTACTTTCAAAGATCACAAGCCCCCACTGTTTGTAGGTGACCTCTCAGATACCCTGGAAATTGGATTCACTTGCTCAGCTAAATGTCATGAGAGGATGTTATTAAATTCATGTCTGCCAAAGGCACCCTTTAACCAGGAAAAGTAATGACAAGACAGAGGGTGGAGGCTAAACTGTAAGGCTAGTGCTGTCCATTCATGACCCTATCTGTCTCTGCAACTGCAGACTATTTGATCATTCACGACCAGAAGAGCCACTGTTGCTCTCGCTGGCACAGCAATGTGGGGTACATGCAAATATAGTTTACTGCTGTTGCGACCTAGACATATGTCATGCTGGGGCATCATCAGCTTCTAATCTGCCTTTGTTGCCTGCTGCAGAGTGTTCTACAGTGCAGGATAGTGGTGTAGCACCTAATGATATAAGCTGTCATCTGCACAGTTGTAGCTAGTAGCATTGCCTCCTGACCTGATCTAGAAGCTTGTTTGTGCGTGTGTCTTCCACACACGGAGCCACTGGTGTCACCTGCACTTGGGACCTGGTGCTGCCAGCTACCAGCATCCTTGACCGGTAACTCTGCACTCTGCAACACTACTGCGGCAAATCTAGTCCACTAGTCACAGGCCTACTTTACCTGCTTGTCAGCTGTCCCATTAAACAGCGTGAAAGTAAATTCTTAAAAAACAAAAGATCCCACAGCCGACTTATGTCGTGCACATCTGTATCAAAGTCCCATCAATTTCGGTGTTCCTGTGCCAGACGTCTCCAAGACCTGCTGCAGAAAGATCACACTTGGAAACCCAAAGAAAAACTTTTAAGGAAAAAATGGAGGCAGCACCAAGAAAGAAGTCACGAACCAACAGGCGTAAGCTTATTCGTAAATAGTGCTTTTAATTTCTTCCTCTTCAAAATATGGAAACGCACAGAACAGCCAACGCATTTCGTTCCCCTTAATGGAACTTCATCAAGGCATAATATGGTATCGATTAGACTTTTTACTGGTAATAGCCAGAGCGAAGGTCATCTGATAGTAACCAATGCGACCTTATTTCCCGGACTGTGGGCACGGAGTTTCGAGAGATTTGCGTTGACCATAACGCTCTCGTAAATACATTGAACTATACTCGTCGACTCTTTGGTTACTATTGGATGACCTCCGCTCTGGCTATTACCAGTAAAAAGTCTAATCAATACCATATTATGCCCTGATGAAGTTCCATTAAGGGGAACGAAACGCGTTGGCTGTTGTACCGTGTGTTTCCGTATTTTGAAGAGGAAGAAATTAAAAGGACTATTTACGAATAAGCTTACGCCTGTTGGTTCGTGACTTCTTTCCTGGTGCTGCCTCCGTTTTTTCTTTAAAAGCGTGAAAGTAAATACCGAAGGGCCTGCAGTCTGGCTGCTCATGGACCCTGACCACCACCTCCCTAGCAGTGGCCTGCTCACTCCCAAGGCTTGCCATCCCTGCTTTCAGCAGAATGCGTGCATCTGAGACTGGAGCTGAAACGACCAATACAACTGGACTGAAGTGTGGACCACCACGTAGTACATGATCTAGTAACTGCTGCCCACAGCCAGGCCAGTTGAAGCTAAAATTAAATGCCCATGAAGTAATGCCTTACTGTTACTACCACTTTTGATATAATTGTGATTCTTTGAGTCTATGTCGGTTTTATCTCTTACCCCATACCTCTCCTGCAGCGACATTTGATTAACCGTAGTAGTAAGCATTATAGATGATCCCGTTAACATGTTTCGCCAAAATGATATATGTATATTTTTATAGTCTGGTATGACAGTGCAGCTGTCGCCAGATAATAATCAGATAATCACGAGGAGAGGGGCTTTGGCTCAGCCCACAAGTTTGGAGGGAGGAGTACATGTTTTCATTTTGTTTATTTATCTAGCCAAATGAGCTTGAACTTTAAGGGTTCACACCAGTAGTCGCCGGCATGGCTTGAGGGCGAGGGGCAGGCGAAGGGGGTGTCGCGCGGGGAGGAGGGCTCATAATAAAAAAAAATTAAACCTACTTTTTCGTCGGGTCCCACATCTTCACTGCTCCTGCTCTCCTGCCTCCAACAGAGATAGGAAGCAGGCAGCCAGGCTCCCTCCCCTAAGCCAATCACAGCGCTGCATGCAGCATTGCGATTGGTCTGGAGTGCTGTGACACGACGCTCAACCAGGGTCTAGAGGAGTGTGCATATTCTCCATGCAGGTTGCAATGCAGCCTGCATGGAGAAGGGCCAAGTGCGCATGACTTGTTTGGGAGATGCGAGAGGGCCGACCAAACAGTCTTTGCGCACTCAGGAGTGGGAAAACCTCTACTCCCCTGGTCTGCTCAGAGAGCAGAGCAGCCCGCCCGCAGAGATTCTAGTACTGCGAGCAAGCAGTGGGGCGATGCTCCTCCGCCATAGCGGAAGAGCCGCCCCTGGTTCACACATGACATTATAATGCTATCAAAATGTCTTAAACAAGTAGATAATTTGTAGTGTTTGTCTCTAGCAGCAGCACAGATTAAAGCTGAACAGTTATTAACCTACACAGATTTTTATGTCTATCCATTTGAATGCCTCTGGTTTTCATTGGTACAAGATGGAGAAGACAGCTATCTTTACGAACCGTGCTTCCTCCCGTTTCTATTGTTATGCACATAGACGTGTAATACTGGGTCAGTTTTTATCTTAATTTTGTTTCCAATTTTTTCATATTTGCTTGGCTTTTCATTGCAAAGGGCAGACTCCTTGTTATATTTGTCTACTGCCTGATAGCACTTCGTTTTCCCGTTCACCTCTTTGCCTTTCTCCCCCATGTCAGAATGACGGCACAAATGGTGGCACACCTGGGGAGCTTGGTACTGTTCCCGTTGTGGTCCTACTTTTGTTTTCAGAATCCTGCTCTTTTCGAATCTTTACTCGCACACACCTAAGATGCTTTATACTAATTCGGTTTTCTTCCATTGCTGAGCAGTCTATATTGGATTTTACCTTTCTTCTGACACCGTATTCAGTCTTTCATATATTTGCCGCTTTTAACATTACTCCATTTTTTGTTTGTCTTTTTTAGCTTATCAAGGCTACAAACATGTAGCTTGCCTAATTGAGGGCTTGTTCGATTGGATTCTTTGTATATTGATGAACAGCACTTGATTTGCTTTTACACTGCACAGTCTCTTGTTTACTGGTTATACTTTAGGGGGAGTTTATTACTTTTTTGAATTTCTCCCTTTTGGAGATGGATTTATATTGTTTATTTAGACTTTTGTTGACTTGGTTTCTTTTGTCCATTTTACTAGGGACAGGGAAGCATTATGGTTGATAGGACTATATCGTATTTCACTGTGACTGTGTGTCTTCGGTATTACTTTAGGTATCGTGTTTTTTTCTGATACAACTCGCCATAAAATTATACTAAGATTTACGTCTCTTTTCATCGTCCAGGATTTCGCCCTTTGGTACTTGTAGCTCTGTCCAATAGCAATGCGCTCAAATGGCAAACAGACAAATGCATGTAATGGAGGTCAGGTACTTATTTTATGTATTGTATTTACGGATGTTCCTGTGGTGTTTCACGTTTCATACACACATATACTTTCCTTTTCTTTCACAATTCTTATTATTATGTTTGATCATTAATCAGAGTAATATCTATTTTTGAGTTTACTTTGGTTTTGTGGCATTGACAGTAGAATATATTGTGTTGCTTTTTATTATGGGATAAATTCACTACAATTGTATATTTTACATATGTTGCAGCCTTGAAAAAGTCTTGATAGACAAAATATGTGTTAGGTGCCAGATGTGTTTTTCAGCCACAGCAAAGAAAATAAAAGGAACAAAATGACAAATGAATGGGCTGCCTCTTTGATAATACGTTGTCAACAAATTACAGTACTTGAGCATGCTCCAGTGTTAAACATTATTTATGTGTCTGGATTGTATTTGTTCAATCTGATCAACACCTGAATGGTGGCAGGGTGTGCCACACAGTTTTAAGCACCTTTAAATAGTTTCATATGTTTGGACATTCAATTTGTTTGGGACAGAAATACCCATACTGGTAGTGGATGTGCGATCCCCCGACACCACAGCTACCACCTAAAAAACGTTATCCATGTGGGATTGAGCATTCTTTACTGGGACAGTTTTCAAACTCTTGTTAGCTTCCTCAAACCCTGCCACACTGTTGTTAAATGTACAGTACCCAGACTTGACCTACTGTTTACTTTTGGTGTTGTTTTTAAAGAATACATAAATGTGCCGGAACAGACATGTACCTTGTGGATGTGCAAAAGGTATCCATTGGTGAATTCCGTAATACATAATTTAACAAACTCAATCTAATCATACAATTAATCAAATAGGCAATAGGACTGGACTGGATACATATTTCTCCCATTTGGGCCACTATTCTTCGTTCTTTAAATCATTAAGATATTATTGGTGTTTGATTTACCGCGACCAGAGAAGAAAAGAATGTGCCTGTTTATGCATCAATATCTAAGTTTTTAATTCCTTGGTTACAGATGTAAACCTAAACTACTGTATCTCAATGTAAGTTTTATTATCTAAATATATATTTACTACTTATATGAGATTGATAATCATAACTTCTTTTTGAGACCGTAGCTTGTATGATTGGTGTAATATGTGTACTGGCCTCACATGTAAGGCTCTGTGACCTAAGCAGTAGCTCTGTTGTATGGTTGTTTGGGTCTATAAATTATGTAGGTTTGCAAAATATACAGCTCTGATTTACAAGGCTGTAACGTGTGTAACTCTGCTTTCTACAGCTTGAGATTGTGAGCTTTGTGTAGTAGATTTGGAAGGGCCAGATGGAAAAATGAAACTAAGTGGAAAACAGAAGCAAAGAAAAATGCTATAACAATTAATATGCCCTTTAAATTTGTGGTTTCTAAAATGCATCTACCCCTTATAGCGCTCTGGACATTAGATATGTAAACTGGATATGGAAATGCATGCTTTTCCCTCCATTTTATCCATGTTTTTGGTGGAGGTAAACTAGAAACACTGAGGTGGTAGGCCAGACTTCCTAGGCACACCACACCGTGAGTGCTCCATCAGAACTTATTACTTTGAAATCAATATACCTGTAAAACATGTATTAAATGTACTATTTGGTCATGTGAAATATATTTACCCTCTGATCCCTTAAAGTACTAACTCCAAACCTGACCTAGGAAGGTTTTGTTATTGCTATCCAGTTTTTATTTATATTAATGTTCTGACAATTGTACTTCGAAATGTGTAATTGGCTCCAATTTTCTCAAACTGTCATTTAGGAGAGAATTACCAAATCCTCTATAAAACTGTAATTAAATTGGAGCTTATTTTGGCTAACGTAGTTGATTTAATTTGATTGTGATTTTTCCATATACCACAACTCATAAGCCCATTGCATTAGAAACTCCAAACCTCCTTACATTTAAATCTTATCAGGTTTTAGCCAAGTTTACTGGCTCAATGTGCTATTATGTGCAGCACTTGACACTAACATTCCATTTCCACTTGTTCCATGAGGGTAATTTCTATCTCTGCTGTATGGATGTTTTTGAACTATGTTCAGTTGTGGCTTTAAAATGACCCATTTGTCACCCTTTTTCACTTCTGAGATGGAACAAAAGCATGAAAACATTTTTTTGTGGTTTAAAATATCACGGTCAATACAGCACCAGTTTCAAATGCTATCTCTTCCAGCCTGCCTCTCCTCTCCACATACACTTCTTTATTTTTGATGGGGGCCGTGCCCACCAAAATAAATATTGCTGGCTTATTACTCAGGCTTGATAGCTCCGGATTAAACCTGGAGCGGGGCCCCCTCTGTGTACCTTGCAGGGGGGCCCCTTCAACTTTCGTTACGCCACTGGTCTTCAACACTGCTCTCGCTAAGGTGCCCACAATGCCTTATATTCAGCTGAGGTGGAGAACAGGTTGTTGCACCACCAAATGATCACAGGATGTGCAGCTAGGTGGTACATGCTCCTGTAGCAGCATCTATACGACCACTGTAAGATCATCACAGCGCATTGCCTGAATCACCAGGGGTCTTGGATGGACAGATGATTGTTGCTCCATGTATAAATATTTGCAAAGCCCTTGGGCCATTTCATTATAGACCCTTCTTTGTGAGCAGGACATGGACATGAGATAGACATGATCATCGGTGTGCTTGCTTTATATAACATTGAACAACATAGACCAGGAATGTGATGACAGGCAAGCGGAGGAAGACCACAACAGGCTGCATGAGCTGGTCAAGAACTATTTGTTGCATATGCAGAGAGACATGTATTGTGCCCATCAACGAGAAGTAGGGGAATATCTTGGCTATCTTAAGCTTTCAGGCGGAAACAGCAACATTTTTGTCAGGCTACAGTGAAGCACACATTTCGGCAACATTTCTTGTGGCAAAAGTAGAGTGGAGCCCAGTCAAATCCAAAATCAGTATTGCTGCAACAGCAACATTGTAATAGTGATGAAAGTGATACTGGTGTTGACACAGTAGCCGCTGGGGTTGTTAGCTCGCTTTGGAATTTACACCAGAATTATATATTGTTATAAGGACGGAAGATCCTTCAGTTCATCTAGTATCTCTTGACGGAAGAGATGTGCTCTTTTCTCCTCAGGCCAGGAATTTTCGGATGAACAGGAAAACTATGCAGCATAGATTGAACGGAGACTAGAGATCTTGTCAGACCTGATTAACCTCAGGCTGTGATCCGACTCACTATTGATGGACTGAAAATGGGACCCTAGGTGAGAGAACCAGGCCATTGCTCACTCCGACCATCCCAAAACCCAGCCCCCCTAGAGTTGATGTGGCATATAAACCCACGCCATATGTAATGTCCTTGGCACTTTGACTAGAGAAGAGAGAAAAGGTAAATGAATTGACAGACAATGTTTGCAAATCCAAGGAAGAATTGTAAAAATTTGGAACACAGTGTCCTCCTTGTCAAACTGTAAATCTTTCTGTCAGCTATGCACACTCTGGTAGGGGTGATTCTAAAACCCAGTAATGGGGAACAAGGATGTCAAAAAGGTTATGTAAGGTGCCAAAGAAAGGTGTTGCTATGGGCATCATTCTAGCCTCGAGATGTTCAACTCCATCTGCCAATATATGTTTCTGATCTACAGGCTATTAGCTTCCACAGCATAACAGCTACGGCCTTCAACACTTCTGCCAAAGTGACGATCCTAGAAGGCAATGCTTAGGAGGAACTGATTCTGGAAATCTCTCAATTCCACAGTAGCATCTTGTTCCCTGATGTTCCGACACCACCCATCTTAATTGTTCTTCCTTGTTGTTGAAACACAAAGGTTCGGCCTAGAAAAATGGGAGTTGGCTAGATTAGGAAAGGGTCCATCTGCTTGAAGGGACATCTGAAATGAGAAAGAGGATAAGATTACCAACAGTGGTTGTGCTGGAGCGAGGTTTTCCCTAAGAAACGTATACCTCCTCCATTTTATCATTTTGAATTAACATGAATAACTGATTAACATTAATAGTATTAATTGTTTGCTGTGGGTTTAATTAATCAACATTACTAATTAGAAAATACACGTGGGAATCGCATTTGCATGGTTTGATTGATACGTAAACTAATTTCGTACGCATATTAATATCAGATTTTAGAATTTGCATGTTTATGTTGCTTTTGTGATGTGATTTGTGAATCGTGCTTTAAATTGTGAGTATAAACCTGCAATACGTGTTGCTTTTGCTAGATAAATACACACACATAGTGGGTTTAGTGAGGGAATAACATTTTAATAGTCATTTCCATGTATTAATTATGTTTTATGTTTCTTTGCTTAAGTTGACCTTTCTGGAGTGGCCACAAAATGGCTGCCATCCCTATTCTGACGCCCCGACATAACACAGAAGTCACTGAGTGAAGTGCGCCTGCGCTAAAAGATGAGTAACAATAACCTTGTCCTGACCCCAGGCAGACTGTATCCGTGAAGGTCATCCTGGGAGGAGCGCCAAGCACCAAAGTATTTACTTAAATTATTAACTGTTATATTTGATGACACAAAGGACACGACCCCGCATGGGAATAAAACATGCCCTGAATGGACTAGAAACTGTTACAAATGTACGCACAAATTGAGAAGCTGCATCTAATGCAACATTTAATGTATGAGAAGCAGGAAGAATGATCCTGGTTAACCAATTAAAATTGTTCTGTAACATGTATTGAAACATTTTCCCGATAAAAATGTATTATAAAAGTAGACTAGAGAGGGTAGGACATTAGTCATTCATTCGTTCGTCGTCATTGTGGTCGTCTTCTTTTGCACACCATCATTTTACTAGATTGCCCGACGTTATGTTGACGGAGAGGACGGTGACACTGCTGGACAGATGCTGCCAGAGACTCTGATGGACTGATCAGATGCCCAATTAATTTACGAACTGATCCTTGATTTATGGGCATAGAGACGAAAGATCTGATTTTGACATAGAGGACGCCATTAGCCAGATTAGGTAAATATGCGAACCAAAATATTGAATGCTATTTGATTTCCTTATGCTTTAATTAGATAAACATATTGTTTGCATTTAAAGAACTGTGTTGGGTTATTATTTGAAGTATTTCAATGTATATTGGTATTAACAATTAAGAGTTGCTATTCCCAGCAACTGGCTGATCCATGGCCAATAGCATGGGAGGAACTGCTAGGGTTTAGTGTATTTGAGATCCTGGTGAGGTAGGGAGGTATAGGTAAACTTGTTGATACTCATCAGGTGATTGGTACACTCTTCCTCCCATTTCCAGCGCATGAAGTAGAGAAAGAAACTCCCTCTCTCGAGGACCATTAATGCTGAAAGTAGAATGAATGATTGGTGTTATGGGCCCCACCAGTGAATGAGTGAGTGAAATGTGGTCTGGTCAGTAGCGAGGGAATTTGTGGTGTTCAGCGCTGGAGCAGTTTTCTTGGTAGCAGAATGATGGTTAGCCATTGTTTTGGGTTTAGCGACGATTGCTTGTAAATAGCTTATTGATTATTGATTAGTATTGATTTATGTACTAACACTCTATGTTGAGTCGCGTCGAGTTATATGTTGTTTGCACGGCTTCTGGGATGTAGGAAGTCGGAAGTTTAACGGTTCCGTAGTAGAGCAGTGGCAGATGCTGCTCTCGGGAAAGACGGGATTGTTGAAGCCCTGTAGGTACACAGGGGAAACGTGTGACAAGTGAAGTTGCACGGCGCATTGTCTGGGTTCGATTCGGTGACATTGTTGTGTGTTGCCATTAGAGACATTTTCTGTGTGAGAGAAGTATGTATGATAGCGAAGGTTACCTGTGAAATTTTGGTCTTTAAGTACCAGGAAACCAATTGGCATACCGATAACGCTTATCACTGAAAAGGTAACAGGTGTTCTCTGAGCTTGTTAGAAGGACAAAGTAGAGGGAAGCGCTGCTTTGTTAACAAGTGTCATAATTCTGTAGTAGCACAAAAGGTAGTCAGAAGGTGCACAGCTGCAGGGTTCAAAAGTTTTCAAAACAAAGTTCAATAGTTCGGGTGCTCCCTCAGGAGGCGTGTCCGTCCAAAAACGTCATCAAATCATGAATTGGTTGTGCATACATAGAGTATGAATGCATCCCTGCATGGGGCACACCATTGGTTCATCCAACAAAAAAAAGACTCCTTATAAGTGTTCTTTGAATATTACTTAGTTTTTAACACTCTCTTGATATTATTATCATATCTGAGTAAAGTTTCAATTGTGATTAACCGTATTCATCATCATATATGTATATACAATCTCCTTACTGCTCCAATGCATTTCGGGCTTGCTAGCCCTTTCTCTAGGAGCTCTAAAAAAAACAAAAGGATATAGCTATAAACATTACTATAATGTACTGGACATGTCATCAAATACACAGACTTCGTGGCATAGTGAACCGTGATGGTGTTAAACTGCATGCAAAACGGATCGGAACCGGTATGTGAGTGGTGGTTAAAGTGCTCAGTGTAAACTAAACGGTCGGTAAACAAACAAAACGGACTACTTACAGATCAGTGTAACTAATCTGATCAAGTTTCCATTGCTGTAAACGAAAGTCAAAGTATCGTTAATGTCTAGGGATTACAAGCCTGGAATCATCTTACAAAATAACGAGGCGGTGGTATACCGACTTACTGCCAATCAGGAGTGAAGGCTTAAAGAAAATGCCGGGTGTCCGCAAACACCGGTATCTGCGTTTTGATGGCCGCGGTGCGGGGTCATGTGACGTGTGGGGTTAAATAAGAATCATGACTGGTTAAGACGATCAGGTGGGCTAAATAAACATAGATGACAGACTAAAACGACAGCCATATTAAGGTGGAAAAGAGTGAGGTTAATAATGTTGTGTATAACGTACTACCAATAGTAAGTAACATGTTCGCTTGCATAGGCCACATATAAAAAAGAGGGTACAGCATCAGTAAGCCACTAGAAACGTGATTAGAATAGATTATAAAAAGCAGCTAAATTCAATTCTATCATTCAGCCCAAAGGGCTTCATTGACTGTAATCGATAAATCCATGACATTTCTCGCTGCAATAATTGCTTGTTATTGTCTCTTCCCTCTCGTTTTTGGATAATTTCAAGTACCATGTATTTTAATTTCGCAATATTTGTAAGATTGGCAAAGGTATTATGGATAGATTTAAATAGTCTATTTGATATAATAGTACCAGCAGATTTGTGGACAGAATGCAAGCTGATGATAAATTGGCCTACTCAAGAGTATCCTAGGGACCCTAAGACAGGAGCTTCCGATCCAGAGGTAATGAAGAAATATGAGCAGGTTATGGCATTCCTGAAAAATAAGGTACCCCCTAAAGAAACTGATTGGGTAAAGATTGACAGGACCCAACAGGAAAGCATGGAGTCAGTACATGCATATTACGAGAGACTAATTCAGGCTTTTAAACAGTTCAGTGGAGATGAGAACCTGAGTGATAAAGACTTGAGCCATTTCGTATACAGGTTTGTATATGGTTTACACCCAGAAATTGGTGATATGATAAAGCAGCATACAGTTGATTGGCAAAATAAGAAAATAGATGAAGTTTTGAGACATGCAAAATATTTCAGTGATGAGATTGAGGCAAAACAACGAAAGCTGAAGGAAAAGGCAATGTGGGCACAGGTAAAAGTAGCAGAATGACAGGAGGCTCAATTGGTAGAACAAGCAAATAATCCAGGAGTGAGACCCCGATTTGGTACAGGGAAAGGGAAAGGTAATATAGAGGAAGCCAAAAAGAAATTCCCATGTCACAATTGCGGTGAGTTAGGGCATTGGAAATCCGAGTGTAAGAACCCTCCAAATACTAATATTGAAAATCGATCGTTGAATCCACAGGTGCGGAAAGAGGTGGGTGGTCAACTGCAGCAACAGCAGCAGGTGGTTACTTCCCAGAACCAGGTGCCAAAACCACCTTTACCACAGAACAGAAACTCACAGAAGTATAGTAAAGAATCGGGATTCTACAATGAAGAACAGGTAAATAAACCATCACGTGCTCGCACTGTTTCGCAGTATTGGCTGCAACATGATGAGAGTGATTCGGAAATGGATTATTGACGGTGCCGAAGGGAGGAAGAAGAGTGCGTACTTGGCGCAACTCTAGAAGTAGACCAGACAGGACCATTTGTAGATGGGAAGATTAATGATGATAACATTATTTTCCTAGTGGATACTGGTGCTACTCGATCTACTGTTAGATCAGCAGATGTTAAGAATCTTCCTCTTTCGGATGAAACAATCCAAGTAGTTGGTGTGTCCAACCAACAGTTAAAAACATATCTTACAGACCCTGTAAAGGTTAGTATAGGGAAATTTTCTGACATGCACCGATTTGTGGTGTGTGACACCAGTCCTGTGAACTTGCTAGGTAGGGACCTACTGTGCAAGATGAACTGCACTATATTTTGTACTCCAGCTGGAATAGCCTTTGAAACACCAGATGAGGATGTATTGTACAAAATTACCATAGCTAACAGAGAATGTGAAACTATTGGAACATATGCAGTATTTAATCCAGATGAATTGCCCAGAGAATTGAAACTGTCTGTAAAAGCAGAGGTTTGGGATTTTACCGGAGAAGATGTAGGGCTAATGAGAAACGTAGACCCAGTAAAAATTACTGTCAAAGATGGAGTTAGTTATCCAAACATTCCTCAGTACAGATTGACACCTGAAATAATTGAAGGAGTAACTCCAATAATTGAGAAAATGATCAAGCAAGGAATTCTGAGAGAAATATTGAGCAGTCCATGTAATTCACCCATAATGGGCCTGAAAAAGCCAACTGGGAAATTCTGAATAGTGCAAGACCTGAGAAAGGTAAACAAAATCGTTGTACCACGCTGTCCCATTGTGCCAAATCCATCAGTGATTTTGTATCAGATTCCCCATGATGCAGAATGGTATACGGTAATTGATTTGTGCCATGAGTTCTTTTCCATTCCATTGCATCACGATAGGCAGCAAAGTTTTGCATTTCGGTTTGGAGACCGTATTTTAGCATAGTGCCGAATCCCACAGGGGTATACAGAAAGCCCCTCAATATTTAATCAGTTGTTGAAAAGGTCATTGGAGAGTCTGCAAATGCCCGAGAATTCAGTACTAGTGCAATATATCGACGACCTTCTTGTGGCGTTGAAAACTCGTGAAGCTTGTGAAGTAGACACTATAGCCTTACTAAATCACCTGGCAGATGGAGGATTAAAAGTGTCCCCAGCCAAACTGCAGTACCGTAAGAAGGAAGTACAGTATCTGGGACATAACATTGAAAAAGGATTGAGTATAATAACCATAGACAGAATCAGAATCATAAAAGGAATGAGCGCCCCCATGACTCAAAGAGAAGTGAGAATGTTTCTGGGAATGGTAGGATACTGCCGCCAGTGGATCAGCAACTTTTCGCTGATTGCAAAACCTCTGGTACGGCTAACAAGGAGTGATGTAAAAGATCCCCTTGAATTGAACAAAGAAGAATTGGCAGCATTCAAACGATTGAAAGATGGGTTGTGTGAAGCCCCAGCATTGGGTATGCCTGATTATGAAAAAGAATTTGAGTTATATTGCAGTGAAAGAAATGGATGCGCACTTTCTGTGTTAATCCAGAAGCATGGAAGATTGAGGAGACCAATTGCATATTACTCATCAATGCTTGACCCAGTAGCTGTAGGCTTACCTGGATGTCTGAAAGCAGTGGCTGCAACATGTCGAAGTTTGGAGCAGAGTGAAGGAATCGTGATGGGATATCCTTTGAAAGTGTTTGTACCTCATGATGTGGCGATTCTTTTAACCAGGAGTCGTACTAAGTATTTGACACATAGTCGGCTGACTAAGTATGAGAAAGTCATATTAGGTGCAACGAATGTGAACCTTGCAAGATGTGTGAATGTGAATCCAGCAACATTGTTACCTGATGGTGAGAATGTGGAAGTGAGAGATGAAGCAGATCATGATTGTTTGGATGTGCTTGAGTATTGTACGAAACCACGACCAGACATAAAAGATGTACCTTTGGCCGAAAATGAGTATGTAATGTTTGTTGCTGGGTCATGTTTGAGAACAGAAGAAGGAGTGTTGAGTGCAGCATATGCAGTATGTACGGTTTCCACAGTGATGGAAACATCCTATCTGAAAGGAGTAGAATCTGCCCAAGTAGCAGAGTTAGTGGCTCTGACTCGAGCATGCAAAATTGGGAAAGGTGTGAGAGTGACTGTGATAACTGACAGCCAGTATGGCTTCGGAGTTGTCCACGATTTTGGCCAGTTGTGGCTGCAAAGAGGTTTCCTGACCTCAAGTGGAACTCCTATAAAGAATGCTGAAGTGGTTGGAAAGTTGATTGAGGCGATACAGCTGCCTAAACAATTGGCTGTGGTGAAATGTGCTGCTCATAACCAAGGGGAGGATTATGTTACTGTCGGCAATCGTTATGCCAATGACATGACACAGTATTGTGCTAGAAATCATTATTCAGTCAATCGGGCAAAGGAGAAAGAAATGACTTCCTATTCCTTAATGTTTACTAACGTTGTAGGGACATGGGAAGAAGTAAGACAATTGCAGGAGGAAGCAGGAGATGAGGAAACAAGGCAGTGGGTAAAAGCAGGATGTGCACCAAGGGAAAAGGATCATGTGTGGGTCTATCGAGATGGAAGACCAGTCATGCCTGATAGCATGTTGTCTACCATGGCACGGATGTATCATGGCCAGGGACACATAGGGAGAGATGCTATGATCAGGTCATTTAAGCAGACCTGGTACAACCTAAAATTCAGAATCATATCAGAAAGTCTATGTCAGAGATGCTTAATTTGTCAGCAGTACAATCCTGGGAGAAAGACAGTGGTGAGTCTGGGAACTATAGGCCGAGAAGGAGGGCCTTTTACCAGAATGCAAATAGATTTCATTGAGATGCCAACATGTAACAGATTGAGGTACGTTCTGGTCATAGTCTGCCTATTCTCCAGGTGGGTAGAAGCATACCCGACAAGGAGAAATGATGGATTGACAGTAGCAAAGCTGCTTTTGAGGGAATTCATCCCCAGGTTCGGGTTCCCAGTGACTCTTGAATCAGACAGAGGAGGGCATTTCTATAATGAGATTGTGAAATTGGTCAGTGAAGCATTAAATGTACAACAGAAACTGCACTGTGCCTACCGACCAGAGGCTTCTGGTGTGGTTGAGCAAATGAATGGTACAATCAAGAACAGAATTGGGAAAATGTGTTTAGCCACAGGAATGAAATGGCCTGATGTCTTGCCTCTAGTTTTGATGACCATACGTGCAACCCCAGATAGAACTACAGGGCTAAGTCCTCATGAAATAATCATGGGACGTGCAATGAGGCATGCATACACACCAGTCAACAAGCTGATGACAATTTCTGATGACATGGTGTTGGAGTACTGTAAAGGCCTGGCTGACGCAGTTCATTCTGTATTTCATCAGGTTGGAGCGGATGCCACCACCCTTGAAAAGAAGCAAGCCCATGATTTAAGCCCAGGAGATTGGGTGAGGATAAAGGTCCACAGAAGAAGAAACTGTTTGGTTCCCAGGTGGGGAAAGCCAAGACAAGTCATTCTGACCACGACAACAGCTGTGAAGTGTGCTGGACTGAAAAACTGGATCCATGCCAGCCATACCTTGAGAATACCAAATCCGCTGGATTGTAAGGAGAAAGAGTACTATGACGAATCAGAGTCAAGTACTGAATCAGATCACGAAGAACCAAAGACACGTGAAAATCCTGAAAGGGGGGAAAACGAACCAAAGCAGATTCTGATCCCCAGAAGTGTCTCTCTGAGAAGAAGATTGCAGATCTCTGAAAGCTCAGATTCTGAAGAAGAGCAGAGAAAGAAAGGTCCCAGTAAAGAACCTAAAAAGAAGGAAGGAAAAGACAAAGAAGAAGCAGTAAAAGAAAGTCAAAAAGAACACATCCCAGATGAAAATTTGAGAGAAATTCCACCTGAACTAATAGATTTGAATGAAGAAGGGACAGTTACAGAGAGAGAGGGACAGATTGCGGAAGACCCCCGAGGAGGTGTAGGGAACTGCAACATCCAGCTAGGTGAAGGGACAAGTAGTCAGCAGGAAGATTGCATGCCGGAGATTCGAGGAGGGAAAGAAGTAGGGAAACCAGAACAAGTGGTGGATAAAGAAACTGGTGAAAAGGAAAAGCAAGTTGGGACAGAATCAGAAGACAGTGGGAACGAAATACCAGAAGGTCGAGTTCTGAGAAAGAGAGCTTGGAGAGAAGAAAAGAATGAAAAGAATGTTAAAGAAAGTAAAGTGAGAAAAACTGTAAAACCAGAAGTTTGGCCGGACAAAATAAAAAGACTAAGATATCGACTGTCTTGAGTGAAATCGCCCAGAGCTGAACAGGTGAATGAAGTCACAAGTCAGGAAAAATCAAAGGAGAAAGAAACAGTAGTAACAAAAGAATCTGGAAGAACAAGAAAACCTAACCAGAAGTATAAGTCGCCGGAATGGACGTATGTGGCCCTGCCTGAAGAATCCCAAGAGGCAGATAGTCAAGGAAATCCAGAGGAGGCTTTACTGAAAGTGGTTAAAGAAGAAGAAGAATCAGAAATCCTGAGAGTTCTCTTGTCCGACATTGGAGAAGAAGAAGCGGAGATTCAGGAAATTCTGTATCCTGATTGGGTGAAAGAGGCAAAGGACGATGAGATGCCAAACTGATTAATCAAAGAAGCTGTTGATGTGGAAAACGATAATAAAAGAAAAGAAGTAGAAAACCAATAGAACCAAGTAGAAGTTTAGAAGCTTAGGGGTAGAAACTGGTCACAAAGTAGAAGAGGCTAAGTCAAAAGACACGGTCTATTTTAGAAAATGGCACACACAGATGGTAGTAAAAGTAAATGTACATTCATGAAGAGATGGTATAAAACATGTTGCTGTTGTACAGGATTATTAATGCTTTTATGGAGCATCCTAGCTCTTGTAATATCATTTAAAGTCACAATAGATACAATAGAAGGAAATGGTCAAAACAAAACTAACATAGGTAAAATTTCAAAGGTAGTACCGACTGTAGCAACAAACATTCATTTGCATAAAGATAGGTCTATTAATGATTTCTCTAATAATGTATTTTCAAAATTATTGTATGAATATGTAAAGACTATGGACATAAGGGACTGCTACGTCTGCATGCAGTTACCTGCTTCTGTGGCAGAGGGAGTGACTTATCATCACCTTCCAGCTACTTATGGAATAACATGTAGTGTAATAGCTAGTTTGTTTTATGAGATTGGGAAATTAGAGTATTATTTTTCAGATGTAGATAACATTTTTGCATTAGTGCCTGCTGATAATAAGTTGAATAAGGTAAGACCTGCAAAGGTTTTAGGTGAATTTTTCCTAGAGACTAGTGAACTAACATTAGAAGCTGTGTTTAAATATAATTTGACATGCAGTTTGCAGAAAGAAGAAAAGACATTTTTGAATATGGTTGAGGAAAGGAGGCATAAAATGCACAAAAAGGCAACAGAAGGAAAGGTTGAGAAAACAGCTTGGGATATAGAAATGGATAAACACCTGACAAGAGGAGAGTCAACACCAACAATAGCTTTAGACAGGCCTCAGAAAGGAAAACTTTGTATAAGAAGGAATCAAACTGCATATGATAACCTGTTTGTAGGTAATAGTGAGTGCCATGATACATACCGAATCATGGGTGGATGGGGATTCAAAGGTGGAAGAGATCCAGTATTTCCTGGAATATATTTTATCTGTGGGAACAGGGCATATTATCGTCTGCCAGACCATTGGTATGGCACATGTTATGTAGGCCTGGTATTTCCAAAAATCTTTCACATGGACAGAGAAGAAGGTGTAAATAGTTGAAATAGTCATTTAGCGCGAAGAAAGAGAGAATCTTGGGCAGAAATTGTGGGTGACATCTTTTGTGCATTGATACCGGCAGTGGGAATATCTCTGAATGCAAATAAAATTAGAAGATTATCTACAGTAGTGGATCGCTTGTCAACAAGCACTGCTCATGGATTCTTATTGGTTAATACTGAAATGGTTGCCATGCGTGCTATGGTGATGCAAAATCGACTTGCCCTTGACATTCTTTTGGCAAAAGAGGGTGGAGTCTGTGGAATGCTGAAAGTTCAACATTGTTGCACTTACATTCCAGATGAAAGTAAAGATCTAAAAGTTTACATTAAAAATATTACTGAATTGCACGATGAACTTGTACCACTGGAGGTTGAAGATGTATGGACAAGAATGGGAAAGAAAATAGCTGCTATTAAAAATTTCTTAGCTAAAATAGGTAGTACTGTTATAGGTAAAATTTTGTTTCCATTAACATGTGTGATAGTTGCAGTATTAGTGATAAGATTAGGGTGTATGTGTTGCAGGAAAAAGAAAACAAATAATAAAATAAAAAGAGATAAACTTAAGAGAAAAGGAAAAGATCCAGAAAAAGATTTTGAAGAAATAGCCTTAGATGAATGGAAAGATAATATGTACAAGAAGGTAAAGAGAGATGATTATGAAGAAACTGAATTTTGAGCCATGAGTAAGAAGTCATTTCAAATCTTCGTAAAAGGATATTAAATTTGGGTGTTTTGTGGTGATAAAATCACCAAAGGGGGGATTGCTGGAGCGAGGTTTTCCCTAAGAAACGTATACCTCCTCCATTTTATCATTTTGAATTAACATGAATAACTGATTAACATTAATAGTATTAATTGTTTGCTGTGGGTTTAATTAATCAACATTACTAATTAGAAAATACACGTGGGAATCGCATTTGCATGCCTTGATTGATACGTAAACTAATTTCGTACGCATATTAATATCAGATTTTAGAATTTGCATGTTTATGTTGCTTTTGTGATGTGATTTGTGAATCGTGCTTTAAATTGTGAGTATAAACCTGCAATACGTGTTGCTTTTGCTAGATAAATACACACACATAGTGGGTTTAGTGAGGGAATAACATTTTAATAGTCATTTCCATGTATTAATTATGTTTCTTAGCTTAAGTTGACCTTTCTGGAGTGGCCACAAAATGGCTGCCATCCCTATTCTGACGCCCCGACATAACACAGAAGTCACTGAGTGAAGTGCGCCTGCGCTAAAAGATGAGCAACAATAACCTCGTCCTGACCCCAGGCAGACTTTATACGTGTAGGTCATCCTGGGAGGAGCGCCAAGCACCAAACAAAGTATTTACTTAAATTATGAACTGTTATATTTGATGACACAAAGGACACGACCCCGCATGGGAATTAAACATGCCCTGAATGGACTAGAAACTGTTACAAATGTACGCACAAATTGAGAAGCTGCATCTAATGCAACATTTAATGTATGAGAAGCAGGAAGAATGATCCTGGTTAACCAATTAAAATTGTTCTGTAACATGTATTGAAACATTTTCCCGATAAAAATTTATTATAAAAGTAGACTAGAGAGGGTAGGACATTAGTCATTCATTTGTTCGTCGTCATTGTGGTCGTCTTCTTTTGTACACCATCATTTTACTAGATTGCTCGACGTTATGTTGACGGAGAGGACGGTGACACTGCTGGACAGATGCTGCCAGAGACTCTGATGGACTGATCAGATGCCCAATTAATTTACGAACTGATCCTTGATTTATTGGCATAGAGACGAAAGATCTGAATTTGACATAGAGGACGCCATTAGCCAGATTAGGTAAATATGCGAACCAAAATATTGAATGCTATTTGATTTCCTTATGCTTTAATTAGATAAACATATTGTTTGCATTTAAAGAACTGTGTTGGGTTATTATTTGAAGTATTTCAATGTATATTGTTATTAAGAATTAAGAGTTGCTATTCCCAGCAACTGGCTGATCCATGGCCAATATCATGGGAGGAACTGCTAGGGTTTAGTGTATTTGAGATCCTGGTGAGGTAGGGAGGTATAGGTAAACTTGTTGATACTCATCAGGTGATTGGTACACTCTTCCTCCCATTTCCAGCGCATGAAGTAGAGAAAGAAACTCCCTCTCTCGAGGACCATTAATGCTGAAAGTAGAATGAATGATTGGTGTTATGGGCCCCACCAGTGAATGAGTGAGTGAAATGTGGTCTGGTCAGTAGCGAGGGAATTTGTGGTGTTCAGTGCTGGAGCAGTTGCATAGGTACATCATCCTCATATCTAATATTTTAGTAATCACCTATACAATGGAGATTTTTTCCCAGCCCCAGCATTGAAGAGACAGAGATAGAGATACAGTATTAATAACAGGACAATGATTATTCTACCCATAAGGTTTGGTGCCTATATACTACATGGGTATACAACTACTGCATTTTACATACTCACCCAACAAGGTACATCACTGTTGTTTGGTTTCAATGAGTTCCTTTAACTCACCGTCTTAATGCCATAAACAGACTAAGGGGCATATTATCAAGGACGACGTTAAAATTATCGCCAGTTTACCGGCAGAAAACTGCTGCTAAAGCGGCGATAATGTGCTTGATAATATGCCCTGGAGAATTCCAATAGAAACCCATGTTCACACCAGAACATGGACTTCTATTGGAATTCTCAAGGGCATATTATCAAGCCCATTATCGCCGCTTTAGCAGCAGTTTTCTGCCGCTAAACCAGTGATATTTTTTAACGCCGTTCTTGATAATATGCCCCTAAGTACTAAATTTTCCAACAGGATCTAAGCCAGAACGGTGCTAAAGTAAAGCATGGGCAAACTAGAATTAGCAACGTTATTAAACTCAGAAGCAAAGAAGAGTAGTATAGTTGCCAGCCACATTTGCAAACAGAGTATCAAGGGGCATATTATCAAGCACGGCATTAAAATTATCGCCGCTTTAGCGGCAGAAAACTGCCGCTAAAGCAGCGATAATGGGCTTGATAATATGCCAATAGAAGCCCATGTTGACACCAGAACATGGGCTTCAATGGGAATGCTCAAGGGCATATTATCAAGCCCATTATCGCCGCTTTAGCGGCAGTTTTCTGCTGCTAAAGCGGCGATAATTTTAACCCCGTTTCTTGATAATATGCCACCAAGTTATTTGTCACTTGGACACAAGGAATTGGTAAAAAAAGAATTGGCCTGGCCCATTTGCAAGAGGGCTCAATGGCCTTAAGTTTCCCGGCTGTCCGCTAAAGCTCCTGAGCTGTGCGCCAATGACAGATATCCAATCTAAGCAGGAAAAATGGTTGAATCACTGCTGACCAAATGAATTTCATGGCCGTCCAGTAAGGCTCTAGAAAATGGAGTGTTGGATCACAGGCATGGCTTTTTATAGAGTGAGAAGTCAAAATGTCTGTACTAAGATTGAACTTCTAGTCCCATTATCCCAACAGACATTTTGTGGTTTTACTGAGTGGTGTAAGTAACAATAATATATCCACCGCAATCCTGGTAAGTTAGACCAATTTCCTATCTTTTCTTTTACGCTACTATCTACATGTACATGTTACATGTAATGAGTTGCTCTGTTTGTACTGTGCCAACATACTCACAAGTGACGGAGCACTAGAGAAAATTCTCAAATAAATAAATCTCCTGTGTATTGCATGTCCAATTACAGCACAAACGTTGATATCACCACCAACACCCATGACCATAGACCGTTGATTGAAAATGGTATGTCAAAGCTAGAATATTGAGGTATACAAATATCAAGGACAAAATATCTCATCCAAAATATCGGAAGGTAAGAATAGAGTTTTCTATATCTAAATCCACATCCACGTACCTTGACAATATATATCGTCAAGGTACATTGATGTGGAGTTATGAATGGTAAATTTATACTTCCTCTATATGCACTTACCTTTCAATGTTTTTCCATAATATTCTTGTATCTTGATAGTCTCAGCCTCGGTATTCAGTAGTGCAAAACATCGAACATGTAAACAGTGTGTGGTACGGAAAGCATCTCAGCTATTGCTATGGGTAAGATGAAAAACTGTACAGTACAGGGTCCTTTTCAAGCACGGCATGAACTGCAAACATTTACTTACACACCTGTGCCACCAAAAATGTTTGGAAACCAGCTACAAGTCTGATTCTTGATCCTTGCTTCTGTGATTTATTTTTAGTCGTCACCCCAACATGTTCTAAAAGATCAATTGTTCTGAATTTAAATTTCTGTGTGATATCAAAAGAAAAGAAAATGAAACAATAAGGGGGAGATTTACTAAGATTTTGCACCGTGTTTGCATACAAAAGTGACGCAAATAGGCGCAATTATTTTTTTCAGATTTACTTACAGCACGAAACTTGTTTAGCTGGACATAACGTGAAAGTAACGCGCCGCCTTGCATTACTTAGCACCAAGGGGGCTTATTATGGGTGGTGCATGGGCGTTCCCATGCAACTACCCAAGGTTTCTGATGCTAAACCTTATTTATTAAATAAAGTAGACAGGGTTTAGCGTCAGAAAACAGCACCCTTTTGAAGTAGGCGCAAATAAGGAGAAATGCTTTAATTTATCCTTCCTTTTCCGACTTTGAACGTGTGCTGCACTTTACAGCACACATACAAAGAGGAAATAGGGTTAAAGTTAGTGTAAGCATGGTATTTTGTACTGTAAGGCTGTCCTTCCAGTACAAAACCTATGCTAGACTCACAGAGACAACCTTGCACGATGGAGCAAAGGTGTCTCCGTGGCACACGGCAGCTGATTTCACACAGCGCAGCATTTGCGGTTGATGCACTGCGCTGTGAGAATAAGTGGTAAATCTGGCCCTAAGTGTGCAAAAGGCTGCTATACCATGTAAATAGTGCTTTTTCTGCTCATGCATGCGCATTTAATAACTGCACTGAGGTTTATCCGAGGTTTATCCCCGTCTTCTGTGACACATGGACCGAACGCTGTTCTTCCATCGCTCATTCCACCACACCAATTGGCTTTTTCTATGTAACGTTTCCATAAATCACAAATTTTTTTTTTTTTTAAAAACCTTTATTCTTCAAAAAACACGGACACAGCTATTCAGCCGACAACCCGGAGGTTCGGCAGCTTCAGGAGAGCAGCACAAAGAAGCGTCCACAGTGCATAAAAGGAGAAGCAAAAAGGTTCTATTTTAAATAAACACAAACACACACCAAACCCAAGCAAGGCGAAAAACACTGAATACCACTGGTGATTGCCCCTCAGGGGAGACCGGACCCCCCTCGTCTATCAGTCACAGTGCTGTGATAAGAGGAAAAAGGGGAAAAGCAGAGACCCAAGAAGTCAATTAACAATCAGATATATGTACAGAGCTGGAAAGAATGCTAAGGAGAGAGCTGCTCCTCGGGGGGATCCAGATCAGGGGCAAGACATATGCCCCCCCTATATTGGTTCCACCGCCCCCAAATGGCATGCCACTTCCGAGGGCGCCCTCTAGCGCAATATACTGTCTTTTCCCTGAGCATACTCCAGTCCATGTTTTCCTTCCACGCAGCCAATGTGGGGGGTCCCGCGGAGCCCCACAGGCGCGCGATGTCTCGCTTAGCCACCATATTACCCAGAGTCACCCACTGGGTCTGTGCCTCATCGTGATCAGTAGGCCCCCAAACATTCAGGAGACAACACCGCGCCTCCGGCTGCATAGCAATGCCCGTCACCTCCCCCATTACCGCATGGACTCTCCTCCAAAATTCCATGATGACGCCACATTCCCAAATGATATGCAGGAAGGTACCCACCATACCACAGCCCCTCCTACATAAGCCCTCCTCAGAAAATCCCATATGAACCAGCCTTGGCCCCGTAACATAGACTCTGTGGAGTATTTTGAGCTGCACCAGCCGCAGACGCGACGGGATCGCGACCTCCTTAGGAGAGGAAACCGCAGACTGCCAGTCCTCGTCATCCAGCTCAAGTCCGTCCCTAGTCCATTGGTCCCGCAGCCCCAATAGCAGGTCCGCCCGAACATTAATCAATTTCTTATAGATGAGAGAGATCGTACTCTCTGGCATATGGCCATCGAGGATCCGGTCCTCCAACGGAGAGGACTCAGGCACCTTCTCACCTTCTACGAGGACTGACCGCAGGGCATGACGCACCTGAACATAGCGGAAAAACTCGGATTTCCCCAACTCATACTCCTGCAGCTCTTCAAAGGACTTCACCCTCCCCTTAATCAGCAAATCTCCAACCCTGGAGATACCGATCAAGTCCCATTTCTCAAAACCTTTCGTATGCCAAAGCTTCCCCAATTTTTCAGATTCAAACAACGGGGTAGCAAGGGTGAGCCTATCCTTCCAGCCCAGAGAGTCAGTTGCCAACTTCCACACCCGCACCGCCACCCCAGTGGGCCCTGTGAGGGACGAGTCCAGCGACCGCGAGTACAACGCTCTGTGATAATTACCGCCGCGCAACAACCATCGGTCCATGGCGTAGCCGGGGCTTAGAGCCGGACCATAGAAACCATGATTAATCGCGCTCAACTGGGTGGCCCAGTAATAGCGTCAAATGTCCGGAAGCGCAATACCCCCGTCGTACCACGGAAGCGTCAACTTAGCAATCGCTATGCGCGGCCGCCCATCCCACAACAACGATTGTTGGAGGCTTTCGACCTCCCGAAAGTAACTGGCCGGTACCCAATCAAGAGTATTCTGCAAGGCGTAGAGGAACCGGGGAAGAGACATCATTTTGAACAAGGCGGCGCGCCTGAGGAGGGAGAGCGGCATCCTCCGCCAGCCCGCAACATCCCGCCGCAAACGCGCCAGGGGAGGGAGCAGGTTCTTCTCATACCGCAAAGTGGAATCGGTGGAGATAAAAATCCCCAGGTACACGAAGCCCTGCTGGGCGATCTGGATCGAACAAGTTCGCGGGACAGGTGGAACATCGCCGCTCAGAACACACAGATATGATTTACTCCAATTGATGACGAGACCCGAGTTCCTACCAAAAGATGTCAGAACGTCACAAACCACTATAAGCGAGTTCTTGGGCGAGGCGAGATATAACAGGATGTCATCGGCATAGAGCGAAATACGGTCCTCGTGATCGGGCGACCATCTAAGTCCACGTATATCCGGGTGCCAGCGTATCCACGCCGCCAGCGGCTCGAGGGCGAGGGCGAACAACAAAGGCGACAGGGGGCAACCCTGCCGGGTGCCCCTCCCAAGCTGGAACGGAGTCGACGCCCGCCCGTTTACCACAACACTCGCAAGGGGACCCTCATAAAGCAACCTCACCCAGCTCACAAAACCAGGGCCAAAGCCGAACTTGGCAAGCACAGCCCACAGATATGCCCATTCCACCGTATCAAAAGCCATCGTGGCATCAAGAGACGCCACAATAGCTGGTTCTCGCAGCGTGCTCGCCCTGGCAATCACTCCATGAAGACGCCTAAGGTTTAACGCAGTGTTACGGTGCGGGATAAAACCCGATTGATCCGGGTGGATCAGGTCTCCAAGCACCCTGACCAAGCGGCCCGCCAGAATTTTAGCCCGAATTTTCGGCTCAGCATTAAGGAGTGATATTGGCCGATAGGAGGCACACTTGTCCCGGGGTTTACCATCCTTATGTATCACAACAATCGTCGCCAGTCGCTGGTCCAACGGAAGGGACCCACTCCCCCGCGCCTCCACGAACATGGCGCGCAGGTGAGGGGCAACCCTATCCGGGAACAGTTTATACAAGTCAATCGGCAAACCATTAGGGCCTGAGGCCTTGCCCGAGTGCAGCGCGCGGATAGCACCCGCCACCTCATCAACCGTTATATCTCCATCGAGGTCATCTCTATCTACGTCAGAAAGGCAGGGCAGAGCGATGTCACGCAGGAGGTCACGCGAATCCTCAGTTGGCCTATCCGAAACCGAGGCGTAAACCATGCGGAAATAATCCGAAAAACACTGTACTATACCCTCGGGATCAACAACCACCTCTCCCCCCTCTCTCGTCAGCTCCGGCACCACTCTATTAACACGTTCTTTTTTATCCAACCACGCTAGGAGTTTCCCGGCCTTATCGCCAACATCGTACAAGCGACCCTGCTGTTCCCTACTGAGGGTCTTGGGGGCATTCGTCACCAGGTCCCTATATTCCGCTTGCTTCAAGCTCAGATCATGCAGTGAGGCCGCTGTAACCTCCCCCTCCAGGGCCACCTCTAAAGCCGCGATCTCATCCTCAACCTGTATAACCTCGCCATCTCTCCGTCGCTTGGCGGCCACTACCAAGGAGAGGGCCTCTCCTCTCAACACGGTCTTAAATGCTTCCCACAACGACACAGCCGAGTCAACGGAACCCTGATTGTCCTTAAAATAGTGATCAACTGTCTTCAACAGCGCACTGCGCATCTTGGGATCACGAAAGTACCAGGGGTTAATAGGAGCAACCCTGCCCCCTCCCTCGCGGGCGACATCCAGCCGGACCCACACTGGCGAATGATCAGATATGCCCCGCGCCATATGCCTAGCCTCAGATACCAATGAGGCGTGCGCAGCCAGAGTGAGCAGGTAATCAATCCGAGAGAGACTACCATGCGCCCCGGAGTGGAAGGTATATTGGCTCTGTGTGGGGTGCCGGAGCCTCCAGCAGTCTACCAAGCCGAGTGTATCTATAAAGTCTGGAAGCCACTTCTGAGCCCCCCCGGTGTCCCTGGGCGGGTACCTATCCAGCAACCCAGAGCCGACAGCATTAAAGTCTGCCCCCACCACTAGCATACCCTCCGGGAGGTCCAACAAGGCCCTACCCAGATCTGCAAACGTGGAGGCCTGCAGGGCAGGAGAGACATAAACCGAAACCAAAACCAACGTTCTTCCCTCCCACCTCCCCTCCACCGCCACAAACCTCCCCCTATCATCAACAATGGTGGAGTCCACCTCGAAAGGTAGTGAAGCTCTAACAAGGATGCCCACACCCCTGGAGCCGGAGGAGAATCCCGAGTGAGCGATGAATTTGTAACCTTTTCTATTAAGAGCATAGCAAGTATCACCTATAAGGTGTGTCTCCTGCAGTAGGGCCACATCCGGCAAAGACCGTTTCAAGAACTGCAAGACTATCCCCCGCTTAATACGATCTCCCAAGCCATTAACATTCCAGCTAATAACATTTAAGCCCCTACCCCCCATCCCCACACACAAAGAGGCCCACCCCACACCCGAAGAGCCACCATTGAACAACCCTGACAACCATTACTACGCCTTGCAAAAACAAACCCCCCAACAACAACCCCAAAATCCCAACTCTCCCCCCCACCCTGCACCCCTGCTGCAGCTTACAAAGCCCCCCCAACTTGCAGTGTGCCTGTCGCCCTACCATAACACAAAACTACAAAAAGTACCCTGAGGGAGGAAAGAGCTCCCATCTTCCTCCCGCAACCCTCCGTATTACTGCAATCAGCTCAAGTCATTGTCCGGAACCAAATCAAGTCAGTCCGGCTCCAAAGGCATCAACCCTGCCCATCCCGGTCACCCTCCACGTCTGTGGCAGCATCCTCGCCAGTCCGTCGTCGGGGCAAAGCGTCCAACCAGTCTCCGGCCATAGCAGGCGACTCAAAGAAGAAAGTTCGGTCCTCATACACCACACGTAATCTGGCAGGGAAAAGCATAGCATACTTCAGGTCCCTCTCCCGAAGACGTCTCTTCACCCCCAGGAAACTCTGCCTTTGCTTTTGCACCAGCTGGGTGAAGTCAGGATAGAAACTCACTGATGCGTTCTGAAAAGGGACCGGGCCCGTCACCCGCGATGCTTGCAGGATAGCGTCCCGATCTCGGAAGTGAAAGAGCCGGGGGACAATCGGTCTCGGAGGGGCTCCCGCCAGGAACTCTGTGAGCCCGCTCGACTGCAAAAAACTTCCCAAGGCCCTTAGGCTTCAGATGGTTAAGCACCAAGTCCTCCACGAGCAGATCTGCGGAGATCTCGTCCGAGGATTCCGGGACCCCAATAATGCGCACGTTGTTGCGCCTGGCCCGGCCCTCAAAGTCCTCCAGCCGGCAGGCGGAGAGGTCGTTCTCGGCCCGCAGCTTACGAACTTCGGTCTGAAGTTCCGAGACATCATCAGCGAGGCCTGTGGTCTTGAGATCAAGTGTTTTAACCCGCTCATTAGTTTTGCCCAAATCCGCGCGGATCAGGTTGACATCCACCAAGATAGTATCCACTTTATGCGCCAGGGCATCGAACTGTCTCCCAATCGAGGCCTGCATCCCCTCGAGCGCACCCATCACATCCTGCAACGAGAGCTCCGAGGTCGGGGATGAGGCAGTCTTCTGTACGTCCAGCGACTGGCCCGATCCACCAGGCAATCCCTTCTGCTGGGCATAGCGATCCATATTATTGGATTGGATATAGGCTCCCCGCCTGGTAGCCTTGGGTTTCAGCCTATCCACCTCTGCTTTACCCGACATGTCTGGCACCGAGCAATCCGGTGCAAAAAGACGACCCTCTCTCAGTCAGAGGGAACAGGAGAAGCCAGCTCTGCAATAACCAGTCAGAGTAGGGCGCAAGGCGTCCAGAGGATAGTAAAGCATCAGAAGGCACTCCCGGGCCAAGGCAAACAAAGGGCGAGAAAGTGAAAGTGAAAGTACGGCGTTCTCCGTCCGCCAGTTCACACCTCGCCAGGCCGCTGTTGTTCAATTAGAGGCCGGGCATCCTGCCAACGCCAGCCCCTGGCATCCCTCGGAGATAGGCCTCAATCTTCCGCCGTGCACAACTCCGGTTCCCTGTGGGCGATCCGAACCCGGGCAGCGTCAATCGCCTCAGCAATGAGTCATCTGCAAGATGCCGTGCATATAAACCAGGATTTAAGACAGGATAATCGACGGAGGGCGCGTGGGTCCCGGGAGCTCAAAGCTCACGCGGCCATCTTGGTCAAGCGCTAGGCTCCTCCCCAAATCACAAATTCTTAATGTAACCTACCAGAGCGTGACAGTCCTTCTGTGATGCATCTCTTCCAGAGTCTTCATTTGCCTCATTTTATCTCCCTTTAAAAATGGATCTGCATTTTTTCAGTTCTGAGCTATCCGCAACCTTGCCATCAGTTGATCACAAAAATCTGCATTTTCTTTTCCAATTGATTCATCATAGTCCCCAATCAGCTCCAAAAAATTCTGGTGAAGAGTCATTCCTTATTTGAAACTTCTTTTCAAGATGTCGAATAGTCTTACCCAAGAGTCATTAAGGGCTGGGTAGTACACTTTCATATGATCCCAGTCCACTACTCTGATTAGACCTCTAGAGCATCTCTCCCAATGGCAGACCTCTATTATGTCCTTTTCTGGTAGGCATTCCCACCTCCTTCAGGAGGGCAGAAGGCTGTCTTCTGGCCAGAATCTGTGAGTGGTCACTGGAAAACTGGGGCAACTGAGTGGCACCTATCTAAAGTCCCTCAGGTAACACTCCTGGTCCAGTTGGGGTGCCTATGGGCTTACTGATATAGAC